>NC_086098.1:28213523-29611023 GCF_963921235.1 Mobula hypostoma | reverse complement strand
TTTGACTTCATTTCTAAATCAGAAACCTGCCTAAATGTAATGTTAAAAGAGGAACAACTTGATCAAAGTTTAAAAAATGATGAGAGACATATGAGAAAATTATGAGCCACCGTGGTAGTGTAGTGGTTAGCACACCGCCTTGCAGTACCAGTGACTGGGGTTCAATTCCCGACGCAGCCTGTAAGGAGTTTGTATGTTCTCCATGTGATCACGTGGGTTTCATCCGGGTGCTCCGATTTCCTCCCACTGTCCAAAAATGTACTAGTTGGTAGGTTAATTGGTCATTCTAAATTGTCCCGTGATTAGGCTGGGGTTAAGTTAGGGGATTGGTGGGCGCGCAGCTCAAAGGGCTGGAAGGGCCTATTCCATCCCATGTCTGAATAAAATAACTACCTAAATAAATAAATGCCTAGATAGAGTAGGCAGCCAGTCAGAGCTTTTGCCCAGGGTAGAAATGTTAAATACCAGAGGCATGCATTTGAGGTGCAGAGGGAAAGTTTAAAGACGATGTGAGGGGCCATTTTCGTTCTGCACAAAAGTGGTTGATACATAGAATGGACTGCTAGGTGGAGTGGTAGAAACATATACAATAGTGACATTTATGTGGCTATTAGGCAGACATAAGGAGAGATGTGGATCATGTGCAGGCGAAAGGTTTTGATGAATTTGGCAACACATTTGGCACGGATATGGTGTGCCTAAAAGCTTGTTCCTGTGCTATATTTTGTGTTGTGTGTACACATTAACTTGACAGAAAATTGGTAATTATCCACAGGGGGTGGGGGCTCTCCCATTTGTCTCCTGTAACCTTGGTGGAAGAACAGGCAAATGTGAACTTTATTCTCATCGACAGATTCATTCTATCTGTGCAGAATCCCAGTACACATGGAACAGAAAGGTACAGTAAGATGCTATGCAAATATTATACTGCTGCATTGACCTTATCACAAATATTCACAGAAATGATAAGGCATGATATTTATGGTATTAGTTATGGGGTCAATTCATAGAAAAGCACCACCTGTTTCATAAAACAGTTTATATCTTTGTTTAGTAAAGCAAAACTAGAATCCTCTCAATTAACAGCTTGTTCTTTTTCACTGGCCTAGTTCATCACAACTTCCTCTGTGCTTCGCTTTGCAAACTGTTAATTCTTTGGTGTGAGCACATTCTGAGGATTTCATAGACAAGCAGACTGAATCATATTTTTTAGTTCCTTGGCATTAATTTGCATCTGCCACATATTGATTTTAGTTTGTTTAATATAAAATTGAAATGACATGCCATCATAATATCAGTCAGACACATGACATTTACCTATTATTAAAGTTCATGTCCTAATGTCAACTGCATCAAGCAGCTTGTTTCACTATCTTCCTGTTCTTTGGAATAGCTAAATTAAAACTGGATTAGAAAGAACACTGTGCAGTGGAAGTTGCCAAGACCATACACTGCCTGCTCACTGAAAAACAGTATCTGTATAAGTTCCTAAAAAGTCCAATAATCTACTGTTCCAAAGCACAGAGCTCAAAATCGTCCAATTTAGACAGTCCGAAAGTACAGAAGAAATTAACATTTATCATCAAGGACCTCCACCATCCAGATCATGCTTTCTTCTCGCTGCTGTCATCAGGAAGGAGGCACAGGAGCTTTAGGTCCCACACCACCAGGTTCAGGAATAGTTATTACCCTTCAACCATCAGGCTCCTGAACCAGCGTGGGTATATTCATTCACTTCAATACTAATTTGTCATTGAGTGCACTTAAGACAGAGATTGATAAATTCCGGATTAGCCAGGGTATCAAGGGGTATGGGGAAAAGGCAGGAGAGTGGGGATGACTGGATCAGTCCATGATTGAATGGCGGAGCAGACTCGATGGGCCGAATGGCCTACTTCTGCTCCCATATTTTATGGTCCCATGGAGTCACTCTCAAGTACTCTACAACTCATGTTCTGAATATTACTTACTTATTTATGTATCCATTCATTCATTCCTCGGCTTATTTATTTGTTTGTTTGTTTGTTTATTTATTTGTACAGTTTGTCTTCATTTCCACATTGGCTGTTTATCAGTCTTTCTGTGTAGTTTTTTAAAAAATGATTCTATTGTACTTCTTTGTTTCTTTGAATGCCCATAAGAAAATGAATCTCAGGGTAGTATATGGTGAGAAACACATATTTTGAGAATAAATTTACTTTGAACTTTGAAATTGATATGAGATGTGGCAGCTTTAGCAGTTGTTAAGTGTAACCACTCCCTTGTTTGTCCAAAGCACACACTGTCCTCTAAGTTCACCTCCTGATTCACATAGACTGAAGGCCTTATCAAAATGGACATTACGGACTAAAAATAGTACTAAAACAATCATGTTGAGATGCAGTAATAATCCTGAATATGGCAAATTGATCACTTTGCTATTCTGTGGTTCCCTCCCTACTTTTTCTGTTTGATTTTACTGCTCTCCAAAACCTTATTTTCTAATTTATCTCCTTTTTTGTTTCCATCTGGCTGTCATCTGCCATATTGTTACAGCTTGACCTTTCCACTGATTTTGCTCTCCCCATTTATTTTTGCAGCTGACACTAGGATTGGGGGTGTTGTGGACAGTGAGGAAGACTATCATGGCTTGCAGAGGGATCTGCATCAGGTGGAAAAATGGGCTGAAAATGGCAAATAGCATTTAATGCAGTCAAGTTCAAGGTTTTACACAGCAGTAGAACCAACCAAGGTAGGTCTTACACAGTAAACAGTAGGGCACTGAGGAGTGTGATAGAACAAATGGATCTGAGAATCCAGGTCCATAATTCGTTGGAAGTGGAGTCACAGGTAGATAGGTTTGTAAAGAAAGCTTTTGGCACATTGCTCTTCACAAGTCAATGTACTGAGTACAGAAGATGGATGTTATATTGAAGTTGTACAAGAAGTTGGTGAGGCCTACGTGAGAGAGGTCTGGAGAGGAATGAGGACCATCACTGGGTTCCAGCAAACTTGCAACAGAGGAGCTGAAGGCAGTGTGGACAGGGCCAATGAACTTAACCTGTTCTTTAACAGATTTGACTTTGTGGCCCCTGCCCATCCCACACCATAGAACCATAGAACCATAGAACTATAGAAACTACAGCACAGAAACAGGCCCTTTGGCCCTTCTTGGCTGTGCCGAACCATTTTCTGCCGAATCCCACTGACCTGCACACGGACCATATCCCTCCATACACCTCCCATCCATGTATCTGTCCAATTCATTCTTAAATGTTAAAAAAGAACCCGCATTTACCACCTCGTCTGGCAGCTCATTCCATACTCCCACCACTCTCTGTGTGAAGAAGCCCCCTCTAATGTTCCCTTTAAACTTTTCCCCCCTCACCCTTAACCCATGTCCTCTGGTTTTTTTCTCCCCTTGCTTCAGTGGGAAAAAGCCTGCTTGCATTCACTCTATCTATACCCATCATAATTTTATATACCTCTATCAAATCTCCCCTCATTCTTCTATGCTCCAGGGAATAAAGTCCTAACCTATTCTACCTTTCTCTGTAACTGAGTTTCTCAAGTCCTGGCAACATCCTTGTAAACCTTCTCTGCACTCTTTCAACCTTATTTATATCCTTCCTGTAATTTGGTGACCAAAACTGAACACAATACTCCAGATTCGGCCTCACCAATGCCTTATACAACCTCATCATAACATTCCAGCTCTTATACTCAATACTTTGATTAATAAAGGCCAATGTACCAAAAGCTCTCTTTACGACCCTATCTACCTGTGACGACAGCTTTGGGGAATTTTGCATCTGTATTCCCAGATCCCTCTGTTCCACTGCACTCCTCAGTGCCTTAACATTAACCCTGTATGTTCTATGTTGGTTTGTCCTTCCAACGTGCAATACCTCACACTTGTCAGTATTAAACTCCATCTGCCATTTTTCAGCCCATTTTTCCAGCTGGTCCAAGTCCCTCTGCAGGCTCTGGAAACCTTCCTCACTGTCTACTACACCTCCAATCTTTGTATCATCAGCAAACTTGCTGATCCAATTTACCACATTATCATCCAGATCATTGATATAGATGACAAATAACAATGGACCCAGCACTGATCCCTGTGGCACACCACTAGTCACAGGCCTCCACTCAGAGAAGCAATTCTCTACCACCGCTCTCTGGCTTCTTCCATCGAGCCAATGTCTAATCCAATTCACCACCTCTCCATGTATACCTAGCGACTGAATTTTCCTAACTAACCTCCCATGTGGAACCTTGTCAAAGGCCTTACTGAAGTCCATGTAGACAATATCCACTGCCTTCCCTTCATCCACTTTCCTGGTAACCTCCTCGACAAACTCCAACAGATTAGTCAAACATGACCTAACACGCACAAAGCCATGTTGACTCTCCCTAGGAAGCCCCTGTCTATCCAAATGCTTGTAAATTCTGTCTCTTAGTACTCCCTCCAATAACTTGCCTACTACTGACGTTAAACTCACCGGCCTATAATTTCCTGGATTACTTTTCGATCCTTTTTTAAACAACAGAACAACATGAGCCACTCTCCAATCCTCCGGCACTTCACCCGTAGACAGCGACATTTTAAATATTTCTGCCAGGGCCCCCGCAATTTCAACACTAGTCTCCTTCAAAGTCCGAGGGAACACTCTGTCAGGTCCCGGGGATTTATCCACTTTAATTTTCCTCAAGACAGCAAGCACCTCCTCCTTTTCAATCTGTACAGTTTCCATGGTCTCACTACTTGATTCCCTCAATTCTATAGATTTCATGCCAGCTTCCTTAGTAAATACAGACGCAAAAAACCTATTTAAGATCTCCCCCATTTCCTTTGGTTCCGCACAAAGCCGACCACTCTGAACTTCAAGAGGACCAATTTTATCCCTTACAATCCTTTTGCTCTTAATATACTTGTAAAAGCTCTTTGGATTATCCTTCACTTTGACTGCCAAGGCAACCTCATGTCTTCTTTTTGCCCTCCTGATTTCTTTCTTAAGTATTTTCTTGCACTTCTTATACTCCTCAAGCACCTGATTTACCCCCTGTTTCCTATAAATTTCATACAACTCCCTCTTCTTCTTTATCAGAGTTGCAATATCCCTTGAGAACCAAGGTTCCTTATTCCTATTCAATTTGCCTTTAATCCTGACAGGAACATACAAACTCTGCACTCTCAAAATTTCCCCTTTGAAGGCTTCCCACCTACCAATCACATCTTTGCCAGAGAACAACTTGTCCCAATCCACGCTTTTTAGATCCTTTCTCATTTCTTCAAATTTGGTCTTCTTCCAGTTCAGAACCTCAACCCTAGGACCAGATCTATCCTTGTCCATGATCAAATTGAAACTAATGGTGTTATGATCACTGGAACCAAAGTGCTCCCCTACACAGACTTCTGTCACTTGCCCTAATTCGTTTCCTAACAGGAGATCCAATATTGCATCCCCTCTAGTTGGTCCCTCCATGGTCACACATGAGCCATCTGTTGTCGGCCCCCAACCAACACATATTCCACTCTCCCCTCCTACCCCTCCTCACAGTCCCCCACCCTGCTCTCATGACTATAGCCCTTCCCCACACGAAACCACCACAGTGGGCTTCATAGCTGAACAGGTGAGAAGACAGCTGAAACATCTCAACCCAAGCAAGGCTGCAGGACCGGATGGTGTCAGTACCAGGGTGCTCAAAGCCTGTGCCCCTCAGCTATGTGGAGTACTTCGTCATGTATTCAACCTGAGCCTGAGGCTCCGGAGGGTTCCTGTACTGTGGAAGATGTCCTGCCTCATCCCTGTGCCAAAGACACAGTGCCCCAGCGGCCTCAATGACTACAGACCAGTGGCATTGACCTCCCACATCATGAAGACCCTGGAGAGACTTGTTTTGGAGCTGCTCCAGCCTATGGTCAGGCCACACTTAGATCCCCTCCAGTTCGCCTACCAGCCCCGACTAGAAGTTGAGGATGCCATCGTCTACCTGCTGAACCGTGTCTACGCCCACCTGGACAAGCCAGCGAGCACTGTGAGGGTCATGTTTTTTGACTTCTCCAGTGCATTCAGCACCATCCGCCCTGCTCTGCTGGGGGAGAAGCCGACAGCGATGCAGGTGGATGCTTCCCTGGTATCATGGATTCTTGATTACCTGACTGGCAGACCACAGTACGTGTGCTTGCAACACTGTGTGTCTGACAGAGTGATCAGCAGCACTGGGGCTCCACAGGGGACTGTCTTGTCTCCCTTTCTCTTCACCATTTACACCTTGGACTTCAACTACGGCATAGAGTCTTGTCATCTTCAGAAGTTTTCGGATGACTCTGCCATAGTTGGATGCATCAGCAAGGGAGATGAGGCTGAGTACAGGGCTACGGTAGGAAACTTTGTCACATGGTGTGAGCAGAATTATCTGCAGCTTAATGTGAAAAAGACTAAGGAGCTGGTAGTAGACCCGAGGAGAGCTAAGGTACCGGTGACCCCTGTTTCCATCCAGGGGGTCAGTGTGGACATGGTGGAGGATTACAAATACCTGGGGATCTGGGGATACTAATTGACAATAAACTGGACTGGTCAAAGAACACTGAGGCTGTCTACAAGAAGGGTCAGAGCCGTCTCTATTTCCTGAGGAGACTGAGGTCCTTTAACATCTGCCGGACGATGCTGAGGATGGTCTCCAAGTCTGTGGTGGCCAGTGCTATCATGTTTGCTGTTGTGTGCTGGGGCAGCAGGCTGAGGGTAGCAGACACAAACAGAATCAACAAACTCATTCGTAAGGCCAACGATATCGTGGGGATGGAACTGGACTCTCTCACGGCGGTGTCTGAAAAGAGGATGCTGTCTAAGTTACATGCCATCTTGGTCAATGTCTCCCATCCACTACATAATGTACTGGGTGGGCACAGGAGTACATTCAGCCAGAGACTCATTCCACTGAGATGCAACACAGAGCGTCATAGGAAGTCATTCCTGCCCGTGGCCATCAAACTTTAGAACTCCTCCCTTGGAGGGTCAGACACCCTGAGCCAATAGGCCGGTCCTGGACCTAGTTCATAATTTACTGGCATAATTTACATATTACTATTTAACTATTTATGGTTCTATTACTATTTACTATTTATGGTGCAACTGTAACGAAAACCAATTTCCCCCAGGATCAATAAAGTTTGACTATGACTATGACTAATTTGAAGTACTGTGTACAGTTTTGGTCACCTATCTACAGGATAGATGTAAATGAGATTGAAAGAGTGCAGAGAAAATTTATGAGGATGTTGCCGGATCTCGAGGACCTAAGTTTTAAGGAAAGATTGACTAGATTAGGAGTGTATTCGTTCGAACGTAGATGATTGAGGGGAGATTTGATAGAGGTGTACAAAATAATGCGGGGCATAGATTGGTAAATGTAAGCAGGCTTTTATGTCTGAGATTGGGTGGGGCCAGAGGTCAGGGGTTAAAGGTGAGAAGTGTAAGGGGAAACTGTTGCGGGCTGTATCAAAGGTGATGATGAATCAGTATACAGTAGGGAGATTGAAAATTTGTCTGAGTGTAATAATAACAACCTGTCACTAAATGTCAATAAGGCCAGGGAACTGACAGTAGACCAGGAGAGGGAAACCGGAGGTCCATGAGCCAGTAATCTTTGGAGGATCAGAGGTGGAGTGGGTCAGTAACTTTAAATTCATGGGTGTCACTATCTCAGAGGACCTGTCCTGGATCCATCACATAAATATAATTGCAAAAAAAAAGCAAGACAGCACCTCTACTTCATCAGGAGTCTGTGGAGATTCAGCATGTTATCAAAAACCTGGGCAAACTTCTATAGACTTTTAGTGGAAATTGCACTGGCTGGGTGCACTACGACCTGGTACGGGAACACCAATGCCTTTGAGCGGAAAATCCTACAAAACTTACTGGATTCAGCCCACTACTTCACAGGTAAAACCCTCCCAACCATTGAGAACATCTACCTGAAACATTGCCGTAGAAAAGCAGCATCCATCATCAAAAATCCTCACCACCCAGGCCATGATCTTTTCCCGCTACTGCCATCAGGTAGAAGGTGCAAGTACCTCAGGACTCCACCACCAGGTTCAAGAACAGTTACTACCTCTCAACTATCAGTCTCTTGAACAAAAAGGAATAGCTACACTCATTGAAGGACTCTTATCTTGTTATTTCATGCTTATTATTTATTGCTATTTATTTATTATCTGCTTTTGCACAGTTGCTTACAACTTACAGTTCCTGATGTTTACAGTTTACAGATCCCATTTACAGTTACTATTCTTGCTAAGTATCCCTGCAGAAAATAGAATCTCAGGGCTGTGAGTGGTGACATGTATGTACTCTGATAATAAATTTTACTTTTTCACTCGGAGTGTGGAATGAGCTACCAGCCCAAGTGAACCATGCGAGCTTGATTTCTATGATTAAGAGAAGTTTTGATAGGTACATGGATAGCAGGGATATGGAATACTATGATCCCGATGCAGGTCATTGGGAGTAGGAAGTTTAAGTGATTTCAGCATGGATTAGATGGGCTGAAGGGCCTGTTTCTGTGCTGTACTTCTCTATGACTCTAAGTATGAGGAGAACCAGAGAGGCAAGAATGGACAGGAAAGACTTGATGGTGGGTACAATGATCCATTTAAATGTTTTGTTTTAACTAAAACTTCATTTTGATGTATACCTTATTAATATGAATTAAATTATGTATTTCTATTTTATACTTTTAAACCAATCTGAATGCTTTAAAACAGAGAAATTTTCCAAGGATGTTACCGGGTCTGGAGGACTTGAGTTATAAGGAAAGATTGAATGGGTTAGGACTTTATTCCTTGGAATATAGAAGATTGAGGAGATTTGTTACAAATATACAAAATTATGAGTGGTATAGATAGTGTAAATGCAAGCAGGCTTTTTGCTGAATCTAATTTCATCTATGATGTATACAATTAGCTGAAGTTTTAATGCAATTTACCAAGCTATCACTGCTTCAAACAGACAGAAACAGACTGGACTGTGGCCCCCTTAAGAATTCGCAAGCGAGCGAAAGTAGTGTCAGCGTGCTGGTCTGATGATGCATTAAAAACATGAGGTTTTTGACTCCAAATATCAATTACCTTGCTGGCAAACGTACAGTCTTTGGTAAATAGAATTGATGATCTCAGAGCTTGGGTGGATGTTAGGACCACAGGCATCCTTTGTTTTATGGAATCTTGGTTACTCCCTTCCATGCCAGACGCTGCAATTGGAATAGACGTGTTCACAATACAAACATCAAGAGTTTCTCAAAAGCAGAGGTGGCGGTTTATACTTCATGATCAACTCCTCGTGGTGTACTGATGTGCCGATGACATTCCAATATTGCCCATCTGACCCGAAACATCTCGCAGTTAAGTACCATCCATTTCACTTGCCACCGAAAATTTTAGCAATCATTTTGTTAGCCATGTACATTCCAACTCAGGCTAATGTCAAACAGGCTCTAGTTGAACTGAGTGATATAATCAACACGCAAGAAACAGCAGTAGGTCTTTGGCAGACACAATCTCAATGGCTCTCCGTGCAGCCTTGGGTCACCTGGACAATACAAATATCCATGTCTGGATGCTGTTTATTGACTATAGCTCAGCATTTAACACCATCATTCCTACAATCCTGATCGAACATCTATGGAACTCTGCCACCCTCTGCAATTGGACCCTCAGCTTCCTAACCGGAAGACCACAATCTGTGAGGACTGGAAATAACATCTCCACCTTGCTGACAATGAACACTGGAGCACCACGGGGATGTGTGCTTAGCCCACTGCTCTACTCTCTCTACACCCATGACTGTCAGACTATACACAGGCAAAAGCCATCTATAAATTTGCTGATGATACAACCATTGTTGGCAGAATTTCAGATGGTGATCGAAGGGTGTACAGGAGCAAGATATACCAGTTAGTTGAGCGGTCTCAGCAAAATCCTTGCACTCGATGTCAGTAAGACTAAAGAGCTGAGAGTGGAGCTCAGAAAGGGTAAGACGGGGAAACACAAAGCGATCCTCATAGAGGGATCAGAAGTGGAGAAAGTGAGAGATTTCAAGTTCCTGGTTGTTAGTACCTCAGAGGACCTAAACTGAATGCAACATATTGATGCAGCTGTGGCCAGATTTGGGAACAGCTTCTTTCCAACTGTGGTAAGACTGCTGAACGGATCCTGACCCGGATCTGGGCCATACCCTCCAAATATCCAGACCTGCCTCTCAGTTTTTTTTGCACTACCTTACTTTCCATTTTCTATTTTCTATTTATGATTTATAATTTAAATTTTTAATATTTACTATCGATTTGTACTCCAGGGAGTGGGAAGCGCAGAATCAAATATCACTGCGATGATTGCGCGTTCTAGTATCAATTGTTTGGCGACAATAAAGTATAAAGTATGAAGCAAAGCTATAAGAAGCCAAGACAGCGGCTCTATTTCATTAGGAGTTTGAGGAGGTTCGGTTTGTCAACTAAATCACTTGAAAACTTCTACCTATGTACCATGGAGTGCATTCTGACTGGCTGCATCATGGTCTGGTATACTTAATGTAACTCAGTTTTTTTCTCTGTATTTATTTATCATGCATTTCATTGTACACAAATTTTGCCGGTGATATTAAATCTGATTCTGATTCTCATTCCACGGAGGCTGTGTGGGACTACAACCAGAGGTCATGGGTTAAGAGTGCATGATGGAAAATTTAAGTGGGACATGAGGGGAAACTTCTTCACTCAGAGGGACGTGAGAGTGTGGAGCAAGCCGCCAGCACAAGTGGAGGATTTCAAAGTTTAAGAGAAGGTTGGATAGGTACATGGTTCGTAGGGTCTATTGTCTGGGTGCAGGTCGACGGGGGTTAGCAGTTTAAATAGTTCACATGGACTAGATAGGCTGAAGGGCCTGTTTCTTTGCTGTAGTTTTCTATAACTCTATGACTTTAGAACATTTAATGTGAAAAAAATCTAATTTACATTGGCTGCTTAAGATCATGGTATTAGTGTGAAGATTTGAAAGGTTCGTCACATCAGTCAGTGCCTTTAACTGTATCACCTGCAATGCTGTTGGATACTTTCTCAAGTACATTTATTAGCAAAGAATTTGTAAATGATATACCTTGACATTTGTTTGCTTATAGGCAGCCACAAAACAAGGGCCCTGAAGAACCAAATTAAAAAAACATAAAAGAAGGAAAAAACGCATCATGCGAATAGTAGAAGCAGACGACAGCATTCCAAACCAGAATCAGTCCTTAGCGCTGCTCCCAGGAGCAGCCGGAGTAGGACCAAGTTACTCAGATTAGCCATCTCAGTCCATCATATTAGCAGTGCAAAAACACCGCAAAACCCATAGAGATGACAGCCGCTGGAGAGAGTGATGAACATTGCAGCATAGCAAGCAAAATCAGCCCAACCCGCACTCCGGTTCCAACGCTCAGGCTTTCCAGTCAAGTTGGGCCGGTTGAAATTGTCCAAGTACTGAGTAGCGCCTCACTCTAGGCACCTGGATCGCGGCACCGCGACACGCTCAGGCCACCAAGTCCAAAGCCGTTCCTGACCTCACCAAATCAGCTCAGCACTTGGAGCGACCTGGGTAAGACGGACAGACATTGAAACTCTTCCGCATTGACTCCTTGCCAAAATGCTCACTCCATCACCAGCAGCAATACAAGATCCGTCTGCAACCCCATCTTGAGCACGTTGCCCCTCGGCTTTGTGATGCACCTGCACGATCCTGCTTTCTGGGGCTGCTGCTTTCCAGGGATATGGATGAATTCATTGTTGTCTTGTTTACTCTGAATTGCTGGATCGTCACCTTGTGGTGGTGGAGAGGCTTGGGAGTTACTGAGATGCTGAGCGTTCAGCCACTTGGTGTTCAGCTCCTGGTGGGGTCACCCACGGTATGAAGGTCAAGGAAGAGGTCCAAACAAACAGTGATCCAACCAAGACCTGGCAGAAGGTGAAACATCACAACAACAGTGAAGATGGAGAAAGGCTACTGCAGTGAGAAATCCCCAGTTGACTTGCACACCGTGCCACTGGATCCTGACCCCGATCTGTCAAGGACCGTGCATCAGTCTCCACACTTTAAACAAAGTCTCGCACAAGCATTCTCCATTAAGGGAGTCCATCCTAACATCCTGGATTATGTCCCATTGTGATCAGCAAGTGGGGAAGGGAGCAGGATTGTGAGGACTGGACGAGCCCAGGATCCATGGTGTTGGGTTTTAGAACGATAACTGAAGGAGGAGAAGGGTGATTACTCTTGCCCACACAGCACCAGAAGTATATGGATCCCGGATCAGCCCCTATACCCACCTGAAGACCCACCAATAGACAATATCGTAGAAGAAAATCATCCTCATTTCATATGCTCACACTACTGCTACTATAATTGCTGGAAGATCACTTCTTTCCATTTCAGGAAATTGGGAAATAGGTGGTCTTTCTAGTCTTTGTTCCTTATTGCAATCTGGGGTCAAACAGAACTACTTTGTTGCAGAGTTATTGGATTTGTATCCACCTTGTCTTAATGGTCTTCCTGTCAGATCGCCGGCAGGTGGTAAGAGTGGGCTCCCTCACCTCTGCCCCTCTGACCCTCAACAGAGGTTCAGGGCTCAGGGCTGTGTCCTAAGCCCCCTCTTTCACTCACTGTATACTCATGACGTGTGTCGCCACCCACAGCTTCAATCTGCTAATTAAATTTGCTGACGACACTACACTGATTGGCCTAATCTCAAATAATAATGAGGCAGCCTACAGAGAAGTCATCACCTTGACACAGTGGTGTCAGGAAAACAACCTCTCCCTCAATGTCGCAAAAACAAAGGAGCTGGTTGTGGACTACGGGATGAATGGAGACAGGCTAACCCCTATTGACATCAATGGATCTGGGGTTGAGAGGGTAAACAGCTTTAAGTTCTCGGCTAAACATCACCAAGGATCTCACATGATTTGTACATATCGGCTGTGTGGTGAAAAAGGCACAACAGCGCCTCTTTCACCTCAGACAGTTGAGTAAGTTTGGTATGAGCACCCAGATCCTAAGAACTTTCTACAGGGGCACAATTGAGAGCATCCTGACTGGCTGCATCACTGCCTGGTATGGGAACTGTACCTCCCTCAATCACAGGACTCTGCAGAGAGTGGTGCAGACAGCCCAGTGCATCTGTAGATGTGAACCTCCCACTATTCAGGACATTTACAAAGACAGGTGTGAGAAAAGGGCCCAAAGGATCATTGGGGACCCGAGTCACCTCAACCACAAACTGTTCCAGCTGCTACCATCTGGGAAATGGCACCACAACATAAAAGCCAGGACCAACAGGCTCCAGGACAGCTTCTTCCACCAGGCCATCAGACTGATTAATTCATGCTGATGCAACTGTATTTCTATGTTATATTGATTGTTCATATTTAACCATCTTGTTACTGTCCTGTTGTACATACTATTTATTATAAATTACTATAAATTGCACATTGCACATTCAGACGGAGATGTAACATAAAGATTTTTACACTTCATGTATATGAAGGTTATAAGTAGTAAAGCCAATTCAATGCAATTCAATTCTTCTTTATTTTCAAGATGATTTTAAAAAAGGAATGTTTATAAATTGGCTGCAGAAAATCAAATCTACAGCAAATTTCCTTCCATTCCTGAAGCAATAATCAAATTTTTAATTGGAGTTTCGGATGCACTGGGAACGATGCCACAAATGCTTGAATCACTTCTTTGTTATCACAGTACTGCAATCATTTGTGTTAGATTAGAAAACACTGTGGATTGCTCAACACTGACGTGACAGACAATGTTTTTGTGCTTGTATCTTTTATTAGTATGAGCAGTCTGACGACGAATCAATTAGATACGTATCTATTTACTTAAATGTTGTGATCAGTTATGAACTTTTGGGGGTTAACAAGATGAGGACTAGACTTTCTCAGTGAGATTATCTGAAAAGGACATTTACTTCATATTTAGAAATATTTAGTCATACTTTATCTGTCTTTGATTTCTCTAAACATTTCTTTCACCTTATTGTTAGGAATTACTTCGCAAAGCTATTCCATCCTAAGATCTGTGCAAATACCTTGCAAATCAAAGTATTTTGTCAATAATTTTCCTTCCTAGTGATGCGCACGTTCAGGCTTAAGCACAACAAGCTGTCAGAAACATCAAGAGAATCACTGGATGCCTTTAAATGATTCCCTGACTTTTTTTTCCCAAGAAAGGATAGGGATGATTTAACAGAAGATCTAATAGCAGGCTGTAAAAATAAACTAACCCAGAGAACACAATAATAAGTCTTCTGTCAAGTAAGTCCGTACGTGGGATTCCTGCCATCATTCATTCCCATCATGCATCATGCCAACTGAAAGGCTATTGGTGTGTCGTGTTATGGTTAGCAAGGCCAACTCTTGTCTGAATTTACTGTCTCTAAATCTCACCAAGTTCACTACTGTCTACTTTTTCCAGACCCACCACCAACCCCTCATGTAAGTGGTGGCAGTGGTGGCAATGGTTCTCCCTGCAAATTTCCCACTGCCTTCTCCATTACCATCGCACTTTGTGCTCACAATCTTGAAGGTAGCAGGCTTTAGGAAACTGAGGACAGCAAACAAGGTAGCAGGCTTTAGGAAACTGAGGACAGCAAACTCTCCTACCTCCTATCCCAACCCACTGGTAAGAGTGAAAAGTAAGTCTTATGAAATTGTTTCACAGGAAAATAAATAAACTGGCACATGTAAATAAGGCACTTACGTCTGTATAACTGAGCTGTGCAATTGAAATAAACAGATTTGACATGTTCCTTTTTGGAAAGGACAGTGGGATAAACATTTAAGCCTAACATTACATTCATACCCCTTCAGAAAGCCACTCAAGTCCGAGAGAGATTTCCAGATCCGGCTGTGGGAATGCGTAACACTCATGCATATGTGATATGGTCCTTGGAGCTTGTAATCTTTGTATGCAGGTATTTTTAGTCATATCCAAACATAATTACATGTTCCAGTAAATATGAGCAGCAATATAAGTGATGGTCTTAACTGATTGCCAAAGGTGTAAAAGTGCCTCACTGAAGTGACACTTTCCTTCATAACCTTCCAGTGTAAAGGCCTATGCATTGCTCCTGTGCCTATAATTCACTGTCGAAAACTGACAGTCACACATAGAAGATGGAAAACTTTCTGCAGATCAGCTAAGAAATGAATCTAGTTTAGCTGAAATCACTTTAACTACAAAGAAAATGGAAAACTTGGAAGGTCTGTGGCCCAAATGACTTTACAGACATGGTTTGGGCACTGTTGCAGAACTGGCCCTTCCTGTTTCAGTGTAAAGGTGGACAACAGATCATGTTGAATGGATAATTACAGAAAAAGCCATCTTCTCTGTCAATGATCTTGCTGTCCCCAGAGCTATAGTAAGCAACACACTTGGTTTGACTATAAACAAGGAACCTTCAACTTAGTACTGAAGAATGTTCCTGGGCAAAATTTCAACCTGTCACCAATGTGCAGAGGCTCGTAAATGGTCGTCCTTCCGTTTCAAGAAATCCTTGTCAGCAATGACCAATCTGCCAGCTGTTATTTACATTTTATATTTACCTGTCACACAAAAGGTGATCAAAATAAATTAGTGGTTGGCAAATGTACATACCAAAGTTTTCCCTGAAATTTCATTATACAATTTATTTTTATAAAAATGAATTCTTCCTTGGCTTCCAGTCAAACCACTCTTCCAACTATTACTCTTTGTAAACTCCTACATATCATTAACCCTAACTAACTCCAATTCTGGTCTGTTGTGCAACCTCACCTACTGCACCATTGCCTTGGTGACTGTGCTTTCATTTGGGTATGCCTAAAATCTTGTAAGTTATGTAAGAAGTTTTATTCTTTCTATCTTTAAGCCAACTTTTAATCATCAATGTTACTGCATATTCTTTGGCCTAGTGTGAATTATTTCGCCACCTGTGAAATGAACTGGGATTTTCCTTGATTTAATTACATTGTTGTTGATAAGGAAGAGTTGTAGGCGGTTCAGAGGCACAAGTGACTACTGGCACTGGAACCTGGAGCAACAAATAATCTGCCGAAAGAATCAACAGGTCAAGCAGCATCTGTGATAGATTCTGCTCTACCCATCAAGTACCTACTGCAACACACACAAAATGCCGGAAAAACTGAGCAGGCCAGGCAGCATCTTTGGAAAAGATGTTTTGTGCTGAAACCCTTAAGCAAGACCGATGAAGGCACTCATCCTGAAACATTGACTATCTTACTTTTTTCTATAGATGCTGCCTGGCCTGCTGAGCTTCTGCAGCAATTTTGGTATTGCTTTGACTTCCAGCCGTCTGCAGATTTTCTCTTGTCTGTGCTTCGAAGAACCTACTGCAAATAGTTTGTTATTGTAGGAGGTTTAGATATCACTAAACTACTCCTGCAACCTGGCAATATCTTCTGATGATTAATGCTTTTACCTCTTCGATTTAATGTGGAAGTTTGCCAAGATTAAATGTCATCATTGATTTCCTACACCAGAATTGATAAGGTTTGTAGCTACTGTGTTTCACCCTGACATCGGTATGGAACTCAAACCTCTGAGATACCTAAATCCAAGTAAAGAAGCATTTGATTTACTGGAAATTAGGGACATAGTTGCGATCTATTTCAGCGCCATTGTGGAACTCAAATCTTTTCGGTGGATGAATTGCATAGTGTTTTTAAATTTTCCCTTGCTATCATATTACTCAAATTGCTTCCTTTTATATCTTTGAATTATTACAATAGTACACATGGACGTTCGTGGGATATAATGATTCATCGAAATTAAAGGTTACTCATCCTAAATTGTTAATCATTAATCCTTTCCAAAGGCAATACACTTATGGTAACATCTGTTGCTTCTAATATATCAGAATTGCTTCATCACTCGGAATACAGGTGTATTAATTGGTCTCACCTGCACATTTTCACAAAGGCAAAAGCAGGCGGTGATAGGTTAATAATTACCTTATGTTCATTTTGTAAATGAAATAACCTATTTTATTAAAAGTTGTTTACCCTAAAGATTAGTCACGGGATTCAAAGTTCTGTTGGATTCTACAGTGAATCCCTTTGTTCACCAGTTGCATGCAAAATAAACTCATGGACACTCACATTGATCACTAATTTCACTTTACTTATTTAGAGATGCAGCATGGTAATAGGCCCTTCCAATGAGCAGAGCCACCCAGTTACACTCATGTGACTAATTAACCTACTAACCCATATATATTTTGAATGTGGAAGAAAACTAGAGCACCCGGAGGAAGCCCATGAAGAGAATGTAGTTGGTTAGTTCCATGGGGAGAACATAGGTAGCTAGCTCCTCTCCGTGCCTTGTGGAGCATGGGGTGACAACCTTGCCGTTTCTTTAGCATTTGTCTGTGTTGTTAACAAGGCTGAGTTGCAACCTCGACACTCGACCCAGCTCAGGTGGAATGTGTACGAGGAGCCGGCTGGAGTCGAACCCGGGACTGCTCACCTCGAAGTCCAGTGCAGATGCAAATCACCACCAGCCAGCATATTGGGGAGAACATACAAACCTCTTAAAAACAGTGGCTGAAATGAACCCTGGTTGCTGGCACTGTAATTACGCTGCCATGTCACTTCCTAAGGATTTCAGTTTTTCCATAAGACGATGAGCTGTAGGAGCAGGATTAGGCTACTTGTCCCATCCAGTCTGATTTGCCATTTCATCATGGCTGATCCATTTTTCCTCTCAGCCCTAATCTCCTGCCTTTCCCCTGAACCTCTTCATGCCCTGACCAATCAAGAATCTATCAACCTCTGCCTCAAATATACATAAAGACTTGGCCTCCACAGCTGCCTGTGGCAATGAGTTCCACAGATTCATCACCCTCCTCATCCTCCTCCTCATCTCCATTCTAAAAGGATGCCCCTCTATTTTGAGGCTGTGTTCTCTGGTCTTAGACTTTCTCACCATAGGAAGCATCCTTTCCACATCCACTCTATCAAGGTCTTTCACCATCGATAGGTTTCAATTAAGTCATCCCTAATTCTTCTAAATTCTAGTGAATACAGGCCCAGAGCCATCAAATGCTCTTCATATGACAAGTCATTTAATCCTGGCATTATTTTCATGAACCTCCCTTGAATCCTCACCAGTTTCAGCACATCCTTTCTAAGATAAGGGGCCCAAAACTGCTCACAATACTCCAAGTGATGCCTCACTAGTGCTTTATAAATTCTCAACATTACATCCTTTCTTTTCTATTCTAGTCCTCTTGAAAGGCATGCTAATATCGCATTTGCCTTCCTCACCACACTCAACCTGCAAATTAACCTATAGGGAATCCTGCACAAGGACTCTGAAGCCCCTTTGTACCTCAGTTTTTTTGTATTTTTTCTCCATTTAGAAAATAGTCAACCCTTTCATTTCTTCTGCTAAAGTCCATAACCACACACTTCCCAACACTATATGACATCTGCCACTTCTTTGCTCATTCTCTTAATCTGTCTAAGTCCTTCTGTAGTCTTCCTATTTCCTCAAAACTACTTGCCCCTCCACCTACCTTCATACTGTCTGCAAACTTTGCAACAAGGCCATCAATTCCATCATTCAAATCATTGACATATAAAGTATAAAGAAGTGGTCCCAACACAGACCCTTGTGGAACATCAATAGTCACCAGCAGGCTCCCCTCCCCGCTTTTCTTTCTCCCCAGGCTTCCCGTCCCATGATCATCTCCCTTCTCCACCCCTCCCCTCCTGTCTTCTCCTACCATTTCGGATCTCCCCCTTCCCCTCCCTCTTTCAAATCTCTTACTATCTCTTCTTTCAGTTAAGGGTCCCGGCCTGAAATGTCAACTGTACCTCTTCCTATAGATGCTGCCTGGCCTGCTGCGTTCACCAGCATTTTTTGTGTGTGTTGCTTGAATTTCCAGCATCTGCAGATTTCCTCGTGTCTGCTTTATTCCCACTCTTTGCCTCTCCCAATCAACCACTGCTTATCCATGCTAGAGTCTTTCCTGTAATTCCATGGGCTCTTAGCTTGTTAAGCAGCCTCATGTGTGACACCTTGTCAAAGGCCTTCCGAAAATCCAAGTACACAACAACAACTGGCTCTCCCGTGTCTATCCTGCTTGTTATTTCCTCAAAGTTTTGTCAGGCAAGATTTTCCCTTGAGGAAACCATGCTGACTATTTTATCATATGCCTCCAAGTACTTCGAAACTACATCCTTAACAATCAATTCCAACACCTTCCCTACATTAAGCGGAGTTCAATTTCAAATCATAGTGCTATTCATGGGACTTTATATGACTAAATAAATATTAACATTGTTCTACTGGAGGAGTTTGTCAAACTAGAACAAATTTAGTGCTTATTGGAATCATTCTTTTAACTTGCAGGATTGTAGACCAATGAAGTATTTTGAAGACCAACAAGGATTATGGGGGAAGGAGAAGAAATGGAAGAGTTTAATCTAGTTTTCTTCTTTTGATCATTGCTTGTTGTCTCATTTAGAATGTACATCCTTGTGGCCAATAGATTGAGATCAGCTTTAACTTAGACGATGCCTGGAGTTAAATATCTGGTCAAGGTGATGCCAAGCTGCAGTCTCCATCCAGATCATGGCTCAGACTTACTGTAGTTGCTCTTTAAAGTTTTTTGGGATGGGTATGGGGACAGAGAGGGTGTTAGGTTTTAGGGACAGGGATGTGGAGGAGATAGAATTCAAGCTGGAATCTAGCTTCCACTTCATGATCCATGTTTGAAGTCCAGGGATATGGATGGGTGATGAAGGACATCCACAATCTAGGCCTCTGCTCCGCACATGAAGGCCAGTGATGTGGACATGGGATGAAGGACATCTGGAGTCCAGGTCTCTGCTCCGTGCTTGAAGGCCAGTGATGTAGATGAGTGACAAAGAACATCCACGGACATCGAAATGTCCCAGGTTGGTGGGTCTTGGGTTTGGATGTCTGTGCGAGCAATTGGCAACTGGAGTTCGAGCCTGGTGTTCGGGGTCTCATCAATGGCTAGTCTGAGGCTCAAAAACGAAGAGTGGAGCACAAAGGCCGATTGGACGTTCGGAAGTCGAAGCCCAATGGCCAAAGACTGGAGGCTTGACACTGGAGGCCCAGTGGGCTGGAGGTTCTGGATGCCTGTCCGGGAGTTGGAGGACAGCCCATGTGTGTTTGAAAGAGAGAGTGTTTGTGTGTGAGGTGTGTGAGTGTGTGTGTGTGTGTGTGTGTGTGTGCGCGTGCGTGCGTAGAAACGGCTTGTTTTACTGTTTATTTCCATAAATGCTGCTTGACCTGCTGAGTTCCTGCAGAATTTGGTGTCTGCTGTTTTACTGTTGTTACTCTTGTTGCTTGTTGTGTTCTGCGTTGTTCTGCCAAGCATTGTGGGCATGCTATGTTGGTGCTGGAATGTGTGGTTACCTTCAACACATCCTGATGTGTATTGGTTGTTAATGAAAATGACACATTTCACTGTACAACATAGAAACATAGAAACATAGAAAATAGGTGCAGGAGTAGGCCATTCGGCCCTTCGAGCCTGCACCGCCATTTATTATGATCATGGCTGATCATCCAACTCAGAACCCCGCCCCAGCCTTCCCTCCATACCCCTTGACCCCCGTAGCCACAAGGGCCATATCTAACTCCCTCGTAAATATAGCCAATGAACTGGCCTCAACAGTTTCCTGTGGCAGAGAATTCCACAGATTCACCACTCTCTGTGTGAAGAAGATTTTCCTAATCTCGGTCCTAAAAGGCTTCCCCTCTATCCTCAAACTGTGACCCCTCATTCTGGACTTCCCCAACATCGGGAACAATCTTCCTGCATCTAGCCTGTCCAATCCCTTTAGGATCTTATACGTTTCAATCAGATCCCCCCTCAATCTTCTAAATTCCAACGAGTACAAGCCCAATTCATCCAGTGTTTCTTCATATGAAAGTCCTGCCATCCCAGGAATCAATCTGGTGAACCTTCTTTGTACTCCCTCTATGGCAAGGATGTCTTTCCTCAGATTAGGGGACCAAAACTGCACACAATACTCCAGGTGTGGTCTCACCAAGGCCTTGTACAACTGCAGTAGTACCTCCCTGCTCCTGTACTCGAATCCTCTCGCTATAAATGCCAGCATACCATTCGCCTTTTTCACCGCCTGCTGTACCTGCATGCCCACTTTCAATGACTGGTGTATAATGACACCCAGGTCTCGTTGCACCTCCCCTTTTCCTAATCGGCCACCATGCAGATAATAATCTGTTTTCCTATTTTTGCCACCAAAGTGGATAACTTCACATTTATCCACATTAAATTGAATCTGCCATGAATTTGCCCACTCACCCAACCTATCCAAATCACCCTGCATCCTCTTAGCATCCTCCTCATTGCTAACACTGCCACCCAGCTTCGTGTCATCCGCAAACTTGGAGATGCTGCATTTAATTCCCTCATCCAAGTCATTAATATATATTGTAAACAACTGGGGTCCCAGCACTGAGCCTTGCGGTATCCCACTAGTCACCGCCTGCCATTCTGAAAAGGTCCCGTTTATTCCCACTCTTTGCTTCCTGTCTGCTAACCAATTCTCCACCCACACCAATACCTTACCCCCAATACCGTGTGCTTTAAGTTTGCACACTAATCTCCTGTGTGGGACCTTGTCAAAAGCCTTTTGAAAATCCAAATATACCACATCCACTGGTTCTCCCCTATCCACTCTACTAGTTACATCCTCAAAAAATTCTATGAGATTCGTCAGACATGATTTTCCTTTCACAAATCCATGCTGACTTTGTCCGATCATTTCACCGCTTTCCAAATGTGCTGTTATCACATCCTTGATAACTGACTCCAGCAGTTTCCCCACCACCGACATTAGGCTAACTGGTCTATAATTCCCTGGTTTCTCTCTCTCTCCTTTTTTAAAAAGTGGGGTTACATTAGCCACCCTCCAATCCTCAGGAACTAGTCCAGAATCTAATGAGTTTTGAAAAATTATCACTAATGCATCCACTATTTCTTGGGCTATTTCTTTAAGCACTCTAGGATGCAGACCATCTGGCCCTGGGGATTTATCTGCCTTCAATCCCTTCAATTTACCTAACACCACTTCCCTACTAACATGTATTTCGCTCAGTTCCTCCATCTCACTGGACCCTCTGTCCCTTACTATTTCTGGAAGATTATTTATGTCCTCCTTAGTGAAGACAGAACCAAAGTAATTATTCAATTGGTCTGCCATGTCCTTGCTCCCCATAATCAATTCACCTGTTTCTGTCTGCAGGGGACCTACATTTGTCTTTACCAGTCTTTTCCTTTTTACATATCTATAAAAGCTTTTACAGTCCGTTTTTATGTTCCCTGCCAGTTTTCTCTCATAATCTTTTTTCCCCTTCCTAATTAAGCCCTTTGTCCTCCTCTGCTGAACTCTGAATTTCTCCCAGTCCTCAGGTGAGCCACTTTCTCTGGCTAATTTGTATGCTTCTTCTTTGGAATTGATACTATCCCTAATTTCTCTTGTCAGCCACGGATGCACTACCTTCCTTGATTTATTCTTTTGCCAAACTGGGATGAACAATTGTTGTAGTTCATCCATGCAACCTTTAAATGCTTGCCATTGCATATCCACCGTCAATCCTTTAAGTGTCATTTGCCAGTCTATCTTAGCTAATTCATGTCTCATACCTTCAAAGTCACCCCTTTTTAAGTTCAGAACCTTTGTTTCTGAATTAACTATGTCACTCTCCATCTTAATGAAGAATTCCACCATATTATGGTCACTCTTACCCAAGGGGCCTCTCACGACAAGATCGCTAATTAACCCTTCCTCATTGCTGAAAACCCAGTCCAGAATAGCCTGCTCTCTAGTTGGTTCGTCGACATGTTGGTTCAAAAAACCATCCCGCATACATTCCAAGAAATCCTCTTCCTCAGCACCTTTACCAATTTGGTTCACCCAGTCTACATGTAGATTGAAGTCACCCATTATAACTGCTGTTCCTTTATTGCACACATTTCTAATTTCCTGTTTAATACCATCTCCGACCTCACTACTACTGTTAGGTGGCCTGTACACAACTCCCACCAGCGTCTTCTGCCCCTTGGTGTTACGCAGCTCTACCCATATCGATTCCACATCTTCCCGGCTTATGTCCTTCCTTTCTATTGCGTTAATCTCTTCTTTAACCAGCAACGCCACCCCACCTCCCCTTCCTTCATGTCTATCCCTCCTGAATATTGAATATCCCTGAACGTTGAGCTCCCATCCCTGGTCACCCTGGAGCCATGTCTCTGTGATCCCAACTATATCATAATCATTAATAACAATCTGCACTTTCAATTTATCCACCTTATTACGAATGCTCCTTGCATTGACACATAAAGCCTTCAGGCGCTCTTTTACAACTCTCTTTGCCCTTATACAATTATGTTGAAAAGTGGCCCTTTTTAATGCTTGCCCTGGATTTGTCGGCCTGCCACTTTTACTTTTCTCCTTTGTACTTTTTGCTTCTACCCTCACTTTACACCCCTCTGTCTCTCTGCACTGGTTCCCATCCCTCTGTTGTGAACTAACCTCCTCACGCCTAGCCTCTTTAATTTGATTCCCACCCCCCAACCATTCTAGTTTAAAGTCACCTCAGTAGCCCCCGCTAATCATGTTTCCATGTAAGTGTGAGAAATAAATCTGAATGGAATAATTGGCCGACAAGCATTGCCATCATTTCAATGACAAGGAGTGAGACTCCAGGAACTCACCATGGGGGAATGATGCTACAGCAAGGAATTAACTTGTTTCAGAGCAAGTGAAGAAGTGTAGGACAAATGACGGGCAGAAAAATAAAAAGAAGTTTCCACAATTTTTGAATCAGTAATATTAAAAATTAAATTTAAGCTTATAGTGAAATCTCTCAGGATTGGATCAGGAGATTTGAATTGTCACCAAACACATGAGCAAACCTCTACATTGAGTATTCTCACTGGTTGCATCACCGTCTGGTGTGGACACACCAATGCACAGGTTCATACGATGCTTCAGAGGGTTGTAGACTCAGCCAACCCTCCTCGCTATCAAGGCCCCCTTCAATAGGCAGTGCCTCAAGAAGGCAACGTCCATCATTAAGGCCCTTCACCGTCCGGGACCGCCTGTTTCTCTTTCCTACCATCAGGGAGGAGGTAGAGCAGCATAGAGGCATTTTAGGAACAGCTTCTTCCACTTTACCATTGGATTTTCCAAAGGTCCATGAACCCATGAACATTATCTCACTATTACTTATTTGTTTTGTAGTAATTTGTTATGCCTGTACTGTACTGCTGCCACAAAGTAACACCTTTCACAATACTGATCCTGAAATTCTGAACTTTATCCTTAATAATAATAAGTACTTTATTGAACCTGAGTGGGAAATACTTCCATTACCGCAGCAACATTTAAAAACACATTTAGCAATGTGCATCACTTAACTATGGAATTTGGAATAATATACGCAATAATAATTTACCAATGTGCAATAGTAATGTACAAAATAATAAAGCAGAGACTATTGTACTGTGCTGTGTGTTCTCCTGTCACACAGAGATGAACTGTTGTATATGCTTATTGCATTTGGTAGGGAAGATTTTCTCTAATGATCCTTATGACAGTGCTGCTGAATGAGTCTGTTCGAAAAGGTGCTCCGTTGCAAATTCAGTAGGTCATGGAGAAGATGTGCCTGATTGTCCATGATGAATAACAGCTTGTTTAGTGACCTCTCCATCACTAACTCAAAACAGTCCGGGTTGTAGCCAAGGACAGATTCAGCTTTTTTGATGAGTTTATTTGGTCTTTTTGCATCACCAGCACTGATGCTGCTCCCCCAACATAAAGCAGTAAAGAAAACTGCACTCACTACAACAGACAGGTAAAAGATCTCCAACATCCTGCTGCACACATTGAAGGATCTCAGCTTCCTTAGAAAATAGAATCTGCTCATCCCCTACTTGTAAACAGCCTTGGTGTTGGTTTTCCAGCCAAGTCTGTTGTCGAGGTGAACACCCAAGTATTTATACTCTTCCATCACCTCAACCTCTTCTCCCAGAATGTATACAGGACCTGTTACCAACCTGTTTCTCCTAAAATCAATCACCATCTCTCTGGTTTTGGCCACATTCAGGGCAGGTGATTCCTCCCACACCACTCCACAAACTTGTCCACCAGCTCCCTGTACTCCGACTCCTGCCCATCTCTGATACACCCAACCATCTCAGTGTTATCAGAGAGTTTCTGCAAGTGGCAAGATTTTATTTGTTAGTGTTTTGGAGTAGATTCCAGGTATCTCCATCTTCCAGGTTTTGCATGTATTTTCTCATCTCACCTCTTTATAACTTGGCTACTTTAAACAATGACCACCCTGAGCTTCCAATTGTGTGCTATTTCAATTCCTCTTCCCATTCCCCCACTAACCCATCCACCCTTGACCTTCGGTGAGGGTCAAAGTGAGGTCCAATGCAAATTAGAGAATTTTCCCACATTTCCCACCTGTGTAGTCTACAAGCAGGTAGTCCAATCTTCTGTTTCTTATATCATATACAATCAATTAAATCATCTGTTGGGTGGCTGTGGTGATGGCAAAAGTTGCAGAGACGAATCATCTACTCAGCACTCCTGTTTAAAGTGAATGTTGTAACCTTGACTTTGATGCTTAAGTGCTGTGCTCTGCCATTTATTTACAGGACCTCTTTATTTATTTAGAGATACAGCATGGAACAGGCCTTTCTGTCCCAGTGAGCAGCAGCCCATCTATTTAACCCTAGCCTAATCACAGAACCATTTACAATGACCAATTGGCCTGCTAGCCGGTACATCTTTGAACTGCGGGAGGAAATCAGAGCACCCAGATGAAACCCACATGGTCTCAGGAAGAATGTTCAAACAGAATGTAAAACTCCAAACTCCGATGATCCAAGCTGTAATAACCCCTATGCTGCTGTGTCATCTCAAATGAGGATATGGATGTTCTTTGAACCCCCCCCCCCCGCATTTAGTCTTTAATTTTCTGCCACAATTTGCAATCCATAAAAAAATACCATATAGAGTTCTTCTCTTGTTCCCCAAGTGTTGGGGTCGATGCCCATATGTCACATCAATAGAATCAGTAACTCCAATACCCAATGTAGGTTCGGGGTCTGCTTGTCGAGCACATTTTCTCTGTTCACCACAAAAGGTGGAGTCCCCGGTAGAGATTCAGTTCGATTCACCTTCCCATTCCCATTCCAAAATGACCTTTCTTGGCCTCTTCTACTAACACCATGAGGTTACACTCAGGTTGGAAGAGTAACACCTTATATTCCATCCTGGTAGCCTCTATCCTGATGGCATGAACATTGATTTCTCTAACTTACGGTATTTTCTCCCCCCCCTTCTATTTCCGTTGCCCATCATGGTTCCCCTCTCATCCTTGCTCTTCTCACCTGCCCATCGCCTCCTTCTGATGACCATCCTGCTTCCCTTTCTTCCATAGTCCAATGGCCTCTCCTATCAGATTCCTTATTCAGCCTATCTTTACCTCTTCTACCTATCAACTCCCAGTTTTATACTTCATTCCCCATTTCCCTTCACCTGGTTGTTTCATCTATTGCCTGCCAGCTTGTACTTCTTCCCTCAACCCCACTACTACTACGTCGACTCAGGCCTAGGGGGCCGGCGTTGGGCAAAAGGCAAGGCACCCCCACCCTCCACCTTATTCTGGTTTCTTCCTTCTTTTTTTCCAGTGCTGATGAAGGGTCTCGGCCTGAAATGTCGACTGTTTATTCCCCTTCATAGATGCTGCCTGACTTGCTGAGTTCCTCCAGGTTTTGTGTGTGGTTGCTCAAGAATTCCAGCATCTGCAGAAACCCTTGTGTTTATGGTTAGCCGCTTCAACAACAGTGCTGGAGCCAGTAAGCCACAACTTATTATTAATGGGAAAGACACATTTCTTGGGAAATCTAGCCTTCTGCTGAATCTCCTGAATAATATTTCTGATGTCCAAGTGCAAAGTGGCTTCAATTAAATTATAAATTGAGGGGGTTTTTTAATGGATGCCCGATCAAAGTTTAGTGTAACACCATCTTACAAGGAAAAACAAACTTGTTTTGGATCCTTTATCAGAAAGACTAAGGGTCTTCAAACTGAAGTGTTAACTTTGTTCCTCTGTCCACAAATGTTTCCTAATCTGCTGAATGTTCCCTCCACTTATCGATTTTGTTTCACATTTCCTGCATTTGAATTTTTTCACTACCGTTGCCCGAATCCGTTTTGGAATCCTTCAAAACATACAAGTGCTATTTGTGATGTAATTTGTCACGAAGCCACAGATGGGCTCAGTGAATTTTCAATTGGAACAAAGCCTGAATTATTTGTAGCTTTTTAATCAAGATGATCATAACAATAATCTGACGGATGAAGTGTCACAGAAGTTGCATATCCACTGCAATTTTTTGTCTTCAGAAACACTTTCTATCAACTTATTCTCACCCTGCTTTTTCTTCAAACAGTATTTATTTAAATATATTTTACTTGCTGCTAATTTTTTTGTGGATTCTGCTCACTGGCATGGTAATCATTATCCTAGTAAGCGTCTATATATGAAGATGCCTTCCCTTACTTCCGGCATTATTTATTTGCTGACAATCTGTGCTGCTGATTTACAGAGCAGGAGTTTGAATGCATTTTTTCTTACTCCTCTTAATCGAAGCTCCAAGTTCAAAGTACATTATTATCAAAGTATGGATACATTATAGAACCTTGAGATTCGTCTCCAAAAAATGAAGAAACACAAAGGAACCCATTAAAACAAAGACCATCAAATACCCAGTGTGCAGAGAAAAATAAACAAATTATGCAAACAATAAACGCAAGGAAATTGCGTTCTGAATTCAAGTCCACAAAGAGAGTCTGTCCACAGATCTGTCACTCGCTTTGGGCCTTGACACCCTGACCTTTACAATCTGGCCCGACACCTAAATCAGTGTCCAAACATTGGGTTCAGTCACTTTGATACACTCTGGGACCTGGATACTGCCAGTGCAATCTGGCCTATACGCGACCTCTCCAATTCGGTCCAGTGCTTAAATCGCCATTCAAACATTGGCTTCTGTTGCTTCGATACACTATGAGGCCTGGAACCTACCACCTCAATTTGGCCTGTACCCAACCTTTCCGATTTGACCCGAAGCTTAAGTCATCGTCCAAACATCAGGTTCAGTCACTTTGGTATGCTCTAGGGGCCTGAACCCCACCAACCTCGATTCGGCTTGTACCCGACCTTTCCAATTCAGCCCGATACTTAAATCAATCAAACCTCGGGTCTTCCTCACTCTTGGCGATGTTCCCACTGCCTCGCCTTGCCAAGGTTCTGCCGCATTGAATTGCCTCCAAATCCAAAGGGAAGTTAGGGGCTATTTGTTTGCGATAATCATTTACCAGAAAAAGAGTGATTAACAAAGTATTTAGTTGTTTGCTTTGTTTCATTGGACACCAGCCAGAAGTTGCTGAGAATCACCAGTGCCATCTTAAACGGAATCTTCTAAATTTAAATGAAGATAAGCCGTTTATCTTAAGTTGCCCTGGTTTGACGACAAGTTAGTGCTTTTAGTATCATCTTGGCAGCTTTGATATCCCTTCTCAAAGTCGAAGTTGAGTTTATGGTTACGTGCACTAGTGCATGTATGCATAGGTGCAATGGCAAATTTGTCTGCTGCAATGTCACAGACACATAGCATCAGATAAGAAATGTTCACAAAAAGCATAAATTAAACATAAATTATTTACAGATTTTGCCAGAAAAAAAAACATATAGATCAGAATACCACATGGTTCATTGTAATGCAATGTGTTCATAGTGTTGCTATACTGGGGTAGAGATTAGGTTTGTGCAGGTTGGTTCAAGAATTCAAAAGATTGAAGTGAAATAACAGTTCTTGAACCTGGTGGTTTTATGACACTACAAAACCACCGGATTCAGGAACAGCTTCTTCCCATCTGCCATCCGATTTCTGAATGGACATTGAACCCATGGACACTAACTCACTACTTTTTATTTCTGTTTTTTTGCCACTGCTCGGTTAATTTAACTATTTCATACACATATACTTAAGGTAATTAACAGTTTCTTTCTCTATTATTATGTATTGCATCGTACTGCTGTCTCAAAGTCAACATATTTAACGACATATGCTGGTGATCGTAAACCAAATTGTGAATGACTTCAGGCTTTGGTACTTCCTGCTTGATGGTTACTGCGAGCAGAAAGGGCAACAGAAGGTCATTGACATCTGAGCACAAACACTTTGGTTGTGTTATAAAATTCTGGGCAAAGATTCCATCTTCAAGCTAAGTTACCGCATGCTATGACACACCCATTACTGGAAGAAGTTCTCTTATATGCTTGGAACACAATCTGCTTTGTTTAGATTAGGGATTTAAGGATGAAAATGGAGAATCACCCATCAGAATGTGAACATTCATATTTCCTGGAATAGGAAATCACTGCCCATTTTGTTTAGAATACTCAGCTAGGAGCTAAATTTCATATGTTCAATCAGTGCCCAAGAATTGTACAAATATTTAACTCTTCTGGCTGGGATGCAGCTCATAATAGTCCTCTGAACTCTTCTGTTTAAGCAGGTGGAAGAAAAGTAATACATTTTATAACCCTTTATCTTGTCTGTATAAGTGCCATTTATAGAATAAGTTTATTTTAATTACACAACTTTTTTATTTCAATATACAAATGTTAATATAAAAATAAATAGTAGTAGGAAAGTCCAATGAATCATTTAAAAATATATTTTAACGCTAGCACTTAATGCTGGAATATAGTGATTAGCGTCAGAACCATCGTTCCCTAACAACCCATTGATATTGTTTGCCATTCGCTTTATGTTTAATTGACATTTTCCCTGTAAAGGGTATTGTCAAGAAATCATTTGAACAGAGCAATTCATAGTATTCTGCTGTTGGTAAATATTTGAGAATGGCTTACAAAATTCATAAATAGAAGGGGATGTTTTCTATTGGGTGTTTTCGCCTAGTGAGAAGTTTAATTGTGTGCTTGGGTTTAAATTGCAATCTCTCAATGGTTGTGTGCATAATTGTAGAATTGGACTTGTTGGAGGTAAGCTATTGTTTCTGATTTTTGAAAAGACAAACACTGATAGCAGAAAGAGGCAGAGGGTGAATAAGTGGCTGTGGTCTCAGCTTTCTCAGCTCAGGTTTCTTTCCGACTCCTGAATGATACCAGGTATTGCATTATTCATATTATCTGTTCTAAAGCCATTTTATAAATAAGCAGAATAATCATATTAGCAACTAAAAGCCTCATAGTTTTTTTACAACTTGTAATGTTATCCACAGTATGAGCCTTATAAAGCCATAATGTGAAAAATACTGTATACCTATTGGGAAGAATGAACAGGAACTGTTTACAATGATTCTCAGTTACTTCTCACGTAAATGAAAATTATAATATGCCAAACTGGTCTCGTGTTGAGATTATTAATGGATTGATACACTTTTATTTTGGCAAAGATGTTAACGTATTAAATTTTTAAGTTTCATGAAAGAGTTAATGCTTTGATATTGCAATTTCAATCTACTGATTATAAAAATTCCATCAAAATCGATCATTCCTTCAAAATTCAAGCATAGGACAGAAGTTACTGTGTGGCAAATGAAGCAATCCTTGCACTTAAATTTGGAAATATCTCACCTTGTGGGTCTACACTATAGAAGCAACCAGAGTAATTTTATCAGCGGCACTTTCAGCTTTGTGTGAATATGTTATCTTCTAGTATTTATGCCATTTCTGTGAGTCAGCCGACATTAAAAATGTTACTTGGGAAAATCACCAGATTTCTCCATGGATCTAATCCTCTGCTCATTTCTACTGTTGTTAACTTGCTACTATTTTTTTCACTTAACTGCTCTTGTAAGGAAACACAATTTTTTTTAAGATAGAATATAAAACATAGAACATACGGCATAGGACAGGCCACCCAACCCACAATGTTGTGCCAAACCTGCTAAAAAGCAAATCAAAAACACCCCAAAGCTAATCCCTCCTACCTACACCATGTCCATATCACCCCGTCTTCCATATGTCCATGTGCCTATCCAAGCATCTCTTAAAAGCCTCTAATGTATTTGCCTTTGCCACCATACCAGGCAACTCATTCCAGGCATCCATTGTCTCTTACCCCTAACATCCCCTTGAACCTACCCCCTTTCATCTTCAATGCATGCCCTCTTGTATTAGACATTTCAACCCTGGGAAACAGATACTCTCTGTCCACTCTATCTATGCCTCTCATAATATTGTAAACCTCCATCTGACTATCCAGAGAAAACACCCAAGTTATCCAGCCTGTCAGGATAGCACATGCCCTCTAAACCAGACAGCATCCTGGTGAATCTCTTCTGCGCCCTCTCCAAAGCCTCAACATTCTTCTTATAGTGGGGTGACTCTAGATATGGCCTAACAAGAGTCTTCTAAAGTTGCAACATAACCTCCTTCCTTTCCATTTCATTTACTGAACCTATTCCATCATCCACCTCAACCATTAGGCTATGAATAAAAGGTGATAACTTCACTCATTTCCCCATAATTGAAATGTTCCTACAACCAATGATCTCACTTTAAGGACTCTTTGTGTCATTATCTCATGTTCTCGTTATTTATTGCATTTGCACAGTTTGTTGTCTTCTCCACTCTGGTTGATCTTTCATTAATCCTCAGAATCTCAGGGCTATATATAGTGATATACATGTACTCAGATAATAACATTTACTCTGAATTTTGAACTGTCGATCTCTGCCAGTCCCTTGCCAACATTTTTCCTGAACATCTTTTGCTATAGAATGAACCAATGCTTGTAGCATTAACAAGAGAAAATCTGCAGATGCTGGAAATCCGAGCAACACACACAAAATGCTGGAGGAACTCAGTCCTGCCAAAGGGTTTCAACCAGAAATGTCGGCTGTACTTTTTTCCATAGATGCTGCCTGGTCTGCAGAGTTCCTCCAGCATTTTGTGTGTGTTGCTTGTAGCATTTAACTAAAAGCAGCCGGTTGGATATCGCCCAAAATCCCATAAGACATTTTGATACTTGTTTGTTTAAAATAATTCCAACTCCATACATATGTCGAGTCGAGCGCACAAACACCTTTCATCTGGGAGGGAAGTCACGTGCTTCTTCATAAGCTATCATGAAGGGGATCAGGATGGAAATGCTTGGTTGTTGGTAGGTAGGGTTAATACCTGACTTTCAAGAGCACTTGTGAGTGATGTTCCGGCTGGACTTAGTCCTTAAACTGCTGGAGAACAGTGCGGAAAGAACAGGTGCCGTTTTCTCCCGGTAGAGATTAGTTTTTAGTTCCAAGTGCTCCTGCCACGTTTTGTCACCCTGCAACCTTATCCTTCAATCTCTTTGGATTATGGAGGACAGCATGTGTATAAATGTCTCTCTCCAGCAGACTTCATCATGATCATCATGACTCAAGTATTTCTACTATTTTTTAATTGTACATATGATTTTTTTGTGTTCTATTGCTGAGCAGCAGCGAGCCATCTGATTGGCCCATCAGAGTTCTCTTTGGGAACTAGTTCACTTGATCAGCATCTCTGATCTGGCTATTGTTCACGATTGCATTTAATAATAAAAAAAATATATGTTGTTGATCTCCAGAATACATTATCAGAGAACTATTCTTGGTGAATTTGCCACTGTCAGTCCATCTAATTTCTGACAGGCCTAAGATATCAACTTCCAAACTTTTCATAATTAGCATAATCCAAGCCTATGCGCCAACAAATGATGTGGATGAAGAGGATATCAACACATTTTATGAAGATCTTGACAGTGCTTATGAGCAATGTAAATCTCAGGATATAAAACTAGTCATGGGAGATTTTAACTTCAAAGTTGGACAGGAAAGGGTTGATAATGTCATAGGACCTTTTGGATTAGGGGAGAAAAATGAAAATGGAGAAAGGTTTACTGACTGGTATGTCAGAAACAACCAAGTGATCACCAATACTAAAAACCATCCACGTAGATTGTGTACTTGGATTAGCTGTGGAGATAGAACAAGGAATCAAATAGATTTCATTACCATCAATGAACGTTTTAGAAATAATATCACAAATTCTAAAGCCTACCCAGGAGCAGACTGTGGTTCAGATTACCATCCGGTAATAGCTACCATCAAAACAAAATTAAAGAAACTGAAACGTGGAAAAAAGACAAAGAAATATATTTTGGGAGAACTTAAAAATGATAGCATACTTAAGCAACAATTCAAGACAGCTGTAGAAGAACACCTCAATGAAAATGTAACAACATCTATTTGGGACAGATTTAAATATGCTATACAGCAATCAGCAGAGGAGATAATCCCAGTACAAGAAATCCGACACACCAACAGGGGGAGGATAACCAAAGAAATTCTAGATCTGATGGAAGAATAATGAAGTGGAATACAGAGAGCTAGACAGACAGATCAGACAATTGTGCAATATTATAACCATATAACCATATCACAATTACAGCACAGAAACAGGCCATCTCGGCCCTTCTAGTCCATGCTGAACTCTTATGCTCACCTAGTCCCACCGACCTGCACTCAGCCCATATCCTCCATTCCTTTCCTGTCCATATAGCTGTCCAATTTAACTTTAAACAACAACATCGAACCTGCCTCAACCACTTCTGCTGGAAGCTCATTCCACACAGCTACCACTCTCTGAGTAAAGAAGATCCCCCTCATGTTACCCCTAAACTTTTGTCCTTTAACTCTCAACTCATGTCCTCTTGTTTGAATCTCCCCTACCCTCAATGGAAAAAGCATATCCATGTCAACTCTATCTATCCCCCTCATAATTTTAAATACCTCTATCAAGTCCCCCCTCAACCTTCTACGCTCCAAAGAATAAAGACCCAACTTGTTCAACCTTTCTCTGTAACTTAGGTGATGAAACCCAGGTAACATTATAGTAAATCTTCTCTGTATTCTCTCTATTTTGTTGACATCTTTCCTATAATTCGGTGACCAGACTATACATAATACTCCAAATTTGGCCTCACCAATGCCTTGTACAATGTCAACATTACATTCCAACTCCTATACTCATCAACTTTCCTAGTAACCTCTTCAAAAAATTCAATAAAATTTGTTAAACATGACCTCCCACACACAAATCCATGTTGACTGTTCCTAATCAGACCCTGTCTATCCAGATAATTATATATACCATCTCAAAGAATACTTTCCATCAATTTACCCACCACTGACGTCAAGCTCACAGGCTGATAATTGCTAGGTTTACTCTTAGAACCCTTTTTAAACAACGGAATAACATGAGCTATACGCCAATCCTCCGGCACCATCCCCTTTTCTAATGACATTTTAAATATTTCTGTCAGAGCCCCTGCTATTTCCGCACTATCTTCTCTCAAGGTCCTAGGGAATATCCTGTCAGGACCCAGAGACTTATCCACCTTTATATTCCTTAAAAGTGCCATCACTTGCTCTTCTTTAATCATCTTAGTTTCCATTACTACCCTATTTGTTTCCCTTACCTTACACAATTCGATATCCTTCTCCTTAGTGAATACCGAAGAAAAGAAATTGTTCAAAATCCCCCCCATTTCTTTTGGTTCCGCACATAGCCGTCCACTCTAATTCTCTAAGGGACCAAATTTTATCCCTCACTATCCTTTTGCTATTAATATAACTGTAGAAACTCTTTGCAAAGGAAGAATGGCTGACTCAAAAATGCAATGATGTAGAAGGCCATATTAACGACAGCAAAGAAATGCACAAGAAAATTAAGGAAATTACTGGAATTAAGAAAACCTCCTCTACAGGATGCATAAGATCAGCAGATGGATCCACACTAACAGATCCAGATAAAGTACGTGAGAGGTGGATTCAGTATATAGAGCAGCTTTTGGAAAATAATAGAGGGGAACACCCTAATTCTGGCCCACCTATTACCAAAGAAGAAATAACCAAAGCAATGAAAAGCATGAAACATGGTAAAGTCACTAGAAAAAGGAAAGGTACGTCGCATCCGGAGTTTCTCCAGTTAGCAGACAATTTCATTAACATCGATGGAAGGGACCAACAACTGCTTCAAAATTTAAATTGGAATCAAACGGCGGCGGTAAGAGTTGATGATAAAATAAGCAGTTGGACTAAAATTCGAAGAGGAGTTAGACAGGGATGTGGTGCCTCACTGGAATTATTTAATATCAATAGTGAAATGATTCTCAGAGAAATAGAAGACCTAGATGGGATAAAAATTGGAGGTGTTAACAGCAACACTATAAGATATGCAGACGATACCACCCTAATAGCAAGTGCTGCAGAAGACCTACAAATCCTCCTAGACAAAGTAGTACAAACAAGTGCAGATTTTGGTCTAACCGTCAACTGTAAAAAAAACAAATATCAAAACAGCAGGATATTCCCAATTGCTAATTGTACATCGGTAACCAAGAGATTGAACAAAAGACCAGCTTTAATTATCTTGGTAGCTTTATATCACAAGATGCTAGAAGTAAAGTAGAAATAAAAAGAAGAATTGCCATTGCCAAAACCAACTTCCAAGAAATGAAAGCCGTTTTTATCACCAGACAAATTTCTATGACAACAAGACTTAGACTACTAAAATGTTACATCTGGTCAATCCTACTGTATGCTTCTGAAACATGGACTATAACACCAGAAGCAACAGAAATGTGGTTTCTTAGAAGAACGCTGAAAATATCATATAGAGATGGGGTAACTAATGAGACAGTACTCCAATGTGCACATACAAAAAGATCTTCAATGAGAACATTAAATGAGAGGAAACTTAAATTCCTGGGCCATGTCATCAGAAAGGGAGAAATAGAATGCCTTACATTACAAGGCCGTATGCCTGGAAAACGCGGCAGAGGAAGGCAAAGAAGAAAATATATGGACACTGTGAAAGAACGAACAGGTCTAAGTGTGCGAGATATCATTGACGCTGCAAGGGATCGTTCGATGTGGAGAGCCATGATCGCCCAAGCGTGTAACGTGCAAAGCACATGAAAAAGAAGAAGAAGCTTGTAGCATTACTTTTTCTTTTGTTTATTTTGTTCTCTAGTGACGGATCTTCTTTCAATGTCATTATCAACATCATTAGGTGCTATGATGTGGGCAATCATGGTCTAAATTCTTTAAATCTGTATATTTATTCAGGGGATATGAGTAATGCTAACAACTTTGAGTTGCTCAGGTGAGGCAGAAACGGGAATGCAATCATTGTCACCTGTCACAGCACATGTGATGTAGACCTAATTGCTTGCACAATGATATAATCTAACAGGTATTAGTGTCTCCAGGGGACTTCTACTTGTTTGTGAACAAATAGGTGTTGGTTACGACAAACCTGAGCTCCAGGCATTCTGTTAGTTGGAGGATGCAATTAGCTTTCCTTTTTCCTTCTTAATGGTGCCTTCTCAGATGATTGCAACTTTTCCAACCCAGGAGGATCAGTTTCAAACTGTCTGCAGCAATCTCTCATGTCCTAAGCGTACTCTTTCTCTTACTTATCAAGATCATCAATTGCTCCTTGCTCTTTACACACAACCAAGCCTAAAACAGTTTGTTTCCAATTTACAATTATACTGAAAACTACCTTTGTGCAGTTGACTTGTTCAATCTTGTGAAGATTAAAGTCACTTAAGGTTTTTGCAAGCATCTTCCTCTGGATTTATTGTTGTGTCCTACAATACGAGATCATTGAAATTATCAACAGCCCCATTTTGGATTTCCCTTGTGTGGAAGTGTAACAGGAGCCTCCTGGGACAGAGCTTCAGCTGGGGTCTGACTTGAGGTCGGTAGCGTCAGTTAAAATGGCCCTCGTGTATGTTATTTGAAAGATCAGGCTTGTGAGAAATGTTAATCTCTTTGTTTTTGCAACAAAGTATTAATTATTCCAGTTTTGATGATTTCCTTTTACTTCAGTTTAAACATCAGTATAAGGACATGTGGGGTGGCAGAGTGTGAAGCTAATTGATTTGCTGCCTGACGGCTCCAGCAGCCTGCGTCTGATCCTAGCCATGCATACTGCCTGTGTGGAGTTTGCATGTTCTTCATGCAACCACCTCTCTCTCTCTCTCTCTATCCATCCTGTAGGATGATAATGGTCCCTTTCAGTCAGTTAGTGGGGTTTAGGATACCCCACTCCTTAGAAAGGAACAGCGTGTGCATGAATGGATTTTATGTGAGTAGGGGGTTGCACAGGTCGAGACCCACCCTCTCGACATCCCCTCCCGGATCCAGCGGCATGGTGGGGTCCAAGACGGCTGGGGGAAGTTCTGTTGCAGTGAATGGCCAGACCAAGCTTCGATGCAAGGGATGCCCTTTCCGTGCTTCACGGCACGTGTTTGCTAGATGGCCATTGACCCTACGAGAGAGTTCATCCGCCCGTTGACAGGTCTTGTTTTTCACCCTGCAGGGTGTCTAGCCACCCTCCTCACCAGGCAAGCCTGGTGGGGGAGCTGGTTTAGTCACCAGCCGCCCGACCATGCAACAGGTAGTACTGGGTTACATGGTTCCAGTAGCACTCAGACCAGTGACCTGACTGCAGCCACCTAGGTTTTCTCCAGATACTGCTGTTTCCTCTGACACCATAATGACGTGCAGTTTGATACATTAATTGGCTACAGTAAATTGTCCTCAGAATATAAATGGATGGTAAACTCGAGAAAGACTTATTGAAAATGTGTTTAAAAGTAATTGGATTGGTGTAAGACAGCTATTTGATGGTTGCTGTGGACTTGTTGGGCTAAAGGATCTGCTTTCATGCTGTGAATCTATGATTCAATTATATTTTCATCAATCCAACAACAATATTAATAATACCTGCAAAACAGAAATAGCAGGTGTCCCCCGCTTTTCCAACGTTCGCTTTACGAAACCTCACTGTTATGAAAGACCTACATTAGTACCCTATTTTTGCTTTCAGAAGGTGTTTTCACTGTTACGAAAAAAAATTCAGCACGCGATAAAAGGCAGCGCGCCCCGAGCAGCCGCTCTCCCCCGGATTCTTGCCGGCATTGCTTAAACACGAGTCTGTGAGCAGCCGTTTGCAAGATGAGTTCTATGGTATCGGAAAAGCCTGCAAGAGCTCATAAGGGTGTTACACTTATGGTAAAACTAGACATAATTAAGTGTTTTGATCATGGTGAACGAAGTAAAGACAACGTGAGGTTGGCTTGTGGAAGCTGACGAACATGATGTTGAAGAGGTTTTGGCATCCCATCACCAAGAACTGACAGATGAAGAGCTGATGCAATTGGAAGACAAAAGGATAACAAAACCGAATGAGTAATGATAAAGTACGACTTTAATTTTGAAAGGGTACGTCGGTTTAGGGGATATTTGCAGGATGGTTTGAGTCCTTAGAAAGAACTGTGTGATAGAAAAACGCGTGAGGCTCAGCAGTCAAGCAAGCCTTCCACATCAGCCACAGCAGACGACGAACCTCGACCTTTGACATCGAGGCGAGCAGTCGTAGGAGAAGATGAGCTGCCTGTTCTAATGGAAACAGGCGATGAGATGACACCCCAGTGTCCCACCACCCCAACCCCCAGGCCACAGACAGATACCGATTCGCGGAGAATGCAAAGGTAGCCGGGAGGCACACAGCACATCTTTAAGAAAACAGCCGAAATAAACATGCTAATTAATTAGGTGCCGCCGACACGTAATTGTCGGCCCAGATCAGAGACGACGCAATCGGAGATGGCACTAATCTGGGCTGACAATTACGGACGGCACCTAATTAATTAGCATGTTTGTTTCGGCTTTTTTCTTAAAGATGTGCTGTGTACCTCCGGGCTACCGCTGGACCCCTGCGTTCTTCGCGGCAATGTATCGCTCAGCGGCCTGGAGGGTGGGGTGCCACTGCACCACCCAGACTCCGACGACTCAGTCTAACACACCATCAGTGTGCTCCGCGCTGTCCCGATTCCCGTAAGTGATACTACACTGTACATACATTATTTCTACTTTATATAGGCTGTGTATTTTTACATGTTATTTGGTATGATTTGGCAGCTTCATAGCTTAAAGGTTACTGGAGAGCGCTTTCGCGTGTTTTTGCCAACAGCGCTTGAGTGAGATTTTCTGCCGACGGCGCTTGCGTGAGATTTTCGCTCTGGAGAACAGTTCAGTAATGATTGTGGAAAAGTGTTTCTACCTTATATAGGCTGTGTATTTATCATAGCATTCCTGCTTTTACTATATGTTACTGTTATTTTAGGTTTTATGTGTTATTTGGCATGATTTGGTAGGTTATTTTTGGGTCTGTGAATGCTCACAAAATTTTCCTATATAAATAAATGGTAATTGCTTCTTCGCTTTACGACATTTCGGCTGACGAACTGTTTCATAGGAACGCTGTACCTTCGGATGGCGGGGGAAACCTGTAGCTCGATATCAGAACTAGACTCATTTTCTGCATTGCTACTGCCTGACCATCTATTTCCAGCATTTTCTATTATTATTTTATCATAGGTATTATTAAGGGTGATCGTAGGTTTTGTTTAAATGAATGCTAGATTGATATATTCCATTATAAATTCATATGGAATATGAATAAAAGTTATTTACACTATTCTGGTGTCCTTCCCTTTCCTTTCTGGTCTTGATGAAAGGTCTCAGCCCGAAATGTCAACTGTCCAGTCATCCACAGATGCTGCCTGACCTGCTGAGTTCCTCCAGCATTTTGTGTGTGTGTTGCTCTGGATTTCCAGCATCTGCAGAATCTCTTGGTTTACACCATTCAGTGGTACTTTTTCTGTACTAATTGTAACTTCCATAACATTTCAACAGTAAATTTACATATTGAACTTACTTTGCTGTCTAATTGGCTTCACAAAGAAAGGAATACACTGTGAAATGTTTTTTTTGGGATATCCTTTAAAATTAACGGGAATGGCATATTAAGAGAGTAAATGTATCAAAATATTTGTTGTCAAAGAAGATCAATAAATGTGTTTGTTGACACTTTTGAAATTTTCTTTTTTTTGGCGTGTGCCTGCGTGCATGCGAGTCTGTACGTGTGTGTCTGCGTGTCCGTGATGATGGAGTTTTCACGGCTTTTTCCAAGGCACAGAGCGAGTGAGAGAGAGACTGTGTAGCACGTCACTCCTCACACAGACATTTTCGCAGTATTTTCCCTTTGTTTTACGAGGTCGAGTTGCAGTCCCGACACTAACCCGGCACGGATGGAAAACGAGCTTGGGGGTGGACCTGACTGGATTTGAACCTGGGAACCTCTGCTCCCGGGTCCGGCGCTGGTGTCGTTGCGCCACTGGCCGGACCCACTTTCGAACTTTTCATAGATTTTGTGTATGATGTTCATTCATTATGAACTGTGATATAAGATGTGATCTTTCAACATGGTTGAACATGATCTTTCAATGACCATGATTGTTCTTGACAAATTTTTCTACAGAAGTGATTTTGCCATTGCCACCTTCTTCTGGGCAGTGTCCTTACAAGACAGGTGACTCCAGCCATTATCAATTGTCTTCAGTCTGCCTGCTGTCAGTGCTTACATAACCAGGACTTGCGACATGCACCAGCTGCTCATACAACCATCCACCAACTGCTCCCATGGCTTCACGTGACCCTGATTTGGGGGCTAAGCAGGTGCTACACCTTGCCCAAGGGTGACCTGCAGTCTAGCAGAAGGACGGAGTGCCTTACACCTCCTTTGGTAGAGACGTATATTTACCCCGGAACCCAGGTATATGATATAGATCATATTACAAACACAGTAGACAGAAAATACTATTTTGTTTACTCAGTAATATTATTTGAATTATGTGCTAAACACTGACATAATAGGACATAGAACAATACAGCGCAAGAACAAGCCTTTTGGCCTATGATCTTGTGCAAAATTAATTGAACTAGTTCTTAAACATTTTACAAGAGTAATCCCTTCTGCCTCCACAATGTCCTCTTAAGTGCCTCTATTGTATTATTGTATTTCAGAATCAGAATCAGGTTTATTATCACTGGCATGTGTCATGAAATTTGTCAACTTAGCAGCAGCAGTTCAATGCAATATAGTATAAATAAATAAGTCTACTACAGTATATGTATATTGGAGATTAAAAATCGTGCAAAAACAGAAATAATATATATTGAAAAAGTGGGGCAGTGTTCATGGGTTCAATATCCATTTAGGAATCGAATGGCAGAGAGGAAGAAGCTCTTCCTGAATTGCTGAGTGTGTGGCATGCCCTGGGTGCTGGGGGCCCTTAATAATGGACACTGCCTTTCTGAAACACCACTCCCTGAAGATTGCCTGGGTACTTTGTAGGCTAGTACTCAAGATGGAGCTAACTAGATTTACAACCCTCTGCAGCCCCTTTCAGCCCTGTGCAGTAGCACCCCCCCCCAATACCAGACAGTGACGCAGCCTGTCAGAATGCTCTCCACAGTACATCTATAGAAGTTTTTTGAGTGTATTTATTGACATGCCAAATCTCTTCAAATTCCTAATGAAGTATAGTCACTGCCTTGCCTTCTTTACAGCTGCATCGATATGTAGTGACCAGGTTAGGTCCTCAAAGATCTTGACACCTAGGAACTTGAAACTGCTCACTCTCTCCACTTCTGATCCTTCTATGAGGATTGGTATGTGTTCCTTCATCTTACTCTTCCTGAAGTGCACAATCGGTTCTTTTGTCTTACTGATGTTAAGTGCAAGGTTGCTGGTGTGACACCACTCTACATTGGTATATCTCGCTCCTTTACGCTCCTCGTCTCCATCTGAGATTCTACCAACAATGGTTGTATCATCAGCAAATTTATAGATAGCATTTGAGCTATGTCTCCATTACCACCCTTGTCAGTGTATTCCAGTGTATTTCTCTGTGAGAAAGCACATATCTTCACATCTCCTTTGAACTGACCGCTCTTACTTTGAATGCATGACCTTGAACATAAGACTTTTGGTACCTGGGAGAAAGGTAACAGGTATCTCTTCTATCTATGCCCTCCAAATCCTTATGAACTTCTATCAAGTTTACCCTCAGCCTCAGTTGCTCATGAAGAAACAACCCAACTTTGTCCAAACTCTCCTTATAGCACATGCCTTTGAATCTAGGCAGTGTCTTGATAAACCTCTCCAACGTGCTCACAAACTTCTTATAATTGATCAAAGAGATCAGCACTCCAGATGCAGTCTAAGCAGAATTTTGTAACTTCCTGATTCTTGAATTTAATACCTCAACTAATAAAGACGAACATACCACAAGCATTCATGACTCTATCAACCTTTTTGGGGAGCTATGAATTTGGACTCCAAAATCCTTCTGTTTATCAACATGTTTAAAGGGTCCCGCCTTTCACTGTACACACTCTCTTTACATATTGTATACTAACTACTGATAAAACCTATGCAATGTGTAGGTTTTCCCAGGTGCTCCAGTTTCCTCCCACAGACCAAAGACCTACCAGGTAGGTTAATTGGTCATTATTAATACTCGGAATCTCAGTGAATGTTGGATTCCAGTACTCAATTGCTCCGCATGGAAGGGGTGGTTCGCCTGATTCTCAGATACGCAACAGGTGGTGTTGCAGGGGACACGCGGAGCGGCAGAAACAGTCCTGACTCGGTACCTGCTGAGGGAAAAATGTTTCTACTACTTGCCCAGCCAAAATGTTGACTCTCAGTATCTCCAGAAAAGCTTTGGCCACCCACTATATAATAGAATGGAACTGGACTCTCTGACGGTGGTGTCTGAAAAGAGGATGCTGTCCAAGTTGCATGCCATCTTGGTCAATGTCTCCCATCCACTACATAATGTACTGGGTGGGCACAGGAGTACATTCAGCCAGAGACTCATTCCACCGAGATGCAGCACAGAGCGTCATAGGAAGTCATTCCTGCCTGTGGCCATCAAACTTTACAACTCCTCCCTTGGAGGGTCAGACACCCTGAGCCAATAGGCTGGTCCTGGACTTATTTCCTGGCATAATTTACATATTACTACTTAACTATTTATGGTTCTATTACTATTTATTATTTATGGTGCAACTGTAACGAAAACCAAGTTCCCCCGGGATCAATAAAGTATGACTATGACTATGACTCCCATGACTATTAGTTTGGGGTTAATTGGGTTTGTCGAGGATTGCTGGGGGTGTTGTGGTTAGGAGGACTGGAAAGGCCTTCTCCATGCTATATTGCTAAACAAATAAATGACAATTTGTTCCACAGATCATTGATATTAAACATCAGGATTACTGAGAATCAAGTAATTCTGAAAATGCAACCCTAGCTAAAAGGATTTCCGTTGATATGTATACAAAGGTAAGATAACCCATAGTGATAACATAATGGAAAATGTTGTAGGATATTAAACCACAATGTGACCACTTTGAAAATCTTCATGCAAATATTGATTTTAATGGAACATGAAAAAAACTTCAGAGTCTCGGATCTGAAAGTAACATTCTCAGCTGTTCTATCAACAGTTTCCAGATCCAAAAATTAATAGAAAAAATTCTAAGACCACTTATACGACTTCATTACAGAGATCGAGATTATAGAAGAACATAAAACCCTATAGCACAGTACGGTCCCTTCAGCCCACAATGCTGTACTGACCTTATAACCTCTTCTAAGATCAATTTAATCCTTCCCTCTTACAGAGCTCTCTATTTTTGCTATCATCCATGTGCCTATCTGAGAGTTTCTTAAATGCTCCTAATGTATCTGCCTCTACCATCACTCATATCACCACTCCCTGTGTAAAAAACTAACCTCTGACATCCTCCCGACACATTTCTCCAATCACCCTTAAAATTATGGCCCCCCTCCCTCTATTAGTCATTAGCACCTGGATAGAAAACTCTGGCTATCCACTCGATCTATGCTTCTCATCATATTGTACAGTCTTTCATCACCTTGATTTTGATGATTAATACTGATAGCTTTTCATACAGTCTTAGAAATCTGTCATTTGGACTCACACAATCCTTAATATCATGCTTGTTCTAATACTTGAAATGAAATCAAACAGATTTTGAATAAGATTAGTATTTCCATTCAGTCAGATATTATTTAACTCTTAAAAGATTATTTAATTCAAAGTTCAAAGTATATTTAATATCAAAGTTTGTATACGATATACAACCTTGAGATTCAACTCCTGATGGGCAGCCACCAAAAAAAAGGGAACATCGAAACATAGAAAACCTACAGCACAATACAGACCCTTCAGCTCACAATGCTGTGCCGAACATGTACTTACTTAGAAATTACATAGGGTTACCCATAGCCCTCTATTTTTCTAAGTTCCATGTATCTATCCAGGAGTCTCTTAAAAGACCCTATCATATCTGTCTCTACCACCGTCCCTGGCAGCCCATTCCACGCACTCACCACTCTCCGCATATAAAACTTACCCCTGACATTTCCTCTGTACCTGCTTCCAAGCACCTTAAAATTATGCCCTCTCGTGTTAGTCATTTCTGCCCTGGGAAAAAAGCCTCTGACTAACCACACGATCAATGCCTCTCATCATCTTGTACACCTCTGTCAGGTCACCTCTCATCCTCTGTCACTCCAAGGAGAAAAGGCCAAGCTCACTCAACCTATTCTCATAAGGCATGCTCCCCAATCCAGGCAACATCTTTGTAAATCTCCTCTCCAACCTTTCTATAGTTTCCACATCCTTCCTGCAGTGAGGTGACCAGAACTGAGCATAGTACTCCAAGTGGGGCCTGACCATGGTCCTATATAGCTGGAACATCACCTCTTGGCTGTTGAACTCAATCCCACGGTTGATGAAGGCCAATGCACCATATGCCTTCTTAACCAAAGAGTTAACCTACACAGCAGCTTTGAAAGTCCTATAGAATCGGACCCTAAAATACTTCTGAACCTCCACACTGCCGAGATTCTTACCATTAATGCTATATTCTGCCATCCTGTTTGCCCTACCAAAATGAACCACCTCACACTTATCTGGGTTGAACTCCATCTGCCACTTTGCAGCCCAGTTTTGCATCCTATTGATGTCCCGCTGAAACCTCTGACAGCCCTCCACTCTATATACAACACCCCCAACCTTTGTATTATCAGAAAACTTACTAACCCATTCCTCCACTTCCTCATCCAGGGCATTTATAAAAATCATGAAAAGAAGGGGTCCCAGAATGGATCCCTGAGGCACACCACTGGTCACCAACCTCCATACAGAATATGACCCATCTACAACCACTCCTTGCCTTAGCAACACTCACAACACGCTGGAGGAACTCAGCAGGTTGGGTAGCATCCATGGAAACGATCAGTCAATGTTTCGGGCCGGAACCCTACGTCAGGACTGAAGAGGGAAGGGGCAGAGGCCCTCCCCCACCCTTTTATCTTTCCCCTTACTGGTTCTCTTCCCAATACCAGATCAAGTACAGCCTCTCCTCTTGTAGGCTTATTTACATATTGTGTCAGGAAAACTTCCTGAACACACCGAACAAACTCCACCCCATCTAAACCCCTTGCTCTAGGGAGATGCCTATCAATATTAGGGAAATAAAATTCTCCCACCACAACAACCCTGTTATTATTACACCTTTCCAGAATCTGTCTCCCTATCTGCTCCTCTATGTCCCTGTTACTATTAGGTGGTCTATAAAAAACACCCGGTAGAGTTATTGACCCCTTCCTGTTTCTAACTTTCATCACAGAGACTCAGTAGACAATCCCTCCATGGCTTCCTCCTTTTCTGCAGCCGTGGCACTATCTCTGATCAATAGTGCCATACCCCCACCTCTTTTGCCTCCCTCCCTGTCCTTTCTGAAACATCTAAAGCGTGGCACTGGAAGTAGCCATTCCTGCCCTTGAACCAGCCAAGTCTCTATAATGGTCACAACATCACAGCTCCAAGTTCTGATCCACGCTCTAATCTCATTCACTTTGTTCATGATGGTTCTTGCATTAAAATAGACACATTTCAAACCATCGGTCTGAGTGCATCAGTTCTCTATCGCCTGCCTATCCTCCCTCTGGCACTGTCTCCAAGCTTTCTCTATTTGCGAGCCAACAGCCTCTTTACTATCTCTTCAGTTCAGTTCCCACCCCCCAGCAATTCTAGTTTAAACTCTCCCCAATAGCCTTAGCAAACCTCCCCGCCAGGATATTGGTCCCCCTCAGATTCAAGTGCAACCCGTCCTTTTTGTACAGGCCACGCCTGCCCTAACAGAGGTCTCAATGATCTAGAAATCTGAATCCCTGCCCCCTGCTCCAATCCCACAGCTACACATTTATCCTCTACCTCGCTCTATTCCTATATTCACTGTCCCATGGCACAGGCAGTAATCCTGAGATTACTACCTTTGAGGTCCTGCTTCTCAGCTTCCTTCCTAACTCCCTGTATTCTGCTTTCAGGACCTCCTCCCTTGTCCTACCTACGTCCTTGGTAACAATATGTACGATGACCTGAATACCCAATACCCAATAGAACCTGTTAAAAAGAAGTTTGTCAAACAACCACAGTGCAAAAATAAAAGCAGATGACATTCAGAACTGAAGTTCATGAAAGTGAGTTTGCAACCACAAAGCCTGTTATTTGCAAACATGTGAAAATATAACTTGTTTTACTAAATTGTGGAATTGAATAATGTCTGTAATATGTTTTGTCCCTCTTCTAGTTCAAGGTGATGTGACGGAGAACAGAAGCAGTAAAGAAACCTCTTCTACAAGGATTTGGGATAAGATTGAGAAATCAAATATTGACAACCCTTCAAAAGAAGGAAATGGACACAAATTCCTGTGCAGACACAGAAATTGTGGATTACTGTTATGAATTTGTAAATGGGTCTTGTATTAAAACCACCCGATCGAACAGCCTTCGAGTATTCCTGTACACGTTTCTGATATTAATAATTCTTTCTACTGTCATTGGGAACCTATTACTTATTGTTTCAATCGTCCACTTCAAGCACCTTCAGACACCCACCAATTACCTAATTCTTTCCTTGGCTACTGTGGACTTTCTGCTGGGATGCTTGGTTATGCCTTATAGCATGGTGAGATCAGTGGAAACATGCTGGTATTTAGGAGAGGCATTCTGTAAGGTTCACAGCAGTTGTGATGTCATGCTTAGCACCGCTTCTATATTGCATCTTTGCTTCATTTCTGTTGACCGCTACTTTGCAGTGTGTGACCCACTAAAGTATAAGTTAAGAATAACTTTGTTCTCAGTGCAGATAATAATATTCATTATCTGGAGTGCTTCTGCTGTTTTGGCCTTTGGCATGATCTTTTTAAAGTTAAATTTGAAAGGAATGGAGGAATTTTACAGCGATGAAATCACTTGCTGTGGGAATTGCATACTTGTGTTGAGTGAAATATCAGGAGTAATTTCTTCTTCCATTTCTTTCTACATCCCAGGAGTTGCCATTCTCTATATTTATTGTAAGATTTATTTTGTGGCTGTAAAACAAGTGAGGCAGATAAACAGAGAAACAGTTCAAATTCAAGACATCAGAGTAAATAGAATCTGGTTTCCACGAAGATATGAAAGAAAAGCTGCCAAAACTCTAGGAATCGTGGTGGGCATATTCCTGATTTGTTGGTCCCCGTTCTTCATTTGCAACACAATAGATGCATTTCTTAACTATTCAGTACCACCCGTTTTATTTGATACTCTTGTTTGGTTTGGTTACTTGAATTCTACATTTAATCCTATGATCTACGGTTTTTTCTTTTCTTGGTTCAGAAAAGCTGTGACAATTATTTGCACATGTAAGATATTTCGGTCTCAGTCCTCTAGAATAAATTTGTACTGTGAGTAAAATTTATTTGTTCCTTTTACTAATTAGCATTAGCAATACTTATATAAATTTGCAAATGTTCTGTCTAGAAATGTGCTGTTCAGAGTCCAAAATCTTACTTCCTTGTTATTGGTTGGCTTCACAGACAGTACAGGTATCCATTCCAATGCCCCTCCTGATTACTCAATCCATAAATCCTTAAAAAATCCATACTAGTTTTGCAAAAGCTACCAGCCATCCTTTTAAGAACTGCTCTTTGGACTTCTCCCACCCAGTTTTTCTATTACCTTGAAATCCCTTCTGGATCTTTTATATATTGTGTGACTCAGAATTACCTACTTCAGTACGATTTGTGCTGGTAGTCTCTGGAAAATGGTACTAGACAGGATTAATGTGAGGAGTTTGTAGGATTGGTGGACACGAATGAGTGAGGACAGAGAAGTGTAAAACGCATAATACAAGTCTGCAGCTCCCTTTTTACCCCCCGTTCCCCAATAATCTTCTCAAAATATCAGGAATATTGTGCACTTTAATTTGACTTGCATGACATTCCAGAACCTGACTTCTTATTTTTAAATACAGTTCCAGACAAATTCATGAAATAGTTTTAACCTTAACCACCATGGAGCAAAAATAGATATTCCTATAAATGGACATGAATACCAGAGAGCGATTCATCTGTATCTGCGGAACCAGATTCATTATGCTTTCAGTGTACTCTCAACACTGGCTGCATACCGCCTCAGAGGAGCAGGGGAGTTTGCGGGAATAAATCTTACTTGAGTGGCAAACTAAAGATAGCTTGCCCTTCACAGAGAGGCCTAGAACAGGGCCTCCCAATCATTTTTATGTCATGGACCCCTACCATTAATTGAAGGGTCATGGACCCCAAATTGGGAACCCCTGCCATACAAGATGATGCCTGAAAGCAAACTTTCTATTGAAGACCATTCTTCATTATCTTCTCCACTGAAAATCAATGGCCTTCCACTAGCTATCTGAAGCTATTTGGTAAGCACCATGCAGAATTTTGATAGCTGGCAATGGCACTCTGAAAATGGCCTGAAGAAGTTAACTGATGTTTATGCATAATCTGAGATGATTTTATAAGACCATAAGATCATCAGATATAGGAGCAGAATTTTGCCCATTAAGTTTGCTTTGCCATTTCATCATTGCTGATCCATTTTCCCTCTCAACCACAATCTCCTGCCTTCTATTGATGCATTCATTTAGAGAAACAGCATGAAACAGGCCCTTCCAGCCCTTCGAGCCGTGCTGCCCAGCAATCCCCCAATTTAATTCTAGCCTAATCATAGGACAACTTATAATGACCAATTAACCTACCAGCCAGTACATCTCTCAATTGTGGGAGAAAACTGGAACACCCAGAGGAAACCAACTCCGTCGTGAGGAGAACGTACAAACTCCTTACGGGCATTGACAGGAATTGACCATGGGTCGCCTGCACAGTAAAGTGCAGTGCCAACCACATACCCCTTCATGCCCTGACTAATCAAGAATCTATCAACCTCTTCTTAAATATATCCAATGACTTGGCCTCCACAACTGCCTGCGGCAATGAATTCCACAGCTTCACCACTCTCCATTTTTGAAAGAAAATTTTGTCCACCTCCATTCTAAAAGGACACCCATCTACTCTGAGGTGGTGTCCTCTGGTCTTAGACTCCCACGCCAGAGGAAACATTCTCTCCACAGCCACTCTATTGATGCAAAATACTTATTCAGTTTGTCCGCCATGACAATCGTAACATTGCCCTTTTGACATGCATTTTCTATCTATTGTTGCAATTTGGAGACAACATATTTACTACTGATTGAGGGCTGTATATAACTCCCATCAGGGTCTTCTTACCCTTGCAATTCCTTAGCTCTGCCCACAATGATTCATACCCAACCCTTTACCACTTCTTTCTACTGATTTGATTTCATCTTTTACCAAGTGTTGCACCACCTCCCTGCCTACTTGCCCGTTCTTTCGATACAACTTGTATCCTTGACGTTATGCACCCAGCGATAACCTTCCTGCAGCTACGATTCAGTGATGCCCACATCATATTTAACAATCTGTAACCATGCTATGAGTTTGTCTGCCTTGTTCCGTATACTGTGCACATTCAAATATAATACCTTCAGTCCTTTATTCACCCTTTTTTGATTTTGTCCACTGCAACTCATCCTGTTGATTGCAATTTTGCCCTATTATCAGCCTCTCCTTGATAGCAGTCTCACTACACACTGCCTCCGTTTGTAAACCAACTACCTCAACCTCAGCACTTACACTCCACCTCCCATCCTCCTGCTAAATTAGTTTGGCTCAAAAGATTGCTTCAGGTGGTTTACCTTGCATTGTGTTTTATTTTGACTTTGTGGCTAAATAGACACAGATAATCAGCAAAAGTTTGGAAAATGGGTAGTTGAGATTGTGTTTATGAGAAACACAGTGGGATAAGTTGACTTCAGATACTTTAATGTGAAAGGGCCTTTCTAGATTGTCTCCTCCCTTCTTCCTGCCTACCTTCTGTAAAACTGGGCCCTGATGACAGTGAGGGCATGCAGTCTTCAAATATCACCCACCATTCATATTCATCACCACCTGCCTTCAGTAACCCCATTAGGCAGTGTAATCTGGCTTTCAAGCACCCTCTGGAAGAAAAAATTCTACTCATTATTCTTCTACACCCTTTCCTTAAAGTCTTAACTTCTAATTTTGGACACCACTGAGGAGCATGATGTATGTAAGTGGATAATTCTTGTCAACCTTTGGCCACTCTCCATGAGATTCTGGAGGTCTGAATAAAGTCAACCAGCCTGGCAATTCTGAGTGTTAGTGAATGATTTTTCTACTGTCAGAGGGGCCATACTTCAGATGAAATGTAAAGTTCCTGTTTGATCTTTCAAGTGGACATAAAGGTTTTATGGTACTAATTCAAGAAAGAATTCAATAGAAATTCTCGATACCCTGGCCAATCTTTATCTCTCAGACAAAATCAAATTAATTAGTTAATAGCAGATTGTTGTTTATATGAGATTTGTGTGCATGAATAGGTTGGTGTGTTTTTCTAAATCACAATAATAGTGCAAATGTATTTCATTAGGTGTGAATTGATAAATAGATAAAAGGTGCTAAAATTGTAAGCCTATTATTTCATACAAACGTACAAAATCTACGGTACATTACAGGCCCTTCAGCCCACAATGTTGTGCCGACCATGTAATCTACTCTAGGAGCTGCCTAGAATTTCCCTACCACATAGCCCTCTATTTTTCTAAGCTTCATGTACCTATCTAAGAGTCTTTTGAAAGACCCTATTGTATCTGGCTCTCCCACCTTTGCTGGCAGTACATTCCACACACCCACTGCTCATTGTATGAAAAACTTACCTCTGACGTCCCCCCTGTACCTACTTCCAAGTACCTTAAAACTATGCCCTCTCATGTTAGCCTTTTCAACCCTGGGGAAAAGCCTCTGGCTGTCCACACGATTAATGCCTCTCATCAACTTATACACCTCTGTGAGGGCACCTTCGTCATCTTCCGTCACTACAAGGAGAAAAGGCCAAGTACACACAGACTATTCTTATAAGGCCAAGTTCACCCAACCTATTCTCATAAGGTACGCTCTTCAATCCAGGCAACATCCTTGTAAATCTCCTCTGCATGCTCTCTATAGCATCCACATCTGTCCTGTAGTGAGGTGACCAGAACTAAACACTGTTAGATTAAGTTACTAGTGCTTATCTTTCTCAACAGCCTGTCTCCTTAGTGAAACATTTACAACATTTTTAATTTTCTTTTTTTTCCTTCAGATGTTTGTTACTTTGAATTTTGTGATATTGTACACAGATACCTGTTTTTTTTTAACAGGATATTTCATTGTATAATATCTATCCTGAATTTTATCCATTTTTGGGATTTTCCACGCAAGGATATTTTGAATCATAATTGAGCTGTAACATGCTGTCAGCAATGATACTGCTCATAATAGCATTAGTCTTAAAAAGAGTGATATCTTCTGGTTGTTCAGTTATCTAAAGATCATTGCATGCAGATGAATTGCCCTCAAGAGGAAATTGGTCTGGTCACCTGACCTTTAAATGAATATTCAGGATGCAAGCTATTTTCAATAATTTTATTACTGGTGCTAACATATAGAAGAAAATTGAGAACAGTAAGAATCAGTCATGGAGAAATAATATTGAATCACAATGTGCTATGAGATTAGAAAACTGCATTATTTCTATTAAATACTAATTCACTTTAATTTTTATCTGCTTTGAAGTTGCAATTTTAGATTCACATTTTTCATTGATTCGCACCATGAAACCGATAGCAGGTTCGGCAGTATCCATGTTGAAGGTGAAAATCCACAAATTACAGTACCTATGAATCACTACTCTCACAAGTTTTGCAATATTCTCCAACACAATCTTCAGAAGTCAGTGATTTGACAAGAGCATAGTTATTTAAGACTGTGTAATACTTTCACTGTTAAATTCCTTAGGAATATAATGCTTTGCTTTATATCTAAAAGTGACAATGGTGTACTAAAAATAATTATTGCTTAGCAACCTCTGTAAATCTAAAAATACTTTATATGTAGATTATAAATTCTTTATACTTTATTTCTCAAATAAAATTGATTTAAAGTAATGAGTTTTACCATTTTTTAAATACTTTGTATTTCAATCTCAATTTTAATTTCATTTGCTCTGGTCTTTACCAGAAAGTTAAAACTTGTAGTGAAACACACAGAAGATGCTGGAGGAACTCAGCAGGTTAGACAGCATCTATGAAAGGTATAAACAGTAGTTGTCTCTGGGCCGAGATCCTTCACCATTATTCACCTGACAGTTTTCACCGTCTGTTTTTGCTGCTCGGCTATATTGATGAGATCACTGATAATGGCAGCCAATGATTCTATTGAAATAAGATATGCGGCCCAAAGGCTTCATAAAGGGGAAATTCTACACTATGGTGATTACGAGATCATTATGGGTATCCTTCTCCAAGGTCAGTGACACCAACCTACAGTCTGCATCAACTCCAGGTGATAGGATTAACCCTGTAAACACAAGAGATTCTGCAGATGCTTGAAATCCAGAGCAACACACACACAAAGTGCTGGGGGAGCTCAGCAGGTCAGGCAGCAACTATGGAGAGGGATGAACAGTTAATGTTACAGGCTGAGTCCCTTCACCTGGTCTCAATTAATGGTCCTGGCAAAAGATCTTGTTGAAAGGTCTCAGCCTGAAATGTTATCTGTTTATTCCTCTCCACAGAATTCTCTCAATGAATCTCAAGGTTGTATATGTACTTTAATAATAAATTTACTTTGAACTTTGAACCTTAGATGCAGTCTGACCTGTTTAGTTCCTCCAGCATTTTGTATGTGTTACTAGATGAGACAGCCTTCCACTTTTATAGCAAGCATTAAAAGATAAGTTAGTGGATTTCCTCAGCCTTTGCCTCCATTGGAAATAAAATGAGCCACGTCAGGAAATTGAATGGCTTGACCTCTCTTGCAAACATAGCCCAAGCAGACACCCATTCAGGCTGTAAGCATCGACATTCACACTGAAGCTCAGTTAATAGCTTTCAGCTGACTTGACAGTCATTGCACTGGGACATTCTATACCAACATTGAAGATTAAAAATGCAAGTATTGGAAATTTGAAATAATAACAGAAAATGCTTGGAACACTGAGTGAATGAGATAACTGTGGAAAGAGAAGCAAAGGCACCATTTCATAGCCTTCATTAGATGCTACCAGATTTGTTGAGTATTTTCTGTTTTTATTATACATGAAAGATGCTGTCTTTGTAAGTAGAAAGGATTTTTAATATTCACTGCTAAGGACGGCAAAATAAAAATAGTTCTTAATATTTTCAAAAGTATCTTTTACTCTTCAATATACCAAAATACACTGGATTAAATATGTTTAATTGAACCAGTAATCACTGGTGCATTTTGATTTTTGCAGTTAATATCTCAGGATTATTTTTGTCATATTTTTTAGAATCAAGTGATTATTATTTAATAACTGAAAGATCATGATTATACACATATTCAAAGAGTTGCATAGCAACGTTCTTGCAAAACATAAAGGTGGACCCATTTCAAAGAAAAGTATGCCACTTACTGGAAGCACACTTGGTTTAGTCCTTTGGAAAATGACTACCAACCTCGTGGCAGAACTTGTAGTGAAGACATGCCACTCACAGCTTTCATTCAAAGGAACAGACGTAATAATTTGTGATGGTTTTTTTCAAAGTCATTTTAAACTTCCTATGAACATAAAGTTCTGATACTAGCTGAACGAAATCATAAGCAACACACACGCCGTTCTTCAGAACAGTCTCCGCCCGAAATGCTGACTTCATTTCCACAATTGCTGCCTGACCTGATGAGTTCTTCCAGCATTTTGTGTGTGTTGCTCTGGATTTCCAGCACCTGCAGACCTTCTCATGTTTATGAAAGAAATCATGCTGATCAGATCAACACACACAAAATGCTGGAGGAACTCAGATTTCCAGCATCTGCAGATTTTCTCCTGTTTGTGATGCTAGTCGGATCAATGGCTTCCAGAGGTGAAAAGTATCTGACTTTCTGCTTAGATTCACAGGACATTCTGTCACTGACTTCAAAGCACTAATCTGACAGTCTTCATTTCAAGTTACAGTCAGCTAACTTGTTGGAAGGAGTAGGGGGAAATACATTCCCATTACTTCACAGTGAAAATGACAGCAAACAGTACTCTTAATCTAATTGGATCAATTTTAAAGGCATCATAGAAGGATTTAATGATTGTTCCATAATTATATTTTAGTTTTGTTACGAGAGACAGGCTGTGCAAAAGAGCAGAGACTAAATTGCCATCTACAAGCTTCTTTTGCAAATCAGAGGCCAAATGCATAACTGAGTTCTTAACGTTTTGATGAATTAATGAAAAACAATGTATAAATCCACCCACATTTTTCCAGTAGATTGCTGGTATTTCTCTCTGAAGTCATTAGGGTAGATTGGGATCACTTGAATATAACTTCAGCCTTAGATAGTCATTAAAACTGAGAAAAGGAGAAAACTGTTATAGGCCTCTTACGTAAATCACTGGGTGGTGGGGTGGAGATAAGTCTCTACCAAAGGAGGTGTAAGGCGCTCCTTCCCTCCGCTGGCTTGCATGTCACTCCTGGGCAAGGCGTGGCACCTGCTTAGCCCCCTGATCAGGGTCATGTGTGAAGCCATGGTAGCAGCTGGTGCATAATCACGAGCCGTGGTTATGTGACCACTGACACCAGGCAGACAAGCTCTGAAGAGTATTGATAATGGGTGGTGTCACCCGTCAAGTAACAACATTGCCCAGAAGAAGGCAATGGCGAACACATCTGTAGAAAAAATTGCCAAGAACAATCATGGTCAAAGACCATAGTGATGATGATGATGTAAATCAGGCCCTGCAAATCACTGCTTTTGCTGAAAAAACATCACAACCTGAATACCAAATTAACATTGAACACCTATCCTGCTCTTCTGAAGTTCATGCTGGCTCAAGATCCACAATTGGGGGAGGTCATGGTCCCAAATATCACATTTTAATAGTAATTACAACCAGACAATAAGACTCTCTTCTACCACCTCACAGGCCAATGAGTCTATCTACATTCATAATTACGACTCTGCTTTGCCTTCCTAATAAAGCTGAAATCATGCTGCAATAAAATGAGGAAAGTAATAGATTAAAATCTCTCCCACTGTTTCATCTAAGAAAATGGATTCTCATTAAAATGACACACATCAAAGTTGCTAGTGAACGCAGCAGGCCAGGCAGCATCTCTAGGAAGAGGTACAGTCGACGTTTCAGGCTGAGACCTTTCATCAGGACTAACTGAAGAAAGAGCTAGTAAGAGATTTGAAAGTGGGAGGGGGAGGGGGAGATCCAAAATGATAGGAGAAGACAGGAGGGGGAGGGATGGAGCCAAGAGCTGGACAGGTGATAGGCAAAAGGGGATACGAGAGGATCATGGGACAAGAGGCCCAGGGAGAAAGAAAAGGGGGAGGGGGGAAAGCCCAGAGGATGGGCAGGGGGTATAGTGAGAGGGACAGAGGGAGAAAAAGGAGAGTGAGAGAAAGAATGTGTGTATATAAATAACAGATGGGGTACGAGGGGGAGGTGGGGCCTTAGCGGAAGTTTGAGAAGTCAATGTTCATGCCATCAGGTTGGAGACTACCCAGATGGAATATAAGGTGTTGTTCCTCCAACCTGAGTGTGGCTTCATCTTTACAGTAGAGAAGGCCGTGGATAGACATGTCAGAATGGGAATGGGATGTGGAATTAAAATGTGTGGCCACTGGGAGATCCTGCTTTCTCTGGCGGACAGAGCGTAGGTGTTCAGCGAAGCGGTCTCCCAGTCTGCGTCGGGTCTCACCAATATACAGAAGGCCACATCGGGAGCACCGGACGCAGTATATCACCCCAGCCGACTCACAGGTGAAGTGATTATATACACACACAACTTCTTACTGTAATTTCTAATTTTTATTATGTATTGAAATGTACAGCTTCTGCAAAACAACAAATTTCAGGACATATGCCAGTAACATTAAACCTGATTTCAATTGTGACTCTGAATCCTCCTGCAGACGGCATGTCACTATATATTGCTTATATTCCTTCGTTGGAATATTTTATTTCTTGAATAAACTCTAATGGTAGTAGAATACTATAATTTCCTCATGGTGCCATAACAATATCTATTTACATTTAGGTTTTCAGATAAATGCAAATACATTTAGTTTATATTTATTTCTGTTTCATTAACCTTCCCTGTGGTTATAAACATCATACGTCTCCGAGAGACTGACGTCAATGATAATTCCCTCACAGCTAAGAGCTAATATATAAATCATGTTTTTATTATATATAGATTGAATTTTAAAGATAAGTGCCTGTTTATGAATAAACCTGTTCATGCACGTTGTTATCTCTCTTTACAAAATTAAGTTTATATGCATACCAAAACCACAAGGGGGCAGAGTTGGTTTACACCTTTCACCTGAATTAGCAATACAATTGGCTTAATTCTGGACAGATACTATAATTCATCATGAATATTCTAAGATCTACAGAGAAAAAAATTCTTTTCATTGTTATTAATGTTACTAAGTTATGAGAAGAACAGTTTAGCGATGCTGGATTCTCCATGTATTCAATCCATGAATGAAACTTGGCTATCCACATGCATATTGTGAGCTTGTAATGTAAAGAAACTATTGACAAAAAATTGTGTAAAAGCAATGAAAATACTATTTTGCTTGTATTATTGTCAATTTACAAACTATACTTTGGTCAATAAATTGATGATAATTTGGAGCTCTGTCTGCAATTGTATGTATATATATGCTGTTGGCCAGAAAAAAAAACTACAGTCTATGAATTAGTGAATTTCAATCAATCAAGGACAGTGGGGGCAGACAGTCCAATTGTATTTGTTCTTGCCATGAGATCGAAGGAATGGTGGCTGCCATTTTGTGAAGGTGCTCAGTAACCTCCATCTTGTGAACTGTTTAAGAACTGATTCTAACTCTGGAATAGTCTATTCAGAGTAATTGAACATAGTCACAAGCAGTTTCTACATTTGACCTGCTAATCCTGAGATCATTCTCAGATAAGATGTGTATTTGTGTACTGTGGCAGGTTTGCAGAAGTAATCTTGTTATCTTGGTCCAGTGTCTGAGTGGTTTGACTCGTTTGAACCAGAGTTGAAGAAAACAAAAGAAGTTTCCTAAGGCATGATGTTAAGTAGCCCTTAGATCAGAGCTAATAAGGTGTTTTAGGTCAGTCAAATGACCCATAGTCAATGACACTGAAATGCAACATTTGAAATGGTAAGGAATGAATATAAAAGCAGAGGTTTCATATGCAAAGTCAAGATATTTCCGGAGATTATCCATCACAGATATAAGTGTGAGCCACCCTACATGGAACATATGGAGAGTGAATCGGGACTACAAGGAATGCCTGGCTAGCATAGACTCCTTTACCCTGGTATTACTTTTGCTATTCTTTGACTATTCAGGAGAGTCAGGGAAACCTAGTGGGTGTGGACACATGTACTTAATGTATGAATTCACATGTTTGTTAGTTTAGACAATCAGTAAATACAGATTCTTGATGTGCCTCTCTGATCATTATTATTAAGGAGTAATCCTTGTAACATTGCAATGTTACCTCCATAGTGCATCTCTGTGAATGAGGCTATGGTGAACTTGATGGTAGAATAAGAGCATGATGACCATGTGAAATCTGGATTGGGTCTGGTAATTGTCACAATGTGCGCTGGCAATATCAGATACCAAGTGCGGAGGACAGACAGACTCTGATGTAGAGACGGCGACGAGAGTTTATGCATGATAATTCCGAAAGAACATCAGTGGCCCAGCTGAGCGACACCCAGAGAAGTAACATTTTCAAAATTAGGAACCCGCGATTAGCACAAATCAGGCATCCACTTAAATAATACAAGTAACACAGAATTCCCAAGCCTATCAAAATAAACTTAACGAGTTTAAAGGGAAAGCGTCAGGATACTGCATACAAAGAGCGAGCCACTTGAGAAAAATACAAGCAGCTCTAAATGATTAACAGCTCTCCTTAAACAACAATTAATCAATTCGGGTGCTCTAAATACTTTGGAGCGCAAAGAACTCATTACAGTAATGGAGTGGTTAATGCCTTATGATGAGCATTTTTAATCATCAGCACATATACCCCAACTCATATCCTTTTAAATCTTTCAATCTAACCACCTCTTACTCTTTTCAATCAAGGGAATACATGTCTATTCTTTCCAACCTTTCTTCATAAGATAACCATCCATTCTAGGTATTAGTCAACTAAGCCTCTTTTCAATTGCTTCCAAGCCATCTACAACTTCGCTTAATTGATCTTCTAGATTTGGGTTCACGGACGCTTTTTAAAACTGAAGCTAAAACTCCATACTTTTGTATTCATTTCTCCAAATAATAACATTTTATTAGCTTTCTGAATTGCTTGTTGTACTTGCATACTAGCCTTTTGTGAATCATATTCTAGAATACTCATTTTGTTGTTATACAAACTCCTGCCATTTAGAATTTTATTTGTGTTTTTTTTCCAAAATGAATATCACATTTTCTCACATTATACTCCAAATGTAGCTTTTTGTTTGCTCTATATCTGTATTACTTTGTAGTCTTTGTTAAGCTCTTCACGGCTTTTGAACTGGTCATCAGCAAATATAATAACCATATGTTCATTTACTTGTAAAACATTGAGGACCCAGCACTGATCCCAGTGACACAATGCTCATTATACATTGCCAATCAGGAAAAGGTGCTTGCATAACTAATTCTTCTTCCCTAAGAGCCAGTTGGTTCTTCTGTCTATGCACTGTAACCTACTAGTTCATGGGTTTTCATTACCAGTAATAACTTTGAATTTGTACCTTTATAATTCCTCATGTAAATCTAAGTACATACATCCACTGGATGTTACTTCTTCAAATAACTCCAATAAACTTCTCCTCTCAGAAGGATGTGAGAGTGTGGAACACGCTGCCAGCACAAGTGGTATGTGCAAGCTCAATTTCAGTGTTTAAGAGAAGTTTAGATAGGTACATGGATGGTTAGGGTATGAAGGGTCTCAGTGCAGGTCGATGGGAGTAGTCAGTTTAATGATTCAGCACAGACTAGATGGGCCAAAGGGCCTTTTACTGTGATGTACTTTTCTCTGACTCTATGTCTAATTGCCATGGCATTCTATTCAATTATAGCTAGACTAGTGTTCAAATGTTTACGAAACTTAAGATTTATATATGTTTGTTGCCTTCAACAGTCATGATAGATTATAAAGAAGGTAATCAATACAATAAACTAACAATTTCAGCAGAGACATGACGTCTCTTACTAACTCTTCCTTCAGTTAGTCCTGACGAAGGGTCTCGGCCTGAAACATCGACTGTACCTCTTCCTAGAGATGCTGCCTGGCCTGCTGCGTTCACCAGCAACTCTGATGTATGTTACAGAGACATGATGAATTTAGTTTGACATGACTCCACATCCAGATCAGCAAAGTGCAAATCAGAGTCAGATTCAGAATCAGAATCAGAATCCTTTATTATCGCCAAGTACGTGGACACATACAGGGAATTTGATGCCGGTTTCCCTGAGCTCTCGCTGTACAGAATCAAAAAGCAAACAAAACAATAGTGCAAATAATCATGAACTATATACAATGAGGTATACCTGTGTATGTACAGGTGGACTTGGTTTATAATAGACTAAAATTCAAGTGTTCATAAGACTGATGGCATGCGGAAAGAAACTGTTCTTGTACCTATTTGTCTTGGCATACAGTGACCTAAAGCGTCTTCCAGAAGGAAGGAGTTGGGACAGGTGATGTCCAGGGTGCGATGGGTCTACAATGATGCTGCTTGCTCGCTTCCTAACTCTAGATGTATATAAGTCCTGGATCGAGGGCACCTTCACACCAATAATCTTTTCCGCAGCCCTGACGGTCCTTTGGATTCTATTCTTGTCTTGTTTAAAGCTTCGAATATTTAAATTTCCACATCCGTTTTAGGGATATGGTTTCAATGCTGACTTTGGGTGCAGCCTGTTCAAGTTTACACATCCTCTCTGCGTCTGTGATTTGCAATGTCCCAAAGAAATATTATTAGGTTAACTGCCAACTGTAAATTACTTAATAGTGCAGATTAATGTGAATCAAAGAGAAGTTGTTAGGGGTGTGTGTGTGTGTGTGTGAGAGAGAGAGAGGGAGAGAAGGTGAGAGAGTAGGTGTTACAAGAGTGCAGGGAAGTACAGACGAGGGGGAGAGGGTTGCCTTGGACCTGATGGAATATATAGTTAGCACATAGCTAGTGCACTGAGAATAGATCTGGAGGTAGTGGCATGTTCCTTGTGTGAGATGTGTGAACATTGGGAGACCTCCAGTCTCCCTGACAAATACATCTGCACAAAATGCATCGAGCTGCAGCTCCTTAGAAACCGTGTTAAGGACTGCAGCTGCAGCTGGATAACCTTTGGCTCATACGGGAGAATGAGAAGGTCATAGACAGGAGGTAGTCAGCCCTAAGTTGCAGGAGGGAAGTGGGTCAGTGCAGAGTATCCCTGTGGCTGTTCTCCTCAATGATAATTATACCTCCTTGGATACAGTTTGGGAGTGGGGAACTACCGAGGAGAGTCATTGAGACCAGATGTCTGGCTCTGTGGCTCAGAAGGGAGGGGGGAGAAGAGGAGTGTGGTAGTGATAGGAGATTCCATACCTAGGGGAGCAGAAAGCATATTCTGTGAATGTGAAAGAGACACCTGGATGGTATGTTTACTGCTAGGATGCCAGGCTCAGGGGTGTTTCAGACTGGGTGCACGGCATTCTAAAACTGGAGGGTGAACAGCCAGATTACATATTGGTATGAACAATATAAATATGAAAGGGAGGAGGTCCTGAAGAGAGAATACAGAGAGTTAGGCAGTACGCTGAAAAGCAGGACCTCCAGGGTAGTAATCTCTGGATTGCTGCCTGTGCCATGTGCCAGTGAGGGTAAGAATAGGATGATTTGTCAGATGAATGTATGACTGAGGAACTGGTGTGGGGGAGGGGTTTCAGTTTTCTGGATCATTGGGATTTCCTCAGGGCAACATATGACCTGTACAAAAAGGATGGGTTATACCTGAACTCGAGGGGTCCAATATCCTTATGGGCAGGTTTGGAGAGACTTTAAACTAATTTGGAAACAGGATGGTAACCGGAGTGACCGAGTGATGGAGGATAGGGCAGCTGGTGCACAATTAGATGCTGTGTGTAGTCAGACTGTAGCAGATGATAGGGCAAAATTGCAGTCAGTGGAATGAGTTAAAGTGTAACAGGGGGCCAATATCAAATGAGGTAATGAATACAAGATTTAAGGTGTTGTACTTGAATACACACAGTATATGGAATAAGATAGATGAACTTGTAGCACAGTTACAGATGGATATCACTGAATTGTAGCTGAAAGAGGATGTTATGTTTGTTATCCCACTTCTCATTGAAACCATGGAATACTGAAAGGCCGAGATAAAGTGGATGTGGAGGGGATGTTTCCTACAGTGGGCACAGCCTCCGAATAGAGGGACATCCATTTAGGACAGAGATGAGAAGGAATTTCTTTAGCCACTGTGGAGGGCAAGTCATGAGTATATTTGCAGCAGAGGTTCTTCGTTAATCAGAGCAGTAAAAGTTGTGGGGAGAAGGCAGGAGTATGGGGTTGAGAGGGGTAATAAATCACCTATGATAGAATGGCGGAGCGAACCCAGTAAGCGGAGTGGCCTAATTCTGCACCTATGTCCTATGGTCTTATGGACAATTTACAATGACCAATTAACCGACTAACTTTGGACAGTGGGAGAAAACCGGAACGTCCGGGGGGAACCCATGCAGTCACAGGGAGAACGTACAGACTCCTTACAGAGGGCACCAGAACTGAACTCCAATCACCGATGCCCTTGTGCACTACCATGGTGCCCCACTAGATATAGCGATAGAGACAAGAAATGTTCTTAAAGGTAAGTTAGCATCTTTGCTTGATATTTCTCTAATGACACGGCACAGAAAATCCCCTCTGTATTTCTAAAATATCCTTTATCGTTCTGCAGAACTCTGATTCCCCATAGAACTACCTGTTATGTCTAACACGACACACTTCATGTTCCTATAATTCTGACTGCTCATTAGTTTATGACTAGAATGCTCGTGAGAATTTTAACAAAATCTAATTGAGAATCAAGAGGCAAGTGTTGATGAGACCCCATGGTTTTGGCATATAAATAACATAGCATATTAATTGGGCATTGGTGTTTACACAGTACTTTGGGAACCCTGCTTGACGTGATTTGTTCAAATAATAAGTAATTTGTAACCTATTAGTGTCAGGTAACAGACAGAACATGTTGTGCATTGTGCTGGGCCACACTGATAGCCATAGCATACATACTGACTCTGTACTGAGTGAAATCAAAGCTTTACAATCTTTCCAAAATGACAACAAAACAGTCCTTGGCATCCATCTCCATGTTCAAATCCTGAAGGAAAATCCTGGTTGAATTCACCAACGGGATCCTGAACGATTTTTACTATAGCGGTCACTCAAATCATCTCCCCTAATTTTGGTGTGATGTTCAATGTGGCCAGCCCTTCCATCCTCAATCCTTGGATTATCTCCACTCTGTCTTTTATACAGAGTTCTGCTTCTACTCCAGCTGGAAGTGTTAGAGACCTGGGTTCATTCACAACATCAGATGTTGTCTGTGTGGAGTTTACGAGCTCTCCCATTGACTATGCAGTCTTGTGATTTAGACCATTAGACATAGGAACAGAATTTGACTATTCAGCCCATTGAGTTAACTCTGCCATTCTATCATAGCTGATTTATTATCCTTCTCAACCTCATTCTCCTGCCTTCTCCCCACAACCTTTGATGCCCTGACTAATCAAGAACCTATCAACCTCCACTTTAAATATATTCAATGACTTGGCCTCCACAGCTGTCTGTGGCAATGAATTCCTCTGATTCATCACCCTCTGGTTAAAGAAATTTCTCCTAATCTCTGTTCTAAATGGATGTTCCTCTATACTGAGGCTGTGTCCTCTGGTCCTAGATTCACTCACTATGGTAAACATCTGCTCCACATCCACTCAATCCAGGCCTTTCAATATTCAATAGGTTTCAATGAGATCCTCCCACATTTTTCTAAGCTTCAACAAATACAGGCAAGGAGCCATCAAAAGTGTCATAACCATGGATTCAGCAGTGCAGTAGATACAGCAATTGCGCTCGTGAATATGTATGTGTCAGCTAATTATTATTTAATTGTGATAGTATTTAACTCTATTCACTCCGTCGTAGTTTTTGTCGAGACTTGAACAGGACACAGCAACTCTTCGCTGCCCCCATTCCGCCGTGCATGAGAGAAAATGGACTGTCTGTCATGGTCCGGATCGGGGTCCCCTTAAATTTACTTTGTATATGTTACAATCCAGACCGATGACTCCCTGTTTCCCTTTGGTCCCCTGTTTTCCCGTGTCCCTCGGGCTTGGTGATTGGAGGCAATTTACTCTCGGCTGAACTGGCAGTTTATAGTCTCCGGCTTTCAGCCGTTCTGCGTGAGAGGGTTAACAAAGTCACCGAAGGTACTGCGAGCCAATGTCATCTGGCCGGAGCAAGCCTAGTCTCCTCCCAAAGCAAGTGCCAGCAAGCCGCCTTCCCTTGTCAGAGCGGGTCAGTCAAAGTTAACCTGCCGGGGTGAGTCAAGAGCTCACCGTGGCTTGGAGCGTACTTGTGCCCAGTTATCGTTCTGTCCATCGTTGTGTGGTCTCCGTATCCATGTCGTGCGTCTAAAAGGGGTCTGGCCCTGTACCCTAGAAGGGTCCTGACCCTGTATCAAGAAGAGTCCTGACTCCGTCTTGTGTCTTAGGAGGATTCCCATGAATAAGAAGAGCCCTGGCCCCGGCGGCTTCAAGTGTCAAGTCCTGGCTCTGGCAGTCCGTGATTCCGAGTCCTAGGCCCAGACCCTTACTCCCAGCCTAGTCCAAGGCCTGAGTCCTTGTCTAGTACGCTATTCCTGCTTCTGCTTTGCTCTCCTTGCAACGAGCAATAAACCCAATTGAGTTTACCTCACATAGTGTTTTTGTGAATTGCATTTGGGTCCACTCCCAACGCCCCCATGTGACACTGTCGAGCCAACCAACTCTGAAGACTAGCCATATTTGTTTTATTCTTAGTTGTTCTTTTCAGCCGCAGTGCATTCTTCGTTTACTGTTTGAGAGTTTTAGTTGACAGCCCAGTTTGGCCTACTGTTTATTGCTTTCTTTTCCCTGTAACACTGTTCACATTAAAGTCTGTAAAATATTGACCCGGTTCAGTGTCTCTCACTCCGCACTGTTGTGACAAAAAGCTCCAAATACATTAACACACTCATTCCCAGAATCATTCTGGTGAATTTCTCTGGACCCTCTCCCATGCCAGCACACCTTTTTTTAGAAACTACTGACAATACTCCCAGTGTGGCCTGACCATTGCCTTATAAGGCCTCAGCATCACATTCTAGTCCTCTCAAAATGAATGGTAGCATTGCATTTGCCTTCCTTACCACCAACTCAAACTCCAAGTTAAATTTTAGGGAATCCTGCACAAAGAATCCCAATCCCAAAGGCACCTCTAAGTTTTGAATTAGCTTCACATTTATAAAATAGTCTACACCTTTATTCCTTCTATCAAAGTGCATAACCAAACATTTCCCTTCACGGTATTGCCATTGCTTTGCCCATTCTCTCAATCTAAGTCCTTCTTCAGGCTCCCTGCTTCCTCAACATGACCTGCACCACCAGCCATCTTTGTATCATCTGCAAACTTGGCCACAAGGCCATCAAGTCTGACTTACAAATCATTGACATATAATGTGAAAATAAGCAGTTCCAATACCAACCACTGTGGAGCACCACTAATCACCAGCAGCCAAACAGAATAGGCCTCCTTTAATCCCACTCGCAGCCTCCTGCCAGTCAGATAATCTTTTTTTTTCCATGCTAGTATCTTTCTTGTAATACCATAGGCTCTTATCAAGTTAAGCAGCATCATGTGCAGCACCTTGTCAAAGGCCTTCTTAAAATCCATGGAAACAATATTCTCTGACTCTCCTTTGTCTATCCTATTTGTTATTTCCACAAGGAATTCCAACAGATTTGTCAGGAAAGATTTGTCCTTAATGAAACAATAATTTGTCCTTAATGAAACAATAAACAATTTGTCCTTAATGAAACTGTCTTTGGCCTATTTTATCATATGCCCCCATGTACCCTGAAACCTCATCCTTAACAATCGACTCAAGTCAGGCTAACTGGCCTATAACTTCCTTTCTTCTGCCTCTCTCTCTTCTCAAAGGATGTAGTGACAATTGCAATTTTTCAGTCCTCTGGATCCATTTCAGAATCTAGTGATTCTTGAAAGATCATTACGAATACCTCCACAACCCCTTCTGCTACCTCCTTAAGAACCTTGGAGCATCCATGGTCCATCTGGTTCGGACCTTTCAGCTTTTCAAGTACTTTCTTCTTAGTAATAGAACTTCTGCCCCGACACCCTCGAATTTCTGGTATACTGCTAATGTCTTCCACAGCAAAGACTTACTAAGTTTTTCTGCCATATCTTTGTTCTCCCATTACTCCCTCTCTAGCATCATTTTACAGCGGTCCGAATTCCACTCTCACTTCTCTTTTACCCTTTATATATCTGAAAAAACTTTTGGTATCCTCATTTATATTATTGGCTAACTCACCTCATATTTCATCTTTTCTCTCCTTATGGCTTTTTAGTTGCCTTCTGTTGCCTTCTAAAAGCTTCCTAATTCTCTGACTTCCCACTAAGTTTTACTCTATTATGTTTTCTCTTTTATGTTGGCTTAGACTTCCCTTGTCAGCCATGGTGCATCATCCTGCCTTTAGAATTCATCTTCTTCTTTGGGATGTATCTGTCCTGCCCCTTCCAAATTGCTCACAGAAACTCCAGCCATTGCTGCTCTGCTGTCATCCCTGCTGGTGTCCCCTTTCAACTTTGGCCAGCTCCTCTTTCATGCTACTGTAATCCTCTTTACTCCACTGTAATGCTGATACAGTTGACTTTATCTTCTCCCTCTCAAACTGCAGGGTGAATTCTATCATATCATGATCACTGTCTCCTCAGGATTCCTTTAATCTCCCTAATCAAATCTGGTTTGTTACACAACACCCAATCCAGAATTGGCTTTCCCCTACTGGGCTCGACCATAAGCTGCTCTAAAAAGCCATCTCGTGTAGGCATTCTGTGGATCCCCTGTCTTGTGTTCCAGCACCAACCCAATTTTCCCAATGTACCTGCATATTGTAACATTGCCCTTATTATATTCCTTTTCTATCTCCCCTGACACTTTATATCCCACATCCTGGCTACTGTTCGGAGGCCTGTACATAACTGCATTAAGATCCTTTTATCTTCGCAGTTTAACACGACCCATATGATCCTACACCTTCCGATCTTACGACATCTCTTACTAAGGATGTGAGTTAATTTTTTACCGACAGAGCCGCCCCATCCCCTCTGCCTACTTGCCTGTCCTTGCCCGTGTTTCTATTTAAACATACTGTTGCCTCATTTCTGACTTGAAAACTCTTCGGATTATAGAAGGACGTGCATGGCGATTCAAGTAGAAATATTTTTTTCTGGACTGCACTCATGTTCTCCTTCCATTAGTCTCTTCACCACAGATAAGAGCTTGGTTTAATCTTTATACTTACCTTTAGTTGCAAGATGTATTGTCAGTAAAGGTACCAACCTAAATTATGCACTTAATTGTTTCCTTCTTACTCAGAAGCATAAATATTCTCTCTGTGATAAAGCCATTGCAAGAGAGTGCTCAAGGTGCAATAATACAAATTTCATCTCATCATAATGATATATGATTATTTATCAATAATATTTTCTATTTGTCACAGTGCTTTATGATATCACTTAAATGTTAATTCAGTCTCAAAACATCCTTTAAGATGCTGAGAAGGTTATTTGCAGCTTTGATGTAGCATAAACATATTAACTATACTCTGTCATTAAGAGTGCCACCTAAGCAAATAGGTTAATCTCCTTAAAGTTTGCTCAATTTACCTCCACTAATGATAGTGGCCTTGCTGCACTTTCTCGTGATATGTAAAGAGAAATTGCTCAAAAGATACATTGAAATCGTTATTAAACCTATGTTATCAGGTTATACTCTGAGGAGCCAAGAAACATCTTTCAAGGACAATACAGATGAGGACAGCATCAATAAAGGTACTAATCATTTTGTTGTTAGCAATTATAGGAAATTAAGAAAGTCAACTACAGAAAACTCTCATTTATCTGGTAAATACGTCTCCAGGATTCTCACACAACTGGCAAAAATTCCTGAGAGCATTTTGAAATTTCAGAATGTTTTTGAAAAGGCAAAGTAAACGTGAAAAGGTATTTTAAATGTATTTCTCTTTATACCTAAGGGTGGTGCAGTTGTTGGCTGATTCGTAACAACATCCTCTTTGGCACAGTGTAATGGTGAAATCAGCCATTTGTATGATTATTATTGCTATATTTTATATTACTACTGTTTAGCTTTATTATATAACATTGTAGAGTAAAGAGACAATGCAGTTTGGCGATTTATTTAAATGCTTATGCATAGAATACGAGTGTGTGATATACAGTGTTTTGTTTGAGCAGTTCTCATGCAGCCAGCATATGCATGCAACGTGGCTACAGGATGACTGAGAAAACACTGTATTTAATAATCAATTTTAATTTTACTGAGATATTTTACAGGAGTGCTCGAACACTTCTCAATACTTCTTGTCAACCCTGGAGTAAAATATTCTGTTTATAAACACATTGTACATTGACAAAGTGTGCAAATAAATTGTGATTTACTGGCTGTAAAAGCTAACTGGACCCCCATTACTTCGGAAAATAAATAAAAACTATCAAATCTATTTTTGGAATAAGTCTGAAAATCTCATCTAAATTAAAAATTTAATAATGCATTAGCTCAGAAAAATAATCTTTGCATATAATGAAGTATTACCAATTGCATATAGAAAGAATATATGGTAAATATGTATATGCAATATTTTTGAAAGAGTTATCTGTATATTTAGTTTGGAAACATAGCACTTTCCAATATTGAATGTGCTTGTCATTCAAAATTTTCAAGTTATAAATGACCTTGATTAAAGTAATGATCAACATTTCTAAAATTTTTTAATCTTTTTATACACCATGAAAATAGGTCTGAAGAAATGCAGCTTTCATCTTAAAGATCAAATAATTTAATCTGATAAGCAAACATCTATTTCTTGTCATATATCTATTCTATAATGGCATATAATTTCTGGTTCATTATTGAACTGTTAGTATTTTTATGCATGGCGTAGAGATCAGTATTTGCACAAATCCTAATCCTTTTGTTAGCTGTTCACCAAAAAAATCTATAGCTTTACTCCAATGCAGCAACCCTCACGAAGTCCAGCAGCAGAGACCAAATGTGTGGCAATTGCCCACTTCTTGAGATGGGGAAGCCGGTTGAATATCAGTGCAGTAATTATTTTGGGTAGTTTTAATATTTCAAATTGTTTAAGTTACTTTACAACCTTTTAAAATATGTAATTTTTGCCTTTTAATGGTTTTAATATTTTAAGCTGTTTTGAAAGCTTCTGAATATCAGAAATGTCATAAAAAAAATCTCCCATGGTGTATTGCTAAATATGCTAACGCAGAGGATTTGGCTTAGCCAACTATCACATCTTTCCACTTCCACATTTTGATGGGCATTATGTGTGTTGACTGCATCCCTGTCTGCTCCATCCACTGACTATACAGAGAATGCATAGGCTGTGTTTGATTTTTTTTGGAGAGCAGAAAGCTGAGGGGGTAACCTGACTGAGATATACAAATTTATGAGGGTCATAAATATGGTAGATAATGTTTTACTTCATAGTTAAACCTTTGCAAGCGTAACCTTAACCAAAGGGCATGCCATAAGATAAGGAGTAGGAGATTTAGAGGAGATTTGAGGAAGAAATTTTACACCCTGAGCATGTATGGAATCTGAAACGCACTGATGGGCAATGAGAATGGTGGCAGAGATCCTGACAACATTTAGGATAGTTCTTGTATCAACATCTTATATGCAAGTACTCCAAAATTTATCAGTATAGATAGGTACCTACATGGCCAACATAAACATAAGTCTCTTTCTGTGCCTGTGACTATGGCAGATTTACATGCATTAAGCCTTACAGTCCCTGCAGGGCCTCACTGTTATGGATGGAGTCACCTTTTTCCAAGAAATGCTGTCTTATTTTGAGGACAAGCAACAGGAATTCTGCAGATGCTGGAAATTCAAGCAACATACATCAAAGTTGCTGGTGAACGCAGCAGGCCAGGCGGCATCTATAGGAAGAGGCGCAGTCGACGTTTCAGGCCGAGACCCTTCGTCTTATTTTGAGGAGATTTGATAAGTACAGGAACATTAAGTAGTTCAGTGTTCAATAACATACTGATCAATATTGTGACCTATTGGCCACTAGGGGGAGCTTCATTGTAATTTCCCAACTAGTCAAAATAAAATTAAATCTTCCGATATTCTTATTTCTGTAATATCTAACACAAAAACATTGTAATATGTGGCTTAAAATATAAAATTATCTCACTTTATATACAAATGTAATCAGCATTCTACCAGTTGAACATAGGCCATACAGTTTACAAAGGTACTGCAAATCAAAATCAGAATCAGATTTAATATCACCAGCATATACTGTGAAATGCGAATCTATCTCTCAAGATGTTCCAGTACCATTTAAAGATTTGCGTGTTTGGTATACTTTATTTGGTCATTAGCTCTCTTTGGTCAGTTGTCTGAAATTTGAAAGGCTTTGAAAGATTTCCTCAATAGGGTTAATTTTATGCAGTTATTTTAATTAAAAGTAGGACAGTCAGCTTCTTATGTTGGTAATAGCAAACTTTAAAATAAATGACAAGTCGCATGTAGACTCCTGTTTTATTGACAGTCTGAGCTTCAGAACTGAGAAGGAAGAGACTGATGCAGCTATTTTTATATAGCCTGCATGAAGTTGTTGAATTTTGTTAAGGTAGGTCATCTGTCCTAACTATATCTGCTTTGCAAATTTTGTCTGGTTTGTGAGTCCTTATCTGCACTGAGACAACATGTTTTCCACCAGGGAGCTAAAATTTGTCCCAGAACAGTTGACGTAAATAGAAGGAGAGAGAGAGAAGAAATATTCGGGCAGTGTCAGCCCTGGTTAGAACTTAGAAGTGTGGTCTAATGGCTCAATTGTACAGTTTCTTGATCAAGTGTATTTGCATAAGAGAGGAATTTACACTGATATCAGTGCCTACTTAGTTAAATTGTAAGAGCACGTTTGATAAGTTTGAGCGGTATTTGTTAGGAGATTGAAGAAGCAATCTAATTTAAGAATTTATAATGAAGGAATTTAACACAACAGACAATAATTGAAAATCCTTGAAATTAAGTTAACAAAGAATTTGTTCTCCATACCCCATTCCTGTTTCCCTTTCTCACCTTTTTCCTTACCTGTCCATCACCTCCCTCTGGTGATCCTCATCCTTTCCTATCTTCCATGGTGCTCTACCCTCTCCTATCAGCTGCCCCCTCCTCCAGTTCTTTATCTCTATCACAATCAACTTCCCAGCTCTTTACATCACCCCCCCCTCCCTTTCACCTACCACCTTCTACTTCTTTCTCCCCTCTCCCCTCCTTCCTATTCTGATCTATCATCTTTTTTTCCCAGTCCTGGTGAAGGGTCTCCACTTGAAACATCAAAGTGGAGACCCTTCATCAGGACTGAACTACCTGCTGAGTTCCTTCATCATTTTGTGTGCATTGCCAAAGAATTTGAAATCAGCTTCAATTTCACAGCAGTATAAACATTGCGATGATTTTTAAATGACTATGTGATATGGAAGGTTTTAGCTTTTTGCCGGGTTGGTTCAGATGTGTTCAATGGAGATTCATCGATTTTACGCTTTCACCAAGATCTTTCCTTTTGACAGGTGCTGGAATATTGAAAATCAAGATTCTTGTATTAAATTAGGAACATATTTTTGTAATACCTGTATTTAATTTGGTTTAATGGCAACCATAATAACACACAGATACATTTACATAAGAGTCCTCTGTTACTAACAAAATTAAATCTTTGGTGTTGCACCTTTTGAATTTTTGTGAACATTTATTTTTCAAAACCTTTAGCTTCCTTCCTTTGAAAGTAAATTCCCATAATTTCAAACACACTGCTAATGAAATATTATTTTTACAGAATTCACGACTAATCAACTGAAGAAAATCAGAGTTCTTGGTAAAGATCTTCTCCAATCAAACAGCACCTGAATTAAGAACTTTATCATTTCCCTGCAATTCAAGGATTTTGATTATCAACGAGAGAAAAGAATGAATTTAACATATCTTGAAAATCCAGATGATATACAATACTGTTTTCAATTTGTTAACGCATCCTGTCCCAAAGTCACTAGGCCAATGGCACTCAAAGCAACCCTGTACATTTTTATTAGCTTTTCAATATTAATTTCCATATTTGGAAATCTGGTGGTGATCATTTCAGTTTTACATTTCAAGCAGCTACAGACACCCACCAATTATCTTGTATTATCTTTAGCATTTGTTGATTTCCTGGTTGGCTTTATAGTATTGCCTTATAGTATGATCAGGTCTATAGAAACATGTTGGTATTTTGGACATGTGTTTTGTAAAATTCATTCAATTCTTGATATTATGTTAACTATAGTTTCAATTTATAATATATGTTTTATTGCAGTTGATCGATACTATGCCATTTGTGACCCCTTTCTCTATTCTATAAAAATAACCCTGCCTGTGACAATTGTCACTGTTTCTTTAATCTGGCTATTTGCTATCTTTTATGGTCTTAGACTGATTTTGTCAGACTTCAGTAAAAAGTCATTAGATGATTATACACCTGCTGTGGCTTGCGAAGGCAGCTGCATCACATATGCTAAGTTTGAGGGGCATATAGATGCATTGATCATATTTTGTTTTCCCATTTCTATCATTCTGGGCATATACGTTAAAATATTTTTTGTGGTCAAATGTAAACATGGCAGAGTAATCGGAAGCATGCCAAGCAATAGTGATAACACAGAAGAAAACAATACTGGAAACTTATGTAAAAAGCAACAAATAGCTGTAAAAAATCAAAGTGCAATAATGGGAATTTTTACATTCTCCTGGCTGCCTTTCTATGTAAATAACATTTTTGATCCATATTTTAATTTTTTAATCCCAACAGCTTTAGGTGATGTAATTACTTGGTTTGGATTCTTTAATTCTACTTTGAACCCAATTCTTTATGCTTATTTATATCCATGGTATCGCAAAACACTCAAGCTTATGCTCTCTTGTGAGATATTTAGCTCGGATTCAGCTGCAATGGATTTCTTTTCAGAATAACTAAAGATGTTTGTCTTGGAATTGCACAAAATGATTAAAGCTCTTCATAGCCATTGTGTTTCAAACTCTCTTTATTTCCTTTCAGACAGTTGGGAACAGTCAAAGTCAAACGACTTTGTTTTAGAGATTGAATCACAAAATTGAGGCTTTCATTTTATTGCAATGCCAATGGAGATTTGTGATATCAAAGCTGTCATACTTCAGGGCTCCATCTGCCCATTCAGATAGATATATAAGGTCCCATGACATCATTTTAAAGAAGACCAAGAGATTTGCTCTGATATCCTTAAGTATCCTTCACTAGTCTTAGAAAATCTGCTGATTTTTTCATTGTCAAATCATTGCTTATGGGAACTTGCTGCTTACAAATTGGTGACAATTTGTCTTATATTCAAACAATGCTTTAGATTATCCACCCTGAGAACGTGTAACATAAACAGAAATTTTCTCTTTCTTTAACCATGACCAAAAATAATAATCCTGTGGACTAGAGGGCAGTCTTCTTTATGTATACCTGTGGAACTAAAATTAAGCAACACACATAAAAGTTGCTGGTGAACGCAGCAGGCCAGGCAGCATCTCTAGGAAGAGGTACAGTCAACGTTTTGGGCCGAGACCCTTCGTCAGGACTAACTGTCCAGCTCTTGACTCCATCCCTCCCCCTCCTGTCTTCTCCTATCATTTTGGATCTCCCCCTCCCCCTCCCACTTTCAAATCTCTTACTAGCTCTTCTTTCAGTTAGTCCTGATGAAGGGTCTCGGCCCGAAATGTCGACTGTACCTCTTCCTAGAGATGCTGCCTGGCCTGCTGCGTTCACCAGCAACTTTGATGTGTGTTGCTTGAATTTCCAGCATCTGCAGATTTCCTTGTGTTTGTGAAACTAAAATTAAGAACAAGATTGGATTGTAAAAGACAACAGTTCAAAATTCTCTAGGATAATTACCTTCTAATGAATTACTGACATGGGGAGAATGTCATTTTACTTTTTTTCTGCTTGAAGTATATTATGAGAATTAAAATGAACCCGCTTAAATTTGCTGTCCTGTGCACTGTGTGACTCAGCACAGCTTGCAGATAACACCACTGACATTGGCCGAATCAAAGGTAGTGACGAATCAGCAAAAAGGAGAGGGAGATTGATAATCTATTTGAGTGGTGCCATAACAACAGCCTCTTACTCAACGTTAGCAAGACTAAAGAGCTGATTATAATCTTCAGGAGAAGGAAACCAAAGGTCCATGAGCCAGTCCTCATCGGAGGATCAGAGGTGAAGAGAGTCAGCAAGTTTAAATTCCTCGGTGTTATTATTATTTCAACGAGCCGGTCCCTGCCCTGGGCCCAGCACATAAGTGCAATTATGATGAAAGCACAACAGCTCCTTGACTTCCTTAGGAGTTTGCAGAGATTCAGCACGGCATCTAAAACTTTGACAAGCTTCGATAGATGTGTAGTGGAGAGTATATTAACCGGGTGCATCACAGTCTGGTATGGATACGCCAATGCCCTTGAACAGAAAATCCTACAAAAAATAGTGGATATGCCCCAGTCCATCATGGATAAATCCCTCCTCACCATTGAGCACATCTACATGAAATACTGCTGCAGAGAAACAGTATCCATCGTCAGGGACCCCTCTACCCATGTCATGCTCTCGTCTCACTGCTGCCATCAGGACAAAGGTACAGGAGCCTCAGGTCCCCCACCACCAGGTTCAGGAACAGGTAGTATCCCTCAACCATCAGGCTCTTGATCCAAAGGTGATAACTTCACTCAACTTCAGTTGCCCCATTACTGAACTGTTCCCACTCCCGATAGACTCACTTTCAAGGACTCTTTAACTCATGTTCACAAAATATATTGTTTATTATTATTAATATTTCTTTTCTTTCCTTTGTATTTGCACAGTTTGTTGTCTTTTGCACACTTGTTGTCCGCCCTGTTGGGTGCTGTCTTTCATTGATTCTATTGGACTTATTGAATGTGCCCGTAAGAAAACGAATGTCAGGCTTGTGATGATATATCTACTTTGACTTTTGAACTTTGAGCTTCTACAACCACCCCTGGAGGAGCCTCAGAACTTGTTTCACAGCCACAAATCTCATCTGCCAAGTAGAGTGACACCCCTGCACCCCTTGTCAGGAAAGACGTTCTCCCACCAGAGGAAGAAATCCTCCACGGTGCTTAAATATTTAGGCCTGAATGGCACAATTTAAAATTTGCTTTTCTGTGTATGTCTATAGTAGTTATATTATATAGTATATTGTGTATAGTATATTTCTCTTGGAGTTTATAGCTAAGCAGAGAGAAGTGGAGTGTCTTTAATATTTCCGTAACATTTAAGTAATATTGTAAATATATTGTTTGATCAAACATTCTTTGTTCACAGAATTCATCAAGGGTTATGTGTAAAAGTATGTGAATGGCATACGTCATTATGACACCATGACATTTTTGAGCGCCTCACTAAAGTAATACAACGAGTAGACATGCATCATGTCGGCTCCCATGTTTCTCTTTCAATCAGTTTCTAGAGTTACAAAACGTGACGTAGATTTCCTCGTATTGCACTGGGGAGCTCGTAGATTCTGAGCAAACTGAACAATTTATTATGTTGAACTATTCATAAGTGTTTGAGGTAGACTTCATTTTTAATTTTAATAGCTATTAATTTCCTTGAATTTCAGGGTGATTTAGAAGTATAAAAAGTCTAGTGTACCTTTAACAACTGGCAAAGGCCTGCCTCAAACTTTGCAGGAAAGCAGGGGTTTCAGGAGAGGGCTTAGAGGGTTCACTGCTCAGAGCAAATAGGACAAATAGGTACAAGAACAGTTTTTTCCGTATGCCATCAGTCTTATGAACACTTGAATTTTAGTCTATTATAAACCAAGTTCACCTGTACATACACTGGTATACCTCATTGTATATAGTTCACGATTATTTGCACTATTGTTTTGTTTGCTTTTTGATTCTGTACAGCGAGAGCTCGGGGAAACTGACATCAAATTCCCTGTATGTGTCCACATACTTAGTGATAATAAAGGATTCTGATTCTGAATTCACTACTGTGGGGAGCCAATGGCTACTTCTATGTGTAGAAGGGTTTCATCAGTACTGGCCAAGAATGACAAAATGGCTCCAGTGAATTTGTAACAACCTGTTAGCACTTTGAATGTCCTATTCCCCACTGTCTGATCAGGTGAGTGCTTTAGTTGTCAATGTTTATGGAATCATCGTAGTGGAGCCAGATATGGGATGTAGCTGTCAGTGCTCTCTTCTTATTCTCACACCACTATAATCTCATCACAATCTGACAAGAGTCCTCAGTGTCTATACTAATAGTTAGAGTCTATTCAAACAGTAAATCTGTTCACAATGTCAGTATTTCATGGTAATATGATAAAAAAAACATGCATTGACTTTAATTTTGCTGCAAAAGAATTATTGAAATTAATTATGTGATCCATATGATTGTGAGATCATGTACAGTTAATAATTCTAGATTTACATCTCTAAAGTGAAGTTCTTCAACTTAAAAACACAAAACAAATTCTCATTTTTTCTAAATTTAAAGTTTGAATGCCACCTAGTGTCTGAAAGTGCAAGCTCAGATTTTGAAAGAGCATTTCAGACTTTACAGTGTCTGGCGCTCTGTCCACACAATCCTGAGATACTGCTGTCTTTACGTATAATTTCCTTGACCTAAATATAAGTGTATTGTTGATCCACTCCAATCCTTAGATCTGCTTTCCCGACAATGAAGTGGTTTGCTTTCCTTTTATGCTTGACTGCCTTTGCAGCCTTCTGTTCTGATAAACACTTAGCTGCCAGTACAAAATGACACACTTTTTATTTATTTATTACTTATTTCAACATAATCTACGCCACCCAATTACACCCATTAACCTGCTAACCCGTACGTCTTTGGAATGTGGGTGGAAACCGGAATACAAGAGGGAGCCCACGAACTTCTGATTCTTCAAAGACAAAATTTATTTCAAATTTGAAAATCACCTTTATATCAACTACGTTTCCTCTTGCCTTGCATTACACATAAAATGGAGCACAGGTGACGTCCTTTTAATTGAAAGTAATAAATACCATGTCAAATGGCCTTCATTAAAATATGCTTTTCTCACAATCCTCCTCAAGTTTCACTCTATGCACAACCACCAGGTGATCCAACAGTCTGAGGCAGAGTAAACAGAATATTTAGCAGACTCATGTTTAATGTGTGCTTACTGATTACCTTTGGTACAGTATTACTAATAGTAAGACTGAGTTAATGTCATTGCAAGGAGAGACAGAGTTAGGGATTAAGGGAGTTACTAAGCCTATTATGTAAATGGCACTATGATAGTGCAGCGGTTACCATGGCACCATACAACTTGGGGCACTGGAGTTCGGAGTTCAAATCCCGGTGTCCCCTGTGGAATGCATGGGTTTTCCCTGGGTGTTCCGGTTTCCTCCCACAGTCCAAAGTTGTACCGGGTAGGCTATTTGGTCCCATGATTGAGTAAATTGTACTGTGATTGGGTTAGAGTTAAATCAGGGTTGTCGGGGGTTGCTGGGTGACGTGGCTTGAAGGGTTGGAAGGGCCTATTCTGTGTTGTATCTCTAAATAATTAAATATATAAATGGCAAAAGGCTGCAGAGATCCAAGGTACAGAAAAATTATAGGTGTCTTAGTGCATGATTCATAAACGATGCACATCTGGACACAGCAAGAAATTAAGGAAGATCACCCAATCTACTTCCTCCAAGAGGACCTCGTCATGGTTTGGAGGCCCCAATGACCTGGTGAGCTATGTTGGCTGGAGTCAGAGGTTTATGCTTTGGCTTTTGGTAGGGTCACCCATGCCAAACTGGTCAAAGGGTAGAGGACAGACTACAGGTGGTCCACTAGCATGGCTCAATTTGGATGATTTCAGCAAAAAAAACAGTACTGTCTGACCTTTAGTGCAACTCCTTGAAAGTAAGAATAAAGGAAAATAAAACTACAGCTGTGCAAATTCCTGCAGCATCTGGTGATCCTGTGATGTCTGTCTCAGAGGTTGATGTCACAACATCCTTAAAGAGGATGAACCCTCGCAAGGTGTCCGGGTCTGATGGTGCACCTGAAAACCTCTGCCAGCCAACTGGTAGGACTGTTCAAGGACATCTTCAATCTCTCACTGCTGCTGTCAGAGGTTCCCATCTGTTTCAAAAGGGTGACAATCATACCAGTAACCAAGCAGCAGAGCGAGCTGCCACAATGACTATCGCCCAGTGACACTCACATCTACTGGGATGAAGTGCTTTGAGAGGTTGGTCATGGCCAGATTCAACTCCTGCCTAAGCAAGGAATTGGACCCACTGTAATTTGCCTGTGCCACAATATGTCTATAGCGAGTGCAATCTCATTGATCTCCACCCACCCTTAGATCACCAATACCTGCTGTTTGTTGATTGCATCTTACCAATTAACAGCATCATACCTTCTGTCTAATCTGTCTAATCAACAAGCTCCAAAACCTGGGCATCTCTCTCTCTCTGTCTCTCTGTCTCTCTTTCCCTCTCTCTCTCTCCCTCTCTCTCTCTCTCGCTCTCTCTCTCCCCTTCTCTCTCTCTCCCTCTCTCTCTTCCCCTCCCTCTCCCCCCTCTCTCTCTCCGTCTCTCCCTCTCTCTCCCCCTCTCTCCCCCCCTCTCTCTCTCCCTCTCTCCCTCTCTCTCTCTCTCTCTGTCTCTCTCTCTCTCTTTCTCTCTCTCCTGCTCTCCCTCTCTCCCTCTCTCCATCTCTCCCTCTCCCTCTCTCCCTCACCCTCTCTCTCTTCCTTTGTCTCTCTTTCCCCCTCTCTCTCCCTCTCTCTCTCTCTCTCTCTCTCGCTCTCTCTCCCCCCCCTCTCTCCCCCCTCTCTCTCCCCCTCTCTCTCCCCCTCTCTCTCCCCCCCTCTCTCCCCTCGTCTCTCTCTCTCTAACTGGATCCTTGACCTGCTCATAGGGAGGTCACAGTCAGTGCAGATCAGAAATAACATCTCCTCCTCACCGACAACAACACTGGCACACCTATTGGATGTGTGCTTAGCTCACGGCCCTACTCCCTCTGCACCCGTGACTGTGTGGCCAGGCTCAGCTCAAACACCATCTATAAATTTGGCAATGACGCAACTCTTATTGGGGGAATTTCAGATGGTGTCGAGGAGACACACAGGAGTGAGACAGACCAGCTGGTTGAGTAGTGTTGTAATGAAGCCTTGCTCTAAACATTCGTAAGAGCAAGGAATTGATTGTGGACTTCCGGAAGGTCAAGATGAGGGAACACACCCCAGTCCTCATTGAGGGATCAGAAGTGGAAAGGGTAAGCAATTTCAAGTTCATGGGTATCAACATCACTGAAGATCTATCGTGGGCCCAACATATTGGTGCAATTACAAAGAAGGCATGACAGTAGCTATGTTTCATTAGGAGTCTGAGCAGATGTGGTACATCACCAAAGACTCACTCAAATTTCTGCAAATGCAACATAGAGTGCATTCTGACTGGTTGCATCACTGTCTGATATGCAGGGGCTACTGTATAGGACTGGCTGCAAACTCGGCCACCTCCATTTGCACAATAGCCTCCCCAGCAACGAGAACATTTTCAAATAGCAATGCCTCAAAAAGGCACCATCCTTCATTAAGGACCCCCATCACTCAGGACTAGCCCTCTTCTCATTACTACCATCAAATAGGAGGCACAGGAACTGAGGGCACATACTCAGTTTGCAATGTAATTTCCGGAATTTCAATCCATGTAACAATTACAGCACGGAAACAGGCCATCTAGGCCCTTCTAGTCCGTGCCGAACTCTTACTCTCACCTAGTCCCACTGACCTGCACCCAGCCCATAACCCTCCATTCCTTTCCTCTCCATATAGCTCTCCAATTTAACTTTAAATGACAACATCGAACCTGCCTCAACCACTTCTGCTGGAAGCTCGTTCCACACAACTACCACTTTCTGCGTAAAGAAGTTCCCCCTTATGTCACCCCTAAACTTTTGCCCTTTAACTCTCAACTCATGTACTCTTGTGTGAATCTCCCCCACTCTCAATGGAAAAAGCCTATCCACGTCAACTCTATCTAACCCCCTCATAATTTTAGATACCTCTATCAAGTCCCCCCTCAACCTTCTACACTCCGAAGAATAAAGACCTAACTTCTTCAACCTTTCTCTGTAACTTAAGTGATGAAACGTAGGTAACATTCTCGTAAATCTTCTTTGTACTCTCTCTATTTTGTTGACATCTTTCCTATAATTCAGTGACCTCACCAATGCCTTGTACAATTTCAACATTACATCTCAACGCCTATGCTCCATGCTCTGATTTATAAAGACCAGCATACCAAAAGCTTTCTTCACCACCTATCCACATGAGATTCCACCTTCAGGGAACTATGCACCATTATTCCTAGATCCCTCTGTTCTACTGCATTCTTCAATGCCCTACCATTTACCATGTATGTCCTATTTTAATTAGTTCTACCAAAATGTAGCACCTCACATTTAGCAGCATTAAACTCCATCTCCCATCTTCCAGCCCACTCTTCTAACCGGGCTAAATCTCTCTGCAAGCTTTGAAAACCTACTTCATTATCCACAACTCCATCTATCTTAGCATCATCTGCATACTTACTCATCCAATTTACCACCCCATCATCTAGATCATTAATGTATATGACAAACAACATTGAACCCAGTACAGATCCCTAAGGTACACCACTAGTCACCGGCCTCCAATCTGACAAACAGTTATCCACCACTACTCTCTAGTGTCTCGTCTCCCATCCAGCCACTGCTGAATCCATTTTACTACTTCAATATTGATACCTAACGATTGAACCTTCCTCACTAAACTTCCACGTGGAACCTTGTCAAAGGCCTTACTGAAGTCCATATAGACAACATCCACTGCTTTACCCTCATCAACTTTCCTAGTAACCTCTTCAAAAACTTCAATAAAATTTGTCAAGCATGACCTTCCACACACAAATCCATGTTGACTGTTCCTAATCAGAGCCTGTCTATCCAGATAATTATGTATGCCATCTCTAAGAATACTTTCCATCAATTTACACACCACTGACGTCAAACTCACAGGCTGATAATTGCTAGGTTTACTCTTAGAACCCATTTTAAACAATGGAACAACATGAGTAATATGCCAATCCTCCAGCACCATCCCCGTTTCTAATAACATTTAAAATATTTCTGTCAAAGCCTCTGCTATTTCCACACTAACTTCCCTCAAGGTCCTAGGAAATATCCTGTCAGGACCCGGAGACTTATCCACTTTTATATTCCTTAAAAGCTCCAGTACATCCTCTTCTTTAATCCTCATAGTTTCCATAACTTCTCTACCTGTTTCCCTTATCTTACACAATTCAATATCCTTCTCCTTAGTGAATACCGAAGAAAAGAAATTGTTCAGAATCTCCCCCATCTCTTTTGGCTCCACACATAGCAGACCACTCTGATTCTCTAAGGGACCAATTTTATCCCTCAATATCCTTTTGCTATTAATATAACTGTAGAAACCCTTGGGATTTATTTTCACCTTACTTGCCAAAGCAACCTCGTATCTTCTTTTAGTTTTTCTAATTTTTTTCTTAAGATTCTTTTTATATTCTTTATATTCCTCGAGCACCTCATTTACTGCATGCTTCCTATATTTATTGTAGATATCTCTTTTTTTCCAAACCAAGTTTCCAATATCCCTTGAAAACCATGGCTCTCTCAAACTTTTAACCTTTCCTTTCAACCTAACAGGAACATAAAGATTCTGTACCCTCAAAATTTCACCTTTAAATGACCTCCATTTCTCTATTACATCCTTCCCATAAAACAAATTGTCCCAATCCACTCCTTCTAAATACTTTCATATCTCCTCAAAGTTAGCCTCTCTCCAATCAAAAATCTCAACTCTGGGTCCAGACCTATCCTTCTCCATAATTATATTGAAGCTAATGGCATTGTGATCACTGGACCTGAACTGTTCCCCAACACATACCTCTGTCACCTGACCTATCTCATTCCCTAACAAGATCCAACACTGCCCCTTCTCTAGTTGGTACCTCTATGTATTGCTGCAAAAAATTATCCTGCACACATTTTACAAACTCCAAACCATCCAGCCCTTTTACAGTATGGGCTTCCCAGTCTATGTGTGGAAAATTAAACTCTCCCACAATCACAACCTTGTGCTTACTACAAATATCTGCTATCTCCCTACAAATTTGCTCCTTCAATTCTTGCTCCCCATTTGGTGGTCTATAATACACCCCCATAAGTGTTACTACACCTTTCCCACTCAGTTCCACCCAAATAGCCTCTCTAGATGAGCCCTCTAATCAATCCTGCCAGAGCACCGCTGTAATATTTTCTCTGACAAGCAATGCAACACCTCCCCCTCTTGTCCCTCTGATTCTATCACACCTGAAACAATTAAATCCAGGAATATTTAGTTGCTAATCACACCCCTCCTGTAACCATGTTTCACTAATATCTACCACATCATACTTCCAGGTATCAATCCATGCTTTAAGCTCATCCATATTTCTTATAATGCTCCTAGCATTAAAATAAATGCATTTAAGAAATTTTCCACCTCTTACTCTCTGTTTATCACTAACGGTGCAAACAACATTACTGTTTTCTTTTTCTTCCTTCTCCCCTACATCTATTCCTACACTCTTGTTCTCCTCCCCTCTTGTATCTAGTTTAAATCCACCAGAGCCTCTCTAGCAAACCTACCTGCAAGAATATGTGTCCCCCTCCAGTTCAGATGTAAACCGTCCGGCCAGAACAGGTCCCACCTTCCCTGGAAAACTGCCCAATTATCTATAAATCTAAAGCCCTCCCTCCTGCACCATGTCTTCAACCACGTGTTGATCTGCGCTATCTTACTATTTCTCTTCTCCGTGGATTGTCACCTTATCACGGTGGAGAAGCTTATGTGGTCCTGTGATCTGGAGAGCGATGCCATCTGGAGCTATGCTCCTGGTAGGGTCACCCCTGGCCATAAGGTCAAGGGTAAGGTCTCTGACAAAGAACAATTCAACCAATACCTCAATGGTGGAACAGGTGGATGAAGTTACTTCGAACTCAACAGCTGTGAAGGCGGATGAAGGCTCCAACAAATCCATCAGCTCCAATCGTCATGGTTTCCATGCCATTGGAATCAGTTGGTTGATTTGTGAAGTATCGTGTGCTTCTTGGAGTGCAACATCAAGTACACGTTAAACAAATACACACACAGACGTCTTCACTCTGTGGGCCACTTCTTCAGAACGAAGACCATCATCCTCGACCTCGAGGGATAGCCACAACGACGACGACTATTTCTAAACCGGCCTGCACGTGGCACTGGTAGCAATCCTGAGATTGCTATCCTGGAGGTCCTGTCCTTTAACTTTAATCGAATGACATTAAACCTGATTCTGATTCTCTGGTGGATGTGGGAGCACATATTTTGTGAATGGGTAACGTTGACACCAGAGATGATAAACCTCTTCAGCTCTCAATTACAATGTTTGATGGAATTTATTCACATAGTGTAAATGTTAGAAGAGGTGAATGAATTGAAACAGTTCCGTGGATATTAAACATTGGCCATCATATCGGTTACAGGAAGTGAGGATTCTTTCTGCAGTGCAAAATATATCAGAGCTTTCAAACAGTGCCCTCGAAGCAACATAAGTGCAGTCAGTGAAACCATATACCACAAGCAAGTTTATGGTCTAGCTGAAGGCATTTACATGTCTGGGCATGTTGCTCTTTCTCAAGGGAGAAAGAGATGAATTTAGTCCTTCTGCAGTTGAGAGATTCTCAGAATTCACCAGCATGGTGTTGATGCTCCTTACAATGAGCTGGAAAGAAATAAGGGCATGAAACATCATGATCCATCACCAATAGTCATGTCCAGTAGCTTTAGTCCGGTTCTATGGCTGATAGTATGTGTTGTGTATTTAACACTTCAGTTATATTTGAATAATATTATAAATACATTGTTTGACCAGGCATCCATTGTTGTTTACAAAATTCATTATGGGTTACACGTAAAAGTACCAGAATGGCATACGTCATTATACCACGTCATAAGAGTGTGCCTCACTGAAGTAAAAATGGAGTAGACACGTTCATCACAGCTCCTGTGTTTTCCTTTCAATTAATTTCTGGAGTTACAAAACAGAACATTGGCAGCCAGGAAGTTTTAAAATGAAGCCGAGATGACTACCTACTTGTTAAAGGGCTTTGAGATATTCAAGTTTAAAAACAAAAGCGCAGAACGTTTTATTCGCAAGAGGAGAGAGACATTCGCGGTTTTTTTTAAAAGGCAAAAAATGGATGAAATTCACAGGTTCATAAAAGTGAATACTGGATAATAATAATAATAAATATTTTTTAAAAAGCAGAAAGGGTGGCTACCTTGGAAAGATAAATGTGTTCGATTGCACAAAAGATAACTAGCTGATGTATACTGAATGAATTGAGCAGTATTTTAAAACAAATGAAATAGCCTATGAGAAAAGAAAGCCAGTTTTGCAGTGTCCAGAACTGTCAGAAGCATCTCCTTCAGTCCTAGAGTCAACTCCTACAATTACCACAGAAGAGATCCCAGAACTGGGGATTGTTTCACAGCCACAAATCCCTCCTGCTAAGCAGAGTGACTGCCCCTTGTCAGGAAAGACATTATCTCACAAGAATAAGGCTGCAGAAAATGTGGATGTCATGGAGGGATTATCTACAGAGTCTCTGTGGGTGGAGGTTAGGAACAGGAAGGGGTCAATAACTTCACTGGGTGTTTTTTATAGATTGTCCAATAGTAACAGGGATATCGAGGAGCAGTTAGGGAAACAGATCCTGGAAGGGTGTAATAATAACAGAGTTGTCGTGATGGGAGATTTTAATTTCCCAAATATTGATTGGCATCTCCCTAGAGCAAGAGGTTTAGATGGGGTGGAGTTTGTTAGGTGTGTTCAGGAAGGTTTCTTGACACAATATGTAGATAAGCCTACAAGAGGAGAGACTGTACTTGATTTGGAATTGGGAAGTGAACCTGGTCAGGTGTCAGATCTCACAGTGGGAGAGCATTTTGGAGATAGTGATCATAATTCTGTCTCCTTTACAATAGCATTGGAGAGAGATACAGTAAGAACAGACAAGTTAGAAAAGCATTTAATTGGAGTAAGGGGAGTTATGAGGCTATCTCGCAGGAAATTGGAAGCTTAAATTGGGAACAGATGTTCTCAGGGAAAAGTATGGAAGTCCATAGTCAGGGGAACAGACAGGAGATTCTGTGAGCCTGACAGAGATACCCGCATGGTGTGTTGCCTCCCAGGTGCCAGGGTACGGGATGTCTTAGATCGGGTCCTGAATATTCTAAAAGGGGAGGGTGAGCAGCCAGTTGTCTTGGTACATGTTGGTACCAATGACATAGACAGGACAAAGGAGGAGGTCCTGAAGAGAGATTTCCAGGAGTTAGGAAGGAAGCTGAGAAGCAGGACCTCCAGGGTAGTAATCTCGGGATTGCTACCTGTGCCACGTGCTAGCGAGGGCAAGAGTAGTTGGATCAGGCAGATGAATGCGTGGCTGAGAGACTGGTGTAGGGGGCAGGGCTTCAGATTCTTGGATAATTGGGATCTCTTCTGGGGGAAGTATGACCTGTTCAAAAAGGACAGGTTACACCTGAACCCGAAGGGGACCAATATCCTGGCGGGAAAGTTTAATAGAGCTGATAGGGAGGGTTTAAACTAATTTGGCGGGGGGATGGGAACCGGAATGATAGAGCGGAGGAAGGGGAAAAGAGAAATAAGTCTAAGATAGTGAGCAGTAAAGATGTCAGGAAAGACAGGCAGGTGATGGGGCAAATTTGTAGCCATTGGGATGAGTTGCAGTGCAATAAAGTTGCAGTGAAATCAAAGCAAAAAGTATCAAATACTGGTCTTAAGGTGTTGTACTTAAATGCACTCAGCATAAGGAATAAGGTGGATGATCTTGTTGTACAGCTACAGATTGGCAGGTATGATATTGTGGCCATCACTGAGACCTGGCTAAAGGATGCATGTCTCTGGGAGCTGAACTTCCAAGGATACACGGTGTATCGGAAGGATAGGAAGGTAGGCAGAGGGGGAGGCGTGGCTTTATTGGTAAGAAATGATATTAAATCATTAGAAAGAGGTGATATAGGATCGGAAGGTGCAGAAACTTTATGGGTTGAGCTAAGAAATAGCAGGGGTAAAAGGACCCTGATGGCAGTTATTTATAAGCCTCCAAACAGATGCAGGGATGTGGACTACAAATTACAACTGGAAATAGAAAAGGCTTGTCAGAAGGGCAGTGTTATGATAATTGTGGGGGCTTTTAACATGTGAATAGATTGGGAAAATCAGGTCAGCACTGGATCTCAAGAGAGAGAATTTGTAGAATGTCTGCGAGATGGCTTTTTAGAACAGCTTGTTGTTGAGCCCACTAGGGGATCAGCTGTACTGGATTGGGTATTGTGTAATGAACCGGAGGTGATTGGAGAGATTGAGGTGAAGGAACCCTTAGGAGGCAGTGATCATAACATGATTGAGTTCACTGTGAAATTAGAAAAAGAGAAGCTGAAATCTGATGTGTCGGTATTTCAATGGAGTAAAGGAAATTACAGTGGCATGAGAGAGGAACTGGCCAAAGTTGACTGGAAAGAGACACTGGCAGGAAAGACAGCAGAGCAGCAGTGGCTGGAGTTTATGCGAGAAATGAGGAATGTGCAAGACAGGTATATTCCAAAAAAAAGAAATTTTCGAGTGGAAAAAGGATGCAACCACGGTTGACAAGAGAAGTCAAAGTCAAAGTTAAAGCAAAAGAGAGGGCATACAAGGAAGCAAAGATTAGTGGGAAGAGAGAGGATTGGGAAGTTTTTAAAACCTTACAAAAGGAAACCAAGAAGGTCATTAAGAGAGAAAAGATTAACTATGAAAGGAAGCTAGCAAATAATATCGAAGAGGATACTAAAAGCTTTTTCAAGTATATAAAGAGTAAAAGACAGGTGAGAGTAGATACAGGACCGATAGAAAATGATGCTGGAGAAATTGTAATGGGAGATGAGGAGATGGCAGAGGAACTGAACAAGTATTTTGCATCAGTCTTCACTGAGGAAGACAGCAGTATACCGGACACTCAAGGGTGGCAGGGAAGAGAAGTGTGCGCAGTCACAATTATGACAGAGAAAGTACTCAGGAAGCTGAATAGGCTAAAGGTAGATAAATCTCCTGGACCAGATGGAATGCACCCTCGTGTTCTGAAGGAAGTAGCTGTGGAGATTGCGGAGGCATTAGCAATGATCTTTCAAAAGTCGATAGATTCTGGCATGGTTCTGGAGGACTGGAAGATTGCAAATGTCACTCCGCTATTTAAGAAGGGGGCAAGGAAGCAAAAAGGAAATTATAGACCTGTTAGCTTGACGTCTGTGGTTGGGAAGTTGTTGGAGTCGATTTTCAAGGATGAGGTTACAGAGTACCTGGAGGCATATGACAAGATAGGCAGAACTCAGCATGGATTCCTTAAAGGAAAATCCTGCCTGACAAACCTATTACAATTTTTTGAGGAAATTACCGGTAGGCTAGACAAGGGAGATGCAGTGGATGTTGTATATTTGGATTTTCAGAAGGCCTTTGACAAGGTGCCACACATGAGGCTACTTAACAAGATAAGAGCCCATGGAATTACGGGAAAGTTACATATGTGGATAGAGCGTTGGCTGATTGGCAGGAAACAAAGAGTGGGAATAAAGGGATCCTATTCTGGTTGGCTGCCGGTTACCAGTGGTGTTCCACAGGGGTCCGTGTTGGGGCCACTTCTTTTTACATTGTACATCAACGATTTGGATTATGGAATAGATGGCTTTGTGGCTAAGTTTGCTGACGATACGAAGATAGGTGGAGGGGCTGGTAGTGCTGAGGAGACGGAGAGTCTGCAGAGAGACTTGGATAGATTGGAAAAATGGGAGGAGAAGTGGCAAATGAAGTACAATGTTGGAAAGTGTATGGTTATGCACTTTGGCAGAAAAAATAAACGGGCAGACGATTATTTAAATGGGGAAAGTATTCAAAGTTCTGAGATGCAATGGGACTTGGGAGTCCTCGTACAGGATACCCTTAAAGTTAACCTCCAGGTTGAGTCAGTAGTGAAGAAGGTGAATGCAATGTTGGCATTCATTTCTAGAGGATAGAGTACAGGAGCAGAGATGTGATGTTGAGGCTCTATAAGGTGCTGGTGAGACCTCACTTGGAGTACTGTGGGCAGTTTTGGTCTCCTTATTTAAGAAAGGATGTGCTGACATTGGAGAGGGTACAGAGAAGATTCACTAGAATGATTCCGGGAATGAGAGGGTTAACATATGAGGAACGTTTGTCCGCTCTTGGACTGTATTCCTTGGAGTTTAGAAGAATGAGGGGAGACCTCATAGAAACATTTCGAATGTTAAAAGGCATGGACAAAGTGGATATGGCAAAGTTGTTTCCCATGATGGGGGAGTCTAGTATGAGAGGGCATGGCTTAAGGATTGAAGGGCGCCCTTTCAGAACAGAAATGCGAAGACATTTTTTTAGTCAGAGGGTGGTGAATCTATGGAATTTGTTGCCACGGGCAGCAGTGGAAGCCAAGTCATTGGGTGTATTTAAGACAGAGATTGATAGGTATCTGAGTAGCCAGGGCATCAAAGGTTATGGTGAGAAGGCAGGGGAGTGGGACTAAATAGGAGAAAATGGATCAGCTCATGATAAAATGGCGGAGCAGACTCGATGGGCCGAATGGCCTACTTCTGCTCTTTTGTCTTATGGTCTAAGAAATGTGGCAAACGTTCAGGGGATATTTGTGTGGAGTTCTGCATAGGTACATTTCAATGAGACAGGGAAGTTATGGCGGGGTACAAGAACCGTGGTGTACGAAGGCTGTAATAAATCTAGTCAAGAAGAAAAGAAAAACTTACGAAAGGTTCAGAGAGTTAGGGAATGTTAGGGATCTAGAAGATTATAAGGCTAACAGGAAGGAGCTTAAAAGGGAAATTAGGAAAGCCAGAAGGGACCATGAGAAAGCCTGGGGGGGCTGGATTAAGGAAAACCCAAAGGCATTTTACAAGTATGTGAAGAGCAAGAGGATAAGACGTGAAAGAATAGGACCGATTGAGTGTGACAGTGGAGAAGTGTCTATGGAACCGGAGGAAATAGCGGGGGTATTTAATGAATACTTTACTTCAGTATTCACGATAGAAAAGGATCTTGGTGATTGTAGTGTGGACTTGCAACAGACTGAAAAGCTTGAGCATGTAGATATTAAGAAAGAGGATGTGCTGGAGCTTTTGGAAAGCATCAAGTTGGATAAGTCGCCGGGACTGGATGAGATGTACCCCAGGCTATTGTGGGAGGCGAGGGAGGAGATTGCTGAGCCTCTGGCAATCATCTTTGCATCATCAATGAGGACGGGAGAGGTTCCCGAGGATTGGAAGGTTACGGGTGTTGTTCCTTTATTCAAGAAAGGGAGTAGAGATAGCCCAGGAAATTATAGACCAATGAGTCTTACTTCAGAGGTTGGTAAGTTGATGGAGAAGATCCTGACAGGCAGGACTTATGAACATTTGGAGAGGCATGATATGATTAGGAATAGTCAGCATGGCTTTGTCAAAGGCAGGTCGTGCCTTATGAGCCTGATTGAATTTTTTGAGGATGTAACTAAACACATTGATGAAGGAAGAGCAGTAGGTGTAGCGTATATGGATTTCAGCAAGGCATTTGATAAGGTACCCCATGCAAGGCTTATTGAGAAAATAAGGAGGCAGGGGATCCAAGGGGACATTGCTTTGTGGATCCAGAACTGGCTTGCCCACAGGAGGCAAAGGGTGGTTAGTCATAGTCATAGTCATACTTTATTGATCCCAGGGGAAATTGGTTTTAGTTACAGTTGCACCATAAATAATAAATAGTAATAGAACCATAAATTGTTAAATAGTAATATGTAAATTATGCCAGTAAATTATGAAATAAGTCCAGGGCCAGCCTATTGGCTCAGGGTGTCTGACCCTCCAAGGGAGGAGTTGTAAAGTTTGATGGCCACAGGCAGGAATGACTTCCTATGACGCTCTGTGCTGAATCTCGGTGGAATGAGTCTCTGGCTGAATGTACTCCTGTGCCCACTCAGTACATTATGTAGTGGTTGGGAGACATTGACCAAGATGGCATGCAACTTAGACAGCATCCTCTTTTCAGACACCACCGTGAGAGAGTCCATTTCCATCCCCACAACATCACTGGCCTTACGAATGAGTTTGTTGATTCTGTTGGTGTCTGTTACCCTCAGCCTGCTGCCGCAGCACACAACAGCAAACATGATAGCACTGGCCACCACAGACTTGGAGACCATCCTCAGCATCGTCCGGCAGATGTTAAAGGACTTCAGTCTCCTCAGGAAATAGAGACGCTCTGACCCTTCTTGTAGACAGCCTCAGTGTTCTTTGACCAGTCCAGTTTATTATCAATTCGTATCCCCAGGTATTTATAATCCTCCACCATGTCCACACTGACCCCCTGGATGGAAACAGGGGTCACCGGTACCTTAGCTCTCCTCAGGTCTACCACCAGCTCCTTAGTCTTTTTCACATTAAGCTGCAGATAATTCTGCTTACACCTTGTAACAAAGTTTCCTACCGTAGCCCTGTACTCAGACTCATCGCCCTTGCTGATGCATCCAACTATGACAGAGTCATCCGAAAACTTCTGAAGATGGGTCTCATTCTGCATGGAGGTTGGTGACCAGTGGTGTGCCTCAGGGATCTGTTCTGGGACACTTACTCTTCATGATTTTTATAAATGACCTGGATGAGGAAGTGGAGGGATGGGTTAGTAAGTTTGCTGGTGAAACAAAGGTTGGAGGTGTTGTGGATATTGCGGAGGGCTGTCAGAGGTTACAGTGGGACATTGATAGGATGGAAAACTGGGCTGAGAAGTGGCAGGTGGCGTTCAACCCAGATAAGTGTGAAGTGGTTCATCTTGGTAGGTCAAACATGATGGAAGAATATAGTATTAATGGTAAGACGCTCGGCAGTGTGGAGCATCAGAGGGATCTTGGGGTCCGAGTCCATAGGACGCTTAAAGTAGCTGCGCAGGTTGACGCCATGGTTAAGAAGGCATACGGTTTATTTGCTTTCATTAATTGAAGTATTGAATTTAGGAGCCCGGAGGTAATGTTGCCGCTATATTGGACCCTGGTCAGACCCCATTTGGACTACTGTGCTCAGTTCCGGTCGCCTCACTACAGAAAGAATGTGGAAACCATAGAAATGGTGCAGAGGAGATTTACAAGAATGTTGCCTGGATTGGGGAGCATGCCTTATGAAAACAGGTTGAGTGAGCTTGGCCTTTTCTCCTTGGAGCGACGGAGCATGAGAGGTGACCTGATAGAGGTGTATAAGATGATGAGAGGCATTGATCGTGTGGATAGACAGAGGCTTTTTCCTAGGGCTAAAATGGTTGCCACAAGAGGACACAGGTTTAAGGTTCTGGGGAGTAGGTACAAAGGAGATGTCAGGGGTAAGTTTTTTCCTCAGATAGTGGTGAGTGCGTGGAATGGGCTGCCAGCAATGGTGGTGGAGGTGGATGCGATAGGGTCTTTTAAGAGACTTTTGTATAGGTACATGGAGCTTAGAAAAATAGAGGGCTATGGGGAAGTCTAGTAATTTCTAAGGTAGTGGCATGTTCAGCACAACTTTGTGGGCCGAAGGGCCTGTATTGTGTTGTCGGTTTTCTATGTTTCCAATAAGAAATCTTCTCCAGTGATTAAACCTTTAGGCCTGAGTGGGACAATTAAAAGTTACTATGTTGTGGATGTCTATGTCTATACAATGATTGTATAATATGTAGTGTACTGTATATATATCTATATATATGTGTGTGTGTGTGTGTGTGTGTGTGTGTGTGTGTGTGTGTGTGTGTGCGCGCACGCGCACAATTTGAGAATAAGTTGGGATGCATTCTATATTGAGTTGGAGTTTATAGCTAAGCACGGAGGAGTGTTGTGTATTTGATATTTGAGTAATATTGTAAATATATAGATTGAATAACCACTCTTTGTTTACAAAATTCATACGGTTTATATGTTAAAGTACGTGAATGGCACACGTCATTATTCACCACGTTATAAGAGTGTGTGCCCCGCTGACTGAAAAACAGAGTGGACACTTCCATCCAAGCCCCTGTGTTTTTCTTTTGATTAATTTCTGGAGTTACAAACATAACACCAAGGTCCAGGTAAGTGGCATTTTTTTTTGTCCATAGGGAGAAGCAGAATTCCTTTAAGCAATGACTCTCATCACAATCCACATCAAACACCCTCCCATTTTCCAGTCACAACATATTTTATAAGTCTAGAGAGCAGAAACTTCTGTCCCATACTCCTTACACACTCTGCAGAGTGTGACAGGTTTTTCTTGGACCAAAATGCATTTCTCTACTATAATTTTCAACACAAATTATAACAATCCTTCTATGTGATGATATCTTCATCTGGGTGAATTCTGGGGGAGGTGAAATCCTCCTGACAAGGCCAAGCTCACTGTTTGTTTCTCTGTTTATTGTATTTGGCATCAAAGATATCATATCAATCTGGAAAATTCCCTTGTGTAAACTAGACATAAAAGAAGGATTTCAGTTTGCTACTGAGAATGTTGCCCTTCACTCAACCTCCTGCTACAATCAACTGTCACATTCACTATTGCAAGATGGAAGTACTTTGGCCTACATGTTGAGTAGTAAAGTACAGATCTGGTTACACTGTGTAAGTGATATTTCACTGTATTCTTTTACAGTTAATTAGCAGTATGTTTTTGCAGATGGTGAAATACATCATGTGATAAATTGAATTCTGTTCTTTCTAAACCAAAATGTTATAGTGAAGGTAAAGTTGATTATCAGTGCTATTTTCTGTATCACTCTGATATAACAGAGTGCCATAGTAGCTTACTCTAGCAGTACTAATTTCCTCCTTACCTACAGAAATGGCCCAAAATATTGTTGTGTTTGGTTACTTCGAAACATTGCTGAATACTTTCTGGAGCTAATATTGACAGCTCCATTGTCATCCCTGGTTGGCTTACAGAAAATAATAATTTTAATTTTTACATTAACAAAATATCCAAATTGAAGCCAGCCCCTATTACCTATAAACACAAGAGATTCTGCAGTTGCTGGAGATCCAAGAGAACACATACAAAATGCTGGAGGAACTCAGCAGGTCGGGCAACATCTGTGGAGAGGAATAAACAATTGACATTTTGGGCCAAGACATCATGACTTTAATTTCCCTGACCTCAGTTCGTTAGTCACGAACTGACCACTTCAGAAGAGCTAATACTACGGGGTCAAACAACAGGAATTCTGCAGATGCTGGAAATTCAAGCAACATACATCAAAGTTGCTGGTGAACGCAGCAGGCCAGGCAGCATCTATAGGAAGAAGCGCAGTCGACGTTTCAGGCCGAGACCCTTCGTCAGGACTAACTGAAGGAAGAGTGAGTAAGGGATTTGTTAATACTACGGGGTCATCTATTGTGTCCAGTGCTCCTGATGCAGCCTCCTCTACATTGGTGAGACCTGTCATAAATTGGGGAACTGCTTCACTGAGCACCTCCGCTCTATCTTTCAAAAGTGGAACTTCCTGGTGGCCAAATATTTTAATTTCAGTTCCCATTCCTGTTCTGATATGTCAGTTTATGATCCCCTCTTGTGCCAAGATGAGGGCACCCTCAGGGTGGAGGAGCAACACTTCATATTCCACCTGGGGAGCCTCCAACCTGATGGCATGAATATCCATTTCTCCTTCCAGTAAAAAAACTCTGCCCTCCCACCCCCTTCTTCCTCTATTCCCCAATCTGGCCTGAAATTGTCCATTATAAAACTGTATTATAAAATAAACAAGACTGATTAACCCAAGAACTCCACTTAATTAACTTCTTTTGCATGCCCAGAGATGATGAGGTTAGACTGTAAGAAGAGATTGAGTTGCCTGGGACTGTACTCGCTGGAATTCAGAAGAATGGGAGGAGATCTTATAGAAACATAAAAATTGCTTCTACTAACTCAACAAGGATCTTCAGGCAAATCTTAGCTTCTTTTAGGCATATCCTTGCTTCCTTATTTTTCTTAAGCTTATCCTCAGGCATACCCTGGGTTTTTCTTTCATCCCGAATGAAAAATCTCCTTTCCTCACTTACTGTACTATTTCCAAGGATTCCACTAATGGGTTTCTTTAGTGTCAGGACATTTAAACAATGACTGCCACATGGCTGGGGCCAATTTATTGACATCAGCGATGGCATGAGAGTTGTGCTCATTTCCATTAAAGCACATCCCTTGCTTCATCCTACTTTTGAGCAAAATGACGTCAGAATGTGGTGAGGCTGCAGATCTACCGATTACTTCCATTATAATTGTTCAGGTCTTTTAAAACTAGATTCTGTGACTAAGGATTACAAATAATGTTCTTTTCATCACACTTTCTCTGTAATTGTAACACTTTATTCTGCATTCTGTTATTCCTTCTCTTCATACTGCCTCAAAATCCATTTTTGTAATGAAATGAACTGTATAGGTGACATAAAAAGAAAGTTTTTTTTCTCTGTATCTCCATACACATGACAATAATAGATCGACTGCAATTATGAGCTACCCAGGATTATATTAACGTTGGAGTGGTTCAACTGGTCTGATGGATTCGAGATTACGTTACTGGATTCCACTCTCATATATAATCTGAAATTTATTCTCTCTGCCATTGATGATCACGACATCAACTATCTCACCCCAAGCTTTGATATGCCATTAAATCTCCCCTTCTCTACATTCTTCTGCTTTATAACAGATCGGATTTTCTCTCCTATTCTACTTTATTCTTAATACAATTTGATTAAATTCAGGCTAATTTGTACAAAAATGGCAGAACTTGGAGTGTATTTTGTGTTTTGCTCAAGTCATGCTTCCACATTATTTCTCCAAAGGTCCCAAAGGATGGAAATGCACCTGCTTAACACACTCTAAAATAATCACTTTGAGTCAACAAAAATCTCCTCACCAAAATCTGAGGACATGCCAAAATTTAGAGAGATATCCCACTGTCAAGTCAAGTAATAAGTTACAGGATTATATCTTTCAAATATAGTTCTATTCTGTTCACTTGAGCCACTCACTTGAAGTAGCAGTACAATGGTATACTGTCAGAGAGAGATGCTGAGGTAATCTCAACATTAAAACAGAGAACATAAAACAGTAACACGAGGAAATCTGCAGATGTATGTGTGTTACATAAAACAGTGCTCTACAGGCACAAATTCTTCAGCACAATGTATCCATGCTGAATATGAAGCCAAATTAAACAAATCGCATTTTCCTGCACACAATTGATATCTCTCTATACTTTGCATGTTCACGTATCTGATTAAATGCTTCTTAAACTCCACTATCATGTATACTTCCACCAATGCCACTAGCAGTGCATTCCAGCCACCTCCCACTCTGTGTAAAATCTTGCTCTGTACATTTCCTTTAAAGTTTCCCTCCTCCCTCATAAACTCCTAACCTCATACCATCAGGTCATATTCATGTAGCTTTGGGAGCAATTCGTGTGAAAATCAACCAAACCAGCTGAAGGGAAAACTCCACGTGTAAACTAAGCTCTGGAATACCTGTCCAAATACTTATTTATATCACTTTGTTAAATTTTGTTTATGACGCACTTTAGGATCTTATACCACTCATAATGCTGCACAGCGTGGCCAAGTGGTTAAGGCGTTCGTCTAGTGATTTGAAGGTCACTAGTTCGAGCCTTGGCTGAGGCAGCGTGTGTGTCCTTGAGCAAGGCACTTAACCACACATTGCTCTGCGACGACACCGGTGCCAAGCTGTATGGGTCCTAATGCCCTTCCCTTGGACAACATCAGTGGCATGGAGAGGGGAGACTTGCAGCATGGGCAACTGCCGGTCTTCCTTACAACCTTGCCCAGGCCTGCGCCCTGGAAACCTTCCAAGGCGCAAATCCATGGTCTCATGAGACTAACAGATGCCTATAATGCTGCACGAAAATACAAACTGTTATTTGTGGACTGGGCCCAAGCAATCATAAGATTGTAAGAACAATCATGAGGGAATTAGTTTAAATCTCACAATGGCAATTTGGAAATTGAATAGAGTTCAGATTACATGGAAGTGGATAATATTTTGAGAAGCACAAACAAGAGAAAATCTGCAGAGGTAGAGTCCTGATGAAGGGTTTTGGTCCGAAACAGCGAGTGTTTTACTGTTATTCATAGATAATGCCTGGCTAGCTGAGTTCCTCCAGCATTACAATATTCTGAGAAGTTTGCTTTATCTAAGCCTTTGAACCGAAGCTGTTCCCCACTTGTGTTTACTTTGGCTGTGTAGATACTACAATTGGGTTGTTGTTCCTCTCAGTGCCTTGCGGCGCATTGGGTGGTATCCTTACCATTTCGTTTGTATTTTTTATGAGGCCAACTTGCTCAACCCAGCACAGATGGGAAGCGTACAAGGAGGTGGCTGGATTCGAACCCAGGACCTCTCACCTCCAAGTCCAGTACAGATGCCACTATACCACCTGCTGGCTTACAATTGGGTTGGTGCAGTTCTAATATTGAAATATATCTCATGTGTTCTACGCAAATTACACATCCTTATTTTTCAGAATAAACGGGTGAAATGCTACTGTGAAACAACACTAGAGGACAGTTATTTTGAACAATTCAGAAACATAATAAACTTTATCTGACTTCTATTTGTAACTTAATTTGGATCAACCTATGAAATTCTTTCAAGGCAGTGAATGGAGTTATGGTGAATGTAAAATGTCAAAAAGATAGAACTTTGGATTTTGGAATGAGAAAGTGCTGAAAATGCAATGTTTTGAATCTCATTGTTCATTTCCTATCTCTCTCCTCACCTTCATGTAATTGCTTTTATTTATACATCCCCCAGACAGCTTAACTGTGACTCTCCTTCATTGGAAGTCCTGGGGAATCGAGGATGACATGCATGCATTCCAGTTCTATATATTCTGAAATGACTGATGAAGCTAATGTGAGACCTGAAGAATTTACTACAAGTGGGACCAGGAGGCATAGGTGAGTAGCTTTTGAGATTTGAAAACTTCAGCTCATAGCCCTTCGCCTCCTGTATGTTCAGTGTCTGTCTAAATGCCTCAAAGTCTCTACTTTGACTACCTCTCCCCACTGATCAAACCTCCTCACCTCCCCCAGCAGTACATTCCAGGATCCTACCATCTCTGTGTAACAAACACCTTCTTTAACCTTTCCTCTTTTCACCTTCAAACTGTTTCTTTCCATTCAAAGTTTCCACTGTGGGAGAAAGAATCTGATGGTCTATGCTGTCTATGCTTCTCTTAATTTGACATCAGGTAATTGGTCAGACTCCAAATGAATTAGGACAATACTTGGAGGGCTCTAGGTGGTATTATTCTCTGCCTTGAGGAGCCAGGTACATGTAGTCTAAATATCATGTGTACAGTCTGACAAGAGACCAAGGCAAGGATCTGGCTAGGACCCAAGTGCTCGAGTATCCGAGACTGGAAGTGAGACACGATGCGAGAGTGAAACGAGAACAGAGTACAAAGCTAGATGCTAGGCAACACTCACAACATGCTGGAGGAACTCAGCAGGTCGGGCAGCATCCGTGGAAACGATCAGTCAATATTTCGGGCCGGAACCCTTCGTCAGGACTGAAGAGGAAAGGGGCAGAGGCTCTATAAAGAAGGTGGGGGGAGGGTGGGAAGGAGAAGGCTGGTAGGTGCCAGGTGAAAAACCAGTAAGGGGAAAGATCAAGGGGTGGGGGAGGGGAAGCAGGGAGGTAATAGGCAGGAAAGGTGAAGAAGGAATAGGGGAAAACACAATGGGTAGTAGAAGGAGGCGGAACCATGAGGGAGGGAGTAGGCAGCTGGGGGAGGGGTCACAGTGAAATAGAGATAGGGGAAGGGAAGGGGAGGGAATTACCGGAAGTTGGAGAATTCTATGTTCATACCAAGGGGCTGGAGATTACCTAGACGATATATGAGGTGTTGCTCCTCCAACCTGAGTTTAGCCTCATCATGGCAGTGGAGGAGGCCAGGTATGGACATATCCGAATGGGAATGTGAAGCAGAGTTGAAGTGGGTGGCTACCAAGATATCCTTTTTTTTTGTGGCGGATGGAGCGGAGGTGCTCAATGCAGCGGGCCCCAATCTGTGTCGGGTTTCACTGATGTAGAAGAGGCCGCACCGGGAGCACCGGATGCAATAGATGACCCCAACAGACACACAAGTGAAGTGTTCCCTCACCTGAGAGGACTGTTTGGGGCTCTGAATGGTGGCAAGAGAGGAGGTGTAGTGACAGGTGTAGCACTTACGCTTACAGGGATAAGTGCCGGGTGAGAGATCCGTGGGGAGGGACGTGTGGATCAGGGAGTCGCGGAGGACCGATCCCTATGGAAAGCGGAGGGGGTGGAGAGGGAAAGATGTGCTTAGTGGTGGGATCCTGATGAAGGTGGCAGAGGATAATGTGCTGGATCCAAAGGCTGGTGGGGTGGTAGGTGAGGACAAGGGGAACTCTGTTCCTGTTGTGGTGGTGGGAGGATGGGGTGAGCTTGCAAGCTATAAACCACCAGGTTTACTCCTTTGAGACCTTGAAGGGTCCAATGAATTTGTGCGCCAATTTCCTAGACTCCACCTGGAGAGGCAAATCTTGAGTAGACAGCCAGACCTGTTGGTTGCCCAGATTGCAAAGCTGGTCACTGTCTCCTCTTGAGGTTATCCTTTATTTCAGCCTTCCATGTAGAGGCCAACAACATCTCCCAAGCCTAGTCCATTACTCTATGCAGTGCTGGGCGAGGTCTTTGGCCACAGGAACCCCAACCTCAGACTCCTGCTCAGGGAATAGTGGCAGAGAATACCCCAAATTGGCAATCAGATCAAGACATCTTGTGCATCAAATGCTGAAAAGTGTCATGGGTGAACTCTGCCCACATCATATGGTCACACCACTTGTCTGGTCTTTCTGAAGCTAGGCACCTTAGGGTTCGTTCCAAAGCTTGGTTCACCCACTTTGTCTGGCCATTGGACTGCAGGTGAAATGCAGAGGAAAGACTAGCTGTTGCTCCAATCAACTTACAGATCACCTTCCAAAAACATGACGCGAATTAAGGACCATGATCTGACACAATATCCAACAGAAAACTGTGGATCTGAAGTTCTGGTGCAGAACAATTTTGGCTGTCTCTGCCACAGATGGTAGACTGTCCAAAGCCATGAAATTGCAGGCCTTCAAAAAACGATCAATAATTACCATGATGAAGATCTTCCCCTTAAAAGGAGGAAGATTCGTGACAAAGCCCATGGATATGCGTGCCCATGATTTGTCTGGAACAGACAGGGGTTGAAGAAGCCCTTGAAGTTGGATACTGAACTCCTTGTTCTGGGTGCACACCACACATGCCTGCATGCAATTTCAGACCTCTCTCACCATTCCAGGTCACCAGTATCTTCTCTTGATGAACTCAAGGGTCCTGGTGATCCCTGGGTGAGCGGTCACTCTCGAAGCATGTCCCCCATTGAAGTATCTGAGACCAGACAGATCTTGGGATGAACAGCTGACCTGCAGGACTGTTCTCAGAAATCTCCCCTTCCGCCTGGGCTTTGCGAACAACAGCATTGGTTCTTCAATGAATTGGCGCTATCATCTTGGCTTAGGGCAAAATGGTGGTAGGCTGCTTCTCTCATTTGTTGTCAAACAGACAATACAAACCATCTAGTCTCTGGTTTTTAGACCCCAGATTTTAGGTCAGGACAAAATTAAAACCGTTAAAGAAAAGGGATCACCTGGCCTGCCTGAAATTCAGTGTCTTGGCCTCCTGAATGTAATCCTTCTGATCTGTCCAAATGATAAAAGGGTTTCTGGCCCCCTCAAGCCAGTGATGTCATTCCCCCAAAGCCAACTTTACAGTGAGCAGCTCTCTTTTCCCGATGTCATAGTTCACCTCTGCCGGGGATAGCCACCTGGAGAAGAACGTAAACAGGAGCAGTTTACTGTCTAAAGCTGTCCATGGAGACAACACTGCACCCACTCCAATGGCCGAAAGGTCCACCTCCACGATGAAGGGTATGTCTGGGTTTGGTGAAACCAAAATGGGAGTGGTCATGAACTGGTGTTTGAGCTCTGCAAAAGCAGTGTCCACTTTGAAAGTCGAAACAAAAGGGCCGAGGGATTTCTTGGAGTTGTCGGCGGAGCCACTATGGAGCTTAAGTTCCTGATGAACTTCCGGTAAGAGCTGGAAAATCCCAGGAACCATTGCATTTGTTTCATATTGGATGGTTGTGAACAATCTCTGACTGCCTGGGTCTTAGTAGGGTCCATCTTGAGATTACCATCAACCAAACTATCTAATTGCCTTTAAAGATCATAAAATCCAAAGATGAAATGATGGTCACATGAAATTTGGACTTCTCCAGCTTGACATAAAGTCCAAGGTCTAGAAGCCTCTTTAAAATGTCCCTGACATGAGAAGATTAGGATATCATCAAAGTAGACGAAGGTGTACTTATGGAGAATGTCGCCTATAAAGACCTAGAAAACTGCTGGAGCATTCACGAGGCCGAAGGGCATGATCAGGTATTCATAGTGCCCTGTCCACATGTTGAATACAGTCTCCCACTTATTGTCCTTCTTTATATGGACCAGGTTGTACACACTCTGCAGGTCTAGCTTCAGGAAAACCCTTGCCCCTTGGAGAATCTCAAAGGCAATATTCATAAGTGGAAGTGGGTAATGATGCTTTTGGGGGGGTTATGTGATTCAGCACTCTATAATCAATGCATGGCCGCAGGCTCCCATCCTTTTTCCATACAAAGCCAAAGCCTGCACTAGCTGGTGAGTGGAGGTCTGAATGAAATTCATGGAAAGAGACTCCATTATATACTCCTGCACTGTGTTTTCCTCCGAGCCAGAGAGTGCGTATTATCATCCCCATGGAGAACAAGCACCAGGCAGAAGATCTATACCACAGTTATAAGGTTGGTACAGTGGAAGAGTTAAGGCCTTTCTCTTGCTGAAGGCCTCTTCCACATCCTTGTGGACAAAAGGGATTTCAACCAGTTTGGATGTAGCAGTTCCCTCCAAACCCTTCTCCAAGGATGATCCCTGAGACTCCTTAGGTAGCAGGGCAGATTCAACAGACCTCAGAGTCTCCTCCAAAGGTTCACTACACTTTGAAAGAGTGACCAAATCAAAGTCCAAATCATTGTCCTTATCCTCAGCCAACAGCAATGAAGTGTAACAAAAGGTCATTGTGCTCTCGGGACTAGGCTCCGAGGGTCTGCGTTTCAGAGCCTTTCCCGTCATAGGGACCTGGCGGTTTTAGGCTTAGCTGCTAGAGTTTCACACTGCTTGGGCACTTCCTTGGGTTGTTCCTGAACTACAGATCCCCTCTCTCTAGTTCCAGCATGCACCCCCCCCACTTCCCCTAGCCACCTAGACAGGGTCTTGTAGACTGGAGCCAGCTTGCCTTGTCTGTCCTTGAGGGCAGGGACTGGGTCTCCAGATTACTCACAACTGAAGTCTGCCCCTCGTTGGTTCTTGGACTCGGGAGAGTCTGGAGGTCGGAACACCATGCCGAAAACATGCCCTCTCGCAGTGAGTGGACTAAACAATGTCCTACTTTCCTTCCAATTCACGGAAGGGTTATGCTGGGACAGCCAAGGGTGCCCGAGGATCAGGGTATGAGAGGTGAATCGATGGCATAGAAACTAATGTCCATGCATGACCCTCAATCCTCATCTGCAAAACCAATGCCTGCAGCTGGGTCTGCCCAGAACCTAGCAGATGGCCGTGCAGAACAGGTGCGGACATGGACTGGCTCAACTCCTGCAGTGGTGTGTTGAGCTGACAGGCGGTTCCCCCAGTCCAGGAAATTACCAGCTGTCCCACAGCACACAAAAGCATTCACCTCTCTTTGGTTCTCACCCCAGGAGATCTCCGCCTTCAGTGTGACACCAGGATCCGTGGGGTTGGGGGTAGTAGCTGCTACCATCACGGTCCTCCCAACACTGGACAGCCCTAGCCGTTCTCCCGAAGACTGTAGCTTTGGACATTCAGCCCACGGGTGACCTGCTTTGCCGCAGCAATAACAGCCACCTCGACTCCGACACTGGGGCCTCTCATCAGCGGAGAGCATTGTGCAGCCAATTTGCATGGGGTTGACGGGATCCGGAGCAGGAGATGAGTTGGTCATTGCCTATGACCGGGAAGTGGAACTGTGATGCACTGAGGCGAGCTTGGGCGAGCCTTCTTCGACCTGGTGTGTGGAATGCTCTGCCAGCGACAGTGGTAGAGGCGAATATAATAGGGACTTTTAAGAAACTCTTAGATAGGTACATGGAGCTTAGAAAAATAAAGGACCATGCGGTAGGGAAATTCTAGGCAGCTTCTAGAGAAGTTTACATAGTAGGCACAACATTGTGGGCTGAAGGGCCTGTAATGTGCTGTAGATTTCTATGTTCTTGAAGCAGTCCCACTTTTGCTTCGCCAGACAGTTATTGAGGCAGATGGACTAGTCGATCAGAACCTATAAGTCCTCTGTTGGCTCTCCCAAGGTAAGGGCATCCTTCAGTTTGTCTCGGAGTCCCTGGTGGTATAGAGTGGCCTTGGCTTCTTGGGTCAAAGCCTGAAGCTCAATAGTGTAGTCAGCCACTGACTCTGTCTGCCCTGATGCACCTTCACCAGGTGGTCCAAGGGTCAGTTTGCTCCAGAGGGATGATGGAACACCTTCCTCATAGCGGCCATGAACTCCTCCGTCAGTCATTCCCAATGCATGGCTGCCCAGGCCAGATCTCTCCCAGTTGGAGGAGAAATAATGAAGGCCACTCTTCCGCACTCCAAAGACCAAATAGCATTGAGTGAGGAAGCCACGGCAAGAACTTTGGTCACCGTTGAATCTCTCTGGGGTCGGAAGATCTACTGACTCTGCAGAGCGATCGACAGCCTCACCTAAGTGACATTGGCTTCCCCCTTGTGAAAATTGGCACATGGCAACCTGGAGGTCGCGTATCTCCAGGCTCTGTCTAGAAATCCTCTTGCTGTGGCCAGCCACAGTAGACAGAAAATTCTGATACCCCGCTGAGTCCACATCAGGGCCAATCGTACAGTGATGAGAGACCTAGGTAAGGATGGTTAGACCTCAAATGCTGCAATATCCAAGACTGGAATCGAGACATGACGTGAGACAGAAACGAGAACAGAGTACAAAACTAGATGCTAGATGATAATCCAAGAAGAGCTGATGACTGAGCACTGAACATCCGTTCAGGTGCTCCTTAAATATTGAAATCCTGGTGCCAAAACGTGTCTGCCAATTAATGTGATGGCCCTGAATCCTTAAAGGGGTGGTGCCAGCTATCCATACTTCGGAGAGTTAGAGTGCCTAAACCCTGGAAGCTGGTGAGGTTGGGTGCATATTGTAACTTAGGAGGAAAGAGACCACGAGCTTTGTACCAGTTTTAAGGTTTTGATTTCCTCTTTTGTCCAAAGACTATGCTAGCACACTGAAAGTTACTGTGACATTCATTAACGATGTCTGATTTTTCTGAGAGCTGGCTCCTAAGGTGTGACTAATGGCCCTTATTTTCCCAGGTCTTATCATTTTTCTTTATTGTTAGCTATGGTGTTATACTGCAAAGAAGTAAGTTTGGTGGACCTTGTGTGCAAGGTTGTTTCACTGAACAAGTCAATAATGACTTGAACCTTGGCCTTTGACTGCACATTTCAGCTTGACTACTGCATTTCTATTTAACCCTGTCAGTTAGTTTCACATCAAAGGGAAACTTATGTGAGAGAATTACATCATTGCATTGAGGACTTTTGAAAAAGAATTCTGGGGCAATGAAGCAACCTTGCCTGACATTAGACTGCACCGGGATTGGACATGCTGTGGAATGATGAACATCATTAAGAATTGAACGCAAGAGGGAGGTGAACTTTAGGGAGGAGGCTTCACAAAGAAGTCCAATTAACAGGCATAAAAGCCTTCACCATTTATCCTCAGCTGACATCAATATTGCCTGCGTCATTCAGTGTCTCTTTGTCTCCACCTTATTACAGATATTCCCTTTGTTCTCTCCACACCCCTTCCTGCTCTACAACTGAAAACATCTTTGCTTTCTAACTAATGTAATTTCTGATGAAAGATTATTAATGTGAAACTATAATTCTGTTTCTCTTTGTACTGATGATGGCCAATGGGTCGAATATTTCCAATAATTCAGCTTTTTATTATAAAATAGAAATATAACATATCAGTAAACTGAGACATGATCACGCGCATAACTTTTTTCCCTTAAAATGGAGTCAGCATAAAATTTTTTTGCAAGTTTTTAGCCTCCAACCTAATGGCATGAATATTCATTTTTCAATCTAGTTAAAAAATATTCCCCTCCCCCTCCCCTCTTCTATTCTCCCCTCTGGCCTCATACCTCTTCTCACCTGCCTATCATCTCCCCCGGGTCCCCTCCTCCTTCTCTTTTCGCTTTGGTTCACTCCTAAAAGATTCCAGCCTTTTCCCTTCCCCATCCACCTGGCTTCACCTATCCTCCTTCCCTTCCTGCCACTTTTTTATTCTGGCATCTTCCCACTTTCTTCCCAATCCTGAGGAAGGGTCACAGCCCAAAATGTAGGTTGTTTATTCACTTCTATGGATGCTGCCTGACCTGCTGAGTTCCTCCAGCATTTTGTGTGTGTGTGTTGCTTTAAACTTTTACTGTTTCTCAGTATTTACCTAGTCACACCACAAGGAGTTACAAAATCTTTAAAAATATCATCCTTCAGTTGTCCATCAAAATCTGATGACGACGTCCACTCCTTTAACGGTGAGATCTTTGATGACTATACGGTCCTATCCTGGACCCACAAGCTCTATTGCAGGTGAGACATGTATATGTGGTGGTGGTGGCAACCATGGCTGCATTTCTCCTGGCTCTCTTCTGCTGTCTTCTGGTTGTTCTTTCCATCTCCAGAATACGAACCCCGTCCCTACACAGCTGTCACCAAGTGGTATGGTCAGAAGCAACATTCTCCAGATCCTCAGGTCTGATCTTGCACTTCCTTAAAGCATTCTTCATCTGATCCTTATAGCGCTTCTTTGGCCTTCCAGCTGAGCGTCAACCATGATGTAGCTGGCCATAGGACACTCTGCAGGGTAGCCGACATGGGGGCATCCTTATCATGTGCCCCAGCCATTGCAGCTGACGCTGGGTGATCATGGCCTCAATACTTCTGCAGTTGGTCTTTACAAGTATTTCAGTGTGAGGCACCCGCTCACACCAGGTAATTCCCAGGATGTGCTGGAGGCAGCTTATGTGGAAGCGCTCCAAGGACTTGATGTGACGGCTGTAGGTTACCCAAGCTTCACAGCTATAAAGGAGGGTGGTGACACAGACCGCTTGGTATACGGCGACCTTTGTGGAGGGACGAAGGCTCCTGTTCTGAAAGATTCTACGCCGAAGTCTCCCAAAGGCAGCTGTTGCCTGTTTAATGCAGCTCTGGGTGTCGTTGTCAATGCCGCTATCCTCAGAGAGAATGCTCCCCAGATATCCGAAAGATGGCTACTGACAGCTTTTCATCACCAACAGTGAAGGCAGGTAGAGTGGGTGGGACACTGGTACTCCATTGGCAAACCACTTCTGTCTTGGTGGTATTGACAATCAGCCCCAATCTGCTGGATGCTCTCACCGCCACAGCAAGGACAGTCTGAAGATCCTCCGGAGTATGGGCCACAAGAGCACAGTCATCTGCATACTGCAGCTCCAGGACACGCTCTCTACGGAGTTTGGTGGTTGTGTGGAGCCTCCTGATTTCAAAGAGGTTGCCATCTAATCTGACGTCCACTGCCACACCGCTGCTGTCTTCAGTCTTGTTGTGGAGAAGCTTGGTAACACACAAGAGGAAGATGTTAAAGAGCACTGGCGCTGGCACACACCCCTGCCTCACCCCTGTGCGTACAAGGAAGGGCTCGGACTCTTGTCCTTCTATGGTCACCCGAGCAGTTATCCCATCGTGGAACTGGTGGAGATGTTAACAATTTTATTGGGACAGCTAAACCTGAGGAGGACACTCCGTACGAGCTCTCTTTGCACAGTGTCAAATGCTTTGGAGAGGTCGACAAAGGCCATAAACAAGTCCTGATGTTGCTCCCGGCACTTTTCCTGAAGCTGCCGGGCTGTAAAGATCATGTCGATCGTGCTCCTGTTCTTTCTAAATCCGCACTGCGATTCAGGCAGCATTGACTCAGTGATGTTGCTGATGAGTCTCTGAAGCATCACCTTAGCCAGGACCTTTCCAGCAACAGAAAGGAGTGATATGCCCCTACTATTGCCGCAGATGGCCTTGTCACCCTTGTTCTTATAAATGACAACGATGTTTGCATTTCTCCATTGCTATGGGATGTTCTCATCAGTCCAGGCCTTGGTGATGTACTGGTAGAGGGTGTGCATACACATGTACCCTCCGTTCTTCAGTAGCTCAGCAGGGCTACTGAAATATCATACGTTGATGTGGATCAACAGTATCAGGTTACACAATCCACAATGTTGAAACATTTCGTAATACTATCTCACAGTAAAGATACAGATGACTGTAATGTGTTACACAGCAAAAAAAATTAAAGCCAAACCGCTGTGTAAAATCTGATCAAATGTATGATGAACGTAAGGGCTTATCTGCATTCACACAACTGAAATATTAATGGAATGATTTGATTTTTAACAGAAAAGTAGCACAAAAATTTTAAAAATCAGTTTGATCTGTTTGAATGGAAAAGCAGGCACAAGGAGCAATAAGAACTGTTCTTGCTTTTCTTGCTTTTGTTCTTGCAGCATCTCATAACCGTATATTAATTGCACACAGAAACACATATATAAAATAAACCAACTACATATTACTGAAATTTTGGAATTTGTACATTAGTTTTTGTTTGAACTTTTGTTTATTTTAAACTATAGATTTTCAAGAAATACAAGACTCTTAATTGTTTCAGAACCTAAGAATAAAGTTTAAGATTAAGTTTGACAGTGAAAACTCAATTTAAAAATCCCAGTTATCTAAATCAAACCGAAATGGTTCTTAAGAATAATAGTATTGCAGAATGGATGTCTTCTCTTACAATGGGCCAGTGTCTCAGTAGTCCACCTGTTGATTTATACTGGTACAAATATAGCCCTGTTCACCCTTCTGTGGCTGCAGCTGACAGATTTTGTTTTCAAGCTGGCTACTATCAACGGTAATTGTTACTTTCCTTTTGACCCAATGCTAACTGTCGTACTTTTCCCTCCTCACTGGCCTGATGAAATTCAGCTCCTGCTCAAACTTCCTCTATTTGGTATCTGCAACCAGCTCTTTAATGTTAAACATTAGAATGTAAGAGGTTGCAATTCCATACTTACAATGGGAAAGTATAAGTTTCAAGAAAATACAGATTGCAATTCCAATATACAGATAAATGCACACACACACACACCCCCCTATAAATCAAGAGCAGAAGTAGACCAAATAGTCCCTTGAGCAGGTTCTGCTCTATAAAGTCATTGCTCATCTGACTTTAACCTTGGTTCTGCATTTTTTTCCTATCTCGTGCAGCTTTTAACCTACTGCTTATCAGGGACCTGTATGCCATTGCCTTAAGAATAAACAAACTCTCCACTTCCACTACCTTTTTAGGAAGATAGTCCCTAAGATTCACAATCGACTGAGGACAAATTTGCCAGTGTAAATTTCAGGGTAGCAAGGGCACTGAGGCCCTGGTGAGTTGTGTGGGAATGGGACTCCAATGGGATTCGGGGAAGAGTGGGAACTGGAGCCCTGGTCAGTTTTAGGACGGCACCTGAACTGGAGGCCAAGTTAGTTTCAACCACAGCCCCATGAGTTCGTGTATCATGGGAAATGGAGCCCGGTAATGTTCCAAGTGGGGGGGGGGGGGCAAACTGAATCAAGGGGTGTGGGAACAAGGGCCCTAATAAGTTTCAAAGGAGCAGAGAGAAATCATTTGTAAGTTAGATGTCCGATTATCAAGATTTCAGAATAGTTAGACATTGGATTATTGGAAATTTATTTTACTTCCCTTTGTTGGATTCTTCCATCCTTATACAACTTATTTTCTAACATATCTTTGAGTTAACAGCAGCTTTTGCAGCCAGATCTTTGGCCCCTACATCCAAATTATTCATAGGAATTCTGAGAATTAAGCATCAGTCACTGAGGCTCCCCTTCATTACACTTGTTACTAGTCAGTAAAAAGACCTATTTATGCATTATCGCTATTTTCTATTTACGGACTAATTTTCATTCTATGCTTGTATGTTACACAGTGAGTTTTTATTTTCTGCAATAATATTTCATGCAAGAGCTGGAGTGACTATTTACATCTATAACCTCTCACTTCGGCAGTCTGATGTACCCACATGATTCAAGCAGGCTTCAATCATACCGGTGCCCAAAAAAGGTGTGGTAATCTACCTTAGTGACTGTCCTCTATGTCTATTGTGATGAAGTGCTTTGAGAGGTTGGTCATGAAACTCCTGCCTGAGAAGCATCTTGGATCTGCTCCAATCTGTCCACGGTCCCAGCAGATGCCATTTCATTGGCTCTTCACTCAGCCCTGGAACATCTGGACAGTGAAGATGCATACATCAGGACACTCTTCATTGACTACAACTCTGTTTTCAGCACAAGTTCAAATTCAAGTTCAAGTTCCAATTTAATTGTCATTCAACCATACATGAATACCCATGAATACAGCCAAACGAAAGAGCGTTACTCTGGGGCCAAGGTGCAAAACATAGTATCAATAATTATACACAGAAAACAAGCATAGGGGTAAAATACAGTCACACATAAAATATAGTCCAAGTCCCTGAGTCCGTGAAAGTTACAGCAATCTGCAGCTGAACGCAATACAGATTTTCTTCTGCCGAAAAAACACTGGGGAGCAGCCCCAACTCCAGCACTGACGTTGTGCCACACCACCTCTAGCACTCTGGTGGAGCAGCCAACTCTGGCACCTCCCTGTGGGCGGCTTCCAAACAAGCAACACTGGGGCTTAGGGCTTAGTTCTCACTATGACCAAGGCCACGCAGTTTTCCTACCATCTGCCCCCCGCTGTATGCCAATAAACCAATGAATTGGGCTTGCAACATCCACACCTCTCCAACAGGTTCTTGAGATGATAAGAAAAGTGACTCAGGTGATTAGTCACCATTAGACTGAACACTGCCTTGGTGTACCAATGCTCCTCTGTTGCAGGCAGCATCACGTCCAGCTTCTCAGCCAACAAGCAACTTGCTGATGAGGTAGACCTGCTATACTTTAAGTTTCTAATATCCATCAGGCTCTTGTGATCATAAAAAATGTTTAAAACAGACAATGACACCTTTGGTTGACCCTATAGAAGCCACTACGCCAGAGCCCGCCGCTACCTTACTGGCAGTTAAAGGGGATTATCATATCCTTCAAACTAATCGATAAGCACTAAGACCTAGGCCTCCAAACCACCTTGTGTATCTGGTTCCTCAATTTCCGCTCTTGCAGACCCCAGTCGGTTCAGATTTAATATTTATTTATTGATTGTAAGTTATTACACAGCTTGCATTGTATGCACATTGGTTGTTTATCTGTCTTTGTATGTAGTTTTTCATTGATTCTATTGTGCTTCAGTGAGTGCCTACAAGGAAATGAATCTCAGTGTATGGTGGTTTATAAGTTCTTTGATAGTAAATTTACATTGAACATTGAACTTATCAAATACCTTCTGGAATATAAGCATAACATCAATCTAAGCATAGTAAATGCAAAACACACAATGAAATAAAACAAATTTCTATTTTGGTTCATGTTGTTCTCATGTATTTTCCTTTTAAGTATATTTACGCTATCATTCTTCAAATAAACTTTGCATCAAGTGGTACTTTAATTCACTCCATTCATTGTATGTTTATTGATTGATGGACAAACAGCAAGTACCCTCTCAAGTGCCGACTGGCACTACTCTCCAACCAAAGTTGCGGCTATAAGATTTTTTAAAAATGCTGATAACTTTCACCAGCTGACATCAGTCCCTTCCTCTCGCCCCCTACCTGCGCTTCCACAGCCCATCCCTGCATGGGTCAAGCGCGCTTGCGCGTTGGCAGCCAGTGACAGGTGGAGAGGGGCGGGGCCTCTGGGGTTAGAGGTCGTGAGGGGTGTGCCGCGCGAGCAGCTGAGGATTTGATCGGCGTTGCTGTCCGCTCACGGTATCGGCCGTCCCGGGTAAGCGGCGAACTCCTCGGTCCCTGTCCGCTTTGTGCTGCTGTCCTCTGTCCTTGTTCCAGCTCTGTTTGCGGGCTGCTAGGCCTTGGAAACTTGCCTACCCTGGTGTCAGGCTTCAGCCTGCGTCGGACGCCGCAGCGGCCAGGCCGCCCCCCTCCCCTGGACGGGTCCCCCACGTACCCCGGAGTCCCTCTGCTCGTTCCCTTCCCTCCACGGCCGCTCTTCGGTCCTTTGTTCCTCCCTCAAGTCTTGGCATTGGATGTTGTTATCTCTCACGGCAGCTCTCTTGGGAGAGCAGGAAGAGCGTCGATTTTTGTTTCTGTTCTCCTTCCCCCCCCCCCCCCATTAAATTCTGCAGCTTGTCGCCAGCTTTTACCAATGTTTAGTTGCTGGGAAATGAGCGAGTTGTTACTTGCTCTGAAAGGCTCTGGGTCAATAATTCGTCGTTTTGTTGTGGGTGAGCTTATTGATGCGATCAGAAATGGCATCTGCTCTGTCAGTAAGATTTCAGAGCCCACAGAGTTACCAAGCAGGAAGCTATCTCCATTCACCTGAACAATATTTGGCTCCCAGTCAACATCACTGTAAAAAGAAAAAGAAGCATTATTGCATTCCTGTATGTGGGAGCTTCCTATGTACAAATTGGGTGTTTTCTATGTTGTTAAAGTGACAGTGAAGCACTGAGATGTGTTAAAATGAAAATGAAAGACACTGTATAAGTACAAATGTATTGGCTTATTGCCAAGGACATAGTGTGAATTGGCAGTTTGCTGTTTATTGTCACTTACCCTGCGTGCAAAGGAAAATCTTATTTGAATTGTGAGTATTAGTGTATTGATAAGTATTGCAATCCTTGCAATAAGTACACAGAGTAAAATTAATGTCCTTGATTTTGGCGTGCCACTTTGGTCTCCATCAGTGAATAAATCAGCTTACATTACACAATCAGAAAAAAAAGCACTGATTAGAAATTGTGAATTGCAAAAATTTATCATCAGCTTAATCAGTTAGAAATTATACGTGCAATCCTTTTATGGGACATTTCTTGCATTTAAAAGAGCTTCAATTAGGATTCTTAAATTGACATGAATCATTTGAGGTGTGTGCATAATTTGTCTTAAGACTTGCATTGTGTACTCTTGTAAGACTGTTCTTGTCTCTAGAGTTAGACATTTATGTTGCTGGAGCATGTGGAATAAGGCTATATAAATTTTCCAGCTCTTTTTCCTCCCCTCAAGAAAGATAGGATTTAATAAATTAAATGCCACAGAATGATGTTTTACCTTCTATACCATTAACACATAGAGACTGCAAATGCTGGAAATCTAGAGTAACACTTAGGGGAAAAAAAACTCAACCAGTCAGGCAACATCTACAGAAAGGAACAAAACCTGTAAGTAACTCAATTCCTTTCTATAGATACTGTCTAATAAGCTGAGTTCCTTCAGTATTTTGTATATATTACCTATATACTATTCATGTATTTGCAATGGCTTGTAAAGTAGAAGATATTGAAGAACGGTGATCATGGTGCGTTAAAAATACCTGTAAATATGCAGGTGTATTCTCCTCAAAGATGGTTCTTTTGTAATGTTTAATATATAAATAAGAGATCAATAACTGTTTTTCCTAGAGACTGGGATAAAAAAAGGCAACCCCCCCCCTCCCCATTGCTCATTTGATTATGTGTGTTACAGTATATTTGTTTTTGGACTGAACCTTTTGGTTGACTCTCATTTAAGGAATTATTCTTGTCATAGCAGCTGTTTTGCCATCAGCAGGCTGCTTAACTATAGAAGAGTATAGTGTCTTATAAAAGTATTCAGCCCCAAATCCTTTGTTCACATAAATATTACATCTGGGATCTTGATTAGTTTAACTAAGAATCTTTATCTGTGAATCTCAAATCTTTTCCTTCACAGTAGAGGCCAAAAAACAGGGAAAATTGTAAAACATGGAGAAATAAAAAGTTGAAATGTCAGCACTTAAAAGTATTCATTGCCCTTTGCTCAATACTTAGTTGAACCACCTCTCACAGCTATTACAGCCAATGGTCTTTTTGGGTAAATCTCTTTTGGCTTTGCCTAATGTGATGGACCAAGAATCTTCGGTGGTGCAAAATTGCTTAAACTGTTCCAGATTACTTGGGGGAGGAATTGCCAGATTAAGTTCAGGACTCTGACTGGACATCAATGTTCTTCATTTGAAGCCACTCCGTGGTTGCTCTGGCAGTGTGCTTTGGGTCATTGTCCTGCTGAAAGATGAACTTTCTCCCGGGTTTAAGCTTTCTGGCAGTGGCGAGCAGGTTTTTATGCAGGATCTCTCTGTATTTAGCAGCATTCATCTTCTCATCAATCCAGGCCAGAATTCCAGTCCCTCCTGCTGTAAAGCATTCCCATAGCATGATGCTACCTCCACCATACTTTACAGTAGGGATTGTGTTACCTAGTTGATATGCAGTATTAGATTTATGCTCTATCTACTGCTTAGTGTTGAGGCTAAGAAGTTCCACTTCAATTTCATCTGACTACAAGACATCTTTACAGGCTGTGATGAGGTCCTATAAGTACCCGGGGGTGCACCTGGGTGACAGACTTGAGTGGAGCACCAATACGGAGGCTGTGTACAAGAAGGGCAGGAGTCCCTCTGTCTGAGGAGTCTGAGGTCTTTTAGAGTATGCAGGCTCAATAAACTGAGTAGAAAGGTTGGCTGTGTTATAGGAGTCAAACTGGACACACTATAGTAGAACAAGGGACCATATGGAAAATACTGACAACTCTGGACAATGTTTCTCACCCTCTGCGTGCCACCTTGGCTGAACAGAGGAGCACTTTTAGTAAGAGACTAAGACAACTGCGCAGTTCCAAAGAGCGCTTGAGGTAATTCTTACCCTTGGTCATTAGGCTGTATAATGAGTCAACCTTTTGCCGGGGAAGTGATGACACCCTCTTGTTAGACTGTTTGAGGTAACTTATTTTTTAGTCTTTCTACTTGAATTCTAATATTTATATATCAGTGCACTTGTAATGCTACTGTGACACTATCATTTCTCCTGGGATCAATAAGGTATCTACCTTCTAAGTGAAAGTTTGCAAAGTCTTTACAGGGAAGGATATGCTTTATTTTAGCCGGGGCTTCTTCCTTGCCACACTTCTAGAAATGTTATTTTTGTGCAAGGCCATAGAGATTGTGGAACCATGAACTTTATCTCCATTTGCAGCTCTCTCAGTGACTTTTGGAATTACAGTAGCCACTCTTATATAACAAACAATAGACAATAGGTGCAGGAGTAGGCCATTCGGCCCTTCGAGCCAGCACCGCCATTCACTGTGATCATGGCTGATCATCCACAATCAGTATCCGGTTCCTGCCTTATCCCCATAACCTTTGATTCCGCTATCTTTAAGAGCTCTATCCATCTCTTTCTTGAAAACATCCAGAGACTTGGCCTCCACTGCCTTCTGGGGCAGAGCATTCCACATATCCACCACTTTCTGGGTGAAAATTTTTTCCTCAACTCTGTTCTGAATGGCCTACTCCTTATTCTTAAACTGTGGCCTCTGGTTCTGGACTCACCCATCAGCGGGAACATGCTTCCTGCCTCCAGCGTGTCCAATCCCTTAATAATCTTATATGTTTCAATCAGATCCCCTCTCATCCTTCTAAATTCCAGTGTATACGAGCCCAGTCGCTCCAATCTTTCAACATATGACAGTCCTGCCATCCCGGGAATTAACCTTGTGAACCCACGCTGCACTCCCTCAATAGCATGAATGTCCTTCCTCAAATTTGGAGACCAAAACTGCACACAATACTCCAGGTGTGGTCTCACCAGGGCCCTGTACAGCTGCAGAAGGACCTCTTTGCTCTTGTACTCAATTCCCCTTGTTCTCAATTCCCCTTGTTATGAATGCCAGCATGCCATTAGCTTTCTTCACTGCCTGCTGTACCTGCATGCTTGCTTTCAGTGACTGATGTACAAGAACACCTAGATCTTGTTGTATTTCCCCTTTTTCTAACTTGACTCCATTTAGATAATAATCTGCCTTCCTGTTCTTACCACCAAAGTGGATAACCTCACATTTATCCACATTAAACTGCATCTGCCGTGCATCCGCCCACACACCCAGCTTGTCGAAGTCACCCTGCATTCTCATAACATCCTCCTCACATTTCACACCGCCACCCAGCTTTGTGTCATCTGCAAATTTGCTAATGTTACTTTTAATCCCTTCATCTAAATCATTAATGTATATTGTAAACAGCTGCGGTCCCAGTTGTGTCATTCTTCTATGGTGGCTGTTTAAGGGACGCACCTGACTTTAAGCAGTGTGGCTGTGGTTTCATATTTTTTCCACCTTTTCTCGATGGACTGCACTGTGCTCCAAGCTATGTTCAGTGCCTTTGAAATGGTCTTGTACCCTTCTACAGATTTGTGCTTCTCTGTTATCATTTCCCTGACTTGCCTTGAATGCTTTTTTGTCTTCATTTTAGTTTGGTCTGTTGAAAATCTACTATATTGTTGGACTTTATAAGAGCATGTATTTATTCAAGTGATCCTTTAATTTTCTATATCAACAAATAAAGTAAGTTGGTAAGGAAATATGAGGAAAGTTAGTGTAGTAGTCATAAAGGGAATGAATCCATTTTCAGCCTCACAGTTTGGGTTTTTAATATTTGGTAAATTGTTGACAGGTTTTGAAATTTTTCTTTGATTTGACATGATGCACAATGTTTTGTAGATTAGCTCAAATATTCTATTTCAATATATTTTAAATTGAAAATGAGACAGTAAATGTCAAAATAGTTGTGGGGGCTGAATACTTTTGCAAGGCACTGTAAGTAACAGCTTCTTTTGAAACCTGTTCGTATGCTGTATTTTTATTGAAGAGAGAGCCTTCCAACATTGAAAGAAGGCAAGTGCTAAAACAAAACTTAAGGCTTCTAATCTTCATAGTTCATGTAGTTACAACTTTGGAAAAAAAAATTCTCCAGCAACCTTTCAGCTTAAAATTGGTCCTCTTGAAGATCAGAGTGGTCAGCTATGTGCGGAACCAAAGGAAATGGGGGAGATCTTAAATAGGTTTTTTGCGTCTGTATTTACTAAGGAAACTGGCATGAAGTCTATGGAATTAAGGGAAACAAGTAGTGAGATCATGGAAACTGTACAGATCGAAAAGGAGGAGGTCCTTGCTGTCTTGAGGAAAATTAAAGTGGATAAATCCCCGGGACCTGACAGAGTGTTCCCTCGAACCTTGAAGGAGACTAGTGTTGAAATTGCAGGGGCCCTGGCAGAGATATTTAAAATGTCGCTGTCTACAGGTGAGGTGCCGGAGGATTGGAGAGTGGCTCATGTTGTTCCGTTGTTTTAAAAAAGGATCGAAAAGTAATCCAGGAAATTATAGGCCAGTAAGTTTAACGTTGGTAGTAGGTAAGTTATTGGAGGGAGTACTAAGAGACAGAATCTACAAGCATTTGGATAGACAGGGACTTATTAGGGAGAGTCAACATGGCTTTGTGCGTGGTAGGTCATGTTTGACCAATCTATTGGAGTTTTTCGAGGAGGTTACCAGGAAAGTGGATGAAGGGAAGGCAGTGGATATTGTCTACATGGACTTCAGCAAGGCCTTTGACAAGGTCCCGCATGGGAGGTTAGTTAGGAAAATTCAGTTGCTAGGTATACATGGAGAGGTGGTAAATTGGATTAGACATTGGCTCAATGGAAGAAGCCAAAGAGTGGTAGTAGAGAATTGCTTCTCCAAGTGGAGGCCTGTGACTAGTGGTGTGCCACAGGGATCAGTGCTGGGTCCATTGTTATTTGTCATCTATATCAGTGATCTGGATGATAATGTAAATTGGATCAGCAAATTTGCTGATGATGCAAAGATTGGAGGTGTAGTAGACAGTGAGGAAGGTTTTCAGAGCCTGCAGAGGGACTTGGACCAGCTGGAAAAATGGGCTGAAAAATGGCAGATGGAGTTTAATACAGACAAGTGTGAGGTATTGCATGTTGGAAGGACAAACCAAGGTAGAACATACAGGGTTAATGGTAAGGCAGTGCAGTGGAACAGAGGGATCTGGGAATACAGATACAAAATTCCCTAAAAGTGGTGTCACAATTAGATAGGGTCGTAAAGAGAGCTTTTGGTACATTGGCCTTTATTAATCAAAGTATTGAGTATAAGAGCTGGAATGTTATGATGAGGTTGTATAAGGCATTGGTGAGGCCGTATCTGGAGTATTGTGTTCAGTTTTGGTCACCAAATTACAGGAAGGATATAAATAAGGTTGAAAGAGTGCAGAGAAGGTTTACAAGGATGTTGCCAGGACTTGAGAAACTCAGTTACAGAGAAAGGTTGAATAAGTTAGGACTTTATTCCCTGGAGCATAGAAGGATGAGGGGAGATTTGATAGAGGTATATAAAATTATGATGGGTATTGATAGAGTGAATGCAAGCAGGCTGAGGCAAGGGAAGAAAAAAAACCAGAGGACATGGGTTAAGGGTGAGGGGGGAAAAGTTTAAAGGGAACATTAGAGGGGGCTTCTTCACACAGTGGTGGGAGTATGGAATGAGCTGCCAGATGAGGTGGTAAATGCTGGTTCTTTTTTAACATTTAAGAATAAATTGGACAGATACATGGATGGGAGGTGTATGGAGGGATATGGTCCGTGTGCAGGTCAGTGGGACTAGGCAGAAAATGGTTCGACACAGCCAAGAAGGGCCAAAAGGCCTGTTTCTGTGCTGTAGTTTCTATGGTTTTGAAATTTGTGTGATAGCACATGCTGTGACTTAGTTTGCAAATAAATATTGACTCTTTCTATTGCAGCTGTTGTCATTCATCTCTATTTCATTCATGTAGTTAAAGGGACTTCCCTTAAAGTTTTGCATAAGTCATTCTTTTCCCTTTGAAAAGTAAATAGACCTGAGGACAGTTATTTCCATCTGTATATTGATTATTATGATTATGAGGACACGCATTCCCCTTTTATTGTCATTTAGTAATGCATGCATTAAGAAGTGATTAAAATGTTTTTCTGGAATGATATCACAAAAACACATGACAAACCGACTTAAAAACTAACAAAAACCATATAATTATAACATGTAGTTACAACAGTGCAAAGCAATACCGTGGTATTATCAATACCTGATAAGAACAGATCATAGCACAGTAAAAATCTCAGAGTCTCTCGAAAGTCCCATCTTCTTACACAGATGGTAAACCTCCAGCGCCGCAAAGTTGCCAATGCAGCATCCCAGAAGCATCCAACCACAAGCCGACTCCGAGTCCGTCCGAAAAACTCCGAGCCTCTGACCAGCTCTCCAACACCGATGCACTGAGCACCATCTCTGCTGAGCGTTTTGACCCCGGCCCCGGCAACAGGTGATACGCAAAGCCGAGGAATTGGGGCCTTCGTCTCTGGAGATTCTCAATCGCACAGTAGCAGTGGCAGCGAAGCAGGCATTTCAGAAGTTTCTCCAGATGTTCCTCTGCGCTTCACGGCTGTCGCCCCATCAAATCCGGATTGATACACAGCCCCTAGTTAAACATATCGATATCAATTTGGAACGGCCGCATGCGCTGCGTCGCGCCACAATCTTCTCCTCCCTCCGATTACTGCCAATCAATCATAGCTCCAAATACCCCAACTAAGTCTACTCATACAGGTGGCTGGATAGAAGCAGTATAGTGGTGATACTTTTTTTGTCTGTTTTCTTCCTGCTTTCTAAAACAAACCTGTCTGGTTTTAAAAATTTCTTCTCAAAATTCTGATTTTTACCAGGTATTCTACCAACATAGAACAGTGTGGACAGTGAATTTTTTGAATATGCTTGTCAGTATTTGCTGATCAGTGTTACTTTCAGTTTCACAATTGGCTCAATGGGAAGAAGCAGAGTGATTGTTGGACATTGTTTCTTGGACTTGAGGCCTGTGACTAGTAGTGTATCATGAGTTGGTGCTAGGAACTTGATATAGACATTTTGGATGTATGTGTGCAAGGAATGGTTAGTAAGTTTGTGGATGGCACTAAAATGGACAGTGAAGAAGGATATCGAAAATTATAGGGGATCTTTATTAACTTGGTAAATGGGCCAAAGATTGGCAAATGGTTTTTGATTTGGATAAGTGTGAATTTTTGCACGTTAGCAAGTCATACCATATTAGCCATTGTATAGTGAATGATCCAACCCTGGAGAGTGTTGTGGAACAGAGGGACCTAGGAGTATATAGCTCACTAAAAATGGTGTCATGGGTGGACAGGATGGTGAAGGAGGAGTTTGGCACCTAGCCTTCTGTCAGCGCGTTGAGTATAGAAGTTGGGGCAATATAATCCAATTGTACGAGACCTTGGTGAGATCACACTTGAGTGTTGTGTACAATTTTGGTTGCCCTGTTACAGGAAAGACATAATTAAAATGGAGAGAATGCAGAGAAGATGCCAGGGTTCAAGGGCCTGAGTTTGTAGAAAGGAGTTGGGCCGGCAAGGACTTTATTTTCTTGAACAACAGAGATAGAAGGCTGACCTCATAGACGTGTGCAAAATCATGAAGGACACAATAGGACAAACCCATATGGCCTTTTTCCTTTCAAAAGAGAATTAAAGACAAGAAGACATGTAATAAATAGAGAACATAAGTGAGAGAGAAGTGAAAGATTTAAGAGAGACTTGGGCAACTATTTTCACAAAGAAAATGAGTTGCCAGAAAAAGTGATTGAAGCAGGTACAATTAAAAAAAATTTAAACAACCATAAATAAGTGGATAGGAGGGATTTAGAGGGATATAGGACCAGCGTTGTGGGCACTGTGGTCAGCATGGATAAGTTAAGCTGAAAGACCTTTTTGATGATGTTATGACTGATTAGATTGTAGAAAGGAAAAATAAACAATTATAGACAATATTTTCTTATGAGGCTTGAGCCTAAGCTACAAAATGTTTTAAGCACATATTTGCAGAATGATAATCTTAGTTGAAAATATTAATTAGAAGGTGCAGGGAAGATGCAAAGCTGCCATTTGATAATTATGAACAAAAATATCAGTGATTATTAAATGGAAAATTTGCTGTTTCTATTGCTAAAACGATGGAATTTTACTATGAATTTATAAATGGGTCAGATTGTTCCAAGAATCACAAATTGATATGTGGTTGCCAGTCATTGCCTGCAAAATGACCTTGGTTCATGTGTTTTCTGTTAGTTTATTTTAGAATGTCGAAACCAAGAGTTGATCATTTCATTGGATATAAACATCAATTATCTTTCAGTACCACATGCAATTCATTATCACTCTTACAAACAGCAAATTATTCATTTTTGTCGGATAAGGCAGGCCCTCAGGATTGAGGATAACTTGCTTTCATTTTGGTCACTTGGGATCTGCCATAACTGGGGCCAGGGTAGAAGTAAAAATTCTTCTACAATTAAGGCAGAGATTCCCAGGATTATTGCAGATATTGTATTTTTAATGTGTTTTGAACAATAGGAATCTTTTCCTTTGCGATTTCATCTTTTCCCGTGACTGATGAGAGTGTGTGGTTTTCGCATACAAATATCTGCCGAATGGAACCAAATGAACGTAATTGGGAATCAAACAGGTCAGGTTAGCACCTCTAGAAAGACTTTTCAGTTTGAGGAATTCAGATTTTGCCGTAAGTTGAGAGACTGAGTGGATAGGAGAAAGGAAATATTTCTTGTAGGACAAGGCCAGGATTATCCATGTCATGCTAGTGTCTAAGGAGCCACCTGGATTTATACATTAAAGAAGCTAGAGGGAAGGAGAAAAGAGGTATGTTTTGGAATTCCCCAACAGATCAGGTAGTGCTTGTGGCGAGAGGATACAGTGAGTTAATATCACAATAGACTATGTAATTAGATATTCAATTGTTTCAGTTTGAGGTAACTAATAAAAACATAGAAACATAGAAAACCTACAGCACAATGCAGGCCTTTCAGCCCACAAAGTTGTGCCGAATATGTCCCTGCTTTAGAAATTACTAAGCTTACCCATAGCCCTCTATTTATCTAAGCTCCATGTACCTATCCAAAAGTCTCTTAAAAGACCCTATCGTATCCACCTCCACCACCGTTGCCGGCAGCCCATTCTACGCACTCACCACTCTGTGCAAAAGAAAAACAAGCAAACAAACAAACTTACCCCTGACATCTCCTCTGTACGTACTCCCCAGCACCTTAAACCTGTGTCCTCCTGTGGCAACCATTTCTGCCCTGGGAAAAAGCCTCTGACTGTCCACACGATCGGTGCCTCTCATCATCTGTATCAGGTCACCTCTCATCCTTCTTCGCTCCAAGGAGAAAAGGTCCAAGTTCACTCACGTCAGTGGAAGTATTTTATGCATCTGACATCTATCCATTTTTCTGCTGGAGTGAAGCTGGTCTGTAAGACTAAGGAAAATGTCATTGCACGTCCCAAAACCAAGGTCACCTCAGCTTCTTAATAGACATTTGTATTGATATGTGGGTACAGAGGTCTGACCAAAGAAAAGCAATAGACTTAGATTTGCATATGATGCAAGGGCTCAAAGAAAGAAAATAGGTGCTAGTTGTATAAATTCAATTGTATTTCCTTATGTTCAGTAGTTTGTATGATGTCACAAATTGCATTTGGAGAAACAATCTGTTACCAGGGTCCAGACCAGGTGATATTGTAAAATTAGAAGTGACTATTTCAGGGTGAATGGAAGAAACATTATGCAACCATACTTTCCTGTGTACAATAAGTACTTTTAGTTTCTGCAGTTGAGCGGAAGGTAGCAAATCTTGCTATGTGTATGAAACAGCTTTCAAAAGCAAAAAGGGGAAGTAACATCAGTATAGTTAGCTGCATGGATATTCTCACTTATTCTCTAATTTAAGCTGTTTTCAAAATAACAAATCCCTTTTTCAAATATTCTTCTCAAAACAGGTGAATTTTTTTATTTTGCTTTCTCACATAATCTGAGCCAGCTGTTTCTTTGAAACAGGTTGTTACCAGGCCAAGAAGGGTTTGATTTACAAGGATAAAAATAAGACAAGTAAGCCAGCTGAGTGATTAAACAAACCAATGTCAGCATCCTTTCCAAGCTAGTGTCCCCAAACTGAGACTTTAACCATTCTGGGCCAAGTCTGATGGGTAGGCTACATTACTGTAATGCCAGAGAACAAATTTCTGAAACAGGCCTTCAGGATGATGCTGAAAACCAATTAAAATGTGGAAGGAACATATTACTTCCCATATTACACACCTGGCCCATCAAGTTCCTTCTACACCAATGGCAGAGTTTGCACATCTTACTACGGGACATCAGCCAACTCCTACGTGCAGTAAACTGAGCAGAAATAAATCACCCTTGAATTTGAGATAAAATTAGGGCATTAGACGTCTACTACTTTGGTTAAGGCGATCTGGGTATCAACATCTATGACATTTCACTCCTGTGCCTGAACAATTAACTGTTGTTCCCAACTAAATACACATCATCCTACTTTTGTCTTGATTTTTTATTGTTCTTGTTTTATTGCTTTTAGCAAAACAGCTCTTCCCCAGTTAAGAAGGTGCTTGATTTCCTACATAACCCTTTGTTTGAATTAGTTGTCAAATGGAAGAGCGAGGTTACGTAAGAATTATTTCCATTTTAAAAATGGCTTGTTTATTTAACAGATTATTTTCAATTTGTTTCTTTAATCAAATACTGGTTTTACAAATCTCTGAAAGGTGGTCTCCAAATTAATTTACCACACTTCATTGTAGCTAATAAAACATTTATTAAGCAGCCAATAAATTAATAGATTTTCACTACAACTGCATTTTATTTAAATAAATCTTCATTGGTTTGATAATTGTGGGAGAACAATAGTCTATTTTAGTTTTTCTTCCAAAACAAGCTAAATCAATAGGCATGATCGTATCAGTTTTTGACACAGATCCACCTACCTGCGCCGACTATATTTATGTATTTTTGAGATACAAATGTATTTATTTATTGAAATTTATTTATTTATTGAGCCACACTGCCCCAGTGATCCCTCGATTTAATCTGAGCCTAATCATAGGACAATTTACGATGATCAATTCACCTACCAACTGGCTTGTCATTGAACTGTGGGATGAAACCAGAGCACCTGGAGGAAGCCCACACTGTCAGGGGTAGAACATACAAACTCTTTGCAGGCAGCGGGTGAGAAATGAACCTGGGTCATCTGTACTGTAAAGCGTTGTGCTAACCACTACGCTATCGTGCCACCCCGTCTGCCTTGAGGTGAAGCAGACTTTAGTAGGCATGTAGGCCCTGAAATCTTTAGACAGCTTGCCACTGTAAAAGGCCTTTTAAAGTGTCTTAAATGTCTCAAATGATCAGACATTTAAAAGTAATTCAAATAGATTTAAATTACTCTAAAATATTTTAAAAATTAACTTGAATAAAAATCTTAAAATACAAACATTTTATTTAAACTTAATGTTTTTAATTAATTTAAACATTGCCTTTTACCATACGTTTGGAACCCAGACACAAGAAAAAAATGAAAATACAACAGAAGATGTGGAATATCAGGTAATATCTGTGGAAAAGCAAATAGAGGTAACATTTCAGACCAATGATCCTTTGTTAGAACTAGAAAAGAAAGAAAACGACATTGTTTTAAAATGCAGAGAAGTGTGATGTGCAGAAAGCACAAAAGGAGTATGTGTGACTGGATGAAAATCAAGAGAATCACGATGACACAAATGCTGTTGATGCGATCTATGGAAAGGTGATGGATTCTTGTTCATATTTGATGAATTTTCAGAGGACTAACAGATGGAAATAATGTAGATCGAAGCTCTGGAGAGGAGGGGAGTGAAAAAGCAAAAGTCAGAATTATGAGATGGGCATAAGATGTAGGAGCAGAACTAAGGAATTTGGCCATTGAGTCTGCTTTGCCATTCTGTCGTGGCTGATTTATTGTTCCTTCTCTACCCCATTCTCCTGCCTTCTCCCTGTAACTTTTGACAATCTTACTAATCAAGAACCTATTAAACTCTGCTTTAAATATATCCGAAGACTTGGCCTGCATAGTCATCTATGGTAATAGATTCCAGAGATTCACCACCCTCTCACTAAAGAAGTTCCCATTATCTCTGTTCTCAAGGCATATCCTTTTATTTTGTGGTCTGACCAATGCTTTAAAGTATTGGCATTACATCTTTGCTTTTATATTCTAGTCCTCTTGAAATGAATAACATTTCACTTGCCTTCTATACCACTGACTCAACCTGCAAGTTATCCTTTAGGGAATCCTACACTGGAACTCTCAAGTCTGTTTGCACTCCTGAATTCTATCACCAGCCAAATATAAAACAGTCTCTTCACAAATGAGAGAGAATCTGCAGATGCTGAAAATACAAGTGTGACGAGAATACACATAAAAATTAAGATGTTTGCTGGCCTGGGCTAGCATCAGTGGCATCAGCAGTTGGTCTGCCACCTGCCCTCAGGGGAAGGAGAGATAAGGAACAATGGAGCAGCATCTGGAGATGTGTAATGAAGGGACGTGGGAGAGAGAGAGCTGTCTGGAGCGGCTCCCCCCTTTGAACCTTGAACTGTTTGAAGTGATGGACAGGCGATACCCCAGCAGGGGGATAAAAAGGGACCGGTTCGCTAAGGCAGGACACACGCCACCCGAGGTAACGAGACCCTGGAAGCGGTGCGCCTCTCACGAGTGGGTGAGAAGTATCAGACAACGACCAGGGTGGAAAGGTACGATCAGCGGGAACCCGGTGTGTGTCCGCCCTTGCCTGGGTGCCGGGTTCACTGCAGAGGATCGACCGCATCTGGAGGAGGGGTCAGTCGGTGACCTCAGGTGACATCACCAAGGACCTGCCCAAAAGTTGCTTGTGAGCAATCTCGCCGGTCTGTGAGTGAAGCCGTGTCTGAATGATCAGTTGTTCCTGTTCCCTCTCTCTCTTCCCCCACGTTGTCCATCACCATGGCAACGATTACTGCGAACTGAACTGGACTGAACTTTGAGTCATTTTGAAATTTGGTCATTTACCCCTAGACAACGATAGAGCTTGATTGATGCTGTTATCTTAATTCTGTGCACCTGTGTGTTTATCATCGCTGAACTGTTGCATTTATTATCCTTTCGATTACTGTGTTGCTTGTTTCTTTAATAAAACTTTCTTAGTTCTAGTACTCCAGACTCCAACTGAGTGATCCATTTCTGCTGGTTTGGCAACCCAGTTATGGGGTACGTAACATAAGCAACACACACAAAATCCTGAAGGAACTCAGCAGTCCAGGCAGTATCTGTGGAAAAGAGTAAACAGTCGATGTTTTGGGCTGAGACCTTGCATCAGGACTTTTTTCTCTAATCCTGATAAAGGGACTCAGCCCAAAATGTCAACTGTTTACTCATTTCTGTAGATGCTTCGTGGCATGCCAAGTTCCTCCAGCATTTTGTGTGTGTTGATAGAACAATCTATGCCTTTATTCCTTCTGCCAATGTGCATGCCCATACACTACTGTACAGTGTACTGTATTCCATCTGCCACTCTTTTGGCCATTCTCCCAATCTGTCCAGGTCCTTCAGGCAACCTCCTTCCTCAACACTGCCTGCCCCTTCACTCATCCTTGTATTATCTACAACCTGGCCAGAACTAACCAATTCTGTCATCCAGAGTATTAACATATAACTGAAAAAATTAGTTGATCCAACACCGGCCCCTGCAAAACATTGCTAGTTATTGGCAGCCATCCAGAAGAAGCCCCCATTATTCCCGCTCCTCTCCTTCCACCAGTGAATCTTCCATCCATTGTAGTACATTTCCTGTAATGCTATGGGCTCCTATCTTGTTTAACAGCCACATGTGTGGCACCTTGTCAGAGGCTTTTTGAAAATCCACGTAAAGAACATCCAGGAGAAAATCTGCAGATGCTGGAAATTCAGGCAACACACACAAAATGCTGGTGGAACACAGCAGGCCAGACAGCATCTATAGGAAGAAGTACACTCGACGTTTCGGGCCGAGACCCTTCGTCAGGACATCCGCTGACTCTCTTGCCTGTTACTTCCCCAAAGAATTCCAACAGATTTATCAGGCAACATCTCTGCATATGGAAACCATACTTACTGGCCAATTTTATCACGTACTTTCAAGTACCCCAAAATATCATCTTAATAATGGACTGTAAAATTTTACCAAGCACTGAAGTCAGGCTAACCTAGTCTATAATTTCCTGTCTTTTGCATTTTGCTTTTATCCCTTCTTAGAGAGAAGTGACATCTGTCATTTTCCAGTCTTCTGGACACATTAGGACATAGAACATAGAATAGTACAGCACATTACAGGCCCTTTGGCCCACAATGTTGTGCCGACCCTCAAACCCTGCCTCCCATATAACCCCCCACCTTAAATTTCTCCATATACCTGTCTAGTAGTCTCTTAAACTTCACTAGTGTATCTGACTCCACCACTGACTCAGGCAGTGCATTCCACGCACCAACCACTCTCTGAGTAAAAAACCTTCCTCTAATATCCCTCTTGAACTTCTCGCCCCTTACCTTAAAGCCTGAGTGAAACATTCCTGAGTGATTCCTGATCGATCACTACTAATGCTGCAACAATCCCTTCAGCTGCAGGCAACCTATCCACTTTCAGACCTTTTAACTTCCCAAGCATGTTCTTAGTATTAATAACTACACTTCTGACTCTCGGACTTCTGGCACATTGCTGGTGTTTTCCACAAATACTTATTCAGTTTATCCACCTTTCCTTTGTTCCCATTTCTAGTTCGTCAGCATCATCTTCAGTGGTCCAATATTCAATTTTAATTTTGCCTCTTTATATATAGGCAATTGGAAACATAAGGTTACCCTTGCAGACTGAATAGAGCTATTCTGCACTTAGTTTACATTTTGCTTTTCTAATACAGTAGAGACATTTCTTTTTGAGCACTGAATGAGCGGCACTAAATTAGAAGATCATTAGGATTGGAGGCTAGATGTGAGCAGCAATCAGCCCCTCTATTCAGCACTTTAGTGCTTTGACATTGGGCTCAATTGTGAAACCAGTAGTGGTGCAGCTCAGGTCTAGATTCTTTACTGCAATCCAGATAATGTATGAAGAAATTCTGTTCTGAGATGCTATTCTTTAATAAGAGCATGGATATAAGTTTTTTTTTCTTCAAGCGGCATTTTATTGAATCTACTCATAATTAAGTGAGAGATTGTCTTATGCAGTTTCACAAAGCTTCATATTCAAAAGGATACAGCTAATATCCAAGTTATTTAATGTATTCAACTTTAAATCAGAATTGCATAAATAGTTGCCAGATACACTTAGGTAAGGTAGAATTACTTGTGACCAAGTTTAAGGAAGCAGCTTATTTTTGCTTGCCACCAAGGAAATCCCCTGTGACTACAAAGTAATAATCTGGAGTGATTCTACAAATGAAAATATTACTAACTCTGTGGATACAAAACATGCCACTTAGCCTTATGGCAATTTAGGACACAGCCAGAAATGTGGAAAAACATGAAATCTGGAAGGTGCAATAGAGAAAATGTGTCAAGTCAAGGGTGAATTTGCCAAGTTAATGCTCATACAAATTTGCTTATCTTGCTTCATTTGGTTCTCAATGTATAGTTGTACTACTCAATCCCTTATGTGCTTATGTAGCTTTAATTTAAATGCATCAATGACATTCAGCTCATGTATTTTTATTGGATTTATTAATAACTATCCTGCATCTGACTCTTTATTTCTAGTTCTTTACAGATAGAAGCACCTATTCTACAGCTGTTGTTTTGAATCTTTTTATATATTTATATTTATTTTGGTTTATTTTTAACAGGCCACAAGTAAGCACTGCAAGAAAATTGCATTACTTCCTGATGCTGGTCAACTTCCAGTAAAGAACTTATTTAAACTTCTTATCAGCCATGTCTTACGAGCGAAGGGAGGCCAACTACTTGGCTAATGAAGATCCAGACCAGCTTTCAAGAACAATAACTTCCAACATTCAGAAAATTGGACAGCATTGTAAGTTAAATGGATTTTCTGGTGAATAACTTGTATATTCCCAAAACAAAAATCTACCAGTATAATCTAGTCATGAAGGAATGGACAACAGTACAGTGGCAAACGTTACTTAGTTTTAGCTTGTCATAAGTACTTGGTTTTGAGCGTATAAAAATTTTAAAATAAGAATCAAAGTTGAGCACAGGCCTGCAAATAGACAGTACAGGACTTTGTCGGCATAGACTTGATCAGAGAATCTTTTATCATTCACCTAAGAAGATTTCATTGAATACATTATTTCCTGCTTTAATGGAAACCCTATAAGTGAATTCAATGCCTGGCTGTATATGTAGAGGCATCTGTCCTTCTAAAGTGGGCTAATTCTCTTGCATTTAATTTTTTGTGTGTGGAACGCATGTAGAATTTTTGAGTTGGAGCAGAGGCAGTTCTCACCAACAAATGCACCATTGAAATGACAACAGTAGTGTGAATTACATGATTAATAGTCATCAATGAAAATGGTTGAAAATGTTATGTAAACAACAGGAATTCTGCCGATGCTGGAAATTCAAGCAACACACATCAAAGTTGCTGGTGAACGCAGCAGGCCAGGCAGCATCTCTAGGAAGAGGTACAGTCGACGTTTCAGGCCGAGACCCTTCGTCAGGACTAACTGAAGGAAGAGTGAGTAAGAGATTTGAAAGTTGGAGGGGGAGGGGGAGGGGGAGATCCAAAATGATAGGAGAAGACAGGAGGGGGAGGGATGGAGCCAAGAGCTGGACAGGTGATTGGCAAAAGGGGATACGAGAGGATCATGGGACAGGAGGTTCGGGAAGAAAGACAAGGTGGGGGGGACCCAGAGGATGGGCAAGAGGTATATTCAGAGGGACAGAGGGAGAAAAAGGAGAGTGAGAGAAAGAATGTGTGCATAAAAATAAGTAACAGATGGGGTACGAGGGGGAGGTGGGGCCTAGCGGAAGTTAGAGAAGTCGATGTTCATGCCATCAGGTTGGAGGCTACCCAGACGGAATATAAGGTGTTGTTCCTCCAACCTGAGTGTGGCTTCATCTTTACAGTAGAGGAGGCCGTGGATAGACATATCAGAATGGGAATGGGATGTGGAATTAAAATGTGTGGCCACTGGGAGATCCTGCTTTCTCTGGCGGACAGAGCGTAGATGTTCAGCAATTCGTCCCCCCCATCCCTCCCCACTGATCTCCCTCCTGGCACTTATCCATGTAAGCGGAACAAGTGCTACACATGCCCTTACACTTCCTCCCTTACCACCATTCAGGGCCCCAAACAGTCCTTCCAGGTGAGGCAACACTTCACCTGTGAGTCGACTGGGGTGATATACTGCGTCCGGTGCTCCTGATGTGGCCTTTTATATATTGGCGAGACCCGACACAGACTGGGAGACCGCTTTGCTGAACATCTACGCTCTGTCCGCCAGAGAAAGCAGGATCTCCCAGTGGCCACACATTTTAATTCCACATCCCATTCCCATTCTGACATGTCTATCCACGGCCTCCCCTACTGTAAAGATGAAGCCACACTCAGGTTGGAGGAACAACACCTTATATTCCGTCTGGGTAGCCTCCAACCTGATGGCATGAACATCGACTTCTCTAACTTCCGCTAGGCCCCACCTCCCCCTCGTACCCCATCTGTTACTTATTTTTATGCACACATTCTTTCTCTCACTCTCCTTTTTCTCCCTCTGTCCCTCTGAATATACCTCTTGCCCATCCTCTGGGTCCCCCCCCCTTGTCTTTCTTCCCGGACCTCCTGTCCCATGATCCTCTCGTATCCCCTTTTGCCAATCACCTGTCCAGCTCTTGGCTCCATCCCTCCCCCTCCTGTCTTCTCCTATCATTTTGGATCTCCCCCTCCCCCTCCAACTTTCAAATCCCTTACTCACTCTTCCTTCAGTTAGTCCTGACGAAGGGTCTTGGCCTGAAACGTCAACTGTACCTCTTCCTAGAGATGCTGTCTGGCCTGCTGCGTTCACCAGCAACTTTGATGTGTGTTGCTTGAAAATGTTATGTCCACATTTCCTTATGACATGGGAGGTCAACGAGAGGCTCCTGGGTCAATGCAAGCACACAGAGCAGTCCTGGTATACATGTTAATCCTCTGTATCACCTATCCTTATGTCATCATAAATATGACCGTCCACACTACACTAGTGGCAATTTATAGCAACCAATTAAGCCATTGGGATGTGGGAGAAAACCTATGCTGTCATTGGGAAAGCGCACACACACCACAATAATGCCATAGGAGTTTAGGATCAAACCTTACTGCTGCGTTGTGAAGCATAATCTCTTCTAGCTATATCACTGCATTGAATTGAGTGCTACTAAATTCAGGAGTGTATGCATGCATTATGTTATACTATACTGTCATGAAAAATATGATTTTAGAAAAGTAGCTTTCTACTTTGAAGAATGCTGGTGCTGTAGATTTTTTTATTTTGTTGTCATCTTTCTACATCAACCTCATCTATATTATACAATTTTTTTGTACACCTTCAAAATTTTTATCTTCCGCTTTACACTTGCTTGTGCTATAAACGTTGAATAGTTAATGTGTAGAATCTTCTTGTTGCTTATGCCTTATTAAATGCTACAGATTTTGTTGGACAAAGCCAAAGCAGAAAAGTTGCTAGATAAGAGGAAAGTGCTTAAGACAGCGAACAGCTGTTAGTACAGTATGCCCTGTTCCTCCAATAATGAAATCCATATCAATGTTTGGTTTATGTATTACATGTGTGCACTTACAAATCTATTAACTCTATCTATCTCAGATCTGTAAATCAGCCTGTATGCCTTTCATTTGCTGAAAATTTATTGGTTTAATGAACCATTCGATAACTTTTCATTTCAGCCGCAGAAATCCAAAGGATTTTAAGCCAACTAGGAAAACCTCAGGATAATGCAGAACTTAGACATCAGCTGTGAGTATGCTATGTAAATACTATTAGATGGAAACTTTTTTTCCTGCAGTTTGTGGAGGGATAAAGCTATTTCCATTGGTTGTTATGTTAGTAATACATGAATATTAACTCAAGAGAATCTAAAATACAAAGGGAAGAGGTTTTTATTTCCAGACATTGTGACTTCCTTATAACTTGTGGTTCAGGTTGTTAAGTATGTAGTCCAATTTTTGTAGTGACAATACTCTTAATCTTTCAGTGCAGACAGAATAGGACATGTCTGGTAATCCCTAATTGCTTTCTTTGTGGTATTTGAAGAATCATGGCTATAAATTGTTCCTGATCACATGTGCTTTAGAGTTGAAGATGTACGGAATAATATAGCAACACACAAAATGCTGGAGGAACTCAGCAGACCAGGCAGCTTCTATGGGGGGGGGGGGGGGAAAGAAAAGTACAGCCAGTGTTTCGGGTTGAGATTCTTCGACAGGACTGGAGAAGAAAAGTTGGGGAGTAGATTTAAAAGGTGGGGGTGGGAAGGGAAAAACACAAGGTGATAGGTGAAACTGGGAGGGGGAGGGATGAAGTAAATAGCTGGGAATTTGATTAGTAAAAGAGATACAGGGCTGGAGAAGGGGAAGTCTGACAGGTGAGGACAGAAGGCCATAGGAAGAAAAGGGGGGAGGAGCACCAGAGCGAATACAGTTAGGTCTCAAAGTTAGCCATTTTAATGATCCTATCACATGAGCTGCTATCAGATAAAGTATGGCTACCATAATGTAACCTGCATATTGTTAGTTATTCTGCTTGGGTTAGTTATCCTTTAAGAATTATGGCTATAAGAATTAAATACCAGAGAGAATTTGAGAATATCATCAACGTACTACTTGTGAGTCCGTTACTAGTCAGGCCTAGCAAAGCTGAGCTCTAAGGCAATGCCTGCTAAAGATTGGTGTTGTGCAAATGCATGGAAGATGTATGTTGAAGGCCAGTCATTGTTTTCACAAAATAATCTTACAGGAGTCTTTGATAATCTTCAGTGCAAGCATTGACTGCTTCATTGATGGCACTCATTCAGTTAGAAGGAGGTGACCAGTTCCAAGTATGTAGCTCATTTTACTTCTCCAAGAAGGAAGCTTACCCAAAGCAAAAAGACATGGAGGCTGTGCCTTCTGTTGCAGGTAATAGTTGTTCCATATTAGTACTAGCCAATGATCAATCATTCAAGAGCAGTAGGCTAATTTTCCTTCTGACATTCAGCAATCAAGAACAATACCACAATAAACTTGTACATACAGTGCAGTTTTAGATCTGGGTATGCGAGCAGTGTGTAATTTGCTTTGCAGTGCTGATCATTTAGTGTTTTGGTCTAACCAGTTTTTGCAGAACTGCCAACATCTATCTGCTCTCTAAGATTTCTGCTGATAGTTATTACAATGATACTTAGTATTAAATGTCTTCTTTCACTACTAGTCAGCAGAAGCAACAGTTAGTCAGTCATCTGGCTAAAGAAACTGAGAAGTACATCAAGGAATTTGGATCATTTGCAGCTGTAAATCAACAGGTGAGTTCTGAGTTTCTTTCTCACGTTAAAAAATGTCTGCCAAAGTCTATGATTTTTAAACAATTTAGCAAACTGTCCTGGTTCAGAGTTTTTCTAATGAAAATTAATAATAAAGATTTTGTTAAAAAGTTAACTGAATATTCCCAAAACTATAGCCCTAAATAATATTGTAATAATATGGTAACTTGGTAATAATTTCAGTCAAATTTGGAAGTCAACGATTGTGTGCAATTAACTTTTTATTTGCAAAATGGAAATTTCTTTATAATGCCCTTGTTTATGTCTTAGCGACAAAGAAAGCTACAAAAGGATCGTTTGGTTGCTGAATTCACCACTGCATTGACTAATTTCCAAAGAATCCAAAGAGAGGTCGCAGAAAAGGAAAAAGAATTTGTAGCAAGAGTACGTGCTGGTTCACATCTGTCTGTAAGTATCCATTTATCATTGAAACTAATTAGGGAAATTTTCATTTGGACTTGTGGATCATTCAACACAATCTTACTCTGAGCTGTGGTATCATTAATTCAGAAACCAGCAGAACAACTGTACTGTTAACAGTTGTTGAGAAAAATGTGTAATTCGTTAGTCTTAGTGCATGAAATGCTCATTGTCCTGAAGATGAATTTGTACAAATCTTTAGGCTATGTTTTAGTTTGACTTCTCAATTGATTTCTCTACTATACAAAAAATTCAAAGTAAATTTACTATCAGAGTCTCTTGGATAACCACATCTGTAGCAGGTGCAGCAAGGTGCAGCTCCTCAGAGAAAGTGTTGAGGAACTGGAGTTACAGCTTGATGACCTTCAACTCATACAAGAGATTGGGGAAGTGATAGATAGCTGCAGGGAGCTGTCACGCCTAAGCTGCAGGAGGCAGGTAACTGGGTGACTCAGGAGAAGGAAGGGAAATCAGCAGCCAGTGCAGAGTACCCCTGTGGCCGTTCCCCTTAATAATATGTATACCACTTTTAGGTACTGTTGAAGGGGATGACCTACTGGGGGAGCCGCAACGACCAGGTCTCTGGCAATGAGTCTGGCTCTGTGGCTCAGAAAAGAAGAGTGGTGAAGAATTCTGCAGTAGTGATAGGAGATTCCATAGTTAGAGGAAAAGAAATGAAGTTCTGTGGATGCAAGAGAGATACCCGGATGGTATGTTATCTCCCAGATGCCAGGCTCAGGGATGTCTCAGATTAGGTCCACGGCATTCTGAAGAGGGAGGGAGAGCAGCCAGAAATCTTGGTACATATTGGCACCAATGACAAAGGTAGGAAAGGTGAGGTGGTCCTGAAGAGATTCTGGGATTGCAAGGCTTATCATACGAGGAGCATTTGATGGCTCTTGGTCTGTACTCATGGGAATTCTGAAGAAAGAGGGGGCAATGTCTTAACAGTGTTTGTGGAGAGGATGTTTCATTTGTTGGGGGAAGACCAGAGTGGACAGTCTATCAATAAAGGGGCATCCATTTAGAATGGAGCTGAGCAATTCATTTAGTCAGAGTGATGAATCTGGAATTTGTTGCCACGAGTGGCTGTGGAGACCAAGTCTTTGGGTATATTTAAGGCAGAGGTTGATAGATCGTTGATTGGTCGGGGCGTGAAGGGATACGGGGAGAAGGCAGGATATTGGGGCTGAGAGGGAAGTAGATCAGCCATAAAGAAATGGCAGAGCAGACTTGCTGGGTCAAATGGCCTTATTCTGCTTATGGATTTATGATCTTGCATGCATGTCACCTTATACAACCCTAAGATTCATTTCTTGTGGGCATACATAATAAATCTAGGAAACACAAAAGAATTAGTGGAACACTAAACCCAAGACAACAGACAACTAATGTGCAAAAGACAACAAGCTATACAAATACAAAAGAAAAAAAATACCAAATAATAAATAAATATTGAGAATGTGAGATGAAGAGTACTTGAAAGTGACTCCTTAGGCTGTGAGAACAGTTCTGTGATGGGGCAAGTGAAGTTATTCCCTCTGGTTCAAGAGCCTGATGGCTGAGCATGGCCACTGAGTATGGCCACTGAGTGCTAATGTAAACTATACACAAATAGTGCAGACCTAAACAAACATACAGTTGAGCAACCTTCCAGATACCCGTCTTGTCTTTGCTCTGTCCTACCTATCTCCTGAGGTATACTGGGCAAGAGGCAACTTTAAAAGCAAAACTTCAGGAAGCATAGGCCATCAGGCTGACAGTCATGCAATCCTGAAATGCTTACCCCTGCCAGAGAACAAGCCCCCACCCTGGATAAAATCGGATAATAAAGGAAAAATAAGGTGTGAACCATAGGAAGAACTGATTACTCAGTCCAGCTGGAACACTCCTTTATCTAACTAAAGTACTCGTACACTAGTTAAATCAACAGCACTCAAACAACCATACTCACTCAGCAGTTGTACCAAGCAGGAGATAAATGGCAAAGCAGCAGAACACTACAAAACAAAGTAACAAACCAAAGGCCTATGCACTGCAAAAATCGAGGGGCAAGCACAACTTTGGTCCATCCTTTCAAAATAAGAAAATTTGGGTGAGGTCCTGTTATGTTACAACCTTGGCCTCTCAGGAAATAACATAAAGGAGCTAGGCCACAACAGGAATTACAAATAATAGATATTTATTAAAGTTAAGGTAAAGGGGCAATAAAGGTGATTTGTGGTGAGGTAATGCTGGCTGCAGAATGGGATCACTTCTGTAAATATGTGTAAATATATTGCAAATAGGACAGCCTGTGTCTGCCTTGGCCTTTTCCAGCCACAGACATCGCAACACACTGAGAATGGACTTGTTTTTATGTTGCTTCCCCAACACCCCTAGATAAGAGCCAACAAGGGGATGTAACACATAGTCTCCTTGATCTTTTATTCATTGTCCTGACCATTGAAGACCAGTATCCGTATGCCTTTTAAACCTCAGTATTTACTTGCCTGCATTTTTGGATTTGTCCAAAAAGTATGGCCTAGGTTCCTAACATTCATGTCCTAGTCCTATTAGTACTCTTAAAATGCATCACCTCCAATTTACTGGATTAAATGCCATCTGCCTTTTCTCGGCTCATTTGACCAAGACTAGCCTACACACAACCAACTGCTCTAACAGTTTTTGTGTTATCTACAAACTTACTGATAATGCCTTCTATATCTGACTTCAGATGATTCAGATACATTACAAATAGCAAGGGTCCCAGCACTGATCCCTGTGAACACCATTATTCATAAGCATCCAATGACAAAAACAACTTTCTGCCTCCCAATATCAAACAAAATTTAGATTAAGTTTACCAACTTGTCCTAAATACCATAGGCTGTAACCTTTTGATCTCGTCTAAGACTTTATTGAAGTTGATTTAAACCAAATACACTGTATTATCCTAATCAATGTCTCTTCAAAAGTCAACAGTCTGATTGGTCAGACAGAATCTGCTCTTTATTATTTCTAAGTAATAACTATTGTCATTCAGAATTTTTTCTAATAACTTCCCTAGTATTTATGTTAAGCTCATAGTAATTATCAATCCTTTTGTCTGTTGACCTTGAAAAAGTGGGCCATGTTTGCTGTCCTTCAGTCATCCACTCATTTGTGGGCAATAAAGAGTAAAGATTCTCAGAGCCCCAATAATCTCTTTCCCTTGCTCCCATAGAAGCTTGGGATAAATTTTATCCAGCCCCCTGGATTTATCTGTATTTTTTTTGATTGAAGCCTGCAGAGGATTTCATCTTTTCCTTTGCTGAATCCTCTAGCCATAAAGTCTACTCTTTGTGAATATCAATGATATCTTCTGGTCAACATAGCATCAAGCTGCGCTCTCCAATGAGGTCGTGGCTCAGACTTAGTTTATTTTAAGGTTCTTGTGGATACTTTTGGGGACAGGGAAGCTAGATGTCAAGTTATGGTTTAAGGACAGGGATGTGGGAAGATTAGAGGTTAGCCTGAAGTCCAGACCTCCATCCCGCATTTGAAAGCCAGTGACATGGATGTGTTATGATAATGTTCTTTACCAGTGATATTTTGAGATCCATCTTTGTCTTTCTAATTACATTTACGTATCTCCCAATACTTTTTATATTCCCTTACGTGCCTCCCCTGCTTTTAGTTCTTTACTACTGCCAAATGCTTCCTTGTGGATATATATTTTCTGTTGACCAGACCCAGTAATGGTGGGGGTATCGGAATGATTAGTTTCACGACTTGTGTCTTGTGGTGTTAAATTCAAAAGTAATTGAACAATAGATAACTAGACTTGGAGAGGGGAATATGTATGGATAAATTGTGTGTGTCTTTTCTGTTTTTCTGATCAAAACTAACTATTTTAGTGATTTATGAGTAAAGTGACAGCATTTTAAAAAAAGGCACTAAGGTCTAACCTTAAAATTTGAAAATTAAAACTGTGGGTGTTGGAAATCTGGGGAAAATAAAAACACAAAACGCTGGAAAAACTCCATATTGTCTTAAAAAAACACAACTGGGGACCTTTGTGTAATAGCTTTCTCTTTCATTTGGGAGATAAAAAGCTAGATGGGGATGAATGTCAGCAGATGGTTAATCAGCAGCATATTGAGTGCTGTTTTAGGAATACCAAGAATGTCTTTAGTTTGCTTCTGAAACTCTGCTTGTTTCTTTTGCTGTGTGTACAATATTGGATATTAGTTAATATGTTCCATTTTTGCACTGAAGGTAGCCAATATCTCTTACTGCTCTGATAGATTGCCGTGAATTCTGGATCATTGTCAATAAAGGTTGCCCATTGATGCATGAGTGGGGAGGTTCCTCACTTCCAGTGGTATGAAGGAGGATTGACTTCACAATTGAATAGTGATCAGTTGAGGGGCCATCAACTCAGTGATCATTAAGTGACACCACTAGTCTAGCCACCTTCCCACTGAGGGGAATGTAACTTCTGGTTGGTGAGTGGACTGCTTTGCCCTGTGTAGTGGGATGTGAGTTGTTGTATGCAAATTCTGCCAAACTTGACAACCTCTTTATTGTTTAAACAAGGTATAAGTAGTCTGTAAACAATGCACACTTGCCTTCAGTAACTAGGTGTAGACTAGTATGGAAACACAGGAGCAATCAAAATATTCAGATTGAAGTTTTGTGCCAAGGTATTAAGTTTGCTGCTACTTGAATGGACCAATTAGCTAATCTGTCCCTTGAGTATTTAGATAACAGGTTTTTTTTTCCCGTGTGTTGAGGTGAATGCAATTTTCTGTTAGGTGTTAAAGATTTTTAAAAACAGGAGTCAAGTTGGAAAATCTTAATAGTTTTTCCCAAGGTATCTGTATGGATCATGTTTACAATTGATGTACATTGATTCATGTAAATTGTCTTTGAAGCCCTTGGGTCTTAGTCTCTGAGGCTGACATGAGAGCATCCTTCAGGAGGGTGAATCCATGGAAAGCATCCGGTCAAGTACTGAAGACCTGCACATTCCGGCAGGAATGTTTACCGACATCTTCAATGTCTTGCTCCAGCAGTCTGGGGTACCTGCCTGCTTCAAGCAGGCATCAATCATACTGGTGCCAAAAAGAATGTCATCATCTCCCTCAGTGACTATCACCCAGTAGCACTTGCATCTACCATGATGTGATTCCAGTGGTTGATCATGAAGCATAACAACTCCTGCCTGAGGAGTGATCTGGATCCGCTCCAATTTGCCAACTGTTACAGCAGGTCAACAGCAGATACTATTTCTGTACCTTATAACTCAACTCTGAAACACCTGGTCAATGAAGATGCATATCTCAGGATGCTCTCATTCAGCACTATTATCCCCTCGAAATTAATCACTGAACTCAAAGACGTAGGCCGTGATGCCTCCCTGTGCAACTGTATCTTCGATTTCCTCATTGGCAGACCCCAGTTAGTACAGATTGCAACAATATCTCCTCCACAATCACCATCAGCATAAATGTACGAAGGCTATGTGCTTATCCCCCTGTTCTACTGACTTTTTACTTGTGATTTTTGTGGCCAAGTACAACTCGAATGCCATACTTAAGTTTGTCTAAACCATTGTTGGCTGAATCAAAGGTGATGAATAGGAGAGAAATTGAATATATGGTTTGAGTGGTGCCACAGCAACTGCCTTTCACTCAACATCATTAAAACCAAAGAGCTTGTTACCCAGCACAGGAGGAAGAAGCTTTGATGACCTATCCTTATAAGGGTAATAGAGGTGGAGAAGGTCAGTAACTTTAAATTCTTTTTGCATTAATATATCAGAGGATCTCTCCTATGATCAGCATACACTGTAAGTGCCATCGCAATGAAGGCAGTACTGTGCCTCAGAATTTTGTGTAGATTCAGCACGTCACTAAGAACTTTGACTAATTTCCATAGATGAACAGTTGAAAGTAAGCTAACTGGTTGCATCACAGCCTGTTGTGGAAGCGCCCAGGAACAGTGGTTGGAATTACAGGCAAAGCCCTCCCTACTGTTTAGTATATGCGCATTGAGCACTGCTGCAAGTAAGAGCATCCATCATCAACGTCCCCACTGTCCAGGCCATGCTCTTTTCTCATTACTACCATTATCTGACAACCATCACTTCACTCATCACATCCCTGAACTTTTATAATCTTTACAATTCTTTACAACTTATGTTTTTGGTATTATTTTTACTTACAGTCAGTTTGTTGCCCTTTGCTCATTGGTAATTTATCAGCCTTTATAATTTTCTGTAAAATTCTTTTCTGAAATGCCTACAAAAAATTAATCTCAAGTTAGCATATGATAACATATATACTTTGATAAATTTACCTTGAATTAATGACACTCTAGTCAGTATTAGATGTTTCTGCTTTCTCTATCTTTGATCTCGGTTAATATCAAGTGAAACATCTAATTTGTAGAATTATAAGTTTGTGATTGTGCTGTCATAGGCTAAGATTAATAGTCCCCGATTAAAATGTATGAAAATCTGAGCAGGAGAATATGTACCCTCATTTGCTAACTGAGAAAAGATGAACTTTTGGTTCATGTACTACTGACTTGATTGAAGAAGTGCTTATCAGAATGTTGGAGATCGGCCTAACCTGAATAGTTTGCTTCAAAAACAAAGACAGAAAATATTGGATATGTTCAACAGGCCACTGATGTTTCAAGTTCAAATGTACCTGATCTGCCAAGCCTTCTTAGCATTTTTATGTTTTTAATTAAAAATTTGCACCATCTGCAGTATTTTACTTCTGTGTTAGCGAGTTTCAGGTTATTTCCAAGAACTTGTTACTGACAATTGAAGCATGCCAGATGGAATAGAAGCTGAGAAAACATTTCTTGAGAGGTTGTGCAGATTTATAAGAAAAACAACTGGCAACATTCATGGAAGAAACTGGCCTGGAAACAGAAATAATGATCACTTGACCTTCTGTTTTGATACCTGTTAAAACTGAAAACCATTAGATCCTAAGATATTTGATAAGGCAGATCATATAGAAACAGAAATTGTCATGGACATGGAGATAACTTTATACTGAGTTAATGATGAATGACATAAGATTTGGAATCAATTTGAGTTCTTTATAGCACTGAATGGGAGTGGTGCAGCATACACAAGGATGAGTTAGGGAATCAAGGGATGTGATTATTATATACTGCATCACCCACAGTGTTAGTGGTCCTTCACACCTGAGACTTCCTACTTTTAATTAATATAATTATTAGGTGCAAAAATAGGACATTTGAGAAGGCATTACTATTAAAAAATTTAGGACTGATTTAATTCTAACCTTAACTCTACATTCAAACTCCCTATGGGAAGGATACCTCCCACCAATTCCCCCACCCCATACTTATCAAGAGCCTGTGCACCCCTGCCTTATATTCAAGATTGATTTCACTGCTTTAGGGAAAAAAGCTCCAAAGAGGTACAACTTTTTTTTTCCCCATTTCTCTTTGTCTTAAATAAGTGATTCCTTAATTTTAAATAATGACCCTAGTTCTAGATTCTTCCACAAGAAGAAACATCCTCTGCACATCAGCCCTGTCAAGATACCTACAGGATCTTGTAGGTTTCAGTCATTCTTCTAAACTCCAGTGAATGTAACCCTAGCTCAGCCAACCTGGCCTCAGAAATTACCTGTCCACTCTATTTGTCTATAATGCGGTCCCTAAACAGCTTCCAATAAATTGAAAATTTTCCATAAATAAGGAGATTACTGCAGATGTGTTGTTGCTAATGTCCATATATAATTGAAAAATAATCTGCTTAGTTTTGTATTCAATCTGCTCAGAGTAAATATAACATTCATTGGATTTTGTAATATTTTATTGGTATTAGCCATTCATGGGTCACACAGATAACCCAGGTCCCTCTGCATTTTAGAGCTGTTTATTTTTCCACCATTTAAAAAAAATCCTACAAAATGGAAAATTTCATATTTTCCTCTATTATACTGCATTTGCTAGATCTTTGCCCATTCACTTAGCCTATTTATTCACTAGATTTCATTCGACTTTTTAAAAAAAAATACATATTAGAAACATTATCTGGAAAGAAAACATTTTTATGTTTTTGTTTCTTTGATTTGGGAATAGTTAGAATAAATTAAAATCGTAGATGCATGAAAGAGATGGATTACTTAAATGAAACATTTTCTGTATGGATATATCTCAGTACAAAGCATAGTTTACATATTTTGTTGCGTAAGATTGTTATCACCTTCTCTTCCCCCCCCCCACCATATATTAACCTTTAATTCTCTTTCAGACAGGTGTGCCTGATAGCCAGAAAGGAGAAGCTCTGCTGTCTCTTGAAAGGTAAATAGTAGGTTTAGTTGCACAATATTTTCTTACAGTAATCCAGCGGTCCTCAACCACCGGGCTGCAAAGCATGTGCTATTGGGCTGCGAGGAAATGATATGAGTAGCTGCACTTTTCCTCATTCCCTGTCATGCACTGTTGAACTTGAACATAGGGTTTCCAACTGACCCGTATTTGCCAGGACATCCCGTATATTGGGATAAATTGGTTTGTTCTGTATTTCCCCCGCTAAGGCAGAGCGTTCCTATGAAACCTTTCGTGCTGAAATGGTGTGAAGCGAAGAAGCAATTACCATTAATTTATATGGGAACATTTTTTGAGCATTCCCAGACCCAAAAAATAACCTAACAAATCATACCAAATAACACGTAAAACTGAAAATAAATAACACTAACATATAGTAAAAGCAGGAATGATATGATAAATACACAGCCTATATAAAGTAGAAGTAATGTATGTACAGTATAGTCAGGAAGATGAAGGCAAAACCCATTTGTGGGGAAAAAAATCAGCACGTGCGCGCATGCGCACATCGCACACGACACGCATGTGCACACGGGTGCCCGCGCAAGGCTTCATGGTCATGGTAGTCTTTCCTGGGGTAAAGTGTCCCAGGATTTGACTGCTACTTTTGTCCCTTATTTGGGAGTAAGAAAGTTGGCAACCCTAACTGTAAAAGACATGTTGAGGTGAGTTTAACCCTACTTGAACACCCCCCGGTCGGCCGGTCCACAAGAATATTGTCAATATTAAACCGGTCTGCAGTGCAAAAAAGGTTGGGGACCCCTGCAGTTATCAATCCAAGCATATTGATTTAATTCAAGTGATGACCACTAACTGTAAAATGTTGAAAGCAGTATTACTAATGTAGAGTTTTTGGCCAGCTTATTGCTTTACACTGAAAAATGTCTGCATAAGATGGTAGGTTTTACATATTTGTAAGGGGTCTTTTTGCTACGATTTCAATTTTAATGTATCTTGACAGAAGTATCTTGACAGAAATTGTTGAGATTAAAAGAAATAGTTTGCCTTTCATGTATAGAATTTTAAAGTTTTGCTTAAATTTCAATTTAGATTGCTCACCTTTATAAATATGGTCTCGGCCTGTAACGTTGACTGTACTACTTCCTATAGATGCTGCCTGGCCTGCTGTGTTCCACCAGCATCTGCAGATTTCCTCGTGTTTGCGTTTATAAATATGGTGTCCATTTGACCCAGTACAGCTTGAAATCACTTATTAGGCACACATTGTAGGTTTTTGTATATGAGCCTTGAAGCAAGACTCAGACTTGGCATTCCTGTTGATATAGAGCATTTACATTGACTGTATTGATATTTAGGCTTGAAATCTTTAATGGGAATAATATAACTGAAGAAATCACCTGTCGCCATTATAGTGGAAATCTGACAGCAACTTCAGGAGTTTACTCATTGAGTTAAATCTATACAACTAAAAAGCGATGTCATTAATTCCTACTTAATAGAAACATGGAAAACCTACAGCATAATACAGGCCCTTCAGCCCACAATGCTGAGCCAAGCATGTACTTTAGAAATTACCTAGGGTTACCCATAGCCCTGTATTTTTCTAAGCTCCTTCTACCTATCCGGAAGCCTCTTAAAAGACCCTATTATATCCGCCTCCACCACAATAAAATATTATTATTATATTTCTAGCTCACATTACACAGAGCCAGACTACAGCTCTTACTGTGGTTGTAGAAGTACTGGGGAGAATATGACCTTAGGCTTTGGGGAATGGAGGTGGCAATAAGGAAGACCTACAGGCACATGAATGAGGAGACTAAGGGAAAAGTAGTGTCAACTGGTTAGTACCAGCACTGCAACCTCAAGGCAGTTTCAGAGGATGCTCAGTTATCTCCCATGCATGTTCAGTAACAATAATTAACTCAAGTACTGTTTATAATGAATAGTATCACTTGTCCAAACCATTTTTCAATTTAGCATAATATTATATACTTAGCTACTAAAAGTTCTATTATGTGGAAATGTACAAACTTTACCTTGTCCTCATCATTGTTGAAAACCTCACGCTGACACCTAGTAACTGATAAAGGCTGCTGGTTATTTAACCATAATAGGTTGAAAGCTTTGCAGCCTTTATATAAAATCGGTGCGTCAATATTTACAAAACTTTTTTTTGGATATTTTAAACTTCTTTGTTTAAAGCAATAAAATTATATAATGAAGTCATATTTTTTAAAAATTAAGTTTAATTGAGTTTTAATGGTGTCGTAAGCCAAAATTAATAATTTCCAAGTATTGATGCTTTCGGGCATGTGGGGCTTGTCAGCCTTGGATGGCAGCCCACCTAGGAGAAGGAAAACTCTGATTTTAAACTTTGCTGCCTTGCGGCCATACCCACCCATGTGAAAGGCTTCGGAAGTAAGCCCCAAGGAAGAAATCCGGAGCCGGGATCCCTAAGGCAGTTTGATGTTGTTTACAACTTCACTCTGGAACGTTCTGCGACGACATTGGTGCCAAGCTGTATTGGCCACTTGCCCTACCCTTGGACTGCATCAGTGACGTTGAGAGGGGGAACCCACTGCATGGGCAACAGCCAGTTCTTCAAACCTTCTCACCCTGGAGAGGACACAGCACCAGAGGTGCAAACCAATGATCCCCTGGGATTGACGGGTGCCTACTAATGCTCTCTTCTCTGCTTGTTCAAAAGTTGTATGGATTGCTTTTTCATCAATTGAAGTTCTGTTCTTCAATTTATTTTTTTCAAAAATTGTTTATATTTGTTTCCTTGCTTTGCACTTTGTAAAAGTTTTTAAATGGTTAAATTATAATTTTTACTTTTTTCGTTTAAATTTTTTTCACGACTGGCTTGCTAGATTCTTCAGAATAATTGATGATTCAATCCAAACTACTGTACCACACCAAGACACTCCAGAATTGCATTTGACAGCAGAAACATTATCAAATGTTAAATCCACTATAGAAATTGCTTAATATTTATTCCCCACTTTGGCTAAGGACTATAAAATTTGAGTTTTAATATTCGTTGGGATTTGACTGATTTTTATCAGTCTTTAAATGAGATGCTTTATAATTTTGTAGCTGAAGGAGCAACAGTTGACATAGATGCTAAGGATGTTTGGGGGAATACAAAAGGAATTAAAACAAAGATCAATATAATGTGCCAGCGCCTGTGGAGAGAAGTACATTTAATATTTCAGGCTGATGTCCTTGTGTCAGAGCTGGATGAAGTTAGGGATAACAAGCTTTCCTTAACACAGCAACGAAGGATGGGAAATGAGGAAAAGTGTTAATGTCTCTGCTAGGGTAGAATGCGGAATAAATGGCTGATGTATTAATACTAGGTTTCAATTTTATTTCATGCAGTCCGAATCAGTTTCAAGATCAAGTAGAAGATGGGATTACAGAAGAAGACCTGGAGCTCATTAAAGAAAGAGAGAATGCTATTAAGCAACTGGAGGTAGATTATTTACAGTATATTGAATATTACTTGATTAAATGTCTAATATTTTATGTATCTTTAATGAATTGTCATTCTTGAGGATTTGGTATGTAATTCTCCCTTTGGAGTGTTATATTTTGATGCTGAGAATTGTGTGATATTCCTATAGAATACTGAAACCTAGTGTACAAGTTTTATGTATGCTAATACTATGACATTGATGCACTTGTTAAGATTCATTATTAGTGATTGTTTCAGTGACCTGCGGATCAAAAAAACTAGTTAGTTATTCCATATACGTTGAACTTTCATTGAGAGAGTAATCTCTGACCTTTTGAGACATTGAATTTCCATATCCATTACTGAAGAAATCATAAATGCCAGATGCAATTGGAGCAGGATTGGAGATGTTGGTTTGCCTGCTGCTTAAAGGTACTACCAATTTGAGTAAAAGTAGTTAAGCTACCCTACCATAAAACAGTTATTATTGGTATTAGCTATCTTCAGTTAATATGTTCCACTACAATTTATAAGAACTATAAGGCAACTAAACATCAGTTAGTCTAACACTATTTTCTACATAGGAGAATTCTAGGAAATCAAAGCAAATACACATTTCTAGAATGTACTGTAGGCTATCAGTTCCAGAGCACTTGTCAGCCTTCAGTCTCATTAGTTTGCCTATAATCCTTCTATCCTTGTGCTTCTGGGTTTTCTATTAATAATGGGACATCTTTATTGTATCACGTAAATAGAAAATATTTCTACAAAGTGTCAGCTGTTTTGTTTCCTTTGATTAATTCCCCAGTCTTCTGAAGGACCACTGGTTACTTTTTTCCTTTTCTTTCATATGCTTATACTCACATGTTTATTGCTATTTTACCTTAAGACAGTTTCTCTCATTATTTTGGTCATCCTTTGATTTCTAAAATTTTTCCATGGTTGGGCCTAGCTTAAATCATCATAACACTGTATGTCTTCCTGTTCCCTTCTGTTGAATTTGATATCATCTCTAATTTATTTAGTTCACCACTTGAAGAACAACCTCCTTGCAAAGTCTCTAGTTTTTTGGAATGTGTATTTGAGTATCATGAAAATATTTATTATTTAATGTCTCCTATTACTTTATCCAGTGCTTTACCTTTTAATTTCTATTTCCTGTACACTTTGGCCATTTTTTCCATATGCCTACTAAAATAAGGATACCAGTTATTACTGTAATACCATGCCTGTTAGTTGTTACTCTTTTATACTCTACCCTGCAGACGACTTCCAACTGTGACTTTCTTTACTTGCTATTTCTTTTCCCTTTTGAAACTGATTCTCCATCTTGATCTGAGCTACCGCACAATCGTACTGATTTCCTCGATTATTTTAGCGCTGCCCCACTTCCCCTGTGAGTTTCTGAAATATCAAGAAGCCCGCAACAACATTCAGTTCCTTGGTTAGATTACCTTGTAATCATTATACCTGTTCAATGGCTACCATGTCATACCTATTGATTTCTGTTTATGCCATCAATTGATCTGTTATGCTGTTCATGCTATGCGCTTTCAGATCATTTTGAATTTTGCCTTTTTACTATTTTCCATACTTTTTACTGTTGCACTGTTTTATTATTTCAATGCTGTCTATTCTTGCCAAACTGACTTTTCACTATAGATAGGTAGATACACTTTATTAAACCTGAGGGAAATTTGGTTTTGTTACAGCTGCACCAACCAAGAATAGAGCGTAAATATAGCAATTCAAAAAAACCCCCAACAATCAAACAACAAATGCAAAACTATGCCAGATGGAAAATAAGTCCAGGACCAGTCTATTGGCTCAGGGTGTCTGAACCTCCACGGGAGGAGCTGCACGTTCGATGGCCACAGGCAGGAACGACCTCCCATGCCGCCAAGTGTTGTTATCACGGTGGAGTGTGGCTGAAGTCCAGCAGTAAAAAGTTCAATATTCAGTCTGCATACACGTTCCTCGATCGTAATATACCCCGGATTGCACCATCCGTTGTTAGCCAGATCAGTAAGCACCCCACTCCTTCACGCCACTTACCGCTCTCGGTGCACTTCCGGTCAGGTGGAATAGTATTACCCACCAAACTCCTCTTCTCCAAAAGTCTCTGTTTTCTCGACCCAGTCCTCTTTCCTCAGCTTTGTGATCCCCCTCTGTGTGTTTTCCTCCGGATTTCAGCAGGGGTGTCTGCCGCTCTGTTCGCTGAGCCAACCGGAATTTGCTGGTCTGTGAAATACACAATGCGACCTTGCTTCTGTCCCACGTGTCGGGATGTAACCATTTCCAGCGCTAAAGAAAACCCAAATAAAACACTCTCTACCAGCATGTTAGAGAGGGTGCAGCTTCGACGTGCACAGCACTATCCTGAACTGTTGCCATATCCTTTAACTTTCTATATGTCCTCACACCCCTAACATTTTGCCATTTAACTTTAATCCTGTTTACAGCCCAAATTATTCGATTTGCCAAGATGCTTGTCCCGGCTGATTTAACTGACACCCACTCTCAGAGAACACAACATCTTTTTTTCCCCCGGAACTGGTGCTATTGCCACAGAAATTTAATTTCACTTCTTTCACGCTGTTCCAGAACCACACATTCAAATCTGATCTAGTTGACATCATGCCAGTTTACAAATAGTCTGTATAGTAATTCATTGATTATTACCTGTGGTTCTATGTTTTAATTTAGATCCTACTTGCTCAAATCGTTTTAGTTGAACCTCCTTTCTTACTCCAGTATGGATCATTGCATCAAAATCTATCGCCTCACTCGCAAGTTTCTCTTTAGGTCTGACGAGATCCTTTAATCCAGGCACCAGACAGGCATCACAGCCTTAAAGCTTGGGGCTACAGTGAATGGTATCTCAATAGGTGTACTCTTTTACTACATTTTTTTCTAATTCACCAGTTTGTATGGCTTTTAATCATGTTGCTGTAGTCATTTTACAGATTGAAGGCTTTGTTCTTGTTTATACCATCAAGAGCTTTGCACCTGTTGGATAAGTGCAAAGATGGATGCTTATTTCATTCTACTTTCTAGATCTCTTGCTTCAGTTGAAACACTCTTATACTTGTTTCAAATACTTGGAGTTATAGGTGTATTGCATACAACACATTTAATCCACTTACATTTTGGCCATCCATACAAATCCCATTTGCCCACATTATGACTACCCTTTTATGACTTGCCTGTTTGAATGACTGTCTAAATGCTTCTTAAACATAGTAATTTATTGGATTCCACCAGGACCTCTGGCAGTATGATCCAGATATCAATCTGTTTTTTAAAGAAACACTCATCTTTCAGATCTCCTTTAAAACTTCTTCCTTTAGTTTGATACCCCTATCATGGGAAAAAGATTTTAATTTGCTCCCTTATCTAGCTTCTCCTTAATATACTCAGGCTATTTCTTGCCCTCTTTCCTAATCTCACTGTCAAACTAAGCTCGTCCAATCCAAGGCAACGTCCTGGTGAATCTTCCCTATGCTCTTCAGTGCAATCACATCTTTCTTCCAGGGTGGCCTCTAGAAATGCACACATTACTCCAAATACGGCTTAACCAAGGTTTTGTAAAGTTGGATGTAGAAATTTATAGAATTCTCATTGATGGAAGAAATAACTGAAACACTTCTCAATTTTAAAAATGCTGACATAAACACTTACCAATTCTATTCTTTTTAGTCTGATATCTTGGATATTAATGAAATATTCAAAGACTTGGGAATGATGATTCATGAACAAGGAGATCTAGTTGGTAAGCAGCCTGGAATTCCAATAAATTCTCAATTGTGCAGTCTTGGGTTCTGTTTTATATGGATTTATGTTGACTGTTAATTAAATGCAATTTTTTTTACTTTGAGTGAAAAGCTTTGTTTAAAAGACAATGACATCGGTATCTTGAGATCCTTCTGGAGTTGTTATCCTGTGTTAAAAGTAATTTTTTCCATCTTTTTATTTCCAAATATACTATTTTCCTAACTTGTATGTGAGTGAACATTTACCTATTTAAGTAAGCACCTAAATATCCCTTCACAGGTATAAAATTTAGAAGCTTAAAGTTTAGGGCAAGGTAAGATGAGTTGGTAGCAAATGTGTCTTGCAAATTGTAACACTACTGCAACCTCATCCTTCTGTGTATGTGGCAAATAGTTTAAGATGATATAGAATAATGACTACTAGTTGATGTTGCCCCATACCATTACTTGTTGGTCAAAATGCTGCATTTATGGTGAACTTGTGTCTTACTATTATGTTTCCTGAATGAATAAGGAGGTTAAGGTCTGAGTCTGACTCATAGAAAGTAGAACCAAGGGGAGGTGACAGGTTGATGGGGCTAAGTGCTTGAGAGAAGTGTTACCAGAGAAGCAAATAAATTTAAATAAAACAGAAGTGAAAAGTGAGCTCTGGTCAGAGCTGAGGCAGGTGCAGTCTGGTGAATTGTCTGAGGAACTGAGCCCGAGACTTTTATTTTTGTGAGCATTAATAGCGCCTTGGATCAAAGTTTACATCAATGATTGTGACATTTAAAGTTTTTGAGGTGGAACTCTTTAAAATAACCAAGATAAATTAAGGACAGTCTTCAAAAGAAAGTGCAAGAAGAGCAAAGTGACGTGGTCAAAGTTGGGATGGAAACTGAAAAATGTTCATTTTTAAAATCTTTTTTTATTAATTATTATTAAAGATCAACAAAAAATATATTAAGATAATTAAGTCAATATGTCAAAATGTACAATAAAGAATTAAATTAGCAAATAACTGATTAACAAAGCTAAGCAATATATCAATAAGAAGAAAAAGTAGTGTTAAGAATTTCTTTTGAAAGAAAAAAAAGAGAGGAAAAAAAGGACCCCTACTAAGGGGGGGGGGGAACCCCTACTAATTTAAAAAAAAATTGAAAAAACCCACCACTGGGAGCACAACCCCAGAGTTGTACGTCATACAAGCTTCCATAAAAGAAAAACATCAATCCGCCAACTCAAATCCATTTAAACAAAAATCGGAAGGAAACCGTATTAATTAACTCAAATCAGATGATGATAATGGGCAAAAGACCCTCACCTTTTCTCGAAATCAAATCAAAGATCAAAAGTTTGACTTCTGATTTTCTCCAAACTAAGGCATAGCATCACCTGCGAGAACCATTCTACCAAAGTAGGAGCAGAAGCATCTTTCCATTTCAACAAAATAGTCCTTCTGGCTGATAATGTAACGAATGCAATTACATGTTGGTCTGATAGAGAAATGCCATGAATATGTTGAGGGATTATACCGAACAAAACTGTCAATTTATTAGGTTGTAAATTAATGTTTAAAACTTTAGAAATTGTAGAAAAATAGATTTCCAAAAATGTTTCAATACAGAACACGACCAAAACGTGTGTCAATGTAGCTATCTCAGTTTTACATCTGTCACATTGACTATCAACATTAGGAAACATTTTAGACAGTCTCTCCTTTGTCAAATAATAACGATGTACAATTTTAAATTGAATTAAAGAGTGACTAGCACAGATCGAAGAAGAGTTAACCAACTTCAAAATCTGCAACCAATCCTCTGTTATCAGGTCATGTTAAGCTCTCTCTCCCAATCTTGGTTAATCTTAAGTGAAGGGTAATTGTGCTGTTGTAACAATAAATTATAAATTTTCCCAATAAAACCTTTCAAATAAAAGGGTTCATTTTTAAAATAATGTCTAACAGGTCAGAATCCTGTATATACGGAAAATTACTTAAATATTCTTGTAAGAAGTGTCTGACCTGAAGATTTTGCAGGAAATGTGAATACGAGAGAGTATTTAGTACTAATTTCTCAAAAGACATCAATCGGCCATCTTGAAACAGATCCATGAAGAAATAAACTCCTTTATTCCTCCAAAGAAGAAAGGTAGGATCACTTAATGAAGGTTTAAATTAATAATTTCGATAAATTAAACTAAAAGGTTTAAATTTTTAAGATTAAAAAAATTATGAAACTGGAACCAAATTTGTAATGACTGCTCAATCACAGGATATAAATTTAAATTGGCAATTTTGGCCAGTTGTACAGGTAGAGAAGCTGCTAATAACGAGATTAAGTGAAACTGTTTCACAGCTTTCAATTCCAAATCAACCCAAGGTGGTCATTCATTTTTATCAGCCCAATATAACCAAAAACACATATAACATATATTAACAGACCAAAAATACATTCTTAAATTAGGCAGAACAAGACCTCCATCCTTTTTAATTTTTGTAAATAATATTTACCAATTCTTGGTATTTTAGTATTCCAAACAAAAGATGAAATTGTGGCGACCCACTTTGCAGCGCACACGAACCGGCTCACAAAACAGCGTGCGCCAGCAGAGAGGCTGGCCCCAAAAAGGGCGCCAGGCCATCTTCACCAGCGGGAGAAAAACCCGCGCATGGAAAGGGTCTGCGAATATGCATTCCCCACAGTAGTCCCGCCCAGGGAGGTCGAGGACGGGAAGGCTTTAAAGGAGGCCGCGAAGTTTGAATAAATCTTTTTTATTGCAACTCCAACTAACCAACTACGTGTCGTTATTCTAGTGCTGTGTGTAGCATACCGCTACAAAATAATAGTCAACCTGATCAAAAAACATGGTAGATTTAAAAAAAAAGGGATATTTTGAAATGTATATAAAAAATTTTGGTAAAATCATCATTTTAACTGCATGAATTCGGCTGGCTAACGAAAGTGTAAGTGGATTCCATCTACCAAATAATTGCTTCATAAAATCCACTAAAGGAAGCAAATTAGCTTTATAAAGGTCTTTATAATTTTTAGTAGTAATAATAATATTACTAAATATTTAAAAGAGTCAGTAACTCTAAAAGGAATGTCATCATATATAGAAGCAGAATCATTTAGGGGAAACAATTCACTTTTTGAAGGTTTAGTTTATATCCTGAAAACTTTCCGAACTCGTTTAATAGTTTCAATAAACTAGGAATGGATTTTTCAGGATTCAAAATATAAACTAAGAGATCGTCAGCATAAAGGGAGATCTTATGAATAGTCCCATTTATGAAAATTCCATGGATGTCTTTAGCTTCACGAAGTGCAATAGCCAAGGGTTCCAGCACCAAATTAAATAACAAGGGACTTAACGGACAACCTTGTCTCATACCCCGCGAAAGCTGAGAAAAAGGAGATCTGTAATTATTGGTAATAACAGTAGCAATAGGGCTTTTATATATCATTCTGATCCACTTATTAAAATTAATACCAAAGCTGAATTTCTCTAAAATGTTAAATAAATATTTCCGTTCAACTCTGTCAAATGCCTTTTCAGCATCGAGAGAGACAACACATTGGGGAGTCTTACAAAAGGATGAATATATAATATTTAACAGTCTCCGAACATTAGAGAAGGAATAACAGCCCGTTACGAAACCTATTTGGCCCCGAGAGATAATTTTAGCTAGAATATTCTCTAGCCGATTCGCCATTATTTCTGAAAGAATTTTAGCATCCATATTTAATAATGAAATAGGCCTATATGAAGACAGTCAGTAAGGTCTTTATCTTCCTTGAGAATTAAAGAAATAGAAGCTTCATAAAATGTGGGAGGTAACTCTCCTATCAAAAAAGAATCTTTATGCATTTCTAACATATATGGAGAAAGCAATTTTTCAAATTTTTTATAAAATCCTACAGAATAACCATCCAGTCCAGGAGCTTTACCAGATTGTATTGAAAAAATAGCTTTCTGGATTTTGTTTTCAGTAATAGGAGCATCAAGAGTTTGTTGATCTTCAACAGAAATTCGAGAAAAATAGATCTTTCGTAAAAGGGCATTCATTTTAGAAGAATCAACTGGAAACTGAGATTTATAAAGTTCAATGTAAAAATCTTGAAAAATTTTATTAATGTCTTCATAATTACATGCTAAACTACTGTCTCCCTTACGAATTTTTAAAATTTGTCTTTTGGCTCTAGCTGCTTTTAATTGAGATGCTAGTAGCTTATTATTTTTATCTCCAAACACATAAAATTGACTTTTCAATTTAAGCAAATTTCTTTCAATAGGATAAGTTAATAGTAAATTATATTGTGATTGGAGTTCAACCCTTTGTTTAAATAAATCAGTGTTAGGAGAGATTGCATAAATATTATCCAAGTCTTTAATTTGTTTTGAAATCTTATCTAACTCTGTTTTTGTCTGTTTCTTAAGCTTAGCTAAATAGGAGATTATCTGACCTCGCAAATACGCTTTAAATGTATCCAATATAATCAATTTGGACACATCTCCCTTATTATTAAAAAGAAAAAAATCTTTTATCTGAGTCTCAATAAATTTGACAAAGTCCGAACTTTGTAATAAATTTTCTGGAAAACACCAAGGCAAATTTGCAATAATGACATCATTCAATTCAAAAACTAAGCTTAAGGGCGCATGATCTGAGAAAACGATAGCATCATATTCACATTTCTGGACTTTAGACAGAAGCCAGAGATCGGCTATAAAATAATCGATTCTCAAATACTTTTTGTGTACATGTGGAAAAAGAAGAATAATCTCTGTCATTAGGATGTAAATGTCTCCGAATTTCAACCAGGCCATAATCAATTTAAAAAAAGAGTTAATAAGTGATGCAGAACAACTCGGAAGCTGCTGATTGGTTGCACTCTTGTCAATCCAAGGTTTAAACAACAGTTCAAATCACCACCCATAACAACAACATATACTCATTTAAATCCATCAATAAAGCAAATACATTTTTAAAAACAAACAACAGGAATTCTGCAGATGCTGGAAATTCAAGCAACACACATCAAAGTTGCTGGTGAACGCAGCAGGCCAAGCAGCATCTATAGGAAGAGGCGCAGTCGACGTTTCAGGCCGAGACCCTTCGTCAACTTCCTTCAGTTAGTCCTGACGAAGGGTCTCGGCCTGAAACGTCGACTGCGCCTCTTCCTATAGATGCTGCTTGGCCTGCTGCGTTCACCAGCAACATTTTTAAAAAAGAAGGATCGTCTACATTAGGTCCATATAAATTAACCAGGACAATTTTTCTATTACAAATTGTTCCTTTAACAATTAAAAATCTACCATTAATATCTGACACAATGTCTTCTTGGATAAATAAAATATTAGATTTAATAAAAATAGATACTCTCTTTGTTTTATTTTGACAAGTAGCGTGAAATTGAAGGCCCTTCCACATTTAAAAAAAAATCTATTTTGATCGCCCGTTTTGATATGCGTTTCTTGAACAAAAATTATATCAGGTTGGAATCGATTAATGATTTTAAAAGTCTTCTTTCTCTTAATAGGATGATTCCAACCACGTTCATTCCAACTTATAACGTTTATCTGTTTAGCTACCACAAAAAATTTTTATTTTATTTAACACATAAATATGCGCATACCAGCACGGGCTAATCAAAACTGGTGGTGATAAGTATAACCATATAGAAAACACACATGCTCCATCCAGAACTCTGTAATGGGGAAAAAATACAATAAAGAAAACTAGAATTAATCCTACAATTAATCTTATAACTCAAAACTAACCCCAGTCCTCCCACCACCCCGAAAGACCCGAAATTCGGCAAAAGAAAAAAGCCGAAATGCGTCCCCATAGAAGTAAAAAAAGAAGGGAGACTGCGCGAGCTGCCCATTTTATAATGATGATTTTAAAAGCTTTCCCTAATTCTTCCCCCAGTAACAAAACAAAAACACACAGCCCTAAAATAGGAAAGCCCTGCAGAAGAAAAAAAAATTGTTTATACTTAATCCTTAAAAATAAGCTGGGGAATGTAGAGACAATTTCCAAAAACACAAAAACAGTAAAATTAAACAAAGAGAAGAATGCCTATGTAATCTCTAACAAAGAAAAATCAACACCATTTTCCATTTAACTTACACACCCAATGAAAATCTGTTTTTAGAAATAAAACTAAATATCTATCTACTAAGCACTCCCAACTATGTGTATATATAAGAAAAAGTCCTTAAGAACTATGAAAACTATCACTTAATTAAAAAAAAAAGGATAGAAACAAATAATCAAACCGGTTAACAATCTGTCCGCTGTGTTAATTTGCTCAGTAAACCAAACAGATTTTGGGAAAGTCATTCATCAGTCACATGAAAAAGTTCACATCTTCTTTAAATGGTCCATCGATCAGAGGACGTCTCAAGCAAATCAAAAATCTTCAAAGCTTGTTTCTTTCCGAAGTAACAATTATTCAGCAGACCTAAAACAATTCAAACCTTGGCTGCAACCAAAATAGAGTTAACATAGTCCATTGCCGCTTTGGGGTCCAGAAAAACACGTGGAGTCGAATCTTTGGGAAATAATTTTAATCGGGCTGGATAGCAAAATGATAGCCTATGATAAGGGATTATTCCTATCTTCATGGTTGGAGCGAATTTAGACTGCAGGTCCATAGCTTCCCGTGGATAATCTTCATAAAAACAAATCTCAGAACCATTGAATTTAAAAACTCTGTTTCCTTGCATATTTCATGATTTGGTTTTTAACTTTGAAACGAGGAAAGCAGACCAAAACTGACCTTGGTTTATTCGGATCCTGAGATTTCGAAGTGAAAATTCTCTGCACTGTTTCCGGAGGTTGAGGTAAAATATCCGGAAACAAAGATTGAAACAAATTAGCAAAATAGTCCAATAATTCCCCACTCTCAGATCCTTCCTTCAATCCAACAATTCGAATATTATTCCTACAAGATCTTGCTTCCAAATTGATAATCTTATGTTGAGACTTTTCCAAGTGGGCTGAAATACCCGCTATCTGACGCTTCGTCTCTTTAAGATCAGAATTCAAGGAAATAATATTTTCCTGCACAAATTGAAAACTCTCTTGTAATGACTTCATCTCAGAAGAGGTAGCATTAAGTTTTACCGTGTTGTTGTCTATTTTCCTGTCGAGAACCATCAGTGAATGTTCTAAACGCTCAGCCCAAACAGGCATCTCCTCTGATGTTCCTTTTAAAGTTTTCCCCTTTCCATTGCTGGATTCAGGAAGCTGCTTTCCACTTCTTAAAGCTTGTGACATAATAACAACTATTCCCCTCTAAGATCCGACAAATAAAAGTTAACAATTCAAAGTTTAAACTGGGGAAAAGGAAGAATTAATCGCAGCCACACAAAATGTGTGTCACTGCATTGGGCAGTAGGCGGAGTCCCCCTGGAAATTGAAAAATTCAATGAAGTCATGAAAGGCACGTATTTTCAGATGGATCTTTCCATAATTTATAACCTGGTATTGAAGTCCATTAATTACAGTGCAATTATATGGTGCAACTATATGAAATTAAAACAGCTTTAAATACAGTTGTCAGCAATATAACATCCTAAACATTCCCAAGTTTCAAGCCTACCTGCTTGCCAAAGGAATGTGCTTGGTGTGTAATGGTAAAATACAAGGTTGTAAAGAGGCAGCAAGATGTCTGATTAATACTTAACACTCAATTATTTCTGTATATGCATTATAACTACACTCCTATTGATTCTTGAATTTATTCACAAGTGATTGCACTGTGAAGAGTAACAAATGCTATCAAATGTACTGCAATGACAGGATAATTTGAGAAGTTAGTGTGGGTTATTTTTCTGAATGTATGAAAATTTGTTATTTTTAGTTTTAATGATTTATTATATTTTTTCTGCAGATAGCATAGAAGCCAATGTGGAAACTGCTGAAGTACACGTACAACAAGCAAACCAACAGCTTAGTAGGGCAGCTGAATATCAAGTAAGATCTCTTCTGAATTGCATATAGATTATGTGGCAAGATGCATTCTCAAATTTGAGAATGAATTTGAACTTGGGCTTTTGGCTGTTTTTAGATCTAATTCACATCAAAGTATTCTTTTGCTGAACTTCTGGCCTGCATTATGCTAAATTAAATGCACACTGCTTTATTTCTCTTGCACACAAGGCCCACTACTGTTGAATCTGAGTTTTCATTTAGTAATACACATGTGAATTAGGGAGCACTTTGGGTGTTGCTAAATAAGATCATAAATTATTTAATTTTAGCCCAACACATACTACTACCTCATCTTTCTTAAATTGATCGCATATTTTTAAATGGGGCTCTACTTCTGATTCTCTCATTTACTCTATCAAGACCTTTTGGGATCTTGCATGCTTCAGTCACGTTGTCTCTTGCTCATCAAATTCCAGTGAACACAAGCACAGCCTTTTCCCTTAAGACATTACCAAAACTTTTCCCCCTCACTTAACCCATTTATATTCCTTTAGTATATATAGATATATATAAATATATGTACTCTTAAGAACTTGATTTTTAACCCAGAGTACATTTGTGTTATCAGCAAATTTAGCAACCAGACCCTTGGTCCCTTCATCCAAGTCATGTATATAAATAATTAAAATGTCAATGCCCCAGCTCTACTTGTTCAGAAAATAAATACCTTCTGTTTTTGGTTAGCCTGTCACTTGATTGCATGCCATTATATTAGGTCCTCTGTTACAAGCTTTAATTTCTACGTGAACCTTTCGTTTTATTGCTTTCAATGTTATTAGAAATTAACCTTTTTTTTATTTCCCATAGCGCAAATCTCGTAAAAAAATATGCATCTTAATCATCGTATTGCTAATCCTTGCTGTGGTGGTTGGACTCATTATCTGGGTAGTAGCATCAAGATGAAGTCTGAAGATCAAGCATAATATTGCACCCAAATTCTGGTTAGCATTAAACATCAGAGTTTATTTACAGATGGTAAATACTTTATTCAAACACATTTAGAAATTGAAGTGTGCTTTCTAGCAATGTAATCAAATCTATTTTATAATTGAAACTGCCATGCTTCATTAATTTGGATGCCATTATTTAAATAATGTAGAATGGTTTATTTCTTTAATGCTCAGGCCAAACATTGTATGGAATCTTTTATCTGCCATGTTGCCATAACTTAACTAAATTAACTGCTAGGATCTGCTGATAATTGTAAATTTATTTTAGTTTGACCTTATTAATGTGCAAAAGGCATTCCATTAGGCCTAAGTGTACTTGGACCAGTGCCGAATGGACTCTTCAATTTTCTGTTAGAGTGATGCCACTTTAATGCTTTTTGACAGCCTTGATTTTGTGGTTGTCCAAATGAGTTATTAAATGAAGTAATAATGCATCTAGTTTTCATCAACTGTGTACCTACTGATTTCGTACTGGAAGTTAACTTGCCATTATCCTGTTTTTGCAATATTTGCACTGAATAGAACCAGTCTGACTTTGTACCAGATTACACTCCTTTGTTTTGTGTTTTATCTTAATGAACAATACAGAATGGACTATATTTGTATTCCAAGGGATGTATTAAACATTTTAATACACTCAAGATAGCATAACTTCAATGCGTCCACATAGTTTTGCAAATTTGCATTTAAAATTAGACTGGTATAGCAATCTAAATGCTGCTTAAATAAACTTTTTCTATATAAATTGTGTTCCTGACGCTGTTAAACAACTTTATACAAGGTGGCAATTGAGGAATATTGAAGTCACGAAAGAATTATGTAATCTTTCAAATCTGTACAAATACACTAATTTGAATAATCAATTGCAATGAACTGCTGTGCATTTGCCTTGTTGAGTGCACCTCTGTTGACACTTCATGCTCAATGCCAAAGTAATTGAGACTTTATTTTCTATCCAATACATTTACTCTCACTTCTGTAGATATATAGCTGCAATGTGAATGATTTATAAAATTAACCTCAATTATTTGTTAAGGCCTTTAGCAGACCTCTGGACTTGAAACACCAATCACAAGTGGGACCAAGGGAGCAGTGCAGTGAATACCACTACTTGTATGTTTTCTCCATGTCACACACACTATCTTGGAAATATTCTATTGTTTCATCAGTGTTAAAGGAGCAGTATGCTTTTAAATCCTCAAGTCCGTACACAAAATTAAAAGCATTGTGGACTATCTTCACCAGATGAACTGCAGTTGCTTAAAAAGGTTTCCCATGAACTAATTTGATGTTAATCAATACTTAAAAACTGCTGGTGAACGCAGCAGGCCAGGCAGCATCTATAGGAAGAGGTACAGTCGACGTTTAGGGCTGAGACCCTTCGTCAGGGCTAACTGGAAGAAGAACATAGAATAGTACAGCACATTACAGGCCCTTCAGCCCACAATGTTGTGCTGACCCTCAAACCCTGCCTCCCATATAACCGCCAACCTTAAATTCCTCCATATATCTGTCTAGTAGTCTCTTAAACTTCACGAGTGTATCTGCCTCCCCCACTGACTCAGGCAGTGCATTCCACGCACCAACCACTCTCTGAGTAAAAAGCCTTCCTCTAATATCCCCCTTGAACTTCCCACCCCTTACCTTAAAGCCATGTCCTCTTGTATTGAGCAGTGGTACCCTGGGGAAGAGGCGCTGGCTATCCACTCTATCTATTCCTCTTATTATCTTGTACACCTCTATCATGTCTCCTCTCATCCTCCTCTCCAAAGAGTAAAGCCCTAGCTCCCTTAATCTCTGATCATAATGCATACTCTCTAAACCAGGCAGCATTCTGGTAAATCTCCTTTGTACCCTTTCCAATGCTTCCACATCCTTCCTATAGTGAGGCGACCAGAACTGGACACAGTACTCCAAGTGTGGCCTAACCAGAGTTTTATAGAGCTGCATTATTACATCACGACTCTTAAACTCTATCCCTCGACTTATGAAAGCTAACACACCATAAGCTTTTTTAACTACCCTATCCACCTGTGAGGCAACTTTCAGGGATCTGTGGACATGTACCCCGAGATCTCTCTGCTCCTCCACACTACCAAGTATCCTGCCATATAATAGATATAATAGAGATGGTAAGAGATTTGAAAGTTGCTTGAAATTCCAGTATCTGCAGATTTCCTCGTGTTTGATCAATACTTGTTTTGCCAGCTCTTACTTTCCATTAATGTGAAGCAATAAGTATCAAACTGGATAACCTTCTGCAATAACCTGTGGGTAGAAAAGTGAATGAGATCCTGTCAAGTACAAACTAGTCAATAACTGTAAGATGTTGAATAGCCAGTACGATGTTGGAAATCCAGAATGATAGATTTAGCCTAACCTACTGAGTTCCTCCAGCACTGTGTGTTATGCATACCAGAATTAAGTTTTCCCACTGGTGTTCATCTCTGCCTTGGCTTTAAACCCCATCATGCTGATGGCACAAACTTCCATTTGCTCAGCTGCAAAGTCTGTCCACTGAGTCCACATGAGAGTGAAACAAACTCAAATATAGCAATCCCATTCAAATGAATCACTGCAAAAAAGATGAGTGAAATTTTTCAATTGTTAAATATTTTGAATTACTCCTTGAAAGTAATTTTCTTTCCAACTTTTGGTAAGTGCTGTGATGGTAACTTCACATTAGTGAGCCATAATATGTATGGGGACAGGTGCAAGTGCACGTGCAGTGCCCTAGCTGGCAACTCTTTTGATCTGCTTTGACTTTTAACAGAGAGAGCATGAAATCCTTGGCCCAAGAGCAGGTAACCAGCAGTCTTGGAGCAATGAGCATCCACCCCATACAGTTTCTTGAAATCTTATCCATTTGCAGAAATCACATTCTGAGTGTATAGGTTTCCTGGTGGAAACCCAACATGACACCATAGGTTTTCATTATCTGCTAACTTTGTTACATTATTGAGATTGCATTCAGCTATTTTTAAATGCATATTTTATTTTAAATGATAGATCATATTTTAAATTATTGGAAGTACTTGTCTGTCACAAACGTGAGATTGCTTCCCTGCTGAATATTTAGTTACTATATCTTAAGTAAAATAATGCAGGGTGTATGCAGAATTTTTTCATCATTATTGTTTGAAATATCTTCTGTTAAAAAGTTACTAAGAAAATACAGATGTCTCATCAACCAAAGCAGGGAGACAGTTTAAATCTCTACCCAAGAAGGCAGCTTTTGATGGTGTAAAAGGTTATTAAAGGGAAATGAACAAAAGATTCCATATCTTTAGATTTTCTAGATTGAGAAAATAGGTTTCCAGTTTTGCCAATTGCAAACGTTCATCTGGACTTCTGATAATATTTGGTCATTTTCAAAGCAAGCCTAAAAGCAACTGTCATTGACTTGTAATATTAGATGAAATTCTTACCTCCATAGTATTAAATGGAACTCAAATTTTGCTCTGATAAAAGACTATATTTGGAGGGATAAATGGATTTCTGACCACCTTGCATGGTAAATGCAATTCTCTGCAGAGAAAGCGCAGATTGATATTGGGCACAGCATCTCAGCAATGTAATAATGAGTTAAAAGCTAATTAAGCATTTTGATGTACAGTAAGCTATAAAATAATACATGGAAAGATTATAGCTATGATTAAAAGAATCCATGACAATTGTTTATTAAATTCTAACCAGAATTTTAACCAAAATACAAGTTGTTAACTTTTCATCTGTATAAATTAATCTTTGTTTTTCCACTCCGTTTACTGTCATATGCACAAGTACATGTATGCAGAGGCGCAATAAAAGATTTGCAGAGCAACACTGGCACATAGTATTGTATAAGCAACTTTCACAAAGAAAATGCAAATCATACATGATTTTTACAAGAAAACAATTAGAACAAAGCTCAAAATGATCGTAGTACTTTCGGTAAACAGTAGTGATTAGGGTTTTAGTACTAGCTGTTTGTTTGATAAATACCCAGACTTTGGTTTTCCATTGTGAGGCCATATTTCACTCTAATAGTAAAGCTTGTATATGTAAGGAATTGAAATAATGCATAAAAACATCCTTTTAGACTTTCCATCTTTCAATGTAATATAAAAATGTTTTAAAATACCGGTTGTGAAGAAATTGTTTTGGTAATTATGTATTTCTGAAGTTGTCGAGTAAAGTTCATAATTCTGTGTGTTTGAGTTCATCTTGAGTCATGGGTAAAATGCGAAGGTCTTTCTGAGCATGAACGACCTAATAGGACAAACACGAGGAAATCTGCAGGTGCTGGAATTTCAAGCAACACACATAAAAGTTGCTGGTGAACGCAGCAGACCAAGCAGCATCTCTAGGAAGAGGTACAGTCGACGTTTTGGGCCGCGACCCTTCGTCAGGACTAACTGAAAGAAGAGCTAGTAAGAGATTTGAGAGGGGGAGGGGGAGATCAGAAATTTCACCAGCAACTGCAATGGGACAAAGTTAATTTTCTGAGGGAAAACACTGGAGGTGTTAAAAGATACACCTTTAATTGTTCTGAGTCATTGAGGAAACACAGCCAGCCCCCAGCTTAAAAATAGAATAAGCCAATAAAAATGCTGTCATACTGTTCTGCCCACATGTTCCCTCAGTTCAGAACAAAACTAAGGGCTTTTTAATTTTTGATGCTTTTGCAGAATAGTTGAAACTCGCTGAGCAGTTGACTACTTTTGGTGTCATTAAAATGTTACACTTTGCACACATCTCAAAAATACAATAATTAGGCTGTATTGATGTCTTCCTTTGACACAGTATAAGCATCAGAAATAAGGTTTAATATCACTGGTGTATGTCATGAAATTTGTTAACCTTGTGGCAGCAGTACAATGCAATACATAGCAGAGGAAAAAAACTGAACTGCAGTAACTATGTATATCAAATAGTTAAATAACAGCAAGAATAGAAATTTTAAAAGTATTCAGGTAGTGTTCATAGGTTCAATGTCCATGCAGAAATCAGATAGTAGAGAAGAAGAAGCGGTTCCTGAGTTGTTGAACGTGTGCTTTCAGGCTTCTGTACCTCCTTTGTGAGAAGAATAAGAGTCTTAATGATGAATGCCACATTTTTGAGGCACCGCTCCTTGAAGATGTCCTGCATACAATGGAGGCTGGTGCTCATGGTGGACCTAACTAAGTTTATAACTCTGCTAAAATTAGACCCGGGGCTAAAAGAGGTGCAAGGATGGATGGCAAAGCTTGATCAGAGTTTTAAGACAAATTCAAAATCAGAGAAAAGAATGAGATGTGCAGGGCCTAAATGAGGACCAACAGAGGAAGGCAAAAGGAGTTAGTAGTTTCAATGGCCAGAACTGGAGGAACACTGATGCTGAGCACTACTGATTAGAGAATGAAATTGTAAAATTGCAGATGTTCATAAGAAATATATATAGTATGGATCAACAAGAATAATGGATGAGTGGAACCCTGTGCAGGATATATGGATAACTGTTGTTTGTTGTGATGTTAAACTACACAAGATGAAAAATAGACTAATTGGAATGATTAAGTCAGGAGGTGGCTATAACAGCAGATGTATGATGTAGAGAAAGAAATATGTCATCTGTTATTTTGTTTTCATTTTAATCAAATGTGTAATAGTAACAGAAATGGATGCACTATTTGTTATTAACACACCAGACAGGAGAACTGATCATTAATTCACTTTTTTACAGCTAGTTTTACATATGTAATGGTGACAGTACTTTTAAGTATGTGACATCCTGTGATAGTAAGATACTATTTTGGTTTCTTTACTTACCATTGGAAGTCCTGATCTCAGCTTTAAGTAGATAAATCAGAGTTAGAATTAGGGTTGGGATTAGGGTAGTTTGTCTTTCCCTTTGTATTTCATTTTTCCCAGGAAATTAAAACTCATGATACCAGTTGAAATGCTCGAGAATAAGGAAGACAGAATCAATGTATTCAGGTTATACTGTAGCCCTCCCATTAGCCAGCCGGGGATAGAGGAACAGATATGTGGACAGTCAGGAGTTGGCTATGGAATGGACTTTGGCAGCAGATGTATGATGTAGAGAAAGAAATAAGTTGCAGAACCTGGACCTCTGTGCCTACCTCTGCAATTGGATCCTGGACTTCCTAACTGGAAAACCGCAGTCTGTGCAGATTGATGATAACATATCCTCCTTGCTGATGATCAACACTGGTGCACCTCAGAGGTGTGTGCGTAGCCCATTGCTCTACTCTCTATATGACATGACTGTGTGGCTAGGCATAGCTCAAATACCATCTATAAATTTATTGATGATACAACCATTGTTGGTAGAATCTCAGGTAGTGATGAGAGGTGTACAGGAGTGAGATATGCCAACTAGTGGAATGGTGCCGCAGCAACAACCTGGCACTCAACGTCAGTAAGATGAAAGAGCTGATTGTGGACTTCAGGAAGGGAAAGATGAAGGAACATGTACCAATCCCTCATAGAGGGATCAGAAGTGAAGAGAGTGAGCAGCTTCAAGTTCCTGGGTGTCAAGATCTCTAAGGATCTAACCTGATCCCAACATATCGATGTAGTTATGAAGAAGGCAAGACAGTGGCTATATTTTATTAGGAGTTTGAAGAGATTTGGCATGTCGACAAATACACTCAAAAACTTGTATAGTTGTACTGTGGAGAGCATTCTGACAGGCTGCATCACTGTCTGGTATAGAGGGGCTACTGCACAGCATCGAAAGACGCTGCAGAGGGTTGTAAATCTAGTCAGCTCCATCTTGGGCACTATCCTACAAAGTACCCAGGACATCTTTAGGGAGCAGTGTCCATTATTAAGGACCTCCAGCACCCAGTGCATGCCTTTTTCTCACTGTTACCATCAGGTAGGAAGTACAGAAGCCTGAAGGCACACACTCAGCAATTCAGGAACAGCTTCTTCCCCTCTGCTATCCGATTCCTAAATGGACATTGAAGCTTTGGACACCAGCTCACTTTTTTTAATATACCGTATTTCTGTTTTTGCATGTTTTTTTAAAATCTATTCATTATACATAATTGATTTACTTATTATTATGCTTTATTTATTATTATAATTTTTTTTCTCTCCACTAGATTATGTATTGCATTGAACTGCTGCTGCTAAGTTTACAAATTACAAATCACATGGCGGTGATAATAAACCTAATTCTGCTTCTGATTCTCATTCTGATGCATTGAAATGTTTAAAAGAAACTAGGTCCTGATAAAAGGTCTCACTGCAAAATATTAACTGTTTCCTCCCCTTGACTGGTGCTGAGTTCCTCTGGTGTTTTGCATGTGTTGCACAAGATTTCCAGCTTTTGCAGAATCCCTTGTATTTATAACACAACAGAGCAATTGTAGTGGGTGTTTCCCCAGTTTTGATTGAGTGCTCTTTAATGCCATAGGCTTAGATAGGGTAGAATTGGTAGGTACATCCATGAGGAATTCTTGATTGTCCTACCAGAGGATGAGCCATATTAGACCTGGGTTGGGAAATGTGCATGGACAGGTAATCAGAGCTTCAGTGAGAGTATTTTGGGAACAGTAATTTTTCAGATAGTTCTGACTACCATCAGCTACAGAAGCAGAATTAGGACATTGGGCCCATCAAGTCTGCTCCACCATTTCGTTATGGCTCATCCAATTTTCCTCTCAGCCCTCATCTCCTGCCTTCTCTCTCTATCACTTCATGCCCTAATCGATCAAGAATCTATCAACCTCTGCCTTAAACATACATAAAAACTTAGCCTCCGCAGCTGCCTGTGGCAATGAATTCCACAGATTCTTTGGCTAAAGAAATTCCTCCTCATTTCCATTCTAAAAGGATGCCCCTCTATTCTGAAGCTGTGTCCTCTGGTGTTAGACTCTCCCACCATAAGAAACATCTTCTCCACATCTACGCTGTCAAGGACTTTCACCATTCAATAGGTTTCAATGCAGTCACGCCTTTCTTCTGATTTCTAGTGAAAACAGGCCCAGAGCCATCAGAAACTCTTCGTATGGTAAACCTTTCAACCCTGGAATCATTTTCGTGAAACTCCTTTGAGCTCTGTCCGGTTTCAGCACATCATGGATTCTAGCATCCAGGAGGCAACACACCATCCTGGTGTCTCTTTTGTGGCCACAGAATCTCCTTTCTGTCTCCCTAACTATTGAGTTCTCTATAACTAATGCACTGCCTGACTCTATCTTTCCCTCTTGAGGCCCAGAGCCAGTCACAGTGCCACCAACCTGGCAGCTGCTGCCATGATCTGATGGGTCATTCCCCCCCACCCCAGCAGTATCCAAAGAGGTATACTTGTTGCTGAGGGGGATGGCCACAGGGAATCCTGCTCTAACTTCTAAATCCCCTTACCTCTCCTGGTAATCACCCATCTACTGTCCAAAGCCTGTACTCTGAGTGTGAGCACCTTTTCAAAAGTCTCGGTTCTAATATCTTCAGCCTCCCTAATCATCCCTAGTACATCCAACACCAGCTCCAATTCCTTGACCGGGTCAGTTGGGTTCACTTCCTGCAGATGTAGTCATCAAGGAAACCGTCAGGTATCCAGAATTCGCACATCTGACGGGAGGAGCATTCCATCCTGACTACACCAAAAAAGAAAAAGGCTTGCCTCTTCTTAACTGTCCCTCTGCCTGTTCACGCCAAAGACTGTTAAGCCAAAGCCTTCACACACTATCACTGGCACACTTAAACAATGGCCGTTCCACTTGAACCTACCATCCTTTTATTTGCAGCTGAGGTTTGGCCTCTGACACTGACACTTTCTGTGCCTCTGCAGTCCAAAAAGACTGGCCTTGCCCAAGTGTGCTCCTTTTATTTTTTCTCCTGACGTCTTCTGACCTGGTACGAACTCCTCCTGCCTGTTTCCTGAGTTTCTGCCTCTCTCCCTTCTTGAAGAGTGGAATGACATTTGCAATTTTCCAGTCCTCCAGAGCCATGCCAGAATCCATTGATTCTTGAAAAATCATTACAAATGCCTTCATAATCTCTTCAGCCTGGGGTTGTATACCATCTGGTCCAGGTGACCATCTGGGATTCCCCCTCCACCTTTCTTTCTCTCTAGCCCTCCCATCCCATGATCCTCTCATATCCCTTTTGCCAATCAACTTCCCAGCTCTTAGCTCCATCCCTTCCCCTCCTGTCTTCTCCTATCATTTTGGATCTCCCCCTCCCCCTCCCACTTTCAAATCTCTTACTAGCTCTTCTTTCAGTTAGTCCTGACGAAGGGTCTCGGCCCGAAACGTCGACTGTGCCTCTTCCTATAGATGCTGCCTGGCCTGCTGCGTTCACCAGCAATTTTTATGTGTGACTCTTTTGAGCTATTGCTGGGGTCTTCCACAGTAAAAACTGATGCAAAATACTTATTCAGTTCATCTGCCATTTCCTTGTCCTTCATTACTACCTCTGTAGCATCATTTTCCAGCAGTTTGATGTCTACTCCCTCCTCTCTTTTACAGTTTATATATCTGAAGAAACTTTTGGTATCCTGTTTAATATTGTTGGTTAGCTCACCTTTATATACTATCTTTTCCTTTTTTTTAATGACTTTTTTTAGTTGCCTTCTGTTGGTATTTAAAACCTCCCAATCCCCTAACTTCTCACCAATTTTTGTTCTATTATGTGTTTATGTTTACTTTGACATCTCTTGTCAGCCATGGTAATGTCACCCTGCCTTTAGAATACTTCTTTGGGATATATCGATACTGTGCCTTACGAATTGCTCCCAGAAATTCCAGCCATTGCTGCTTTGCTATCATCTCTGCTGGTGTTCCTTTTCAATCAATTTTGGCCATCTCCTCTGTAATTCCCCTTACTCCACTGTAATACTGATATATCTGACTTTAGCTTCTCATTCTCAAATGCAGGGTGAATTCCATCATTTTATGACCACTGATCCCTAATCATCTAATCAACTCTGGTTCATTACATAACACCCAATTCAGAATAGCTGATCCCTTCCTGGGCTCAACCACAAACTGCTCTAAAAGGCCATCTCATTGGCATTCTATAAATTACCCTCTTGGGATCCAGCACCAACCTAATTTTCCCAATCTACTTGCATATTGAAATCCCCCCCCCCCCCATTACTATCATAACATTGTCCTTTTGACATGTGTTTTCTATCTCCCACTAATTTGTAGTCCACATCTTGGCTACTGTTTGAAGGACTGTATATAATTCCCAGCAGGGTCTTTTTGTCCTTGCAGTATCTTAACTCTACCCACAACGATTCTAAACCTTTTGATTGTATGTCACCTCTTCCTAATGATTTGATTTCATTTTTTACCCAAAGAGCCATTCCACCCCCTCGACCTACCTGCCTGTGCTTCTAATACAATGTGCATCCTTGGATGTTAAGCTCCCAGCTTAACTCTTTTTTCAGATACAATTCAGTGATGCCCACAGTGTCATACACACCAATCTATAATTGTGCTACAAGTTCATTTACCTTATTCCGTATTAGATTTGACCTCGCCCAGGCATTAGGAAAGGGTTGGGGTGCAGAGTAGCGACAACTGAGGGAAGTCTAACAAGCAGGAGAGCAGGTAAAGTAAATTGGCAATGTCACTTATCAAGTAAATCCACATTTGATATGTGGGAATTGATTATCAATTCCAGCTCATCAAAATGCATACACATGAAGAAGAAAGGTAGGAGAGGTCCAAGAATTAGAATGATAAGTGATGTTCAAATTTAGTCAAAAGAAAAAGTGGATGTAAGGTTTAAGAAGCCAAAATTGGATAAGGAATATAAAACAAACAGTAAAAGATTTGTCTACATCAAGAGGGCTAACAGAGGCCATGAAAGATATTTGAGTAGGATTAAGGAAAACTGTAAGCTGTTTTATGTATACATTAAAAGCATGAGGATAACCAGGGAAAGTGTTGGTCCACTTGAGGACAAAGGTACAAATTTATGCCTTTAGTCAAAGGTGGATGAAGTTCTAAATGAGTACTTTGCATCAGCATTCACCAGGGACAAAGACATGGAGGAGAGCAAGATTAGGGAAGGATATACTGATATTCTAGTGAATATTGATATCAAGGAAGAAGTGATATTGTGTTTCTTGAAGAACGTTAAGATGGCTTAGTCCCTAGAGTCTAAGAGAGGAGATTGCTGGAGCCTTAATAGGCCAGGTTCTAGGTGTAACCCTCAGGTTTGGTTAGTGGCATCAATCTATGGGAAGACAGTCTCTGGCCTCGCCAAACTTGTGAAATCTCGTTTGTGTGGATGCTGCCTGATATGTTACCCTGTACAAATCAGTACCATGAAATATCAGACAGTACATCATAGGCAATTAAACAGCTGAGGTTTATAATACTTAATTTGACTATAGGGTTAGTAAAGAAAACAAAAAAAAGGTCCCATTTTAATGAAACAGTCTAATGTGCACATTGGAGCTCACAGTTTTCCTGTCCAAAAGTTCTCCATTGATTTCCTCCAAGCGTCATTGACTCCCGGCCCCATTCCAAGTCTGCTCTGTCCTGCAGTCTATGACCTCTGTGTTCTGGCAGCTTCTCTCTCCATCTACTGCCGAACAAAAGACCTCGAATAACTCGCTCTGAGGCACACAACAAGAAAAAAAACACTCCCTTCTTTGGACGGCGGAACGTTCCAAAGCCCCAATTATCTCTAGTCATAACCCAAACATTGCTACTGTAACAACTATTGCATTAGCAGTGAAACCTTTCCCAGGGCGTTACATAGGAAACTGGTTCATTTGTTTCAGAGGAATAGGGCCAAAGCAGAAAATTATGGGCCAGTGACCCTTAGATCAGTACCAAAGAAATTAATGGAGGAGAATATTTGGTATAGAATCTACTTGCTTCTGGAAAAGAATAGACTTCTTAGGGAGAGTTAATGTGGCTTTGTGTAAAGGAGATCAATTTGATTGAGTGTTTTTGAGATTACAAATGACTGATGAGGATTGCTTGCTTGCTTGTGCCCTTAACTCCTAGTGGAGTCGTTGGGGCACCGTTATGACAAGCTTTACATCGCTCTGTTCCATCTATCGCGGTTGTGTGCCAGAGCCTGGGTCACCGCAAATGTTTTCCCTGTATATTCTTTAATGTTGTCCGTCCATCTTTTCCTCTGTCTACCTCTCCTTTTCCCCTCCACAGTTCCTTGTAGAACAGTCTTTGCAAGGCCACTGGATCTTGATATGTGGCCATACCATCCCAGCTTTCTTCTCTTCACTGTTGTGAGAAGGTCTTCATGGGGGACAATGTGGTGCTGGATGGTCTTGCAGACCTGCTCATTTGTGATGTGGTCCAAGTATGAGATGCCCAAGATGTTGTGATAGCACCTCATTTCCAATGCCTGTATCTTCCTCTGTAGCTCTGCTGTGAGGGTCAATGTCTCACATGCGTACAGGAAGATGGAGAATACCAATGCATGTAGGAGTCTGATCTTGTACTCAATGGTAATGTTGCTGTCCCTCCATATTGTCTTGAGTTTGGATAGTGCAGTCATTGTCTGTGCAGTTCTTGCCAGGACTTCTGCTCTTGATCCTTCACCACTGATGATTGCCCCCAGGTATTTGAACTACTGCACTGTCTCAAGTTTTTGACCATGGACTGAGATGTCTGTTGTGATGGCACTGTTGGCATTCACCCTGAGCTTGGTTTTCTTGGCACTTATTTCCATTCCGAACTTTGTGGAGGCTCTGTCAAGATGGCTGACCAGGTTGGCCAGTCCGTCCTCTTTTCCTGCAAGTCCATCAATGTTCTCAGTAAATCTTAGGTTTGTGATGTTCCTCCCTCCGATGCTGACTGTGCCCACATGATCTTCAAGGGCAACACTCATGATTCGTTCCAGGAAGACGTTGAAGAGAGTGGGGGAGAGGAGGCAGCCCTGACGGACTCCTACAGAGGTATGGAACCACTCCCCGATGGGGCCTTGAGCGAGTACTGCACAGGTTCCCTGGCATAAAGCTGATGGATTGTATGAATCAGCTTCTGCCCCATGTTGAATTTCTTCATGGTGGCCCATAAGTTATCATGCCAGACCCTGTCAAACGCTTTCTTGAAGTCTATGAAGATGTGGCCGAACTCTCTCTGGTGCTGAAGGTGTTTCTCACAGAGGTTGAAAATCTGCTCAGTGGTGCTTCTGTCTTTATGGAAGCCTGCTTGTTCCTCGGCAATGATGTCTTCTGCCTGAGGCCTCAGTCTGTTCAAGATGATTCTGAGCATTACCTTGCTTACATGGCTGATCAAACTGATGGTACAATAATTCTGGAAAAGTTGGAGATTGCCTTTCTTGGGAAGCACAATGATCAGCAACTGAGTCCAAAATGTCGGCCATTCACCTGTCTGCCAGATCTTATTGCAGATGGTGGTAAGCATGTCTATTGTGGCCTCTCCTCCATGCTTCAGCAGCTCAGCAAGGATGTTGTCAACTCCTGCTGACTTCCCGCACTTCAGTGATCGTATTGCAGCTTCAACTTCTTCACACATGATTGGGTAGTCATCCTCATTGGAAGATTCCTGCACATTCAGTGCGCTTGGATCCCCTTTGCTCTGGTAGTTGTACAGTTCTGAACAGTACTCTGTCCACCTTTCCATTATTTCCTTTCCTCCTGTGAGACTTTTGCCATCTTTGTCTTGGATGGTGTTCACTTTGGCTTGTTTTTCTTTGGTAAGATCTTTCGCCAGTTGGAATGCCTTCTTTGTATTGCTGTTGGAGAGGCTGTCTTCAATGTCTGCACATTGTTCGGCTATTCATCTTTGCTTTGCTTCCTTCATTTCCCTCCTGATTTCCTTGTTGATTTTCCTGTATCCTGTTCTGCTGTGTTTTTATCTTTCTTTAATTTCCTTCTTGTGTCACACATATCCAGTATCCTGTTAGTGACCCATGGTTTAGGCTTGCGGCGGCTTTTCCTCAGAATCTTGCTTGCTGTTTCGGTCATCACTGTGTTAAAATTATTTGTGGTGGTCTCCAGGTCTTCATCAAGGAGAAGTATTGGTACAAACTCCCCCCCCAGTTGCTGCCTGAAATTCTTCAGAGTTGGCCGGGTCTTTCAGTTTTTCAAGGTCGAATCTCAGGGTCGGCTGTTTTTTGGCTTGTTGATTCTCCTCCAGCGCACTCTGATGTTCATCATGACAAGGTCATGGTCACTGCCCACGTCTGCTCCTGGGAATGTTCTGGTCTTCAGTCTGTTCACATCAGTGTTCTGCCGTCTTTACATCAGGATGTAGTCAGTCTGGTGATGTTGACCTCTGGGGGCATACCAGGTCCATCTTCGGGACGTGTTGTGCTCTCCAAGTGTGTTCGACAGCACCATGTTGTTATAACAAGGAGGGAGGAGAAGATGGCAGCGCGCGTGGCCGCTCCAAATTGATATCGTATTTGTAAGTAGGTGCTGTGCACAATCCTGATTTGATGGAGACAGACGTGAGAAGCACAGAGGAACATCTGGAGAAACTTCTGAAATGCCCGCTTCGCTGCCGCTGCTATGGTGCGATTGAGAATCTCCGGAGGGGAAGGCCCCGAATCCTCGGCTTTGTCTATTGCCTATTGCTGGGGCAGGGGTCAAAGCGCTCGGCAGAGATAGTCCTCAGTGTTGGAGGGCTGGTAGGAGGCTCGAAGTTTTCAGACGGACTCAAGAGTCGGCTGTGGTCGGCTGCTTCCAGGGTGCTGCATTGGCAAGTTTGCGGTGCTGGAAGCTCATGGCAGAAGAGTTTTTCTTCCTTCTACCATCTGCATGAGATGATGGAACTTCCGAGAGACTTTGAGACTTTTTTTTACCATGCCCATGGTCTGTTCTTCATCAAATTATGGTATTGCTTTACACTGTTGTAACTGTATGTTATAATTATGTGGTTTTTGTCAGTTTTTCAGTCTTGGTTTGTCTTGTGTTTCTGTGATATAATTCTGGAGGAACATTGTATCATCTCTTAATGCATGCATTACTAAATGACAATAAAAGAGGACTGCGTGTCCTCATAATCTAATAATAATCTAACTGGCAAATTCCAACAGGCGTAGACCCCTCTCATTGAAGGTGTTATTTCATGAGGGGCCGATGAGATCTCCCCAATCATCTTATACATCTCTGCCCACCTTGGCATTCCAGTCACACTGAATGATCAAAATATCTTTTTTGTCCACCTTGTCGATGACATCTTGTAGTTTCTTACGGAATTCTTCAATATGTTCATCGTTGTAGTCTGTTGTTGGGGCGTAGATTTGTGCCACTGTGATGTTGAATGGCTTTACTCGCATGCGGAAGGTCATGCGCCTGCTTGACTCTGGTTGGCATCCTAGGACAGTGTTTTTGATGGATTTGTTGACAAGGAACCCTACACCATTTTCATGTCTGTTCTCTTCTCCGCTGTAATAGAGTATGTATCCTTCCTCAGTATACACTTCTCCAGCGTTCTTCCATCTGGCTTCACAGAGCCCGAGGAGGTGCCACTTGTATCTTTCCATCTCAAGTGCGAGTTCTTTGAATTTCCCTGCTTGGTTCAGCGTTCTTACATTCCATGTCGCGATTGTGATGTTCTCCCTGCCACGGATCTTCTGTGTCGAATCACCAGTAGCACGTTTATCACGTCTGCTCTGGTGTGAGATGGATAGCGCGGTCATTGGTAACCCGGGCTGCGACCGTTCCGGTATGAAGTTGCTTTTTGGTGTGCTCATCATGCGGCGCGTCTTGGGCATCTGAAACCTGGCGCAGCCCATCCCTCTCCAGGTTTGACTACAGCCGATTTCCTCCAGCTAGGTGGCTCGCCTTGAGGATATGTCCTAGGATGGTAGTGGTTGAGAACGGATCCAAGTGCAAGACACACACACTGAAGTACTAGGGACAGGACTAGGATACAGGGCAATGGCAAGGACATGGACAGGAAATCCAGGAACCTGGAACAGGACTGGACAAAAGAGCTAGGAGCCTGGGCTTGGATTCTGAGCCAGAGCCTGGACAAGGACCCAGAACCTGGGTCTTGCCTCTGGCTCGGACCCCAGAGCTAGGCAAGGACAAGGTTTGGCTGGCAGGCAGGACGAGGCTGGAGTCTTAGAGACTTGAGGCGAGGCTTGGCAGGAGGCAGGAAGCTAGAGACTTGAGGCAAGGCTTGGCAGGAGGCAGGAAGCTAGAGACTTGAGGCAAGGCTAGAGGCCAGAGACTTGAGGCGAGGCTTGGCAGGAGGCAGGAGGCTGGAGTCTTCAGGCTTGAGGCTAGAGACTAGAGGCGAGGCTTGGCAGGAGGCAGGAGGCTGGAGCCTTCAGGTTAGAGGCTAGAGGCTGGAGCCTTCAGGTTAGAGGCTAGAGGCTAGGCAGGAGGCTGGAGTCTTCAGGCTAGAGGCTAGCGGCTAGGCAGGAGGCAGGAGGCTGGAGTCTTCAGGCTAGAGGCTAGGCAGGAGGCTGGAGTCTTCAGGATTGAGGCTAGGCAGGCTCCTCCGGGGCAGGGCGCGGATCACCTGGGCAGGGCGCGGTTCACCACCCGATGGAGGCATGGGACAGGAAGGGACAGAACCAAGCACAGGTAACGGCGAGATGGCCTGGCTTACCCGACGGAGGCAAGGGACAGGAAGGGACAGAACCAACCGCAGGTAACAGCAAGACGGCCTGGCTTACCCGACGGAGGCAAGAGACAGGAAGGGACAGAACCAACCGTAGGTAATGGTGAGACGGCCTGGCTTACCCAATGGAGCCAAGGGACAGGAAGGGAGCTAGGTACAGGGTGGCTCCAGGACAAGACTGCAGGCGAGACGAGGCGAGAGTTACCAGCAAGACAAGGCAAGGCTTCAGGCAATGCAAGGTGAGATGAGAACTTCAGGTGAGGCGAGAGTTACTGGCAACACAAGGCAAGGCTTCTGGCAAAGCAAGGTGAGACGAGAATTTCAGGCAAGGAGAGAGTTACCGGCAAGACAAGGCAGGGCGACAGGCCAGGAAACAGAAGGCAGAGGACGGGATACAAGGAGTGAGGACGAGAACAATCCAGCAACCACGCCCTGGTCTCTGGAGGTATTTATGCAGCCAGCCCCAACGAGCATCAGCTGCCTCAATTAGAGCTAAACAAGAACAGAAACAGGGTAAACAGGAAAACCTGGAGCAAGGGTCGATGGACCGGACCATGAACTGGAATACAGATCTCACGGACCAGACCATGACAGGATAGGGGCTTTAAATTGGCATTATGGTTCGAAGGTTGAAGGATCTGTTTTAATACTATATTGTACAAGTCTGTAGAGACTTGTTTTGGATTTAATTTGACTTTGACCAAGTATCAATGTGTGAACTCTTTAATACTTAGTTTTTTAAAATATTTTAATTGTAACTTAGATATATAGTGGTAACATGACAAGAAGGTGATTAGCAATTCCTATCTGCCTTACCTTTGAGGTTTTTGCCAGTGAGTATACTGACGATTGATTACACTTCATCAGCACCACTAAGTTCCTGTTCTTTAGTGCTGAAGGTTATATTATGTCTCAACGTTTAATAGGTCTGACGGTTAGGGGAATTTTGTTCTGTCTAATTTACTGATTTGATAAACCAATTAGAAATGTTGGCTCTGTTATAGGAGTCAAACTATATAGGAGGCTGCAGTAGAACAAAGGACCCTACGGAAAATCCTGGAAATTCTGCACAATGTTCCTCACCCACTGCATGCCACCTTGGCTGAACAGAGGAGCACTTTCAGTAAAGTAAAGGCATCCGTTAGTCTTGCGAGACCATGGATCTGTGCCTGGAAAGTCTTCACTCTCCAGGGCGCAGGCCTGGGCAAGGTTGTATGGAAGACCAGCAGTTGCCCATGCTGCAAGTCTCCTCTCTCCATGACACCAATGTTACCCAAGGGAAGGGCATTAGGACCCATACAGCTTGGTACCGGTGTCGTCGCAGAGCAATGTGCGATTAAGTGCCTTGCTCAAGGATACAACACGTTCCCTCGGCTGGGGCTTGAACTCATGACCTTCAGGTAGCTAGTCCAATGCCTTAACCACTTGGCCATGTGCCCACACATTATAATCTTTATTGCCTCAATTTTCATGTATTTGATTCCTGGAATTTTCCAACCCTCCTTCTCCCTGCTCCGCCTCACCAACCTATCCCTCGATTTATTTTAACTAGTATCGGGGTCTGCTTTGGTTCTTAATCACAGAAATTAAACTGTTAGTTTGGGAACTGAAATATATATAAAAAAACACAGGGGGTTCTGGAAATGATAAGCAGGTCAGGCAGTACCTATGGAAACTGAGCTGATGTTTTGGATCAAACACACAAAATGCTGGAGGAACTCAGCAGGCCAGATGCATCTATGGTAATAGACTAAGAAAATTACACTGCTCCAAAGAGCACTATATGAGGTCATTCTTACCCTCAGCCATTAGATTCTATAGTCAGTCAGCCTTTTGCCGGGAAAGCGATAATCCCCTGCTGCTAGACTGTTATTAGCCTCTGTTTATCTCTGTTTATCACACCCTGCTATCACAGACACTCTGTGTAATACTGTGGAATGCTACCATCACTTCTTATCTGGATAGTGTGAATTTGCACCATTACTGTATAATATTATGGTAATGCTTGCACTACCATCTTATTGGTGTGAACTTGGAAATCCTGTTATTCCAATGTTCTCTGACTTGTAAATCTTGTAAATCTTATTTTTAAGGTAACTTATTTTTTTATTCTTTCTTACTTCTCTTCTAATATTTGTATGTATGTTGACTTGTAATGTTACTGTGACACTGTAGTTTCCTTTGGGTTTGCATTTTTAAAGACTTGAATTCTCAGGAGTTATCCAACAAAATATTCCCTTGCTGCTGAACAAATAATGCCAGATATTTAATGAATCAGAAAAGAATGCCACAAGCAGGACTTCCTGGTGGCCAAATATTTTAATTCCAATTCCCATTCCCATTCCCATTCCAGCATGTCGATCCCTGGCCTCCTCTTGCGCCAAGATGGAGGAGCAACACCTTATATTCCATCTCAGTAGCCTGCAACCTGATAGCAAGAATATCAATTTCTCCTTCTGGTAAACAAATCCACCAATCCCCCCACCCCCCCAATCTTCATTTCTGTGCTCTTTACTTCTTCTCCCCTGGGCCTCCTCCTCCTTCCCTTTCTCCTCTGGTCCATGCAGCTCTCCTATCAGATTCCTTCTTCTCCAGCCCTTCACCTTTCCCACCCAATAGACAATAGACAATAGGTGGAGTAGGCCATTCGGCCCTTCGAGCCAGCACCACCTTTCACTGTGATCATGGCTGATCATCCACAATCAGTATCCAATTCCTGCCTTAACCCTATAACCTTTGATTCCACTATTTTTACCTGACTTCACCTGTCACCTTCCAGTTGGTGTCTTTCTCCTACCCCTACCTTTTTATTTTGACATCTTCCCCTTCCTTCTCAGTCCTGAAGAAGGGTCTCAGCCCAAAACATCGACTGTTTATTATATTTCATAGATGCTGCCTGAACTACTGAGTTCCTCCAGCATTTTATGTATTGCTTTGGATTTCCAACATCTGTAGACCTTCTTGTGTTTATGGTTATGGATTGATGTGATAGATATTTATTCACTAATTTCATAACCAGGTTATTGTCACTGACATATGTTGAAAAATTAGTTGTCTTCAAACAGTAGCGCAATGCAATATATAAGAACATAGAACATAGAAATCTACAACACATTACAGCCCTTTCACTGACAGTGTTGTGCTGAGCACGTGACCTACTCTAGAAACTGCCTAGAATTTCCCTACTGCATAGCCCTGTATTTTTGTAAGTTCCATGTACCTACCTAAGAATCTCTTAAAAGACTCTATTGTATCCGCCTCCACCACCATTGCTGGCAGTGCATTCCATGCACCCACCACGCTCTATGCGGAAAAACTTACCTCTGACATCCCCCCTGTACCTACTTCAAAGCACCTTAAAACTATGCCCCATCGTGCTAGCCATTTCAGCCCTGGGAAAAAGCCTCTGGCTATCCACACGATCAATGCCTCTCATCATGTTATACACCTCTATCAGGTCACCTCATTCTCTATTGCACCAAGAAGCAATGAGGGGAGTGGGACAAACAGTCCATGAGCAGGGTGGCTGAGGTCCTGCATGGGGAGCAAGGATATGGCAGACCAATTGAATAATTACTTTGGTTCTGTCTTCACTAAGGAGGACATAAATAATCCTCCAGAAATAGTAGGGGACAGAGGGTCCAGTGAGATGGAGGAACTGAGCGAAATACTTGTTAGTAGGGAAGTGGTGTTGGGTAAATTGAAGGGATTAAAGGCAGATAAATCCCCAGGGCCAGATGGTCTGCATCCCAGAGTGCTTAAGGAAGTAGCCCAAGAAATAGTGGATGCATTAGTGATAATTTTTCAAAACTCGTTAGATTCTGGACTAGTTCCTGAGGATTGGAGGGTGGCTAATGTAACCCCACTTTTTAAAAAAGGAGGGAGAGAGAAACCGGGGAATTATAGACCGGTTAGCCTTATGCTGGTGGTGGGGAAACTGCTGGAGTCAGTTATCAAAGATGTGATAACAGCACATTTGGAAAGCGGTGAAATCATCGGACAAAGTCAGCATGGATTTGTGAAAGGAAAATCATGTCTGACGAATCTCATAGAATTTTTTGAGGATGTAACTAGTAGAGTGGATAGGGGAGAATCAGTGGATGTGGTATATTTGGATTTTCAGAAGGCTTTTGACAAGGTCCCACACAGGAGATTAGTGTGCAAACTTAAAGCACACGGTATTGGGGGTAAGGTATTGATGTGGATAGAGAATTGGTTAGCAGACAGGAAGCAAAGAGTGGGAATAAACGGGACCTTTTCAGAATGGCAGGCAATGACTAGTGGGGTACCGCAAGGCTCAGTGCTGGGACCCCAGTTGTTTACAATATATATTAATGACTTGGATGAGGGAATTAAATGCAGCATCTCCAAGTTTGCGGATGACACGAAGCTGGGCGGCAGTGTTAGCTGTGAGGAGGATGCTAAGAGGATGCAGGGTGACTTGGATAGGTTGGGTGAGTGGGCAAATTCATGGCTGATGCAATTTAATGTGGATAAATGTGAAGTTATCCACTTTGGTGGCAAAAATAGGAAAACAGATGGTGACCGATTAGGAAAAGGGGAGGTGCAACGAGACCTGGGTGTCATTATACACCAGTCATTGAAAGTGGGCATGCAGGTACAGCAGGCGGTGAAAAAGGCGAATGGTATGCTGGCATTTATAGCAAGAGGATTCGAGTACAGGAGCAGGGAGGTACTACTGCAGTTGTACTAGGCCTTGGTGAGACCACACCTGGAGTATTGTGTGCAGTTTTGGTCCCCTAATCTGAGGAAAGACATCCTTGCCATAGAGGGAGTACAAAGAAGGTTCACCAGATTGATTCCTGGGATTGCAGGACTTTCATATGAAGAAAGACTGGATGAACTGGGCTTGTACTCGTTGGAATTTAGAAGATTGAGGGGGGATCTGATTGAAACGTATAAAATCCTAAAGGGATTGGACAGGCTAGACGCAGGAAGATTGTTCCCGATGTTGGGGAAGTCCAGAACGAGGGGTCACAGTTTGAGGATAAAGGGGAAGCCTTTTAGGACCGAGATGAGGAAAAACTTCTTCACACAGAGAGTGGTGAATCTGTGGAATTCTCTGCCACAGGAAACTGTTGAGGCCAGTTCATTGGTTATATTTAAGAGCGAGTTAGATATGGCCCTTGTGGCTACGGGGATCAGGGGGTATGGAGGGAAGGCTGGTGCAGGGTTCTGAGTTGGATGATCAGCCATGATCATAATAAATAGCGGTGCAGGCTCGAAGGGCTGAATGGCCTACTCCTGCACCTATTTTCTATGTTTCTATGATCTTACTAGCCCTTTTTCAGTATCTTTCTGGATATACGTCCTTGAGGGCAGGTAGGCTGGTGCCAGTGATAAGTTGGGCAGTTTTGACTACCTGTTGTAGGGCCTTCCTGTCGGCCATAAATTAGAATATAGAATTTATTTAAATCTTACATCCATGCAATCCCCTGTGTGTCTGTAGAATCAATTGAGTATAGATGGGCATAGTCCAGGTCTCTTTAGCCTTGGAAAGCAAGAGGCTTTCCGGATTGTGTACAATGTGTTCTAGGACTGTGAGAGGTTGTCCAAGATGTTTGAAACTGCTGTCAGTTTCCACTGCTCTGATGCCAATGCAAAGAGGGGTGTGAGTTCTCCTGAAGTCGATAACCATCTCCTTTGTCTTGTTGGCATAGAGGAAAAGGTTATTTGCCTGGCACCAGGACTCGAGCTCTTCCACCTCCTCGCTGTAGGCCATCTCATCATTATTGGTGAGTGAAGGGAGATTTGACAGAGGTATACAAAATTATAAGGGTATGGATAGGATAAATGCATGCAGGCTTTTTCCACTGAGGTCGGGTGGGACTATGACTAGAGGTCATGGGTTAAGGGTGAAAGGTGAAAAGTTTAAGGGGAACATGGGAAACTTCTTCACTCAGAGGGTCATGAGAGTGTGAAATGACCTACCAGTGCAAGTGGTGCATGCAGAGTTAGATTTCAATGTTTAAGAGAAGTTTGGATAAGTTCATGGATGGTAGGGTTACAGAGGGCTATGGTTCCAGTGCAGGTTAATGGGAGTAGTCAGATCAAGTAATTTAGCAGAGACTAGATGGGTTGAAGGGCCTGTTTCTATGCTGTACTTCCCTGTGGCTCTATAAGTCTATGCGCCCCACCATTGTCGTCTCATCGGCGAAAAGGACAATGCAATGACTTAATTCCTCAGCAATCTATTCTCTTTCACGTTCGCTCCAAGTTCACCCTTATTCTCTTAGCATCCATAACAGAAGGGGTAATTTATTAAAGATAAATGATGTACCATCCAGCACATGTCAGGGCATAGAGGAAACTGGAGCGACTGGGGAAAACCCACAGGGTCACAAGTTCAAGATCAAACCCAAGTTGCTGGTGCTGTGAGGCAACAGCTCCACCTGCTGAGCCAATGTGTCAACCAAACACTCTCAGTCAGCTCAGGGCAACCTGCTGAGCCAGTGTGTCAACCAAACACTCTCAGTCAGCTCAGGGCAATCTTGCACTTGTGTTCGCCTACCAGCCCCGACTAGGAGTTGAGGATGCCATCGTCTACCTGCTGAACCGTGTCTACGCCCACCTGGACAAGCCAGCGAGCACTGTGAGGGTCATGTTTTTTGACTTCTCCAGTGCGTTCAACACCATCCGCCCTGCTCTGGTGGGGGAGAAGCTGACAGCGATGCAGGTGGATGCTCCCCTGGTGTCATGGATTCTTGATTACCTGACTGGCAGACCACAGTACGTGTGCTTGCAACACTGTGTGTCCGACAGAGTGATCAGCAGCACTGGGGCTCCACAGGGGACTGTCTTGTCTCCCTTTCTCTTCAACATTTACACCTCGGACTTCAACTACTGCACAGAGTCTTGTCATCTTCAGAAGTTTTCTGATGACTCTGCCATAGTTGGATGCATCAGCAAGGGAGATGAGGTCGAGTACAGGGCTACTGTAGGAAACTTTGTCAAATGGTGTAAGCTGAATTATCTGCAGCTTAATCTGAAAAAGACTAAGGAGCTGGTGGTAGACCTGAGGAGAGCTAAGGCACCGGTGACCCATGTTTCCATCCGGGGGTCAGTGTGGACATGGTGGAGGATTACAAATACCTGGGGATACGTATTGACAATAAACTGGACTGGTTAAAGAACACTGAGGCTGTCTGCAAGAAGAGTCAGAGCCGTCTCTATTTCCTGAGGAGACTGAGGTCCTTTAACATTTGCCAGACAATGCTGAGGATGTTCTACGAGTCTGTGGTAGCCAGTGCTATCATGTTTGCTCTTGTGTGCTGGGGCAGCAGGCTGAGGGTAGCAGACACCAACAGAATTTAACAAACTTATTCGTAAGGCCAGTGATGCTGTGGGGATGGAACTGGACTCTCTGACGGTGGTGTCTGAAAAGAGGATGCTGTCTAAGTTGCATGCCATCTTGGTCAATGTCTCCCATCCACTACATAATGTACTGGGTGGGCACAGGAGTACATTCAGCCAGAGACTCATTCCTCCAAGATGCAGCACAGAGCGTCATAGGAAGTTATTCCTGCCTGTGGCCATCAAACTTTACAACTCCTCCCTTGGAGGGTCAGACACCCTGTGCCGATAGGCTGGTCCTGGACTTATTTCATAATTTACTGGCATAATTTACATATTACTATTTAACTATTTATGGTCTATTACTATTTCTATTACTATTTATTATTTATGGTGCAACTGTAACGAAAACCAATTTCCCCCTGGGATCAATAAAGTATGACTATGACTATGACTATGACTATGTGTTCAACATTTGTATCCCGATATATTTGTATGATGCTTTCCTCAATTATAAGAGGGGCTTGGCTGTCCTATGTTTTACAAACAGTCTAAAAGCTAGTTATTTTACATGTGGATTTCCGAAGCGTTTATAGAAATTTATCTTTCTCCCATGTGACACAGATAGAAAAAGATTAGCTTTATTTATCACATGCACATTGAAACATACAGTGAAGTGCATTGTTTGGTCAAATCAAATCAACAAGGATTGAGCAGGAGTTATCTTACAAGTGACCAAAAGACAATAATAGACAGAAGCAGAATTAGGTCTTTCGGCCCATCCGGTCTTCTCCGCCATTTCATCATGGCTGATCTATTTTCCTTCTCAACCCCATTCCCCTGCCTTCTTCCCATAATCTTTCATGCCCTGACTAATCAATATCGATCTCTGTCTTAACTAAACCCAGTGACCTGGCCTCCAAAGCCACATGTGGCAACAAATTCCACAGGTTCATCATTTCCATTCTAAATGGATGTCACTATATTCTGTCGCTATGCATCTGGTCCTAGACTCCCTACTATAGAAAACATCGTTTCTACATTCACTCTATCTAGACATTTCAGTATTTGATAGGTTTCAATGAGAACCCCCTCATTCTTCTAAATTCTAGTAAGTACAAGCCCAGAGCCATCAAATGCTCCTATATAATAACCTTTTCATTGCCAGAATCATTCTCATGTTCGTGAATCATTTTCCTCTGAAGTGGCCTCTAACGTCAGCACATCCTTTCTTAGATAAGGGGCCCAAAACTGCTCACAATACTCCAAGTGAGGCCTCACCAATGCCTTATAACTCCTCAACATTACATCCTTGCTTATATATCCTAGTCCTCTCAAAATGAATGTTAACATTGCATTTGCCTTCCTCATCACCAACTTAACCGGCAAGTTAATCTTTAAGGATGCTGCACAAGAACTCCCGAGGCCCTTTGTAGCTTGGATTTCTGGATTTTTTGTGCATTTAGAAAATAATCTATGCTTTTATTTCTTCTGTGAAAGTGAATGGCCATATACTGCCCAACACTGTATTCCATCTGCCACGTCTTTGTCCATTCATCTAATATATCTAAGTCCTTCTGCAGCTGCTCCTCTTCACCTATCACTTATCTTCGTATCATCCACGAATTTGGCCACAAAGCCATGAACTTTGTCATCCAAATTATTGACATATGATGTAAAAGGAAGTGGTCCCGACACTGACCCTTATAGAACACCACTAGTCACTGGCAGACAACCAGAAGAGGCTCTCTTTATTCCCACTCTTTGCCTCCTGCCAATCAGCCAATCCTCTATCCATGCTAGTATCTTCCCTGTAATACCATGGACTTTTAAGCAGCCTCATGTGTGGAACCTTGTCAAAGGCCTTCTGGAAATCCAAATACACAACATCCACCGATTCTCCTTTGTTTATCCTGCTTGTTATTTCCTCAAGGGATTCCACCAGCTTTGCCAGGCAAGATTTTCCTCGCTGATTTTGGCCTATTTTTATTGTGTTCCTCAAAGTACACTGAGATCTCATCCTTAACAATCAGCTCCAACTTCTTCCCATCCATGGAGGTCAGGCTATCTGACCTACACTTTTTTTTTCTTTTTCCTTCCTCCCTTCTTGAAGAGTGGAGCAGCATTTGCAATTTTCCAGTCCCCCAGAACCATGTTAGAATCCAGTGATTCTTGAAAGATCATTACTAATGCCTCCACAATCTCTTCATTTCAGAAGCCAAGGGTGTAGTCTATCTGGTCCAGGTGACTTATCTACCTTCAGATCTTTCAGCTTCCCAAGCTGCTTCTGCTTAGATAGAGCAACTGCACTCACTTCTGCTCCGTGACACTCTCGAATTTCTGGCATACTGCTAGTGTCTTCCACAGTGATGCAAAATACCTATTCAGTTCATCTGCCATTTTCTTGTCCCATATTACTATTTCTCCTGCGTCATTCTCTGGTGATCCGATATTCACTCTCACTTCTCTTTTATTCCTTATATATCTGAAAAAAACTTCTGTTATCCCCTTTGGTATTATTAGCTAGCTTACCTACAGATATAATCTTTACCATCCTTGTGGCTTTTTTTATTTGACTTCTGTTCCTTTGTAAAAGCTTTCCAACTCTCTTACTCACCACTAATTTTTATTTCTATTATATGCCCTCTCTTTTGCTTTTATGTTGCTTTAGACTTCCCTTGTCAGCTACAGTTGCATCATCCTGCCTTTAGAATACTTTTTTTTCTTTGGGATGTATAGATCCTGTACCTTTTGAATTTCACCCAGAAACCCCAGCCATTAGTGTTCTACCATCATCCCAGCTAGTGTTCCCTTCCAATCAACTTTGGCAGGCTTCTCTCTCATGTCTCGATAATTCCCTTTACTGTTACATGTGACTTTAGCTACTCCCTCTCACATTGCAGGTGAAGTCTATCATATTATGATCACTGTCTCCTAAGGATTCCCTTAGCTTAAACTCCCTACTCAAATACAGTTTATTACACAGCAACCAATGCAGAATAGCTTTTCCCATACTAGGCTCAATCACAAGCTGCTCTAAGAAGCCATCCTCTAGGCATTTTACAAATTCTCTCTTTTGGGATCCAGCACCAACCTGATTTTCCCCAATCTACCTGCATATTGAAATCCCCCATGACTATCATAACATTGCCTTTTTGACATCCATTTTCTATCTTCCATGGTAATTTATAGTCCACATCCTAGCTACTGTTTGGAGGACTGTATGTAATTCCCATCAGAGTCTTTTTGCTCTTGCAGTATCTTGACTCTACCCATAATGATTCTACACCTTCCGATTGTATGTCACCTCTTTCTAATGATTTGATTTCATTTTTTCGTCATGTTTCCATGCCAACATAGCATGCCTACAACTCACTAACCCTAACTGTACATCTTTAGAATATGGGTGGAAGCTGGAACACCTGGAGGAAACCTATCTGGTCACCTACAGCAAGTATAAATTCCTTAATTGAATCCCAATTGGTGATCACTGGCATTGTAAAGTGATGTGCTAACTTCTACATTACTATTCCACCTTATAAGCAAATATCATCAAGTAAACAAATGTTATCAGAAGTTACGTTGTGAGCAAGGACATACACACAGTGAGAGTTTATTTCTTTGTTAATGCTGATCCCTTTTGATGTGCTTCTAGAATTATTTTTAAAGATTGTGTCCAAAATTCTTACGATTGAATCTTCTTAGTTCACATGGCTTAGCTTTTCACTGCCAGAGCCAGTTGTGCATTAAAAATTCTGTCTAGTCTGGTTTCCGTGAAGCTTTTTATCAATACAGAAAAGAAAAAGGAAAAGGTAGTCATAGCAAGGATCTTGCTTCTCTTTCCAACGCTGACAGAAAACTAAGTGCTTTTAGAATAGTTAGGACAATTAACTTTGAAAGAGCTTTTGAATCTAATCATAATTTTCAAGTTAGGGCTAAGAGGGGGAGAAAATTACTTGTTTCCATTTCATTTCTCCATCCCGTTTGCTTTCTGAGTTTCAGATAATTTTAGCTTTTTGTTATGCCTCCTGGTTGTCTGTCATTTCTATTTGTTCATCCATGGTTTCTTTAAATATCCCACTACCATCTTTGTTAAAGTACAAACCGTACTGCTTTGTACTTTAATGCCTTTGTCTTTTAACCTCTCTCCTCAGAGAATCAGCCAGTCCTGTGAATGGCTCAGGGAAGGCCACAGCATTGATAGGTTGAGATTTGTCCTTCCTGTTTCTGGTGCTTTGGAGACAGACAGAGGTCACAGCCATAAAAGAGTGTTTGTTAAAAGTATCCTATCAAAAAATGCTGTTCAACAATACAGTTTGAACTTTGCCAGGATGTCGATCAGACATGGAGTTTGGAGCTCCGTTCTAGACATGAAGTGAGAGCGAGCGGGGAAATACTCTAATGGGTAGAGTGGCACCTTGTAAAAAAGAGGTCAATCTTTCCAACCTCAGGTTTTTCTGGCAGGAGTTCTTTTAGTCATCGATACAGCTAACTTCAACTGCTTCATTGATGACAATTATAAGGCTAGGGGTAAGAATGCTTTGAACTGACATTAATATTCAATTCCAGTTGCAACATCCAGCTATTGATGCAGCTCAACAGAGACGAAATTCAGTCATGAGCTGAGGAGTGATATTTGACACTTGTGCCAGGTAATGACCATAAAGTCCAGCAAGGTTAACTGCCTATCCTTGACATTCAAAGGCATACCCATTGATGAAGCCTCATTCTGAAAGCCTCCACTGATGAGAAGCCCAACTTCACCAGCCACACAAATACCATGGCTGCTAAAGTAGGTCAGAGGTTGGGTATATGGTGGTGTATAGCTTGCCTCTTAACACCATAAAACCATCCCAGCATCTGCAGAGCACCAATCAGGAATGTAAATTTGACTGTTCTCTGCTTGTCTGGATGAGTACAGTAGGCAGGATGAAAGGAACTCAATAGAATTGTATTCCATTAGGTATCTAAAACAAGCGTTCCTTCCATCAAGCTGTAGTGTGTACAGTCTACCAAATACCCTGTAATTATTTGTCCTGGCTACTCTCAGAGCCTCCCAGCACCCCAAAACTCCACCTGCAAGGAGAACAATGAGCAACAAATGTGTGCAACGCCACCAGTTACACACGCTGGAACTGAGTTCTCAAGAGTATAAATGTCTTTATTGAAAAGAATTATCTTGCAAGGTGATAGTGCAAATTCATTCTCAGCATAAAAAGCATTTAAATATGAAAATATCCAATGCATTTTAAGTTTTCACAAATGAATTACATTCCTGTAGTAAGAACAGCACACAAGGTGAGTGACAGAAGTATAGGAAGTGGATGATAGCATTGACACGTTGTCCGACAGGGCAACAGTTGCTCCATTTTTGGCTCCCAAGGCTTTATTGCTGGTGGTAATATTGGTATGCCATTTACCTGTTAAAAGAGGAAATTTTTTCAGATCTATTATGCTCATCTTAATAGGAATATATGGAGCACAAAGAAGGTGTAATTGTTACTGAAAGATCCACATGGAAGTTGCAACAATACTTTAGATCAATGCTATTCATTACTAGTTTGTAAATTATGATGACAAGATTAAAGTGGATTCAATTACAGGTTGTGACAGGGTTCTCTTTCTGAAAACTATTCATAACCGAACTGATTGCAGGCCAGAAATGAACAAAAACAATACTTGGGAGAGGATCACAGAAATGACTGTGATGAGATGGCAAGCAGATGTGGGAAGATTGGCTGCCAGTCAGCTTCACTGACTCAGTGAGAGATCGAGTCTGCTCAATGCTCCCAGCTCTGCTCAGACAGGACCAACCCCGATTATTGTGTCTCAGGGGCACATATGGCAAGGGAAGGCACGCAGAGATGCCCTGTTTACATCTGGCAGAAGATTGCTGCAGCTGGCAAATCCATCCCCATCTGTGCAATATTCATTTGTATGTGTGGAGTGTCTATAACTTGGGTGTTTGTAATCTGGGGAGGACCTGTAATCACCTTCCAGGTCCTTGCACCAAGGGCAGGAAGTGCTTAAGACAGGCAAACAAACAACTTGTATGATCATTTCCAGGCAAATTGTTTTTGGTTAAAGATAGTAATCTTCACTCATACTCTTATTTCGTCACAGAGATTCTACTGCTCTCACATCTACACAAAACGTTGTTGCAGGGAAGTAGCATCCATTGTCAGGGGCCCCCACCTGGCAGGACATGCTCGCTTCTCACTGCTGCCATCATGAAGGTGGTACAGGAGCCTCAGGACTCACACCACCAGGGTCAGGAACAGTTATTGCCCTTCAACTATTAGGCTCTTGAATCAAAGGGGATAACTTCACTCAGCTCCCTTTCAAAAACTCATCTCGTGTTCTGAATATTTATTGCTTATTTATTTATTTATTATAGTTTCTTTCTTTTAGTATTTGCACAGTTTGTGGCTTTTGCACTCCGGTTGAACAACCAAGTTAGTGCTTTCTTTCATTGTTTTGAGGACTAGAATATAAAAGCAAGGATGTAATGTTGAGACTTTATAAAGGCCTCATTTGGAAAATTGTGAGAAGGTTTGGGCCCCTTATCTTAGAAAGGATGTGCTGAAATTGGAGAGGGTTCAAAGGAGGTTCATGGAAATGATTCCAGGATTAAATGGCCTGTCTTATGAAGAGCATTTGATGGTTCTGGGCCTGTATTCACTGGAATTCAGAAGACTGAGGGGTAACCCAACTGAAACCTATTGAATGGTGAAAGGCCTTGATAAAATGGATGTAGAGAGCATGTTTCCTATGGTGGGGAAGTCAGAGGACTCAAAACAGAGTGGTGTCATTTTAGAACAGAGATAAGGAGGAGCTTCTTTAGCTAGAGAATAGTCAATCTGTGGAATTCGTTGCCACAGGTAGCTGTGGAAGCCAAATCTTTATGTATATTTAAGGCAGAGGTTGATAGATCCTTGATTGGTCAGGGCATATAGGGGGAAGGCAGGAGACTGGGGCTGAGAGGAGAAATGGATCAGCCATGTTGAAATGATGGAGCAGACTCAATGGGCCAATTAGCCTAATTCTACTCCTGTATCTTATGGTTGTGGTTCTGTTATGGTTATTATTCTATTATGGATTTATTGAGTATGCCCACAGGAAAATGAATCTGAGTGTTGTATATGGTGACTGTGGTGATATCATGTGCGTTGCTGTGCCAGTACATGATCGGACAGAGCACTAAGCATGCGCAGGATTGCCAGAATATTCCAGCATGTGGCTGGGTTAAGACGTGTTTGTTTATTACCGTAAATAAAAGTTCTCCAATTCTTCCAGAATACGATTCTTTACTGTTAACCCACGGTACGTTTAAACAGAAGTAACATGACAGTGACGTATATGTACTTTGATAATAATTTTACTTTGAACTTTAGTAGAATACTCTATGCCCACTCCAGTTACAGTTTTTTTTCCAATTTAGAATAAATGGATAAATGGGACTAAAAGTGATCAGCTTCAAAGCCTATTAATAAACAAACTGATTTGTTAGGTTTGATTTGAATGTGACCTGGCAGTCTGTGTAAGACGAGCATTCACTTTGTATTCTTTGTTGCAATCAAACACAAAGTAAACAGGCTTAATGATTCTGCATTCTGCCTAAACTGCAAACTCTACAGAGGACATGTAAAAAACTTGTATGTTCTTCTTGTTCATATTGCTTAAATTTGCATTTTCATACACGGGAGTGGAGGATCAACCAGATTTTAATGGAAGCATATTTTTGCTTGACAGTTGTATCCTTACAGTGCTACATTATTGGTGATAATTTGATTCTGAATGTGGGATTCCAGAATACAGAAACAGCATTTTATGAGCAAATCAGGATAGTATCTGCTCTTGAACAAAACCAGGTACGTTGACAGTGGAGAACTGCTGTCATCAGAACAGACTGACCACTTCACCCCAACCTGCTGAATCTCCCTGTCTAATTACATGTTTTGCATATTTGCTCTATGAGCTAAATCAATTTCTGCTGACTACTACAGTGTCATCCCATATCCGGCAAATCTGCTGGGAGTTTATGGCTACTGTAAATTAGTTTATTGAAAACAATTGGCAAAAGAATCAAACGGGTCAATAAGGAAGTGAGAGAAGTTGTTGCAAGAGAATGGGGAAAACAAGAATTGAAAGAATTGATGATAGGATTGCTTTACAAAAACCGTAAGTACATCTTGTATTGCAATAAATAAGAGACGTTCCCATTGAAATGTATTAAATTCTTTTGGGACTTGATATGGTAAATAGAAATTTGATTTGTTTCCTTGGCTGGGGTATGAAACCAGAAGTCTACTACAGAGTTTGGCCAGACATCTGAGGTGAGCAAAAATGTCTCCATCCAGAGGTTGGTGGGAAAATCTTTATAAGTCATTATCCAAGAAGGTTAAGTCACCAGGAATACTCAAGACAGTCTGCTGTATTTTTTCAATGTATTAAGGAAATAAAGTGGCATAGAGTTAGTGCAGAAAAATGATGCTAATGTAAAAGATCAGTCTGATCTTGTGGAATGGTGGAGTAGGGACGGGAGCTGAATAGTCAACACATAGGATTAGGATTTAGTCATTCAGCCTTCCAGCCTCTATTCCGGAATTTTTGCCCTTTCAGTTGACCTGCCCACTCATTTTATTATTTACTCCTGCTTCTGTGCCTTAAGATTTTATAGGTTTAAATCTATATTTGTCTCTCATTCTTTTCCAGTCCTATGGAAATTAGCCTGATCTGGATCCCTGCTTATCCCCAAACTTAAATTCATGCAGGTAAAAGCTGCAATAGTTGTAGGTTCTGTAATTCCCAACTGCCTCTGCCTCCTTCATGTACTTGCCTCTTTAGCCAAGGTGGTTATTTTCTGCAAGTCTCACTTCCATATCTAATGTATTAAGGCAGGTTAACAAATATTCACTTTTAAAACCATAAATTTGTAATACAAATTAGACTATCAATTACCTACTGCAATTGGCCAGAAAACACTGAAGCATTCATCACAATTTTGCCAAGTTACTGCAATAAACATTAAAGGAAAGACTTTCAAAATGCTAAACCACAGACAGATGTTTTGTAAGTGAAGCAAGAACCTCTTAAACTGTTCTGCACTATGATTCTGTGAGCTGCCCACAGAACGTTGCTGGCTATTGTCTTCATTTGTTCCCTTGAACATTGCTGGCTATTATATTTATTTTTTCCCTTCCCTCTATATTTCCCTCTTGAATGGCTGCAAGAAAATGAATGCCAAGGTGGTATATGGTAACATATATGCACTTTGATATTAAAATTTCTTTGAATGTATAAATCTCTTTTGACTTGTGTGTTAACAACTTACAGATTATGGCCCTTCCTGTGCTTAAACAGATACTTCAAACATGGTAAGTTTTCTACCTCCATTAATGAATTCCAAGTTCTCAACACTTTGGTGAAATATTTTTCTCTCAATGCTCCTCTATTCCCTCCATTAATTAACTTTAAATCTATGCCACCTGATTACTGGCCCCTCTGCTCAGTGAAATAAGATTTTACTCTTTCTAGGCTTCTAAAATTGTTAAACTTAATTAATTCTTTCTCATCCCTGTCATTCTTTTATTCTTGGCAATGTCCTCATACATCTCCTTTATGCCTTCTCTGCTGTCATCATATCTTTCCTGTGGACTGATAGCGAGAACTCAATTCAGTACTTGAGCATGCAAGTACAGCAGGCAGTGAAGAAAGCTAATGGCATGCTGGCATTCATAACAAGGGGAATTGAGTATAAGAGCAAAGAGGTCCTTCTGCAGCTGTACAGGGCCCTGGTGAGACCACACCTGGAGTACTGTGTGCAGTTTTGGTCTCCAAATTTGAGGAAGGACATTCTTGCTATTGAGGGAGTGCAGCGTAGGTTCACAAGGTTAATTCCCGGGATGGTGGGACTGTCATATGTCGAAAGATTGGAGCGACTGGGCTTGTATACTCTGGAATTTAGAAGGCTGAGAGGGAATCTTACTGAAACATATAAGATTATTAAGGGATTAGACACGCTGGAGGCAGGAAGCATGTTCCCGCTGATGGGTGAGTCCAGAACCAGAGGCCACAGTTTAAGAATAAGGGGTAGGCCATTTAGAACGGAGTTGAGGAAAAACTTTTTCACCCAGAGAGTGGTGGATGTATGGAATGCTCTGCCCCAGAAGGCTGTGGAGGCCAAGTCTCGGGATGCTTTCAAAAAAGAGATGGATAGAGTTCTCAAAGATAGCGGAATCAACGGTTATGGGGATAAGGCAGGAACTGGATACTGATTGTGGATGATCAGCCATGATCACAGTGAATGGCGGTGCTGGCTCGAAGGGCAGAATGGCCTACTCCCGCACCTATTGTCTATTGCAGCCTAATCCTTAATACAGTTCTAGTATAAACTTACAGCTTCTAAACTCATTGCTTCAGAAAGCATCTCATGTATGCCTTCTTAATTACCCGATCTACTGCCTGAAATTTAAAAAATAAACTGCAGATGCTCCAAAGAAACACAAGAAACAATTCTCAGAATTGAGAATGAAAGAAAACAAGTTGATATTGGACTGCTGAGGTATGGTAGCAGGAGGAATGGAAATGACATAGTAGGGCAAGCATTACCTTGGATATAACGCCTTCTGTTCAATAGAATAATAAGACAGTTAGGAAGGAAGAACGTAGTCCTTTGATATCTCCACATTAGCACAATCTGCAGCTTGCACTTATATTCCCATCTGTATTTAACTCATTTTTCGTAGCTTTTAGGATCAGAGATGGATGTCCAGGACCATTCTAATACAGACATATTGATATAGATAATATTGATCTACTGCCTACTGCCTTCAAAGAGTTGTGGACAAACACACTTCAAAATCCTCCTATTCCTTCATACTTAAAATAATACCATTTATCGTATATTCTTCTTCCCTGTTTCCCCTCCCCAGATGCTTTAACCCATATTTCTTTGGAGAGATTAGGCATGCCAATTCATCTACTTTTAAAAATGTTTGACTCCTTAATATTTCCTCTCCCTTTAAGTTTATCATTTCAAATACTTTTACTTCACTATGGAACAGATTAAGTTTTACTTTAATTTCATCTGTCAGTTTATTTTGCAGTTAATGTACTTTTAAGATCTCATCTCTGCATCAGTTATACTTCAAACTTTCAGCTCTATTGTCATAAGCTTCTGTGTTCATCTGGCTCATATGTCTCACATACATGGAGTCTCAAAAGAGAGCTTCCATTTTGACACTGATCAACCTGCTCCTGTCCATCTTTACTCAAGTACTGTATAACCTCAGTTAAAGTGATAGTCAAACGTCAGTAATTGCATACTCACCTGCCATTCCCTTTGATCGTGTTTAGCACACCGAACGTTCATCTCAATTCTATTCACAAGGTTGTTAAACTCCCTTCCTTTCTTTCCAGACCATCTAAATTTATTCATGGCTTCAGTGAAGGAAAGATCTTTGTACTTCTTAGGGCTTTTTATGATAAATGGCCAAGTCCTTGATACAAGAAAAGGTGTACATAACCATAAAGGGCAGTGTTTCCTTTGTTTCTCTATTCACTTACAACATCATTCATTTGGATACATGGTTACTGCAGAGCATGCTCATGTTATAGCATGGCAATCAATTTTATTAATTTTAATATAAAACTACTTTCAAAACATCTTCTATGAAATGATACAAATTGCCCAGTGAAAGACGATTGCAAACACCACAGCTAGACACTTGTGTTGAGTATCTTCATCAATAGAGTTTTAGGAGGAATAATACACTTTCAGCAGCAAGTGAACTAACTAAGGTTGTCAGTGGTGTGGTGAGTTAGGATGTGGGAAAAAGGGGAAGTGTTATCATTGCCGCTGTCATTGCTCACATAATATTACAAACTTTGTTGTTGTTTCAACTAAAATCCAACTGGACAATTGTTTCAGTTTATTTTCTGTAAGTTTTACCATCCCTAATTTACTTTAAGATCAAATACACAGAATATCCTTACAAAGTATAAACTAAGTAATGCATCTCTTTATAAAAGAATTATTGATACTGTTGCATTTATTTCCCATATATCCATTCAGTATATAAGTTCTCTTCAGTTTTTAAATAGGTGATCATGAACTTCTCCTTCAAGCTAAAAATCACTAACATTAATATGTCTCTTTTTCAACTTTTGCAACAACTATCAGGCACCAATGTACACTAATCCCCTTTTTAAAATTGTCTTTGCATTCCCATTAACTCTTCTCAGCTTCTAGCACTCACCTACTGTACATGTTAGGGGAAATTTATAGTGGTCAGTTTGTCTACCAACCTGCACATCTTTTAGACATGGGAAGCAATCACACAGGGGCGACATGCAAACTCTAGGTACATGGTACTTGAGGTGAGGTTCAATGTGATTTCCAATGGAACTTCTGCATCTAATGGAAAAAGCTTTCTGAAGTTCCAAGTTAAATTGTTCTTGAATTAGTCGAGGAAGTTTATCAGGCAGTATCTTTACCTTCTAACTCTATTGTCTGTTTTTATTTTAGCTTTTACTGTGTGTACATTTCTTCAGATTATTCCTCAAAATATTGTTTTTTATTTTAAATTAATAATATTATTTCTATGCTGTTTGTTATCAAACATATTTAATCAGTAGAAAACAATTTGCCACAATTAGCTATTAATATTGAGATACATACTTATGCACTATAGAGTAATATAAATATATTTACATGACTGGTTGATAAATTTCTTTCACGCCAATAAACTTCAACTGTGGAGCTATTTCTGGAAGGCTTTCACATCTGGAAAGATCTATTTTTGGGTAGTAGAGCAAGTAAGACAAACACATTTCATCCCTTGTACTTAGGCCACCCTGTAAAAGAACAAGAACACTTAATTGCTTCTTCACCATATTTTAGAATGCATATGATAGATAATCTCATATTGGAATTTCTAAATTCCATTAATTAGCCAATACTGCGGTAGAAACAAGATACAACTTGCATTACTCTACATTTCACATAAGCAATATGTAACATCATGATTTTAATCAACGGTACAATATTGCTGTTGTAGAAATAATTACCTTATTAATTAAGTGGTTAAATACAATAATAGAGTAGGTATTGAATTCAGCGCCATTAATTGAAATGCTTATTTAAAAAGTACACAGGCAATCTCAAAAAGCATGGACAAGATGGGAAAACTCAAGTCTGTGGTCTCCTATCTAAAACACATGTAAGGATGTCAGATGAAGTGATTTGCAAGCTGCTCTGGATGTTTTGAAGTCCAATGCTGACAACTAACTTCACTTGTAGTGGAATCTTTTGCTTGTGGACTTCTCAAAGAATCCTCTGAGACAGTGCAGGCTTCTGAGTATGGAGCTTAATTAAAATCTTAATCAAGCTTAATTAAAATCTTAATCAAGATTAATTAAAATCTTAATCAAGATTAATTAAAATCTTAATCAAGCTTAATTAAAATCATAGATCAATAGCACAGAACAGTACAGGCCCTTCAGACAATGACGTGCCGACTGTTTATTCTAATCCAAAATCAAACAAACCCTTCCCTTCCACCTAGCCCTCCATTTTTCTTTCATCCATATCCCTAGTCTGAGTCTCTTAAGTATCCTTGATGTATCTGCCTCTACCACCATCCCCGATAGTGCTTTCCATGCACTCACTACACTCTCTGTGTATAAATCCTACCTCTGACATCCCCCTGATACTTTTCTCCGACCACCTTAACCTCAACCCTCTTGTTGAAGCTAAATCAAAGGTGATGACGAATAAACATACAGGAGGGAGACTGAAGATCTAGCTGAGTAGGGTCATAACAACAACCTCTTACTCAAAGTCAACAAGACTAAGAAACTGATTATTGACTTCAAGGGGAGGAAACCAGAGGTCCACGAGCCAGTCCTCACTGGGAGATCAGAGGCGGAGAAAGGCAGCAACTTTAAATTCCCCGGTGTTATCATTTCAGGGGAATTGACTGTGCCCAGCACGCAAGTGCAATTACGAGAAAAAAACATGACAGGACCTCTAATTCCATAGAAGTTTTTGAAGATTCCGGATGACATCTAAAACTTTCACAAATTTCTGTAGATGCGTGATGAAGAGTGGTGCATCACAGCCTGGTATGGAAACACCAATGTCCCTGAATGAAAAATCCTACAGAAAGTAGTGGATACGGCCCTGCCCGTCACAGGTAAGGCCCTCCCCACCAAAGAGCACATCTACATGGAACGTTGTCGCAGGAAAGCAACATCCATCATCACGGACCCCCACCAATGAGGTCATGCCCTTTTCTCACTTATGCCATCAGAAAGAAGGTGCAGGAGCCTCAAGATTCACACCACTGATTTTCCACCATGTAGGTGCAGTCTTTCATTGATTCTATTATGATTATTGGATCTATTGAGTATGCCCCTAAGCAAATGTATTTCAGGGTTGTTTATGGTGGCATATACGTAGTTTGATAATAAATTAACTTTGAACTTTGTATTAGTCATTGGAACATTGGGGAGAAGGTCCTGACTATCTACTAGCTCTGCCTCTTGTCATCTTGTACAACTCTGTCAAGTCACTTCTCATCCTCCTTCACTCCAAAGAAAACAGTCGTAGCTCACTCAACCTTTTCAACCTTTTGAGGCATTGATCATATGAAGAGTCAGAGGCATTTTCCCAGGGCTGAAATGGCTAGCAGAAGAGGGCACTGTTTTAAAGTGCTTGGAAGTTGGTACAGAGGAGATGTCAGGGGTAAGCATTTTATGCAGAGAGTGGTGAGTGTGTGGAATGGGCTGCCGGTGACGGTGGTGGAGACGAATACAATAGGGTCTTTTAAGAAGCTCCTGGATAGGTACATGGAGTTTAGAAAAATAGAGGGCTATGGGTAACCCTAGGTCATTTCTAAGGTAAGGCCATGTTCAGCACAGCTTTGTGGGCTGAAAGGACCTGTATTGTGCTGTAGGTTTTCTGTGTTCTATGTTCTATAAGAGATGTACTCTAATCCAGGCAGCATCCTGGTAAGTCTCCTAAAACTTCCACATTCAGAATTGATCACAATATTCCAATACTAATCAATGAGAAAAAGGGCTGACAATATTTTAATTCAATTTAATTTAGCTGGATCAATTCTACATAATTAATGTTAACCCGGCTGCTGCCCCAGTAATCAATTCAGACAGCATAGTGGCTCAGCTAGTGGAGGTGTTGACCACTGCTTCAGCAACGTGGGATCACTCCTGACCTCTGCTCTCTGTGTCGGGATTTCAGACTCTGGCTGTGACCACATGGGCTTCTTCCACATACCCTCATTTTCGCCCTAATGTGGATTACCTAGGTTACTTGGCAATTCTAAATTGCCCCCTTTGTGTGCAGGTGAATGGTAGGTAGAATCTGGGGGTTGATGGCAGTTTGGGGAGGATTAGAAAAAATGATCGCAGGATTAGAGAAGATGCTTGATGAATGGCAGGGTCTCTTGGACTGAAGAGTTTATTTCTGTGCTCTATGACTCTGATACGTTTACCTGAGCAACACACACGAAATGCTGGAGGAACTCAGCAGGTCATGCAGCATCTATGGAAATGAGTAAACATCAGCATTTTGGGCTGAAGATCTTTCTTTAGGAAGGGGGAAGATGCCAGAATAAAAACTTGGGGGGGGGTAGGGAAGGAGGCTCGCCGGAAGGTGGTGAGTGAAACCAGGTGGGTGGGAAAGGTCAAGTGCTGGAGAGGAAGGAATTTGATAGGAGAGGAGAGTGAATCATAGTTGAAAGGGAAGGAGGAGAGGACCCGGGGGAAGTAATACGCAGGTGAGAAGAGGTAAGAGGCCAGAGTGGGGAAAAGAGGAGGGGGCGGGATGAAATTTGTTTACAGGAAGGAGAAATTGATATTCATGACATCAGGTTGGACACTACTCAGATGGAATATAAGGTGTTGCTTCTCCACCATGAAGGTGGCCTCATCTTGGCACGTCATGGACCGACATGTCGGAATGGGAAGGGGAATGGGAGTTAAAATATTTAGCCTCTGGGAGGTTCTGCCTATGGCGACTGGAGCTCAGGTGCTTGACGAAGCGTTTCCTCCAATTTACGATGATTCTCACCAGTGTAGAAGAGGCCACATCAAGAGCTCTGGTGTTTCTAAGTTTGTCTGTATATTTTGGAGGGGCACTGGAATTTAGATGGATTCTTCAGTGGAAGTACTAATGTACAGGTTTTGTGGGGGCTTACGTTACCTTTGTTCCCCATTACCCGTGCAGTACAGGCAGACTCTTCACAGAGTCACAAACCACTGAAATAAATCCTTTGGTTCACCGTGCCAGTGTCGTTGATCACATTAATAGCTCTTTTACTCCATTTCTACAATAATCCCACATTCTCATCAACTCCCCTGGAATCCACCACTCTGCTCCACACAAAGGGCAATTCTCATCTCAGCACTCAGGCTGGGCAACTTGCCTTAAGTCAAACCTGGTGCAAGTACAGCAGCCTCATTCAGGAGAATGACGGAAATTCCAGGTCTGATAGGTCTACATTAACATGCAAAATTATCTCCAATATTAACTTTAAGGTGCGGCATTGTAGCATAGCAGTTAGCACAATATGCCTGGAATTTTTCAATTTTGCGCTTTATATTCTGTGTTTTTCGATCATTTTTTTTTTGGTTGCTGTTTCCGCAATTTGTAATTCTTTACGTGTGGTGGAGTTGGGGGCGGGGGTGGTGGGGTTAAGTTTGATGCTTTTCTTTTATGGGTTCCATGGTTTTTCTTTGCTTTCTGGCTGTCAGTGGGGAAAGGCAAATCACAGGGTTGTATACTGCACACATAGTTTGATAGTGAATGTATTTTGAATCACTTTGTTGTGTTAGCAATCACCGATTGCGGTCTGATTCCCGCTGCTGTCTGTAAGGATTTTGTATGTTCTCACCACGGCCGCGTGGGTTTCCTTCGGGTGCACAGCTTTCCTCCCACATTGCAAAGATACAAGGTTAGTCTTACTGAGTTGTGAGCATGCTGGGTTGGTGCCGGAAGCATGGCAACACTTGCTGGCTGCCCCCAGCACGTCTTTGGACTGTGTTGACCATCGACACAGAACGACATGTTCCATCGTACTTTCTACTGTACAGTGCATGCAACAAATTAAGCTAAACTTCTGTTGTTCATGGGGAGCAAAGCAGCAAGGAATGTAAACAAAGGCAGGAAATAGTAAGAAACAAGGATTTTGTTGTTTGTGATGAATACTGTACATATTTGTTACACTTTGCATTAAAGTTTGAGCTTTTGATCTGGCAGTTCCTCTCAGATAAGTATTGAAATTGAGCAAAACATTGAGGAAATTGAATGTGATTGCACTAAATTAAAAACAGAAAATGCTGGAAAAACTCAGGTCAGGTAACCTCTTTGGCTAGGGAAACTGAGTGAACATTTGTCCCAAAAGGTTAGTCACCCAAACTCTCTACATGGATACTCTTTGACTCATTTCCAGCATTCAATTTGATTTTCAATGCCTAGAGACTGCAGCTTTTAGCAGCTCCCCTGACCCATGACGATTTTAGTTTTGTTAACAAGCAGCTTAGAGTCAGAGTCACTGAATGTCAGAGTGAACATTGCACGTAATATCAATCATTAATATCTGGGTCAAATGTCAACTTCTAATACAAATATACAGTAAATACTGATATCACATTTGAAGGTCTTGAGAGATAAAGGCTGAAGGTAAGTATCTGGAATTAGCCACTGTCTTCTTGAATGGTTGAAGGCATGTTATGAGTTAGATATTCTTAAGTTTCCATAGTGAAAATTTGAAAAAAATGTAAAAAAGAAAAAAAATGGAGAATTGTGGAAAATAGACAGCCAGAAATGGAAAACTGGCCAACAGAAGGTATGAAACAATGTTGAACGTTTCTTTAAGAAGGGCTGCAAGAACAGGCCAGGGAAATGCAGACCAGTAAGGCATACATCAGTAGTGGGCAAGTTATTAGAGATGTCAGGATCTACAAGCATCTGGAAAGGTGGTGACTGATTAGGGATAGTTAACATATGCATGGGATATCATGACTCATAAATATAATTTTTTTTTCTGAAGAGGTGATGAAGTGGATTGACAGGGGCAAAATTTCCTTGTCTTAGTGTTACTGGAAACAATGTCTATACAGTGAAAGCTTTTAAAAAAAACCCTTTATCACCAGCCTTATATTGACAGAATAATATTTTAGATTATGAGTTATTGTTTGGTTGTAAGTCTGACTGTCTCACTTACTAATTCACAAACACACATAAAGATAACATTATTTTCTTGTGAAATATTAGTAAGTAATCATCAATTTTAAACCAAAGAACAAAAATTACTTCCTGAGGTATCAGAGGATTGTATTGTCATAAAATTAATTATTTTCCTACCCAGGTCATATTCTTGCGGGATTTTGTGTTATATTGGCATTCTGTCACCAAGCTGTCACCCTGCAAGACATTTTAAATGCTCATGGTTAAGAGTTATAACAGATTAAAATGAACATTCAGAATGTACATTTGATGCAACACCATTCTTCAATGTAAGATAGGTATGTATTTAAAGTAAACTTTTAAGTAACCTGAAGTAACATTAAAAGCAAGGTTATCCAGGGGTTGAGCTATATATTCCCTTTGTATGAGCTATACTGTTTCTTGAAGAATTATGAAAGAGAGATATTAGATATGCTACATGTATATTCATCAGTAAGGTTAGCTGGAATATCTACACTACCTCATGACTCTGAACTTACCTGAAGGTAAATAGTGAATCGAGTAATTACTACAAACTTGTCTGCACCAGTTGGCCAGTTTATCTTGCTGTGTACATGCTAGTTAGTAAATAGAAGCTTTGAAAAAAAATCTCATTCCTCATTGATATATTTTGGACTTTCAGATTTATTCACAGTCAATTAGATGGGTAAAGGGTAATGTATCATTCTGTGTACATACATCTATTGATGCTTCTGGACACATCTTCAGTGATGTTTCTGGAATCGTTGGGTGTTTCGGGTCTTTCAACATCATACAACCTCCTCCAGGTGACCCAGCCGGGGCTGATCAGACCCCAGCTTGTGTCCAGATGGCTAGCTACTTATGACTCCATGGCTCCCCTCTTTTGAGCCACAGCCATCTTGAGGCCCTCTCTGCCGCATCGGTGGTACTGCGGATGGCTCTCCTCTTCCTCTCTCCCTCGATGCCCAAAATGCTGATGGCTCTAACTAAAGAATTGGCTACGAATCCCCTACAACCAACCTCCACTGGGAGACACCTCGCTCTCCATCCAGCCTGCTGACAGTTGCTGACCAGTCCTGCGTACTTGGAGAGCTTCCTTTCAAAGGCTTCTTCCAAGCTATCTTCCCATGGGACTGTCAGCTCCAGCAGCACCACTTGCTTAGTAGACTCAGACACTAGGACAATGTCTGGTTGCAGGGTGGTGGCTGCGATATGCAAGTACTTATTTCTGAGAGTCACTAATCTCTGTCGATAGGTATGTAATATTATGGTTTTAGTTATGCTCTCTGATGTAATGCCAGAGTATCAGGTGTGAACTGGACCCAATGCCTTTCTCTCTAAACACTAAACAAAACATATTTTGCATTACCCCCTAAATCACTAATAACACCAGCTCCTAAGGCAAGTATTTTAGATAAGAGACTCTTTGTTCAATCATTCAAATTGATTCACCTGAATTACTTCTCTATAGGTAATAAATGTTTGGAGAATATTCCTTTCATGTTATTGTATATGACGCAATTCCTATACAATGAAAGCTTTCAAAACAAGTACTCACGTACCGGCAGAAGAACTCTCTCCTCTTTCAGGTAGCGAAATTCTTGAAAATTGAAGTCGAACTCATTATCATATGCAAGGAGAGGTTGCTCTACACTATTTCTGAAATGGCGTATTCTCAGGGCTCGTCCTGCAAGATGTGAATGGAGAAGAACAGCAAATACATGGATCCCAGATGCCTTTTCCTGAGACAAAGCCTGTGATTAAAAAACACTTTTTCATTTAATAGGCAATGCACCAACACTGAAGATAAATGAGATTACTTCTTCAGAATTCAAGACAAATTGTGGATTTTGCAGCTCTTGAAACAGCCCTTCCTTTCACCTTTTAATACTGGCTATCACCCTCTGTCCTTTAGTCCTTGTAGGAGCCATGCATCTCTTTTTTATCTGTGTTACCATTTATTATGGTAGTCACGTGAGCGGGGTCATAGTAAAAGCAAAGAGAATAAGTTACGTTAGTGTGCTTTGTTCTGTGTAGTTTGGTCTGGGGCCTGCTGGGTGTCATATCTTTTGTTGACTGCTTAATTTATACTTTATACTCTATTGTCACCAAACAATTGATACTAGAACGTACAATCATCACAGCGATATTTGATTTTGTGCTTCCTGCTCCCTGGATTACAAATATTAAATATTAAAAACATTAAAAATTAGTAAATATTAAAAAATTAAATTATAAATCATAAATAGAAAATAGAAAAATGGAAAGTGAGGTAGTGCAAGAAAACCGAGAGGCAGGTCCTGATATTTGGAGAGTATGGCCCAGATCTGGGTCAGGATCCGTTCAGCAGTCTTATCACAGTTGGAAAGAAGCTGTTCCCAAATCTGGCCGTACGAGTCTTCAAGCTCCTGAGCCTTCTCCCGGAGGGAAGAGGGACGAAAAGTGTGTTGGCTGGATGGGTTGTGTCCTTGATTATCCTGGCAGCACTGCTCTGACAGCGTGCGGTGTAAAGTGAGTCCACGGGCGGAAGATTGGTTTGTGTGATGTGCTGCGCTGTGTTCACGATCTTCTGCAGCTTGTTTTGGTCTTGGACAGGATAACTTCCATACCAGGTTGTGATGCACCCTAGAAGAATGCTTTCTACGGTGCATCTATAAAAATTAGTGAGGGTTTTAGGGGACAGGCCAAATTGCTTTAGTTTTCTCAGGAAGTAAAGGTGCTGGTGGGCCTTCTTGTCAGTGAACTCTGCTTGGTTGGACCAAGTCAGGTCATTTGTGATATTGACCCCGAGGAACTTAAAGCTTTTGACCTGTTCCACTTGTGCACCACTGATGTAAATTGGGTCGTGCGGTCCGCTACTCCTTCTGAAGTCAACAACCAATTCCTTCGTCTTGCTGACGTTGAGGGATAGGTTATTGTCTTCGCACCATGCCACCAGGTTCTTAATTTCCTCTCTGTACTCAAACTCATCATTACCCGAGATACGGCCTACAATTTACACTTAATTATGCTTAATTGCATCGCTTCAAGATTCTATGTTTTGCTAGTTGCTAATAAAGGACCGAATGCATTTCTTCAACTTTATGGAACATCATTACTGGAGTGATTGGAGCTTGCATCACACAAGGATAACAACACGTGCCGGGTTAACAGAAGTGGCAATTGGTTTGTTGAATTGGCCGCTACAGTCCTGATGAAAGGTCTCAACCTGAAATACTTACTGTTCATTTGCCTCCACTGATTGTTACCTGACCTGCTGTGTTCCTCCAGCACTGTGTGTTTTGCTCAATTAAGGTTAAGAGATGGGAGGAATTTCTACCTTGAGAGAGTCAAATTCTTGGAACTCTCTACCTCAGAGTGCTGTGGAGGCAAGGCCAGTGAATATATGCAAGGCCAAGATGGACAGAAGCAAATGTTCTTATTAGCAACTGATATTTGGTCAAGACAGAGGTTGTGGATTATGAGGAATAATCAGGAGGTGGCGCTGAGGCCAAGAGCAGATCCAGCAAGATCTATTTGAATTTGGAGCAGATGTGAGGAACTGCTAGATCTACTCCTGCTCCCATTTCTCACTTTGTCTAAATACATTCTTATTTTAAATATTAGTGATATTTTATAAATTTTGTAATATTTTAATATTAGTAATTTTAAAAAGGAAAAAAATTGTAGTTATAAATTCAATTGTACAAACATGGGAAATCAATGCATAATAAAATTCCAAAACAAGTATGATATAAAATAAATACATAAATGTGGTACTAATTTAGTTTCATAAACATCGCACTGGCACAATAAGATAAAAAGTCATTGTTACGCAGTTATTTAGTTAGAAAGGCTGCAACTCATAACTTAGCAACACATCTGTTTGTTCTCCATTGCTACAAGAAGTGCAGCTGCATCATACAAAGATAGCAAGAGGTCTGTTTGACTCAGGAACAGTTCACAATGAAAGAACTTACAAGAAAATATGCAAGCTTACTTCGTGTAGGCATTCTATGCTGCAGTGACCTTGTGAAAGATAGCTTGACATAGCAGGTGGTATCATATGGTAAAGACTAACCCAGACACCAGTTTCAATAACTCCAGCATCATTCTTCCTCAACACAGGTGTGTAGATCAGTTTCAAACCAGAGCTGTCCACGTATCCTGCAGAAGTAAGGAATAGTTAATCTAAGACTAAAGTCTGACAATCAATTTTATCTTACTAAAGAAATTCATTGGAATGATTTTATTTTGTTTCACAGTTGTTCATTAAGTAACCACACTATCTAAGTATATTTCATAGACAGATTGTTGTCCTACAAAGTTAATGATATGAGACTTCTTAGTGAGTCCCTTAGGGAAGAGGATGATTTCAGATGAAGTATTAAGTGTAAAAGATGCCACTATATGAATTCTTTTTACTGTGGGGTGGTCATGGTGCTCCAACCATCATCAGAGTTGACAGGGTGAGCTTTCATTCTAATGGCAAGGATGTTTGATATAATTGAGCATTAAACACAGACACATGATCTTGTTCATACCATTTTCCTCAAATATTGTTGCTCAAGCTGATCCTCTTCTGCTTTCATTCTCCTGCTTCCCTCAGTCTTAACTCTCTTCCCCTTCACTCACTACTTTCCCTTTTGGTTCCCCCACTGACCATCTACCAGTGGCTCCAACACTGAGGCAATCTTCTTTACAGCTAGTTCAAGTTCAAGTTTAGTTGTCATTCAGCCACGTATATGAATACAGCCAAACAAAACAGCATTCCTCTGGGGCCACGGTGCAAAACACAGTCCCAACAGCATACAGCACAAAGCATATATAGTTATGATAGCAGAAAAAGTCACAAAAAATAATATAGCTCATCCCTGAGTGCCATAGCCTGTAGATTGATTGTGTATTCGACGTTGTTGTGGTTTAGCTTGTCTTCCACTGAGAGAACACAGCAGAGCAGTACCAATGGGAGTGGCCAACCCCCTATCCAGTTCAGATTCCAGTGCCCACAGAGGCTTCTGCTGTCTCCCACATTGCCTCTGCATTTCCTCTCCATGGCGGCTGCAACAGGCATCACTACAGCACGAGCATCTGGTCCGAGCAACAACCAAGACCATTCAGTTCACCCACCGTCAGACTTGCCAATGAACCAGTGAAATGGACTTGCAGTACTTTATATTACCAATGACCAACAGGGTCTTGCAATCACAATAAAAATGTCCAAGACAACCATTTGCACCAGTTGTTGGACCACGCATTGCCTTTGTAAAACAGTATGCAATAAGGCCAGCTCTATCACCATTGAACAACTCGTTGATGGGGTAGACCTACAGAACTGGTGTTCAGCAGTGTCTTGCAATAAAAAAAGACATAAAGGATGACCTTTACGCCTTTGGTTGGACCAGGAGAGGCCACTGTGACTGTGTATGCTGCCACCTTACAAGAATCTACTAGCTACTATCCACCTCACTACTCTGCTGCCTGAAGGCTGGGATTTAGCACAGAACAATAGACAATAGACAATAGGTGCAGGAGTAGGCCATTCCGCCCTTCAAGCCAGCACCACCGTTCACTGTGATCATGGCTGATCATCCACAACCAGTATCCAGTTCCTGCCTTATCCCCATAACCTTTGATTCTGCTATCTTTAAGAGCTCTATCCATCTCTTTCTTGAAAGCATCCAGAGACTTGACCTCCACAGCCTTCTGGGGCAGAGCATTCCATATATCCACCACTCTCTGGGTGAAAAAGTTTTTCCTCAACTCCATTCTAAATGGCCTACCCCTTATTCTTAAACTGTGGCCTCTGGTTCTGGACTCACCCATCAGCGGGAACATGCTTCCTGCCTCCAGCGTGTCCAATCCCTTAATAATCTTAAATGTTTCAATATGACCCCCTCTCAGCCTTCTAAATTCCAGAGTATACAAGCCCAGTCGCTCCAATCTTTTGACATATGACAGTCCTGCCATTCCGGGAATTAACCTTGTGAACCCACGCTGCACTCCCTCAAGAGCAAGAATGTCCTTCCTCAAATTTGGAGACCAAAACTGCACACAGTGCTCCAGGTGTGGTCTCACCAGTGCCCTGTACAGCTGTAGAAGGACCTCTTTGCTCTTATACTCAATTCCCCTTGTTATGAAGGCCAGCATGCCATTAGCTTTCTTCACTGCCTGCTGTACTTGCATGCTTGCTTTCAGTGACCGATGTACAAGAACACCTAGATCTCGTTGTGCTTCCCCTTTTCCTAACCTGACTCCATTTAGATAATTATCTGCCTTCCCGTTCTTACCACCTCTTTGGAATGAACTGATCCTGCACCTTCAGCATTATTCCCAGAAACACTTGCCATTGCTGGTCCACTGTCATCCCTGCTAGGGTATTATTCTATTGAACTTTGGCCAGCTCCTCCCTCATAGCACCATAGTTCCCTTTGTTCAACTGTAATACTGACACTTCCGAGTTTCCCTTCTCCCTCTCAAATTGTAGATTAAAACTTATCATATTATGGTCACTACCTCCTAATGGCTCCTTTACCTCGAGTTCTCTGATCAAATCCGGTTCATTGCACAATACTAAATCTAGAATTGCATTCTCTCTGGTAGGCTCCAGTACAAGCTGTTCTAAGAATCCATCTCGGAGGGACTCCACAAACTCCCTTTCTTGGGGTCCAGCACCAAGCTGATTCCTCCAGTCTACCTGCATGTTGAAATCTCCCATAACAACTGTAGCATTACCTTTGCAACATGCCAATTTTAACTCTTGATTCAACTTACACCCTACATCCAGACTACTGTTTGGGGGTCTGTAGATAACTCCCATTAGGGTTTTTCTACCCTTAGAATTTCTCAGTTCTATCCATACTGACTCTACGTCTCCTGATTCTATGTCCCCCCTCGCAAGGGACTGAATATCATTCCTCACCAACAGAACCACCCCACCCCCTCTGCCCATCAGTCTGTCCTTTCGATAGGACGTATACCCTTGAATATTCATTTCCCAGGCCCTGTCCACTTGAAGCCATGTCTCTGTTATTCCCACAACATCATACTTACCAATTTCCTACTGTGCTTCAAGCTCATCTACTTTATTTCTTATACTCCATGCATTCATATATAATACTTTTAATTCATTACTCCCCTCACCTCCCATATCAATTCCTATTTCACTTGGCCATACTGTACTAGCCCTTCCTGAGCTTTCTGCTCTGTTGATTCTGCTGTCTTTCTTAACTTTTCTTATTCTCACTTTCCCTTTATCTCCATCCTTATGTTTCCAGTTCGTCCCCTCCCCCTCACTACTTAGTTTAAACACACCCGTGTTGCAGAGGCAAACCTGCCTGCCAGAATGCTGGTGCCCCGCTTATTAAGGTGCAACCCGTCCCTTTTACCCATATCATATCTACTCTTGACCTGATTATTTCCTCTTCTTCCCCACGTCATTTGTGCTGACATGCACCACCACTTCCGGATGTTCACCTTCACTCTTGAGAACCTTACAGTTTGTGCCATAATTTCCAGCCACCTGCCGTTGGAGTTTTTTATTTCCAGTAATGTTTCCTATTCTCATAAATGCTTTCTTTCCATCATTTTCTGACATGTTCTACCAGATCAAAGGTGATCTAGTAGAACAATCAAATCTAGGTCAATCAACAATATTTCTAGAGCTGAAAGAAGAGCAGCTTTTAACACAAAGTATCTCCTTAACCAAGTGTACTAATGGAGCATTGAAAATCGACATGAAGATTTCCCATTATGATACTTTCTGTATATAGAACTGCTTTCAGCAACTGAAAACACCTTATATAGCTGTAATTATTCAAAGAATTGCTTCTTTATAAGGGTCAGTGTGATTCCAGTAAGAGCCATACATTTGATTGTAATCTATGTTCAATGCAATTAACATTTTAACTATGCAAATTCCATTGCCTTTCAGAAGAAATGTGTCCAAATTTAAGAAGATCTAAATACCGATTAGAATCTTGCCTCAAGACACTGTCAATAAATATTCAATTACATTATTTTTCTGAAACTATTAAAATGCTATTTAAGTAATATAAATATTATTTTTTAAATGTTTTTGAAGTGATAAAGTGCACATATGCATCCCAGATGCATGATCATTCAAATAAGATTTCTAAACTGCAATTTCTTTTCAGAATGTGTCATCAGTGTGAAAACTTTGGACGCCAAAATTAGGTCCTTGTGAAGAATGAAGTATTTTGATTCCAAAGTACTGTACTGATCAATTATCCTTGAAATAATCTGTCAATCAGCAATGAAATTATCCACAAACTCATTCACAATTCACTAAATGCAAGCCTATCAACACAGGCCATGCACACATGCATTTAGGTTGGAGTTATCTCCTGACAGAATAACTCTGTTCAGAAGCTAGGAGGAAATTCACAGACCAGTTGGAAAAGCTAATCTGCGTGTGATAGGAATCATACTCATTATAATTTGAGACATTTTAAGAATGTGATTACAAATGATAAAAGCAAATCATTTTGTTTGCATATTCACTAATACCCAAGGATATCTCCAATGGTATTTTGTAATCAGACAAACTATTTACAGTTGTAAAGAAGATGGATGAGCCCTAAGTGAAATGTAGTGTATAAAAGGTACAGGTGGTGAGTATATGTACCATGTGGTTGCTTTTAGCACCAAGTCCAGACCATGTATGTTCCAGCTTCATTTAAACTGTATCGGAGGAACAAAGTATTATACAAATCTTTCTGCTAACTTGAGACAGCACAAGGTCCTTATGATGCTTAAATCTGGATTGAATTTCTCTCCCAGTGATACCTCTCCCTTCCCTTTTTGCTCATTCCCTTCTTCGTCCTTCCTTTCTAGTCCTTATGAAGGGTCTCGGCCTGAAAAGTTACCTATATGTTCCTCTTCATAGATGCTGTCTGACCTGCTGAGTTAGAACATGAAATATAGAAAACCTACAGCACAATACAGGCTTTTCAGCCCACAAAGCTGTGCCGAACATGTCCTTACCTTAGAAATTAGCTAGGGTTACCCATAGTCCTCTATTTTTCTAAGCTCTGTGTACCTATCCAGGAGTCTCTTAAAAGACCCTATCGTATCCACCTCCACCATCTTCGCTGGAAGCCCATTTAACACATTCACCACTCTCTGCGTAAAAAACTTACTCCTGACATCTCTGTAACTACTTCAAGCACCTTAAAACTGTGCCCTCTCCTGCTAGCCATTTCAGCCCTGGGGAAAAAGCCTCTGACTGTCCACATAATCAATGCCTCTCATCATCTTATACACCTCTATCAGGTCATCTCTCATCCTCCATCACTCCAAGAAGAAAAGGCCGAGTTCACTCAACCTATTCTCATAAGGCATGCTCCCCAATCCAGGCAAGATCCTTGTGAATATCCTCTGCACCCTTTCTATGGTTTCCACATCCCTCCTGTAGTGAGGTGACCAGAACTGAGCACAGTACTCCAAGTGGGGTCTGACCAGGGTCCTATAGAGCTGCAACATTACCTCTCGGCTCCTAAACTCAGTCTCACGATTGATGAAGGCCAATGCACTGCATGCTTTCTTAACCACAGAGTCAACCTGCGTAGTAGCAGCTTTGAGTGTCCTATGGCCTTGGATCCCAAGATCCCTCTGACCATCCACACCGCCAAGAGTCTTACCATACTATATTCTACCATCATATTTGACCTACCAAAATGAACCACCTCACACTTATCTGGGTTGAACTCCATCTTCCACTTCTCATCCTAGTTTTGCATCCTATCGATGTCCTGCTGTGACCTCTGACAGCCCTCCACATTATCCACCACACCCCCAAACTTTGTGCCATCAGCAAATTTACTAACCCATCCCTCCACTTCCTCATCCAGGGCACTTATAAAAATCACGAAGAGTAGGGGTCCCAGAATACCACTAGTCACCAACCTCCATGCAGAATATGACCCGTCTACAACTGCTCTTTGTCTTCTGTGGGCAAGCCAGTTCTGGATCCACAAAGCAATATACCCTTGGATCCCATGCCTCCTTACTTTTTCAATAAGCCTTGCATGGGGTACCTTATAGCATTTTGTATCTAGATCTAGATTTCCAGAATCTGCAGAATTTCTTGTGTTTAGGAATAAACAAATGTTTTATTTTCTAAATACAGGCTGGGAAAAGTAGGGTACCATTGGGTTCAATACAGTGGCCCCAACAATTTTTAATATACTTATTTGATTTGGATGAGGAAATTGAAATGTAATATCTTCTGGGTTCACAGATCATACAAGGCTATAGAAACCATAGAAACTACAGCACAGAAAAAGGCCTTTTGGCCCTTCTTGGCTGTGCTGATCCATTTTCTGCCTAGTCCCACTGACCTGCACACGGACCATATCCCTCCATACACCTCCCATCCATGTATCTGTCCAATTTATTCTTAAATGTTAAAAAACAACCCGCATGTACCACCTCATCTGGTAGCTCATTCCATACTCCCACCACTCTCTGTGTGAAGAAGCCCCCCTAATGTTCCCTTTAAACTTTTCCCCCCTCACCCTTAACCCATGCCCTCTGGTTTTTTTTCTCCCCTTGCCTCAGTGGAAAAAGCCTGCTTGCATTAACTCTATCTATACCCATCATAATTTTATATACCTCTATCAAATCTCCTCTCATTCTTCTACGCTCCAGGGTATAAAGTCCTAACATCTTCAACCTTTCTCTGTAACTGAGTTTCTCAAATCCTGGCAACATCCTTGTAAACCTTCTCTGCACTCTTTCAACCTTATTTATATCCTTCCTGTAATTTGGTGACCAAAACTGAACACAATACTCCAGATTCGGCCTCACCAATGCCTTATACAACCTCATCATAACATTCCAGCTCTTATACTCAATACTTTGATTAATAAAGGCCAATGTACCAAAAGCTCTCTTTACGACCCTATCTACCTGTGACGCCACTTTTAGGGAATTTTGTATCTGTATTCCCAGATCCCTCTGTTCTACTGCACTCCTCAGTGCCTTACCATTAACCCTGTATGTTCTACCTTGGTTTGTCCTTCCAACGTGCAATACCTCACACTTGTCTGTATTAAACTCCATCTGCCATTTTTCAGCCCATTTTACCAGCTGGTCCAAGTCTCTCTGCAGGCTCTGAAAACCTTCCTCACTGTCTACTACACCTCCAATCTTTGTATCATCAGCAAATTTGCTGATCCAATTTACCACATTATCATCCAGATCATAGAAACATAGAAACATAGAAAATAGGTGCAGGAGTAGGCCATTCGGCCCTTCGAGCCTGCACCGCCATTTATTATGATCATGGCTGATCCTCCAACTCAGAACCCCGCCCCAGCCTTCCCTCCATACCCCCTGACCCCCGTAGCCACAAGGGCCATATCTAACTCCCTCTTAAATATAGCCAATGAACTGGCCTCAACAGTTTCCTGTGGCAGAGAATTCCACAGATTCACCACTCTCTGTGTGAAGAAGTTTTTCCTAATCTCGGTCCTAAAAGGCTTCCCCTCTATCCTCAAACTGTGGCCCCTCGTTCTGGACTTCCCCAACATCGGGAACAATCTTCCTGCATCTAGCCTGTCCAATCCCTTTAGGATCATTGATATAGATGACAAATAACAATGGACCCAGCAATGATCCCTGTGGCACACCACTAGTCACAGGCCTCCACTCACAGAAGCAATTCTCTACCACCACTCTTTGACTTCTTCCATTGAGCCAATGTCTAATCCAATTTACCACCTCTCCATGTATACCTAGCGACTGAATTTTCCTAACTAACCTCCCATGCGGGACCTTGTCAAAGGCCTTACTGAAATCCATGTAGACAATATCCACTGCCTTCCCTTCATCCACTTTCCTGGTAACCTCCTCGAAAAACTCCAATGGATTGGTCAAACATGACCTACCACGCACAAAGCCATGTTGACTCTCCCTAATAAGTCCCTGTCTATCCAAATGCTTGTAGATTCTGTTTCTTAGTACTCCCTCCAATAACTTACCTACTACTGACGTTAAACTCACCGGCCTATAATTTCCTGGATTACTTTTTGATCCTTTTTTAAGCAACAGAACAATATGTGCCACTCTCCAATCCTCAGGGACCTCACCCATAGACAGCAACATTTTAAATATTTCTGCCAGGGCCCCCGCAATTTCAACACTAGTCTCCTTCAAGGTCCGAGGGAACACCCTGTCAGGTCCCGGGGATTTATCCACTTTAATTTTCCTCAAGACAGCAAGCACCTCCTCCTTTTCAATCTGTACTGTTTCCATGATCTCACTACTTGATTCCCTCAATTCCATAGACTTCATGCAGTTTCCTTAGTAAATACAGCCACAAAAAACCTATTTAAGATCTCCCCCATTTCCTTTGGTTCTGCACATAGCCGACCACTCTGATCTTCAAGAGGACCAATTTTATCCCTTACAATCCTTTTTCTCTTAATATACCTGTAAAAGCTCTTTGGATTATCCTTCACCTTGACTGCCAAGGCAACCTCATGTCTTCTTTTAGCCCTCCTGATTACTTTTTTAAGTATTTTCTTGCACTTCTTATACTCCTCAAGCACCTGATTTACTCCTTGTTTCCTATACATTTCATACAACTCCCTCTTCTTCTTTATCAAAGTTGCAATATCCCTTGAGAACCAAGGTTCCTTATTCCTATTCAATTTGCCTTTAATCCTGACAGGAACATACAAACTCTGCCCTCTCAAAGTTTCCCCTTTGAAGGCTTCCCACCTACCAATCACATCTTTGCCAGAGAACAACCTGTCCCAATCCACGATTTTTAGATCCTTCTAGATAGAAGAGTGAACTAAGCTCTTCCAGCATTTGTGTGTTATGCTGGATTTCTAGCTTCTGCAGAATCTCTTGTGTTTATCACCTGACATCTGCCAGCTTTACTCCTTCCCCACCTTCCACCTTCTTATTCTGATATTCCACCCTTCTTTTCCATTACTGATTAAGGGCATCAGCCTGAACTGTCAACTGTTTATGTTCCAGAGATGTTGCCTGACCTGTTGAGTTCCTCCAGAATTTTGTGTCCGTGTGCCTATGCATCTGTGCATCTGTTACTTTGGACTGAACGTCTTGAATTACAGGAGTTTGTAGCTAACCTCAACACCTCTGTGAGCAATGGTATCCAGCAACCTCAGCTTTCATGGCTGATATCTGAGGTTAGGTCTGCTGGTTGGATCCAGAGTAACATACACAAGATGCTAAAGGAACTCAGCAGGTCAGGTGGCATCTACGGAGAGGAATAAACGGTTAATATTTTGGGATGAGAACAAACAGAAGCTGAAATGTCAAATATTAGAGGCTGCATCATGGATGGGCAAGTGTTGACATGTAACTGGTTGATACCACCATGTATAAAAGATGTGTTCCTTTCACTGCAACACTTATGCCTGGTTGCACACACTCAATATCCTCATTTTGTGCATACTATCAGAACAAAGCTACAAACTACATGATCTGAACAGCCCCACGCTTTATAACACAACCAAAGAATCCCATGCCCTCATATGAACATTTCTTCTCAGCCTTCTCATCTTTAATCAGGTTTCTAATGTTTTATTAATAGACTCCCACACCCTTGTCTTGTTTTTCAAGTTCACTATTCATATGGACGTCATCAAGCAATACTGAGTCAAAAATCTCTATTTTCACCTGGTTCACATTGCCCATCTCCATTACCGTTAAGCTCTGCTGACCTTGTTTTTCACAGAGAATTGGATTTAAGATTTTTATCAGCTTCAAAGATTATTTTGGCTGCTGCAAAGTTAGTATCTGAGAGGCACCAATAGATTTCTGAAGGTAAAACCGTATCTGATAATTAACAATTTAAGAAGGTCACAAGGATAGTGGATGGGATGAAACTACAGAGGTATACTAGGAAGTTACTTGACAAAGTTCATACAAGAAAAAAAAGTGATAATTTAACCATGCTAATCTTCTGCCACATTGATAATTGTTTGGAAGTCAGAAGAAAAATAGCTGAGAAACAAGGAATGTACTATGAACATAGAATGCGACAAGTGGTGATCTCCAAATAGCTCTATTGAGTCTTCAGTTTTGCTGCACATAGAAGCCAAGCTAACATAGAAATGCCACTTTATATTAATATCCTAGAAAACAGATAATTTAAATGAAACAGATTACTGGATGTGGATTTTAATCTCGATGAAACATGGGCTGTAAATTCCTATATGTCTTGCAAATTTAAGGAGTTAGGAGGCACAGCAGAGTATGTAGGAAGTTACACAGACAGAGTAAAAGAGATGGAAAAACCATGGTAAATAGAGTCCAGCTTGGAAAATACAGGGTAGGTTTTAACAGGGTGGAGATTCCTCTTGTAGGTGAACCTAGAACAGGGAGTCATTGTTTAAAAACGATAATTTCGGAGGTGACTTTTTTCCTCCCTCAGAGGGCCATAAGTTTCTGGAATGCTCTTCCACAATAAGTGACAGAAGCAGAGTTGTTGAACATTAACAACAGGAATTCTGCAGATGATGTTGAGCATCTCTAGGAAGAAGCTGATATATTCTTGATGAGCTAGGAGGTAAAAGATTACTATCGGTAGTTAGGATGTAGAGCTGAGATTACAACCAAACCAGTCAAGTTTTTGATGGAAAGTTGGTGCAGACCTGTTGAGCCTGTGGCCAGTTAGACAAAAACATAAAACATCGACTAGTACAACAAAGGAATGGGCTCTTTGCCCCACAATGTCTTGCCAAACCAACTCCAGCTTTTATTCATGAGCATATTCTTCAAGTCTGGATCTAGAAAAACAAATCCTGTTTCCACGGTATGTGCACTGATCGGTTTTCATGTGCTCGCACAAAAATACCACTAAATCCTAGGCCACATTCAAAAAGTAAAATCAACATCAAAAACATTTTTGCGTGCCAGTGAGGCTCAGAAATAATTTTATCAAAGAACTGAAAGGGAGGCCCAAATATAATTGGAACAAAATGCTCACTACTTCTTTTGCCCAAAACAAGGAGAGATGACATAAGAAGAATCAAAATTTACAAATGACTAGTGAGCTGCTTATTTAATCATTGATTAGTGACGAATTATGTTTTTTACATTAACAAGAACTACCTGAAAGTCTTAAAATAATCCGTAACCAAACCCACAAACTGATGATAATGAAGGTATTAGAATTGTTTTATGCAGTTTAAACACTACAATTTCCTCTTGGGTAATAAATCCCACAACAAAACTTTGAATTCACTTTGCCCAAACAAATGAATGAAGGCGGCCTGGCCAAGTTATGAGTCATTAAGGTTTATATAAACTGTAGACATTGTTCCTCTAATTTAGAGCATATGCTGCCCAGGCTGAGGAATTACCAAGGAAACACAAGGTGCACAGTGGGAGAGGAAAGCAGCATTAAAACAAAGAGTTGTTTAAAACAGTGGGATCCAATAGGCAGACTATCATAGGTATAAAGCGTCCGTGCATTTGAGCAGGATAAATTAAGTTAGAATCAGAGTCACAGCACAGAAAAGGCCCTTCAGCATATCTAGTCCATGCCAAGCCATTAACATGCCCAGTCTTGTCGACCTGCACCCAGACAATAGCCCTCCCATCCACGTACATATCCAAATTCCTCTTAAATGTTGAAATCGAACCCACACCCAGCACTTGCACTGGCAGCTCGTTCCATAGTCCCACCACTCTCTGAGTGAAGAAGATCCCCCTCCTGTTCCCCTTAAACGTTTCACCTTTCATACTTAACCCATGACCCCTAATTGTAGTCTCACCCAACCTCTGTGGCAAAAGCTGCTTACATTTACACTACCCAATCCCCTCATAATTTTGTATAACTCTATCAAACTTCCCTTCAATTTTCATACGTTCCAAGGAATAAAATCCTCATCTATTCAACTTTTCTCTATAACTCAGGTCCTTAAAAGTTCTGGAAATGTCCTTGTAAATTTCCTCTGCACTCTTTCAATCTTACTTACATCTTTCCTGTAAGTAGGTGACCAAAACCGCACACAATGCTCCTAGTTACACTTCGCCAACATTTTATACAATTTCAACATAACATCGCAACCCATGTAGTCAATACACTGATTTAAGAAGGATAATGTGCCAACGGATAATATATGACTCTATCTACCTGTGATAAACTTTCAATGAATTATAGATCTGTATTTCCAGATCCCTTTGTAATAACACACACCTCAGTGCCCACTATTCATTGTGTAAGAATTGCCCTGGTTGGTCGCCCCAAAGTGCAACACCTTAAATTTGTCTGCATTAAATTCCATTTGCCATTTATCAGTCCATTTTTGCAGCTGGTCTAGATCTCGCTGAAAGTTTTAATAGTCTTCCTCGCTGTCCTCTACACCCTCAGTTTTGATGTCATCACAAATTTGCTCATCCAATTTACCACATTTTCATAAAGGTTGTTGATATACTTAGATGGCAAATAACAATAGACCCAGTATCGATCTCTGCGGCACACTACTAGTCACAGGCCTCCAGTCAGACAGACAACTATCTACTACCACTCTCTGGCTTCTCCCACAAAGCCAATGTCTAACCCAATTTCCTGGCTTATTCTTAGAGCCTTTCTAAAACAATGGAACAATAGTAGCTTTCCTCCAATCTGACACCTCAACCTCTTTGTTAGGATCTCTGCTATTTCTGCACTTGCCTCCGACAGGGTTCAAGGGAACACCTTGTCAGGCCCTGGGGATTCATCTACCTTAATGTTACCCCTCCTCTGTAATCTGTATACGTCCATGACTTTGCTACTGTTTTGCCTCACTTCTATAGACTTCGTCTCCTGAGTAAACACAGATGTAAAAAGTCCATTTGAGATCTCCCCCCATCTCTCTCAGCTCCATGCGTAGACTACCAGTCTGATCTTCCAGAAGTATTAGACTGCCAAAATTCTGTCACTTGAAGTAAGCAGCAGTTTAACTGTTTGCGACTCAAGGACTACAAATGTGAGATTTAATGAGAAGTGGTTTCTTTATATTTGATATTCATATTACTGTTTTAAGAGTAGAAAGATATTTGATATGAACATTGTTTATGGGTAGAAATATGGATTTGGCAAGTTTTTAAACATTCAGAATTTTTGATAATTGATTAAACTCTTCTTGAGCTTCCAGCTGGGTATGGGTGTCAATTTTAACCAACATTTCGATGACAAACTCTGCCATCTTCTTCAGGGATGGTATCTAGGCACGTCAGGTCTGGTGGTATATCTAACCCCATTGTCTATCCCTCCTGATCAGTTAGTCCTCATTGTTAGGTTTCCTGGATTTTCCTCGGCCCTTCTGAGTTTGTTTAGTTCTTAGATTGTTGGAGTGCCTGCAGCACCCCAAATGCTTCTTTAGGTATTTCAATGACACCTTCATTGTGTGGCCTCATGGACTCCAGGTATACCAACAGTTCCACAACCATCTGACCAGCATACATCTAAACATTCAATTTATGGTGGAGGTGGAGAAGAATGATTGGCTCCCACTCTTGGACATTCTAATACAATGGAAACCAGATGGTAGTCTCTGGCATGGCATCTATCGAAAGCCCACTCATAGGGACTTACATCTCAACAATAACAGTCACCATCATGCCTTCCAACATAGAGTAGTTCTTTCCACTTTGGTTAACTGTGTGAAAACTATTTCAGACCTGGACAGTCTCCATGAGGAAATGTTGATTAAGAACGATGTTCCTACAAAATGGCTACAAGGTGAAGGAGATTAATTGGGCCCTGAAAATGGTCGATGGAAAAACTAGGAAAACTCACATTGGGGAGGAACCCATCGCTGCCTCCTGCCTTCCCTATATTTCCACTGTTTCTGGAAGGATTGCCAGGATCCTGAAGAAATACTTGACTAATCCATCTAACCTGTAAGCAAGCTCAAATCCCAGTTTATGCAGGTCAATGACAACGTGGAAGCCGAGAAGAGTTTATTCGTCACATACGTCCAGAAAGCACTAGATCCTTTTTCACTTTTTACTTGATTAATTTAATTGAGTTTCCCTTCATTGCACTCAGTGATGAAGATTGTTTTGCAGGTATTGAAAACTATTTCATACTCTGAAGCTAAGAGCTAACCCAGAGGCATCCAATTTCTGATTGTTATAGCAAATTATGATCTCAGTCTTCTGGACAGATTGCTCACATAACTTTCCAATTGTATTGGCATACAATATATTGGATTACTTAGTATATACTTGCATATTTGTTGTTGAAATGTGGTGAGATGTGACAGATGGTGTTTGTGGTGTATGCGCAGACCAGCTTCAAGTTTCTGAAACAGAATCAAACTTATTATACATGTATTTGGACTGAAGTGAAACTAATTTTTGCTTTGTGATAAGGAAAGGTGTTAAGGAGGGGTTGAACTCTTTGTAGTTCTGGTGTTGTTACTTAGTATTCTAAATTAGGTAAGATTGCACTCAGCATTGTTTATCATGTTATAATCTTAACTTTGATTAACCTTTTTAAGAATAGTATGAATATTTACATTTTTTTACCTGGAAATACTGTAAATGAAAATAATTAACACCTCTAGTAACTGTAAATTTAACTGTAAATCAGAATACTATTGTAATAGTTGAAATCTGTTTTAGTCTAGAGACACATATACAGTAAGGTTCCTAAGTCTTTAAAATGGTTTCATTTTGTAACTACTGAAAATCGGAACACATGGAGGAGTAAAACATTTTTTGTAACATTCAGTGTTTAATTCAGACAGACATTCACTCAGATAGACATTTAATTCAGATAGACACTAAACAGCAAATGCTCATACCTTCCTGAAAGCTCGGGTTATCATAATGCACTTCCATCATCACATATGTGGGGTCGCCTGGTGTTCCAAGTGAAAGTCCAACATTAGGGGGGAAGGAAAATCCCTGTAGTCATTGGACAAAAAGAAAATCTAAAACTTATGGTTCCTTTGTGTTTTGACAGTATGATTGTATGCAGGCGTAAAAATACAAATTTCTGGAACTCAGTTTTCATCATGCTAAAACAACTTACAATTTATTGAGAAGGATTGAGAGAACGTTTCAGAACAACAGGATAATAACTTGTTCCAAGCACTGTAAAATTGCCAACATAAAATGTAACATACTACCCCATGACAAAATGTGCATATAATTCTTAAATTATTTGGGAAGTACAGCAAGGTATTGTGATATCGGAATCTATCCCTGTACATTTTAGTACTCTTTTATATAAAGAGTACTAAAGTAAAGAAGGAATAGATTGCACTTCATTGAATGCACTGCTTTTGTGTATTCCACTGAAAACTTTACAAATCTACAATATCTTTGATTATATGCAAGGTTTATCCAACATCTTAGACATAAGCTACATATATGTTTCTTCCTTGGTAGACTAACAGGATACTGCAAATTAGCTGTACTGTACGTACGTAGTAGTAGGAGAATCTAGACAGAGTTGAACACATCACTTCCCTGTAGCCTATGGGAAAAGGGATTGATGGGATTGCCCTGAGAGTTGACATAGACTTTATGGACAACTTGGTCTTCTACTAGTCAGAAATATAATTCAGGATCTGGAAAAAGGTCATAGAGTCATAGAAAAGTACAGTACAGAAACAGCCTTTCAGCCCATCTAGTGCATGCTGAACCATTTGAACTGCCTACTCTAATCGACCTGCATTGGAACCATAGCCCTCCGTACCCCACCATCCATGTATCTATCGAAACTTCTCTTAAACATTGAAATCGAGCTCGTATGCACCACTTGTGCTGGCAGCTTGTTCCACACTCTCACAACCCTCTGAGTGAAGAAGTTTTCCTTCATGTTCCCCTTAAACTTCTATTAGTTGACTAAAGAATAAATAATTTCTTACTTGAAATGCTATTACCATGGTACTGTTGGATTTGGCTGTGGAATTGTTATTTTTCTTTTAGTTTAGTTTTCCTATGTTTGCTTATATTTAATATAATTACCCATACACATGTAATTTTCAGTAATTATGTTACAGATGTTTCTGTAGGTTTCTAGAAACTTCTTTGTTTTCAGTAGCAGATGTCACGCCACTTGGATCTGGCTATTTTATACATTGGTTTGCTAACATTAGGATTTTTATTATCTCTAGTCTGAGTCTGAGAGAACCACTACTACTCTTTTGTTTTTTTTTTGGTTTTTTTCTCTCTCCTGTCCTTTTTCTTATTTGCTTTTTGTAACACTTAATAAAATGATCCTAAATAATTTGCTTTTTGTAACACTTAATAAAATGATCCTAAATAATTTGCTTTTTGTAACACTTAATAAAATGATCCTAAATAATAAGTTCTATGCCTCATTCTTAACTTCCAAAGGACCTTTTGATCACAAAAGTATCAGGATCCAACAGTTTTACTATTAGCACTATAAGTGTGCAAGATGGAAAGACGACTGAGTTTTTGGGGATTGCATGTTATGGTTTATCAATTATTTTCTAAAATAGCAAACAAGACGAGTAAAAGCATCTAGGACCAGCTTTCTATGAAACCGGAAGTAACTATTGTTCGAATCTGTTTTATTAGACTTCCTAATCAAAATATACTCTTCTGTAAGATATCTATTTAAAGTTGATCACAAACTGAGCATAACAAGTGTTGTATCAAATCAAAATATTTATGGATGTTGATTCAGCTGTAACAATAGTTTGTAGGTAAGATGTTTTCTGTTCATTTGTAACACAAAACAATCATTATATCGATGTTTGGTCGGAGACATATCAGTTCATTTCTGGACACCATTTGATGTGCCTTGACAGAAGGAGATGGTTCTAGACTTTAGTAGAAGAGAGAAGTACAGATTCTTCAGAGCTGTTCTAAATTGAGATTCTAAATTGGAGAAAAGTCAATGATGATGGTATCAGAAATGATCTGGCAAGTGTGGATTGGGACAGCTTGTTCTCTGGCAAAGGCGTACTTGGAAAGTGAGAGGCCTTCCAAAATGAAAGCTTGCATGTACCTATCAGAATAAGAGGTGAAGGTAAGCAGTGTTGGTTTTCAAGAGATATTGAGACCCTGGTTAGGAGTAAAAAAGGAGGTGCATATGGTGTACATGAAATGCAAGAGAACTTTCAGAAAGAAATCAGGAAGGCTAAAAGATGGCATGACGTTACTCTAGCAGACAAGGTGAAGGAGAATATTAAGGGATTCTACAGGTATGTTAAGCAAATGGATTCCTAGGGACAAAAATGTTCCTCTGGAAGACCAGAATGGTAATCTATGTGTGGAGCCAAAACAGATAGAGGAGATCTTGTGCATTCTTTGCATCTGTCTTTACTTGGGAGATGGACACAGAGTCTATAGAAGTGAGGCAAAAAGATATCAACTTTATGGACCCTGTAGAGATTACAGAGGAGGAGGTATTTGCTACCCTGAGGAAAATCAGGGTAGATACTCCCCAGGGCCTGACAAGGTGTTCCCACGGACCCTATAGGAGGCAAGTGCAGAAATTGCCACACCCTAGCAGAAATATGTAAATCATCCTTAGCAACAGGAGAGGTACCAGAGGATTGGGGATACCCAATGTTGTTCCGTTCTTTAAAAAAGACTCTAAACAGAAACCAGGAAATTATAGGATGGTGGGTCTGACATCTGTTGTGGGAAAGTTATTGCAAGGTATTCCAAGGGACTGGATATATTATTTGTGTGTGGTAGGTCATGTCTAACCAATCTTATAGAGTTTTTGGATGAAGTGACCAGGAAAGTAGATAAAGGCAAGGCAGTGGATGTTGTCTACATAGACTTTAGTAAGGCATTTGACAAGGTCCCAAATGGGAGGCTAGTCAAGAAGGTTGTGTCGCTCGGCATTTAGGGTGAGGTAGTAAGTAGGATTAGACATTGGCTTTATGGGAGAAGCCAGAGGATGGTAGTTGAGGGTTGCCTTACTGGCTGGAGTCCTGCGACTAGTGATGTGCCGCAGGGATCAGTGCTGGGTCTTTTGTTGTTTGTCATCTATTTCAATAATCTAGATGATAATGTAGCGAACTGGATAAGCAAATTTGCAGATGACACCAAAATTGGGGGTGTAGTGGACAGTGAGGAAGGCTATCATGGCTTGCAGTGGGATCTGCATCAGCTGGAAAAATGGGATGACAAATGTCAGGCGGAACTTAATGCAGATGTGTGAGGTTTTGCACTTCAGTTGGACCAACCAGGGTAAGTCTTACATGGTGAACAGTAGGGTACTGAGGAGTGTTATAGAACAAAGGGATCTGGGAATACAGGTCTGTAATTAGTTGAAAGTGGTGTCACAGGTAGATAGGGTTGTAAAGAAAGCTTTTGGCACATTGGCCTTCATAAATCAATGTCTTGCGTACGGAAGATGGGATGTTATGTTGAAGTTGTATAAGATGTTTGTGAGGACGTATTTGGAGTATTGTGTGCAGTTTTGGTTACTTACATACACAAAAGATGTAAACAAGGTTGAAAGAGTGCAGAGAAAATTTACATGGATGTTGCAGGTCTGGAGGACCTGAGCTATTAGTAAAGATTGAACAGGTTAGAACTGTATTCTTTAGAATGTAGAAAATTGAGAGGAGATTTGATAGAGGTATATAAAATTATGAAGGGTATAGAGAGGATAAATGCAAGCAGACTTTTTCTTCTGAGGTTAGAGGGACTACAACAAGAGCTCATGGCTTAAGGGTGAAAGGTGAGAAGCTTAAGGGAACAGGAGGGGCAACGTCTTCACTCAGAGGGTCCTGAGAGTGTGGAACGAGCTGCCAGCACATGCGGTGCATGCAAAATTGATTTCAACATGCAAGGGAAGTTTGGATAGGTACATGGATGGTAGGGATATGGACGGCTATGGTCCTGGTGTAGGTCAATGGGAGTAGGCAGTTCAACTGGTTTCAGCATGGACTAGATGGGCCGAAGAGCTTTTTTCTGTGCTGTATTTCTCTATGAGTCTATGACTAAAGGAGAGAAAAAAACACTTCTACTATTCACAGGAATGAACGTATGTATGTTTCTTCTATAGATGTACCGGGGAGAGCATTCTGACAGGCTGCATCACTGTCAGGTATTGGGGCGGGGCTACTGCACGGCACCAAAAGAAGCTGCAGAGGGTCGTGAATTTAGCTGGCTCCATCTTGGGTACCAGCCTACAAAGTACCCAGGACGTCTTCAAGGAGCGGTGTCTCAGAATGGCAGCATCCATTACTAAGGACCTCCAGCATCCAGGACGTGCTCTTTTCTCACTGTTACCATCTGGGTGATTCAGGAACAGCTTCTTCCCCTCTGCCATCCGATTCCCAAATGGACATCGAACTCATGAACACTACCTCACTTTTTTAATGTATATTATTCCTGTGTGTGCACGAGTTTTAATCTATTCAATATACATATACTGTAGTTAATTTACTATTTATTTATTTATTTATTTATTTATTTTCTCTTCTTCCGTGCATTGCATTGAACTGCTGCTGCTAAGTTAACAAATTTCATGACATATGCTGGTGATAATAAACCTGATTCTGATTCTGAACTTAATAATGTTATAGGAACACGTTCATATGTAGGGTTCAAAGGTCAGGCATTCTTGACTCAGAGATGGCTTGTATATTCCATTCATCAGAATGTATCCCTGACAAATTTAGTGTTCGCTTAGCAGTGGTCTCACTCATGTTAAAGTTGAAGTTTTTCAAACTTATATTACGTGTTCAAGAACCATTGTTTATATTAACAATGGGTTGGACTACAACCAGAGGTCTTGGGTTGAGGGTGAAAGGTGAGAGGCTTAAAGGGAACAGAAGGGGCAACTTTTTTACTCAGAGGGTCGTGAAAGTGTGGAACGATCTGCCAGCACAAGTGGTCCATGCCAACTCAATTTCAGTGTTTATAAGAAGTTTGGACAGGTATATGGATGATAGGGATATGGAGGGCTATGGACCCAATGCAGGTCGTTGGCAGTAGGCAGTTTAAACAGTTTCAGCATGGACTTGATGGGCTGGAGGGCCTGTTTCAGTATTGCACTTCTCTATGACAGAAAGGGAAATGGCTCTAGACTTTAGCAGATGAGAGAAGTAGGGGTTCTTCAGATTTATTGGCAATATTTGGGAAAGCAGTACACAAGCCAGTCAGAGGTTATGTATAAAGGATACGCATGATTGCCTTAGTCTTAGATGAAAGCAGGCAGTACAATTTTATGTGTAAAAGTGGTAGTTTCTGCATTTACAATGTTTAAGTACAGATCTTGTATTTGCATAATAAATATAAGTCTGAACCATGAGGAATCACTTAAGTAACTTTAAAGGGAATTCTTAAGGGCATTCATGGTTAACTTGACTAAGTGGAATAAATACTTCAGGGCACGAGACCAAGAAAAATTAAGAGCAGCTCCTAAATGGTATTCTATGTCAAGGAAAACAGGAACCCACCAGGGTTTGAGTGCAAAGAAGGTGAAGTCTGAGATGTCAGGGGTAAGTTTTTTAACTCAGAGAGTGGTGGGTGCGTGGAATGGGCTGCCGGCAACGGTGGTGGAGGCGGATATGATAGGGTCTTTTAGGAGACTTTTGTATAGGTACATGGAGCTTAAATAAATAGAGCGCTATGGGAAAGCCTAGTAATTTCTAAGGTAGGGACAAAGAAACATAGAAAACCTATGGCATAATACAGGCCCTTTGGCCCACAAAGTTGTGCCTAACGTGTCCCTACCTCCATGGCCTCCACCTTTTCTGCAGCAGTGACATTATCTCTGATCAACAGTGCCACACCCCCACCTCTTTTGCCTCCCTCCCTGTCCTTTCTGAAACATCTAAAACCCGGCACTTGAAGAAACCATTCCTGTCCCTGAGCCATCCAAGTCTCTGTAATGGCCACCACATCATATCTCTAAGTACTGATCCACGCTCTAAGCTTATCCACTTTGTTCACAACGCTCCTCGCGTTAAAATACACGCATGTCAAACCTTCGGTCTGAGCGCGTCCCTTCTCTATCACTTGCCTATCCTCCCTCTCGCACTGTCTACAAGCTTTCTCTATTTGTGAGCCAACCTCCTCTTCCCCAGTCTCTTCAGTTCAGTTCCCACCCCCCAACAATTCTAGTTTAAACTCTCCCCAATAGCCTTAGCAAACCTCCCCTCCAGGATATTGGTCCCCCTGGGATTCAAGTGCAACCCATCCTTTTTGTACATGTCATACCTGCCCCAAAAGAGGTCCCAATAATCCAGAAATCTGAACCCCTGCGCCCTGCTCCAATCCCTCAGCCACGCATTTATCCTCCACCTCACTCTATTCCTATACTCACTGTCACGTGGCACAGGCAGTAATCCCGCGATTACTACCTTTGTGGTCCTGTTTCTCAACTTCCTTCCTAACCCCCTTTACTCTTTTTTCAGGACCTCTTCCCTTTTCTACATGTTCGGCACAATTTTGTGGGCCGAAGGGCCTGTATTGTGCTGTAGGTTTTCTATGTTTCTAAGTCTCTTTGGGCGGGCAAACCTGTCCATGAGACAGACAATATATTGCCATAGCAACAGTGCCAGAAAAACTTGGTCAACAAGTGTGAAGATGGAAGGCTTCATTGCTCCTTTCTGGATTGAAAAAAAATGTTGCTAATAAACCTAGGATATCTTTATGCAGTAAAGTTTGTGGCATAAAATAAAGTAGTGTCATATGTGTGTGTTCTTACATGAAACTACAAAAATAAACAATGTCAGATGAGCCACTATTACTCAGTTGTTATATCTTTCATCTCTAGACACATGAAAATTTATGAACTGAAATATTATAGTCATAAAGAGCAAACAGTTTTAAATACAGTAAATATAAAGCTTTGGTTTTACATCTGAAGAATTGCTTCTACATAAATGAACAGATTACAAGAATAATGACCTACCTTTCCTCCAATTGCCCATGCTACAATGATACTTTCACAACGTAAAAAATCATCTGGCATATTGGAATGGTAGCATTCATGCCCAATGTCAAGGGCACTATCATTTAAGCTGCTGTGGCACTGATAAAGGAGAATATGATGTACCAAATGTTCATGTCCTTTCTGAATAATGGGTTCAACCTGTGAATAAAAGCATTAAAAAGGAGGCAGTAAATAATCTTGTAGCGATGCAAAATGCATCTTCTTTTCTCATAAGACATATTTTAAGAACTGTGATTACTTTTGGCACAGCGCTGGTGGCATTTTTACATTGCTGTCTGACCCTAAAAAATTAAGTGTGAGAGTTTGACTCAGATGTGTATATGTTGTTTCCCAGTAATCTATGAAAAACACCAAATCTGTAAACACTAACAAAGATAATATCAAATGGACAAAAGCACAAAGAGCCCATTGGCACCATTGGATGTTCCAGAACCAGCAGTACTTTCATACCCCTATTCCAGGTTAGAGGTCCATTTAAATAAATCACATTGTTTATAACTGCATCACCACTGTAAAAGCCCATATCTTATGATCTCAGTCTGAGATCCCCAATCATTTGAGCTCTGACCATCACAAGAGAGTTTTTCTTCCCATTCCTTTTTTTTCATTTCTTCCCATTTCTTCCTCAGTGGTATTAATGTTTGTTTATTATTGACACATGTACCAAGATACAGTGGAAAGTTTGTCTTGCATACTAGAAATATGAGAAATTCTGCAGATGCTGGAGATCCAAAGTAACACACAAAAAATGCTGAAGGAACTCAGCAGGTCAGGCAGCATTTCTGGAAGTGTTGCTTTATCTTGCATATTGTTTATTCAAATTAAAATAATTACACAGTGGGTATTATTCTAGCTCATTACACATTGAACTAGAATCAGGTAAAACAATAACAATGCAGCGTAAAGTGTAAAAGCTACTAAAAAGAGCAGTGCAAGTAAACAAGCAGTCTCTGGATAGCCATCACTTCCAGGTTACCCAATCACGTTCATCCCAATTCTCAGACCTTTGAACTGACCACCTCTTCAGAACCTAACATACTCATCATCCCTCTTTTCTCACCTTCTGCTTTTCCAGTCACCTGCTCCTGCTCTCTGTCATGCTGTACCCAAGTTCTGAACCAGCTGGTTTTATTTTAAAAAGGCTATGAAATTAAACAAACATCTTCCACATTCCTTTCTGCGCACTTCAAAACAAACCCCTCTAGAATCGCAGCAGCAGCCAATGGAAATCAATCACCAAGAAACCTCCAAGAAATTGTCATTTTATTTTTTGAGTTTTGGAATCTGGCTTCAATAGCAAGAGAACGATTTATTACTATTCCCCTAAATTAGTGGCGAGCCATCTCTAGAATTGCCCCAGTTCTGAGAAATGTACAAACATACTTCCACAAAACTGTTGTGTGAAGATTTCCAGGATTTAGACCTCAATGAGTTCCATATACTAAGAATCTGTTGTATTGCAACATTTTGTGATATCAATCAAATCTAATAATAATTTGCTTTTTAATTTTTCCTTCCAAAATTGATAGCTCAATAGATAATTGATAACACACATTAAAGTCGACCGCCAACATCTTGCACTTCACTTGGGCTATCTCTATCTCTTTGCAGGTTTGTTATCTCTTCCTTGCCTCTTGCAGATGGACCTGTCTTTATTTCATGAGTAACCTTGACTGAAATACACTCTGTCCCTTCATCTTGATTTTAAGTTATCAGGCTCCAGCAGTGACCCCTGTGATATTCTACTAGTTACTGACTACCAAGTTGAAAATTACACACTTATCCCAACTCTGTTTTGTTACTTGCCAATCCACCTTCCATGCCAACACATTACCCCCAAAGAAGTCCTTTTACTTTGTGCTGCAACCTTTTATGCAGCGCTCTACCAAATACTTTCTGGATTGATGTGTGGAAGATGGTGAATCAAATTGGCAAACACCTTATCAAAGGCTAGAAAGCCAAGAGAAAACACTGTGCGTAAGTAAAACTTGAATTCATTATATCACTCTCTCTGATCTTTCTGTCTGTGACCTCTTGCCCTGTCAAAAAAGGCCAATGAAAGTTTGAAAAAACAACTTTCATCTTTCATCTGGAAACATTGTATCCTGCCGAATTTAGTACCAAGCTCTCTAATTTCAGACAATTCAATCTTTTCAGCCTTTCATTTTATGCACATTCTAACAAAGTGCTCAAAATTCCACCCAGTGTGACTCACAACACAACATGCTCTGTCTCCCAAATAAACAAACAAAAAGCTACAGAATTGAACATCTGACCCACAGTTCTCTCTCCATTTAGAAGACTCCTGGCAACAATGACAATGGATTCTTCCATTTTAATTATGATTATACACACAAACAGATTTTTGATGTGGTTAAACTTACTTTCCAGAATGAACGTTATGAAGACAAGTGTGGGGTGTTGTCCTTTAGGAGGTCAAACCAAGGTAAGACTTATACAGTGAATGGTAAGGGTCTAAGTTGTGCAGTAGAACAAAGAGACGTTGAGAATACAGACCTATAATTCCTTGGAAGGGCATCACAAGTTGATAGGCTCAGAAAGGGACCCTGAGGCACATAGACTTTCATAAATCAAGATATTGAGTATAGGATAAATGCAAGGAATTCTGCAGATGGTGAAAGTCCACAATTTTCCACCTTCCAGCTTGTGCTCTTCCACTCCCCCACACCCAGCCCCCACCTCCAGAACTTCTTATTCTGGCTTCTTACTCCTCCCTTTCCAGTCCTGTTTAAAAGTCTCTGCCTGAAACACTGACTCTTCATTCCTCTCCATAGATGCTGCCTGACCTGCCGAGGTCCTTTAGTATTTTGTGTGCGTTGCATTGAGTATAGTAGTTGAGATGTTACGCTGAAATTGTATAAGAATGTGGCTGACCTGTTCTGGTTACCTATATACACAGAAATTTACAGCACATTCATTACAGACCCTTTGGCCCACAATGTTGTGCCAACCATGTAACCTACTCTAGACACATTCTAGAATTTCCCTAGCACATAACCTTCTATTTTTCTAAGCTTTGTGTACCTATGGCTCTTAAAAGACCCGATTGTATCCGCTTCCACCACTGCCGCCGGCAGAACATTTCATGCACCCACCACTCTCTGTGTGGAAAAATGTACTCCTGACATCTCCTCAGTACCTATTTCCAAGCACCTTAAAACAATGCCCCCTCGTGTTAGCCACACAGGAAAGATATCTTTAAGCTTAAAAGCATGCAAACAAAATGCACAAGGATGGTGCTGGGACTTGAAGACCTGAGTTATGGGGGAAGGTTGAGTAGGTCAGGACTTCATTCATGCGTTGTTTGCGTTAACAATAGCTCAAGCTGAGGAGCCCATAAATGTTGCTACACATTCGAGTCCCATCACAGCATGGCCAGAATGTTCAGCAGAACAACACAACTCAACAGCAACAAATCGAAACAACACCAAAACCAGCCCCCCCACCCCACCTACCCAAAGCTGTAAAAAAAAATTATACGCGAAAGCAGTACAGCAAGAGAATAAGGCAGCAGGGTAACCAGGAGCCGTGGAACAAGGAAAGAATGGTGAGATGGGGAGAAGAACAACCAGAGGAATGGAATGGAAGACATAAAAAGGAAGAAATAGGTCAGGAAACATAAAAGATAGTTACAATATTTTAAAGTTCAAACAATGCGCCTGAGAGATCATCAAGATATCTATCAAAGCTATTGGATGTGTGTCCAGCATACATTTACTACAAGCTGATTTTGGGGCCTTGAAAGGGAACTACGACTTATTAAAATGCATTAAAATAGCTTCAAAGGAATGGCTTGACACAATAAAAAAAACAAGTCCTCTGTCTGGAGCCTTAGCCCAGCAGGATAAGAACTAAAGATAGAGGCAGATCTACACATTAGTATTTCCAGTGACAGCAGAAGCTTAGCTATAAATAAAAGGCAGAAGATACAGTTGTTTTCAGTTTGTGAACAGGAGTGACAAATAACGGTGAATGCAGAAGAGCACCTCAGATAGCATCAATGATTTAATACATCGAGGAATGCCATCAAGGAAGTGACAAGAAAGAACTGTCTGATGGAGAAAAGACAAGAATATCTCAAAGGGCATGGAAACCAATTTCAAGATATAAGATCTAATATAAAACTCTGAGTTTTATATTCTCTAAAGAGAGGCATTTATTTTAAAGTTAAAATATTTAATGGCTAATAAAGTTTGTAAGTGATTAAAAAGAAATTGTGGCGAGCTGGAGCAGGAAATCGCTGAAATACTGCTGAAATGAAACCAACTCCTAAACCCACACCAAAGAGCAGAAGTAAAATAAAATCTAATTAAAACATGTTTATTTGCTTAAACCAAAATTTAAAAATGATTAAAGATCAACTGGTTTCTCACCAAAAACAACCCCATTAAATAACAGTGGCAATTAGTGTGAAGGCGGCACGAACTGTTCATAGAAACATAGAAACATAGAAAATAGGTGCAGGAGTAGGCCATTCGGCCCTTCGAGCCTGCACCGCCATTTATTATGATCATGGCTGATCATCCAACTCAGAACCCAGCCTTCCCTCCATACCCCCTGACCCCTGTAGCCACAAGGGCCATATCTAACTTCCTTTTAAACATAGCTAATGAACTGGCCTCAACAGTTTGCTGTGGCAGAGAATTCCACAGATTCACCACTCTCTGTGTGAAGAAGTTTTTCCTAACCTCGGTCCTAAAAGGCTTCCCCTCTATCCTCAAACTGTGACCCCTCGTTCTAGACCTCCCCAACATCGGGAACAATCTTCCTGCATCTAGCCTGTCCAATCCCTTTAGGATCTTATACGTTTCAATCAGATCCCCCCTCAATCTTCTAAATTCCAACGAGTACAAGCCCAGTTCATCCAGTCTTTCTTCATATGAAAGACCTGCCATCCCAGGAATCAATCTGGTGAACCTTCTTTGTACTCCCTCTATGGCAAAGATGTCTTTCCTCAGATTAGGGGACCAAAACTGCACACAATACTCCAGGTGTGGTCTCACCAAGGCCTTGTACAACTGCAGTAGTACCTCCCTGCTCCTGTACTCGAATCCTCTCGCTATAAATGCCAGCATACCGTTCGCCTTTTTCACCGCCTGCTGTACCTGCATGCCCACTTTCAATGACTGGTGTATAATGACACCCAGGTCTCGTTGCACCTCCCCTTTTCCTAATCGGCCACCATTCAGATAAGAATCTGTTTTCCTATTTTTGCCACCAAAGTGGATAACTTCACATTTATCCACATTAAATTGCATCTGCCATGAGTTTGCCCACTCACCCAACCTATCCAAGTCACCCTGCATCCTCTTAGCATCCTCCTCACTGCTAACACTGCCACCCAGCTTCGTGTCATCCGCAAACTTGGAGATGCTGCATTTAATTCCCTCATCTAAGTCATTAATATATATTGTAAACAACTGGGGTCCCAGCACTGAGCCTTGCGGTACCCCACTAGTCACCGCCTGCCATTCTGAAAAGGTCCCGTTTATTCCCACTCTTTGCTTCCTGTCTGCTAACCAATTCTCCACCCACACCAATACCTTACCCCCAATACCGTGTGCTTTAAGTTTGCACACTAATCTCCTATGTGGGACCTTGTCAAAAGCCTTTTGAAAATCCAAATATACCACATCCACTGGTTCTCCCCTATCCACTCTACTAGTTACATCCTCAAAAAATTCTATGAGATTCGTCAGACATGATTTTCCTTTCACAAATCCATGCTGACTTTGTCCGATCATTTCACCGCTTTCCAAATGTGCTGTTATCACATCCTTGATAACTGACTCCAGCAGTTTCCCCACCACCGACGTTAGGCTAACCGGCCTATAATTCCCCGGTTTCTCTCTCCCTCCTTTTTTAAAAAGTGGGGTTACATTAGCCACCCTCCAATCCTCAGGAACTAGTCCAGAATCTAACGAGTTTTGAAAAATTATCACTAATGCATCCACTATTTCTTGGGCCACTTCCTTAAGCACTCTGGGATGCAGACCATCTGGCCCTGGGGATTTATCTGCCTTCAATCCCTTCAATTTACCTAACACCACTTCCCTACTAACATGTATTTCGCTCAGTTCCTCCATCTCACTGGACCCTCTGTCCCTTACTATTTCTGGAAGATTATTTATCTTGGAATTTCTCCATAGGTCAAGCCTGTAACTACCTGTAGACTGAAAAAATTTTTCTCATAGCAACACTATAATTCACTGTGTTTGCTCAATCCTGATATTGAGCTGTAATATCCTGAATATTGGCTGACACAAGGGCAGGAATGGCTGCTGGATGCTCCGGGGTTTAGGTGTTTCAGAAGGGACAGAGAGGGAGGTAAAAGAGATAGGGGAGTGGTTATCAGGGATAGGATCACAGCTCTAGATAGGAATGTTATCCCAGATGTCCTGGAGAGATCAATTTCTGAGTCAGTATGAGTGGGAATCAGAAACAGGAACTGGGTCTTAAATCAGCGGTGGGCAAACTAGCGGAAAAGATTCTTAAAGTCAGGATTTATGAGCACTTGGAGAGATTAGGGATAATTAGCATGCCTCTGTGAGGGGCAGGTCATACCTCATAAGCCCAGTTGAATTCTTTGAGGTAGTGAGAAAACAAATTGATGAATGTACAGCTGTAGATATGCTGTATATGGAATTAGATAAGGTGTCCAACAAGTAAAGTCAGGGGGCACAGGGACGCAGGGAAACCTGGCTGTGTGCATTCAAAATTGGCTTGCCCACGGAAGGCGAGAGTGATAATAGACGGAGCATATTCTGCCTGGAGGTCGGTGACCAGTAGTCTGGGACCTTTCCTTTGTCATTTTTATAAAGGACATGGCTAGGAAAGTGGGAGATTGGTTAGTAAGTCTGCAGGTGATACAAAGGTTGGTAGATTGTGGATAGTGTAGAAGGTTGTTACAATGGGACATCGATAGGATGCTGAGCTGTGCTAAGAAGTGTCAGCTGAAGTTCAATCCCGAAACATTTTAATGAATATACTTTGGGAGGTTGAAATTGAAAGCCAAGTGCCAGGTTTACGTCAGGATTCTTAGCAGTGTGAAGGAGCAGCAGGATCCTGGTCCACAGATCCATCAAAGTTGTTGTACAAGTTGATAGGGGGGTTTAGAATACATATGGCGTGTCAGCCTTGATTAGTTGGGGGATTGAGTTCAAAAGCTGTGAGGTAATGTTGCAGCTCTATAAAACTCTGCTTCGACCATACTTGGAGTATTGTGTTCAATTCTGGTCACCTCGTTATAGGAAGGATATAGAAGCTTTAGAGAGTCAGAGGAGATTTACCAGGATGCTGCCTGGAATAGAGAGAATATCCTTGGAGGAAAAGTTGAGCGAGTTAAGGCCTTTCCATTTGGATTGAAGGAGGTTCAAAGGTGATTTGATAGACATTTATGAGATAAGAGGGACGGATAGAGTGGACAGCAATACCTTTTCTCAGACAGACATGACTAATACGAGCAGGTATAATCTTAAGGTGATTGCAGGAAAGTATAGGAGAGGGAGTTGTTCTATTTTTAAAAACACAGAGTAGTAGGTGCGTGGAAAGCGCAGCCAATGGTGGTGGTAGAGGCGGATACACTAGGAACACTTAAGAGAATCATGGATGAAAGAAATATGGAGAACTATATTAGTGAGAAGTGTTAGATTGATCTTTGAGTAGTTGAAAAGATCGGCACAACATTGTGAGCAGAAGATCGATACTGTACTGCACTGTTCTATGTTCTATGATCTCAGGCTGATCATCCCCTCCACCTTCTGTGAGACATCCTTAGCCCAGCCACTTGGGAGGCATGCACTATCCTGAAGTCTTAGCTAAAGCCACAGAAACATCCATTTAAGTTGGAGGGTTACTTTGTGAATTTCTAAGAGCTGCTCAATTTATTACGCTTGATGTTTCAAGGCAGTGCAACACTTAAATGCGTGGTTGAAAAGGTAATACACAGATGCTCCCATCTGCCTTCTCAGATCATTAAAGATCCCACTACATTTTCAAAGAGAAATAGTGAAACTATTTGAATAAGTGACTCACTGCTGAAAAATCCAAATCTTAATCACAGAAGCGAAAAACACAATTTCAGCACAAGAATTGCTGTTATTTGGTGAATCTTATCACAACAAGTGGGCTAAGTGCTACACCTGCCCATACACTTACCCAGAAAGCAGTTATAGTGCTACATCTGCCCATACACCTCCTCCCTCACCTCTATTAAGGGCTTCAGTCTCTTCAGGTGAGGCAATACTTCACCTGCAAATCTGCTGGCATCACCCATTGTGTCCGGTGCTCCTAAAACAGCCTACATTGGTGAGACCCATCGTAAATTGGAGGACTGCTTCGTCGAGCACCTCCATACCATCTGCCACTGGGACTTCCCAGTGGCTAAACATTTTAATTCCCATTCCCATTTTCATTTCGACATGTTGATCCATGGCCTCCTCTTGTACCAAGATGAGGCCACCCTCAGGGTGGGGGATATTCCGTCTAGGTACCCTCCAACTTGATGGAATGAATATTGATTTCTCCTCCCGGTGAACAAATTCCACCACCGCACCCCTCCTCTCTTCCCCACTCTGATCTTACATTTCTTCTCACCTGCCGATTGCTTCTCTCTGGGTCCCCACCCCTCCACCTCCTTCCCTTTCTCTTATGGTCCACTCTCCTCTCCTATCAGATTCTTTCTTCTCCAGTCCTTGACCTTTCCCATCACCACCACCATCTCCCACCTATTTTTTTTATTCTGGCATCTTCCCCCTTCCTTCTCAGTCCTGAAGAAGGTTCTCGGCTTGAAACATCGACTGTTTACTCTTTTGCATAGATGTAGCCTGACCTACTAGGTTCCTCCAGGTTTCGTGTGTGTTGATTTGGTGAATCATGTTTGTTTTGCCCCTTCATGCTGTGAAGACCACCGGGATGCTTACATCTATCATCTGGGCTCTTGGTCTGTAACTCAAGCAATCATTGTTTGGATCCAGCTAATCTCTCGTTTTTCTAGCAATCACACAAAATCATATATATCAGGGTAAAGTTTTAATCTAATCACGGTAATAGTCAACCTAGCACAAAGTCCGTAAGTTATCAACAGTTTTGTTATACATTGTTTCACAGAAACATAGAAACATAGAAAATAGGTGCAGGAGTAGGCCATTCGGCCCTTTGAGCCTGCAACACCATTTATTATGATCATGGCTGATCATCCGACTCAGAACCCCGCCCTAGCCTTCCCTCCATACCCCCTGACCCCCGTAGCCACAAGGGCCATATCTAACTCCCTCTTAAATATAGCTAATGAACTAGCCTCAACAGTTTCCTGTGGTAGAGAATTCCACAGATTCACCACTCTCTGTGTGAAGAAGTTTTTCCTAATCTCGGTCCTAAAAGGCTTCCCCGCTATCCTCAAACTGTGACCCCTCGTTCTGGACTTCCCCAACATCGGGAACAATCTTCCTGCATCTAGCCTGTCCAATCCCTTTAGGATCTTATACGTTTCAATCAGATCCCCCCTCAATCTTCTAAATCCCAACGAGTACAAGCCCAGTTCATCCAGTCTTTCTTCATATGAAAGACCTGCCATCCCAGGAATCAATCTGGTGAACCTTCTTTGTACTCCCTCTATGGCAAAGATGTCTTTCCTCAGATTAGGGGACCAAAACTGCACACAATACTCCAGGTGTGGTCTCACCAAGGCCTTGTACAACTGCAGTAGTACGTCCCTGCTCCTGTACTCGAATCCTCTCTCTATAAATGCCAGCATACCATTCGCCTTTTTGACCGCCTGCTGTACCTGCATGCCCACTTTCAATGACTGGTGTATAATGACACCCAGGTCTTGTTGCACCTCCCCTTTTCCTAATCGGCCACCATTCAGATAAGAATCTGTTTTCCTATTTTTGCCACCAAAGTGGATAACTTCACATTTATCCACATTAAATTGCATCAGCCATGAATTTGCCCACTCACCCAACCTATCCAAGTCACCCTGCATCCTCTCAGCATCCTCCTCACTGCTAACACTGCCACCCAGCTTCGTGTCATCCGCAAACTTGGAGATGCTGCATTTAATTCCCTCATCCAAGTCATTAACATATATTGTAAACAACTGGGGTCCCAGCACTGAGCCTTGCGGTACCCCACTAGTCACCGCCTGCCATTCTGAAAAGGTCCCGTTTATTCCCACTCTTTGCTTCCTGTCTGCTAACCAATTCTCCACCCACACCAATACCTTACCCCCAATACCGTGTGCTTTAAGTTTGCACACTAATCTCCTGTGTGGGACCTTGTCAAAAGCCTTTTGAAAATCCAAATATACCACATCCACTGGTTCTCCCCTATCCACTCTACTAGTTACATCCTCAAAAAATTCTATGAGATTCGTCAGACATGATTTTCCTTTCACAAATCCATGCTGACTTTGTCCGATCATTTCACCGCTTTCCAAATGTGCTGTTATCACATCCTTGATAACTGACTCCAGCAGTTTCCCCACCACCGACGTTAGGCTAACCGGTCTATAATTCCCCGGTTTCTCTCTCCCTCCTTTTTTAAAAAGTGGGGTTACATTAGCTGCCCTCCAATCCTCAGGAACTAGTCCAGAATCTAACGAGGTTTGAAAAATTATCACTAATGCATCCACTATTTCTTGGGCTACTTCTTTAAGCACTCTAGGATGCAGAACATCTGGCCCTGGGGATTTATCTGCCTTCAATCCCTTCAATTTACCCAACACCACTTCCCTACTAACATGTATTTCGCTCAGTTCCTCCATCCCACTGGACCCTCTGTCCCTTACTATTTCTGGAAGATTATTTATGTCCTCCTTAGTGAAGACAGAACCAAAGTAATTATTCAATTGGTCTGCCATGTCCTTGCTCCCCATAATCAATTCACCTGTTTCTGTCTGCAGGGGACCTACATTTGTCTTTGCCAGTCTTTTCCTTTTTACATATCTATAAAAGCTTTTACAGTCCGTTTTTATGTTCCCTGCCAGTTTTCTCTCATAATCTTTTTTCCCCTTCCTAATTAAGCCCTTTGTCCTCCTCTGCTGAACTCTGAATTTCTCCCAGTCCTCAGGTGAGCCACTTTCTCTGGCTAATTTGTATGCTACTTCTTTGGAATTGATACTATCCCTAATTTCTCTTGTCAGCCACGGGTGCACTACCTTCCTTGATTTATTCTTTTGCCAAACTGGGATGAACAATTGTTGTAGTTCATCCATGCAACCTTTAAATGCTTGCCATTGCATATCCACCGTCAATCCTTTAAGTGTCATTTGCCAGTCTATCTTAGCTAATTCACGTCTCATACCTTCAAAGTTACCCGTCTTTAAGTTCAGAACCTTTGTTTCTGAATTAACTATGATCACTATTAACTATGTTTCATGCACAATGATCTTTTATACATAATATCCTCCCCAAATTATGCTCTGAAAGAGCAAAAGAAGAAATAAACTATAATTTTTATAAGTGGTACTCAAACAACAATCCAAGGAAACTATTTGGCATAAAAGGCAAGCATGAACTTTTTGAATGATTATTCGTTTCTGAAATGGTCATAAGTCACAACTGGGAGAAGGTATCCTCCCATTCTGAAACAATGTGGAATTATTAAACTAAACACTATTATTTGCAGTAGGTATAATCACGGAGAGGGTAATCTTACATGATTAATCTGTTATTCTCTTATAAACTTGCCAATAATGCAAGCACTGTCTTTGAAGGGTGCTGTCTCAAAACTTCTTAGACTGAGGCTCTTTGTATTCTTCTGCTAGATTTTTGAAAAAAAATCTAACGCCGGAAACATTCAATGGTCTAATGGTTGAGTTGCCACTAGCAACCAAATATGTGAGTTTTAATCCAGTACTGTGTGGTCAAATTAGAGCTGTTAACGGCATGCAATTGGAACTTCAATCTGGCTTTCACTCTGCTTTTGTTATCCGAGACTGTCAGATTTAAGGACAACCATATACCTCTTCCGACTCTGCCACCAAAGTTACAGAGAATGATATACCCTCACCCATATCTCCTCCATTTCCCAAACATTCGCCCTCACCCCATCTTTCCACCGCCTGAACTGTGAAAGAGTTTCCCTTGTCTGAACCGACCACCCCATGAACCTAGCATCCAGCAGCCCTCACCTGCATCTCCTCCATTTCCCAGGCATCAGCCATCAACTTCCATATCAGGAATAGAGATCCCCTTGTCCTTATCTATCACCCCATGAGATTCCAAATCCAGCACCTCATTCTCCATAATTTCTATGATCTTCAACAGGATCATACTACTCAACATATCTTTACCTCTCCCACACTCTTTGCTTTCCACTGGGATCACTCTCTCTGTTCGTCCCTCCCCACTGATCTCCCTCCTGGCACCGATCCTTGCCTTGGTGCAAGTGCTACACCTGCCCATTCACCTCCTCCCTCACCAACACTCAGGGCCCCAAACAATCCTTCCAGGTGAGGCAACACGTCACTGGCAAGTCCTGCAGGGTTTTTTAGTGTATCTGGGTGCTCCATCCACAACAAGCAGCATTTCCTGGTGGCCAACCATTTTAAATCCACTCCCTGATCCCATTCTGATAGGTCAGGCCATGACCTTCTCTACTGCTATGACGAAGCCACTCTCAGGTTGGTGGAGAAGCACCTCAGGGCAGCCACCAACCTACTGTGATGAACATCGATTTCTCCAGCTTCCAGTAATTTCACTCTCCTTTCCCCTTCTCCCTTTTTCCATTCTCAATTCAGGCTTCTGTCTTATCCAGTCTCTTCTCTTTACCTGCCAATTATTTTCTTCCGGTGCCCCTCCTCCTTCCCTTTCTCCTGTGGTCCACTCTCTTCTCTTGGCAGATTCGTTCTTCTTCAATGTTCAATCTTTTTCGCCTATCACCTCCCAGATTCTCACTTTATCTCCCCTCCCCAACCAACTTACCTTCCCCCTCACCTACCTTCACCAATCATCTTCCCCACCCCCAATTTCTTAACCTAGCTTCTTCCCCCTTCCTTTCCAGTCCTGATGAATGGTCCCAGCCCGAAACAATCAACTGTTTATTCCTCTCTGTGAGTTCCTCCAACATTTTGTGTGTGTTGCTAAAGATTGGTTCTGTCTTCCTGTGGCCAGATTTCCTCCAACACTGGCTGATGTGTGCTGTTGCATCTCATGACATCAGTGTATGTTGTACACTGTCACCCATTGCCTTGATGACTACCAGAGCCAGGCACTTCACAACTGGTGTCTTCCTCTGAGGCTGACCTAGCATTCTCCAGGGAATGTTGAGCAGCCATTCTTGCAGCAGTGTCACAGCTCCCACTGCAGAACTCTGATGCATGCTGTCTCAGCTCTCCTAGTACAGGAAAACTACTCCCTGCCAAGCTGAGCTAAGAGTTGCCAGCTTGTTTATTTTGCTGTTTATCTTCATCCTTCCTGAACAGCAGACTCACATCCCACCTGTGTCCATTTTTTTTCCTTTATTCTTTACAGCATTCTCCCTTCTCACCTCTCTCATCAGTCAGGGGTATAAAAACACATGCTTCAAGACTCAGGGACAACATTTACCCCACTGTCATTAGACTCTTTAATGGAATCTTTAATACACTATAGATTAACGTTTGATTTCCCAATTTACTTTGTCATGTGCCATGCATTTCATTTGTTTACCTGTACTGAACTTCTCCTGTAACTATATTCAACATAAACACAAGAGGTTCTGCAGATGCTAGAAATCCAAAGCACCACACAAAATGCTGGAGAAATTCAGCAAGTTAGGCAGCATTTATGGAAATGAATAAACGGTTAACATTTCAGGTTGAGACCCTTCTTCGGGAGGGAAGGGAAGGGAAGGGGGAAGATGGCAGAATAAAAAGGTGGTGCGAGGGTAAGGAGGACTAGCTAAAAGGCGATAGGTGAAGTCAGTTGGGTGTGAAATACAACATACTATTTTTCTGGTAATATACATAGAACATACCACACTTGTCTCGTGATGTTGTGCCAATCTTGATACCAATTTATACTAAATGTCTTTTTCCTTTGTTCTATCCATATCCCTCCATTCTTTTCATTTTCACTTGTTTCCTAAACCCCACTATACTGTTTGATTCCACTACTACCCCAATAACCTATTCCAGGCACCTATTGTTCTCTGCATAAAAAAAGAAACCCTGCCCCTCACATTGCCTTTAAACTTTCCCTTCCAACCTTAAAAGCATGTTCTCCTCCTCCTCTGAGGTCTCAAACTGCAACACCTTACACTTGCCCAGACTAAACTCCATCTGCCAGTTCTCTGCCCATATCTGCAACTGATCTATATCTTAAACAACAGGAATTCTGCAGATGCTGGAAATTCAAGCAACATACATCAAAGTTGCTGGTGAACGCAGCAGGCCAAGCAGCATCTATAGCAGCATCAGTCCTGACGAAGGGTCTCGGCCTGAAACGTCAACTGCGCCTCTTCCTATAGATGCTGCTTGGCCTGCTGCGTTCACCAGCAACTTTGATGTATGTTGATCTATATCTTATTGTATTCTTTGATTGTTCTTTACACTGTCCATAGCTCTACCAGTCTTGGTATCATCCACAAACTTGTTTACATTTTTATCCAAATAATTGATATAGTATCACAAAAAACACAGGTCCCAGCACCAATCCTTGCAGAACACCGCTGGGTGGCAGTGTTAGCTGTGAGGAGGATGCTAAGAGGATGCAGGGTGACTTGGATAGGTTGGGTGAGTGGGCAAATTCATGGCAGATGCAATTTAATATGGATAAATGTGAAGTTATCCACTTTGGTGGCAAAAATAGGAAAACAGATTCTTATCTGAATGGTGGCCGATTAGGAAAAGGGGAGGTGCAACGAGACCTGGGTGTCATTATACACCAGTCATTGAAAGTGGGCATGCAGGTACAGCAGGCGGTGAAAAAGGCGAATGGTATGCTGGCATTTATAGCGAGAGGATTCGAGTACAGGAGCAGGGAGGTACTACTGCAGTTGTACAAGGCCTTGGTGAGACCACACCTGGAGTATTGTGTGCAGTTTTGGTCCCCTAATCTGAGGAAAGACATCCTTGCCATAGAGGGAGTACAAAGAAGGTTCACCAGATTGATTCCTGGGATGGCAGGACTTTCATATGAAGAAAGACTGGATGAACTGGACGTACTCGTTGGAATTTAGAAGATTGAGGGGGGATCTGATTGAGACGTATAAGATCCTAAAGGGATTGGACAGGCTAGATGCAGGAAGATTGTTCCCGATGTTGGGGAAGTCCAGAACGAGGGGCCACAGTTTGAGGATAGAGGGGAAGCCTTTTAGGACCGAGATTAGGAAAAACTTCTTCACACAGAGAGTGGTGAATCTGTGGAATTCTCTGCCACAGGAAACTGTTGAGGCCAGTTCATTGGCTATATTTAAGAGGGAGTTAGATATGGCCCTTGTGGCTACGGGGGTCAGGGGGTATGGAGGGAAGGCTGGGGCGGGGTTCTGAGTTGGAGGATCAGCCATGATCATAATAAATGGCGGTGCAGGCTCGAAGGGCCGAATGGCCTACTCCTGCACCTATTTTCTATGTTTCCGTGTTTCTATGTAACACCACTGGTCATGGACTTCCAGCCAGAAAAACAGCCTTCCACCCCTCTCCTCTTCTATAAGTTCTAACTTGCAATTCACCCTAGAACTCATGAATTTTGATCTTCTGAATCAACCTACCATGAAGGACCTTATAAAATATCTTACTATGGTCCATGTAGATAACATTCATTGCCTTATCCACATCAAGCCCTTTTATCAATTTCCCTGCACAAATCCATCTGACCGTCCTAAAGCAGGTCATGCACACAAGTCCTATTTCTCAAAATCCTCTTCAATAGCTTCTCTAACACTGATGTAAGGCTCACAGACCTGTAATTACTTGGATTATCCCTACTTGTTTTCTTGAACAAAGGTACATATGCTACACTCCAGTCCTCATTTGTTGCACATTTGTTATTCTCTAGTCCTCATTCGGTGCTAGTGAGGGCAGAAGCATCTTTTTCAAAGCTTCAGTAATCTCCTCACTTGCTTCCTTCAATATTCTGGGGCATGTGTCATCAGGCCTTGGAGTCTTATCCCAGCACTGCTTTCTCATTAATCTCTGCCTTCACTATTCTCCAAATCTTTCTCCTCGGTAAATAGCAACATAAATGCCCCTTGAACAGGAAATCCCACAAAAAGTAGTAGATCCAGCCCAGTCCATCACAGGTACCACTGAGCACATTGACAAGGAGCCCGATCGCAGGAAGGCAGCATCCACCATCTAGGACCCCCAGCATCCAGGCCATGCTCTCTTCTTGCTGCTGCCATTAGGAAGGGGGTATAGGAGCCTCAGGACCCACACTATCAGGTTCAGGAACAGTTATTACCTCTCAAGCCACAGGCTCTTCAACAGGAGGAGATAACTTCACTCACCCAAAGTTGTACTGCTCCCAAAATCTATCGACTCAATTTCAATGACTCTTCACCTCAGGTTCTCAATATTTATTGCTTATTTATTTATTATTTGCCACCGGCAGCTGTAGAGACCAAGTCTTTATGTATATTTAAGGCAGAGGCTGATAGATTATTGATTGGTCGGGGCAAGAAGGGATGCGGGGAGAAGGCAGGAGAGGAAATTTGGATTAACCATGATGAAATGGCAGAGTAGACTCGATGGTTGTATAACCTGCTCCTATAGTCTTATTATTATTATTATGTTTGTTTGTTTTATTTCTTCTTATATATGAAGTTTGTTGTCTTTGGCACATTGGTTGTTTGTCTATCGTGTGTATGGGTTTTCACTGATACGATTGTGTTTCCTTGCATTTACTGTGAATGCCAGCAAGAAAATGAATCTCAGGTTTGTATATGGTGACAAATATGTACTTTGATAATAAACTTATTTTGAACTTTGAACTTGTTTAATACCTCAGCCACTTGGTCTGACACCAAGCATATATTCCCTCCTTTATCCTTGAGTGGAGCTATCACTGGAAAATACAGATTAAGAAAGTCATTTGGTGAAAGTATTTTTAAGGAATCAGTTTGAATCCTACCTTCCCAAGATTAATGTACGATGGTTAGACATATCCAGATATAACCAAAGAATTCATCTGTTGTAAATATAACTGTTCTTTTTAGTTGTAGGAAAGGTACTTTCCACAGCCATTTTCAGAAGTCAACGTCCATTCATTAATAACACTAGGACACTGAACTTGCTCAGATAACTACAAACTGAACACATGCATAAAGATGACAAGATAGAGATTGAATCATAAGTTCAGTTACGTTCCATTTATTTTAATGTTCCCTTGTTGAAAAATTAAAAAGGAAAAATAATGTCTTCATTTACAAAGTGCTTAGCAGATAGAGAAGCACTTTTTGATACATAGGCATTCTACAATATAGAAAACAGCAGACAATTTGCCATAGCACAGTCCCATAAAAACAATGTTAATAACTATATCATCTGCTTCAATACTGGTGGTTGAAGAGTAGATATTATCATGAAATTCATCTGTGAAATAATAACGTAGAATCTTTTACATTAACTGAGAGATATTAGTTTTAATGTTTAAAATCTCAAGCTAAAGATGTTGCCTTTGAAAATATAGCACTCTCTCTGTTGGACTGGAACATTCCTCTAACCTAAATTAGTCTTCACTATTGTACAGTGCTAGCCAAGGATTCGACAGAATTTATGCTTTGTGAAAAAGTATCTAGTGCCTTATAACCAATGTTTCGATGACAAACTCTGCCATCTCCATAAGATGGCAGAGTTTGTCATCGAAACGTCAGTTATAATCAATGCCTGCACCCAGCTGGAAACCCGATAAGAGTTTATTCGTTATGCATTGTGATTTGCAACATATTTGAACGTGCAGAACTCATTTTTAATTTTGCTCCCAGCTGCAAAGGATCGCCAGCCAATAGGTCAATTCTTCAGAAAGCCACATGCATATTCCATGCAGTATTGCAGTATCCTGCAAGTGCAAACAATTAATTTGGTCACAGCTACACAAAAGACTCAAACATTAACTTATTGAAGTCAGGTGTCAAGAAATAAAGATATTAACAGATTAAAACAACAGTCTAGGATTCAGCCTCGATTGCCCTGTAGTACAGACTTATGGCAAGTTGCTAAAACTGTTGTTCCTTATTTTAATATGCTGGGAATATAAAAAAATAATGATAGTTGTGTTACTTACCCTTACTACATGATGCTTTTTGGTTAACTTGGGCAATTTAAAGATTTGGCACCAGTAAGTTGTGTCCTTGTTAGGTATCAAGACCTGTCTTAAACAAAATAAAACAAACTATTAAAAAAATCGTCTATTAATGAGGTATATTTTTTGTAAGGTAGAGAAAGCAGAGAATTAAATAAACTAATATAATAGGTGCTATTAAGTCTATTATATGTACTTACGTTACGATGCCTAATATTGAATATAAGTACGTCACTAGGAATAGAAGAATCCATTTTGGGGTTCAACAGATGAAGACTTTTCCTTCCACGGTTTGATGAGTGATACTGTGGACCATCTTGCCCCACATCATTAGGATGATAGGCCCAAATCACCCTTACGGTGTTATCCTAATCACATGGAATAAACAGAGTCAAGCTATAGATTTTTCAGTGATAAATCATACAATATCATTGAATGTGTTTTGACCAAAGAAAAAGATGGCTTGAGTCGTTTAGCATTAGAGTGCAAAGGTGTCAAAATATCAAACTTACAAGAATTAGTGAAAATAGCAAAAAGAAAACTGCCAATATTTACAAAAATATCTACCAGAAAACACAATTATAACTACATACTATGTCCAGTGTGAACTCCTGGCATGTCAGCCACTGAGAGTAATGCACCCTGCTTTTCTCAACACCAGAACATACCAAATTTAATTACCCACAAAGTTAACATAAGACTACATGTGAATTAGAATATGATGAACCACACAATGTAATTACAATCGAGACTTTCTAAAATCTTTCCTAATGTTGATAGTCATTGTGATAGATGTAAAACTGAGATAGCTACACTGACACATATGTGAGGAGCAAAGGTACTTGAAAGTCCTTGTGTAGGACTCACTAAAGGTTAACTTACAGGTTGAGTTAGTGGTGAGGAAGGCAAATGCAATATTAGCATTAATTTCAAGAGGACTAGAATATAAAGGCAAAGATGTAATGTTGAAACTTCATAAAGCACTGGTGAGACCTCATTTGGAGTATCGTGAGCAGGTTTGGGCCCTTATTTTAGAAAAGGTATGCTGAAACTGGAGAGGGTTTAAAGGTGGTTCACAAAAATGATTCCAGGATTGAATGGCTTGTCATATGAACAGAGTTTGATACCTCTGGGCCTGTACTCACTAGAATTCAGAAGAATGAGGGGTGACCTCATTGAAACTTATGGAGTGGTGAACAGCCTTGATAGAGTGGCTGTGGAAAGGATGTTTGCTATGGTGGGAGAGTCTAAGACCATCGGACACAGCCTCAGAATAGACGGGTGTCCTTTTAGAACAAAAATGAAAAGGAATTTCTTTAGCCAGAGAGTGGTGAATCTGTGGAATTCTTTGCCACAAACAGCTATAGAGGCCAAATTTTTATATATGAAACTCTCTGGGTCCATTGGCTGCGTAAGTCTAGGGAAGAGAATCTCCGGCCCTGCCAAATGTGTGAGATTGAGGTGCAAGCCCAGCCTAAAACCCCATGTGTGTGGATGCTGCGTGATTCGTTACCCTGTTACAAGTAAGTACCACAAAATAACAGACAGCACACCACATACAATTCAAAGATTTTGTTTCCTAATACTTCTAATGCTAATGACTAAAAGGTTAGTAGAGAAAGAACAAAAAAAGGAAAAGGGCCCAATTTAATGAAACAGTCTAATCTGCACAATTTGGAGCTCACCGTTTCCCCTTCACCAATCCTCCTTCAATCTCTCTCCGGGCTTTGTCGAATCACGGCCCCGCTCCGAGTCGAATCCTACAACCACTTCTCTCCAGCATCTTCTCTTTTCATCTCCTTAACAAAAGCCCCCAGGCCCACCCTTGGTGTCCCTCATTAAAGAAATCGCCCCTTAATCCAGCTATCCTAATTCTCCTATCTCTGATCTTCAACAGTAACCTAAACAAGTAGCTTGCCCAAAATGACACAAAAATCAAATAAAGAACAGCATAACAGTAAAAAAAAATGAACCAGGGCAGTACGTATATATTTAAGGCAAAGGTTGATCGATTCTTGATTGGTCAGGATATGAAGGGATATGGGGAGAAGGCAGGAGATTGGGGCTGAGAGGAAATTTGGATCAGCCATAATGAAATGGCAGAGCAGACTTGATGGACCAAATGGCCTAATTCTGCTCCTATATCGTATGGTCTTACATATCATTCAATTCAAACTCTTGCTAAATTTATCACACAGAGATGACTATATCAAAACAATTTAAGCATATAAATAGATGTTAGTGGAAAGAATCTTTACAAAAACTATCAATATGCTTTTCCTCAAAAGCAGGACTCCAGGTCTTAACACATATGAAGTGCCAGCAGCATTTTACTGTTTACCTTTTAACTTTTGTCAGACTACTATTGAAATTTATTTATGTAATAATTATATATAATCCCATTGATGAGTGACAGGATGCTGAGCATTTGTAGATGACTGGCCTTTTCCGGTAACTGCAAAGAAATGATAATTCGTTCTTTACGGCTGGCACCATAAAACTGTTTCTGGATGCAATGATAATTGTATTTGCTGCTGTTGGGTTTATACACTGCAAATGTTAAATTGCTGGCAGCAAAATATCTTTTGCTCGAACAACAATGGACACTTGGATTGTAACGCAAACAACAGGAATTCTGCAGATGCTGGAAATTCAAGCAACATACATCAAAGTTGCTGGTGAACGCAGCAGGCCAAGCAGCATCTATAGGAAGAGGCGCAGTCGACGTTTCAGGCCGAGACCCTTTGTCAGGACTAACTGAAGGAAGAGTGAGTAAGGGATTTGAAAGCTGGAGGGGGAGGGGGAGATGCAAAATGATAGGAGAAGACAGGAGGGGGAGGGATAGAGCCGAGAGCTGGACAGGTGATAGGCAAAAGGGGATACGAGAGGATCATGGGACAGGAGGCCTAGGGAGAAAGACGGGGGGGGGGGTGACCCAGAGGATGGGCAAGAGGTATATTCAGAGGGACAGAGGGAGAAAAAGGAGATTGAGAGAAAGAATGTGTGCATAAAAATGAGTAACAGCTGGGGTACGAGGGGGAGGTGGGGCCTAGCGGAAGTTAGAGAAGTCAATGTTCATGCCATCAGGTTGGAGGCTACCCAGACGGAATATAAGGTGTTGTTCCTCCAACCTGAGTGTGGCTTCATCTTTACAGTAGAGGAGGCCGTGGATAGACATGTCAGAATGGGAATGGGATGTGGAATTAAAATGTGTGGCCACTGGGAGATCCTGCTTTCTCTGGCGGACAGAGCGTAGATGTTCAGCAAAGCGGTCTCCCAGTCTGCGTCGGGTCTCACCAATATATAAAAGGCCACATCGGGAGCACCGGACGCAGTATATCACCCCAGTCGACTTACAGGTGAAGTGATGCCTCACCTGGAAGGACTGTTTGGGGCCCTGAATGGTGGTAAGGGAGGAAGTGTAAGGGCATGTGTAGCACTTGTTCCGCTTACACGGATAAGTGCCAGGAGGGAGATCAGTGGGGAGGGATGGGGGGGACGAATGGACAAGGGAGTTGTGTAGGGAGCGATCCCTGCGGAATGCAGAGGGGGGGGGAGGGAAAGATGTGCTTAGTGGTGGGATCCCGTTGGAGGTGGCGGAAGTTACGGAGAATAATATGTTGGACCCAGAGGCTGGTGGGGTGGTAGGTGAGGACCAGGGGAACCCTATTCCTAGTGGGGTGGTGGGAGGATGGAGTGAGAGCAGATGTACGTGAAATGGAGGAGATGCGTTTTTAAGAGCAGAGTTGATAGTGGAGGAAGGGAAGCCCCTTTCTTTAAAAAATGAAGACATCTCCCTCGTCCTAGAATGAAAAGCCTCATCCTGAGAGCAGATGCGGCGGAGACGGAGGAATTCCGAGAAGGGGATGGCGTTTTTGCAAGAGACAGGGTGAGAAGAGGAATAGTCCAGATAGCTGTGAGAGTCAGTAGGCTTATAGTAGATATGAGTGGATAAGCTGTCTCCAGAGACAGAGACAGAAAGATCTAGAAAGGGGAGGGAGGTGTCGGAAATAGACCAGGTAAACTTGAGGGCAGGGTGAAAGTTTGAGGCAAAGTTAATAAAGTCAACGAGTTCTGCATGCGTGCAGGAAGCAGCGCCAATGCAGTCGTCGATATAGCGAAGGAAAAGTGGGGGACAGATACCAGAATAGGCACGGAACATAGATTGTTCCACAAACCCAACAAAAAGGCAGGCATAGCTAGGACCCATACGGGTGCCCATAGCTACACCTTTAGTTTGGAGGAAATGGGAGGAGCAAAAGGAGAAATTATTAAGAGTAAGGACTAATTCCACTAGACGGAGCAGAGTGGTGGTAGAGGGGAACTGATTAGATCTGGAATCCAAAAAGAAGCGTAGAGCTTTGAGACCTTCCTGATGGGGGATGGAAGTATATAAGGACTGGACATCCATGGTGAAAATAAAGCGGTGGGGGCCAGGGAACTTAAAATCATCGAAAAGTTTAAGAGCGTGAGAAGTGTCACGAACATAGGTCGGAAGGGATTGAACAAGGGGTGATAAAACAGTGTCGAGGTATGCAGAAACGAGTTCGGTGGGGCAGGAGCAAGCTGAGACAATAAGTCGGCCAGGACAGGCAGGTTTGTGGATCTTGGGTAGGAGGTAGAAACGGGAAGTGCGGGGTGTGGGAACTATAAGGTTGGTAGCAGTGGATGGGAGATCCCCTGAGCGGATGAATTCGGTGATGGTGTGGGAGACAATGGCCTGGTGCTCCTTAGTGGGGTCACGATCGAGGGGTAAATAAGAGGAGGTATCCGCGAGTTGTCGCTGTGCCTCGGCAAGGTAGAGGTCAGTACGCCAGACTACAACAGCACCCCCTTTATCAGCGGGTTTAATAATAAGGTTAGGATTAGTGCGGAGGGAGTGGAGAGCAGAGCGTTCCGAAGGAGTGAGGTTGGAATGGGGACAAGGTGCGGTGAAGTCGAGACGGTTGATGTCCCGTCGGCAGTTGGCAATAAAAAGATCCAGAGCAGGCAGAAGACCAGAGCGGGGTGTCCATGAAGAAGAGGAGGGTTGAAGACGGGAGAAGGGGTCATCGGTGGGGGTGGAAGAGTCCTTGCCGAAGAAATAGGCTCGGAGACGGAGACGGCGGAAGAAAAGTTCCGCATCGTGGCGAACACGGAACTCGCTGAGGTGTGGGCGAAGGGGGACAAACGTGAGGCCCTTACTGAGGACAGAGCGTTCTGCCTCCGACAGTTGAAGGTCGGAGGGGATGGTAAAGACCCGGCACGGATGAGAGCTGGGATCAGAGGGGGGAGGGGGGAGGCTGGGGGTGTCAGTGGAGAGGGGAGGGTTGGGGTGAGAGGAAGATGGAGCCTCTGAGGGCCCAGGAGTTGACGGTGGGATCTGAGGAAGACGGGGCTGCGGAGTGGTGGTGGGGGAAGGGGAGACGGGAGTCACAACAGCAGCACATAAAGACCCGGCCTGGAGTTCAAGGCTGGAGTCGCAGTTGGTGGTTGCGTAATCATTTCGAATGTGTCCATGGTCGTTGCTGGAGTCCGGGTTTTGAATATGTCCTGAGGTGTTGGAGCCGGCGAGATCAACGGCAGGCGCCGCAATTGAAAGTTCATGCCTGCTAGCGTCGGGGCCGGCAGGCTCTGGAGTCCGTAGATGTAAGATCTTACGATCTTTGCCTAACATGACAAAGTCAAAAAAACGGCGATTGCAGGCGTGGATCCGACGGAGGATGAAATAGCGGGTAGGACCATTACAGACGGCGAAGAAAGTGTCCCGAAGGTGTGGAAGGGTCTGGGATAGGGACACCAAGTACCTCCTCATGGCGGAGAGCGTCGCCTTCAGAGCTTGACGGGAGAAGCGGCGAGAGGCAGAGTCAATAAAATGTGAGTACCTGGGATCCTCAGAAGGTCCAAATTGAGAGGCTTGGAAACGAATCCTAAAGCCAACTGGAGTAAGTTGGCGACGGAGGCACGTTCCAAGAAAGGATACAACCTCCTGTTTCTACCTCCTACCCAAGATCCACAAACCTGCCTGTCCTGGCCGACCTATTGTCTCAGCTTGCTCCTGCCCCACCGAACTCGTTTCTGCATACCTCGACACTGTTTTATCACCCCTTGTTCAATCCCTTCCGACCTATGTTCGTGACACTTCTCACGCTCTTAAACTTTTCGATGATTTTAAGTTCCCTGGCCCCCACCGCTTTATTTTCACCATGGATGTCCAGTCCTTATATACTTCCATCCCCCATCAGGAAGGTCTCAAAGCTCTACGCTTCTTTTTGGATTCCAGATCTAATCAGTTCCCCTCTACCACCACTCTGCTCCGTCTAGCGGAATTAGTCCTTACTCTTAATAATTTCTCCTTTTGCTCCTCCCATTTCCTCCAAACTAAAGGTGTAGCTATGGGCACCCGTATGGGTCCTAGCTATGCCTGCCTTTTTGTTGGGTTTGTGGAACAATCTATGTTCCGTGCCTATTCTGATATCTGTCCCCCACTTTTCCTTCGCTATATCGACGACTGCATTGGCGCTGCTTCCTGCACGCATGCAGAACTCGTTGACTTTATTAACTTTGCCTCAAACTTTCACCCTGCCCTCAAGTTTACCTGGTCTATTTCCGACAACTCCCTCCCCTTTCCAGATCTTTCTGTCTCTGTCTCTGGAGACAGCTTATCCACTGATATCTACTATAAGCCTACTGACTCTCACAGCTATCTGGACTATTCCTCTTCTCACCCTGTCTCTTGCAAAAACGCCATCCCCTTCTCGCAATTCCTCCGTCTCCGCCGCATCTGCTCTCAGGATGAGGCTTTTCATTCTAGGACGAGGGAGATGTCTTCATTTTTTAAAGAAAGGGGCTTCCCTTCCTCCACTATCAACTCTGCTCTTAAACGCATCTCCTCCATTTCACATACATCTGCTCTCACTCCATCCTCCCACCACCCCACTAGGAATAGGGTTCCCCTGGTCCTCACCTACCACCCCACCAGCCTCCGGGTCCAACATATTATTCTCCGTAACTTCCGCCACCTCCAACAGGATCGCACCACTAAGCACATCTTTCCCTCCCCCCCTCTCTCTGCATTCCGCAGGGATCGCTCCCTACACAACTCCCTTGTCCATTCGTCCCCCCCATCCCTCCCCACTGATCTCCCTCCTGGCACTTATCCGTGTAAGCGGAACAAGTGCTACACATGCCCTTACACTTCCTCCCTTACCACCATTCAGGGCCCCAAACAGTCCTTCCAGGTGAGGCATCACTTCACCTGTAAGTCGACTGGGGTGATATACTGCATCCGGTGCTCCCGATGTGGCCTTTTATATATTGGTGAGACCCGACGCAGACTGGGAGACCGCTTTGCTGAACATCTACGCTCTGTCCGCCAGAGAAAGCAGGATCTCCCAGTGGCCATACATTTTAATTCCACATCCCATTCCCATTCTGACATGTCTATCCACGGCCTCCTCTACTGTAAAGATGAAGCCACACTCAGGTTGGAGGAACAACACCTTATATTCCGTCTGGGTAGCCTCCAACCTGATGGCATGAACATTGACTTCTCTAACTTCCGCTAGGCCCCACCTCCCCCTCGTACCCCAGCTGTTACTCATTTTTATGCACACATTCTTTCTCTCACTCTCCTTTTTCTCCCTCTGTCCCTCTGAATATACCTCTTGCCCATCCTCTGGGTCACCCCCCCCCGTCTTTCTCCCTAGGCCTCCTGTCCCATGATCCTCTCGTATCCCCTTTTGCCTATCACCTGTCCAGCTCTCGGCTCTATCCCTCCCCCTCCTGTCTTCTCCTATCATTTTGCATCTCCCCCTCCCCCTCCAGCTTTCAAATCCCTTACTCACTCTTCCTTCAGTTAGTCCTGACGAAGGGTCTCGGCCTGAAACGTCGACTGCGCCTCTTCCTATAGATGCTGCCTGGCCTGCTGCCTTCACCAGCAACTTTGATGTGTGACACTTGGATTGTGCTGGCTTGATAAAGTATGAGCTATAAGGTATAAGAAGGATGGTTTGGGCCAAGATTGCGAGGGAAATGTTCCCACTGTCTGAAAAATTTCAACATCAAGAAGGTATTTCCATTGAAAAAGTATCCAGTATCTACTCCCATGTGAGATCATTTCCAGTTAAAATGCGCTATCTTGATTTGTAATAGAAAAAGCACAGAGATGTTTTGAGGTTGAAGATTACATACAGGTTACTAATCGACAGTTCAACGTTGTGTGAGCACTTCAGTTTGCAAAATGTGGCTGCCTTGTAACAATACACAATCCGGACATCAGAAGATTGAGAGGAGGGGATTTCACTGCCCAACTAGAAAAAGACAGCAGCAAGAGGGTCATGACAGCATAATAGAGCATCGACCAGCACCCAATATGTGCTTGTGATTGATCAGCAAGAGCAGACTAAAAAAAGGCAGGGGCCCGTGCAGTGGCCAATGTCTGAGAGGACAGAGTCAGAGTGGTGATCTTGAGGATTTAGCTCTTGAAGGCTACAATGAAGAGAGGTTTCAGTCAGAGAAAGCAAAGAAAAGGAAAGCTCTGGGTTAAGTTTTTTTTTTCCTTCCCTTCTTTATATCTGCACAGTTATACAGTAGAGATGTCAGGCAGGATAGTGGAATGCTCCACTTGCGGAATGTGAGAAGGCAGGAAAAACTCTGGTGTCCCTGACGACTACAACTGTGAGAAGTGCATCCAGCTTCTAACAATCCATGTTAAGGAGCTGGAGCTGGAACTGGATGAACTCCAGATTATTCGGGAGGCTGAAGGCGTTATAGATAGGACATAGAGAGAAGTAGTTACACCAAAGGAGCAGGAAACAGGAGACTGGGTGACAGTCAAGCAGGGAAATGGGGTTAAGGAGCCAGTGCAGAGTACCCCTGTGGCCATCCCACTCAACAACAAATGTATCATATTGGATACTGTTCAAGTGGGGGGTTGCCCTAACAGAGGAAAGTCACAGTGGTCAGGTCTTTGGCACTGAGTCTGCCTTTGCGACTCATAAGGGAAGGGGGGCTGTAGTGATAGGAGATTCATTATTTAGGGGAATGGAAAAGAGGTTCTGTGAGCAAGAACGAGATCCCAGATGGTATGTTGCCTCCCTGGGATATCTTGGATCGAGTTCTCGGCATTCTTAAGTGTGAGAAACATAGAAACATAGAAACATAGAAAATAGGTGCAGGAGTAGGCCATTCGGCCCTTCGAGCCTGCACCGCCATTTATTATGATCATGGCTGATCATCCAACTCAGAACCCTGCACCAGCCTTCCCTCCATACCCCCTGATCCCCGTAGCCACAAGGGCCATATCTAACTCCCTCTTAAATATAGCCAATGAACTGGCCTCAACTGTTTCCTGTGGCAGAGAATTCCACAGATTCACCACGCTCTGTGTGAAGAAGTTTTTCCTCATCTCGGTCCTAAAAGGCTTCCCCTTTATCCTCAAACTGTGACCCCTCGTTCTGGACTTCCCCAACATCGGAAACCATCTTCCTGCATCTAGCCTGTCCAATCCCTTTAGGATTTTATACATTTCAATAAGATCCCCTCTCAATCTTCTAAATTCCAACGAGTACAAGCCCAGTTCATCCAGTCTTTCTTCATATGAAAGTCCTGCAATCCCAGGAATCAATCTGGTGAACCTTCTTTGTACTCCCTCTATGGCAAGGATGTCTTTCCTCAGATTAGGGGACCAAAACTGCACACAATACTCCAGGTGTGGTCTCACCAAGGCCTTGTACAACTGCAGTAGTACATCCCTGCTCCTGTACTCGAATCCTCTTGCTATAAATGCCAGCATACAATTCGTCTTTTTCACTGCCTGCTGTACCTGCATGCCCACTTTCAATGACTGGTGTATAATGACACCCAGGTCTCGTTGCACCTCCCCTTTTCCTAATCGGCCACCATTCAGATAAGAATCTGTTTTCCTATTTTTGCCACCAAAGTGGATAATTTCACATTTATCCACATTAAATTGCATCTGCCAAAGGTGAGGGTGAACTGCCAAAGGTCTCGGTTCATGTAGGTACCAATGACATGGGTAGGACGAGTGACAAGGTTCTGCATAGGGAGTTCAGGGGATTGGGTGCTAAGTTAAAGGGCAGGACCTTCAGGGTTGTGATCTCAGGATTGCTACCTGTGCCACGTGCTATTGAGGCCAGAACTGGGAAGATCATACAGTTTAATACCATAAGACCATAAGATATAGGAGCAGAAGTAGGCCATTCGGCCCATCGAGTCTGTTCCGCCATTCAATCATGGGCTGATCCAACTCTTTCAGTCTTCCCCACTCCCCTCCCTTCTCCCCATACCCTATCTATTTCTGCCATAAATGCACCCAATGACTTGGCCTCCAAAGCTGCTTGTGGCAACAACTTCCACAGATTTACCACCCTCTAACTAAAGTAATTTCTCTGCTTCTCTGTTCTAAATGGATGTCCTTCAATGGGAAATAACTTTGCCATATCTAATCTGTTCAGGCCTTTTAACATTCTGAATGTTTCTTTGAGATCCCCCCTCATTCTCCTGAACTCCAGGCAATACAGCTGCCCAAGAGCTGCCAGACGTTCCTCATACGGTAACCCTTTCATTCCTGGATTCATTCTCATGAATCTTCTCTGAACCCTCTCCAATGTCAGTATATTCTTTCTATAATAAGGAGCCCAAAACTGCATATAATACTCCAGGTGTGGTCTCACGAGTTCTTTATTGAGCCTCAACATCGCATCCCTGCTCTTATATTCTATGCCTCTAAAAATGAATGCTAACATTGCATTCGCCTTCTTCACCACCCTGGAGGTTAACTTTTAGGGTATCCTGCACAAAGACTTCAAGTCCCTTTGCATTTCTGGCTTTTGAATTCTCTCCTCATCTGAATAAGAGTCTGCCCATTTATTTCTTCCACCTAAGTGCATGACCGTACATTTTCCAACATTGTATTTCAGTTGTCACTTCTTTGCCCATTCCCCTAAACTCCCTAAGTCTCTCTGCAGACTCTCTGTTTCCTCAACCCACTCCTCCACCTATCTTTGTATCATCGGCAAATTTAGCCACAAATTTATTAATCCCATTGTCCAAATCATTAACGTGCATTGTAAAAAGCAACAGTCCCAACACCGACCCCAGTGGAATTCCATTGGTAACCAGCATCCAGCTGGAATAGGAATCCTTTATCCCCACTGTCTGTTTTCTGCCGATCAGCCAGTGCTCCACCCATGCTAGTCACTCCTCTGTAATTCCATGGGCTCTTACCTTGCAAAGCAGCCTCATGTGCGGCACCTTGTCAAAGGCCTTCTGAAAATCCAAGTACATCACATCTCCTTTGTCTACCCTGCTTGTAATTTCCTCAAAAAATTGCAGTAGGTTAGTCAGGCAGGATTTTCCTTTCAGAAAACCATACTGGCTTTGGCCTATCTTGTCATGTTTCTCCAAGTATTCCGTAATCTCATCCCTAACAATTGATTCCAACAACTTCCCAACCACTGATGGCAGACTAAAAGGTCTATAGTTTCCTTTCTGCTGCCTCCCACCCTTCTTAAATAGCAGAGTAACATTTGCAATTTTCCAGTCATTCGGTACAATGACAGAATCTATCGATTCTTGAAAGATCACTGTTAATGCCTCCGTGATCTCTCCAGCTACTTCCTTCAGAACTTGAGGGTGCGTTCCATCAGGTCCAGGTGATTTATCAACCCTCAGACCATTAAGCTTCCTGAGTACCTTCTTAGTTGTAATTTTCATTACACATACTTCACCTCCCTGACACTCTTGAATGTCCGGTACACTGCAGACATCTTCCACTGCGAAGACTGATGCAAAATACACATTCAGTTCCTCTGCCATCTCTGCGTCTCTCATTACACTATCTCCAGCATCATTTTCTATTGGTCCTATATCTACCCTCAACTCTCTTTTACCCTTTGTATACTTAAAAAAGCTTTCAATACGTGCAAAGGTGTTGGTGTAGGAGGAAAGGCATAAGAATTTTGGATCTTTGGGCTCTCTTCCAGGGAAGGAGGGACCTGTACAGAAGGGACAGATTGGACCTGAACTGGAAAGGGACTAATATCCTAGCAGGACAGTTTATTAATGCTGCATGAGATTTAAACAAGAGTTGCAGGGGGATCAGAACTAGAACGCCAGAACAGTTAGTGAAGAGGTTCTGAAGATGTTGGTAAGATGTCAGACAAAGTTAGGAATCAGAAGATTGAGCATGGTGCGACTAGTGTCCTGAGCTGCCTATATTTCAATGCAAGAAGTATCGTAGGAAAGGTGAATAACGAGGAGGTAGCTAGTTTGTAAACAAAGGCAATAGATAGTGAGGAAAGGCTATTGACAGGGCAAGATTGCAATCAACAGGATGAGTTGTAAAAGGCAGACAAAGGGTGAATACAGGAATGAGGGTGTTATAATTTTTTTAAATATAATTTTTATTGAGTTTTCGAAGTGATTGCATAGAAAGATAATGTCTACCCTCCCCCCCCAACCCTTCCCCCCGATATATACCCCTACCTGAAAAAAAAGAAAAAAAAAAGAAAGAAAGAAGAACTGCCTGGATATTGGAAGGTTTCCACATGCTCCATGGGCTTCAAAATAAATTTAGTATATTTATTTATTACTTTCCCCAAGGGACCAACATCTTTATCATCGGAGCAACTAAATATGCCATTCTATCTTTTGTAAATAAGGGTGCCAAATATTCAAAAATGTATCATATTTATCTCTTAAATTATAAGTAATTTTTTCCAGTGGAACACAACTAGACATTTCATCGTTCCAACGATTCATACTTAAATACGAATCCGATTTCCAAGTAACTGCTATAGCCTTCTTGGCTACTGCCAATGCAATTTTTATGAATTCTTTCTGATATTTATTCAGTTTAAGTTTCGGTTTTATCCCTTCAATATCACCTAATAGAAATAATACAGGGTTATGTGGAAGTTGAAGTTCCAATAATTTGTTCCAATAAGACTCTTAAATTTATCCAAAAAGGTTGAATTTTAGAACAAGACCAAGTAGAATGTAAGAAAGTACCAATTTCTTGATTACACCGAAAGCATTGATCAGATAAGTTTGAATTTAATCTATTTATTTTTTGCGGTGTAATATATAATTGGTGTAAAAAATTATATTGTACTAATCTAAGTCAAACGTTTATTGTATTCGTCATACTGTCAAGACACAGTCTTGACCAATTTGTTTCATCAATATTAATATTCAGATCCGTTTCCCATTTTTGTTTTGACTTGTGAATTCCTTGTTTAATTGTCTGTTTTTGAATCAAATTATATATACAAGAAATAATTTTTTAAGTTTTTCCTTTTTGAATTAAAATTTCATTGGGTTTTGGCAAAAACATTGTTTGACCCAGTTTGCCTTTTAAGTAAGCCCTTAATTGAAGGGAACAAAAGAAAGTGTTATTTGATATTTTATATTTATTCTTTAGTTGTTCAAATGACATCAATGTACCTTGTTCATAACAGTCTCCTATAGATCTAATCCCTTTTTGGTACCAATTATATAAAAGTTGATTATCCATTGTAAAAGGAATAAGCCTGTTTTGGAACAAAGGTCTCCTTGCTAATAAAGATTTCTTTATTTCATTATCAACATTTATCTTATTCCATAGATCAATCAAATGTTTTAATATAGGAGATTCTTTCTTTTCCCGTATCCATTTAGATTCCCATTTATATATAAAATCTTCAGGTGTATTTTCTCCTATCTTATCTAATTCTATTCTAATCCATGCCAGTTTTCGTTCATCAAAGAAAGATGCAATATATCTAAGTTGATTTGCTTTATAATAATTCTTAAAGTTTGGAAGTTGTAACCCTCCTAACTCAAATTTACATGTTAATTTTTCCAATAATATTCTTGACATCTTACCTTTCCAAAGAAATTTTCTCTTACATTTATTTAACTCTTGAAAAGATTTCTGTGGCAATTGTATTGGTAATGTTTGAAACAAATACTGTAATCTAGGAAATATATTCATTTTTACAACGTTGACTCTACCCACTAATGTTATTGGTAGTATCATCCATTTGTCAAAGGGTGTTATAATTGAAGTATACAGAATAATGGAGATGAACCTGTAGTACGGTTATAGATTAGCAGGTATGATGTTGTGGGCAACACTGAATCATGGCTGAAAGAAGATTATAGCTGGGAGATTAATGTCCAAGGATACATATTGTATCAAAAGAACAGGCAGGAAGGCAGAGGGGGCGGTGTTGCTCTGTTGGTAAAAAAATATTAAATCAAATCATTAGAAAGAGATGACATAGGGTCAGAAGGTGTTGGATCATTGGGGATAGAATGAAGGAACTGCAAGGGTAAAATAAAACCTGATGGGAGTTGAATAAGACCCCCAAACAGTAGTAAGGATGTGGTCTACAAATTACAATGGGAGAAGGAAAAAGCATGCCAAAAGGACAATGTGACCATAGTCAAGGGGGATTTCAATATGCAGGTAGATTGGGAAAACCAAGTTGGTGCTGGATTCCAGGAGGGGAAATTTGTAGAGTGCCTACAATATGGCTTTCTAGAGCAGCTCGTGGCTGAGCCCACTTGGGGAAAAGCTGTTCTGTATTGGGTGTTGTGCAATGAACCAGAATTGATTAGAGAGCTTATGGTAAAAGAAGTCGGGGAAAGTGACCATAATATGATCAAATTCACCCTGAAGTTTGAGAAGGAGAAGCTTAAGTCAGAATTACAGAGGCATGAGAGAGGAGTTTACCAGAATTAATTGGAAAAGAACACTGGCAAGGATGACAGCAGAGCAGCAACAGCTGGAATTTCTGAAAGCAATTCGGAACACAGAGTATATACAGTATACATCTCAAAGAGGAAGAAGTATTCTAAAGGCAAGATGACACAGAATAAGGTCATCTATCTTATTTGGTGTCATCTTGCCTTTAGAATAGTTCTTCCTCTTGTGGCTAACAAGAAAAATCAAAGCCAACATAAAAGCCAAAAGAGAGGGCATGTAATAGAGCAAATGTTAGGGAGAAGTTAGCAGATTGGGAAGCTTCTAAAAAACAATAGAAGACAACTAAAAATGTCATCAAGGTAAAGATAGAATATGAAGGTAAGCTAGACAATAATATTAAAGAGGATGCCAAAAGCTTCTTCAGATACATAAAGTGTAAAAGAGAGGCAAGAGTGGATACTGGACTGCTGGAAAACAATGCTGGAGAGGAAATGGCAGATGAAATGAATAAGTATTTTGCATCAGTCTTCACTGCGGAAGACACTAGCAGTATAGTAGAAGTTCCAGGTGTCAGGGGCAATGGGATGTGTAAAGTGATCATTTCTAGAGAGCATTCTTAGACTTAATTCTTAAGAAGCTGAAAGAGCTGAAGGTAGATAAGTCACCTGGACCAGATGGTGTACACCTCAGAGTTAGCTGAAGGCATTAGTAATGATCTTTCAAGAATCCTTAGATTCTGGAATGGTTCCGGAAGACTGGAAAATTGCAAATGTCACTCCACTTCAAGAAGGGAGAGAGGCAGAAGAAAGAAAACTATAGGCTGGTTAGTCTGAACTCAGTGGTTGGGAAGATGCTGGAGTCGATTATTAAGGATAAGGGCTCAGGGTACTTGGAGGCACATGATAAAATAGGCCATAGTCAGCATGGTTTCCTCAAGGGAAAGTTTTCCCTAACAAAATTGTTGGAATTCTTTGAAGAAATAACAAACAGGATAGACAAAGGAGAATTGATTTATGTTGTGTACTTAGATTTTCAGAAGGCCTTTGACAAGGTGCTACACATGAGGTTGTTTAACAAGCTACAAGCCCATGGTATTACATAAAAGATTCTAGCATGGATAAAGCATTCACTGATTGACAGGCGGCAAAGCAGCAAAGAGTGGGAATAAAGGGACCCTTTTCTGACTGTTTCCTGGTGACTAGTGGTGTTCCACAGGTGTCTGTGTTTGGACCGATTCTTTTGAGATGAGTTATTAACTTCAAACTTTCTGCATAATCACTCAAGGAGTTGAACTGCACGTGCATGTAATGAGAGCTGTATAACTCATCTCTTTCTACCTTAAGCCACAAACTTATCAATCACCCCTGCTGTGGACCACTTTCTGGAGGTCCAAGATGCCGACTTCTACAAAGAGGGGATCCGTATGCTCCACAACCGCTGGACTAAGTGTGTAAATGTAGGAGGGGACTATGTTGAAAAATAAATGTGCTAGGTTTTCTAAAATTGACTCCTTCTACCTTAGGCCACAAACTTATCAATCACCCCCCATAGTGTCAGGAAGTGTATGGTCAGGCACTTTGGTAGAAGAAATGAAAGGGTTGACTATTTTCTAAATGGACAGAAAATACAAAAAAAAAAAAATTGGCGGGTCTTGAGGGTCCTTGTGCAGGATTCCCTAAAGGTTAGTTTGCTGGTTCAATCTGTGGTGAAGAAGGCAAATGCGATTTTAGCATTCATTTCAAGAGGACTAGAATATAAACGCAAGGATATAATGTTGAGATTTTATAAAGCACTGGTGAGGCCTCACTTGGAGTATTGTGAGCAAGAAGGATGTGCTGAAACTGGAGAGGGTTCGAAGGAGATTCACGGAAATGATTTCAGGATTGATCAACTTATGATATGAAGAGCATTTGATGGTTCTGGGCCTGTATTCACTAGAATTCAGAAGAGTGAGGGGTCTGTGTCTGTGTGCGACTACATATCAATTAAATAAAAGCATGCACACAGGAGATGGCTTTAACTGCTTAACTGCTGTATTCACATTGCAGCGAGAGAGAGTGAGAGAGAGAGAGAACAATGTGCCTGAGTAGGCAACAGATCAATATGTAGTGCTAAGGATGTGGGTGGCGGGGTCATTGCTTTAAAAGATATAGATCCATATATTACATTTCCACCTCCTCTAGATTCATGCAACATAAAACTGTATATGCACAAAACATTCAATTTCCCTTTCATAAACACACATTCCAAATAAACATGCTTTCAGGATAACTCCTTCACAGTTCTAAAGGTTCAGTCTTTTAGGTGGTGCTCTGTTTCTTTCAGGATAGCGCCTCTGGACCTGTGGAGTGGCATTAGGTTTGGTAGTCTCTTGTCTAAAGCAATGCTCTCGGTTTCCAGTGTCATGTTGCTGTCAGTGACATCATCACTGACAGGCAAGTCCGGTGACTGTAATGTGTCTGTTTTGTTGGATGCAGTCAACTCAGATGTGTTCTTCAGTTGAACATCCAGTATCTGGTCCACATGACATTTTCATGTCTGATCTCCAACATCAACTGTATATATCTGTGATCAAACTCTTGTAGATATCCTACCAGGTGTCCACTTGTCTTCTCAGTAATCACGCACTAGGACGTCCTGTCCAATCTTGAAGCTCCTTGCTGCTTCACTTGGCAACTGGCTGAACTGTTTGTTCTGCACTTCCCTCCGTAGATCTGGTTTCAGGAGGTCTATGCGAGATCTCCGATTTCTGTTCATGACCAGCATTGCAGGTGTTTGATTTGTTATCGCATGAACAGAGTTTGGATACACAAAAAGAAAGTTATCTACCTTGTACTGTAGAGAATTTCCTCCTTGTTCATCACTTTAATGGACTTCTTGAAGATTTGAATAAACCATTTAGCTAACCCATTCGTTGCTGGTTGGTGAGGAGCTGACTTCAAATATTTGATGCCATTTTCCTTCATGAACTGTCGGAATTCTTCTGACATGTGTTGTGGTCCATTGTCACTCACAATTTGTTCCGGTAAGCAGTTTTCTGGCACATGTAGTCTTTAGAGCGGAGACAGTCTTTGCTGAGGTGGTTGACTTCATTGGAGAGACAAGAACAATTGTCGGTATGTCGAAGAATGCTGATGAATGGATCTCATGTTGTGGTTCCCTCTAAACTGTGCACCAGAGTGTTATAGTATCTGCATGAAGGGCACCTGGGTACAGTCAAGATGAAAAGTCTCACCCAGAGCTACATGCAATGGCTGATACACAGATTGGAGACTTGGACAAAAGCTGTGTGGGGTCCTAAAGTGTACCCTGCAGACACTGTTACACCCTTGGGAGTAGCCATCATCACCATGGCAAAGAGTACATATAGATTTTGCTGGGCCATTTATGGGCTCATTCGAAGTGGCTGAAGGTCAACCACCTAGGCAGACTGTCTCCTCTCTGAGGGCTATTTTCACCAAAAATGGCTTATCAGAACAAATAGAAAGAGACAGTAGACCACAATACATGTCAGAAGAATTCCAACAGTTCATGAAGAAAAATGGCATCAAATATTTGAAGTCAGCTCCTCACCACCCAGCAACAAATGAGTTAGCTAAATGGTTTATTCAAACCTTCAAGAAGTCCATTAAAGTGATGAACAAGGAGGAAATTCTCTACAGTACAAGGTAGATAAATTCCTTTTTGTGTATCAGAACTCTGTTCATGTGACAGCAAATCAAACACCTGCAATGCTGGTCACGAACAGGAATCTGAGATGTCGCATAGACCTCCTGAAACTAGATCTACAGAGGGGAGTGCAGAATAAACAGTTCAGCCACTTGCCAAGTGAATCAGCAAGGAGCTTTGAGGTTGAACAGGAAGCCTTAGCGCATGATTACTGAAAAGACAAGTGGGCACCCGGTAGGATAGATACTAGTACTTGATCACAGCTATACACAGTGGATGTTGGAGATCAGACATGGAGACATCATGTGGACCAGATACTAGATGATTAACTGAAGAACACACCTGAGTCTGTTGCATCCAACAAGACAGACAAATTACAGTCACCGGACTTACCTCTGGGTGATGATGTTACTGACAGTAATGTGACGCTGAAAATCGAGAATGTTGTCTTAGACAGTGACCTCTTTGAAATCTATCGAATGGTGAAAGGCCTTGATAGAGTGGATGTGGAGAGGGTATTTCCTATGGTGGGAGAGTTTAATACCAGTGGACACAGCCTCAGAATAGAGGGGATTCCTTTTAGAATGGAGACGAGAAGCAATTTCTTTAGCCAGCGAGTTGGGAATTCTTTGTCACGGGCAACTGTGGAGGCCAAGTCTTTATATATTGGCCTCCACAGTTGCCCGTGACAAAGAATTCCCAACTTGCTGGCTAAAGAAATTGCTTCTTGTCTCCATTCTAAAAGGAATCCCCTTAAATAAATATATTTAAGGCAGAGGTTGATAGGTTCTTGATTGGTCAGGGCATGAAGGTATACAGGGAGAAGGCATGAGACTGGGGCTGAGAGGAAAATTGGATCAGCCATGATGAAATGGTGGAGAAGACTTGATTGGCCAAATGGCCTAATTCTACTCCTGTATCTTATGGTCTTATGGTCTAAAATTTACCTCATTTGATTAAATAAGAAACAATTAAGTGAACCATAAATCCCATTTTAAATCTTGGAAGTATGTACAATTTGCAGTATGGCTTATGAATCTGTGAAAAAGCTTTAAGAATGTTGTTTAAGAGGATGATAGCAGGAACTAAATTTTAAAGATTTAAAAGATACAAGTATTTGTTGGAATTGCTCATCTGCATAATTTACCTGGTAAAAATTCATTTTCAGATTATTTCATGCAAAACAACCTTTATCAAGAACATAAAGTTATGGGAGAAAGCTATCAGCCCTTTGGTTTTGTGCATGTTAGCAATATAATTTTTCTGTGATGCACAGAATTGGCCAGCAAGCACAGTGTTGATGTGTGAAGGAGGTTGGTAAGAAGTAGGATATGGGTAACAGAACTTTAGAAATCAAGGTTATGAAAGACTGGCTGGTATACCTCCATTGTTGTTAAACATGTCCTTCTTTGCTACTTAAATAATAATGCCCTTTTACAAGTGTGCAACTTCAACTGTTGAAAGCAACAAAGATACAGTTCACTTGCGCTTGACTGTCTTCACAACACGTCTTTGAGATGTCATAGTGTAGAAGAATAGGTCCTCCTGTCTCTCTATCATGTTAATGACCTCTGCGTCCTTGCTAATTGAGCAAGCTATTCAGTACTAACAGTGAGCCATTACTGAAAAGAACTGAAGAGTCCACAGCTGGAAGAGTGAAACACTTCTCATTTGTGAAGTTAATGACTCATTAATCGTTGTGAAGTATGAAAGGAGCATTATTGCAACTACATCATGAGTAACAGGATTCTTTCCTTTTAATGAAGGGTGCAGTAAGAGACAAGTGCAAAAGAAATAGTTCCTAACTGATCATAAGCACAACAGACACTCCAGATGTTGGACGTCTTGAGCAACACACACAAAATGCTGGAGGAACTCATCAAGTCAAGCAGCATCAATGGAGGAGAATAAACAGTCGACGTTTTGGGAAGAGACCCTTCATCAGGACTCCCATGTACAGCGTGTCTGTGTGTCTGTCTGACTTTTGCAAATTACTGTATATAATTAAATAAGTCATGCAAAAAGAGAGCAAAATAGATAAAAGTGAGGTAGTGTACATGGGTTTATTGTCCATTCAGAAATCTGATGGTGAAGGGGATGAAGCTGTTCTTAAAATGTCAAATGTGTTTCTTCAGGCTTCTGTACCTCCAACTTGATGGCAGCATTGAGAAGAGGGCATTCGTAGGTGATGGGGTCCTTGATGATGGATGTTGCCCTTTTTGAGGCATCACCATTTGAAGATGTCCTTGCAATTGGGGAGGCTAGCAACCATGATGGAGCTGGATGAGTTACCAACTTCCTGCAGTCTTTTCCAGATCCCATGTAGTGGCCCCTCCATACCAGAGGCTGATGCAATTGGTGAGAATCTTCTCTGCAGTACATCTGTAGATATCTGCGAGAGCCTTTGGTGACAAACCAAGTCTCCTCAAGCTCCTAATAAAATATAGCCACTGCCGCACCTTCTTTATAATTGCAGCAGTACGTTGATAGACATTCAGAGATGTTGACACCCAGGAACTTGAAACTGCTCACCCTTTCATTGGAAAGGCTGATCCCTCAATGAGGACTGGTGTGTGTTCCCTCGACTTCCCCTCATGAAGTCCACAATTTATTCATTGGTCTTACTGACATTGAGTGTTAGAATGTTGTTGCAACACCACTCACCTAGCTGATCTATCTCACTCCTGTACGCCTCTTCCTTACCATCTGAAATTCAGCCTGCAACAGTTGTGTCATCAGAAGATTTATGGATGGTGTTTGAGCTGTGCCTAGCCACACAATTGTGGATGCAGAGTGAGTAGAGCAGTGGGTGAAGTATGCATCCTCAAGGTGTGCCGCTGCTGATTGTCAATGAGAAGATGTTATCTCCAATCCATACTGACTGTGGTATCCCAATGAGGAAGTCAAGGATCCAGTTACAGAGTGATGTTCAGAGGCCCAGGTTTTGGAGCTTACTAATTAGTACTGAGCTGTAATCAATATAAAGCATCCTAATGTAGGTATTGCTATTGTCCAGGTGATCCAAAGACTGAGTGGAGAGCCAGTGAGATTGCAATTGTTGTAGACCTATTGTGGCGAGAGGCAAATTGCAGTGAGTCCGGGTCCTGCTAGGAGGGGATAGCGGATAAAGGTCTGAAGAAAAACTTATTAACTAATATTTTGATATGTACAGGTTTCCCCCGCCATCCGAAGGTAGAGCGTTCCTAAGAAACGGTTCGTAAGCCGGAATGTCATAAAACGAAGAAGCAATTACCATTTATTTATATGGGAAAAATTTGTGAGTGTTCGCAGACCCGAAAATAACCTACCAAATCATGCCAAATAACACATAAAACCTAAAATAACAGTAACATATAGTATAAGCAGGAATGATATGATGAATACACAGCCTATATAAAGTAAAAATACTTTTCCACAATCATTGTTCTCCGTAGCAAAAATCTCACACAAGCGCTCTCGGCAAAAACACGGCACAAGTGCTCTCCAGTAACCTTTAAGCTATGAAGCTGCCAAATCATACCAAATAACATGGAAAAATACACAGCTGATATAAAGTAGAAATAATGTATGTACAGTGTAGTATCATTTAAGGGAATCAGGAAGACACCGAGCATACTGATGATGGTGTGTTAGGCTGAGTCATCAGAGGGTGGGATGGTGCAGTGGCCCCCACCCTCCGGGCAGCGACAGATACCGATCCGTGAAGAATGCAGCGGTAGCCGGGACGCATACAGCATATCTTTAAGAAAAAAGCCGAAAAAAACAAGCTAATTAATTAGGTGCCAGGTGGCACCTAATTAATTAGCTTGTTTATTTTGGCTTTTTTTCTTAAAGATGTGCTGGGTGCCTCCCGGCTGCCGCTGCATTCTCCGCGGATCGATATCTGTCCGCAGCCCAGGGTTTGGGGTGGTGGGACACTGGGGTGTCATCTCGTCGACTGTTTCCATCAGGACAGGCAGGTCATCTTCTTCTATCTTTGCCTGCATCGATGTCGTAAGGTCGAGGTTCGTCGTCTGCTGTGGCTGATGTGGAAGGCTTGCTTGACTGCTTAGCCTCGTGCATTTTTCTAACATACAGTTCTTTGTAAGGACTCAAACCATCTTGCAAATATGCCCTAAACCGACGTACCCTTTCAAAATTAAAGTCGTACTTTTCTACAATCATTGCAGCGAAACTCTCACGCAGTTGCTTCACGTTCAGTTCCTTTCGGTCCGTTCGCTACTGCATTCAGTCTTGATTGTTATCCTTTCCTCTTCCAATTGAATCAGCTCTTCATCTTTCAGTTCTTGGTCATGGGATGCCAAAACCTCTTCAACATCATCTTCGTCAACTTCCACAAGCCAAACTCACTTTGTCCTTATTTCGTTCACCATGATCGAAAGGCTTAATTATGTCTAGTTTTACGCTAAGTGTAACACCCTTCCAAGCTCTTTCAGGCTTTTCCGATACCTTAGAACTCATCTTGCAAACGGCTGCTCACAGACACGTGTTTAAGCAATGCCGGCTAGAATGCCATTCTGAATCCGGGGGAGAGCGGCTGCTCGGGGCGCGCGCTGCCTTTTATTGCGCGCTGCTTTTTTCGTAACAGTGAAAACACCATCTGATAGCAAAAACAGGTAACTAATGTAGGTCTTTTGTAACAGTGAGGTTTTGTAAAGCGAATGTTCGAATAAGAATGTTGTAATAAGAAGATCTGCTAAAACAAGGACTTTTTCCCAACTAGATCATAATACTTCAGATTAATTGTTATCTTTCCTAGATTTTCATTAAAGCTTATGATTAATAACTTAAAGCTTTAAAAGTAATTCTTTAGTTTATTATATTTAAAAGTTTGCTAAGATGCTAATCCCCATCAAACAAGTTAGGTTAGTGATAATGTACATGTATACCATAATATGTCATTAAGGTCCCCAAGAATCTTTACTGCTGTTAATCTGAATTTAATGCTAGCATCTCATCAATAAGACACAGAAACATACAAACATAGAAAATAGGTGCAGGAGTAGGCCATTCGGCCCTTCGAGCCCGCACCACCATTCAGTATGATTATGGCTGATCATCCAACTCAGAACCCTGTACCAGCCTTCCCTCCATACCCCCTGATCCCTTTAGCCACAAGAGCCATATCTAACTCCCTCTTAAATATAGCCAATGAACTGGCCTCAACTGTTTCTTGTGGTAGAGAATTCCACAGATTCACCACTTTCTGTGTGAAGAAGTTTTTCCTCATCTCGTTCCTAAAAGGCTTCCCCTTTATCCTCAAACTGTGACCCCTCGTTCTGGACTTCCCCAACATCGGGAACAATCTTCCTACATCTAGCCTGTCCAATCCCTTTAGAATTTTATACGTTTCAATAAGATCCCCTCTCAATCTTCTAAATTCCAGAGAGTATAAGCCTAGTCGATCCAGTCTTTCATCATATGAAAGTCCTGCCATCCCAGGAATCAATCTGATGAACCTCCTTGTACTCCCTCTATGGCAAGAATGTCTTTTCTCAGATTAGGGGACCAAAACTGCACACAATACTCCAGGTGTGGTCTCACCAATGCCTTGTACAACTGCAGTAGTACCTCCCTGCTCCTGTACTCGAATCCTTTTGCTATGAATGCGAGTATACCATTTGCCTTTTTCACCACCTGCTGTACCTGAATGCCCACTTTCAATGACTGGTGTACAATGACACCCAGGTCTTGTTGCACCTCCCCTTTTCCTAATCGGCCACCATTCAGATAATAATCTGTTTTCCTGTTTTTGCCACCAAAATGGATAACTTCACATTTATCCACATTAAATTGCATCTGCCATGAATTTGCCCACTCACCTAACCTATTCAAGTCACCCTGCATCCTCTTAGCATCCTCCTCACAGCTAACACTGCCGCCCAGCTTCATGTCATCCGCAAACTTGGAGATGCTGCATTTAATTCCCTCGTCTAAGTCATTTATACATATTGTAAATAACTGGGGTCCCAGCACTGAGCCTTGCGGTACCCCACTAGTCACTGCCTGCCATTCTGAAAAGGTCCCGTTTATTCCCACTCTTTGATTCCTGTTTGCCAACCAATTCTCTATCCACATCAATACCATACCCCCAATACCGCGTGCTTTAAGTTTGCACACTAATCTCCTAAGTGGGACCTTGTCAAAAGCCTTTTGAAAATCCATGTACATCACATCCACTGGTTCTCCCCTATCCACTCTACTAGTTACGTCCTCAAAAAATTCTATGAGATTCGTCAGACATGATTTTCCTTTCACAAATCCATGCTAACTTTGTCCGATGATTTCACCGCTTTCCAAATGTGCTGTTACCACATCTTTGATAACTGACTCCAGCATTTTCCCCATCACCAATGTCAGGCTAACCGGTCTATGATTCCCCGGTTTCTCTCTCCCTCCTTTTTTTAAAAAGCGGGGTTACATTAGCCACCATCCAATCCTAATTTACTGAAAATGAGCTGATCAAGTTACCTTTCCCATCACATATTAAGTATTTCCGCTTATGCAAATCTAGGAGAAACCAGATTTTAAATTATTGAATATTTTATAAAAGATCCTTTTACTTGATTCACTGGGTAGACTAGTAGGTTCCTTAAAAATCTGTACCCATTTCATTGTTCTCAGAGCCAACCTGACTACCCAAAAGTTAGTAAAACTTCTAATGATTATTAGTTTGGCTTGATCAGTGGATAGTTATTTGGGTGAAGCCAATACCTAGAATGCCATTTGTGAAAATGGTTCAAGTGGGAAACTGATTATGTAATTTCTGTTTATCTCTGATTGCACCATTTCTAGGAAGTAATGCTGAAAAATAAAGTGAAACTCTATGGGAAAGGTCAGTTTTGAGACCTATTTTTCATTATGTATGTAAATAATTTGGATACAGATATAGATCCTGTCTGCCAACCAAATCCTAAATGTACTCTGCTGCCACTTCTCCATTTCGATGACTGATTCAAAAGTCACCTGAAAGTCAGAGTTTTGTCAGAACTGAATACTTCAACACTAAAAAGCATATACAAATTTTTCCATTTAGGAATGATTTTTCATCATCTCCACATCCAAAAGAAATATGTACCAGGTGACTATGGAGATGCTGTGGTTGTAACCTTCTCTAAGAAAGGAGACACATCTGACTACAGTAACTATAGAGGAGTCTCCCGGCTGTCTTCCATGAGGAAATTCATCAACAGGGTTGTCCATATCCTCCTTTTCCCTGTGAGTGAACAGTTGCTTATCAAATCACTGTGTGAATTACATCTGTCTAGAGGCACAATGAAATTGTGTCAACTTCAAGGCAAATGCAAGGAGCAGTATCAACCACTATACATCACCTCCTTCTACCTTAGGCCACGAATGTATCAATCACCCCTGTTGTGGACCACTTTCTGGAGGTCCAAGACGCCAACTTCTGCAAAGAAAGGATCCGTCTGCTCCACGACCGCTGGACTAAGTGTTTAAATGTAGGAGGGAACTATGTTGAAAAATAAATGTGCTAGGTTTTCTAAAATTTAGACCATAAAACCATAAGACAAAGGAGCAGAAGTCGGCCATTCGACCCATCGAGTCTGCTCCACCATTTTATCATGAGCTGATCCATTCTCCCATTTAGTTCCACTCCCCCGCCTTCTCACCATAACCTTTGATGCCCTAGCTACTCAGACACCTATCAATCTCTGCCTTAAATACACCCAATGACTTGGCTTCCACTGCTGCCTGTGGCAACAAATTCCATAGATTCACCATCCTCTGACTAAAAAAATTTCTTTGCATTTCTGTTCTGAATGGGCGCCCTTCAATCCTTAAGTCATGCCCTCTCGTACTAGACTCCCCCATCATGGGAAACAACTTTGCCACATCCACTCTGTCCATGCCTTTCAACATTCAAAATGTTTCTATGAGGTCTCCCCTCATTCTTCTAAACTCCAAGGAATACAGTCCAAGAACGGACAAACGTTCCTCATATGTTAACCCTCTCATTCCCAGAATCATTATAGTGAATCTTCTCTGTACCCTCTCCAACGTCAACACATCCTTTCTTAAATAAGGAGACCAAAACTACCCACAGTACTCCAAGTGAGGTCTCACCAGTGCCTTATAGAGCCTCAACATCACATCCCTGCTCCTATACTCTATTCCTCTAGAAATAAATGCCAACATTTCATTCGCCTTCTTCACTACTGACTCAGCCTGGAGGTTGACCTTAAGGGTATCCTGTACGAGGACTCCCAAGTCCCGTTGCATCTCAGAACTTTGAATTCTTTCCCCATTTAAATAATAGTCTGCCCGTTTATTTCTTCTGCCAAAGTGCATAACCATACACTTTCCAACATTGTATTTCATTTGCTATTTCTTTGCCCATTCTTCCAATCTATCCAAGTCTCTCTGCAGACTCTCCGTTTCCTCAGCACTACCGGCCCCTCCACCTATCTTCGTATCATCAGCAAACTTAGCCACAAAGCCATCTATTTCATAATCCAAATCGTTGATGTACAATGTAAAAAGAAGCGGCCCCAACACAGACCCCTGTGGAACACCACTGGTAACCAGCAGCCAACCAGAATGGGATCCCTTTATTCCCACTCTCTGTTTCCTGTCAATCAGCCAACGCTCCATCCACGTATGTAACTTTCCCATAATTCCATGGACTCTTATCTTGTTGAGTAGCCTCATGTGTGGCACCTTGTCAAAGGCCTTCTGAAAATCCAAATATATAACATCCACTGCATCTCCCTTGTCTAGCCTACTGGTAATTTCCTCAAAAAATTGTAATAGGTTTGTCAGGCAGGATTTTCCTTTAAGTAATCCACGCTGAGTTCTGCCTACCTTGTCATATGCCTCCAGGTACTCTGTAACCTCATCCTTGACAATCAACTCCAACAACTTCCCAGCCACCGATGTCAAGCTAACAGGTCTATAATTTCCTTTTTGCTTCCTTGCCCCCTTCTTAAATAGCGGAGTGACACTTGCAATCTTCCAGTCCTCCGGAACCATGCCAGAATCTATCGACTTTTGAAAGATCGTCGCTAATGCCTCTGCAATCTCCACGGCTACTTCCTTCAGAACACGTGGGTGCATTCCATCTGGTCTGGGAGATTTATTTACCTTTAGACTATTCAGCTTCCTGAGTACTTTCTCTGTCGTAATTGTGACTGCGCACACTTCTCTTCTACCGTCTACCTTAGGCCATGGACTTATCAATCACCCCTTGTATATTTTAACCTCACAAGAGACTTTTATTCGGTCAATCATTGTGGAACACTCTTCTCAAGTTTAGCCACTCTGAGGAACTGATCTCCATCAAAAGTTGGCCCATTCTCAAGCAAAGGTGTATTATCATCCCAATATCTTTTTCAATTCTTGTTGCAGTGTTGAAGCTTCTCCAACAAGTGGGGTTGGGGTTGGAGTTAATCTGCAAAACACCTGGGAAACTGTTCAACTCAGGTCACTTTCACTTGAAAATCAATCAATCTTAGGCATGAAACAACAGTACACAGACAATGTTGGTATATCTATAATGATCTCTCTCCACATATGCTGCCTGGTCCGCTGTGTATTTCCATCATCTTTATTTCTATTTAAAATTCACAACATCTGTGCCTTTTTTTTTGCTTCTTGTTACTTTTTTCCCACTTATTGGCAAATGTGAATTTAGAACAAGAGTCTAGCATTTAAATAAAGGCAATTATGAGTACATAGTTATAAAGAGATAGCTGGGGAATTAATTGGAAAGTAGATTAAAACGTATGATAGTAGACAAGCAGTATGGACATTTAAAGAAATACAGTGGATTCTAGTTAATCGGTACACACCAATACCAGTATGTTTTAGCCCAATTAAGTGGCTGCCCCAATGAGTTGAAGTTTCATGGAAACAGTCAACATTGCATTTTAAAAAAGTATTTTTTAAGTGAGTAACAAATTATGTATAAAATTGAAATGTATAACATGACAGAACGCTACCAATACAGTACTCTAAAACTGTGTAATAATTAGTTCCTAATGGTTATCGATGGAGGAATTCATCCAGTGTTCAGAGCCGTTTTCTTTTGATTGACAGCAAATGAACAAAATCAGCACAGGTATCAAATGCTGATAATGGACTGCCTTCAAATTCAAATTCTTCATAGGTCCTAACTTGTTGAAGTAGTGAAATCATTTCATTTTCACTCACAGCCGTTTTTGGCATCTCCAAGCTTGAATACTGAAACCAGAGTGAGCAAAACAGTTCTGAATTGTCTTTCTGCTTATTTTTCACCAATGATCAGTGCTGATAAGTCACTTAATTTTGAACACAAACACAGACAACTGACACTATTTAAAGCTGTTCTCTCTAAGCATGGTGTAGAGAACAACCTAACAACCAAAATCATGCGACTGACATTAGTTAGAAACTGTTCAGCAGCAGGCTCGAATCCCAATTAAGCAGTAAGGTGTCCCAAATAAAGGAAGGGAATCCTGGCTCTTCCCTCGATTTGCTTTTATTCTTTAAGGGTTGTCCCAAATAAACAGCTGCCCCGAGTTAACCAATGACCCAATTAACCAGAATCCACTGTAATACATTATTCTTTATGTATAACCTTCCATTGAGAAATAAAGACTCTATGGGAAAAGTGGTCCATCCATGTTGCAACTGGAAATAGAAAAAGCGTGTCAGAAAGAAAATGTCAAGATAACTCTGGGGGATTTTAATATGAAAGTGGATTGGGAAAGTCAGGAAGGTAATGGATCTCAGGAGAGGGAGTTTGTAGAATGCCTATGGGATGGCTTTTTGGAGCAGCTTGTCCAGAAGCCCACCGGGGGACCGGCTATTTTGGATTGGGTGCTGTGTAACAAACCTGAGGCGATTAGGGAGCTGGTGGTAAAGGAACCTCTTGGAAGTAGTGATCATAATATGATTGAGCTCAGTTTCAAATTTGAAAAGGAGAAGCTAATATCAGGTGTATCGATATTTCAGTGGAACAGGGGAAACTACAGTGGTATGAGAGAGGAACAGGCCCAAGTCAATTGGAAAAGTAAGCTAAATGGAGGGACGGCAGAGCAGAATTGGATGAAATTCCTGCAAGAAATAAGGAAAATGCAGGAAAAATATATTCCAAGAAAAAAGAAAATCATGAATGGAAAAATGGCACAAATGTGGCTAACGAGAGAGGTTAAGGCAAAAATAAAAGCAAAAGAAACGGCGTACAAGGAAGCAAAAATTAGTGGGAAAAATGAGGACTGGAAGACTTTTAAAAACTTATAGAAGGAAACTAAGAAAGTCATTAGGAAAGAAAAGTTGAATTATGAAAGGAAGTTGGTGATTAACATAAAAAAGGATACTAAGAGTTTTTTTAAATATATGAAGAGTAAAAGAGTGACAAGGGTAGATACGGGACCGATTGAAAATGATGCTGGAGAATTTATAATGGATAACAAAGAGATGGCAGAGGAACTGAATGAGTATTTTGCATCAGTCTTCACAGTGGAAGACATGAGCAATATACCTGATAGCCAGAGGAATCAGGGAATAGAATTAGGTACAGTCAAGATTACTAGACAGAAAGTGCTTGGGAAGCTAAATGGACTAAGAATAGATAAGTCTCCTGGTCTGGATGAGGTGCACCCAAGGGTTCTGAAGGAGGTGGCTTTGGAGATTGTGGAAGCATTGGAAATGATCTTCCAGGAATCAATAGACTCTGGCATGGTTCTGGAGGACTGGAAGGTCACAAATGTAGTTCCGTTATTTAAGAAAGGAAGGAGGCAGCAAAAAGAAAATTACAGACCTATTAGTCTGACATCGGTAGTTGGAAAGATATTGGAGTCAATCCTCAAGGACGAGGTTATGAAATACCTCGAGGTGCATGACAAAATAGGCCGAAGCCAGCATGGTTTCATGAAGGGAAGATCCTGTCTCACCAACCTATTGGAATTTTTTGAGGTAATCTCGAGTAAGATTGACAAGGGAGAGGCTGTGGATGCTGTGTATTTGGATTTTCAAAAGGCCTTCGATAAGGTGCCGCATACGAGGCTGCTTAATAAGATGAGAGCCCATGGAATTATAGTAAAGATATTGAAATGGGTGGAGCATTGGCTGATAGGCAGAAAGCAAAGGGTGGGAATAAAGGGATCCTATTCTGATTGGTTACCGGTTACTAGTGGTGTTCCGCAGGGGTCGGTGTTGGGGCCGCTTCTTTTTACGATGTATATCGATGATTTGGATTATGGATTAAATGGTTTTGTGGCCAAGTTTGCGGATGACACCAAGATAGGTGGAGGAGCAGGAAATGTTGAAGAAATGGAGAGGTTGCGGAGAGACTTAGTCAGTTTAGGAGAGGGGGCAAAGAAATGGCAGATGAGATACAACGTTGACAAATGTACGGTTGTATATTTTGGAAGAAGAAATAATCGGGCAGATTATTATTTAGATGGGGAGAAAATTCAAAAATCGGAAGTGCAAAGGGACTTGGGGGTCCTCGTGCAGGATACCCTAAAGGTTAACCACCAAGTTGGATCGGCAGTAAGGAAAGCGAATGCTATGTTGGCATTCATTTCAAGAGGAATAGTGTGTTGATGAGGCTCTATGGGGCATTAGTGAGACCTCATTTGGAATACTGTGTGCAGTTTTGGGCCCCCTATCTTAGAAAGGATGTACTGATGTTGGAGAGAGTTCAGAGAAGATTTACTAGGATGATTCCTGGAATGCAGGGGCTAACATATGAGGAGCATTTGTCGGCTCTTGGATTGTATTCATTAGAGATTAGAAGAATGAGAGGGGATCTCATAGAAACATTTCGAATGTTGAAAGGGTTGGACAGAGTAGATGTGGAAAGGTTGTTTCCCTTGGTGGGTGAGTCCAGGACAAGAGGCCATAGTCTTAGAATTAGAGGGTACTCAGTTAAAACAGAGATGAGGAGAAATTTTTTTAGCCAGAGGGTCATGGATTTGTGGAATTCGTTGCTACATACAGCTGTGGAGGCCCGATCATTGAGGGTGTTTAAGGATGAGATTGACGGGTATCTAATTAGTCAGGGTATCAAGGGATATGGGGAAAAAGCCGGAAATTGGAACTAGATGGGTGAATAGTTTAGCTCATGGGGGAGCTGCGGAGCAGACTCGATGGGCCGAATGGCCTACTTCTGCTCCTTTGTCTTGTCTTGTGATGTATAACCAAAGATGGTACAAGTTTAAAAGTAAAGATTATCTATAAAGAAGCATAATAGTCCTGAGAAATTGAAAAATTATTGAAAACAGAAAAGTGTGACTGAAAATAATTAATAAAGAGGGAGGAATCAGAATATGTAGATCAAAAATGCTACAGAAGATGGAAATAATCCGACACACAGGAGGTCATTAGACAGATATAGCTGACCTGCTGAGCATTTCCAGACTTTATCTTTTTTAAATGCCACATGATTCCTAAGAGTCTAAAAGGCATACCAGCTGGAGAGAGCACAATTTACACTGCTATTCAAGAAATGAGAGAGAACACTGGAAGCTGCAGACAATTTACCACAGTTGTTAGAAAAGTATGTGGAAGTTGTGGCAAGGCAAGGGTTAACATAATGTCCAGGCAATGATGAGTTGCAGAGAGAGGTATCAGACAACCCAGGCAAGAAAAGTCTTTGAAGAGCATGGCTTCCTTAAAATAGCAACAAATGGAACTATTTTTGCTAACAGAGATCAGATAAAATTGTTATCAAAATATGCAAGGGATACACACACCAACTAAGGGACAAATACTTTGTTAACTTCAAAGAATTATTGGTTATTAGCTTATAGTTTCTATTGACCTTTACAGCTGTACTGTAAATGATAATTGAACTTGCAAGTAAGGAATTGAAATCCGCATAGTTTACCAAATGGTAAATATTTGTAATTGCTAGTCAATTCTGTATAAAAAATGGTATTTCTCTGTTCAGATCAGAACAGTGTGGTGACAGGGGCCATGCTGTTTTCTTTGTACACCAGTAAATAAAGTGTGATTGAGCAATGAGTGTGAGCTTTCAGAGTGCAGTGAAGACAAATGCTGGAATCTATTATTAAGGAAAGTATAAACACAACAGTTGCCAAGAACAATTATCTTCATGGAAAGACCATGGTTGCCTACATCATACGACAGGGCACATGATGAATGAACAAAATACAACAGAGGTATGGGGGGGGGGGAGAAAGAAGATTTTTTTAAAAAAAATGAAAACTGTATTAAAAAGATTATTGACATTCTTTAAGGAGAAGTGGAGCACAACTTTGTCGTAGGATTTGGAGGCTTGCATGCCTCAATGATCTGGGGAGCTGTGTTGGCTGGAGTCAGGCCTTGTGCTTTGGCTCTTGGTAGGGTCACCTATGCCAAACAAATCAAAGGGTAGAGGCCAGATTAAAAGTGGTGCACTGGTCCTCTAGGTTTGGAGGTTCCATTCAGGGCTACAACCCTGACTAGTCAAAAAAAAGGCTGGTTACAGAAACAGCAATGAAGTTCTAAATGCCAGGGCTGTAACAGGCAGTAACTAACTTAAGGGTGTAACTAGCTGAATATTATGGAGCCTGTGGATACCTTCAGGCATTTGATAGAGGACCACAGAACTAGCAAAAGGCTCCTATGGTTGTAGAGGGAGGATTAATTAATGGTCAGAAAACATTGGATGTGAATAAATGCACCTTTTTCATGTTAGGGTGGAGTGCATCAGGGATCAGTACTGGGGTCTCAGCTATTTACTAGCTATGTTAATAAGTTACATTCATTACAGTCCCTTCATTAAAGCTTCCTGACAAGAAAATGCTAAGTGGGAAAGTGTAGTATGAATTGCATACAATTGCCTAGAAATAGGAGCCCACCATCTTTTGACATGTTCTCTATCAGAGTTATGCCTAACATGATCTTGTAGGTTTTTGCAATTAAAACGACAAACACTGAACACAAAAAGCGTGATAACAGAACTTCTCGCAATACGTCATCACGTCAGATCAGCCTCTTAAAGTGAACCCCAACACACTCTCGATGGTTGTGAATTATGTACATTTACACCAATTACATTATCCTACAATCTTAAAAAATTTTTGCCAATTGGATTTCAAAAAATGGAGGAAAATAGCACATAGCACAAATTCCTGTGCCAAATCAAGGCTTCCTTCATTTGCATTGGAACCTCTACACAGAGTTGGCCATGCAGACTCCCAAGGAAGCAAATCATCACATCACAAACTTTCAAAGCAGCATAGAGGAGAAAATGCTGAACAAGTGAAAGGAGTGTGGAGAACATGGGCTCTTCAATGTCTGCTCACCACCTCTGCCCATGCCAGACTTGCATGATTGACTTCAAGTCATAAGTGGCTCCAGACTGACCTGCTGCCCAATCACTGCTGCATGCAAGTCGCAACTGATTGTTTAAAAGAGAGGCACAATAAGTAAACAATGGTGTAGTAAATATTTTAATAGTGTGCTGACTGAAAAGGCAAGCCTGGGAGATACTTCAGGACACTGATATGACTGTGCGGAAACTGTAACTGATGGCCCATTCCCAAACCCTACACAATGTGTTCCATTTTTGTGAGCGAATAATATTTGCTCCAGCAGCTCTAGTCTCTGCTAGCAGTGGCAAAAATGTGCACTGCAGCATCTGTAATGTCATTAACTGTGCATCTGATGCTAGGCAAACGTCAGCAGCGTTAAAGTGATTGATGTCCTGATGTATGTAGACCAACCTCTCGTCAACTCATAAATGATCATTCATATAAACTAAAATGGGCTAAAAACAAAACTTAAGCACTTTGTGTACTTTAAATCTGAAATGAATGGGTTCAAGTTCTAAGCTAAAGCATTTTATTTTCCCCAGAGCCGAGAATTTCCATCTTAAACCTAATAAGGACTGAGAAATTTATGGGCAAGATTCTCATAAAAATTATGATTATGTAGAGGAAATTTCAAGACATGAAAATAAGGAGGTATGTCAAAATTTGAATTTCTATATTTCAAAATAAAAAATTAAAATTGGTATCCAGTTCAGTAATTCCATGTACAACATTGTTCTATGCTATGATTATAATTTTGTTCACCATTGTAATATCGCATAGAATATTGTTAAAATATAGAAAATGAAATTCTTACCGTTATAATCTTATCTTGATAGTCACAAGTATTCAAATCCCTTGAGAAGGCAATGACTGTGTGTGTACTATTTTCCATGCCATATTCAAGACGATAATCTTGACGGTAATCTTTATTCAGTTTTCCATCAAGGTTCAAAGTATTATAATCCTATCAAAAAAAGATAAACTGCAATATTGTGGTATAATTCTGTAGAATTTTATACTTAGAAATAAAAAAACAGATAATGCTGTGGAACAGCCTACAATTCAAATTAACAAGATAGAAGAATGATCTGATGTTATTACTAAAGAAACATTTGCGTAAGGACTTTTGATGTCCTCTGCACAATTTGCCATTCACTACAATTACTGGACAGAAAGTCATGGGCTGCATATTCCAGAAATGTACTTTCAACATGTGCTGTTGGACCAAAGGATATAAATTGATGTATTGTTGGTGAGTGGAAAAAAATAATTGAAACAATCATAAATTCTATACAAAAACTAATTTTTAAACATTTAAAAAACTAATATTAGCAACTATTAGGAAACTGCTTTTGCTTATTACACCTCTAGGTCACAGTGAATCCAGACTTATTTTTCAATTAATTTCTTCACATTTTTTTATTTACATCTTCACCATCATTTTTACATTGTCCACATCTACTTGTTACTTTCTTTTACAATGAATACCTTCCTTCATCCTTATTGATCTGGTCTTTGCAGCTTCACTTTCAACTGCTTAAACCTCGCGTTCAGTATTTTGCTCTTCTAGAATCAATACCAACTATAATTAAAATAATTCTCTAAATCTTCAGCAAGTATGACCTCTGATTAGTCCATTGTTTGTGGCTTTCAATCATTCATTGTAAAATAAGCCAAAATCCTAATTATTAGTATACCAACTAATGATACATCTTCAAAAAGGATCCAATTTTACCTCAGTTCTACAATGGTTTTGTGCAGGAGTACCTCAGAGGAAATTCATTGTAGGTTGACAGCCTGTCTACGCTACATTTTCCTTGGTCAGGCAAGAAAACAACATTGAAAATATAAATACATTCTGCTTTCTCATTTGCTCCAACTTAACTTTTGATCTGATCAACAAACCACCAAAAATCCACATAACACTACCAAATAATATTAACTACCTCATTTCTAACACAGCAAAGAATGCTATATGACACATTCAACCATTGCAGTTCTTCAAGTTTCTGTACGGCTGTAAGATGACCATACACAAGAGGCATTTAGAAACAATACAACTTAATGTATTTCTAGAGTTGACAGGATGACATAATTCTTAAATAGCTAAAGCTTCAAATAATTCAGAATCAGAATCCGATTTAATATCGCCACATATGTTGTGAAATTTGCTAACTTTGCAGCAGCAATACATGATAATATAAGGAAAAAAGTGAGTTACAGTAAATATATACATAAAGTAGTTAGATTAAATAAGCAGTGTAAAAGAAGCTGTTCCTGAATCACTAAGTGTGTGCCTTCAGGCTTCTGTATTTTGTTCCTGATGGTAACAATGAGAAGAGGGCATGTCCTGGGGGGGTGGAGGTCCTTAATAATGGACGCTGCCATTCTGAGGTACTGCTCCATGAAGTTGTCCTGAATACTACAGAGGCTAGTGCCCATGATGGAGCTGATTAATTTTACAACTCTTTGCAGCTGTCTTCGATCCTGTGCGGTAGCCTGCCACAACCCTCAACCGCCCCCTCCACACCAGACAGTGATACAGCCAGTTAGACTGCTCTCCATGGTACATTTGTAGAAATTTGTGAGTGTTTTAGGTGACACACAAAATCTTCTCAAATGCCTAATGAAATATAACTGCTGTCTTGCCTTCTTTATGGCTGCATAGATACATGGGACCAGGTTGGGTCCTCAAGAGGTATCAACACCCAGGAACCTGAAATTGTTCACCCTCTCCACTTCTGATTCCTGTATGAGCACTGCTGTGTGTTCCCTCATCTTACCCTTTCTGACGTCCACAATCAGCTCTTTGGTCTTACTGACTTTGAGTGCAAAGTTGTTGCAGTCACTCAACTAACTGATCTATATCGCTCCTGTACGCCCTCTCGTCAACATCTGAGATTCTGCCTACAGTAGTTATATAGCCAGCAAATTTATAGATGGTGTTCGAGCTGTGCCTTGCCACACAGTCGTGAGAGAAGAGAGAATAGATCAGTGGGCTAAGCACACATCCCTGAGGTACACTAGTTTTGACTGTCAGTGAGATGGAGATGATATTTCTGATCTGCACAGATTGTGGTCTTACTGTTAAGAAGTCAAGGAACCAGTTGCAGAGGGAGGTACAGAGGCCCAAGTTCTTTATGTTTTTCAATGATGGTGTGAAACACTGAGCTGTAGTCAATAAACAGCATCCTTACATAGATGTTTGTATTGTCCGGGTGATCCTAGGCTGCATGGGAGGTTGTGTCTGCCATAGACCTATTGTGGCAATAGGCAAGTTGCAGTAGCTCCAGGTTCTTGCTGAGGCTGGAGTTCTGGTCATGACTAACCTCTCAAATCACTTCATCACTGTAGATGTGAGCGCTACTGAATGAAAGCCTTTAAGGCAACTCACTCCGCTCTTCTTGGGCACTGGTATAATTGTTGCTCATATTGAAACAGGTGGGAACTTCTGACTGTAGCAATGAGAGATTGAAAATGTCTCTGAACTCCCCCACCAGTAGGTTGGCACAAGTTTTCAGAGCCTTACCAGGTATCTATCCAAGCCTAATTCAAGGTTTATATGTTACTTTTATGCTAGATTATGACATAGCACATTCCATGGCTTCACTCAGCCCTTATGATCTCCTACAACCCTACAATCTTCTCAGATGTCTTAGTACCTGGTTGTAGGATTTTGTGAACAAAACATGCGAGAGTCATTTTATCTGCTTAACAAAAGTCTCAGCCCTTACTTCCATTATGAACAAACCAAAAGCAATCACCTTGCACTCATGTCATTACCTCAGACACTGTCTCTTAAAGTGAACACAACAATATGTGTCACCTGTCACTCATTACTTTACCCTACACCTGGCCCCCCAGAATTCCCCAAAACTGGCACTGAGATTCTGTCTGGAGCTCACATGAGCTGCCTGGCTCACATCCTACGTGCCTTGGTTGAAATAACAGCAGGTGACTCTGACTTACCTAGGGGTGTGCGGACACACATGTGATCAGGTCGTGATGCAGGGAGTATGGTAGTGGAACTGACCAGGTCTTGGTGGGCCAGTTTAAGGTGATCTACCGAAATATATGCAACATACATCAAAGTTGCTGGTGAACGCAGCAGGCCAAGCAGCATCTATAGGAAGAGGCGCAGTCAACGTTTCAGGCCGAGACCCTTCGTCAGGACTAACTGAAGGAAGAGTGAGTAAGGGATTTGAAAGCTGGAGGGGGAGGGGGAGATCCAAAATGATAGGAGAAGACAGGAGGGGGAGGGATAGAGCCGAGAGCTGGACAGGTGATAGGCAAAAGGGGATACGAGAGGATCATGGGACAGGAGGTCCGGGAAGAAAGACAAGGGGGGGGGGTGACCCAGAGGATGGGCAAGAGGTATATTCAGAGGGACAGAGGGAGAAAAAGGAGAGTGAGAGAAAGAATGTGTGCATAAAAATGAGTAACAGATGGGGTACGAGGGGGAGGTGGGGCCTTAGCGGAAGTTAGAGAAGTCGATGTTCATGCCATCAGGTTGGAGGCTACCCAGACAGAATATAAGGTGTTGTTCCTCCAACCTGAGTGCGGCTTCATCTTTACAGTAGAGGAGGCCGTGGATAGACATGTCAGAATGGGAATGGGATGTGGAATTAAAATGTGTGGCCACTGGGAGATCCTGCTTTCTCTGGTGGACAGAGCGTAGATGTTCAGCAAAGCGGTCTCCCAGTCTGCGTCGGGTCTCACCAATATATAAAAGGCCACATCGGGAGCACCGGACGCAGTATATCACCCCACCAGCCTCCGGGTCCAACATATTATTCTCCGTAACTTCCGCCACCTCCAACGGGATCCCACCACTAAGCACATCTTTCCCTCCCCCCCCTTTGCATTCCGCAGGGATCGCTCCCTACACAACTCCCTTGTCGATTCGTTCCCCCCCCATCCCTCCCCACTGATCTCCCTCCTGGCACTTATCCGTGTAAGCGGAACAAGTGCTACACATGCCCTTACACTTCCTCCCTTACCACCATTCAGGGCCCCAAACAGTCCTTCCAGGTGAGACATCACTTCACCTGTGAGTCGACTGGGGTGATATACTGCGTCCGGTGCTCCCGATGTGGCCTTTTATATATTGGTGAGACCCGACGCAGACTGGGAGACCGCTTTGCTGAACATCTACGCTCTGTCCGCCAGAGAAAGCAGGATCTCCCAGTGGCCACACATTTTAATTCCACATCCCATTCCCATTCTGACATGTCTATCCACGGCCTCCTCTATTGTAAAGATGAAGCCACACTCAGGTTGGAGGAACAACACCTTATATTCCGTCTGGGTAGCCTCCAACCTGATGGCATGAACATCGACTTCTCTAACTTCCGCTAAGGCCCCACCTCCCCCTCGTACCCCATCTGTTACTCATTTTTATGCACACATTCTTTCTCTCACTCTCCTTTTTCTCCCTCTGTCCCTCTGAATATACCTCTTGCCCATCCTCTGGGTCACCCCCCCCCTTGTCTTTCTTCCCAGACCTCCTGTCCCATGATCCTCTCGTATCCCCTTTTGCCTATCACCTGTCCAGCTCTCGGCTCTATCCCTCCCCCTCCTGTCTTCTCCTATCATTTTGCATCTCCCCCTCCCCCTCCAGCTTTCAAATCCCTTACTCACTCTTCCTTCAGTTAGTCCTGACGAAGGGTCTCGACCTGAAACGTCGACTGCGCCTCTTCCTATAGATGCTGCTTGGCCTGCTGCGTTCACCAGCAACTTTGATGTATGTTGCTTGAATTTCCAGCATCTGCAGAATTCCTGTTGTTACCGAAATATATTCAGCTTTACACTTCCAAGCTACAATGAAAGAATTTTTGTCCCATTCCAAAACACAGAAAGGGTCCATCGTAAGGAGGCTTAAGGGGGGTATTGATGTGTATCATGGCAAACAAAACTGAACAAAGTACAACATAGGTCAACTGGAACCCAAGAGTGCTGTACACCATGATGAGAGGTAGGAATAGGTGGAAAGGAATTGAGTTTACCGAGGAGGATGGAATGCCGCTGAGATACCAACCAGGCAGTTGTGGCATCAGGAATAAAACTACCCGGCACCCGTAGTGGCTGCCCGTACACCAACATGGCCGCAGAGAACTGCAGGTCCTCTTTTGGAGCCGTTCTGAGCCCCAGCAAGACCCGTGGGGGATGATCGTGCCAACACTCATCTGTTAAGGAGGACGTCAGAGTAGCCTTTAAGGAACGGCGAAGGTGCTCACATGGGCCACTGGACTACCCATGATAGCTGTGGATAGGTGCAACTTAACACTGAGGGTCTGTGCCATTGTGGCCCAGAGATCCGTCGTGAGTTGAGGACTGTGTTTGGAAGAAATATCGGATGGGGTGCCGAACCGAGTCATCCAGCTGAGGCACGTCCACAGCCATCTTCGATGCTAGATGGGCCATCCTCTAGACACTTGGTGGCATGGTCCACCATGGTAAGCAAATACATGAAACCTCAGGTGGGGTGGTGAGAGGAGCAGTGGGATAATGGACCAACCAGGTCCACATTGACGTTCCTCAGGGTGCTGTGAAAGGTGCCAAAGATGTCTGAACGTGATGGTTAATTTTTGCCCGCTGACCCACGAGACTCCAGTCTCGTGCATCCTTTCTAAGGCCATGCCACACAAACTTTAAAGCAGACAGTTGCTGTGAAGCCTTCCTGATTGGATGCAAGAGCCAGTGTTAAAAAAACACTACAGCTCTAGTCCGCAGGCACTACAGTGTGAGGGCAACTGGTCGAGAGAAACTCCTGCATTCCCGAACTTGATGTCAGCCAACCACAGACCCGTGACGACTGTTCTGTAAACCTGGATTTCTAGATCGGTAGCTTGGTCAGCTGCCATGGCAGCATTGTCAACCCTGATGTATATGGCATTGATGTGGCCGTGAGAGGCTGTTAGCAAAACTAGCTATCTTGATCAGACAAATAGAGGTGGACTCTGAAAAGACTAGGATCAAACTCACTTTATTTACAAGGCACATCACAGGGAGTCTGCCTCACAATCAGGGCATCCCAGACTCCAAATAATCAGTAGAAAGTTCCTTCTTTTCCACAGGTCAGAAACAAGAAGTTTGTAATTTTAGTCCTAAGCACACAGAGAAACAGGATATCGACCAGTTAGCCAGCACTGATTTTTTGGCTGACCATATGCAAAAAAAATTGTAACTTTAAGGGTCATAATGGAAAAGTACCAGCAACTCTGGTGCCATCAAACAAATAATCCTTTATTCTTCCACAGATGCAATCAGCCACAGCATTATTTTTCCTTTCGATGTGCTGTACGTCAGTTGTGAATTCTGAAATGTAGGCCAGGTGGTGTTGCTGCTGTGCAGATCAAGGGTCTGACACTTAAGGGTTTGTGGTCAACAAACACTAAAATGCTGACCCCTCCCCCCAGTAGAAAATGAAAGTAGTGGATGGCCAGATAGAGGCCTGGAAGTAAATAGTCAAACATACTGTACTTCCTCTCAATGGGGGGTGCGGTGGGGTGCACAGACCTGCCAGCCGAAGGTGGTGTGAGTGGCTGCCACAGGCCTCCAACCAATTGCTCATGCACAGGGCCCACAGCATAGTTTGAAGTGTCAGTAGTGATGGCTATAGATCTGCTGGGAGAAAGTGCGCTAGTAGGGTTGCATTCGAAAGAGCTCATTAGGTGTTGTCAAGTGCTCTCGTCATGCCCGCTGACCACTCAAGCATGCAATTAAGGGCACTGCCTTTAAGGATACTACGCAAGGGGAGCACAAGTTCAGTAGCTTGTGAAATAAAACTGATAGAAATTCAGAGGAGGTGCTGTGGCTCTGAAAGTCAATAGTAGACAAACTGAACCGGCATTTAGCAGGAGTAATAATCAGTCCATGTTGGCTTAAATGCTTGAAAAGTGTGCAGAGATGTGATAAGTTTTTGGTTCTGGACAAGATATTTTCAAGAAAGAAAATCGAAGTCTTTTAACACAGAGTCCATTAGTTCCCGAAAGGTCTGTACTTCAGTTTCTAGCCCAAACAATATGCTCAGAAACTCAACTAGGCCAAATGGAGTTATAACAGCAGTTTTGGGAACATCCTCGGTGCACACAGACACCTGGTGGTAGCCCGGGACAAAGTCTACATTCGGAAAAATTTATCTTTCTGGATAAATGTGCCAAAAAGTCGAGATTGTGGGATCGGGTGACGATTGGGACTGGTGGCCTTGTTAAGGCGGTGATAATTGCCGCATGGATAGCAGTCTCCGTAAGGCTTAGGGACCCATGGAGGGATGAAGCCCAAGGGCTATTTGACCTGTGCACAAATGCCAAACATTTCCATGTTAACAAACTCAGCCTTTGCTCTGGCCAGCTTTTCTGAGTCCAGTTTATGTGCACGGGCGTGCACCGACAGGCCAGTTATGGAAATGTGGTGCTCAATCCCATGCTTTGAGACCGTAGTGGAAAATGTGGGCTTGGTGAGGTTAGGGAATTCGCCCAGCAGGCGAGTGAATTCACATGTGGCAGTGCATGTGCTAGACAGAGTCGTCATGGAGAATTTACTGGGGAATAGAGTGCAATGGCCCAAAGTCCTTTGCGTCCGCAAGCCAAGAGTTCTCAAGATCTACGAACAGTCCTTTAGCACACAGGAGATCTGTGCCGAGCAGAAGTCTCGCAACTTTTGCCAAGACGAAGTCCCATGTGTAGTGTTGTTCACTGAAGCAGAACGTCACCCGTTGTGTCCCATAAGTACAGATCCTGTTGCCATTGGTGGACTCCAGCGAGGGCCCATCACTCTCTGCCTTATAATCAATGGGCGATGCTAGCAGCACTCTCACTTGAGCACCCGTGTCACACAGGAAGAGTCACCCTGAAAGGGTGTCCGTAACGAAGAATAGATGACCCCGGCATATGGAACCCACCGTGTTCACAGATCGTTGATGTCCCAATGCGCTGCTCTGGTGGTGCGCATGGTAAAAACGTAGACCCAGCGTTATCTGGTTCACAGCCACGGGCTGAGTGTGCTAACAGGGATTATTTAGACAGGAAAAAGGAGGAGGAACGACGAATCACTGTCTGGCTGAGTGTACATTATTGGCTATTTTAGCAAGCTCCTATATTCCTTCTTGGCTGTATTAGCAAGGGCTGCGTGAACTTTAACAGGCATTTGTTGCATAAAGAATCCTATAAAAATAAAGCAAGAATGGTGATTGCCCAGGAGGGATAGCATCTGGTTCACTGGTTCTGAAGGCCTAGCATCACCCAGGCCAGGTAAGGGGAACAACTGTTTAGCACACTCAGACTCAGGCAGTCCAAAAGTCTGCAATAGGGGAGTTTTCACGTGCAGGCGGGTCTAGTAGACTCACAACTCTGGATGCAGTGGAGCTACTTAGCAATGCAACAATGTAGTAAAATTTGGTATTGTCTGCTGTGATTTCTTGCTGCATGAACTGGGCAAACCACGCGGTAGTGTGCTGCCCCCAAAACTCCAGCAGCTTCAAAGCAACTGCATTGTCCAACATGTAGTTGAGTAACTCTGGAATCGTCCAAGAGCGTCAGGATCACCGATGTAGGATTTTGTGAATAAAACATGTGAGAGTCATTTTATGTTCTTAACAAAAGCTGCAGCCCTCTATTTCCAACCAAAAGCAGTCGCCTTATACTGACACCATTATGTCAGACACCGCCTCTTAAAGTGAACACAACAACTCAATGACGGTTTTTGTGAATTATGTAGAACAGTTTCTATTATGAACAATATGTGCCATCTGTCACCCATTACTTTATCCTTCCTGGCCAAGTGTGCATCCCAATTTTAATAGTTTCATCATTGATGGCTGTGCATTCACTTGCTTAGGCTCCAAGTTCTGGATCTTCTCCAACACCAATCCCTTAGCCATGCCCAAAAGACCTCTCCATCTCTCAACTTGATTTTCCTCCTTTAAACACTCCATTAAATGAAGAGTTTAGTTAAACTTCCAATTTACACATGGATTCATGTCAAATTTTGTTCAATAAATATATATGAAGGATCTTTGGAAGTTTTACTAAATTAAATGCATATTATTGTTAGGAACAGTGCCTTGATCCATGATTCTTGGATTTTCAGATCATTACAGTTTTTTCTTAAAAGTTTGCAATGCTACTATAAACTTCTCATGGAAGAATTTTCTTGGAATATAATAATTTATCAATGAAAGTTTTATGATACTGTTTTTACTGCTTTTTAAATTCTTCAATGTATGCTAAGGCACAACTCCAGCCTGCAATATTAAGAAGTAATTCATTTTCTCTTATATTCAAACAAGTACTTAACTAGTAGATTATGGCTATTACAGGGTTTATAATTTATTTTAACAATTTATTGCTTTATACTAGACTGATCATTTGAGGTCAAATTTATTTAACAGATAATAAACATGTCATACAATTTCAAAATAGACTTGAAATGAACACCAATCTTTGGAGCAAACTTACAACATATTTTATCAAGAACAATTTTCAAGTATTAATTCCTCACTAAAATACTCCTTGAGTTGAACTATTGCTTTCTATTTGTGCTTTAAATAAATGTTTTAGATCAATATCAGTACTGCTAAATGTCAATATTTCATATATAACAGCTTGTTATTTCTTACTACATAGAGTATTTAAAAATATCTTTAAGAAATACTCTCAGTAGCCAACTCTTATACCTGATAAAGTGTATGTTGATGCGTTTCTGCTGCTGTACTCCATTCAATTCAAGTTTTGACGTGTTGTGCATCCAGAGATGCTCTTCTGTACACCACAGTTGTAACTCATAGTTATGAGTTATTGTCACCTTCCTGTCAGCTTGAGCCAGTCTGGCCATTCCCATTCTCCTCTGTTCTCTCTCATTAACAAGTGTTTTCACCCACAGAAATGCTGCTCACTGGATGTTTTTTAGTTTTTCACACCAATTTCTGTAAACTCTAGATTTTGTGGTGGTGAAAATCCCACTTCATGAGGTACTCAAAACACACTGCCACCAGCCCATCACTCTGCACTCAGAGTTACTTGGATCACATTTCTTCCCCATTCTGATGTTTGGTCTGAACAACATCTGAACCTCTTGACTATGTCTGCATGCTTTTATGCACTGATTCCCTGCTACATGATCGGCTGATTGGATATTTGCATTAACAAGTCCCTAATAGGGTGGACACTGAGGGTATAGTTCAGACTTGGTAAAAAATTACACTGAACCAATACATAAATGCCATTTGATAACGTGGAACTGAACTGGAATAGAGAATTGAGAATGCCATTTATGATAAATGCCAACTTGACTTGCACCAAAAATTCTCAAAAGTCTTCATCAATCATAGAATTTTGTGCAGTGCATTTTTCAAGCTGAATTGCTTAACTATGTTAAAACAAACAGGGCTGTGCAATATATAAAAACATCAAAACTTGTGGTGAAAGTTGAAAGTTTTCTCACAATGTGGTAAGTGTTCTGGGTCAAGGGAAATATCTGAAACTGTAAAGCTTACAGTTGTGGACAGTAAGAAAACAAATCAGTCCAGAACTCCTTGGAAAATTTGAAGGTTTTATCCCAAAACTGAGAAAATTTGTGTGGCAAGGTAAACCAAGTGAAAAGCAGAGAGAGGAAGTACAGGAAAGGGCATCAGAAAACTGAAGACTGAAAAAGAATGATAACCCAGTTAAGATTACAGTGGAGTGGTTAGCATTACTTATATGCAAGTTAAATTTTAAAACTAGAGTCATGGAGTCTTAATGAGAACAGCAATTCACAGCCATAAAAATATTATTTATAAATGTTGAATCAAAACTAAATGCAAAAAAAACATAAGCATAGAGAAAGAAATTCTTTCAGTAAAAGTGGCAGAGTGGAGTTCTCATGAACCTTCTCTGTTAAATTGGAAGGGCCAAAGCACTCCTAAACCTTCTCTAATATATAGGATCAAATGAAGCATTCTGGCCCCTTCACTGACATATCAAATGGGGAAACGCATCTTACATGTAGAAATTTGAGCAGAAATTCTACAGCTCTTCTTATACATTGGAACAGAATTCCTAGGTCACTGATATTATATGGGATAAAAGGAGAACTGCCCAACATCTGCTCAGACACATAGGATAATACGGAGCACTTTTGCACTTCAAGTCATTTTAGGGGCTAGGACAAGCACATCTGATACCCTCCCGTACTCTATATGGAAGTGCTTCCAAAATTCTGAAAAACAGTATTTGTTCATCTTAGCATCTTAGCACAGGTATATGGAGGAATTTAAGGTGGGGGGTTATATAGGAGGCAAGGTTTGAGGGTCGGCACAATATTGTGGGCCAAAGGGCCTGTAACATGCTATACTATTCTATGTTCTATAAAATGAAGTAGCAAGCCATTCAATTCAACATATCTTCTCCACCAAAGTATCAAGGCTAATATTTAACTTCAGTGCCACTTTCCCATTCTAATCCTGTATCTCAAGATATTTACAAATCTATCAATTCCTGCCTTGAATATACTCAATGACAGGGCTTCCAAGCCAGTTAAGTAGAAAATTCCATACTTGTCTTGCTTTAGATCAGGGGTTCCCAATCTTTTCTATGCCATGAACTAATACCATTAAGCAAGGGGTTTGTTGACCCCAGGTTGAGAATCCCTGCTCTACCTGAAGAAATCTTTTCTCATTTTTGTTCTAAATGCCCAAATCCTTCTCCATACATGGCACTATAAACACCATTTCTGCATGTTCATTAGTTAGTGGGACTAGGAGAGACACTTTTGAATTAATATGAATAGGTTAAGCAGATTGGATCCTTGCTCCTTGAAGCTGAGAAGAATGAAAGGGGACTTAATTTGAAACTTATACAGTCTCAACTATATCCAAGGTCTTGTTCTTCCAAACTCTACCTAAGAGCAAATAAACATTTCTTCAACTATCTGTTAGACCATGATTTATATCTTGCAAAGGTGTGCTGCCTGCTTCAGACGTGGCAAATGCATCATGTTATTCCCTCATTCTCAGAATGGTAGGAGCTCTAGGAAAAATGCATGATTCTTGGCCACCATATTAGAAACTCTGTAGACTGGCTGGCAACCCAAAAAATGGCATTGCAGGGTTAAATTTAAAGCTTAGTTCTGCTGGAAATTAAATTGAGAGCTATGGTAAAAAAAAATCATTTTGAGTTTGATTGCAATTGAATTGTGCGCACTTCCAATTTAAAATTGCCAGCCAACATAAGCAGCTTCACATTTTCCTACCATCTCTTTCCTACCCTCTAATAAGCACCATTCACTAGGAAGCTGGTCAGTGTTTCAGTCCCCTCCCCTCCCTTGAGATGCTTCACAGTTTCTGCTCCTATCTGGCTGCATCCTCACTGGAAACCTTCTCTACAACAGCATAATTCACTGCCCAGAATCTCACTCGAGCAGCATTCCAATTATCAGCACCACCCACTCCCTTCCATGATCAATTTTTCCATGGTCTCTATACCAAATATATAATTAGAAACGGATTCATCATTTACAATTTTACTTGCTCAGAAGTAAACCAACCAAGCATCCTACTTGGCAGAGGAACAGGTAGCAACAAATATGTCATCTTCTCCTACAGCCTCGTCTATCTTCATTATTTTCTCTGTTATTCCAGGGCCATCCCATGTTCATTAACACTGCAGGCCTCAAATACATAATTTCCTTTTGATATGTATGCAATTCAGTAGCTGATTGCATAGCTTTGCACAGTATTCAAATTTTGAAGCCCAATCCTTATCAATGATGCAAAGAAATTATTTGGTGAGTCAGGAAAGACAAATTTCTAAGCATCATGAATACTAGTCGAAATTAACCCATGCTTTGAAAAGAGTAAAATTTGATTTACAGTCCAATTATCACAGAATGTGAAGACCAGCTATGCAGAGACGTTCATAGCTGTTTTGGTGGTTCCCCCCGTTATACTGCCTTTATTCTATTCTTGATGACCTATTGGCACTGTTGATTACAAAACTGACAATTCGCACAAACGTGTGAAAATAGCTTAAAAGCTTTATCATTCAGTATTTTGAATGATAAATATTGGCCGGTTCAACAGGGATAACTCCCCCAAAATAATGCCAGATGATTTTTCACATCCACCTTCAGAGTAGAAAAGTCCTCATTTTAACACCTGATCTGAAATCTATCTCCTTCTGTGAAGTTGTATCCCCTACACTGTAGGAACTTTCTGACTCCAAGTGTGCTACCCATTGAGCCGCTATTGATCTATCGTCCCGTTCTGAGCAGCGGGGTCTCACTCAGTCTTATGCTGGTTTTACAGTTTTGCATTAAACAGCGCGATAGGCATTCAAACAAATCCAACAGTTAGGGAGGCAAACCGCTTTAAAGTTCTGGCACAGAAACCCGTGGGAATCCGCCTACACGCAGAATTTATCCACTGTCTGCACCGCGGAAACGTGTCTTCACCTGTCCACGCGGGGGTTGGATCGGCAATCCTTACCTTAAGATACGGGCGTCCATTTGCAACACCTCCAATCACCATGTCCGACTGAGCCATGGACCCCGTCGGGGAGATCCCAAATCCAACGTAGCCCCTGGTTTCCACCTCCACCTCGAAGGTGATGCTGGTGTTGTCGCCTTTCCACCTGAGGTGGTACTTGCCGTTAGCGTCCAGCACGGCGTGGTGGACGAAGGTTCTCCGCGCCCAGGTGCCCGCGGTGGCTGCAGCCGCGCCAGGAAACAACTTCAGTAGAAGCGCAGCCACCAGAACAAGGCACCAGAGACAGCTTGACACCATGCCGCTTGCTCAGCCCTCAAACGCGCTTCTGGAAGTACTGTACCTTCAAGTCAGAGAGAGAGAGAGAGAGATACGCGTTCTCACAACGGTTAGCCCCCCAGCAAAAAGAGCATCCCTTTCCTCCCCTCTCAGCTGGCGTCTAAATCTCCTCGAGCATGTGTGGCTTCTGCGAGCGCAGCACCAAAGGTCCCGCCTGTGGCAAGAGGACGCACGACCGAAGTCCGTCCGCTTCTCGGCGGGGTTTCCAGCCACGGACAGATGGGCGAGCTGATGGAAGTTATCAGAGCTCCCCTGGTTCCCTGCCCCCAGCCAGTGGCCGTGCGTGATAGGAATCTGACAGCAAGTCCGATTCTCTCTGAAAGCCTGTCCCATGCGAAGGAAAATCGGTGTCAGCAAAGGCAGGGCTTACCGCCAATCAATGTGTTGCCGGGCAGATGTGGGCATGCCCACTCTGTGACTCGGTCAAATTCTGCCCTCGTCCCGGCTACTGCGCTTCCTAAGCGTTCGGCTTCAAGTCGTCACATGAAGCTAAATAGGCAGGCTCGCACAAAATAGGTTGAAAACATAACTGCCTGCCCCCAAAGTACAGGTAACCCAGCCCAGATACTGATCTAATATAGAGACAAGTAACATAATCAACATTCAAGTATTCCTGGATTTGTTTATTGCATTGATTTTTAAACTTATTTTAAAGTTATTTTTGTTATTGAATATGGAAATATTGAGTATGATATTACTCTTTCCACATTCAATAACAAAAAAACTTTAAAGTAAGTTTAAAAATCAATGCAATAAACAAATATTGAGTATGACAAATGACAAATATTGAGTATCACATATGACAAAATGGCATACTCAATTTTTTTAAAGGAAGTTGTTTTTGATATTCTTTGCCCTTTGCAATTACAATTTCCCTCCCAGAACTTCCTGCAAACCAACGTCCTGTCTTCAGAATTGCCATTGATATTTGGAATAGCCCCATATCCATCTGCACATAAACAATAACTTCACTGTGCACAGCAGCTGTTAGATGCATAAATGGAGAACCGACTACATGCGACCCATTGTTATCCTTCCCAAGGTTGGTGCTTCACTCATCAGAACAACCCCAGTAAAGTTCTCTTGTACACTAGATAAAGTTTATTTTAATTTAATTATTAAAATATACTCAAACATTTAAGTGTGATTAAATGTTCAAAACTTCAATTTCATTAGATATTTTCACTCCTCATATCCTTAATCTTTTTTTCCCCATTGAGACTTTTCTTCCTGTGATGTCAGGAAGAACTATATCAGTGCAGAAGAGTTCCCACTTTGCTATCTTTCAATGCAGAGAGAGAAAAGATACATATTAAATTATATATATTAAATAGTTAAATTAAATAAGTAGTGCAAAACATTAAAAAAAGAAATTAAAAAGTAGTGAGATAGGTTCAGAGGTTCAATGTCCAATCAGAAATTGGATGGCAGAGGGGAAGAAGCTGTTCCTGAATCAATGAGTATGCACCTTCAGGATTCTGTACCTCCTTCCCGATGGTAGCAATGAGAAGAGGGCATATCCTGGGTGGTGGGGTGGTGGGGTGGTGGGGTGGGGGTGGGGTCCTTAGTGATGGATTCTGCCTTTCTGAGGCATTGCTTGTGATATGTAGAAATTTGCAAGTTGTAATGAATTCACCAGATCAATACAGGCATTAAATAATTAAATTAGGAAAGCACTCTCTAAGATTAATTGATGATCTAACTGAAGTGTTGACAATAGAGTAGATAAAAATTGCTTCCTCTAGTGGAAGAATTCAAAATTAGGGGCAAAACAATACAATTAGAATTTGGCCATTTAGAGTTGATATTAGGGAAAATCAGGTAGTTAAAAAATAAAATTCACAACCATACTCACTAAAATGAAAGCTAAAAAAAAGATTGACAGATTTATTAGAATTGTGCATCTAAACTGATTGATGAAGTTCTGTCACATCAATTTTAATTCCAGAGCAGTTTCGAGGAGATGAATGACCTAATTTGATTGCTGTTATGGAGAGCACAGCAAATGGTTGAAAAGCCTGGAATGAATTGCAATGTGTAGTTCATCTTTGTGGACAGTGGAAAGTATTTTCTCATGAAGGCAAGCTTTTCAGGAGGGGTGATGGCCAGGGTTGATGTTGTTCCAAAACAGAGGGCAATTGTCTTATATTGACACAGAAAGAGGCTGTTTGGTCCTTTCAATCTATATGAGTTCCCAGGGAAGCAATTCCTTTGATCTCTATTTCCTATTTTTGATCTGAAAATTATTACCTTTTATGAATGCCTACTAAGTCCACTTTGGATGTTCAGAAGCAAAATCAGGTTTATTATCAGTGGCATATGTCATGAAATGTGTTGTTTTGTGGTGGCGGTACAGAGTGAGACATAAAACATTACTACAAGTTACAATAAATAAACAGTGCTAAAGCAAAATGGCCAAATAGCCTTCATGAGTTCTTGAAGCATTTAGAACTATGATTGTTAGAGGGAAAGAAGCTGCTCTTATAATGCTGATTGTGTTTCTTCAGGGTCCTGTACCTCTGCCCTAATGGTAATAACAAGAACAGGGCTTGTCCCAGATCCTTAATGATGATTGCTGCCTTCCTACGGTGTTTTTGAAGATGTCTTTGAAGGTGGGGAGGCTTGTGTCTGTGATGGAGCTGGGTGAGTCTACAGCTCTCTGCAGCCTCTTGGAATCCTGTGCATTGCAGCCTTTGTAGCAGTCAGTGATGCAACCAGTCAGAATCTCTCCATCGTTAATCTGTGGAAATTTGCAAGCCCGTGGTGTCATACTACATCTCCTCAATCTCCCAATGAAGTACAGAGGCTGGCATGGTTTCTTCATGATTGCATCAATATGTCAGGCCCAGGATAGTTTCTTAGATGTTGATACCAAGGTACTTGAAGCTGCTCACCCTTTCCATCCTGAATGAACACTGATGTGTATTCCCCAGACTTCCCCTTCCTTAAGTCCACGATCAATGTCTTGGTCTTGCTCCCTTCCTAGCATGTCATATCAGACGGTCAGCCATTCTTGTCTGGCGCGTGGTGTCAGGATTGGTCTCCTGTCGGATTAACTGGCTCACGATATGAACATTCCTGACTCGACCCTTGTTTTTTTTTACGAGGCCGAGTGGCTAGCTCGACGCTCAACCCGGCATGGATGGAAAACATGCTCGGGGGGCGGCCCGACTTGGATTCAAACTCGGGAGCCTTCGCTCTGGAGTCTGGTGCTGATGCCACTGTGCCACCAGCCTGCCGTTGGTCTTGCTGATGTTGAATGTAAGGTTGTTGTTGTGACACCACTTAACCAGTTGATCTATCTTACTCTTGTATGCCTTCTATTGACCTACACAACTACAAAAGTCAATACCATAATAGCATTCTTTGGAATGTGGGTGGAAGCTGGAATACCTGTAGGAAATCAACACAATCAAGGGGAGTATGAGCAAACCCTTGCATGGACAGCAAGTGAGGTCAGAATTGAACCCAGATCCTTGGGGCTAGGAGGAAGCACTACTACAAGACCTTTCATTTTCAAGTTCAAGTTTAATTGTTATTCAACCATACATAAATATCCATGTGCAGTCAACCACAGTATTGCTTGTCTTCTGCTGAGCAAACATCGGGAGATAGCACTGATTCCAGCTTGAATGCCACACTACACCACCTCTGACGCCTCTCTCCCGGGCGGTTGTGAACAGGTCACACTGCAGCTTAGTCCTCACTACAACCGAGGCCCCGCAGTTCCCCAGCCGTCCGCCAATAAATCAATGAATTGGACTTGCAGCATTCCACATTAGCAATGTCCAACAGGGTCTTGTGATCACTAAAAAAGCGACTAAGACGATCAGTCTCTGTTAATCTACACTCTTCCTTCAGTCACCGACCCCTCTGATGTCTCTCTGGCATAGGCAGCAGCATGATCCACACCGTCCAGCTCCTTCAGTTTCTCCACCAAAGAGCAACTCGCTGATGGGGTAGACCTACAGTACTTTAAGTTCTTAATGTCTTGCAATCATAAAAAACATAATCACAACAAATAAAAAAACAATAAGTACTTTATTGATCCCGAGTGGGAAATTCTTTTGTTACTGTAGAAACATTTAAAAACACACTTAGCAGATTGCAGACTTAACTAATAATAAAGTACAGAATAACAATATACACAATAATAATTTACCAATGTGCAATATAATGTACAAAATGATAAAACAGAGACTATTGTTCTATGATGTGTGTTCTCCTGTCACACAGAGATGAACTCTTGTATATGCTTATTGCATTTGGTGGGAAAGATTTCTGTACCAATCCTTGTGACAGCAGTGTTGAGTGAGTTTTTTCGAAAAGGTGCTCCACTGCTTATTCAGTAGGTCATGGAGAGTATGACCTACTCTCCACCTACTCCTACCTACTTGTCCATAATGGATAACAGTTTATTTCCGCCCCTAACGCTAAAGAGTCCGGGTTGTAGCCAAGGACAGGTCCAGCCTTTTTGCTGAGTTGCTCCAGCATTTTGTATGTGTTGTTTTAACCTGTGTTCTACTTTACTGGAAAGCAGGTCTCTCAGTTTAAGTATGATTTTGGGGTGAACCTGATAAAACTACAGCAACTGTAAGTGCAACCAACTAGGAGAGCATTGAAAAAGCTAAGAGACCTCTTTCAAGTAGAATTAACTGGTACAGTGTTAAATGTTATCCAGTCTCATGAAGTTGCAATTGAGTGTGTATTGGACCTGTGCTTTGAATAGTTTACTAGGCCAAGAGCTGACCCACCAGCAGCTCATTCAGAATGCCCACCATTTTGCAACACAACTGAGCGAAATTGGAGAAGCAGCCACTTTCCTTATTGGAAGATGGGTTACAACATAAAAACAAAGTTTAATGTTTGGCCAGGATATGAAATACAACTCCAGTTTCCTGCACCATGCAACTCCCTTCAGTCCAATTCCCAAGTGAAACAAAGAATAATACTTTCCACAGGAAGTGCTCACCCTTCTCAACTTTAATGATGTTCTTATTGCTTATGTTAAAGTGGAAAATAAGGGCAAAAACTGAAGAGAATGCCATGACAGCAAACCGTGAAGATCCTTCTTTCTAAGATGAGATGGCATGCAGTGTATTTCCAAGATCCAAAATGTGTGATGCAAGAGTATGAAGGAGGCTAAGTAGTGGCTTACTCTCAACAGGGGCAAGATAACACACACCCATTTCTCTCTCCCAGGGCTGCTATGTCCAGAATTTAATTCCAGTAAAGTGTAAAAAAGGATAATATCAGGATATCCAGTTGCTGATGCATATGGGTCTCAAGCAGATTGCCTGCTCGTCTGACTAGGCAAACTACAGCTGTCAATGTTCAATTCTGAAGTCAGCCCTTACAGATAATCAACCTTTTTGTTCATATTACAACTGGTTAGTTCCTCCAAAAGGTCATCAACTGGCAACATAGACTCAAGATCTTCTTTTCCCAGAGGTACTGGCTGATGTACTAGAGATTTTATTTCAAATTTTCACTCCCCACAATATTCTGTGTCTCAGGTTCCAGCACTACCTTTTTTAAAGCCCCCGCTCTCATCAGTCTTCATTCATCTGCTTCAACTTGCACTTCCTCTAATGCTGAGATGCATCCTAGGATACGCTGGGACACATCATCAGTGATGTAACCTTGGGCCATCAGGTATTCAGGTCTTTCAACATCAGACACTCTCGCCCAGGCAATCCAGCCAAGGTTGATCAGACCCTGGCTTGTGTCCCACCAGCAGCGGTCGATGAGTCACACCTCTTGATCCAGAACCATCTGGTGGCTCGCTCAGCAGCTTCTGTGACGGTCCAGATGGCTCTTTTCTTTGCAGCCCCTCTAACGCCAAGGAGAGAGTAGGTTCTGCACAGTGAGCAGTCAGCGACACCTTTACACCCCACCTCTGCAGGCTCACTTTATGGCCTCATTTCTGTCTCTGACACAGCCCTACCAACTTCCAGTATTTGGCTTTCTTACATTGAAACGGCTCCCCAGACGGTCAGTTCTTCCAAGACCACCTGCTTCGAGTTTTCTGATAGAGTGACTATGTCAGGTGATGGTGCGACGAAGTCAGAGAAGTTTAATTGCTTGCCAAGACTAATAGATCATCAGCAATTACTCTCCTCCTTCAGCTCGTCCCATCATGACTGGTATCAAATCTCTCTTGGTCTCCAACCCCTCCATGAATATCTTCTTCATTCTGTCCATGTCTTCCCCTTCTCTGCAGGTTAAAATCTGCTCACTTTCGGTCATTTTGAAATGTTGATTCAGTATGTACAGTATGTTCATCTCTCTGAAATTTGGATTCAGCATATATGTCCATAAAAACTATTGAACATTTGCAGCACTTTCTGATTTCTGTTTTAGATTTTCAGCTGAAAGCTGCAGGTTTTTTTTTGCTTTTAGAATCTCATTTTATAATTAACTACCCCACCCTACACACACACACACACACACACACACACACACACACACTCACTCACCTGTCCCTCTGTCTCTCTCACACTCACAGACACACACACACACACACACACACACACACACATACACACACACACTCACTCACTCGTCCCTCTGTCTCTCTCACACTCACACTTGTGCCTCTTTCTCTCTCTCACAGACACACACACACACATACACACACTTACTTCCAGGCCCATCAGGCTGGTGCTTATGCCGGTTACATCATACGTAGTAGAATGTAAATGGACTATAAATGTACAGTACTACTTGCATTACTCCTTTTGCATATGTACTGCATTTATCTCCCAGACTAATGCAGAATATTTGCAAGTGGAGTCATGTAAGGCTCTTATTTTGGAACACAGGAAGCTTAGAAGCTCACAGTGATATCTTCTGCGCTGCATACATTGTCATTTATGATTGACTTCATACCACAGGTTAACATGCTGTCACTATCAAGTAATTCACAGCACAGAAACATTTTGCGAGCAGTAATTCCTCAGGAGTATCAAAAGGATTTGTTTTCGAGCCAGCATTGCTCTGTTAGTTTGCTGACATTTCTGTACAGACTGACTTGGTGAGAATATGTATGAAAAGCAGTGTGCACCACGGCAGTGATGTTGTTCAGCAGCAGCTGGTTATTATTATTATTTTGAAGGTTGTCTGCCATAAACCAGCCTGTCACTTGACCAAAGATGGAATGAATGAGTCACAATGAGGCTGCCTGCTTGTTTGAATCAGCATCAGAGATCATGGAAACAGATCGCTCATTCTACAAAGTCTGCGTTCACTTTCAAGCACCCGTCCTGCTTTGATCTCATTTTATTTTAACCACACTCCCATTAACTCATTCCAACTTCTGTCTCTGCCGCCACAACTCACACTCATCTACTGACAGTGGCTATTAGCTACCCACCCAGGCATCCTTTCCATGTAGGAGGAAACTGCGTATGTGGAGGAAACACACACGATTGCACAGAGAACGTGCAAGCTCCACGCGGACAGCATCCAAGGCCAGGATTGAAACTGGGTCACCACTGTGACACTCCAAGCAATCTTGATGAACTGAAACAAAAACAGAAAATCCTGAAAACACTCGGCCAATGAGATAGTACTTTTGTAAAGAGAAACAGAATTAACATTTCTGGGGTTGGCCAGGGCATGAAAGAATATGAGGAGAAGGAGGAGGTTGGGGCTGAGAGGAAAATTGGATTAACCATGATGAAATGGCGGAGCAGACTCAATGGGCCAAATGGTCCAATTCTGCTCCTCTATCTTATGGTTACAGAGATAATTAAGAGTGATATAATTCCTCTTGTCCTTATCTGCCACCCCATGAGCCTTTGCATCCAACATGAGAAATGAGAGTGGATGTAGGACCACGAGAAAATGATGCAGAAGAAATAATAACGGGGGACAAGGAGATGGCTGATGAACTAAGTGAGTATTTTGCATCATTCTTCACTGTGGAAGACACTAGCAGTGCGCCAGATGTTGTAGTGTGTGAAGGAAGAGAAGTGGGTGCAGTTACTGTTACAAGAGAGAAGGTGCTCAAAAAGCTGAAAGATCTAAAGGTACATAAATCACCCGGACCAGAGGAACTGCACCCTAGGGTTCTGAAAGAGGTAGCGTTAGAGATTGTGGTGGCATTAGAAATCTTTCAAAAATCATTGGACTCTGGCATAGTGCCAGAGGACTGGAAAACTGCAGATGTTACTCCACCCTTTAAGAAAGGAGGAAGGCAGCAGAAAGGAAATTATAGACCAGTTAGCCTGACCTCAGTGGTTGTGAAGATGTTCCAGTCAATTGTTAAGGATGAGGTGATGGAGTACTTGGTGACACAGCACAAGATAGTACAACGTCAGCCTGGTTTCCTTCAGGGAAAATCCTGCCTGACAAACCTGGTGGAATTCTTTGAGGAGATTACATGTAGGATAAATAAAGGGGATGCAGTGGATGTTGTATATTTGGACTTTCAGAAGGCCTTTGACAAGGTGCCACACATGAGGCTGCTCACCAAGTTAAGAGCCCATGGTATTACAGGAAAGTTATGTACATGGTTAGAACATTGGCTGATTGGTAGGAGGCAGTGAGTGAGAATAAAAGGATCCCTTTCTGGTTGGCTGCCAGTGACTAGTGGTGTTCCGCAGGTGTCGGTGTTGGGACCACTTCTTTTAATACTGCGTATAAATGATTTAGATGATGGAATATATGGCGTTGTTGCGAGGTTTGCAGATGATATGAAGATTGGTGGAAAGGCAGGTAGTGTTGAGGAAACAGGTAGGATGCAGAAGGACTTAAACAGATTAGGAGAATGGGCAAGAAAGTGGCAAATGAAATACAATGTTGGAAAATGCATGGTCATGCACTTTGGTAGTAGAAATAAACTTGCAGACTATTTTCTAAATGGGGAGAAAATCCAGGAATCTGAGATGCAGAGGAACTTGAGAGTCCTTGTGCAGAACACCCTTAAGATTAACTTGCAGCTTGTGTTGGTGGTGAGGAAGGCAAATGCCACGTTAGCATTCATAGAACCATAGGACCATAGAAACTACAGCACAGAAACAGGCCCTTTGGCCCTTCTTGGCTGTGCTGAATCATTTTCTGCCTAGTCCCACTGACCTGCACACGGACCATATCCCTCCATACACCTCCCATCCATGTATCTATCCAATTTATTCTTAAAAGTTAAAAAAGAACCAGCATTTACCACCTCATCTGGCAGCTCATTCCATACTTCCACCACTCTCTGTGTGAAGAAGCCACCCTAATGTTCCCTTTAAACTTTTCCCCCCTCACCCTTAACCCATGTCCTCTGTTTTTTTTCTCCCCTTGCCTCAGTGGAAAAAGCCTGCTTGCATTCATTCTATCTATACCCATCATAATTTTAAATACCTCTATCAAATCTCCCCTCATTCTTCTACGCTCCAGGGAATAAAGTCCTAACCTATTCAACCTTCCTCTGTAACTGAGTTTCTCAAGTCCCGGCAACATCCTTGTAAACCTTCTCTGCACTCTTTCAACCTTATTTATATCCTTCCTGTAATTTGGTGACCAAAACTGAACACAATACTCCAGATTCAGCCTCACCAATGCCTTATACAACCTCATCATAACATTCCAGCTCTTATACTCAATACTTTGATTAATAAAGGCCAATGTACCAAAAGCTCTCTTTACGACCCTATCTACTTGTGACGCCACTTTTAGGGAATTTTGTATCTGTATTCCCAGATCCCTCTGTTCTACTGCACTCCTCAGTGCCTTACCATTAACCCTGTATGTTCTACATTGGTTTGACCTTCCAATATGCAATACCTCACACTTGTCTGTATTAAACTCCATCTGCCATTTTTCAGCCCATTTTTCCAGCTGGTCCAAGTCCCTCTGCAGGCTCTGAAAACCTTCCTCACTGTCAACTACTCCTCCAATCTTTGTATCATCAGCAAATTTGCTGATCCAATTTACCACATTATCATCCAGATCATTGATACAGATGACAAATAACAATGGACCCAGCACTGATCCCTGTGGCACACCACTAGTCACAGGCCTCCACTCAGAGAAGCAATTCTCTACCACCACTCTTTGGCTTCTTCCATTGAGTCAATGTCTAATCCAATTTACCACCTCTCCATGTATACCTAGCGACTGAATTTTCCTAACTAACCTCCCATGCGGGACCTTGTCAAAGGCCTTACTGAAATCCATATAGACAATATCCACTGCCTTCCCTTCATCCACTTTCCTGGTAACCTCCTCGAAAAACTCCAATAGATTGGTCAAACATGACCTACCATGCACAAAGCCGTGTTGACTCTCCCTAATAAGTCCCTGTCTATCCAAATGCTTGTAGATTCTATCTCTTAGTACTCCCTCCAATAACTTACCGACTACCGACGTTAAACTCACCGGCCTATAATTTCCCGGATTACTTTTCGATCCCTTTTTAAACAACGGAACAACATGAGCCACTCTCCAATCCTCCGGCACCTCACCCGTAGACAGCGACATTTTAAATATCTCTGCCAGGGCCCCCGCAATTTCAACACTAGTCTCCTTCAAGGTCAGAGGGAACACCCTGTCAGGTCCCGGGGATTTATCCACTTTAATTTTCCTCAAGATAGCAAGCACCTCCTCCTTTTCAATCTGTACTGTTTCCATGATCTCACTACTTGATTCCCTCAATTCCATAGACTTCATGCCAGTTTCCTTAGTAAATACAGACGCAAAAAACTTATTTAAGATCTCCCCCATTTCCTTTGGTTCCACACGTAGCCGACCACTCTGATCTTCAAGAGGACCAATTTTATCTCTTACAATACTTTTGCTCTTAATATACCTGTAAAAGCTCTTTGGATTGTCCTTCACTTTGACTGGCAAGGCAGCCTCATGTCTTCTTTTAGCCCTCCTGATTACTTTCTTAAGTATTTTCTTGCACTTTTTATACTCCTCAAGCACCTGATTTACTCCCTGTTGCCTATACGTTTCATACAACTCCCTCTTCTTCTTTATCAGAGTTGCAATATTCCTTGAGAACCAAGGTTCCTTATTCCTATTCAATTTGCCTTTAATCCTGACAGGAACATACAAACTCTGCACTCTCAAAATTTCCCCTTTGAAGGCTTCCCACCTACCAATCACATCTTTGCCAGAGAACAACCTGTCCCAATCCACGCTTTTTAGCTCCTTTCTCATTTCTTCAAATTTGGCCTTCTTCCAGTTCAGAACCTCAACCCTAGGACCAGATCTATCCTTGTCAATGATCAAATTGAAACTAATGGTGTTATGATCACTGGAACCAAAGTGCTCCCCTACACAGACTTCCGTCACTTGTCCTAACTCGTTTCCTAACAGAAGATCCAATATTGCATCCTTTCTAGTTGGTCCCTCTATATATTGATTTAGAAAACTTTCCTGAACATATTTTACAAAGTCTAAACCATCTAGACTCCTAACAGTATGGGAGTCCCAATCAATGTATGGAAAAATAAAATCCCCTACCACCACAACTTTATGTTTCCTGCAGTTGCCTGCTATCTCTCTGCAGATTTGCTCTTCCAAGTCTCGTTGACTATTGGGTGGTCTGTAATACAATCCCACTAATGTGGCCATACCTTTCCTGTTTCTCAGCTCCACCCATAAGGACTCAGTAGACAAGCCCTCTAATCTGTCCTGCCTGAGCACTGCTGTAATATTTTCCCTAACAAGCAATGCTACTCCCCCACCTTTCATTCCTCTGTCTCGATCACATCTGAAACATCAGAACCCTGGAATATTAAGCTGCCACTCCTGCCCTTCCTGTAGCCAAGTTTCACTAATTGCTATAACGTCATAATTCCACGTGTCAATCCACACCCTCAACTCATCCGCCTTCCCCGCAATACTCCTAGCGTTGAAATATATACACCTCAGAAGATTTTTACCACCACTCACAACCTTTTTATCAGCGGATTTGCCTGAACTTTTAACATCATTTATTTTCCCCCCAGCCACACTGTCAGCTCTGGCACTCTGGTTCCCATCCCCTTGCAAATCTAGTTTAAAGCCTCCCCAATAGCACTAACAAACCTCCCCGAGAGGATATTGGTCCCCCTGTGGTTCAAGTGTAACCCGTCTCTCTTGTACAGGTCCCACCTGCCCCAGAAGAGGTCCCAATGATCCTGAAATCTGAAACCCTGCCCCCTACACCAGTTCCTCAGCCACTTGTTCATCCTCCAGAGCATCCTATTCCTACCCTCACTGGCACCTAGCACAGGTAGCAATCCTTTCAAGAGGTCTAAAATACAAGAGCAAGGATGTGATGCTGAGGCTTTATAAGGCACTAGTGAGGCCTCACCTTTGAGTATTGTGAACAATTTTGGACCCCTCAACTTAGAAAAGATGTGCTGGCATTGGTGAGGTCCAGAAGAGGTTCAAAAGGATGATTCCAGGAATGAAATGGTTACCATACGAGGAACGTATGAATGAGGATATCATTGAAACCTTTCAAATGTTGAAAGGGGTAGACAGAGTAAATGTGGAAAGGATGTTTCCAATGGTGGAAGAGCCTAAGACAAGAGGGCACAGCCTAGGAATAGAGGGACACCCTTTTAAAACAGAGATGTGGAAATATTTCTTTAGCTAAAGGGTGTTGAATTTGTGGAATTTGTTGCCACATGCAGCTGTGGAGGCCAGGTCATTAGGTGTTTTTAAGGCAGGTTGATAGGTTCTTGATTGGACATAGCATCAAAGATTATGGGGAGAAGGCCAGGAACTGGAAAAAAGAATCAGCCATGATTGATTGGCAGAGCAGACTTGATGGGCCAGATGGCTTAATTCTGCTCCTACATCATGGTCTTATGGTCTTATGTCATCCTCTGTAATGTCCACCATCTCCAAAAAATCCCACCACCAAACATACCTTTGCCTCACCTCTTCTCTCTGCTTTCTACGGGGATCAGTCCCTCTGTGATTCCCTTGTCCATTTGTCCATCCCCACTAATCTCTCTCTCGGCACTTGTCCTGCAAGCATTCAAAGTGTTACGCGTTCCCATTCACCTCCTCCCCCACCCCTATTCAGGGCCCCAAAGAGTCCTTCCAGTTGAGGCAATACTTCAGCTGTGAACTTGCTGGGGTTGTCTATTGTGTCTGGTGATCCTTCTATGGCCTCCTCTCCATTGGTGAGATCTGTTGTAAAATGGGGTGCGGCTTCATTGAGCACCTCTGCTCCATCCACCAAAGGCAGAACTTCCCAGTAGTCAAACATTTTAATTCTGATTCCCATTCCTGTTCCAATATGTTGGTCCATGGCCTCCTCTTAGGCCATGATGAGACCATCCTCAGGGTGGAAGAGCAACACTTTATTTTTCATCTGGGTAGCCTCCACCCTGATGGCATGAATATTGATTTCTCCATCTGGTAAAAAAAAATTCCCACCTCCTCCCCTCTTATTCTACTCCCCACTTTGGCCTCTTACCTCTTCTCACCTACCTATCACCTCCTCCTGGTTCTCCTCCTCTTTCTCTTTCTCCTGTGGTCCATTCTTCTCTCCTTTCTGATTCCTTCCTCTCCAGCCCTTTACCTTTCCCAGCTGCCTGGCTTCTCCTATCATCTTCTAACCAATCTCCTTCCCCTCCCCCTACCTACTTCTCCCTCCCTTTCCAGTTCCGAAGGAGGGTGTCAGCCCAAATGTCGACTGTTTATTCATTTCCATAGCTGATGCCTGACCTGCTGAGTTCCTCCAGCTTTTTGTGTGGGTTGTCATGCATGTACAGTATATTAGCTCTTTTATGTATTCATATTTATTGGTTCTTTTATTATTTACTTTATCTTATTGAGTTTTGTATGTACTGCATTGCGTCTAGAGTAACAATTATTTTGTTCTCCTTTACACTGTGTTGGATGCCAAATAGTTTTAAAATGGCTGTGGTATTTGAATCTTCTCCATGGATTGTCACCTTGTCACGGTGGAGAAGCTTGTGTGGTCCGGTGACCCCGAGAGTAATGCCGTCTGGAGCTATGCTCCTGGTAGGGTCACCCATGGCGGTAAGGTCCAGGGTGAGGTCCCTGTCAAAGAACAATCCAACCAAGACCTCAGTGGTGGAACAGGCGGACAAAGTTACTTCAACTTCAATGGCTGTGAAGGCAGATGAAGGCTGCAACAAATCCATCAGCTCCAATTGTCGTGGTCTCCATGCCATTGAAATCAGTTGGTTGATTTGTGAAGTATCGTGTGCTTCTTGGAGTGCAACATCAAGTACACGTTAAACAAATACACGCACAGTCGTCTTCGCTCTGTGGGCCACTCCTTCAGAATGAAGACCATCATCCTCGACCTCAAGGGATAGCCATGGCTGGTATTTGAGCCTAACAATGGAAATACCCTCCCTGCTTCTGAGTTGCTCCAGCATTTTGTGTGATTTGCTTTGGATTTCCAGCATCTACTGAATTTCTTGCTTTTAAAATTAAAGACTATCTTTATTTGTCGTATGTATATTGCAAAATCAAACATACAGCGAAATGCATCACTTGCATCAGCATAGTCCGAGGATATGCTGGGGGCACCCCACAGGTGTGGCTGCGCTTCTAGCACCAACACAGCATGCTCACAACTTACTAACACTAACCAATACATCTTTGGAATGTGGAAGGTTGATCCAAGGATACTATAATCTTTGAGCAGGTTGACTATATGTGCCATTCGGGTTAATGGAACATTACAAGACAAAGTGACAAAATGAAACTTGTAACACTGTGGGTAAAAACAAATATATTTTGCTAAGCAGCACTATTTTTGCTAGGCAGGAGATTGGGTCTGGGAGGGGAAACGGATCAGCCATGATGAAACAGTAAGCAGACTCGATGGGCCAAATGGCCTGATTGTGCTCTTATCTATATTTCATGGTCTTTTGGTCTTATATCTTTCATGTATATGAAAGGGGACAGTTTTATTGGATAATAATAAAATCCAGTATCAAAAAATAAAATTTACTCCCAAATTAGCAATGCTAAAGAAGATTGTTGATGGCTGAATAGATATAGATGTAATTTTCTTCGTTGCATAACAAAATCAGAATGCAAATAATAATCACAGGCACTGGCAGATGGTATTGGGGAGAATTTGGTGGTATGCTGATGAAGGGTTGATGTAATAAATGCATACTTACAATTTCTTTTCACGCCTTTAGTCAATGCTGACTTGCCTTTAGTTTGTGATGATGCTGGAGATTAACCTAGAGGAACAAGCAAAAGTAGTCAGTGTTAGAAATAATACTCAACCAAAATTGGATAATGAGCAAGATAATATACTAAAAGAAATTTTGCTTCGTATTTCCTTACAACCTAAAAGAATGCCATTCTCAAAGATACCCTATTCTCTCATTTATTTCCCGATAAAATATTCTCTCCCATTTACCCAACAACTCCACACCTTGTTCACCCTCCCACTCATAAAAGCTAGGGGTAATTTACAGCAAATCATTGGCCAACCAGCCACTTGCTATCTCCTGCCCAAGATCCATGAACAGGGCAAACTCAATGATTTAGGATGTGTTTGCTCCACCAAAATTCTTTCTACATTGACTCCATCTTTCTCCCCTTTTCCATACTCTACCCACTTACCTCTGTGATACTTCGCATGCCTGCTTCCATTTCACCTTTGGGCAAGGTGTAGCACCTTCTTGGCCCCTGATCAGGGTCACATGAAGCCTTGAGAACAGGTAGTGGTTGGTTGTGTGAGCAGCTGGTTCATATCAGAAGTCTTGGTTATGCAACCATTGACACCAGGCAAAGAAACTCCTAAGAGCATTGATAACGGCTGGGGTCACCCGTCTTGTAAAGACACTGCCCAGATGGCAATGGAATAACTCCTTCTGTGAAAAATTTGCCAAGAACAATCATGGTCATGGAAGGACCCTGATTACCTATGTCATACAACATGGCACATGATGAACAAGTGAACTGCCACTTTGACAGATTCAATTTTCTGATCTTAGCCAGATAGATGTACTATCTTACTACAAATCAATTTGATATCAGAAGGCTCTTCCATGAGCAGAAGCCTAGCCAGCTTCCATTCAACATCTCATTCATACACTTGACTAAACTCCTCCTCACTTTGAGCAATTTCTCCATAAACTTCACTCACTTTCTCCAGATCAAAGGTGTAGCATGGTTACCTGCACAGATCCAAGCTATACTTTCTGTTTGTCTTGCTCATATCTCCTTTCTCAACTCTATTTCCAGTACTTTAACCACTGAACTAGAGCTAACTCCAGCATTCATATATTGCTGCTGCCAATTTTCACCCTGGTCTCACCTTCACATAGTCCATTTCTCACTTTTCCCTTTCTTTTCTGGAATTTTGAGTCTCCATCTCAGGCAATGGCCTCGACACAAACATCCATTATAAGCTTCTCACAGCATTCTTGACGATAATTCTTCCCACCCTGCCTCCTGTAGGAATTCAACTCTGACCCCAGTTCCTCTCTCTCTTCATCACATTTACTCCAACGATGAGGCATTCTGCAGAGGTATCTTGAGAAGCCTTCATTCCCTCAACCGCAGCTTCCACTCTGCTGCAGTGATTTCAAGAGAGATTAAGACCCTGGCTAAGAGAAAAAAAGGAGGTGCATAGCAGGTATAGGCAAGTAGGAACAAATGAGGTGCTTATGGAGTATAAGAAATGTAAGAGAATGCTTAAAAATTATATCAGGAAGGCTAAAAGAAGACATGAGGCTGCCCTAGCAGACGAGGTGAAGGGGAATCCTAAGATATATTAAGAGCAAAAGAACTGCAAGGGCAAAATTGGTCCTCTGGAAGACCAGAATGGTAATCCATGTGTGAAGCCAAAGCAGATGGGGGAGATCTTTGCATCTGCATTTACTCAGGAGACAGACACAGAGTCTATAGAAGTGAGGCAAAGCAGCATCGACCCTGTGCAGATGAAAGAGGAGGTGTTTGGTACCCTGAGATAAATCAGGGTGGTTAAATCTCCAGAACCTTAGTGACAGCTGGGGTACCAGAGGACTGGAGGATAGCCAGTATTGTTGCAAACATAAACCAGGAAATTATAGGCTGGTGAGTCTGACATCAGTTGCTGGAATGTTATTGAAAGGTATTCTAAGGGACTGGATATATAAGCATTTGGGTCGACATAGACCGATTAAAGATAGTAAGTGTGGCTTCATGCGTGGTAGGTGATGTCTAACCAATCTTATGGAGCTTTTTGAGGATGTTACCAGGAAAGTAGATGAAGGCCAGGCAGTGGATGTTATCTACATGGACTTTGGCAAGGCACTTGACAAGGTCCTGCATAGGAGGCTGGTCAAGAAGGTTCAGTCACTCAGCATTCAGGTTCAGGTAGTATATTGGATTAGACATCGACTTGTTAGGAGAAGCCAGAGGGTGGTAGTAGAGGGTTGCCTCTCTCACTGGAGGCCTGTGACTAGTGGTGTGCCATAGGGTCCATTGTTGTTTGTCATCTACATCAATGATCTGGATGATAATGTAGTTACCTGGATTGGCAAATTTGTGAATGACTCCAAAATTGGGGGTGTAGTGGACAGTGAGGAAGGCTATCCTGGCTCTGCATCAGCTGGAAAAATGGCAGATGGAAATTAAGGCAGACAAGTGTGAGGTTTTGTGCTTTGGTAGGATCATACAGGGTAGGTCCTACACAGAGAATGGTAGGGCACTGAGAACTGTTGTAGAACAAAGAGATCTGGGAATACTGATGCCATCAGCTAAACGGAAGCTAGTGGGAAGGGCTGCAATGCTCCTTATACAGGACACTGTGAAAGATCTACGCGAGTTAGTCCTACCAAAGTGCAAAACCTCTCTCTTGTCTGCATTAAATTCCATCTGCCTATAGGGTTGTAAAGAAAGCTTTTGGCACATTGGCCTTCATAACCAATGTATTGAGTACAGGAGATATGATGTTGTATTGAAGTTGTACAGGCGTCGATGAGGCCTAATTTGGAGCATTATTTCATTCCAGGATGAAGGAGATGTCCTCCTTTTTTAAAGAAAGGGGCTTCCCTTCCTCCACCATCAACTCCGCTCTCAAACACATCTCCCCCATTTCACGCACATCCGCTCTCACTCCATGCTCCCGCCACCCCACTAGGAACAGGGTTCCCCTTGTCCTCACCTACCACTCCACCAGCCTCCGGGTCCAACATATTATTCTCCGTAACTTCCGCCACCTCCAACGGGATCCCACCACTAAGCACATCTTTCCCTCCCCCCCCCCCGCATTCCGCAGGGATCGCTCCCTATGCAACTCCCTTGTCCATTTGTCCCCCCCATCCCTCCCCACTGATTTCCCTCCAGGCACTTATCCATGTAAGCGGAACAAGTGCTACACATGCCCTTACACTTCCTCCCTTACCACCATTCAGGGCCCCAAACAGTCCTGCCAGGTGAGGCAACACTTCACCTGTGAGTCGACTGGGGTGATATACTGCGTCTGATGCTCCCGATGTGGCCTTTTATATATTGGCGAGACCCGACGCAGACTGGGAGACCGCTTTGCTGAACATCTACGCTCTGTCCGCCAGAGAAAGCAGGATCTCCCAGTGGCCACACATTTTAATTCCACATCCCATTCCCATTCTGACATGTCTATCCACGGCCTCCTCTACTGTAAAGATGAAGCCACACTCAGGTTGGAGGAACAACACCTTATATTCCATCTGGGTAGCCTCCAACCCAATGGCATGAACATCGACTTCTCTAACTTCCGCTAGGGTCCCACCTCCCCCTCGTACCCCATCTGTTACTTATTTTTATGCACACATTCTTTCTCTCACTCTCCTTTTTCTCCCTCTGTCCCTCTGAATATACCTCTTGTCCATCCTCTGGGTCCCCCCACCCCCTCCTTGTCTTTCTTCCTGGACCTCCTGTCCCATGATCCTCTCGTATCCCCTTTTGCCTCTCACCTGTCCAGCTCTTGGCTCTATCCCTTACCCTCCTGTCTGCTCCTATCATTTTGGATCTCCCCCTCCCTCTGCAACTTTCAAATCGCTTACTCACTCTTCCTTCAGTTTGTCCTGACGAAGGGTCTCGGCCTGAAACGTCGACTGCACCTCTTCCTACAGATGCTGCCTGGCCTGCTGCGTTCACCAGCAACTTTGATGTCTGTTGCTTGAATTTCCAGCATCTGCAGAATTCCTGTTGTTTACCTATGCTCTGTCCGCCAGAGAAAGCAGGATCTTCCAGTGGCCACACATTTTAATTCCACGTCCCATTCCCATTCTGATATGTTTATCCACGGCCTCCTCTACTGTAAAGATGAAGCCACACTCAGGTTGGAGGAACAACACCTTATATTCTGTCTGGGTAGCCTCCAACCTGATGGCATGAACATTGACTTCTCTAACTTCCGTTAATGCCCCACCTCCCCCTCATACCCCATCCATTATTTATTTATATACACACATTCTTTCTTTCTCTCTCCTTTTTCGCCCTCTGTCCCCCTCACTATATCCCTTGTCCATCCTCTGGTTTTCCCCCCCTCCCCCTTTTCTTTCTCCCTGGGCCTCCTGTCCTATGATCCTCTCATATCGCTTTTGCCAATCACCTGTCCAGCTCTTGGCTCCATCCCTCTCCCTCCTGTCTTCTCCTATCATTTTGGATCTCCCCCTCCCCCTCCCACTTTCAAATCTCTTACTAGCTCTTCTTTCAGTTAGTCCTGATGAAGGGTCTCGGCCCGCAATGTCGACTGTACATCTTCGTAGAGATGCTGCCTGGCCTGCTGCGTTCACCAGCAACTTTCATGTGTGCTGCTTGGAGCATTATGTGCAGTTTTGGTCCCCTACCTACAGAAAGATGTAAACGAAGTTGAAAAAATGCAGTGAAAATTTACAAGGATGTTGGTAGGTCTGGAGGACCTGAATAATAAGGAAAGATTAAATAGGTTAGGACTGCATTCTTTAGAACCTATAAGATTGAGAGGAGATTTGATGGAGATATACAAAATTATGAGGGGTATAGATAGGATAAATGCAAGCAGTCTTTTTCTGCAGAGGTTGGGTGGGACTACAACCAGAGGTCAGGGTGAAAGCTGAGAAGTTTAAGGGGAATATGAGGGAAAACTTCTTCACTCAGAGGGTCATGAGAGTGGAATGAGCTGCCAGCACAAGTGGTGCATGTGAACTTGATTTCAACATTTAAGACGAGTTTAGATAGGTACACGGATAGTAGGGGTATGGAGGACTATCGTCCCAGTGCAGGTCGATGGGAGTAGACAGTTTAAATGGCTTCCACATTAACTAGATGGGCCGAAGGGGCTGCTTCTGTGCTGTACTTCTCTATGACTCTATACACATAGTGGCAATTAATTAACTGAAGTATGCCCCTGAAGCTTCTGAATTACAGCATATTCCCACTGTTTACTGGCTCCACGGCACCTATCGTCTACCTGGTGTTAATAGACAATAGACAATCGGTGCAGGAGTAGGCCATTCGGCCCTTTGAGCCAGCACCACCATTCACTGTGATCATGGCTGATCATCCACAATCAGTACCCTGTTCCTGCCTTCTCCCCATATCCCTTGACTCCACTATCTTTAAGAGCTCTATCGAACTCTTTCTTGAAAGCATCCAGAGAATTGGCCTCCACTGCCTTCTGAGGCAGAGCATTCCACATATCCACAACTCTCTGAGTGAAAAAGTTTTTCCTCAACTCCATTCTAAATGGCCTATCCCTTATTCTTAAACTGTGGCCTCTGGTTCTGGACTCATCCATCGGCGGGAACATGTTTCCTGCCTCCAGTGTGTCTAATCCCTTAATAATCTTATATGTTTCAATCAGATCCCCTCTTATCCTTCTAAATTCCAATGTATACAAGCCCAGTTGCTCCAATCTTTCAACATATGACAGTCCCGCCATCCCGGGAATTAACCTCGTAAACCTACCCTGCACTCCCTCAATAGCAAGAATGTCCTTCCTCAAATTTGGAGATCAAAACTGTACACAATACTCCAGGTGTGGTCTCATCAGGGCCCTGTACAGCTGCAGAAGGATCTCTTTGCTCCTATGCTGAACTCCCCTTGTTATGAAGACCAATGTGCCATTAACTTTCTTCACTGCCTGCTGTACCTGCATGCTTACTTTCAGTGACTGATGAACAAGGGCACCTAGATCTCATTGTACTTCCCCTTTTCCTAACTTGACACCACTCAGATAGTAATCTGCCTTCCTCTTCTTGCCACCAAAGTGGATAACCTCACATTTATCCACATTAAACTGCATCTGCATGCATCTGCCCACTCACCCAAACTGTCCTGAGAGGAAAAGAAACAGCATGGTTTCCACGTGCTAGATTTAAACCCTATCTGCACCATGATGTTATCAGCGTAACAGAAGCTAGTGGGAAGGGCTTTTGTGGTATTTTGGCAGCACAATTGCAGTTGAATCATCACAAGAGGACTCACGTATCAACGAAGGCAAATACAAATAATGTAGGGACAAGCAGAGTGGCCATTGTGTGAGTGGGCCAGTGTTAGAGCAGGGCGGCTTTGGTTCATCAGGCTTTGGAGAGGTAAGTTTCTTTTTCTTCATTCTTTGTCTGTTAGTGCATAGTTAGAGTTTTGAGGATGGCGCCAGGAGCTGTGTTATGTTCTTTGTGTGGGATGTGGGAATTCTGGGAGGCCTCCAGCCTCCTGGATAAACACGCCTGCACCAGGTATACCGAGCTGCAGCTCCTCAGAGAACCTGTTCAGGAACTGAAGCTTTGGCCTTTGTCTCAAGTGGGTAACTGTGGCACTGTGGCTCAGAAGGGAAGGAGGAGAAGAGGACTGCTGTAGTGATAGAGGATTCCATAGTTAGAGTAGACATAAGATTATGTGGACACGATAGAGACACCCAGATGGTATGTTGCCTCCCACGTGCCAGGGTCAGGAAATCTCAGATCAGGACAACAACATTTTAAGCGGGGAGAGTAAACAGCCAGAAGCCTTGGTACATATCAGCACCAATGACATACAGTAGGTAGGAAAAGGGAGGAGATGCTGAAGAGAGATTTTAAAGACACATAGAAAACCTACAGCACAATACAGGCCCTTCAGCCCACAAAGTTGTGCCAAACATGTCCCTACCTTAGAAATTACTAGGCTTATTATTAGCCCTCTATTTTTCTAAGCTCCATGTACCCATCCAAAAGTCTCTTAAAAAACCCTATTGTATCCGCCTCCACCACCATTGCCGGCAGCCCATTCCATGCATTCACCACTCTCTGAGTAAAAAACTTACCCCTGACATCTCCTCTGTACCTACTCCCAAGCACCTCAAACTTGTGCCCTCTTGTGGCAGCCATTTCAGCCCTGGGAAAAAGCCGCTGACTATCCACACAATCAATGCCTCTATCATCTTATACACCTCTATCAGGTCACCTCTCATCCTCCGTCGCTCCAAGGAGAAAAGGCCGAGTTCACTCAACCTGTTTTCATAAGGCATGCTCCCCAATCCAGGCAACATCCTTGTAAATCTCCTCTCAAATCAAGTCAAGTTTATTGTCATTTCGACCATAAGCTGCTGGTACAGTACACAGTAAAAACGAAACAACGTTCCTCCAGGACCCTGGTGCTACATGAAACAACACAAAACTACACTAGACTATGTGAGACAGCACAAGGCTACACTAGACTACGTAAAACAACATAAAAACTGCACGAGACTACAGACTTGCACAGGACAACATAACATGCACAAAACAGTGCAGGGCAGTACCGTAATTAATAAACAACACAATAGGCACAGTAGAGGACAAATTACAATATAATAATAAATGATGTAGGTGTCAGTCTAGACTCTGAATATTGAGGAGTCTGATGGCTTGGGGAAAGAAACTGTTGCACAGCCTGGTTGTGAGAGCCCGAATGTTTCGGTACCTTTTGCCGGATGGCAGGAGGGAGAAGAGTTTGTGTGAGAGGTACGTGGGGTCCTTCACAATACTGTTAGCTTTGCGGGTGCAGCGTGTGGTGTAAGTGTCTGTGATAGCAGGAAGAGAGACCCCGATGATCTTCTCAGCTGACCTCACTATTCGCTGCATGGTCTTGCGATCCGAGATGGTGCAATTCCCGAACCAGGCAGTGATGCAGCTGCTCAGGATGATCTCAATACATCCTCCGTAGAATGTGGTGAGGATGTGGGGTGGGAAATGGACTGTTCTCAGCCTTCGCAGAAAATAGAGACGCTGTTGGGTTTTCTTGGTTATGGAGCTGGTGTTGAGGGACCAGGTGAGATTCTCTGCCAGGTGAACACAAAGAAATTTGGTGCTCCTAATGATCTCAACCCTCTGCACCCTTTCTATTGTTTCCACATCCTTCCTGTAGTGAGGCAAACAGAACTGAGCATAGTACTCCAAGTGGGGTCTGACCAGGGTCCTATATAGCTGCAACATTACCTCTCGACTCCTAAATTCAATTCCACAATTGATGAAGGCCAATACACCGTACGCCTTCTTAACCACAGAGTCAACCTACGCAGCTGCTTTGAGCGTCCTATGGACTCGGACCCCAAGATCCCTCTGATCCTCCACACTGTCAAGAGTCTTATCATTAATACTATATTCTGCCATCATTTTTAACCTACCAAAATGAACCACTTCACACTTATTTGGGTTGAACTCCATCTGCCACTTCTCAGCCCAGTTTTGCATCCTATTGATGTCCTGCTGTAACCTCTGACAGCCCTCCACACTATCCACAACACCTCTAACCTTTGTGTCATCAGTAAACTTACTGACCCATCCGTCCACTTCCTCATCCAGGTCACTTATAAAAATCACGAAGGTTCCCAGAACAGATCCCTGAGGCACTCCACTGGTGACCAACCTCCATGCAGAATATGACCCGTCTACAACCACACTTTGCTTTCTGTGGGCAAGCCAGTTCTGGATCCACAATGCAATGTTCCCTTGGATCCCATGCCTCCTTACTCTCTTAATAAGCCTTGCATGGGGTACATTATCAAATGCCTTGCTGAAATCCATATACACTACATCTACTGCTCTTCCTTCATCAGTGTGTTTAGTCACATCCTCAAAAAATTCAATCAGATTCATAAGACATGACCTGCCCTTGACAAAGCCATGCTGACTAATCCTAATCATATTATATCTCTCCATATGTTCATAAATCCTGCCTCTCATGATCTTCTTCATCATCTTACCAACCACTGAAGTAAGACTCATTGGTCTATAATTTCCTGGGCTATCTCTACTCCCTTTCTTGAATAGGGGAACAACATCCGCAACCCTCCAATCCTCCGGAATCTCTCCTGTCCCCCTTGATGATGCAATGATCATTGTCAGAGGCCCAGCAATCTCCTCCCTCGCCTCCCACAGTAGACTGGGGTACATCTCATCCAGTCCCGGCAACTTATCCAACTTGATGTTTTCAAAAGCTCCAGCACATCCTCTTCCTTAATATCTACATACTCAAGCTTTTCAGTCCACTGCAAGTCATCACTACAATTACCAAGATCCTTTTCCATAGTGAATATTGAAGTCACCAAGATCATTTTCCATAGTGAATACTGAAGTAAAGTATTCATTAAGTACCTCTGCTATTGCCTCCAGTTCCATACACACTTTCCCACTATCAGACTTGATAGGTCCTATTCCTTCATGTCTTATCCTCTTGCACTTCACGTACTTGTAGAATGCCTTGGGGTTTTCCTTAATCCTGCTCACCAAGGCCTTCTCATGGTTCCTTCTGGCTCTCCTAATTTCCTTCCTAAGCTCCTTCCTGCTAGCCTTATAATCTTCTAGGGGATCTCTAACATTACCTTTCATAAGCTTTTCTTTTCGACTAGATTTACTACAGCCTTTGTACACCATGGTTCCTGTACCCTACCATAACTTCCCTGTCTCATTGGAACGTACCTATGTAGAACTCCACACAAATATCCCCTGAACATTTGCCACATTTCCTCTGTACCTTTCCTTAGGAAAGAACTAAGTAGAAAGCTGAAAAGCAGGACCTTCAGGGTAGCAATCCCTGGAATGCTGCCTGTGCCATGCACCAGCAAGGGTAAGACTAGGATGATTTGGCAGATGAATGCGTGGCTGAGAAATTGGAGCAGGGGGCAAGGTTTCAGATTTCTGGATTATTGGGGTCTCTTCTGGGGAAGATATGACCTGAACAAAATTGATGAGTTATACCTTAAACCAAGGTAGAACCAATATCCTTATGGGCTGATTTACTAGAGCTGTTGGGGAAGAGTTTAAACAGGGGAATAGGAGCCAGTGTGATAGTGCTGAGGATAAAGCTGTGGTTTTACAAGCACAGACAATATGTAATGAGACAGTTAGGAAGGACAAGTAGATGATAGGGCAAAATTTGAATCAATGGGATAAGAAACAGTGCAAGAGGGAGACAAAATTGAAAAGGGTGTTGGATACAGGATTGAAGGTTTTATATCTGATTGCACGCAGTCTATGGATTAAAGCAGATGATCTTGGAGCACAGTTAGAGACTGACTGGAATGACATTGTAGGCATCACTGAATTGTGGCTGAAAGAAGATTAACATGCAAGGATACATATTGTATCAAAAGGGACTGCAGGTAGGCAGAAGGGGAGATGAGGATCTGTTGGTAAAAAATAAAGTCAGATCCTTAAAAAGAGGTGAATTAGAAGTGGAATATGTAGAATCCTTGTGGGTAGAGTTAAGAAACTGTAAGCGTAAAAAGACCCTGATGGGAGTTATATACAGACCTCCAAACAGTAGCCAGGATGTGGGCTACAGATAACAATGGGAGATAGAAAAAGCTTGTCAAAGAGCAATGTTATGATTGTCATGTGTGATTTCAGTATACAGGTAGATTTGGAAAACTAGGTTGGTGCCGAATCCCGAGAGAGAGAATTTTTAGAATGTCTTCAAGATGACTTTTTACAGCAGCTTCTGGATGAGCCCACTAGGAGAAAGGCAATTCTGGACTGGGTATTTTGGATTTGATTTGGGTGCTTAAGGTAAAGGAACCCTGAGGAGGCAGTGATCATAATATGATAGAATTCACCTTGCAATTTGAGAAGATGAAGCTAATGTCAACTGTATCAGTATTACAGTGGAGTAAAGGCATGGGACAGGAGCCGGTTAAACTTGATTGGAAGGGGACACTAGTAGGGATGACAGCAATGACTGGAGTTTCTGGGAGCTATTTGGAAGGTGCAGGATATAAACATCTCAAAGAAGAAAAAGTATTCAAAAGGCAGGATGATGCAACCATGGCTGACAAGAGAAGTCAAAGCTAACATAAAAGCCAAAGAGAGGGCCTATATTAGAGCAAAAATTAATGGGAAGTTAGAGGATTGGGAAGCTTTTAAAAACCAAAAGAAGGCAACTAAAAAGTAATAAAGAAGGAAAAGATGAAATATGAAGGTATGCTAGCCAACAATATTAAAGAGGATACCAAAAGTTTTACAGATATATTAAGAGTAAAAGAGAAGTGGGAGCAGATATTGGACCACAAAAAAATGACACTGGGGAGGTAATAATAGGGGACAAAGGAATAGTGGACAAACTGAATAAGTATTTTTCCTCAGCATTCACTGTGGAAGATACTAGCAGTGTTCAAGAATGTTCAAGTGTAAAAGTTCAAGAATATCATGGGAGCAGAAGTGAGTGCAGTTGCTATTATTAGGGAGAAGGTGCTTGGGAAACTGTAAAGTTGAAAGGCAGATATGTCAGCTGGACAAGACGGATTATAACCTAGGTATCTGAAAGAGGTGGCTGAAGAGATCGTGGAAGCATTAGGAATAATCTTTCAAGAAACTATGGATTCTGGAATAATTCTGGTAGACTGGAAAATTGCAAATGTCACTCTACTCTTCAAGAAGGGAGGAAAGTACAACCAAAGAAATTATAACAAGTCAGCCTAACCTTGGTGGTTGGGAAGATATTTCATTACTCATTTCTAAATCTGGAAAGCCCCACATAATTGGAAAAGAATTGATTCTGACAACAGTATGGGAGGACCTGAGCAGAGTTTCACATTAGTCGCTGGAACAAATAATTAAACCAATTTCAGTCAACAACAAATCTGTTCAAAGATGAATAGATGAAATGTCTGAGAATGTGGAAGACAATTTATGCAACATACTCAGAACAACAGAATTTGCTCTGCAGTTGGATGTGTCAACTTTGCCAGTAAACAAATCTTTGTTTTCTGGTTACGTCTGCTTTATAAAAGATGAAAATATAGTTCAAAAGTTGTTACTTGCAAGGGAGCTAGAAACAGATATGAAGGGGAGTCATATTTCAGAGAAAGACATTCCACTCATCAGCATTCTTGCTGAAGCACCATTAATTCCAGGACACCACTGTGGGCTTATTACTTTCTTGAAAAGCTGTACCTAACATATTTACCATTCACTAATACAATCAAAATTAGCCTTTCTCCAATTTCTTGGCCTTTCTTGTCACTAATTCACAGACAACATGTCACCGGTTATCCGAGTGATCAATTTCACAAATCATTAAATACTATTGTCAGAGTAGTAAATAAAATCAAGTCCCATACATTCAATTCTCAACTATTTCAAGAGCTTGGTATTGAGAATGATGAAGAGTTTGAATGCTTGCTGATGCACACAGAAGTAAGATGGCTTTCAACAGGAAACTGTCTGAGATGCTTTTACACACTTTTTGAAATTATGATAAAATTCTTTGAAGATTTGAATGCTTCATTAAGTACAGTAATAAACTCAAGAATATTAGGCATGACTCATGAATATTAGGGTCAGTGTTGGGACCACTTCTTTTTATGCTGTATATAAATGATTTAGATGGTGGAATAGATGGCTTTGTTGCCAAGTTTGCAGATGATATGAAGATTTGTGGAGAGGCAGGTAGTGTTGAGGAAACAGGTAGGATGCAGAAGGACTTAGACAGATTAGGAGAATGGAATACAATGTTGGAAATGCATGGGTATGCACTTTGGTAATAGAAATAAATGTGCAGACTACTTTCTAAACAGGGAGAAAATCCAGGAATCTGAGATGCAGAGGGACTTGGGATTCCTCGTGCAGAACACCCTGAAGGTTAACTTGCAGGTCGAGTCGATAGTGAGGAAGGCAAATGCCACGTTAGCATTCATTTCAAGATATCTACAAACGTTTGTACAATAAAAGAGCAAGGATGTAATACAGGTCCGCAATCCCTTATCCGAAATCCTTGGGGCCAGTTGCATTTTGGAATTTAGAATTTTTTGGATTTCAGAATCCCTCCTTATTGGTTCCGGAATCCTCTGCGGATACCAAAAAACACGTATACTCAAGTCCCTTATTTAACCCGTCTCAATGCAGTGGACTTTAGGACCCAGCGGAGCTCCCAACCTATGCACATCCTCCCGTATACTTTAAATCATCTCTAGGTTACTGATAGAAACATAGAAACATAGAAAATAGGTGCAGGAGTAGGCCATTCGGCCCTTCGAGCCTGCACCGCCATTTATTATGCTCATGGCTGATCATCCAACTCAGAACCCCGCCCCAGCCTTCCCTCCATACCCCTTGACACCCGTAGCCACAAGGGCCATATCTAACTCCCTCTTAAATATAGCCAATGAACTGGCCTCAACAGTTTCCTGTGGCAGAGAATTCCACAGATTCACCACTCTCTGTGTGAAGAAGTTTATCCTAATATCGGTCCTAAAAGGCTTCCCCTCTATCCTCAAACGGTGGCCCCTCGTTCTGGACTTCCCCAACATCGGGAACCATCTTCCTGCATCTAGCCTGTCCAATCCCTTTAGGATCTTATACGTTTCAATCAGATCCCCCCTCAATCTTCTAAATTCCAACGAGTACAAGCTCAGTTCATCCAGTCTTTCTTCATATGAAAGTCCTGCTATCCCAGGAATCAATCTGGTGAACCTTCTTTGTACTCCCTCTATGGCAAGAATGTCTTTCCTCAGATTAGGGGACCAAAACTGCACACAATACTCCAGGTGTGGTCTCACCAAGGCCTTGTACAACTGCAGTAGTACCTCCCTGCTCCTGTACTCGAATCCTCTCGCTATAAATGCCAGCATACCATTCGCCTTTTTCACCGTCTGCTGTACCTGCATGCCCACTTTCAATGACTGGTGTATAATGACACCCAGGTCTCATTACACCTCCCCTTTTCCTAATCGGCCACCATTCAGATAATAATCTGTTTTCCTATTTTTGCCACCAAAGTGGATAACTTCACATTTATCCACATTAAATTGCATCTGCCATGAATTTGCCCACTCACCCAACCTATCCAAGTCACCCTGCATCCTCTTAGCATCCTTCTCACTGCTAACACTGCCACCCAGCTTCGTGTCATCCGCAAACTTGGAGATGCTGCATTTAATTCCCTCATCCAAGTCATTAATATATATTGTAAACAACTGAGGTCCCAGCACTGAGCCTTGCGGTACCCCACTAGTCACCGCCTGCCATTCTGAAAAGGTCCCGTTTTTGCTCCCTTTGCTTCCTGTCTGCTAACCAATTCTCCACCCACACCAATACCTTACCCCCAATACCGTGTGCTTTAAGTTTGCACACTAATCTCCTGTGTGGGACCTTGTCAAAAGCCTTTTGAAAATCCAAATATACCACATCCACTGGTTCTCCCCTGTCCACTCTACTAGTTACATCCTCAAAAAATTCTATGAGATTCGTCAGACATGATTTTCCTTTCACAAATCCATGCTGACTTTGTCCGATCATTTCACCGCTTTCCAAATGTGCTGTTATCACATCCTTGATAACTGACTCCAGCAGTTTCCCCACCACCGACGTTAGGCTAACCGGTCTATAATTCCCCGGTTTCTCTCTCCCTCCTTTTTTAAAAAGTGGGGTTACATTAGCCACCCTCCAATCCTCAGGAACTAGCCCAGAATCTAACGAGTTTTGAAAAATTATAGTGCCTAATACAATGTAAAAGCTATGTAAATAATTGTTATACTGTATTGTTTAGGGAATAATGACAAGAAAAAAAATTCAATAAAACATAAAAATATCCAGCTTCAAACGAACCAAATCAAACACACGGTAAGTGACTTATTGGAATGAATGTAGAGCGTCACTGTCACTGTCACTATAAAACTTCAGTAACTTGTCTTTCTGTTTATTTAAATCATATGCAGTGGTAGTTCCGATACTATTTTCTTCAGTAAGACGCCGCACAGACACACCACGATCAAGCTTCTGCAATAACTCCACTTTCTGTGTTATTGATAATGATAGATGCTTCCTTCTCTTTTTCTCATTGTTACCCATAGGGGTATCTGCAGCTCTTTTTGACATTTTCACAGTGAAATTAAACACAAAGTGAACAGTGAACACAATATATCAGCAAACAGCAAATGCACGTGTAACCAGTACGAGCGCTGAGCCACAACTGACGTCTGGCGGCCTCTGCTAGTGCTGCCACGTCACACCTGAGTGACGTCAGCTGTTGGCGAAGAAAGCTTCGATTTTTGGAGCTTTTTGCATTTCAGAATTTTGGATAAGGGATTGTGGAACTGTACTGAGGCTTTATAAGGCACTGGCGGGGCCTCACCTTGAGTATTGTGTACAGTTTTGGGCGCCTCACCTTAGAAAAGATGTGCTAGCATTGGAGAGGGTCCAGAAGAGGTTCACAAGAATGCTTCCAGAAATGAAAGGGTTACCATATGAGGAACGTTTGATGGCTCTGGGTCTGTACTTGTTGGAATTCAGAAGGATGGGGGGGATCACAGTGAAACCTTTCGAATGTTGAAAGGCCTAGAGAGAGTAGATGTGGAAAGGATGTTTCCCATGGTGGGAGAGCCCAGGAGAAGAGGGCACAGCCTCAGGATAGAGGGGCACCCCTTCAAAACAGAGATCCGGAGAAATATCTTTAGCCAAAGGGTGGTGATTTGGTGGAATTTGTTGCCACGTGCAGCTGTGGAGGCCAGGGCACTGGGTGTACTTAAGGCAGAGATTGACAGGTTCTTGATTGCACATGGCATCAAAGGTTATGGGGAGAAGGCTGGGAACTGGGATTGAGGAGGAGATAGAGAAAAGGGTCAACCACGATTGAATGGCGGAGCAGAGTTAATGGGCCAGATGACCTAATTCTGCTTCTATTTCTTATGGGCTTATGGACATTGCCTATTTGTAAGAATTATTCACAAAGTATGATGAAATTGATCTTCAGTTGCAAGGCGTGATGTGAATCTTATTAATGTCAAATCAGTCATCTCTACATTTCTGGCCAAGTTAGCCCTTTTTAATTGCACCATCAGCCGTCGTGCCCTTTTCCAATTTCCAAGCCTCTTTGAGTTGGAAGGGAAAGAAAGAACGCCAGATGATGATCTTCAAGTATACTGTACCCACCTGGGTGAGCTGCATGTAATGCCCTGGTTCATATTTTTACTATTATGCTGTATGCATTTCATTTTGGCAGTTCTGTAAGAGCAGCTTGTTTTCAGCTTGTTTGGGTTACTGTTGAAGGTAAGAGACGAGGAGAAATGTGTGCCATCCAATTAGGATGGTCGAATTAAGGGGAGGTTTCTCTGCTGAGGGACACTGAATTTTGGGTTTGGGGCTTTTGTCCATCAGGAGATGAAGAGAGAAGATGCTGGGTAGAACCAGTCATAGCATATGGGAGACCCGTTTGTTCGAGATGGATTGCGAGCGACGTTCGGAAGGTAGTGTGTGCTTTCACGTTGACTGAGGTCCCAGCATGTGAGCGACAGAGAAGTTCAAGATGAGCTCCAACTTGTGCACATTTGACTGTTTAATTAGAATGGGCCCTTTTTTTTTGTTATTCTTTACTGACCCTTTAGTTAAGATTCATAAATATAATTCCTTTAATCGTATGCAGTGTACTGTCCGTTATTTCATTGCATCTTGTAACACACAAACTGGGGTCTGGGTGGGATCGAGCCATCTCAATCTCAAGTGTTTGGTGAGACTTGAGAGTGTCTTCCCTAGACTTATGCTGCTAGGGAAACCAGGGTGTTTCATGCATAAAGACATGTCAGAGAGCTTTTAGCATCTTTTGGTCCAAATTCCAGATTGGGTGATAAATCCATTCCTGAACACTTGTAATGAGGAATTAACCATCATTGAAAGGTGAGATAGCAATGAAGTGAGAAGTTGGACAATGGAATTGAACTCCAAAGTCCAATACCCTGACCTGACCTGTAACAGCATTATGTTATCCACTACACTATTATTTACGGTCAGTTTTCTAAACCTGCTGACAAATTAATAGCTTTAAGAGCAAGTCCATGTGGATGTATCAGAAGTCCAACAGCTTCATTTTAATTTTGATAAGATTTCACCTTCATCAGTCATTGTTTAATATTGGAAGAGGAATTGGTTTAGTACTGTCCTATATACAGAGATACACTGAAAAAAATCTTTTGCATGCTATGTAGATACACCATTCCAAATATAAGTAGATTGTGGCAGTACAAAGGGAAATGTAATAACATAATGCGGAATAGTGGCATGGTAGTGTAGCAGCACAACACTTTACAATACAGGCATCCTGAGTTCAATTCCCACCCCTGCCTACACGTTCTCCCAGTGACAACGTGGATTTCCATCGACAGCTCTGGTTTCCTCCCACAGTCCAAAGATGTACCGGTTGGTAGGTTAATTGATCATTGTACATTGTCCCGTGGTTAGGCTAGGGTTAAATTGTGTGGATGCAGGGTGGCATGGCTGTATCTCAATAAATAAAATAAATTAAAATAGTGCTATAATTACAGAGAAAGTGAAGTGCAGGTAGATAAAAAAGAAAGAATGACGGGAGTTTGAATTGCATTGAATTGACTTTATTACTTACATCCTTCATACACATGAGGAGTAAAAATCTTTACATTACGTCTCCGTCTAAATGTGCAATGTGGAATTTATAGTAATTTATAATAAATAGTATGTACAACAGGACAGTTAATATAACATAGAAATACAACTGTATCAGTATGAACTAAGCAGTCTGATGCCCTGGTGGAAGAAGCTGTCTCCAAGCCTGTTGGTCCTGGCTTTTATGCTGTGGTACAGTTTCCAGGATGGTAGCAGCTGGAATAGTTTGTGGTTGAGGTGACTCGGGTCCCCAATGATCCTTTGGGCCCTTTTTACACTCCTGTCTTTGTAAATGTCCTGAATCATGGGAAACTTCACATCTACAGATGCGCTGGGTTGTCCGCACCACTCTCTGCAGAGTCCTGCGATCGAGGGAAGTACAGTTCCCATACCAGGAAGTGATGGAGCCAGTCAGGATGCTCTCAATCATGCCCCTGTAGAAGGTTCTTAGGATTTTGGGGCTCATACCAAACTTCTTCAACCGTTTCAGGTGAAAGAGGCGCTGTTGTGCCTTTTTCACCACACAGCTGGTATGTACAGACCATGTGAGATCCTCAGCAGTGTTTATGCCAAGGAACTGAAAGCTGTTCACCCTCTCAACCCTAGATCCATTGATGTCAATAGAGGTGAACCTGTCTCCATTCCTCCTGTAGTCCACAACCAGCTCCTTTGTTTTTGCGACATTGAGGGAGAGATTGTTTTTTGACACCACTGTGTCAGGGTGATGACTTCTTCTTTGTAGGTTGTCTCATTATTATTTGAGATTAGGCCAATCGGTGTAGTGTCATCATCAAATTTAATTTGTAGATCGGAGCTGTAGATGGTGACACAGTCATTGGTATACAGAGAGTAAAGGAGGGGGCTTAGGTCACAGCCCTGAGCGGCACCAGTGTTGAGGGTCAGAGGGGCAGAGGTGAGGGAACCCACTTTACCACCTGTCAGTGATCTGACAGGAAGTCCAGGATCCAGCTGCACAAGGCAGGGTGAAGGCTGAAGTCTCTGAGCTTCTTGTCAAGCCTGAAGGGTATTATGATGTTGAATGCTGAACTGTTGTCCAAGAACAGCATTCTCACATAAGTTGGAGGGGGTCTTTGATTATGTTGACGGTTTTCCGGAGGCAGCAGGAAGTTTGGGCTAGCAAGCATTGTAAATGTTCTTGTCATGCCTTTCTCTGAAATCATAGTGCCAGCCTCTTGAGAAATCAAGTGGGAATCTATAGTTCTCGCATGGGTTCTCCATCTTTGGGTATATCAGGAAATCTTTTCATAGCTTTCAATAATATTATTAATGTTAAATGGCATTTCGCTGATTGATTGTAGTGCAATAAATTGGTAGCCTGAAGGTGAGGGATGATTGGAAATTATCTAAAAAGAGATCTTCGGAAATGAACAACAGAACAAAATTGCATTTATTGCTGATCCATAGCTGGTGTAATGGATTTTTTAAAATTTATTTATTCATGAGATGTGGGCATTGCCAGCTATACCTACTGTTTTGATTCGTTATGAGTACTTCACATGCTAAGCCTCGTGAAATATTAAGAGTCAACAATATAAATATAAATCCATTCCATAACTTGTTAGGATCAGGTTCAAACCCATATGTTGAAATCCTACTATGCAACACTGGCTTTTAAGTACCATATGATCCACAAACGCACTACATTACAAAGCTCTCGCAGGAAAAAAGCATCCATTATCAGAGACCCCCATCACCCAGGACATGCTCTCTTCTCACTGATGCCATCAGGAAAAATCTACAAGAGCTTTAGGACTCGTACAACCAGGTTCAGGAACAGATACTACTCCTCCATCATGAGGCTCTTGAACCAAAGAGGTTAACTTCACTCAGCTTCTCTTGCCCCATCATTGAAATGTTCCCACAACCAGTGCATTCACTTTCAAGGACTCCTCATCTCATTTTCTCGATATTTATTGGTTATTTATTATTACTATTCCTTATTTTTGTATTTGCACAGTTTGTTGTCTTCTGCACTCTAGTTGTCTGCCATAGTTGGGTGGTCTTTCATTGATTCTGTTGTAATTATTATTCTATAAATTTATTGAGTATATCCACAAGAAAATGAAACTCAGGGTTGTATATCATGACATATATGTACTTTGATAATAAATTTACTTTGAAGTTTGAACATACATATGCTTCACATCACAAAATGCTTCATAAAGCTTTCAACATCTGCATGGCACTTCCCTGTTTGCTAAGTGGGATGCATGGAGAATACCCAGTGTGAGAGAATGACATCAACCACAGTGTAACAGTGATTTTAAACCACTAGTCTGAAATTCAGTTAAATCTTTCCATTTAGGAAACACTGAAGGATATTCGCAGAGGAAAGGCCTTTACCAGTCAATAACTCTTTACCATGGGTGCTTTGGTGGCAGATCCACTTGGTACAGTGCACTACCAGGAGCAAAAATAAGGAGGATCCTAAAGGAATAGGTGAAGAAGTGTTTTTTTTTTGCAGTTCTTCTCAACCCCTGAACTTTTTCCGTCCAGCTTCTTTTCCTAATGTTGGCTTAAATATAGTATTCTCTACACACTCCCATCAATGTTGAGTATACCTGTTTCCCTCCCAAAACTTTGACTATTTAAACTCACACCACCAACCCCAACCCCACCTTCTTAAGATACAGAAAGTAAAAGTTAACTCCACTTACTCTGTAATAGCAGGAAATGATGTTGGAAAGGACCTTGCTGGCACAAAATGTATTGTTTGCAAACAGTTTTGAAAATAACTCACTCCTCTCTTCCCATAACACGTCTCAATAATTGGCATTATTGTGATGCCTAATGCAGCACCCCACTGAACTACTCTCCTAAAAGCAAATCCCTAATTGGGACGTAAATGATATTCTTTTGCTGAACTGATTTTCCATTGAAAGGAATTTTTAAAAATCAACATTTTAAAATTTATGTTCAATGCAAATGCAAACCACTAAGATTTGACCAAAGAGGAAATGAATCAAGATTCACAAAAACACATGATTAATAAATTGTATGCTAGTGACCTGAAGAATAGTTTACAAAAGTAGAACTCAGCATCATGTATGCAAAGAATAGCCATTTCTGTAGTTTTAAATGGGGAGGTGCGATATTTGGATTTATAAAGGAAATGGATAACTTCTATTGTGCTTCTTCTTTTTGTGATTGTCAGCCAAGAAATACACAATATAGAGTTGTAATTGGAACAGTTGCAAGGAGACTTTGCAGTGAAACTGCTTTGAAATAGGAACAATAAAACACAATCCAATAATGACTTCAAAAGCCACCACCTTGGAAAGGAACCAACTCTTACAGACCACACATTCTTATCCTCTGAGTTATAGCATCTCAGGCAGCTTTATGACTCTCAGTAGACAAATTATCAAAGGAAAAGATAAAGCAACGCATGGCTTCCCAAAACATAGATTTCCTTCAAAATAATCATTTTGAGATAGTCACATAAACAACATGTAATCAATTAGCCATTCATTTTTTCAGTAATCAATGTCCAGTTGGAAAAGAGGTAATTACATTGTTATGTAAAAAGGCCATGGGAATGAAACAAAGAACTCTTTCAAAGTGATGGCAGATATATCAATTTGAATGCCCTCCATCTGTGTTACATCTTCTGATGGCCGCACAAGAATAATTGTAATATTACAGTTATTAAAAGCCCATGATAGGAAGGTTTAATATAGAAAGAGACAGAATATTATCACTTTGTCTTAGAAAAGCAAAAAATTAAAGCAGAATGGAATCCATATTCAAGATGGATAACATACATTTATTTAACTTTAGAACAGGGCCCGGCAACCTTTTTGCCTCTGTGGGCCAGATCGCATATTAATGAGTGGACGGTGGGCCAGATAAGTGCCATAAAAAACTTGAAATATGGGAATTATCCATTTAAATACGTCTAGTTATGATTTGCCTCAAATTATTGAATAACACATGCTAGAAAATCATTTGTGCTTAACCAAGGATGTCAATTAGTAATCAAAGAACTCAGTTTAGTTTTTCTGTCCCACCATCGCTGGTGCCCCATCAGTTGTGATGCCAATTAGCTTCGACACATTAAGTTTCATTTCTGACATCACTTTTAGCAACGCTTCAAAAATGTCTGCTCCAGTAACCGTGTCCTTCATAGGAATTAATTGAATAAACTCTTCAAAAATTTGAGAAGTTGAGGTCACTCCTCACGCAAACACTGCAAGTTGGGCAGTGTCTCTCAAGTCTGTACTCTCATCAAGCGCAATTGGGAAAAATGCAATTTGTTGCAGGCAACCCTTAAACAACTTTTGACATCTGCTGACATTTCTTCAACTCGCCATGTGATCGTTCTTGCTGATAGGCTAACAGAAGGAAATAAAGATTTCTTTTCAGGACAAACAATATCCACCACTGCCAGTAAACATTCTTTGATAAACTCTCCATTTGTAAAAGGCTTTATCTTTTCTGCAATACGTTTTGAGACTTCGTAGCTGGCGCAGGTATTTCCTTCATTTTCACTGCTTTTTCAGCACTCAGCATCTACCTTCCTGCGTTTTGTATTCATTGCCATTGGAATTTTTTTCTTTGATTTTATTTCGAAACGCGAGTTATTCAACAAGTATCGTAGCACATGTAAATATCTGGATATTTAGCGTGGATTTCTTGTTAAAACACAGTGACGCTGTTTCTGTTTACAAATTTGAACGATCCCGTCTGAAAACCTGCGAGTGTACGGAGAGTATCTAATACATATTAATAAGGTAGTCTGCCTTCCCGTCATTCGTATATACCAGTGTTCGGTTTGGAACAAAACGGAACCTGGGGCCAGTGTAACAAGACGCCACGCATATCCATCAGTGTGGTTGCGTGAAACACTCAGAATAAGGAAACATCGCTTGCGGGCTGGATGAGCATAGTATCTCAGTATTTGCTCACGGGCTGGGGCTTTGGCCGGGGCCGTAGGTTGCGTACCCCTGCTTTAGAATATAACAGATATAGAACATCAAGAAACTTCAAAATAAGATGACATTTAAGGATTTTCCCCTTTTGGTGAATACATGCCATATTGAAACAATTATATGGTAGTCCTGATGATGAAAGGTCTCGGCCCAAAACAACGACTGTTTATTCCCATGTATAGACACTGCCTGACCTGCTGAGGTCCTCCAGCACAGTGTGTGCATTGCTCTAGATTTCCAGCATCTGCAGTACCTCTTGTGTCAAATTGTAGTCTTTTTTGCCTTCAAGTTATAGGTGTCTGCAAGAGGACTTCAGTGTGAAATCTGTTGACTTTAGCTTTGAATCTAGGAAGACCAAATTGGGAACAATCAAACTTAATCAAAGTCTGTTAGTTCTGTTAGGTCTAAGGACATGGTCAAAGAACAAATGCAGTGAATCGAGGGAATACATATTCATCTTCATTCCATTAGAAATATATCTTCAGAAATATAATAAAACATTGCTAATTGTTTATGACTTACAGGCAATATTTGCCCCATTTATTTCTAATTGCCCCAAGTTTATTTCTAAATACCTCCTCCCTGCTTTTTATATCTCCTAGCCCTTCAAAATTATATGTCCAGGATATTTTTTTGGAAAAAATGGAGAACCTACCCTATGCTTAAAATTCTGTCTCTCACCGCCACCCTGCATTTACATCCTGATAGGTGTGTTGATTCCTCTTGATGAGAGCATGCTACTTCGCTGAAGCTTTGTCTCATAGCTTGTCTCTTTCCAAGAACCTTTGACTAGACCAGTGAAACATTGTGAGATTATCTACATCTAGATGTTAAAGGTACAAGCAAATTCTATCCTGTCAGTCCATACTGATGCCTATTACTGCAGGAGAAGGTGTTTGGAGCTGTTGTCTGGACGGACATTAATTTCTCCCGAGTCTTGTTCTTGAAGTTAAAGATAAAATGGCAATCCATTGAAATGAGACTTTTATGTCTACGGCAGCAATGTGAGAAAAGACATCTGCATAATCCTTGTAGAGGCCAGTCCTGTCACAGTGAGGACCCCTTCACTGTATGGCACTAAAATTATGCTAAGTAGGATAAGAAAAATAACATATACACCAGTTTAAAATCAGGTGTCCATGTCATAATATTGATCATCAGAATCAGCACAATCTGAAGCCTCACAGCATCCGTCAACAATGCAGCCAGAGCATCAATCCTGCCTCCATGTGGCACACAGAAGGGTATATGGGGAGCAACACTAAGTGTCAACCTGTGATCTGCATCAAGAGTTTCATGTGCATGAAGCAAAAACAATACACAATGATTAGAATTACACAACCCCGTAACCAAGATATCAGATTAAAGCTCTATATTTCTGCTTAATTTCGTTACCCCACCACCCCAACGCAGAAGCCGTCCTCCAGAAAATGTGATTCACATGAGGGGACAGCAAAGATCAAGGCTATCAGCCAATATCTTGTCAGTGTCTGCAACTCCTCATCTATCTACCCAGCCTCTTCAGGCACAAGGGCATCTACCTGGAAATGTGGAAAATTTGTATGAAAAATTATATCCTATTCACAAAAGAACAAGACAAGATCTTTGCTGTCCCCACATGTGAATCATCATTTGTAGTGATTAAGAGCCAAACGTTCACTCTCAAACTGTCAGCAGAGTGATCAAAGTTGGTATTAGTAGTGCCACCAAGTGGTAACTGCCCTCAAATAACCTACTTACTAATGGAGTTTTGCAAGTTCTGTTTGTACTCAGACTTGGTTCAGCATGGACCAAGCACCGTCTCAGAGATGAAGAGATTGTAACTGTGTTTAGCAGTATGACAATATTTACCAAGTTTTGCCTTCTTTATATGCCAGCACCATATGTTCAGACTTTATTGCTGCCCCTGTCAATGCACAGATGAAGTGTTAAGTCTCAGAGATAAAGTGAAGGTGACTACGTTTGACACTAAGACAGCATTTAACCAAGTGTGTACTCATTATATGCTAGAAAGCTGAACATTTCTAAGCGTTCTGAGTGCTTATTGAGACCAAAGGATCTCCCAGCATCTGTGTCCACAGACTCCCTCCATCTTCAGTGATTCAGGCTCCACTGAGATTCGTTGGTGCTCCTGTACTGCTGAGTGGTAGGAGACTTCAGACTAACGTGACATCCGAGGAAGGAAATGGATATACTGGCTTTGTCTGGGACTGAGTTAGTTGTTGTTAGAGGGGTGGGCAGAGGAAGGTCAGGGCAACACTGGGGAAAAGGTTGTGAGTAAAACATATGTTTTCCATCTCAGGGTTCAAACATAGTTCTTTTTCCATTTTGTGTTCAATTACTTTCTGTGTATATTTTGCCCGTGATTAACTAGCCAACACCACCCTCTCTCAGCCTGCAGTAATGTCTCTTCTGTCATTCAGTATCTCTTGCTTTCTACTGTAACACAAACATTCCTTCTGCTGTTTCTACTTGCCCCGTCCCTGCAACTTTAAAGAACGTTTAATTTTTAACTTGCCTCACTTATGGCTAAAGGTCACTCTCTTGACAGGTGTTGACCTGCTGAATATTTCCAGCAACATCTATTTATGTTATATATTTAGCACATATTAAACATAAAAAGACCCACCAGGTCCATGAACGTCATTGTCTAGAATGGTGACGTCAAGAGGAGGTGCTACTTACTGAAATCTTTGTCAAATCAAAATTGCATTCAGACTTCATTAATAAGGAGTTGATTACACTTCTGGCTGTAGGGTATGATCAAAGTTTGTTTCTGAATTTGACACTGCAGAGTTACCTGTTAATATATTATGCAATAAGATTTATCATTTAGATTAATTAAAAATTCTGCTGTGCTCGTAAAATGTGCAATAGTAGAACTCAGAGTGAAGAAAGTTTTATTCTGATAGTTTTATTACGGAGTAATAAATGAAATTTTATTGGCAGGCATTGCCTGACAAGTTTAATGACAATTTTTTTTTGGTGGGGTGGGGTTGGGTGATTGCCTTTAATGCTGGTCTCAATATCTGCAAGGCTTGGGCTTGTGACCTGCCACACCCTGAAGAAATCAGCACAGTTTAGGTTTCAATGCAGGAAGAGCGTGTTGAATCCCTGCAGGAATTTGACAGGGTCCTGGAGGGTTTGCTGATTGCCATGCAGTGACATGCAATGCAGCCATTCCTGCTGAGTAAGAAACCAGAAGGTGTCTGGCTGGGTTTCAGCCCTTAAGGGTACTGGCAAATGCTCTGTTAATTAGCGTTGTCACCAGGAGCTGTGTGCACGTGGTGATAGTTAATCAAATAAATCTTCTCATAAGACTGCAAAGTCTGAATTCTATGAGGCTTTTCGCCACACACAGAATGTTGAATGTCAGATTGACCACGAGCTAAAACTTTTTTTTGATTTTCTGATTCCCTTTTGACATGATTCGCTTTGGGCCAACATGAATCATCTTTCAGCATTTATATCTGTCCAAAAGATCATGCTTCGTTGTGTCAATTGCAATGTGAAATTTAATGTTTAATCAGTCTTCAGGAAATTATTTTATCAGTTTGTTGAACTTATTACCATGGTAGAAATCCCTCTTATGTAGTCCAGAAATAAAATTGATTAAATTCAGCGGTACCTTTATTATCATTACTTCCTTGCTGGGCGGAAGTGACTTTAAAGACATTTGTGTTCAAGACATGTCAGCGTAACCTGAATTTTGATGGAATTGATTAAGTTTTCTAAATATGTTATAGTTTGTATTGTGGCACATATAAAAAGGAATAATTATAATATTCTACTGAAACTATGTGAAATTTTCTTTTCATAACCTTTCAAAAATCATACTTATCTGGATAAATTCAGATTTATTTATCACATGCACATCAAAACATACAGTGAAATGCATTTTTGTATTAATAAGGATGTGCAGGGGCCAGGTTGCCACACATTCTGCTGCTAACAAAGTTCAGAAACAGGTGCACCTAGGGGAAGTCCACATGGTTATGGGAAGAACGTGCAAACTCCTTGCAGACAGTGGCATTATTGACCCCGGGACCCCGGCACTGTAATAACATTACACTCACCTCTCTGCTACCGTGCTGCCCGTAACGTTTCCATAAATGAGTATTAGCCTTTCATCTAGCCTGACACTAACGAAAGAACACATCATCATTGTGCAGAAGAACCTTGAAAACCATAGCCCTGCACAAGGCAGATGCTATAAGAATGAAAGGAGAGAAACAAAAACAAGAATATTAGCAGTAATACCCTGTGCTGAAAGATTCTAGCACATCTTGCTGGTAGTAAGGTTGTTCCCAACCTGGGGTCTTTGGACACCTTGATTAATGGTATTGGTTCATGGCTTAAAAAATGTTTGGGAACCCCTACTTTAAAACTATCTGCATGATAAAACTATCTGCATGAAGGCTGATAAGTCCCTGGGACCTGATGGTCTGCATCCCAGGGTACATAAGGAGGTGGCTTTAGAAATCATGGACGCATTGGTAATCATTTTCCAATGTTCTATAGATTCAGGATCAGTTCCTGTGGATTGGAGGGTGGCTAATGTTGTCCCTCTCTTCAAGAAGGGAGGAAGAGAGAAAACAGGGAATTATAGACCGGTTAGCCTGATGTCAGTGGTGGGAAAGATGCTGGGGTCAATTATAAAAGATGAAATTATGACACATCTGGATAGCAGTAACGGGATTGGTCCGAATCAGCATGGATTTACGAAAGGGAAATCGTGCTTGACTGAGCTTCTGGAATTTTTTGAGAATGTAACTATGAAAATGGACAAGGGAGAGCCAGTGGATGTAGTGTACCTTGACTTTCAGAAAGCCTTTGATAAAGTCCCACATAGGAGATTAGTGGGCAAAATTAGGGCACATGGTATTGGGGGCAGAGTACTGACATGGATTGAAAATTGGCTGGCTGACAGAAAACAAAGAGTAGCGATTAACGGGTCCCTTTCAGAATGGCAGGCGGTGACCAGTGGGGTACCGCAGGGTTCAGTGCTGGGACCACAGCTGTTCACAATATATATTAATGATCTAGATGAGGAAATTAAAAGTAACATTAGCAAATTTGCCAATGACACAAAGCTGGGTGGTAGTGTGAATTGTGAGGAGGATGTTATGAGAATGCAGGGTGACTTGGACAGGCTGCGTGAGTGGGAAGATGCGTGGCAGATGCAGTTTAATGTGGATAAATGTGAGGTTATCCACTTTGGTGGTAAGAACAGGAAGGCAGGTTATTATTTAAATGGAGTCAAGTTAGGAAAGGGGGAAGTACAACGAGATCTAGGTGTTCTTGTACATCAGTCACTGAAAGCAAGCATGCAAGTACAGCAGGCAGTGATGAAAGCTAATGGCATGCTGGCATTCATAACAAGGGGAATTGAGTATAAGAGCAAAGAGGTCCTTCTGCAGCTGTACAGGGCCCTGGTGAGACCACACCTGGAGTACTGTGTGCAGTTTTGGTCTCCAAATTTGAGGAAGGACATTCTTGCTATTGAGGGAGTGCAGTGTAGGTTCACAAGGTTAATTCACGGGATGGCGGGACTGTCATATGTTGAAAGATTGGAGCGACTGGGCTTGTATAATCTGGAATTTAGAAGGCTGAGAGGGGATCTTATTGAAACATATAAGATTATTAAGGGATTGGACACGCTGGAGGCAGGAAGCATGTTCTCGCTGATGGATGAGTCCAGAACCAGAGGCCACAGTTTAAGAATCAGGGGTAGGCCATTTAGAACGAAGTTGAGGAAAAACTTTTTCACCCAGAGAGTGGTGAATGTATGGAATGCTCTGCCCCAGAAGGCTGTGGAGGCCAAGTCTCTGGATGCTTTCAAGAAAGAGATGGATAGAGCTCTTAAAGATAGCGGAATCAAAGGTTATGGGGATAAGGCAGGAACCGGATACTGATTGTGGGTGATCAGCCATGATCACAGTGAATGGCGGTGCTGGCTCGAAGGGCCGAATGGCCTACTCCTGCACCTATTGTCTTTTGTCTATAACTTGCATGAGACAAAGGCACAAGGAAGGGTGAATCTTCCCATCTGGTCCTAAAAGGGAAAGATGACCCACATTAGATGTATCCATCTCTACCACAAATGGTCCAGAGGGGTTCGGATGGCGGAGAATGACAATGTTGGTGAACAATGTTGGTGACAATGTTGAGCTCCTCAAGATCATGGTCCACAGCAGCAGACCAGGTTATGAGGTAGGTGATTAGATGAGGGAGGTGAGAGGAGTGGTGGTTTGGTTATGGCTCCTGATGAAACAGTGGTAGAAGTTGGAGGAGCTCAAGAAGCACTGTTGCTATTTGAGGGAGCGTGGTTGGGACCATTTAATGATGATGTGCACTTTCTCTGCCTCCATGGTTATGCCTTGGGGTGAAAAGACGTAACCCAGGAAGGAAATGACTGGGATGTGGAACTGGCATTTTTCTAACTTGCAGTACAGTTGGTTTTCAAGCAGACATTGAAGGACTGAACAAATGTGATGGACATTGTCTTGGGGGTCCTTGAAGACAAAGGAATACATACCTGTGTAGGATGTCTTGGAAGATCTCGTTAATGAAGGCCTGGAAAATGCTGGACAGTTGGAACCTCTGCAAGGCATCACCAAATAGTGGCCAGTGGGTGTTATGAACACCGTCTTCCACACAAGTCAGGTCAAGGCAAGGCAACTCATTTAACTACATACATGTATATCATGTATATAGAAGCAAGACATTTCTTCGAACCAGGGTGTAAAGCACTACCTTCATGAAGTCTACAATGATTTCCTTTGTCTTCTCCACGTTCGGGCTTAGGTTGTTCTTCTCACACCAATCCACCAGCGCTCCACTTCCTCTGTATACTCTGTCTCATCATCGTTATTGATAAAGCCAACGATTGTCGTGTCATCTGCAAACTTGATGGCACGGTTTGAGCTGGAACCTGTGACACAGTCATGCATCAGCAGTGCCTTGGGGAGCCCCAGTGCTCAGCGTAATGGGACAAGAGACTTTGCTGCCCACATGGACTGAGCAGCCGCTCGTCCTCCTGGCGGATACTGATCTGGTTGTATGCGCTCCGCAGGTCCAGCCTGATAAAGATCTGGGCCCCACAGAGTATCTTGTATGTGCTATCCATCAAGGAGAGAGGGTAGCAATTCTTAATGGTGATTTTGTTGAGTCCACAGTAGTTGGTGTAGTCATGACGACCGCCAGCTGGGGCAGCACGGTAGCGTCGTGGCTAATGCAATACTTCTCAGTACCAGCAACCCGAGTTGAATTCCCGCTGTAGCCTGTACAGAGTCTGTACATTCTCCCTGTGATCATGTGGGTTCCCCCCCCGCCCCACATTCCAAAAATGTACTGGATGGTAGGTTAATTGGTCACTGCAGATTGTCCCCTGGTTGCTGGTCAGTGTGGCTCAAAGGGCCGAAAGGGGCTGTTCCACACACTGCATCTCAATAAAATAAATAAATCTTTCTTTTTGACAAAGAAGAAACCTGCATCATTCAGGTCAAATGAAGCTGTGCCGTCATGCTTTAGCAATCCAGTCATTCACAGCTTTGGTGTCAGGAGGTGAGAGGGAAACAGACGACCTCATCGAGGGGTGGCACCCAGAAGGAGGTTGAGTGCGCAGTCGTGTGGACCATGAGGCTGCAGAGTGCAGGCTCTCTTCTTACTGAAGGTGATGGCTAAGTCATGGTGTTCCTGTGGGAGTTTGGTGAGACTGAGCGTTTCCTTCGTCTCCATGGATTTACGGGACGAAATGAGGTGAGGATGAAGGCAGGTGGTCCGGGGTGCACGTTCCAGCTGCGAGGCCCCTAAATTCCCAAGTGCAATCCAGCACTGAGTGTCAGCCTTCACACAGGTGAAGTATCCAATCCGCTGTCCCCCTTCCACTTTCTGGATGATTGAAAACCCAGCACCTCTCAGCAGTGAATTCCACATATTTACTGCAAATGGTGGTTTTATTGCCCCAATTAGTGGCGTCCTCGGTCAAAGTGCATCCAGCCAAGAAAGAGATCTTGACTCAGTCTATAGAGGACAGAGGTGGCTGGAGCTGGAAGGGACAGGAAATTGTGGCATCGGGTTGGGAATCCATCAAAACATTCAGGCACCGGAATCCAGGGCTCAGAGGGGGGAGATTGACTGGTGCGGGGTTGCTGTATTAAAATGGAGAGTTGGAGGACAGTGGCGAGCAGAAGGGCACTAATTGTCTGCTGCTCCTGGAGCAGGTGCTCACGTCAACAGATGAATTCTTTGAGGTGAACATACTCCACCGGGTCAACTATTGGTGAATTCATCCTGTCAGAAAATGTAGAAGAAATGTTGACCCAAAGGCACAGCAGTGAGGACGATTCAACGATGACTTTTAACAACCTGCAAAATAACAAGCCAAGAGGGGCCACAAAACAAGAGAAAACAGATGCTGCTAAACTCACAGGAAACAAGATATCTGAAGGCGAGGAGCAACTGGTTGAGGCTGGCTAGTTTGATGGCTGAACAAAGGACTGTGGCTGATAAGTTGCAGGTGATGAGTTGGAAATGAGTGGCAGGTGATTCCTGTTAGTCGGGTGGAAACAGGGAGGTGCCCGCCTGTGCAGGCCTGATGACACCAACATCAGGCTATAGGAGATATTCTATAGGGGATCCAGTAGCTGAAAACTGGAAACTTACAAAGTGACATGGAACACCTTCAACAACAGATATGTACACCATTATAATCTGTGACACCATATCACTTTCTCGACCATTACTATCAAATCTGGGGATCATCTATTGAAGCTGCAGATCAAGCCTACGTTTCTACTTACCAATAAAACTAGCATGCAATAAATTGACAGAGCTAAGCACTTGCACAGCCAATTGATTGGAACAAACTTCTGCAGTCTTACCACATCTAGTCATGGATTGTAGCTGGCCATGATACAGGTAACAGGAGGAAAGGGCACAAAGAACATCCTCACCCTTTAACATTGGCAAGGCTCAGCGAATAAGTACTAAGGAAAAGTCTTAAGTTTTTACAACCCTGTTCAGCTAAAAATGCCAATGGACGATCTTCTTGGATTCTCCTTGTGATGTCAACTACTGAAAAAGCAGATCTTCAGTCAATTTGTTTCACACCACGAAATAAATATAACAGCTTTGTTTATCACAGGTACATCGAAACATACAGTAAAATGTGTTGTATGCGCCAAATGACCAACATGGTCCGACATGTGCTGGGCACAGCCCACAAGTGTCACTCTGCTTTCAGGGCCAATGTAGCATGGCCACAATTTTACTAACCATAACTCGTGTGTCTTTTTTGTATGGAATGTGAGAGGAAACCAGAAGATACGGAGGGAACCCATACAGTCATGGGGAGAACATAAAAACTCCTCACACATCAGTGGGAAGTGAACCCCGAACTTATAGCCTGCATTGTAAAACATTACACTAATTGCTATGTTACTGTGCCATTCTTAATATTGAGAAAAGGCTGAGGGAATTGTATGCAACAAAAGTTATGAGACCACAGAACATTCCGCTGTATAACTGAAGACTTGCCCTCCAGAACCAGCTATGCCACCAGTCAAAATGTTTCAATAAAGTTACAACACCAACATCTATTCAACCAAATGGAAAATTGGTCAGGATGACCTGTTCAGAAAAAGCAGATTTCTAATTACCATTCGCTCAGTGCACTTGCAATCCTCAGCTGTCATAAACTGTGCTGCCAAGTGATACCCAATCTCCCAAAACTTACTTTTCAATATCCAGTATTTGTTCTGCCACGGATCAATCGGATTCAAATCCCATCACATTCTTGGTCCAAGTGTGGACCACAAAGCTGACCTTTTGTGAAGATTAGCTTTATTTGCCATATGCATGTTGAAACGTCGAAGCACAAAGTGAAGTCAATTATTTGCATCAACGATCAACGCAGTGCGAATATGTGCTGGGTAAGCCGACAAGTCTCGCCATGATTCTGGTGCCAACATAGCATACCCACAATCTTTTTTTCCCTTTTTCAATCCTTTTATTAGTTTCATAAAATATGAACATGACATAATAGTAGTACAAAGTTATTGGGAATACATTGTTATAATAAACATGAGTAATTATAAAGCCAAATAATACTTAAATGACAAAACTCCCAATCATATAGGATACCAATGAATAATATAGAACAAAGAAAAATATCTAGACAGAAATCATGAAAAAGGAAAAAAAAATAATAACCCCCCCACACAAAAAAACTAATCTAAACAGAATTAATCAACTAAACTGAAAAAAAGATCTGGGCTGTTTTAACACCGTAAAAGATGGGAGAAAAGAAAACCTTAGTGTCAACGACTCCGTTCCTCTCAACCAACATTACAGAGGAGTAAAATAAGTTTGGGAAAGGTCAAATTACATCATATGAAAATACTGAATAAATGGCCTCCAAGTCTTTTCGAATTTAATGGAAGGGTCATAAACAACACTTCTAATTTTTTTCCAAATTTAAACGCAGCATAGTTTGTGAAAACCAATGAAATATAGTAGGAGGGTTAATCTCTTTCCACTTCAGCAAAATAGACCTTCTAGCCATCATACTCACAATCTTACTAGCCCCAACTCGCTAATTTTTTTTTAACGTGGGAGGAGACCAGAGGACATGTTGGAAGCCCACGTGGTGATGGGGAGAACATACAAATTCCTGGCAGACAGCGGTAGGAAGTGAACCCCAATCTTACAGCTGGTACTATAAAGCTTTACATGAACTACTATGCTACCGTGCGGGCTTAATATTGAGAAACAGCTGAGACCACTGCATACAACAAAAAGCTATGAGACAGCAGAACGTTCTGGCTGAAGACTTGCCCTGCAGAACCAGCTGTGCCTCCAGTCAATACGTTTCAGTAAAGTTACAGCACTGATGTCTACTCAACCGAATGGAAAATTGATCAGGACGACCTGTTCACAAAATGCAGGACAAATCCATTTGGCTAATTACCATTCTCTTAGTTCACTTGCAATCATCAGCAAAGCAACAGTAGATGTCATAAATGGTGCTGTCAAGTGCTACCTTTTCTGCTATTGCCTACTTTTCGTTCTGCCAGGACCACATGGACTGGTATTCTTGTAAAGATTTGTTAAGATTTTGTAAAGATTTGTCACATCTACATTGAAACGTGGAGTGAAATCGGTTGTGTGTGTCAATGAACAACACAATCTGAGCATGTGCTGGAGCAGCCTGCGAGTGGTGCCTTGTTTCCGGCACCAACATAATATGCCCACAATTTACTAACTCTAGCCCATAACATCTTTGGAATGTGGGAGGAAACCAGAGCATCAGGGAGAGACCCACATAATGAAGGGGAGAACACACAGCAGACAGCAGCAGGAAAGTACCAGGAATTGACCACCTCTATAAGAGAGAATCTAACCACTTACCCTGGCACTGACATCACCGAGATCCCCACCATTCGTCTCTTGGGATTGACCGGAAACTCAGCTGGAACAACCACATATATACAGGAGCAGGTCAGAAGCATGGTGAGTGGCTCCTGACAAAGCTTTTCCATCAATGAAGTACAAATCCAGATCAGATGGAATATTTCTCAACTGTTTTGCTGAGTGCAGTATCAATAACTCTCATGAAATTTGATGGCATCCGAGACAAATCAGCCCATTAGATTAGCTTCCCATCATCAACCATTGTATAACCACCAGTGCATAGTGTGTACCACTTACAGAATGCATTGCAATCATTAATCCCGGCTAATCTTATACCATCCCAACCCCTAAATCTCCACAAAAAGGCATCACACACATGGAATTTCACCACCAACTACTGGCTCCCTTCCAACTCGTGTACCATCTGACTGAGGAAAATGTTACCAACACTCCATTTTCAGTCAGTCTAGGTCATGGCAACCTCTCCTGAGCAGCATCATGGGAGGATCTTCCTTTCACGGAAAGATCCTCCTGCTGTGGTTCAAGGACAAATTGGGGTAGGCAATAAATGCTGTTCTTGATGGCAACACTCCGATCCTGAAAATGAAGGAACATAAATCTTCATGGGGTCAATGTATTGACCCCTCTTGTGGGACAGAATGCAGCTATTTGATCTCGCAACACATCAAGAGACCTGTAGAAAAACGTTGCTGACTGGCACGCTCCAAGCTGCAGGAATCTGTGCTGAGGGACACACTGAAGGGCCACCACCACAAGGACTCGGTGTGGAAGGTTCCTTCAGCTACTGGACTGGGTTGGGCCTGGTCGAGTGAAGAAGCTTCTGAATTATTGTAGTAGTGTACTAGCCCAGGGGGGCAAATGAGTGGTGCCAGTGCTAGTGTTTGTAACATTGCTTAACGCATTCTCTACGTATTTATTTATTTATTGAGCTACAGTGTGGAGTAGGCCCTTCTGACCCTTTGAGACACACCAGTCAACAACCCCCGACTTAACCCTAGTCTAATCAGAGGAACATTTACAATGGCAAATTAACCTAATCACCGATATGTCTTTAGACTTTATGGGCAAACCGGAGCACCTGGAGGAAACCTGCGGGGCCACGGGGAGAACGTGCAAACTCCTTACAGACAGCAGCGGGAATTGAATCCAGGTTTCTGGAGCTCTAAAGCATTGTGCGAAGCACTACACTACTGTGCTGAATGTTAGAATGAAAATGTGTTACGTGGTTTATTCTTGTAATTTTTTTAAAATTATGGATAAAGTTTACTTTGGTTAAAAATCAGTCAGGCACATTGATTGTAATGTACCACTGTGTTAGGCTGTTGTTTGACAAGTTGCTAAGAACTTTATTCTAATTTAGACACAAAGCCCAAGATGTCATGATAGGGTAGTGGCTAGCGTGATCCTATTACAATGCGTGACCACGTGGATTTCCTCTGGCTACTTCAGTTTCCTCCCACATTCCAAAGATTACGGAGTCAATAGGTTAACTGGTTGCATGGTTTCCCTGGGCCAGGAAGGCCTGTAACCTGGTTGTATCTCTAAATAAATAATAAATCAATTGTGAACGATTTGCAAAGTCAATTGTTCTGGGAGTGAGTTTTACCTTTTGAAATTTTAGACCATTTCAGAAACTGAAATAGCTCCCTCTCCGGAGACTTTACCTGAAACTTCGACTACTCCAGTCCTGCTGAAGGGTCTCAGCCCTAAACATCAATTGTATTTGCTTCCATAAATGCTGCCTGGCCTGCTGAGTTCCCCCAGCATTTTGCCTGTTTTTTTTGCCCCAGTACAAGCTAGGCAGTGCAACTCTAGAACACTAGCTGATATCCATTAAATCATCTAGCCATCAGGAATTGATTCATGATCTTCTTGTCTAAGTGCATCACTTTCCAATATTGGTCATCTAAACAATTTTAGGAAGTGTCACAGCTGATTCATTACTAAGTGGGAGAGCACTTTAACCGTTCAGTTACCTTTCTGATTTGTCGAAATCTTGCAATAATTTCCTTTTGTCATGTATACTGCATATTTACTTCTATCCCTGATTTTATGGGTAGTACAATCAACTCACACTGGGAGTTCCGGAATTGTTGGGGAGGTTCATTGCAACAGGACTTATCCAAGTTTTTTTGACGATTAGTAAAATATACACGCAGCAGTACCACCTCATTAAACATGCTGTGCCATCCAGATGAATGGTCTCGGCCCAACACGTCAACTCTTTATGCTGCCCGATTTGCTCAGTTCCTCCAACATTTTGTGTGTGTTACGCTGGATTTCCAGAATCTCTTGTGTTTATGCTACTGCTCTTCATTCTTGGACAGAACCTATACAAACGCCGACTGAAACATCTTATTACATGTAGTAATTAAATGTGGCAGGAGGAGAAGATGGTGGCAGCCCTCCGGTGAAAAATGATATTGTATCTGTTAAATAGGGGCCGTGGACAATTCGGATTTGATGGAGAATGGACGTGAAAGCACAGAGGAACACCTGGAGAAATTTCTGAAACGCCCGTTCGCTGCTGTCGTTACTGTGTGGTCGGGAATCTTTTGGAGGGTAGGCCTCAAAATCCCCGGCCTTGCCTGCTTTAGACGACCGAGAGGGAGGTCGAATCGTTCGGACAGAGATGGCGCTCAGTACTCAGTGTCGGAGAGCTGATCGGAGCTCGAAGTTTTCGGATGACTCAGAGTCGGATTGTGGTCGGGCATGGCAGGGAGAGTTTTTCTTCCTTCTCCCGTCTGCGTGAGGTGTGGGACATTTGAGAAACTTTGAACTTTACTGTGCTCATGGACTTCTTCATCACGTTATGGTATTGTTGCACTGTTGTAACTATATGTTAAAATTATGTGGTTTTGTCAGTTTTTCCAGTCTTGGTTTGTCCTGTGTTTTGTGATATCACACCAGAGGAAATATTTTATCATTTCTTAATGCATGCATTACTAAATGACAATAAAAGAGGACTACGTGTCTTCATAATCTAATTGTCCAATGGTGGTTTACTTGTGTCTAAGATTAGGGGACACAGCAACAAAATAGAAGGGCGTCCTTCTAGAACAGAGATCAGGAAGAGTTTCTTTAGCCAGGAAGTGGTGAATCCGTGGAATTCGTTGCCACAGGTAGCTGTGGAGGCCAAATCTTTAAGTATATTTAAGGAAGAGGTTTATATATTTTTTATTGGTCAGGACAGGAAGGGATACGGGGTGGGGGAAGGCAGGAGATTGGAGCTGAGAGGAAACTGGATCAGCCATGGTGAGAGAGCGGGCAGACTTGATGGGCCAAATGGCCTAATTCTGCTCCTATATCTTATATTCTTATGGTCTAAAATTAATGCATATGATTAAAAGTACCATTTAATCCTATTAAGTTTGTCTTTGCCTCTGCGAATCGCTGACAGTGACAATGACTGCAGATAATAGAGCAGATGGATCTCTCCTCGGGTCGGGCTGTTGTGTGGAGCACGGTGGATTACAGTGGTACGGGGAGAAAAATTTCACTCAAACACGCCGTGGTTGCTAAACAATTGATATCGATGTATAATTCCGACTCTGCGCCCCAAGCTCAGTTTCCAGGAGAGCCGACCAGGAGGTAACTAACAATAGTTCAGCGGTAAAAGCTGACCGCATCACGCACAAACAGAAGAAAATCTACAGATGCTGGAAACGTCAGCTCCAATTGAACAGGTGTTACAGGAGCAGACTGAGAACAGTCCCAACTCACTATGCCGAAGTAATATCCTCTTCAAAGCTCCGGCTTCGCACAAAGCTTCCTGATTATATCCACTTAAATGATTCTGACATTTCTTATGCGTTATTTTCGAAGACTGTCTAAAGTTTTAAGAGTAATATTTTCCTTATTCTGTTATCGCATTACACCTAACACCATTGTCGAAGGTTTCTGAAATCTTTATTATTTTTAGTTAAATTCAGCAAACTTATTAATTTAAACAAAGCACCTTGTTTTAAACAAATGACTTGCGGAAGAAAAATCACTCATTCAGACTCACTGAAATGTTAGCACATGTCTTAAAGGAGCATTCCACTGCATCTTCAGACTGAATCACTGGGCTCTGTGTTGTTGCCAGCTTCTCTCCAGCTTTGGTTCCACTGTACCTGCAAGTCTAGTCATGCATTACATTATAGTGTTATTACTGTTAGCAACAAGCTCAAACAAAAATACATATGAAAGAGGATGAGATATTTTTTCATTTGCTATACAGCCAGATAATACAACAGATGTCTGACACTTCAGTAACAGTATTACTTACATGTAGGTATCAATTTCAAATGTCAAAAGTAACAAAACTACAATTTAAAAGTTAGATTTTCTAGATTTAGCACGAGCAAATTTGTTGATGATACTGGAAATGTCTATTTCACGCAGAAGTTCATGTTCAGTGCTCATTAGAGTGAGATTGTTCAATCTGTTTTGACCCATGGTGATCCTTAGTTCATTTTTAATACTTTTCAGTTTTGAAAATTTGCGTTCTCCACTGCAGTTGGTAACCATGAGTGACAAATAGATGCGCAAGGCATTTTCTACATTTGGAAAACATGACTCTGAAGAATTGTCAGTTATCAAACGGTACAACTGCAACTCTACAAGGTCTTGTTTGGTGCCAACATGAGAAGCAAGTTCAGTTTCCAACAGTTCAGTAAACTGCACAAATTCTTCATTAAGACTTTCTTCCAGATCTTCCAGATATGATTTAATGAGATTTGATGACCTCATTGCGATCTCTTCAGGTGTAAACAACTGTAACTGATGAAGGAATCCAAAAACACCATTCACCTTTAGATAAGCTTCCTGCCTTTTTGACAAGGCAGAAAGCAAGCTCTCAATAATGGCAGGAAATGTTTGGCTTTTAAACTTCTGAGAAGGCGTCTGAGATTCAACAAGTGGATCAAGAGTGCTGTAACCACTGGAATCATCATACGCACGATTTTGCTTGTGTTTTCTTTGAGTTTGCTGTTGATAATCTTCACACAGTCAGATCCTTGGCTTTTTGCTCAATGTCTGAAAAAGTAAACCACATAGCTTATACTTTATACTTTATTCACAAGACAAAGATCACAAGACAAAGGAGCAGAAGTAGGCCATTTGGCCCATCGAGTCTGCTCCGCAGTTCCCCCATGAGCTAAACTATTCACTTATCTAGTTCCAATTTCCGGCTTTTTCCCCATATTCCTTGATACCCTGACTAATTAGATACCTGTCAATCTCCTCCTTAAACACCCTCAATGATCCTCCACAGCTCCACAGCTCCACAGCTGTATGTGGCAACGAATTCCACAAATCCACGACCCTCTGGCTAAAAAAATTTCCCCTCATCTCTGTTTTAACTGGGTACCCTCTAATTCTAAGACTATAGCCTCTTGTCCTGGACTCACCCACCACGGGAAACAACCTTTCCACATCTACTCTGTCCAACCCGTTCAACATTCAAAAAGTTTCTATGAGATCCCCTCTCATTCTTCTATACTCTAATGTCGCCAAGCAACTGATACTAGAGCGTATAATCATCACAGCGATATTTGATTCTGCACTTCTCGCTCCCTGGAGTACAAATCGATAGTAGATATTAAAAATTTAAGTTATAAACCATAAATAGAAAATAGAAAAGGGAAAGTAAGGTAGTGCAAAAAAAAACGAGAGGCAGGTCCGGATATTTGGAGGGTACGGCCCAGATCCGGGTCAGAATCCGTTCAGCAGTATTATCACAGTTGGAAAGAAGCTGTTCCCAAATATGGCCGTACGAGTCTTCAAGCTCCTGAGCCTTCTCCTGGAGGGAAGAGGGACGAAAAGTGTCTTGGCTGGGTAGGTCATGTCCTTGATTATTCTGGCAGTACTGCTCTGACAGCGTGCGGTGTAAAGTGAGTCCAAGGACACAAGATTGGTTTGTGTGATGTGCTGCACTGTGTTCATGATCTTCTGCAGCTTCTTCCAGTCTTGGACAGGACAACTTCCATACCAGGTTGTGATGCACCGTAGAAGAATGCTTTCTATGGTGCATCTATAAAAATTAGTGAGGGTTTTAGGGGACAGGCCAAATTTCTTTAGCTTTCTCAGGAAGCAGAGGTGCTGGTGGCCCTTCTTGGCAGTGGACTCTGCTTGGTTGGACCAAGTCAGGTCATTTGTGATATTGACCCTGAGGAACCTAAAGCTTTTGACCTGTTCCACTTGCGCACCACTGATGTAAATAGGGTCGTGCGGTCCGCCACTCTTTCTGAACTCAACAACCAATTCCTTCGTCTTGCTGACGTTGAGGGATAGGTTATTGTCTTCACACCATACCACCAGGTTCTTAATTTCCTCTCTGTACTCAAACTCATCATTACCTGAGATACGGCCTACAATTATTGTGTCATCAGCAAACTTATACATTGAGTTCGATGGAAACTTGACTACACAATCATGGGTGTACAGTGAGTACAGCAGGGGGCTGAGTACACAGCCTTGTGGGGCACCGGTGCTCAGAGTGATTGTAGAGGAGAGCTTCTCCCCTATGTTTACAGCCTGGGTCCTGTCTGTGAGAAAGTTGAAGATCCAGCTGCAGATCTGAGTGCTAAGGTCCAGGTTCCGGAGCTTAGGAATCAGTTTATTTGGAATGATGGTATTAAAGGCAGAGCTGTAGTCAATGAAAAGGAGCCTTACATATGCGCCTTTATTCTTCAGGTGTTCTAATGAGGAATGTAGGGCCAGAAGATGCCATCTGCCATTGACCTGTTACTCCGGTAGGCGGATTGCAAAACGTTGAGGTTGACCGGTAGGCTGTGGTTGATGTGTGCCATAACCAATCGCTAGAAGCACTTCATAGCAATTGATGTCAGTGCCACAGGTCGATAGTGATTCAGGCATGCCACCTTGCCCTTCTTCGGCACCGGGATTATCGTTGCCTTCTTAAAACACGAGGGGATCTTAGACTGAAGCAAGGAGCAGCTGAAGATGTTAGCAAACACTCCAGCTAGCTTACTTGTGCAGGCCCGGAGAACCCATCCCAGGACACCATCTGGGCCCATTGCCTTCCCTGGATTTATCTTCAGGAAGGCCCTTCTAATGTCCTCCTCGGTGACGACGAATCTCGATGCCACCAGGTCCGGTTCACCCGGAGGGAGTAAGACAGTCCTCTTCTGTTTGAATCTTGCGCAGAATACGTTAAGTTCATCAGGAAGAGAAGCACCACAGATATTGATATTCCCAGCCTTTTCTTTGCGCCCAGTGATCTCATTTAGACCCTGCCATAGTCTACTGGCATCTCTCTGGTTAGCCTGGGCTTCCAACTTGGCTCGATATTGACTCTTGGCGCCCTTAATGGCTTTCCAGAGTTCACGCCTGGATTCCGTGTAGTGACTGGTATCCCCAGACCTAAAAGCCGCAGTTCTGGCCTTCAAAAAGGACTTGACCTCATAATTCATCCAAGGTTTTCGGTTAGGGAATACCCGGATCGTCTTGCGAGACACACAGTCCTCTGTGCATTTCCAGATAAAGTCCGTGACAGCTGAGGCATACTCATCAAGGTTAACTGCCGAGTCCTTGAATACTAACCAGTCCACCGATTCAAAACAGTCACGGAGGACCTCATCCGTTTCCTCCGTCTAACGCGACACCACTTTTGACACCGTGACCTCCCGCTTCAGTTTCTGTTTGTAAGCCGGGAGGAGGAGTACAGCCTGATGGTCCGATTTTCCGAAGTGAGGTCATGGGATGGACTGGTAGGCACCCTTGACTGCTGTGTAGCAGTGATCAAGTATATTCAGACCTTTAGTGGGGCAGGAGACATGTTGGTATAACTTTGGCAGCGCCTTTTTTGAGGTTGGCCTGGTTAAAGTCCCTGGCTGTAATGAGCAAAGCCTCCGGATACCTGGTCTCAAGTTCACTGATGTTGGCATACAGTATGTATGCTTGAATGTATCCATGCAAGGACACATAGAGTGCACAAGCTGTGTTCAAGTCTTGGCCAGAAGATTGCAAAGAAGTACTGGTCATTTGAAAACGCTGTAATACTTGATCGCACAATATGATCATTATTCCTGTTTCCAACTTCATCATGTTTGAAAGTAGTCCACGAGCCTGTTGTCGACACTCTGCCTTCTGATCATTTTTATTTGAAATGTCATCCAAGACTTGTTTTATTGCAGAAAAGCTGTGTAAAAGTGCATTCGTCTGGTATCTGACATCCTTTTCACAATGGACAAATGAGCATCACCATCAGATAATACAGCAGAAAGGAGATCCCACTGATAAGTAGAAGCAGAAAAAAATGTGTACAGGCTTTCTACAAATTGAAAGAAAATTAATGTTTCTTGACAACATTCAGTAGCACATTTTCCAACCAAATTTAGTGAATGTGCAAAACATGGAATGTAATCTGCAAACTCATTCAGCTCTTTAATTTGTGCTTGTAAGCCACTATACCTGCCACTTATGTTGCTGGCATTGTCATAACTTTGACCACGGCAGTCTTTTATATCAATGTCATTTTCCTTTAAAAAGCGAGCTGTTCAGCACTATGACCTTCCATATCCAAAGACTTCACAAATCTTTCGACTGGTCCAGATGGCAAAACATAGCGCACAGTCAAAGTCAGCTGGTCCACATTAGATATATGTGGAGTAGAATTCAATGAAACAGAATAATACTTGTATTTCTTCACTTCACCGATAATGTGATCCAGTATGCTGGATCCAATCAGATCAATGAATTCCTCACATGTTGTTTTAGATAGGTATGATTTATGTCCCCTTCCTTGGTTTGCATGAGCGTTTATACCATGACACAGCAAGGAGCCAACACACGTCTGCACACACATACTGTACCACGCAGCATGCAGCTCCCCCGACATGGAAACAACAGTGTTGCCAGATCGTCGTTGTTGTGGCGTGGATGAAATCACAGAGTGTTGCATTACTGGTAGGTACAAGGCAGTTTCTTTACTCAACAAAACAATGTTACAGCAGGCAGAACCCCTGGCAGAACAGGTCTAACCACCTTGTGATTGAGGCTCGATATTTATTTGTGAAACACAAAGGATGGTTCATGTTACATTATTATCAACCCATAATACATTGTTTGGTATGTTATGTGCTAACATAGAGGACAATTCATATTCAAAAAGCATAGATATGGTGTCTTCGCAACTACCTGTAAACTTAGCATTCTTGTCTCAGAGGCGCCAGAGATGCATTGTTAGAAATAAATCTTGATGAAGGCAATGCAGTGGATATTGACTACATGGACTTTAGCAAGGTTAAACAACAACAAACAACAAAGGACCCAGCTCCAATCCCAATGGCAATCCATTAGTGACACTCCTCCAATCAGAGAGACAGCCATCTACTCCCACTATTTGGCACTCCCATAAAGCCAATGTCTAATCCAATTTACTACCTCATCCTGAATGCCAATCAACTGAAACTTCTTGACTAACCTCCCATGTGGGAACTTGTCGTATGCCTTGCTAAAGTCCATGTAGACAATATCCACTGCCTTGCCTTCATCAATTTTCCAGGCAACTTGCTTGAAAAACTCTATAAGATTGGTTAGATATGACCTACCATGCACAAAGCCATGTTGACTATCCCTAATCAGTCCATGTCTATCCAAATACTCATTTATCTGGTCCCTTAGAATTCCTTCCAATCACTTTCCTACTACAGATGTCAGGCTTTCTGGCTATAATTTCCTGGTTTATATTTAGAGCCTTTCCTGAACAGCAGGACAGAACTGGCTATCCTCCAATCCTCCAGCATTTCACCTGTCGCTAAGAATTATTTAAATATCTCTGCAGGGGCTCCGGCAAATTTCTTCACGTGCCTCCCACAGGGTTCAAGGGAACACCTCGTCAGGTCCTGGGGATTTAACCACCTAATTTGCCTTAAAACAGCAAACACCTCCTCTTCTGTAATCTGTATAGTGTTCATGAAGTGAATGCTGCTTTGCTTCACTTCTATAGACTCTGTGACTGCCTCCTGGGTGAATACAGATGGGAAGAATTCATTTAAGAACATCTCCACCTGTTTTGTCTCCACACATTGATTATCATTCTGATCTTCCAGAGGACCAGTTTTGTCCCTTACAATCCTAGTGCTCTTAATATATCTGTAGAATCCCTTAGGATTCACCTTATCTGTTAGGATAACCTCATACCTTCTTTTAATGTTCCTGATTTCTTTCTTTAAGTGTTCTCTTGCATTTCCTATACTCCATAAGCACCTCATTTATTTCTACCTGCCTATATCTGCAATGCGCATGGCCAAGTGGTTAGGGTGTTGGGCTCACGATCTGAAGGTTGTGGGTTCGAGTCTCGGCCAAGGCAGCATGTTGTGTCTTTGAGCAAGGCACTTAACCACACACTGCTCCAGTCCACCCAGCTGAAAATGGGTACTGGCAAAATGCTGGGGGTTAACCTTGCGATAGACTGGCGTCCTATCTGTTGTACTCTCAGTCGCTTCACACCACAGGAACCGGCCTGATGGGCCACAAAGGCTCGGGGCAGACTTTGACTTGATATCTGCAATGCACCTCCTTATTTTTCTTAATCAGGCTTTAATATCTCTTGAAACACAAGGTTCCCTACATTTCTTATCTTTACAGATACATACAAGCTTTGGACTCTTAACATTTCACTTTTGAAGGTCTCCCTCCTACCAAGTACACAGCCTGTCCCAATCCACACTTGCCAGATCCTTTCTGATACCATCAAAATTGGCCCTTCTCCAATTTAGAATCTCAACCTGCAGACAAGACCTATCCTTTTCCACATTTACTTTGAAACTAATGGCATTATGATCACTAGATGCAAAGTATTCCCCTATACAATCTTTTGTCACCTGTCCAGTCTCATTCTCTAATAGCAGATCAAGTCTCGCACACTCTTTAGTTGGATCTTCTATGTTCTGATTAAGGAAACTTTCCTGAACACATTTGACAAATTCTATCCCATCTAGTAGTGCTGACTAGTGGTGTAGTGACATCAGCACTGGACTTCGAAACGAGTGGTCCCCAGTTTGAATCTGGCCGGCTCCTTGCACGCACTCCATCCGTGCTGGGTTGAGCATCAAGCTGGCAACTCGGCCTCATAAAAGACAGTCAGAACGCTACAGAAATGGCAAAAATGGCACCTGATCCTCAACAAGGTGCGAAAAGGAAAAATCCCATCTGGTCCTTTTACAGGATAGGAAGCTCAGTCAGTATGTGGAAAGTTAAAATCACCTACCATACAACCTTATATTTCTCGAAACAGTCTGCAATCTCTCTACGAATTTGTTCTTCCGAATCCTGCGGTCTGTTTGGCTGGTCTGTAGCATAGCCCTGTTAAAATGGTCATACCTTTCTTATTCCTCATTCCTACCCATAATGCCTCACTAGATGAGTTCTCTAGTCTCTCCTGACAGAGCACTGCCGTGAAATTTTTCCTGACTAATAATCCACCCCCCTCTTTTAATCCCTCTTGTGCTGTTGCATCTAAAACAACATCACCCCGGAATATTGAGTTGCCAGTCCTGCCCCTCCTGTGACCAAACCTCACTCGTGGATACAATATCCTAATTCCATGTGTTGATCAATGCCCTGAGCTCATCTGCCTTTCCTACAATACTTCTTGCATTGAAGTATACGCAGTTCAGGACATTAGTCGCACCATGCTCAACCTTTTGATTCCTGGCTTTGGCTGAGGTCTCAACAACATCTGTCTCCACAAACTCTCCCCTAAGTGTTCTGGCTCGCTGGTTCCCATGCCCTGCGACTCTGGTTTAGTATCTGGCAGTGTACTCCACATTCCAGCCTCACTGCATAAAAATGTTTTCCTTCCTGTCCCCTTCCTTTTATTTTCTTGACCCTGACGCTTTACAAACTGGTCTCACTATTTACTCTGTCCAGACCACTAGTAATTTAAATAATTTAGCTCTATTAGATCTCCCTCTCTTCTATTAAGAACATTGCTTATCTCTCCATCCTGTGTATCTGTGATTCTCAACCCAGGAACCAATGTTCTGGCTGCTCTAAAGTGGCAACCAATTTTGGTTGCTTTATTAGAGCAAGTTGAAGCCAGGCCAGCATCTCATAAAAAGCTGGGCATGTCTTCTCTGCTTTTATAGCCTGTGCCTCTATTGATAGTTTGGGATCACCATCATTTCGGACTCTGAAATTATGTGCTATCGGTAAGCAGTCTTTGTCTTTGTTCATCACACATACAGTATGTACTTAACAGGAAAACATAGTATATACTATTAATATAATGAAAATATAATGAAACAACTGAAAATTGAAGGTAATTGTGAATATTCAGCAGGCTGGTTGCAGAAATTTAAGAAAAGGCAGGGCATTAAATTTTTAAAGCCCCTGCTGGTCATGAAAATCTAGCACCAGAACAAGTGTCACTAACACCAGAGCATGTCTACAAGGTTGATTGTTTTTATACCTTACATAAACCCTAAAAAATAAATACAAATACCATGTACTGTAACCTTTTAATCAAAACGTGACATTGCAGGGGGAGACTGAAAGCATGCCATTGTGCAACAGCTGATTCAGTAAGTCTCCCAGAGCTGCTGTGTGGTTTTTGATACCCTGCGCACATTATATTTTCATAACATTAATGGTATGTAATAATTTTTACTGTTGGTGCATATGTGAGGTGAAGAACCGCAATATAAAGACAGCTTATGGTAGCACAGAAATTCAGAGTCAGAAATGAAGGCGATCCCAAGCTATCTCATTATATATTAAAAAATCAGAAAAAAATCCAAAATCCAAAACACTTCTGGCCCCAAGCTTTTCAGATATCCTGTATTGGTAAAAGACCATAAGACCAACAGGCATAGGAGCAGAATTAGGCCATTCAGCCCATCAGATCCCTCTACCATTTCATCATGGCTGATCCCAGTTCAACTTAGTAAGATAGAAATTAGTATTAGCATTGAAACGTTTCAGTCTGTGAAGTTATTTTCCAGTCTATTAAACTTATCAAACTTCTTTGTGTTTTATGTAGGAACAAAAGGAATAACATAATATAGTACTGGAGGAGTAACATAATATAGGTTAGATGCTGTTAGATCATCTAAAGATGTTAAACACAATTTCTCAAAGAAATAACCAAGTAAGCAAGCCAGATTTTTCTGCTTTCTAACAGCAAAACAGGGTGACACGGTAGTGTAGTGGTTAACACAACCCGGGTTTAACAGGGTGGCACGGTAGTGTAGTGGTTAGCACAACCCGGGTTTAACAGGGTGGCACGGTAGCGTAGTGGTTAGCACAACCCGGGTTTAACAGGGTGGCACGGTAGCGTAGTGGTTAGCACAACCCGGGTTTAACAGGGTGGCACGGTAGCGTAGTGGTTAGCACAACCCGGGTTTAACAGGGTGGCACGGTAGCGTAGTGGTTAGCACAACCCGGGTTTAACAGGGTGGCACGGTAGCGTAGTGGTTAGCACAACCCGGGTTTAACAGGGTGGCACGGTAGCGTAGTGGTTAGCACAACCCGGGTTTAACAGGGTGGCACGGTAGCGTAGTGGTTAGCACAACCCGGGTTTAACAGGGTGGCACGGTAGCGTAGTGGTTAGCACAACCCGGGTTTAACAGGGTGGCACGGTAGCGTAGTGGTTAGCACAACCCGGGTTTAACAGGGTGGCACGGTAGCGTAGTGGTTAGCACAACCCGGGTTTAACAGGGTGGCACGGTAGCGTAGTGGTTAGCACAACCCGGGTTTAACAGGGTGGCACGGTAGCGTAGTGGTTAGCACAACCCGGGTTTAACAGGGTGGCACGGTAGCGTAGTGGTTAACACAACCCGGGTTTAACAGGGTGGCACGGTAGCGTAGTGGTTAACACAACCCGGGTTTAACAGGGTGGCACGGTAGCGTAGTGGTTAACACAACCCGGGTTTAACAGGGTGGCACGGTAGCGTAGTGGTTAACACAACCCGGGTTTAACAGGGTGGCACGGTAGCGTAGTGGTTAGTACAACCCGGGTTTAACAGGGTGACACGGTAGCGTAGTGGTTAACACAACCCGGGTTTAATTCCCACTGCTGTCTGCGAGGAGTTTGCAAGTTCTCCCTGTGATGCAATGGATTTGCTCTGGGTGCTTCAGTTTCCTCCCACAGTCCAAAGACATACTGGTTGACAGGTTAATTGGTTATTGTAAACAGTCCTGTGATTAGGCCGGGTTTAAGCTGGGCACTGCGACTCAAAGAACTGGAAGGGCCTATTCGAGGCTGTATCTCAATAAATAAATAAATAAATTGACAAACTCTATCTAGACTTTACAATATTTGATAGGTTTCACTGGGATCCCCCCCACCTCAATATTCTAAACTCCAGCAAGTACAGGCCCAGAGCCATCAAACGTTCTTCATATGATAACCCTTTCATTCCCAGAATCATTCTCGTGTACCTCTTCTGAACCTTCTCCAATGTCAGCACGTTCTTTACGGGGCCCAAAACTGTTTACAATACTCCAAGTGAGGCCTCACCAGTGCTTACTGTATATGAAGACTCAACATTACATTCTTGATTTAATATATTGTAGTCCTCTCAAAATTAGTGCTAATATTGTACTTGTCTTCATTACCACCAACTCAGCCTGCAAGTTAACCTTTAGGAAATCCTGCACAAGGTCTATATTCAGACCCAGCATGAAAAAAAAATCCATAAAATATAACAAAAAAAAATCACCTACAAGATTGATTTGGACAATGAAAAAAATTCACACTGATTTCCAAAAAGGTCGAGATAAGCATTTTAAAAATTAGTCACTTACTTTAAATTATTGTTATTTCCCTTTGTAGATGGGAGGGAAAAATTAATAAATCTATTTCTTTGGTACAATATTGTGAATGAATACAACCCTTGATAATTTCTTTTTATCTTTTTCCATAAATTAATTGTTAGTATTTTTATCTTTTTGCGTTAATATTTTGAGATCTGTAAATACTTCAATATGCATTTTATCAATTGACAATAGGAACAAAGAAAATGTAAAATCTAACACTCTAGAAAAATAATATGTGTAAAATATATCAGGTATTTGTTGAGGCTGCTGGTGCAACTGCATTCCACTCTCTGAACTAACTGGCCCTGACTGCTCATTCATTTTCACAGAATTCTCAGGTTAGTTAACTATTGTTTCATTCTTATAACAAAATGTTTCATAAACAAAAGAATTCAGCAAATACTGGACATCCAGAGTAACGCAGAGAAACACACAGACTTGCTCATAATCAGTAAAAATGAAGAGCTAACTGCGACTTCAGGAAGAGGAAGGAAGATGAACATGCACCAGTCTGTATTGGGGAACGGGCAATGGAGAGAGTCAGCAATTTTAATTTCCGGAGTGTTAACATATGAGATAACGTCTTGGGCCGAGCACATTGATTCAATCATGAGGAAAGCATGCAAGCATTTTGGCTTCCTAAGGAGGTTAAGGAAGTTTGGCGTATTATCAAACAATCTTGCAAACCTCTACAGAGGCATCACTGTAAGTTTGCTGACTGGCTACACTATTGTTGTCATATGACAATTTGAACACACAGCAAGGTAAGAATCTACTGAGAGTAGCGGACTCATAGGCACGTTCTTCCCCACGGTCTGTATTATCCACAGTAGCTATTCCACTTAAGGAGTTCAAGTTTAATTGTCATTCAACAATACATGAATACCCACAAGCACAGCCAAATGAAACAACATTCCTGCGGGGCCAAGGTACAAAACACAGTACCTTACATAGCACAAGGCACATATAACACACACAAGATAGCAGTAAACATTCAGTCACACAAAAAGATATAATTATAGCCCAAGTCGATGAATGTTGTTGACAAGTGCAAACATTCTGCAGATGAATCCAATCCCGCTTGTCTTTTACTGAGCAAACACTGGAGAGCAGCACTAATGTCGCATAGACGTTGTGCCACACTGCATTGGGGTACCATCTCTAATGCCTCCCTCCTGGGTGCTGCAAACAGGCAACACTGAGGCATGAGACCTGGTCCTCAGTGCAACCGAGTCCATGCCATTGGTTTCTCCAATAGGCCGATGAACCGGTCTCGCAGCATTCTACACTATCAATGTCCAACAGGATCTTCCGATCACAAGAAAAGCGACTAACAATCGCTCACTGTTCAACTGCACATTGGCTCCAACGTCTCTCTTTAGCAGGCTGCAGCAGCTCCAGCTTCTCTAGCTCCTCTACCAATAAGCAACTTGCTGAAGGGTAAACCTGCAGCAATTAAAGTTCTTCACGTAGCACAGTACCTCAGGATCATAAAAAAGATGTTTTAAAAAGACAATGACTCCTTTGGTTGGCCCTGTAGAGGGCAGTGTGTCCGAGCACACTGCCATCTTACCGGAATGCGACATCCATCATCAAGAATCCCACCATGAGGGTCTTGTCATTTTCTCACAGGACCTACAGAAGAGCTACTTCCTTTCAACTATTCATTTCTGAACCATCCAACACAACGGTAATCACTCCAGTTTAGCAACACCATAGATCAATTTGCACTAAAATGGAATTTGTTTTTTTCTTGACTGTACTTGCATTTTTTCTTGCAATAAGTATATTATTTATGATTTTCTTGTGAATGCTATTTATATGATGCTATAAGATTTTCATTACGCCTGTTTATACATTTTACTTGTGCATATAATAGTAAACTTGACTTCAAATCTTACCGTGATCACTACCCTCTGGCTAAAGGAATTACTCCTCACCTCTGCTCTGGTCCTAAACCCACCAGACATTTTCTCCATATCAACTATATCTGGACTTTACAATATTTGATAGGTTTCACTGAGATCCCCCCCCCCCACAATATTCTAAACTCCAGCGAGTACAGGCCCAGAGCCATCAAACGTTCTTCATATGATAACCCTTTCATTCCCAAAATCACTCTCGTGAACCTCTTCTGAACCCTCTCTAATGCCAGCACATTCTTTATGGGCCCAAAACTGCTTACAATACTCCAAGTGAGGCCTCACCAGTGCTTGCTGTACATGAAGACTCAACATTACATTCTTTCTTTTATATTGTAGACCTCTCAAAATTAGTGCTAATATTGTATTTGCCTTCACTACCACCAACTCAACCTCCAAGTTAACCTTTAGGAAATCCTGCACAAGGACTCCCAAGTCCCTTTGCACCTCTGATTTTTGAATTGTCTCCATTTAGAAAATAGTTTACACCTTTATTCCTTCTATCAAAGTACAAGAGCATACACTTCCTGACATTGTGTCCCATGTGCCGCTTCTTTCTTTGGTTCTTCTCCTAAGATGTCTATGTCCTTCTGTAGACTCCCTGTTTCCTCAAAACTACTTGCTCCTCTATCTATCATCATATTGTCTGCAAACTTGGCCACAAAGCCATCAATTCCATCATCCAAATCATTGACATATAACATAAAAAGAATCGGTCCCAACACTGACCCCTGCGGAATATCACTAATCACTGAGCGCCAATCAGGAAAAGTGCCCTTATTCCCATTCTTAGCCTCCTGCCAGTCAGACAATCTTCTATCTATGCTAATATCTATCCTGTTCTTTCTTGTTAGCAGCCTCATGTGTGGCACCTTGTCAAAAGTCTTCTGAAAATCCAAATAAACAACATCCACTGACTCTCCTTTGTCTATCCAGCTTGTTATTTCCTTAAAGTATTCCAACAGATTTGACTGTCAAGATTTCCCTTTAACATAACCATGCTGACTTTGGCCTATTTTATCATGTGCCTCCAAGTATCCTGAAGCCTCGTCCGTAATATTGAACTCCAACATCTTCCCACTGAGGTCCGACCAACTGGCTTTCATCTTTCTTTCTTCCGTCTCCCTCTCTGGAGTGACATTTGCAATTTTCCAGTCCTCCAGAACCATTCCAGAATCTAGTGATTATTGAATATCATTACTAATGCCTCGACAATCTCTTCAGCTACTTCTTTCAGAACCCTGATGGTAGTCCATCTAGTCCAGGTGACTTATCTACTTTCAGACCTTTCATCTTCCCAAACACCTTCTCTTAAGCAATAGCAATAACACACTCACCTCTGCCCCAGACTCTCTCAAGTTTCTGGCATACTGCTGGTGCCTTGCACAACTTTTTAAGTTTCTCCGCCATTTCTTTGCCCCTATTATTACCTCTCCAACATCATTTTCCTGCATTGAAGAGGTAACACATCTGAAACAGTTGTGGTGTCCTCTTTTATATTATTGGGTAGCTTACCTTCATTGTTCATTTTTTTTCTACTCATTGTTTTTCAGTTGCCTTCTGTTGGTTTTTAAAAGCTTCCCAAACCTCTAACTTCACACTAACTTTTGCTATATTATGTGCTATTTTGCTTTTATCCCTTCTTTGACTTCCCTTGTCAGCCATGGGTGGGTCATTTTCCCTTTAGAATACTTCTTATTTGAGATGTAGCTATCCTGCACCTTCTGTGTTGCTCCCAGAAACTCCAGCCACTGCTGCTCTGCCATCATCCTCACTAGTGTCCCCTTCCAATCAACTTTGGCCAGGTCCTCTCTCATGTCCCTCTAATTCCCTTTACTCTACTGTAATATTGATACATCTGACTTTAGCTTCACCTTCTTTAACAACCCTCTTAATTCTATCATATTATACCTCCTAAGGTTTCCTTTACCTTAAGCTCCCTAATCAAATCAGCCTACCCACCATCAGGGACATATATACAGAAAGGTGCCAGAAGAAGGAATATCATTAAGGATCCCATCCATCCTGCTCATGGACTACTTGTCCCACTCCCATCAGAGAAGAAGCAGGACCATGCAATGCCACTAGACTCAAAACAGTTACTTTCCCCAAGCAGTAAAAGTACACCTCCACCCATTAATCCACACACCCACCCCTCATCACTACTTTATCACTTCCTGTCAAAGTCACTTTATGCACAGACACTCCTCTACGTAGTGTCACTTTATATACTGTACCTGTGGTTGGGTGGTTGGCATTTGTCAGTCTTGAAGGACAATGGGTGATGATGATCATCATCACAAGCCTGGGCAGAAGGTTGGAAATCCAGAGATGTCCAGTCGTCAAGATCCCCCTCACAGCCTCACCATTGTAGTCCAAAGGAAAGCTTATGAAGCAATACATTTGGCAGCAGCTTGGCTGCAGGAGCTGATGGAAGGATGTTCACTGACATCCAGCCGTCTTAGGGGTTCCATTCCAGATTTGCTGTCTGGGTGTACTCCTGTAGCCTTCATCCCTGTTGATGCTGCCCACAAGGCAATGGGGCTGTTTACCCATAGCTCTGGATCTGGTTCATGAGCAGCAGGAGGTGTCCACACACTTCTGGGCCATTGTACTGTAATCGGTATATGTACACTTCTACCAAAGCAGGTGTAAGGCACTCCGTCCCTCAGCTAGCCTGCAGGTCACCCTTGGGCAAGGTGTAGCGCCTGCTTAGCCCTTCGTTCAAGGTCACATGAAGCCATGGGATCAGGTGGTGGATGGTTGTATGAGTAGCTGTTGGATATCACAAGTCCTGATTAAGTGGCAGACAATCTCTGAAGAGAATTGTCACCCCTCTTGTAAAGACACTGCCCAGAAGAAAGTGAAGGCAAACCACTTCTGTAGAAAAATTTGCAAAAAACAATCATGGTCACAGAAAGGCCATGATCACCCATGTTATATGACACAGCACACAATGAACAAACGAACGGTAATCAATTGATTTATGTAAGCTATTTTACACATTTATATTTATTGTGTTCTTTATCTTAGTATGCCTTTTATATGCTGCATTGGATCTGGAGTAACAATTACTTCGTTCTCCTTTACATTTGTGTACTGAAAATGACATTAAACAATCTTGAATCTTGAAACAATCCTACAATTTAGGCTAGCATAATGGATAGGAATTAAAGTGAACTGAAGTCCTTTTCTCACTAGTGGAATGAACAAGTTACATACTATATAAATCAAATCAAAGTACATAACTTAAAAGAAGCAAGAGCACGTATTTCCTGAGGATGGGTGGTATTCCTCCTAGAAAGGGGCCATCTCTGATTAGTATATATTGAGACATTCAGCAGGTCTGTACAATGCCATCTGTTTTTAAGAAGAGACCTAATTAATAATCTAATAACGATCCTCATTATTTACAACGAAGATTGGATTGTTTTATCCAGATACTGTTTAAGGCTCTCTGTTCAATTGTAATCTAATAAACCAGGGATAACATGAATTTAAAAGTGAGTCCTTGCTTAAGGTTTAATGGTTGTTTATCAATTGCTGCTTTCCTGATTCACAAATGGAGATAATGAAAGCCCCACAGAAAAACCATAGAAACAGCATTATTTGCATTACTTTTTATTGTTACATGTACTGAGATACAGTGAGAAGCAATTGTTTGTAAAAGGCCTTCCACACAGATCTTCCCATAGGTAATTACATAGAGATCATAAAATGAAAACAGAATGCAAAATAGAGTGTTGCAGTTACAGAGGAAGTACAGTGAAGGTAGACAAGCAAAGTGCAAAGCCCTCAACAAAATATATTGCGAGATCAGAGTGTAAGAGTTCACCATTTAGCAGCTGAGCAATCTGTTCAGGATTTTGATAACAGATGTTGTCCTTGAGTGGTGGAATGTGCTCTCCAGCATGTGTATCGCTGTACTAGAGGAGATGGGAGAAGTGAGGAAAAGTAGAGTGGGAAAGGCCTTTGATTATATTGGCTGCCTTCCAGGCATCGGGAAGTGTACAGAGAGCTAATGGAGAGGAGTCTGGTTTGCATGATGGTTCACAACTGCTTTCACAACTTTCTCCAACTCCTTGCATTCTTGGGCAGAGCAGCTGGCATACCAAACTAACTTTCACCCAGAGAAGATGCTTTCTATGTTGCAACTGTAAAAATTGCTAAGAGTCATCTTAACGGTCTGAGGAAGTGCAGCTGCCAGGGCATTTTCCTGGCCATGGCATCAAAGTGGATGAACCAAGACAGATTGTCGGTGATATTTACACCTGGGATCTTGAAGCTCTCAACCACCCTCACCTCAGCGCTATTGAGGTCAGCGTTCAGCTCTTTAATTTTGCTGTCATCAAGGGAAAGGTTATTGTCTGGATACCATCCCACTCAACTCCTATCTCTTTGGTCTTATGATTCGTTGTACGTTTTTCACTGATGCTCTGGATTCTTTTTCAGGTTTATTGATCTAGCATAGTACTGAAGTCCCACAGTTTGCAACATTAACCAAATGGCATTAAAATCAATACGTCCTTTCTAACCTTAAAGTATTCCAAATTATGTTACAATATCTGGTAATCTATTTCAGCCATGTTGGTTAAGTAGCAACTATTAGCCAGCCTTCTGGGAAGATGACAAATCTACTTTGACTTACACTCTGGCATATGATCACGATCCCACCCCCCAAGAGTGCAGGTAGAACTCTGATTTAATCTCTGCTTGGATACTGTATCACATATTCCAGAAAACCCTACTGAAGATTGAACCTCCCGAGGCACAGGACTCACCCAATACCACACTGGAGTCTAGGGACCTGTATTTTGTACTAATGACCTGGAATGAGTTTCAAACCAAAGACTTGAGGCTAAAAATATACCTTTGAATCAAGACCAAGGACAAGTTTGTTACACTCATCAGGTAGTTGTCTATGATCTCTTATTCACATCAAACTGTCATTTTTCATTAACAGAATATAAACTTTTATTTTCAATTTTCATTTTGTTCGCCCTCAGCAAATTCTTTTTGGATGTACATGAACATCTTTATTTATTTATTCATTTCTCTTTCCATCGTTGGCCTCCTATCCAACCCCAATCGTTTGTTTTACTCTTTGTGGTTGCTTTGTTTCTGATTACCTCCCACTCCACTGCTCTTTAGAATTCTTTTAATCTGCTCTTAAGTTTGCTTGTTTCTAACCGTGCCCTTGGTTTTCTTTGGCCTATATGGCAACGCAGGACTTGGGCAGTTGATCAACACTGCAGTGAGGAAGCTAAAAGGGAAGTGGAAAAAGAAAATAAAAAGCAATACATCTGCTGAGTTAATAAAACTTGTATATTGACATCTTGTTCCAAATGCTATTGGCATGAGGATATATTGACTTTCTTGAGCCAGTCCATAAATAATGTGAACAGCACTAGACTTCCTCCTCAAATGGAATGATTACTGTTTGACGACTGATGTACAAACATATAAAAATAGGACAATAAATAACTGTTTAGTCAGCAGACTTGAAATGTCAAAGCACTTGCACCAGCTCTCAGGACAAAGGAGCAAGTCATGTTCTGCAGTTTGGTCACACAGCCAACGTTTGCCATGGGCTGGACTGAAAGGACTGGAACGATAAATAGCAAAGTAAAATGGACGCCAGTTGTGCCAAAGATAGAACTACAGAAAACAGACTCTAGGCTGAAATAAATAAACAAACAAACATTATTGCAGGGAGGCAGAAGTAGGGAATAGAGCCAAAAAAATAGAACAGCAAAATAGGGAACACCAGTGTTAAGGAACAAAGAACTGTCTATCTGTAGGCTGGGAAGATAAATACAAGACTCTACTTTTATCTTGGCACTTTTACCTTGGCCTGGTTTGGATCAAGGCAGATGTCCCAGAGTAATTCCAGACTTGGATCAGAGTATCTCCCCACTTTCCAAATTCACTCCACTCCCCAGCAATTTTTTATTAGACTCATGGGTGCATGTATCATGGTAGATCCTCCAACCTTGCTGCTTCGCCCGTTGCAGGAGAATTGCATGTTCACTGATGCTGTGTCCTTTGTCCAGATCCAGGGTTTGTTTCCTCATGACGATAATCTCTGATTTCCAAACTTCAGCTCACTAGCAAGGCAATTAAGCCTTGGCTGTATAAGTAACAGTATACAAACTGTATTTTGAGGGTACTGTGTTTGCATTTAGGAAGGACAGGAAGCTAGGAAGAGGAAATGGAGTGACTATGATATTTGGCTGTCAGGATTGACCAAAGTTCAGGAAGCTAGGACGCAGAAGCGTTTAGATAAAGTTTAGATATAATAGAGACAAGAAGTCTTTTCTGGGAGTGGTGTACAAACTTGTCACTTCCGTATCACAGTGTTTCTCCTAAACATTACTATTTCTGTATAAAACACAACTTTTTCTGTGTAGCTACATGGCTATTTGGAATCTATTTCAAACTAAATTCATCTACCTAGAGTGATAGAGTCATAGGAAAGTCCAGCCCAGAAACAGGCCTTTCGGCCCATCTAGTCCATGCTGAAACAATTTAAACTGCATCATCCTATCAAACTGCATTGGGACCATAGCCCTTCAGACTCTTACTGTCCACATTCTATTCTAATCCAAACGTCACTTAAGCATTGAAATCAAGCTTGCATGCAGCTCTTGTGCTGGCAGTTCGTTCCACTCCTGAGTGAAGAAGTTGCCCCTCATGTTCCCCTTAAACTTTTCACCTTTCACCCTTAATCTATAACCCAACCTCAGTGGAAAAACCCTGCTTGCATTTACCCTCATAGTTTTGAATACCTCTATCAAATTTCCTCTCAATCACTGCATTCCAAGGAATAAAGTCCTAACCTGTTCAGTCTTTCCTTATAACTCAGGTCCCCCAACCCCAGCAACACCATTGCAAATTTTCTCTGTACTCTTTCAACTTTAGTTAAATCTTTCCTATATCTAGGTGACCAGAACTGCACACAATACTCCAAATTAGGCCTCTCCTGCACTCAGTACTTTGATTATGAACGCCAATGTGCCAAAAGCTTTCTTTACAACCCTATCTACCTGTGATGTACTTCCTATAAATTATGGACCTGTATTCCCAGATCCCTTTGTTCTACCACATTCCTCAGTGCCCTACCGTTCACTGTGTAAGACCTACCCTGGATGGTCCAACTGAAGTGTAACACCACACACTTGTCTGCATTAAATTTCATCTGGCATTTTTCAATCCATTTTTCCAGCTGATCCACATCCCACTGCAAACCATGACAGCCTTCCTCACTGTCCACTACAACCCCAATCTTGGTGTCATTCTCAAATTTGCTGATCCAGTCATCCAGATCATTGATATAGATAACAAACAACAATGGACTCAGTACTGATCCCTGCCGCACTCCACTAGTCACAGGCCTCCAGTCAGAGAGGCTACTACTATTCTCTGGATCTCCCACAAAGTCAACGTCTATTCCGATTCACTATCTCTTCCTGAATCCTGAGCAACTGAGCCTTCTTGACCAACCTCCCATGTAGGACTTTGTAAAATGCCTTGTTAAAGTCTATCCAGACAACATCCACTGCCTTGCCTCCATCTATTTTCCTGGTAACCTGCTCAAAAAACTCCTTAACACTGGTTAGGCATGACCTACCACACACGAAGCCATGTTGATTATCCTTAATCACTCCATGTCTATCCAGATACTTATATATTGGTCCCTTAGAATGCATTCCAATATTCTTCCCACAACTGGTGTCAGACACACCAGCCTATGATTTCCTGGTTTATATTTATAGCCTTTCTTAAACAGTGGAACAGCATTGTCTATCCTCCTGTCCTCTGTTACCTTCCCTGTTGTTAAGGATGATTTATGTACAGAGGTATCTCTGCCAGGGTAATTTCTGCACTAGCCTCCCGCAGGCTCTGAGGGAATGCTTGTCTAGCCCTGGAGATCTATTCAGCCTGATTTGTTTCTGGGCAGCAAACATCTCCTCCTGTGTAATCTGTACTGCATCCATGAGGTTGATGCCACGTTGCCTCACTTCTGCAAACTCTGTCCATCTCCCGAGTAAATACAGATGCAAAAACATTAGTTAAGATCTCCCCATCTCTTTTGACTCCGTGCACAGATTACCCTTTTCATCTTTCAGAGGACCAGTTTTGTCCCTTGCAATCCTTTTTGCTCTTAACATCTCTGTCGAATCCCCTAGGAGTCTCCTTCACCTTGTCTGTTAGGGCAGCCTCATGCCTTCTTTTAGCCCTTCTGATTTCTTTCTTAAGTGTTTTCTTGCATTTCTTATACTCCATAACCACCTCATTTGTTCCTACCTGCCTATACCTGCAAAACACTTACTTTATTCTTTTTAACCAGGGCCTCAATATCCCTCGAAAACCAAGATTCCCGACACTTGCTATAACCATATAACAATTACAGCACGGAAACAGGCCATCTTAGCCCTTCTAGTCCGTGCCAAACTCTTACTCTCACCTAGTCCCACCAACCTGCACTCAGCCCATAACCCTCCATTCCTTTCCTGTCCATATACCTATCGAATTTAACTTTAAATGACAACATCGAACCTGCCTCAGCCACTTCTGCTGGAAGCTCGTTCCACACAGCTACCACTCTCTAAGTAGTTCCCCCTCGTGTTACCCCTAAACTTTTGCCCAACAATAGCTATTGACAACAATGCCACATGTATGGCCATTAGCTACTGAAACTAACTAAAACTTGATTTAAATTTAAAATAGTGACTCATGGTCAGTAAGACCAAGGAGTTGATTGTGGACTTCAGGAAGGGGGAGTTGGAAGAATACGCACCAGTCCTTATTGATGAGTGAACAGCTACAAGTTCCTAGGCATCAACTTCTCGGAGGATTTATCCTGGGCCCAACAAATTGATACAGTCACGAAGAAGGCTATACTTCATTAGGAGTCTGATGTGGTGTGGTATGACACCAAAAACTCAAGCAAACTTCTACAGATGTACCATGAACATCTTTACTGGTTGCATCGCTGTCCGATACGTAGGCTCCAGTACACATGACTGACAAATGCTGTAGGCGCTTGTAGACTCAACCAGCCCCGTCATGGGCACTAATCTCCCCACCATTGAGGACATCTTCTGGACGTCATCAGTGACCAGACAGGATGTGCCTTTCTCTCATTTCCACCATCAGGGCGCCCCAAGATACGGATCCAACATTTCAAGAGCAGCTTCTTTCCCTTCACTGTCAGAGTTCAGAAATCTTGAACACCACCTCGCTATTTTGCTCTGTTTTGCAACATTGTTTTTTTAATATATTTCTTATTGCAACTTACAGTGATTATTTAGGCATTGCACTGTACTGCTGCTGCCACAAAACAACAAATTTCACGACATACGTGTATGTTAGTCATAATAAATCTGATTCTAATTCTGATTCTGACAAATAAAAATGCTCAAAGTACTGTCAAAGTCTGGCTGTTAAGGATCAGGTACCAACTTTTAATCATTTCTAGATGTATTAGTTTTTAATGAACAAAGTACTCCTGTAACAACACTCACAAAATACTGGAGGGACTCAGCAACATCTATGGGGAATAAGCAGTCGGTGTTTTGGGCTGATAACCTTCATCAGGACTCTTGTATCAAAACACTTTGCTACTTAAGACTGTCCAGAAACTTTTATAGATCACCCTCTTTTCAAGTTTGCATAGTCCTAGAGCACAGAAACAAGCCCTTTGACCTACCATATCCTGCTGAAGGGTCTGGAACAGAAACATCGACTGTTTATTCCTCTCCATGCTGTCTGACTTGTTGGACTCCTCCAGCAGCTGTGTATAATGTCTATGCTAACATTTCAAATCCCATTTATTATCAAAAGCCTTCTCTGCTTTGGTAATTAAGTGCTTGTTTAGATAATGAAACAATATCATTGTTTTTGTCTGCAGCACCCACTCAAGCAGCACGATCTAATTCCTCCCTCCCTGTTAGACCTCTTTGTTCTTACCCCAAACCTGTGTCATCTTTAGGGTGTATTCAATTATCCAAGAAGATGACTTTAAAGATATGCCAAAATGATTAAGTCAGATTTGATCCATCATTAACACATTCATTTTCTCAAGCTGTGCCAGGGGAATTTGCAGCAACACTTTTGATTAAATGTGGTGTCTGCTGCCATCGAGTGGTAGATCTGAGAATTGCAAATCAAGGTAACTTTGTGCGATTAGCGACTGTCAAACTTCCACTTCCCAGATTCCGAGGGCTAAAAGTTTCTGGGGATTATAATATTGATCGAAGTACCTGTTGAAACCCATGTTTGAACTTGGTTCATTAAAATTTCATGGGAAGATACTAATATAAATGAAGTAATGTATATATTTTTTTCAGGGTTTCTAATATAAAGGACAGGATACTTGTATTTTAGCCAAAGTGCTGCATCCATATCCAAGCATCACAGTTCAGGTAGAGTAATCAGGCTTTCAAGATGATGCCAACCTGGGTGGCCAGAATAGTACAAGACCAAAGTAAGCAAAACGGGGTATTTATTTCAGATAGGAATTTGAGAAGTAATCTGGAAGTGACTCACTTCAGGGGCTCATAACCTTTTTTTTGCCATGGGCCCCTACAATTAACTGAGGGGTGTGGACCCCAAGTGCAGAACCCCTAGTGGAAAGAGGAAACTTTTCTTCTTTAACATGGAGAAAGTAATTCTTTGTAACATTCCTATCTTGAATCATTTTACTTTTAAGATTTCCCCCACCAGAAGAAAAGTTGCAGCTGTCTGGTTAATTAGACACTTTCAAGACTGATATCTATGGGTAAAATTGTTAAGGGACAAAATAAATAAATAGAGTTCAGATCCTCCTCTGATCAGAATGAATACTGGGACAGGCTCAGGACTGAATTAGCAATTGCTGCTCAGACAAGATCCTATCTATGAAAGTTGAGGAAGGCTGTTGCATTCTTTAAGATTTTGAAATGCTCCAGCTTCCACATTGGTAATTGGTTTACTATAGCTATATGTACCGAGATACAGTGAAAAAGTTTGTTTTCTACGTCATCTGTCCAGATCAATTCAATACACAAATATATTGAGGTAGAATGGAGAGAAAAGCATAACAGAATGCAGAACACAGTGTTATAGTTACAGAGAAAGTACAGGTAGACAATAACGGGCAAGGTCACAACAAGGTAAACGGTGAGGTCAAGAATTTGTCTGTACCATGCAGGAGCTCTGTTTAAGAGCATGATAAAAAATGAAATTAAATCATTAGCAAGAGGGGTGGAAGGGTTGAATTATTGTGGTAAGAGCTATGGAACCGCAAGGGTAAAAAGACCTGATGGGAGTTACATACAGACCCCCCAAACAATAGTAGAGATGTGGTCTACAAATTACAATGGGAGATAGAAAATGCACACCAATGTTACAATAGTCATAAGGGATTTCAATATGCAGGTAGATAAGGAAAATTAGGTTAGTGCAGGACTCCGAGAGAGGGATTTTCTAGACTGCCTGTGAGATGGCTTTTTAGAGCAGCTCATGGTTGAGTTCACTAAGGGATCAGCAGTTCTGGATTGGGTGTTGTGCAATGAACCAGAACTGATCAGAGAGCTTAAGGTAAAAGAACCCTGTGATGAAAGTGATCAGGATATGATCGAATACACCCTGAAATTTGAGAAGGAGAAACTAAAGTCAGATGTATCAGTATTACAGTGGAGTAAAGGAAATTACAGAGGCATGAGAGAGGAGTTGGCCAGAATCGATTGGAAAAGAACACCAGCAGGGATGGCGGCAGAGCAGCAATAACTGGAATTTCTGGAAGCAGTTCAGAAGGCGCAGGATAAATACATCCTAAAGAGGAAGAATTATTCTAAAGGCAAGATGGCACAACCGTGGCCAACAAGGGAAGTCAAAGCCAGCATAAAAGTGAAAGAAAGGGCATATAATAGAGCAAAAATTAGTGGGAAGTTAGAAGATTGGGAAGCTTTTAAAAACCAACAGAAGGCAACTAAAAAATCATTAAGAAGTTAAAGATGGAATATGAATGTAAGCTAGCCAATAATATTAAAGAGGGTACCAAAAGTTTCTTCGGATACATAAAATGTAAAGGAGAGGCGAGAGTGGATATCAGACTACTGGGCAATGATGCTGGAGAAGTAATAATAGAGGACAAGGAATAGTGGACAAACTAAATAAGTACTTTGTATCAATCTTCACTGTGGAAGACATTAGCAGTATGGTGGAAGTTCCAGGTGTCAGGGTACATGAAGCTACCATTACTCAGAAGAGGTTCTTGGGAAATTGAAAGGTCTGAAGGTAGATAAGTCACCTGGACCAGATGGTGTACACCCCAGGGTTCTGAAAGAGCTGACTGAAGAAGCATTAGAAATTATCTTTCAAGAATCACTAGATTCTGTAATTGTTCTGGAAGACTTTAAAATTGCAAATGCCACCCCATTATTCGAGATGGAGTCGATTATTAAGGAGGAGGTCTCAGGCACATGATAAAATAGGCCACAGCAGCATGGTTTCTTCAAGGGAAAATCTTACCTGACAAATCTGTTGGAACTCTATGGAAAAATAACAAGCAGGATTGTCAAAGGAGAATTGGTTGATGTTGTGTACTTGGATTTTCAGAAGACTTTTGACAAGGTGCCACACATGAGGCTGCTTAGCAAGCTACAGGCCCATGGTTTTACAGGAAAGATTCTAGCATGGATAAAACAGTGGACAACTGGCAGGAGGCAAAGGGTAGGAATAAAGCAAGCCTTTTCTGGCTGGCTGTCGGTGACTAGTGGTGTTCCACTGGGATCTGTGTTGGGGCCAATTCTTTTTAAGTTATATGTCAATAGTTTGTTGCAAAGTTTGCTGACAATACGAAGGTAGGTGGAGGGGTAGGTAGTTTTGAGTAAACAAAGAGGCTATAGAAGGCTCTTGGAGAAGGAAGTGGCAGGTGGACGACAGTGTCAGGAAGTGTGTGGTATTGCACTTTGGTAGAAGAAATGAAAGGGTTGACTACTTTCTATATGGAGAGAAAATAAACAAATCAGGCACAGAGGGATTTGGGAGTGCTTGTGCAGGACTGCCTAAAGGTTAATTTACAGGTTGAGTCTGTGGTGAGGAAGGCAAATGTGATATTAACATTCATTTCAAAAAGACTAGGAAGTAAAAGCAAGGGTGTAATGTTGAGACTTTATAAAGCAGTGGTGTGACCTCACTTGGAGTGTTGTGAGCAGTTTATGACCCTTTTCTAAGAAAAGATGTGTGGAAACTGGAGGGGATTCAAAGGAGGTTCATAAAAATGGTTCCGGATTAAATGGCTTGTCATATCAAGAATATTTAACCATATAACCATATAACAATTACAGCATGGAGACAGGCCATCCCAGCCCTTCTAGTCCATGCCGAACGCTTACTCTCACCTAGTCCCATCTACCTGCACTCAGCCCATAACCCTCCATTCCTTTCCTCTCCATATACCTATCCAATTTTTTTTTAAATGACAAAATTGAACCTGCCTCCACCACTTCTACTGGAAGCTCATTCCACACAGCTACCACTCTCTGAGTTAAGAAGGTCCCCCTCATGTTACCCCTAAACTTTTGCCCTTTAACTCTCAACCCATGTCCTCTTGTTTGAATCTCCCCTACTCTCAATGGAAAAAGCCTATCCACGTCAACTCTATCTATCCCCCTCATAATTTTAAATACCTCTATCAAGTCCCCCCTCAACCTTCTACGCTCCAAAGAATAAAGACCCAACTTGTTCAACCTTTCTTCGTAACTCAGGTGATGAAACCCAGGTAACATTCTAGTAATTCTCCTCTGCACACTCACTATTTTGTTGACATTTTTCCTATAATTCGGTGACCAGAACTGTACACAATACTCCAAATTTGGCCTTACCAATGCCTTGTACAATTTTAACATCACATCCCAACTCCTATACTCAATGCTCTGATTTATAAAGTCTAGCACACCAAAAGTGTTCTTCACCACCCTATCCACATGAGATTCAGGGAACTATGCACCATTATTCCTAGGTCACTCTGTTCTACTGCATTCCTCAATGCCCTACCATTTACCACGTATGTCCTATTTTGATCAGTCCTACCAAAATGTCGCACCTCACACTTATCAGCATTAAACTCCATCTGCCATCTTTCAGTCCACTCTTCTAACCGGCCTAAATCTCTCTGCAAGCTTCAAAAACCTACTTCATTATCCATAACTCCATCTATCTTAGTATCATCTGCATACTTACTCATCCGATTTACCACCCCATCATCCAGGCCTTGAGGCACACCGGCCTCCAACCTGACAGTTACCCACCACTACCCTCTGGCATTTCCTATCCAGCCACTGTTTAATCCATTTTACTACTTCAATATTAATACCTAACGATTGAACCTTCCTAACTAACCTTCTTTGTGGAACCTTGTGAAAGGCCTTACTGAAGTCCATATAGACAATGTCCACCGCTTTACCCTCGTCAATTTTCCTAGTAACTTCTTCAAAAAATTCAATAACATTTGTCAAACATGACCTTCCACGCACAAATCCATGTTGACTGTTCCTAATCAGACCCTGTCTATGCAGATAATTATATATACCATCGCTAAGAATACTTTCCATTAATTTACCCACCACTGACGTCAAACTTACAGGCCGATAATTGCTAGGTTTATTCTTAGAACCCTTTTTAAACAATGGAACAACATGAGCAATATGCCAATCCTCCGGCACTATCTCTGTTTCTAATGACATTTGAAATATTTCTGTCAGAGCCCCTGTTATTTCCACACTAACTTCCCTCAAGGTCCAAGGGAATATCCTGTCAGGACCCAGAGACTTATCTACTTTTATATTCCTTAAAAGCACCAGTACTTCCTCTTCTTTAATCATCATAGTTTCCATAACTACCCTACTTATTTCCCTTACCTTACACAATTCAATATCCTTCTCCATAGTGAATACTGAAGAAAAGAAATTGTTCAAAATTTCCCCCATCTCTTTTGGCTCCGTTTGATGGATCTGGTCCTGTATTCACTGGAATTCGAAAGAATGAGGGGTGATCTAATTGAAACCTAGCAAGTGTTGAAAGGCCTTAATACAGTGGATGAAGAGAAGATGTTTCCTATGGTGGGAATGTCTAAGACCAGAGGACACAGCTTCAGAATAGAGGGGCATCCTTTTAGAACAGAGATGAGGAGGAATTTCTTTAGCCATAGAGTAGTGAATTGGTGGAATTTGTTACCACATGTAGCTATAGAGGCCAAGTCTTTATGTATATTTAAGGCAAATGCTGGTAGATTCTTGACAGGTCAGGGCATGAAAGGATACAGAGAGATTTGAGTTGAGGGGAAAATGAATCAGTTATGATGAAATGGTGGAGTAGACTCGATGGGCCAAATGGCCTAATTTTGTTTCTGGTCTTATAGACTTGTAACCAGATGATAGAAATTGTTTATGAGCCTGGTGGTGCATGTTTTAAACCTTTTGTATCTTTGACCCGAAAGAAGAGGGGGAAGGGTGAATGCCCAGGGTGTGAATGTCTCTGATTGTGTTAACTGCTTTCCTAAGGCAGCAGGAAGTGTTGACAAAGTTACATAGAGGAGAGGTTGGTTTTTGTGATGGTCTGAGATGTGGTTAAAACTCTCATCAGTAAAGACACTGGAATCGATCTGCAGTGGCCATCCCTGAAGCAGCGTTCACCCGTTGGGTGAATGTAGGTTCTCTCACTTGGCCGATGACCCTGCAACATGGATGTGTTGCCAGCATCAGGGGAAAGCTTAGAACCATAGGCATAGAAAAGTACAGCACAGAAGCAGCTCCTTCAGCCCATCTAGTCTCTGCCAAACTATTTAAACTGTCTAGTCCCAACAACATGTACTAGGACCATAGCCCTCCAGGCCCCTACCATCCATGTACCTATCCAAACTTTTCTTTTGGGCTCGCATAGTCCACTTGTGCTGGCAGACTGTTCACACTCTCATGACCCTCTGGATGAAGTAATTTCCTCTCATGTTCCCCTTAAAATTTTCACGTTTCACCCTTAACCCATGACATCTACTTGTAGTCCCACCCAACTTCAGTGGAACAAGCCTGCTTGCATTTACCCTATCAATACCCCTCATAATTGAATATATTTCTGTCATAACTCCTCTCACTCTTCTATGTTCCAAGGAATAAAGTTCTATCTTATTGCCTTATGACTCAGGTCTTCCTGTCCTAGCATCATCCTTGTAAATTTTCTCTGTACTCTTTCAACCTTGTTTACATCTTTCCTGTAGGCAGGTGACCAAAACTGCACACAATACTCCAAATTAGGTCTCACCAATGTCTTATACACTTCCAACATAACATCCTATATCCTGTACTCAATACTTTGATTTATGATGGCCAATCACCAAAAGCTTTCTTTATGACCCTATCTACCTGTGACTCCACTTTCACTGAATAATGGACCTGTACTCCCAGATCCCTTTGTTCTACCACACTCCGCAATGCCCTACCGTTCACTGTGTAAGACCTACTCTCGTTGGTCCTACTGAAGTGCAACACCTCACACTTGTTACTATTAAATTCCATCTGACATTTTTCCAGCTGGTCCCAATCCCACTGCAAGCTCTGATAGTCTTCCTCGCTGTCCACTACACCCTCAGTCTTGGCGTCATCCACAAGTCTGCTGATCCAGTTAACCGCATTATCATCCGGATCATTAACATAGAACTTAGCGCAGGTAATCGAGCAGCAAGTAACTGGGTAAGGTAAACAACATACATCAAAGTTGCTGGTGAACGCAGCAGGCCAAGCAGCATCTATAGGAAGAGGTGCAGTCGACGTTTCAGGCCGAGACCCTTCGTCAGGACTAACTGAAGGAAGAGTGAGTAAGGGATTTGAAAGCTGGAGGGGGAGGGGGAGATGCAAAATGATAGGAGAAGACAGGAGGGGGAGGGATAGAGCCGAGAGCTGGACAGGTGATAGGCAAAAGGGGATACGAGAGGATCATGGGACAGGAGGTCCGGGAAGAAAGACAAGGGGGGAGGGTTGACCCAGAGGATGGGCAAGAGGTATATTCAGAGGGACAGAGGGAGAAAAAGGAGAGTGAGAGAAAGAATGTGTGCATAAAAATAAGTAACAGATGGGGTACGAGGGGGAGGTGGGGCCTTAGCGGAAGTTAGAGAAGTCGATGTTCATGCCATCAGGTTGGAGGCTACCCAGACGGAATATAAGGTGTTGTTCCTCCAACCTGAGTGTGGCTTCATCTTTACAGTAGAGGAGGCCGTGGATAGACATGTCAGAATGGGAATGGGATGTGGAATTAAAATGTGTGGCCACTGGGAGATCCTGCTTTCTCTGGCGGACAGAGCGTAGATGTTCAGCAAAGCGGTCTCTCAGTCTGCGTCGGGTCTCACCAATATATAAAAGGCCACATCGGGAGCACCGGACGCAGTATATCACCCCAGTCGACTCACAGGTGAAGTGTCGCCTCACCTGGAAGGACTGTTTGGGGTCCTGAATGGTGGTAAGGGAGGAAGTGTAAGGGCATGTGTAGCACTTGTTCCGCTCACACGGATAAGTGCCAGGAGGGAGATCAGTGGGGAGGGATGGGGGGGACGAATGGACAAGGGAGTTGTGTAGGGAGCGATCCCTGTGGAATGCAGAGGGGGGGGAGGGAAAGATGTGCTCAGTGGTGGGATCCCATTGGAGGTGGCGGAAGTTACGGAGAATAATATGTTGGACCCGGAGGCTGGTGGGGTGGTAGGTGAGGACCAGGGGAACCCTATTCCTAGTGGGGTGGTGGGAAGATTGAGTGAGAGCAGATGTACGTGAAATGGGGGAGATACGTTTAAGAGCAGAGTTGATAGTGGAGGAAGGGAAGCCCCTTTCTTTAAAAAAGGAAGACATCTCCCTCGTCCTAGAATGAAAAGCCTCATCCTGAGAGCAGATGCGGCGGAGACGGAGGAATTGCGAGAAGGGGATGGCGTTTTTGCAAGAGACAGGGTGAGAAGAGGAATAGTCCAGATAGCTGTGAGAGTCAGTAGGCTTATAGTAGACATCAGTGGATAAGCTGTCTCCAGAGACAGAGACAGAAAGATCTAGAAAGGGGAGGGAGGTGTCGTATGGGTAAGTTAAACATTCTGAGTGTGGGGCAGGAATTCATTGTCAACCTCATATTTTATCCCACCACCAGTATTTAGCTAGTTGAGAAAGAGTACCATACAAAGCCCCTGGTCTACTCGGCAGCAGTGGTGGCTGCCCTCCTATGCCTCTGATACATGATACCCACAGCAGGCATGCTAAGGCAGTGGAGGGACACCGTCAACGATGTTTCTGCAAACCTGCCAAATCTACTGGCAAGATACATGAAAGATAGGATCAGAATTGGCCTCCTCTCCCAGACCAACACTCCCAACACTCAACCAGCTCCAGTGAGCTCTACGGCTCTTGAAACTCCACCCAGACTACTACTACGCCGACTCAGGCCTAGGGGGCCAGCGTCGGGCACAATGACGGACTCTCCACTTCTCCCTCTCCCTCATCAGTGTGTTCAGTTCATCTACATTAGCCGCGCCGCTGTCTTCTAGGAGCATGTTGACCATAGTCTTGGGAGGGCGCCCAGGGTTCATCTTCCCGTGCTTGGGCTCCCATATGATGACTAGGCTGGCAGGTAGCTCGGGATGGCATAGACAGTGCCCCAGTAGTTGCAGTCTTCTCGCCTCGATTTTAGTGGTGAGCATCGGTAGGTTGTTATAGAGCTCGACGTTCATCATGTGCTGTTGCCAACACACGTCAAGAGCCATCCGGAGCATTCATGCATAGCAACCATCTAGAGACTTTCTCATAGTCTTGGTGAGTGTCCACGTCTCACGTCAATACATGAGAATGGACTCTATGACTGCTATGAAAATCCTCTTTTTAAGCCCTCTGGTCAGGTTCGACTTCCGGATTTCCTTCATGTCGTTCATAGCCCTCCACACCAGTGCCTTCCATATCTTTATGTCCTTCTCCGAACTCATCATTCTTGACCTGAGGTACTTGTAGTCAAAGACTTTCTTAATGGTATCATTCTCTACGGTCTTGAGAGTACCTTCGTCACAGTTAAACGCCGCGTACTCTGCCTTTTTAGCGTTTAGGTGAAGTCCAACTTTATAGCACTCAATTTCCACTTTCGTCAGTAGCTGCTGTGCTTCCTCCATCTGGTCAGAGAGCAGGACTATGTCAGCTGCAAAATCGAGATCTGTGAGCGTAACTGGTCTGACCCTTTTGGTTCGCCCCGGTTTTATGGTAAAACCAAGCTTGTCATGATCTTTGGTAGCCTGTTGCAGAGCGTAATCAACGGCTCCACCCAGAGCTCCATCACAAAGAGAGATTAACAGAAAGTCATAGACAATGTGGCCTGGGTGTTAACAAAATCAACTTTTGAAATGTAGGGCTCAAAGGAATTTTGTAGGGACAGCCTAAGAAAAGGGAGTGTAAGGTCTTGGAGGCATTTCTAACATTTTCCCTCCCAGAACTATTTAATGTGTGTTTCTGTCTCTCCACAGCAAGTGTGGAAGTGTTTCATCATCAGACCTTCTTAGTTACCACTCCAATTGGCAACATTTGAGGAAAATTATCTGTGTTAATTGGTTGATTTTTCTGGTAGTTATTATTGGTTATAGGGTATCTGATTAAAACAAGTTGCATAACCTAGCATAAAATTAATGGTTAGTTGAACAAAATTTGAAAACCTAATATCATTTATAGCAACAATACCTCAAACTTACTTTTTGGTATGATTTGCTGATGATTTTGCCTTATGGACTGGACGAAATCTGGCAAAATCATCACAGAAGTTATACAAAAACAAGTCAACTTCTTCAATAGGATTTGTGACATCTTAGTCTCTGCACATGTCAATAATGTTGTCCTTGCATCGGAGTGCTCTCTCTCTCCTTGGATGCTGTCGGCAGATGGTGCCGACATGTAGGCAAGCCTGCAGGTAATTAAAACAGAGCTCAACTGAACTGAAACATGCCTTTAGATCTTGTGTTTTATATTCTGTGTTTTCGCTCATTTTTTGTTGATGTTTGAACAATTTTTTTGCACCTGGGGGAGAAGCGTTAGGCGTTTTTTGTTTATTCTTAATGGGTTGGTTCCATGGTTTTTCATCATTTCATGACTGTGGGGAAGACTAACTTCAGGGTTGTATATCGCACACAGACTTTAATAGTAAATGTACTCTGAGTCTTTGTAATGAAATTTTGTAATGGTTATTGAGAATATCAGTGGCAATTTTGGATGGCACAACATTGTGGGCCGAAGGGCCTGTAATGTGCTGTAGATTTCTACGTTCATACTGTAACTGGTTCTGAAGCTAACTTAGTCACCAAATAAATTGAAACCCTTTCATATAACTATTAATGGCAGTGGAAATGATGACTGTCTTTTTAAAAATTGTGTTATTTTCGGAAGCTCCATCTATTTCTTCATGGAAAGAAATTCGATCTTTTAAATTTAGAGAACTGTCAACGCGACATGTGGGTGAATTTTTCAATAGAAGCAATCATCTTGTTAAAACAATGAGTAAATCATCTGTGTGTATTTATAGTGTTCTCGGAATAAATTCCGTTTTAGCGTTATTTTTGACAGTGCTCATCATAATGCCATTAAAAGCTTTTGTGGTTCATCTGTTCAACCCTCATAACTACGGCGTGGCATCGTTTCTGGAGTGAGTGTCCGTTGATAGTTAAAGGACTCTATGTATGGACCAACATGTCTCCATTACTTCAGCGAATAAATCATGAGTTCATGGCACCAACTTTACCCATGCCCTACTTGACTTGAGAGGGCTTCATTAGATTAACTTCATATATTTTAATTATTGACACCTGAAGATGTCTTTTTTAAAATCAAATTTTAGTTTCTTCTGGAAGTCTTTCAAAAACAAGAGAATGGGAACAGGGATAGCACCTGATGTCTTAAGCCAGCCCTGTCATCCAGAAGGATTAGTGCTGATTTACTCCAGGCCTCATCTCCTCTTCTGTGCCAGTTTTCCACACCCATCAATTCTCCAATCTTTCAAAAATGCACTTCCCTCCTCCCAAAGTACCTCCAATGATACGGTCCGCACGCCTGTCTGGGGAGAGAATTCCAGAGATTTCCTCCCCTCTGAACGAAAAGGGTGGAGAATAATTTGAACATCCTTGACTTCGTCCCTCTCACCCTGATCCCACATTCAGTAGATGTTAGAAATGTGATGGATTTTCTTGAAAGGATGTCAAAATTTTGGCACCATAGAGAAATTTGCAACAGCGGCGTGTCCAGATGAAGAGAACTGGACAGCATTGCAGAGACTAGAAGCACACCAAACCTGACTCTTCCCTGTGGAGCCGTGCACTCGACATCTTGAACTTTTCCCCTCACTCTGCATTCGTTTAACCGTCCAGCATTCTTTACTTTTCCTGAATTAAGAACTGTGAATTACAGTAAGTGCATATACATGAATAAACTTTTCCCTTGCTTCCAGCTGGGCTCAGGTATCGATGTTAGCTGATGTTTCAATGACCAACTCTGCCATCTTCATCAGCAATGATGTCTGGGCATGTCTAGTCCAGAGGTATTTAAACCCCCATCATCCATCACCCCTGATCAGGCTTCCTATCAGGTTTCCGCTGTCCCGCCTCGTTTACACTCAAATTCCAGTCCTTATTTAGAGCGAGATCTTCATCTTTGTTAAAGTTATTTTTCACTAGATAAAATTCGTTTTCACTGGAATTCGATTGTAAACAGGGTGGGACAGTGGAAACCTGATTGGATGAGGACTAACCAATCAGGAGGGATGGACAATGGGAATATACTACCGGATATGGCCTGCGGTGGAATGTACACCACTACCAAAATGATCGCTGAAATCGCCCATGGCAGGTAAAATGGCCATGAATTCAGTATGATTTCCTCCCACTAACCAGTCAATTTTTATGTTATGTAATTTTTATGTTATGTTTTTCATAAGCTTTTGTTGATGTTCAAGTAATTTAAATTACTTAATTACAGTGGGCTCAGGGCGTCAGAGTTCAGAGTTTAGTTCTTGCGCTGATGGTAAGGAGTTTGTACGTACTCCCCGTGACTGCATAGATTTCCTCCTACAGTCCAAAGGCATACTGGTTAGTAGGTTAATTGGTCATTGCAAATTGTCCTGTGATTAGCCTAGTGTTAAGTAGATGGGTTGCTGAGCAAAACATCTTGCTGGGCCGGGAGGGCCTGTCTGAGCTGTATCTCTAAATAAAAAATGAAAATAAAATATTGTCCATTGTCTTTGAGATCTTGTTTTGAGACCTTTGAGAGGAGAGGTTTTTGGTTTTGGCTTTCCCTCTGACAGTGGGCGAGTGATGGAATGAGGAAGTGTTTATCACGCTGATCCATTCTGCATGCCTGTAGGATGAGCTTTCTCAACCATCTTGTCCTTTTCTTCCCATCATTACTACTAGCTACTTCTACTTGCTGTTAACCTAGCTATAGGATCATTTCATCTTTAAAGAAACTACAATGTGCTCCAAAGGTAATATTAGACAACTGGCCTCTGATTGGCCTAATTGGGTGTCTCCTTCTTTAAAATAGCCCTTTTATTAGTTCAGACATGAGAAAATCTACAGACGCTGGAAATCCAAAGCAACGCACACAAAATGCTGGAGGAACTCAGTAGGCCAGGCAGCATCTAAGGAAAGGAATAAACAGTCGACGTCTCGAGCCGAAACCTTTCATTAGGCCGAAGAGCACTGTTCTGTGTATTTAAGATTCCAGTTATATTTGAGTCATCTTTCATTGGTTGATTAGGCATTTTTGTCCGTTTAAGTAATTAATTACAGGTTATATGCAAAAACACTTTAATTGCATATGTCATCACACTATCATGTGATATGTGCGCATCTCAAGTCAAGTCGTCACATTTTATTGTCATTTCGTCTATAACTGCTGGTGTAGTACACAGTAAAAATGAGATAACGTTTTTCAGGACCATGGTGCTGCATGAACAATACAAAAACTACACTGAACTATGTAAAAAACTACACAAAACTACACTAGACTACAGACCTACCCAGGACTGCATAAAGTGCACAAAACAGTGCAGGCATTACAATAAATAATAAACAAGACAATAGGCACAGTAGAGGGCAGTAGGTTGGTGTCAGTCCAGGCTCTGGGTATTGAGGAGTCTGATGACTTGGGGGAAGAAACTCGCTTAAAGTAAAGAAGAAGTTACAACAGTATTTTGGACTTCCCTATCTTTCTTCGAATAAGTGTAATATTTTGAAATTACAAAACCTAACGCACTGAATTATAATTTCCAGGCCATCCTATCGTGTTAGACGTTGCACATGAATTTTTCTCATCTTATTTGAGAATTAGTTTTTGTTCAGCACAATAACTCTTATTTCACTTTAATCTTCCTGCAATGTTCTTTTAAGTAAGGGTTCAAAAACTTGTCAGATACCTGAAGGGGAGATTTCACAGAAGTTTAATAAAATTGTGCGAGGTATAGATAGACAGCCAGTATCTTTTTCTCCAGGACTGAATGTCGAGTACATTTAAGGTGAGAGGTTGTGGGGGGGGTGGAGGTGCAAAGGAGATGTCTGAGATAAGTTTTTTACACAAAAGAATGGTGGGAACCTGGAATGCACTGCTGGGGTAGTGGTACAGGCAGATGACATTGGAGCATTTAAGAGACTCTCAGACAGGCATGTAAATATGCAGAGAAGGGAGAGGTGTGGTCAATGTGCAGGAAAGAAGGATTCGATTAATTAGGGTTCATTGGTTTAATTAATTTGGCACAATATTGTGGGGTAAAGGGTATGTCTAATCCTGATTTATCCTGTGTTCCATGTTCTCAAACTCTGTGCCTTTTGTCCATTATCCATGAAATTGGCACACAAGCCTTGGGAGGCTGGCTTCACAATTCATCTGAAGGATTTGTAATTTATATTATTCTTCTTCTGATAGATTTTTTAATACTTCAAATTTACTTATCTCTCTGCTATTTGGTACTCCAATGCTTTTCTTCATTAATGTTCTTTATAAACCCATTTGGATTGGTGTCTATGGATTTTTATCATATTTCATTTTTAATTGTAATTATTTCCTATATCTTGCCTCATTACACTAATTCACCATGGATCTTTCAAATGGCTTGCTCCTCATTTCAAATTCTATTTCACTTCAGACTTCACTTTGTGCAGACTTCACCTCTTTTATAGTTGGAACTCAACAAACGAGGGGTGATTGGTAAGTTCGTAGCCTAAGGTAGAAGGAGTCAATTTTAGAAAACCTAGCACATTTATTTTTCAACATAGTCCCCTCCTACATGTACACACCTAGTCCAGCGGTCGTGGAGCATACGGATCCCTTCTTTGTAGAAGTGGTCCACAGCAGGGGTGATTGATAAGTCTGTGGCCTAAGGTAGAACGATATGAGTTATTAACTTCAAACTTTCTGCATTATCACTCAAAGAGTTGAACTGCACGTGCATGTAACGAGAGTGTCTTGGACCTCCAGGTGGTCCACAGCAGGGGTGATTGATAAGTTCGTGGCCTAAGGTAGAAGGAGATTGAGTTATGCAGCTCTTGTTACATGCATGTGCAGTTCAACTCTAAGAATGATTCTGTAGAAGGTATGAAGTTAATAACTCATCTCCTTCTACCTTAGGCCACGAACTTGTCAATCACTCCTGATGAGTTATTAACTGATGCGTTATTAACCTCAAACTTTCTGCATAATCACTCAAAGAGTTGAACTGCATGTCCATGTAATGAGAGCTGTATAACTCATCTCCTCCTACCTTAGGCCACGAACCTATCAATCACCCCTGCTGTGGACACTTTCTGGAGTTCCAAGATCCATATGCTCCACGACCACTAGATTAAGTGTGTACATGTCGGAGGGGACTATGTTGAAGAATAAATGTGCTTGGTTTTCTAAAATTGACTCCTTCTGCCTTAGGCCATGAACTTATCAATCACCCCTCATAATTTTATGCCAATTTGCCCTACAACATTGAACTCATCGGCTTTCATTACACAAAATAATCTGACAGTTTCTCCAATTTTATCGACAAGCATAGTCAGCACCATGCTAGACAGGGATTAGAGCCAAGTTAAGCATGCACATTTTTTGTAGCTGAGGTGTCTGTGATTGATGGCTCAGTTAGCTGTGAATGGAATCACAGTGATGCGTGGAGCAGGAGGTATGAAAAAGTCCTATTTTTAATGCAGAAATCATACGTGTTTGTCCCTTGTCTGCTTTATCCAGGAAGACAACTGTTACCAATTTAAAAAAGGGTAGTGGGTGGCAATTTGGATTGTGAAAAACAGTGAACTGGGTGGATGTTGTCTCTTTGTAACCACTGGGTGCTGGGTTTGTGTGCCACTATTATTTGGTGTGGTTGGTGTAGACTTCCCATCTGAATGCTGTTCTGTCAAGTGGGAACACTGCAGTAGTGCAGGCTTCAGGAAAGAAAAAGATCACCTTTTCAAAATGTTCACATGCTACGGCTATCCAGAAAACTTCATCAGAAGGTGTCGAGTCCAGAGACACAATCTTTTAACTCCAACTGAACAGGCAAGAAAGAGGCTAACCCTAAGGTACATCAGGAATATTTCCAAAATGACGACAAGACTGTTTCAACCCCATGGAATAATGGTAGCACACAAACCCAACATGACCATCAGAACAGTTGTCTCGACATCCAAAGATCCGACAGCCCACATGGAGAGAGCAAAAGTAATATACCAAATCCAATGTGGAGACTGTTCCAAACATTATGTAGGACAGATGGGGAGAAAACTATCCATGAGACTACATGCACATCAGCTAGCCATAAGTAGGCACAATCTTCTGTCATTCACCTCAGTACAGGAAGATCAAAGAGGACACAAGTTTATCTGGGAAACTACAAAAGTCTTGGCAGAAGCACAAAGCAAGAAATTGACTTGGCCTTCAGAGCCACTGTGGCAACAAATTCCACAGATTCACCACTCTCTGGCTAAAGAAATTCCTCCTCTTCTCCATTCTAAATAGACATCCCTCTATTGTCCTCTGGTCTTAGACTCCCTCATTATACATCGTCTCCACATCCACGCTATCAAGACCTTTCAACATTCAATAGCTTTCAATGAGACCCAGCCCCCCCCACCAACATTCTTCTAAATTCCAGTGGTAACAAGCCCAGGCCCATCAAATGCTCCTCTCAACCCAGGAATCATTTTCGTGAATGTCCTTTGAGCCCTGTCCAATGTCAACACATCCTTTCTTAGATAAGGGGCCCAAAACTGCTCACAGTGCTCCAAGTGAGACCTCATTAGTGCCTTATAAAGCGTCAAAATTACATCCTTGCTTTTATGTTCTAGTCTTCACAAAATGAATGTTAGCATTTCCCTTCCTCACCATTGACTAAACCGGCAAATTTAGGGAATCCTGCATAAGGACTCCTAAGTCCTTTGCATCTCAGATTTTTGAATTTTCTCACCATTTAGAAAATTGTTGCAGGGGTTGGGAACCAGAGTGTCAGAACAGTTGGTGGAAAGTTTGTGAAGACAGATGTTGTTAAGACCTCAGACAAAGTCAGGAATCAAAAGGTAGAGTATGATGTAACTAGTGTGCTAAGCTGCATATATTTCAATGCAGCAAGTATGGTAGGAAATGCAGATGTGCTCAGGGCAGAAATCCACACCTGGAATTATGATACTGTAGCCATTAGTGAGACTTGGTTGCAGGAGGGCAGGACTGGCAGCTCAATGTTCCAGGGATTCCGTTGCTTTGGGCACGACAGAGCAGGAGGGTTTAAAGGAGGAGGGGTGGCATTACTCAACAGGGAAAATGGTCAGGACAGACTGGAGAGCTCGTTTAGCGAGGTGTTCTGGGTGGAACTAGGAATAAGAAAGGTATGACCACATTAATAGGGTATATTACATACTACCCAAAAGTTTGCGGGATTTAGAGGAACAAATTTGTAGGGAGATCGCAGGCCGTTTCAAGAAAAAGAAAAAGAAAAACCCACCGAGCAAGAAAGACCATGATCTGCACCCAACAATTCAACATACCACATCCTGCCTCTCTCCCTAATAAAAGGACAGAGAGGTGTCACACAGCAAGGAGGGAATCCAACAAGACAAAAAAAAACTTGCTGATTTATGATGTTAAAGTCTGCTGTCACTTTTTTTACAAGTTCTCCAACTCAGAATGAGAGAATGAGAAATTGAGAGAATGAAAAGAGAGAGAGAGGGAGGGAGAGGGAGAGGGAGGGGGGAGAGAGAAACAAAGAGGGAGAGAGAGAGAGAGATAGACAGATAGATATATAGATAGATAGATGGATAGATAGATAGATTTGCCAAGTACAGAGCCCTCCGATAGCTCATCTGCTGTTCCCGATATTCCGCTTTCTCCCACAATACTTCAGTCAGTGGCATCAGTGTAGAATCGGTTCGTCCCCATGGCCGCAAAGCCTCGGAACCCCAAAGGCACTCTCATCTTCTAGGCCACGTCCTAAGGGTATTGAAAAATAGCTGATTGGTGAGCCCTGGGAGTGGGTCCCATCGCCGAACAGAACCAAAGTTTGAGTGTAGCTCTAGGTCAGGGTCATTGACAGAACCCCATCCACCTTGAAAAGGGAAATTAGGTTGTCACCCGCAGACTGCTCAGGGAAGTCGCTGTCTAGCGCCATTGGAGCTCCACCCATCTTAAAGAGTGGAGTGATATTTGCAATTTTCCAGTCCTCTGGAATCCATTGATTCCCAAAAGTTCATTAGTAATGCCTCCACAGTCTCTTCAGCCATGCCTTTTAGAACACGGGGCTGTAGATCATCTAGTCCAGCTGACTTGTTTACCTTTAGACCTTTCAGTTTCCCAAGCACCTTCTCTCGAGTAATGGCAGCTTCACTAATTTCTGCCCCCAAACACTTTCAAACTTCTGGCATACAGCTGATGTCTTCCACAGTGAAGACTGATACAAAATACTTGTTCAGTCCATCTGCCATTTCCTCGTCCCCCATTATTACCTCACCAACATCATTTTCCAGCTGTCCAATATCTACTCCTGTCACAATTATATGTCTGCTTTCTTCTCATTAGTACCATCAGGAAGGAGGTACAGGAGACTGAAAATCTCATTCAATCATTCAACGACAGCTTCCTTCTCTCTACCATCATATTTCCGAATGATCCATGAACACTACCTAATTTTTCTTTTTTTTGCGCTGTTTATTTATTTTGTAATCTGTAGTAATTTTATGTATTTGCACCCTATTCCTTCCACAAAATATTAAATCATATACAACAGTAATGTTAAACCTGATTCTGATTTTGACATATTTGCTGAAGTTTCAGGAAATCCTAAATTACCATATACCAATGTTCAAGGAATACTCTTACATTTTTGGGGGGGTTCAATAATTTGCTTCAGTACAAGCAATGAAGAATGACCAAAAGTTATTCATTTGTGGTGCTTGAGAACAGCTGCAAAATTAAGACATTAATGAGCAAAGATTTCCCTATTTTCCTTGCAAATTACATTTCCCAATTATTTAAACTGCTTTTATTTCATTTTTCCTAAAGAATGTTTTAGGAGTGTACCTAATGATCTGAATGCCCCATTAAAATTGTCTTCTGGTGGAATTTGTAAACCTAAGATTTTCCACAGACGTGCACTTCTTATGCTCACTATAAATGTAGCAAAATATTTGTGGCCTTATTTGCCTTTTAGCATCTTGTGTTTAGCCAGACGACTGAATGTTGGTCTCTTCAAACAGAGCCTTGCTGAATAGCACATGCATTATTTAACTTGGCCTAAGTACTGTCTATCGATATGGGCCTCACTATTGGTAATTTGAAACTGTGAAACAGGCTGGAAACACAGAAGAATGAATTGGGCATTATTTGCTCACAATGGCGAGATAATAATTCATACCTCTAAAAGAATCATATTTAATGCAATAACTCAACACTAGAGCCGTTTGCTTTTCAATCTCCTTAATTGTGCAAGCTTCAGTTAATATTTGCCATATATAAAATTGCACCACCATTTTGTCATAGTTTCTACCAGTGGAGCCTAAGGTTGCTATGCAACGTGCCACAGTGTTTTCCAGTGCAACTCTAATATTCAAACTTGTCTTTACTTACTGTCATTCTCAGCCAACACTCTATACACTGTATAAACCCAAGAGATTCCAGAATAATACCACAAAATGTTGGAGGAACTCAGCAGGCCAGGTAGCACCTGTGGAGAAGAATAAACAGACGACATTTTGGGTTGAGACCCTTCATTTCCATAGATGCTGACTGACCTGCTGAGTTCCTCCAGCATTTTGTGTGTGTTACTCTAAACACTGTGATGCTTTGATTGCCCTGTCCTTGCCAAGTGAAAACAGCAAAATATTTCCAAATAATATCACCATGAGTCTGCCATTGCATTTTATGGAGTAGCCTGTGGTTCACCAATTGGACTTTCCTGGCCTGGCCCAGGGAGAAAGTGTGTGACAGGAGACAGAAATAAAGAACCCACAGATGGAAAATAAAAATAATGCTTGGTGCTGCTCATCTATATATGATGCAAAGTTGTCTTCCTGTTGCTATGGAGATTATAAACTGAATATATTTTTGGAAGTGCTGATATCTTCCAAAATCTATATACAGAAAATTCCATGCAGTGAATTGACTCTTGTTAAGTTTGTCATGGAAAGAGTGATGTATAACCAGAGTATTGATAAATACACTGAACATAGGAGTTGTATAGTTTTAGTAAGACACCATTAGAATTTGTGTATTAAGGTCATAGTACATTACCTATATCAGTACCATATTTGTTCTCCTTTGCTCTTGTGAACTGAAAATGACATTAAACAGTCTTCAATCTTGAATAACCCTAATGTTCATGTGGTAACAGGATCTGTTCCAGAATCCAACATCCTTACAATTCAGTGAGACACCTTCACAACTTAAAATAAAGATAGCGTAACGTTCTGGTGATCTTCTTCACGTGCTCCAAATGAACAGCCGCTCCGTGGCTGTCACTGCCAAGTTAGGATGGTCAATTCTGCCCTTGAACTGAATAAGCAGTTTGACTGAAAGCCAATAGCAGAGTCAGATTGTCAGGTCACTGCAGGGACATTTTGAGGGAGAAAGATTCAACCAAAGATCAGAATATGAAGAACTCATTTTGTTTATATCAAATCGGTTGAGCCACTTAATATAAAGAAAGTGTAATCCCTTAAGTTTATATAATGATCCAAAAATATGTAATGTATTATCAGTGGAATCTAACCACCTAACCATGACATTCGATAACATTTCCGTTTGCACACCATCAACAATCTATCACCCATTCACCAGAAATAACTGGATCACCCATTTAAGTACCAGGGATTTAAGAGTGGGCCAGAGGCTGAATGAGTCATCTCCTGAATTTCCAAAGCCATCACTATGGGAAGGATGTTGAGGCTTTGGAGAGGGTGCAGGAGAGGATTACAAGGTTTAGCTGGGTTTGAGGGCATGTGTTATCATGATAGGCTGGATAAACTTGGGTTCTTTTCTCTGGAGTGTCAGGGGCTGAGGAGAGATCTAATAGAGGCTTGCAAGATTATGATAGGCATAGATAGAGTGGACAGAGTTGAAATGTTTAATACCAAAAGACATGCATTGAAGATCAGAGGGGGTAGGTTCAAGGGGGACATGATAGGCATATGAATGTAAGGAAGATGGAGGGATATGGACATGGTGCAGGTAAGAGGGATTAATGTTTGGGTGATTCAGCACAACATTGCGGGCCTAACGACCCGTTCCTGTACTGTACTCTTGTATGTTCCAATACTGAGAAGGCAGAGGTCAGGAATATGGCTATTTTGCATGCCTGAATGAGTACAGCTCTAACATTGCTCAGTTAGTTGCCCTGCCTCTTTTTCAAGAATCATGGGTATAATCCTGATCTTGATGCTAACTGTATGAAGGTTGCATGTCCTCTCTTTGACCATCTGGGCTTTAGATGAGTGTCCTGGTTTTCCCCAGCATGCCAAAGAGCACAACAAAAATGAGAAAATAGAAACAAGAGTAAGCTACCTGGTCAACACACACAAAATGCCGGAGGAACTCAGCATGTCAGGCAGCATCTGTGGAAATGAATGGACAGTTGATGTTTTGGGCCAAGACCCTTCTTGAGGACGGAGAGTTACCTGGCCCCCTGTACAATTATAACAAAAGTTCCCTATTTCCAAGTACCATCCTCTACCTATGGTCGCAATTTCATTTGTCCTCCTATCTACTTGCAGCCCTCTAAACTTTTGTGGTTTATGCACAAGAGCACGTCTCTCAGTACTTCACTCATTTACAACTTCCTCCATTCAGTTAATTTGCTCTGTGATTTCTCTGACCAAAGAGTATGACATCACACTCCCCCACGTTAGACTCCATTTTCCAGGTCTCTGCCCAGTCCGTTTATCCTATTGCAGAGTCACAACATACCTTCTACCTATTTTCTGTCACTAACAAACTTGGATACCGTACATTTTTCACTCATTAATGTAATTAGTAAATTATTGCAGTCCATAGACTGATCCCTGAGGCATTCACTTTTTTTAAATCTGAAAGGACCTTTTGGAAATTTAAATACACCACATCAACAGGTTTTCTTCTATTAACTCTAGCAGTATGCCCTCAACGAATTTGTCAAATGTCTCAAACGTGATTTACTTCTCATAGAAAATTCTTGACTAATGTTTAATAAAATTTCCTCAATGATTAGTTAGCTCCTTCCATTATTGACTCTGGCATTTTGCCAGCAGTAGATGTATAACTAACTGGCCTATAGTTCTTCACTTCTTGTCTTCCTCTCATCTTGAAAAAGGGAGTCGCTTTGGCTTTTTCCAGATCTCTGGCACCTCCCAGAATTTAGTGACTTTTCAATCAATGGGTTCACTACTTTCTATGTTCAAAGTTCAAAGCAAATTTATTATCAAAGTCCGTATATGTCACCATTTGCTGCCTAGAGATTCATTTTCTTGCAGGCATTTACAGGAAAATAAAGGAATACAATCGAACTTATGAAAACTATACACATCAAAGACTGGCAAACAATCAAATGTGCAAAAGAAGTGTAGCGGTTACATGACACTCTTACGGTTTGGGGAATTCTGGAGTTTAGAGTTCAGTTCCGGTGCTATCTGTAAGGAGTTTGTACGTTCTCCCCATGAGCAGGTGGATTTCCTCCGGGTGCTCCGATTTCCTCCCACAGCCCAAGGACGTACTGGTTAGTAGGTTTATGGTCATTGTAAATTGTCCCGTGATTACGCCAGGATTAAAATAGTTGGCTTGCTGAGCAATACAGCTCGTTGGACAGGATGGGCCTGTTCCGCAATGCATCTCTAAATAAAATAAATCATGCAAGCACCTTTAAAACCCTTGAATGTAGCCCATCACATCATGAGGACTTGTCTGCTATTAGCAACAAAGTTTCTCTAATACTTTGTCCCTTGTGAATGAGATTTTTAAAAGTTCTTCCACATTATTTGAAACTAGCCCCTCTGCTAACCTTCTGAATATTTGCTCTGTCCTCCACAGTGAAGATGGATACAGAACATTGATTTGTTTCCTGCTGTTGTATCACCAGCTTCATTGTCTGGTGGCCCCATATTTACCTTGGCCACCTTCTTCCTTTTTATATATCTATAGGAATCCTTACTCTTCTTTTTGATATTACGTGCTAGATTTTTCTCAGAACTAATTTTCTCCATCCTTATTAGCTTTTTAGTGTTTTGCTGCTAGTTCTATAAAAATATTGTAGCCGTTATGCTTTGCCTTTAGGCTGCATGACTTTGTTGTGCCTTGATTTTTCAGTTTAGTATGACCCTTCCCCTCCTCTGATTACCACAGACTGGTCCTCTTAAGCATGGGACCTTTTTTATAAATGGGATTTCTGAGTGTTATGAAAGAGATGTTTAAATCTCTGCCCCTGCTCATCTTCTGATGACTGCCAACCACTGCACCACATTCTCACCACATCCGACACCCGAAACACTCATTCTCTTTGTCCGACGCTGCACCAGGCTGACAGTGTGTGGTCATTAGAAAATGCGTTGCAGTTACTTGCTGGGGCTACTCCGACAGTAGCTCTGACATCTCTAACTTGAACCAACATGGAGTAGGCTATCCTCAAATGCTATTCTGCATTGTGAAATGATTACTTAATAACCTTGTAGTTAAGGAATCCGAAAAAGCTCTAGAGAGTTGTAAACAGAGCCAGCTCCATCGTGGGTGACTTATTCAAAAGGTGATGACTTAAGAAGGAGGCATCCATCATTAAAGCCCCTCACCATCCAGGGTGCATCCTCTAATCATTACCACCATCAGGGAGGAGGTACAGGAACTTGCAGACTTGCACCCAATGTTTCAGGAACAGCTTCTTTCCCTCTGCTTTTGGATTTCAGAACGCTCCATGAACCCATAGACACTACCTCACTATTTTATACTCTTTTTGCAATATTAATTTATTTTATATTTCCTAAGTTCAGAAGTTCAAACTTTAAAGTAAAATATATTATCTGAGTACATACAACCCTGAGATTCTTCTTCTGCTAATTTCTTATTCCTATTGTAACATTCAGTTCTTATTGCAACTTCTAGTAATTCTTGCACTGTACCGCTGCTGTAAAATCAGCCAATTTCTTGACATGGGTCGGTGACAATAACCTGGTTCTGATTCTCATAGTAGAGCTTTAACTCACCTACAATCTGAACGTAGTTCAAGCCTAAAATCTGGGCTAAATCGAAATAAAGCCACTAGATGGGTTTGAGGGGTGGGTGTGTATGTGTGTGGGTGTGTGTGTGTGTGTGTGTGTGTGTGTGTGGGTGGGTGTGTGGGTGTGTGTGTGTGTGTGTGTGTGTGTGTGTGTGTGTGTGTGTGTGTGTGTGTGTGTGTGTGTGTGTGTGTGTGTGTGTGTGTGTGTGTTTACTTCTTTTTTTGGTATGCAGGCATTGCTAGTGAGGCCATCTGTTATTGTCCATCCCGAACTGCCTTGAGAGGGCAGTAGTGAGTCACCTTCTTCGGCACCTGCAGTCCTTCTGGTGAGGGTACCCTCACAAAGCTCGAGACAAAATCTGCAGATGCTGAAATCCGAGCAACACACACAAAATGCTGGAGGAAAGCATCAGGCCAGGCAGCATCTACGGAAAAGAGTACAGTCGACATTTTGGACCGAATTCCTTCACCGGGACAGAAGAAAAAATGCTGAGGAGAAGATTTAAAAGGTGGGGGGAGGGTAGGGGAGGGGAGAGAGAAGCACCAGGTGATAGGTGAAACCTGAAGAGGGAGCGATGAAGTAAAGAGCTAGGAAGTTAATTGGAGATAGAGACAGAAGGCCAGGGAAGAAAGAAAATGAAGGAGGAGCACCAGAGGGAGGCGATGGGTGGGCAAGGGGATAAGGTGAGAGAGGGAAAAGGGAATGGGGAGGCCATGGATAGACATAGCCGAATTGGAATATCTCTCACAGTTACCTAGACTACACCTCTTCTGATCCTGTTACTTGTAAAAACATCATCCCCTTCTCTCAATTCCTCCATCTCCACTGCATCCGCTCTCAGGATGAGGCTTTTCACTCTAGAATGAAGAAGATATCCTCCTTTGTCTAAGAAAAGGACTTCCCTTTTTCCACCATCAACACTGCCCTCAACCACATCTCTTCCATTTCACACACGTCTGCTCTTACCCCATCCTCCCACCACACTATCCCACCAGGGATAGGGTTCCTCTTGTCCTCACCTACCATGTCACCAGCTTCTGCATCCAGCACATAATTCTACAAAACTTCTGCCATCTCCAACGAGATCCCACCACCAAGCACATCTTTCCTTCCCCTACCCCCACCCCACTTTCTGATTTCTGCAGGGATCACTCCCTACATGACCCCCTTGTCCATTCGTCCCACCTCACTGATCTCCCTCCTGGCATTTATCCTTGCAAGCGGAACAAGTGCTAACCTGCCCCTACACCTCCTCCCTCACTACCATTCAAGGCCCTAAACAGTCCTTCCAGGTGAAGCGACACTTCACCTGTGAGTCTGCTGGGGCCATATACGGTGTCCAATGCTCCTGGTGTGGCCTCCTGTTTATTGGTGAGACCTGACATAGACTGGGAGACCGTTTCACTGAGCACCTACACTCTGTCCACCAGAAAAAGCGGGATCTCCGAGTGCCCACTCATTTTAATTCCACTTCCTTTGTAGGTTACATGGTCAGCACAACATTGTGGGCTGAAGGGCCTATAATATACTGTAAATTTCTATGCTCTATGTTCTATGTTCCCATTCCCATTCCGATATGTCTATCCATGGCCTCGTCCACTGTCATGATGAGACCGCACAGAGCTTGGAGGAACAACACCTTATAATCCAATTGGGTAATCTCCAAGCTGATGGCATGAACATCAATTTCTCAAACTTCCAGTAAATACTCTCCCACCTCCTTCAACATTTCCCATCCCCTCTTACCTCTCTTACTTTATTTCCTTGCCCACGCATTGACTCTCTCTGTTGCTCATTCCGCCTTTTCTTTCTTCCATAGTTTTTGTCTCCTTCATGTATCAATTTCCCAGGTCTTTACTCCATCCTTCCCCCTCCAGGTTTCACCTATCAACCTATGTTTCTTTCTCCCCTCCTCCCAGCTTTTAAATCCACTCCTCAGCTTTTTTTTCTCCAGTTCTGCCAAAGGGTTTCAGCCCAAAACGTCAACTGTACTCTTTTCCATAGATGCTGTCTGGCCTGCTGAGTTCCTACACCATTTTGTGTGTGTCCCAAGCTTTACATCTATTTACAATGAAGAAACAATGATAATTTCCAAGTTTGGATGCAGGATGACTCATCGCACCTGAAGTGGGATTACTTTAGATTGGCATTGTGGTTAGCACAGACATCGTGGTCTGACGGCCTGACCCTGGGCTGTACTGTTCCATAGTTGAGAGAAAAATGTATAACAGTGAGTAACAATGACCAACATTTGAAGAATTAATACATAAATTACAACAAGCAATTATGTTTTAGGAAACAGAAACCCAGCAAAAATATGGCTAAAACCATGGTGAACAAGAGATATTGAAAATGATAAAGGTTTGTAACACTAACAAATAGATTAGTATGCTTGAGGATTAGAAATGTGTGGTGTGTGTGTGTGTGTGTGTGTGTTGTGTGTGTGTGTGTGTGTGTGTGTGTGTGTGTGTGTGTGTGTGTGTGTGTTGTTTGTGTGTGTGTGTGTGTGTGCGTGTGTGTGTGTTGTTTGTGTGTGTGTGTGTGTGTGTGCGTGTGTGTGTGTTGTTTGTGTGTGTGTGTGTGTGTGTGTGTGTGTGTGTGTTGTTTGTGTGTGTGTGTGCGCGTGTGTGTGTGTATGTGTGTGTGTGTGTGTATGTGTGTTTGTGTGTGTGTGTGTGTTGTTTGTGTGTGTGTGTGTGTGTGTGTGCGTGTGTGTGTGTGTTGTTTGTGTGTGTGTGTGCGCGTGTGTGTGTGTGTGTGTGTGTGTGTGTGTGTATGTGTGTTTGTGTGTGTGTGTGTGTGTTGTTTGTGTGTGTGTGTGTGTGCGCGTGTGTGTGTGTGTGTTGTTTGTGTGTGCGTGTGTGTGTGTGTGCGCGTGTGTGTGTGTGTGTGTGTGTGTTTGTGTGTGTGTGTGTGTGTGTGTGTGTGTGTGTATGTGTGTTTGTGTGTGTGTGTGTGTGTGTGTGTGTGTGTGTGTGTTTGTGTGTGCACGCACATGCTCGTGTGGTGGAGAGGTGATGATGTGAATGTACAGAGAATTAACATATGAAGTTAATGAAGGATTAATGTAACCGAGTGATAGACTCAGCTTCCTTTCAGAATCTCTCCAGTGTCTACGCATTCCAAGGTTATGCAGATAGTGGATGTGCTGCTTGTTCTCTTCTATGGATTCTAGAATAGTTGCCAGAGACAGATTGGTAAAGAAATGTAAACCCGCATGAAGGGAGAAAGAAAAAGAATTACAGACCAGTAGGTCTGATCATTTTCACCTTTCCAATTGTGTGGAAAACTAGCAAGCTCTAACCAACTAGCAATTTGGGCAGGTTTCTGCCATTCTTTCTTTTACCCCAGCATATTGTAGTTTAAACCATTTTAAGACTTTCTATAAAACTAATCTGACTTAATATCATTCTAGTAGCTCAATAATGCCTATAGCTACATCTTAAGGGTGACAAGAGATGACCAGTAAATAAGACTTTGCCCCATTATTCAAATCCCAATTAAGAACATTTTAGAAAGGAAAGTAAATTGGCATTGAAAAATGCAGGATCATTTGTTTTTCTCTTTCTCTGGTGTTAAGAACAACAAAACAATTTCCAAAACCAACTTTCCAGTGGAATTGCAGTGAACATTCCTTTATTTATTATCTTGCAGACGAAAATTGAAACTATTTCTGCTGAAATTAAATTCCTGCTCGTAAACACCCATATTCCTGAGTGGTCCTTCACTCTATCTACAATCCATCATGCTGAATGAGCTAATTTAATATCTTATACATTTTAGATACAGCACAGCTCCAGGTTTCCTGCTTTTACACTCTCAATGTCTCTGGGCTGGTCTCAGAACAACATTTAGAGGATGCAGCTGTTCTAATTAGCAGAGACGAGTGGAACCAAAGCATTGCATTGTGCAATTTAGCCCTGATTTCTGCAGCCACAGCACCTTTCTGGTGCATTTTGTTTTAATTCTGTCAACAGGCGCCAAGAGATTTTGAGTAACTTGTTTTCTGCCTTCCTCCAACATCAACCCACACCCTCCACCCCATACAACCTCCTGTCCATCCATCATTTGAGCTTCACTTTGGATAAACCCATGTTAATCCATCGTCACGGTGGAGGTGCACCGCGACAGCAAAGAACAGGAAAAAGCCAGGCTGCATTGAAGAATGTTAGACATGGTTACATATTGATCCGTGTGCTGGGGAGTGTACCCACGCAATGCTTTTGGTACAAAGTTCCAAAATTTAGAGTCATAGAGAAGTACAGCACAGAAACAGGCCCTTTGGCTCATCTAGTCTGTGCTGAACCATGTAACCTGCCGAGTCCCATCGACCTGCACCCGGACCACAGCCATCCATATATTTAGATCTGTTAACAATTACAGAACAACGGTTAGATTATGAGGACATGCAGTCCTATTTTACTGTCATTTAGTAATGCATGCATTAAGAAATGATACAACATTTCTCCAGAATGATATCACAGAAACACATGACAAACCGACTGAAAAGCTGACAAAAACCACATAATTATAACATATAGTTACAACAGTGCAAAGCAATACCATAATGGGCACGGTAAAAAGTGTCAAAGTCTCTTGAAAGCCCCATCATCTCACGCAGACGGTGGACCTCCAGCGCCGCAAACTTGCCGATGCAGCATCCTGGAAGCATCCGACCACTGTCCGACTCTGAGTCCGTCCGAAAACTCCGAGCCTCCAACCAGCTCTCCGACACCGAGCACCGAGCACCGAGCACCATCTCTGCCGAGTGCTTCAACTCCAGCCCCGGCAACAGGCAATACGCAAAGCCAAGGATTTGGAGCCTTTCCCTCTGGAGATTCTCGATCGCACAGTAGCAGCAGCAGCTGTTTCAGAAGTTTCTCCAAGTGTTCCTCCGTGCTTCTCACGGCTGTCTCCATCAAATCAGGGTTGTGTACAGCCCCTAGTTAACACATAACGATTCATTCAGAACGGCCACGTGCCTGTATTTCCAAATCAGGATGCAGAAGCTATGTTAGATTGGTCACAACACCAGTTAATTCCCGTATTGGCCTCCCCACCTTCAATAACACATTGAATTTTTAACCAACAATTTTCAATCAAACTATGTTACAACTCTGCATTTATTCAACACCACTGAAAAACATAGAAACATAGAAACATAGAAAATAGGTGCAGGAGTAGGCCATTCGGCCCTTCGAGCCTGCACCGCCATTTATTATGATCATGGCTGATCATCCAACTCAGAACCCTGCACCAGCCTTCCCTCCATACCCCCTGATCCCCATAGCCACAAGGGCCATATCTAACTCCCTCTTAAATATAGCCAATGAACTGGCCTCAACTGTTTTCTGTGGCAGAGAATTCCACAAATTCACCACTCTCTGTGTGAAGAAGTTTTTCCTAACCTCGGTCCTAAAAGGCTTCCCCTTTATCCTCAAACTGTGACCCCTCATCCTGGACTTCCCCAACATCGGGAACAATCTTCCTGCATCTAGCTTGTCCAATCCCTTTAGGATTTTATACGTTTCAATCAGATCCCCCCTCAATCTTCTAAATTCCAACGAGTACAAGCCCAGTTCATCCAGTCTTTCTTCATATGAAAGTCCTGCCATCCCAGGAATCAATCTGGTGAACCCTCTTTGTACTCCCTCTATGGCAAGGATGTCTTTCCTCAGATTAGGGGACCAAAACTGCACACAATACTCCAGGTGTGGTCTCACCAAGGCCTTGTACAACGGCAGTAGTACCTCCCTGCTCCTGTACTCGAATCCTCTCGCTATAAATGCCAGCATACCATTTGCCTTTTTCACCGCCTGCTGTACCTGCATGCCCACTTTCAATGACTGGTGTATAATGACACCCAGGTCTCGTTGCACCTCCCCTTTTCCTAATCGGCCACCATTCAGATAATAATCTGTTTTCCTATTTTTGCCACCAAAGTGGATAACTTCACATTTATCCACATTAAATTGCATCTGCCATGAATTTGCCCACTCACCCAACCTATCCAAGTCACCCTGCATCCTCTTAGCATCCTCCTCACAGCTAACACTGCCGCCCAGCTTCGTGTCATCCGCAAACTTGGAGATGCTGCATTTAATTCCCTCATCCAAGTCATTAATATATATTGTAAACAACTGGGGTCCCAGCACTGAGCCTTGCGGTACCCCACTAGTCACTGCCTGCCATTCTGAAAAGGTCCCGTTTATTCCCACTCTTTGCTTCCTGTCTGCTAACCAATTCTCTATCCACATCAATACCTTACCCCCAATACTGTGTGCTTTAAGTTTGCACACTAATCTCCTGTGTGGGACCTTGTCAAAAGCCTTTTGAAAATCCAAATATACCACATCCACTGGTTCTCCCCTATCCACTCTACTAGTTACATCCTCAAAAAATTCTATGAGATTCGTCAGACATGATTTTCCTTTCACAAATCCATGCTGACTTTGTCTGATGATTTCACCGCTTTCCAAATGTGCTGTTATCACATCTTTGATAACTGACTCCAGCAGTTTCCCCACTACCGACGTTAGGCTAACCGGTCTATAGTTCCCCGGTTTCTCTCTCCCTCCTTTTTTAAAAAGTGGGGTTACATTAGCCACCCTCCAATCCTCAGGAACTAGTCCAGAATCTAATGAGTTTTGAAAAATTATCACTAATGCATCCACTATTTCTTGGGCTACTTCCTTAAGCACTCTGGGATGCAGACCATCTGGCCCTGGGGATTTATCTGCCTTTAATCCCTTCAATTTACCTAACACCATTTCCCTACTAACATGTATTTCGCTCAGTTCCTCCATGTCACTGGACCCTCTGTCCCTTACTATTTCTGGAAGATTATTTATGTCCTCCTTAGTGAAGACGGAACCAAAGTAATTATTCAATTGGTCTGCCATGTCCTTGCTCCCCATAATCAATTCACCTGTTTCTGTCTGTAGGGGACCTACATTTGTCTTTACCAGTCTTTTCCTTTTTACATATGTATAAAAGCTTTTACATGGTATGAAGAGAGAGGTCTCATGAAAAACTTCCTGCCCTAAGTCTCAGTAAGCTGTCCGTTCCATAACAGTAAGGGGGTATTATCTTCATTTTTTTTGTTGCAGTTCAGGTGCCTCAGCACATAAAAAGTGTGCCCAGTTTCACCTACGAACTAAAATCAGTAAATTTGCCATATTTAGCAAGTAAGTGGGAAAAGTGTGAATCTAATTATACACCACCACATAACTTATTGTGAGAAAATAATTTGCATTTCACAATGTTTAATTTTGTGCAAAAAGCGTGACAGCATAACAAAAGGAATGAGGGCACAGTGACTGCTGAAGGGGGTAAGTGATCGGGGGGGATGGATTTAAATTATTTTTGCTACTTCCCCCTTCTTTTCCAGTCCTGATGAAGAGTCTCAGTGCAAAATGTCAACTTTTTATTCCCCTCTATAGATGCTACCTGACCTGCTGAGTTGCTTCAGTGTTTCGGGCATTGCTCTGGGTAGATTTAAGTTTCTTATTTTAAGGCTGTGCATCTGAATACATACCACAATTCTTCCAAACAAGCTGCTATGAAAGAATAGAACAATTGTTCCTCAGTTCCTTCACAGTGTCAGATGATGGTTATTTTTAAAAAGTTATGTCCTAATAACTATCCAGTGAAGTTCACTCAAATCCATTTTCTTTGTAGGTTCTACAATACTTGTGACATGAAGCTGGCCTCCTCGTGATTCCTTGCAATCAGTTAAATTACTTTTGTACACAGCTTGTTTTTTCTCTTCGCAGTCTGAACTTTTAAGTAGCTCTATGGTGCTATCAGGCTTGCTGCGAGGATATGAAATATAATTTTGATATTTCAAAAACTATTGTATCCCTGGACCATAACTAGCAGTACAGCTAAAGTAGACCAAACAACCAGCACTTTGGCTGCCTAAGATAATCAAATGTAATGCATGTTTTGGCATTGAAGTTTCATGTAACAAAAGCAGGAAAACCTTTTATTGTTTGTTATTGCAGCAGCATATTATAATTGGCTCAAAGATATCCCAAGAATGTGGATATTGTTTGGATTAATGAAATTAGTTTTCATGAATGCATGATGTCATGTCCAACAATTTTGTTTTAGTAAGTAAATTGCTTATTTTCCTTTTTTGTGTCTGTTGGCATAATCAATGAATTGTCTTTTTTTGTTGTTGATTCCTCTGCTGAGAGTGATAAACTGCCCCTGGATCTTCCAATATTCAGCTTTGGTTCCCTGGTAACTTTCTCCAATCTGATTCAGAAGGTTTGAGTCACGTTACTGAGACTTAAGCACATAACTTGACCAAATATGATCAAAGCATACTTGAATAGAGTTATAGTTGTAATTCTCTGGTTTAAGATTATGCTTTATTTTGTTAATAGAGTTATTTTTCTTGTTTATTTTCTGTAAATCTCCTTAAAATGCAAATCTATATTAAAGAAGTGTTCCTTTAATTACATTATACACTTGCTAATATACAGATTCATTCAGGTATTTCACTTTGCTGTTTAAAATAATAATTCATTTGATTAATAAATTAGGATTGTTGAATTAGCTAATAGGATTTGTCTTGTTGGCCAATAAGATGCCCCAGGAAAAGAACGGGTAGCCATTCGAGAGAGAGAGAGTGCTGCATCGAAGAAGTTTCAAGAAAGACAGAGGAAAGAAATAGACAAAAAACAGGGTGGAAGAACATGGTGAAACACTCACAGAACCCAGTTTGGAAGGACAGATACAGATGTCAGAAAATCCTCTGTAGACTATGGCTTTACGGAGAATGTGCAGATAACTTTCAGTTAGCTAGTTAGCACACAGCATTAGAGAAAGGGCAAGACAGGACAGTTCGATGCCTTTCTTGGACATTGTGTGGATTTATTTTTCATTTTTTGCTTGGACTTGTCCTTCAGAACAGAACCGTTTCGGTACCCTGAGTAACCGAAGTGAAGCAAACTGGATTGAGTATGCGACCATGAACTCCAACAATTGTGTGCATGCTATAGACTGACAGATATGTGAAGGGTCCTTTTCCTTATTTTGTTTGTTATACTTTGAAATATTTTGCCGATATAATTTCAACCTACGTTTATACTGGTGTGAGCTAAGTTATTGCTTCCTGGTGAACAGTAAATTTGCATGGGTGTCTGTCAGTATTTATACAAGTAATTGTCTAAGTTTTTCTTAGAAAAAACAATAAGATTTTTACATTTTGTGTTTATCCTAGACCTGCTTAATTACTGGAAATGGCCCATTCATTGTTATTCCTCATGCATTGAAGCATTATGTTGCTTTTAGTTATGAGCCTACAGTGAGAGGGTTACATAGTAATAGCCCTTAATAAACACAACAGATTCTGCAGTACTGGAAATGCAGAGTAACATACACACAATGCTGGAAGAACACAACAGGTCAGGCAGCATCTGGTTCCTCAGATCCTGTTAAAGGGTCTTGGGCCACTATGTCAACTTTAAATTCCTTGGCATACACATCACCGAGGATCTCACGTGGTCTGTACATACCGGCTGTGTGGTGAAAAAAGCACAACAGCGCCTCTTTCACCTCAGATGGTTGAAGAAGTTTGACGGGCCCCCAAATCCTAAGAACTTTTTATGGGGGCACAATTGAGAGCATCCTGACTGGCTGCATCACTGCCTGGTATGGGAACTGTACCTCCCTTAATCGCAGGACTCTGCAGAGAGTGGTGCGGACAGCCCAGCACATCTGTAGATGTGAACTTCCCACTGTTCAAGACATTTACAAAGACAGCTGTATAAAAAGGGCCTGAAGTATCATTAGGGACCCGGGTCACCCCAACCACAAACTGTTCCAGCTGCTACCATCCAAGAAACGGTACCACAGCATAAAAGCCAGGACCAACAGGCTTCGGGACAGCTTCTTCCACCAGGTCATCAGACTGATTAATTCATGCTGATGCAATTGTATCTCTATGTTATATTGACTGTCCTGTTGTACATAATATTTATTATAAATTACTATAAATTGTACATTGCACATTTAGATGGAGGCACAATGTAAAGATTTGTACTCCTCATGTATATGAAGGATGTAAGTAATAAAATCAATTCAATTCAATTCTATTCTTTATTACTCTCCATAGATGCTGCCTGACCTGCTGAGTTCCGCCAGCATTTTGTGTGCGTTACAAAGTACAATAAATTCTAATTAGTTGGGGCACATCGGGACCAGTACATTTTGGCCAATTAAATGGCTGTCACAATTAGCCGAAGTTTCATGGAAATAGTTGTTGACAGAGGAAATCATCCGTTGTATACTGCCGTGTTCTTCTGATTGACTGGACGTGAGCACAATCGCTGAAGACACCTAGGGCAGATAATGGACTGCATTCATACAAAGCTTTTGATGATTGCATCCTCTAAATCTTCATTTTCATTGTAACATTCGAGATGATTGTCAATGCCTTAAAATTCTTTCTAGTTCCTAACCTGTTGAAGTAGTGAAATTGTTTCGTTTAAACTCTTAGCCATTTCTGGTATCTCCAATCCTGAATGCTTGAAACTACACTGAGCAAAATAGTTCTGAATTGTCTTACTGTTTATTTCTTGCCAACTATCAGTTTAAAAACCATTGCCTTCGGGTCTCGGCCTGAAATGTCCACTGTACCTCTTCCTAGAGATGCTACCTGGCCTGCTGCGTTCACCAGCAACTTTGATGTGTGTTGCTTGAATTTCCAGCATCTGCAGAATTCCTGTTGTTTGCGACTCTAAGCACAGTGTAGTGTTTAACGTCTACACAAGAGCACGTGACTGACACTAGTTAGTAACTGTTCGGCAACAGTCTTCCGTCCCCATTAGGCGACATAGAGTCCGAAAGAACTGAAGGGAATCCTGGCTATTTTCTTGATTAGTTTCTGTTCTTTAGGAGTTGTCCCAGATAACCGGCTGCCCCGAGTAACCAATGGCCCAATTAACATGAATCCACTTCATAGACACAGACTTCATTTAAAATTATTCGTCACAGAATATTTATGAATATGTCAAGTCGATATTTCAAACTATCCAGTTGACACATTTTGTTTAGCTCCTTTTGTGAAGAAGGAGGAGGAGTGCCAGAGGGCGAGTTCTTCCAGTTCATCTGCAAAATAGTTTAAATTCTTCTTCTCTTTAATGCTTCTTCTTTCCTTTTCAAGCTGGCTGGGATCCTGTTGGAATCCGTGATCTACAGCTGCACTTAACATACGGTTCTTCACGGCGGTGTGTTCCCGCTCTCTGAGCTTGCTGAGCACCTTAGCGTTTTCGATATCTCCAGGAGCAGCCTGGAAGACGTGCACCTTTGGGGTGCAACCCTACGGCCCAGCAGACGGCTTTGCGATTGCTTGCTGCTGGGTGGGTGGCGGTGGGGGCGGGTGCTGATGCTTTTGCTGAGACAGGTGGAGGAAGGGGAGGAGTGAGGGTTAATGATTTGTTGCTGCTTGTGCTTGAGATGGGGACAGGAGCTTTGGGGCTCTAATCTCTGCCTGCCATTCATTCTTTGGGTTTTTTCTTCTGTTTGATGAATGGGTGCAGAGAACAAGAATTTCAGCAACACGCACAACAGCCTGGAGAAACACAGCAGGTCGGGCAGCATCCATGGAAATGAACAGTCAACGTTTCCGGCCGAGACCCTTTGTCAGGACAGTAAGAATTTCAGGTTGTATACTGTATACATTCTCTGTTATTAAATGGAACCACTGAACCATTGAAAGTGTCGCTACATTTCTAGGGCCCTTAATTAAAGATTAACTTTATTTGTCACATGCACAGTACATCGAAACATTGAAGCAAAAAGTGAAATGCTTTGTTTGCATCAATGACCTACGCAGTCAGCCCACAGTGTCACCATGCTTCTGGCACCAATATTGCATGCCCACAACTTAATCTATCCTCCTCAAGTAATTTGAAATTTTAATTGAGTGCTTTCAGCAGCTGAATGTACTGTATATATATACTATATTGGATGTACTGTGTATATGCTATATTGCACCTGCAGTTTTATGAAGATTTAACCTTATAGTAAATACTTTGAATGGATTGAGACAAAAGAGAGAGAGAGGAAAAATAAAAGCACAAGAGTTTCTGCAAATGCTGGAAATAAATGTGTTCAATATATTTCCAGAAGTAATATGTTTAAACTTGTGTTCCAAATAACCGGAGGAGGAGAGCCAGAAACCTCTTGTGGAGACTGAAATAAAAATTTAAAGCAAATGTAACTAAGGCTGATCTCATAATGGCTCATCATAGAATGGAACTGGCAGAGCTCTTGGAAATAGGGCTGAAGTGAACAAAGAATGGTTTATCTTATAGAAAACAACAGAGGATAAATAACGAAGGGAAGAGGAGAGAATGAATTCCAGTGATTTCTAAGGTCTTACACACCAGACAGTTGGAATAATGTGGTCTCATGCAAGTGCATTTATGTTTCCACAAGTTTTCACAAGAATGATGACAAAGCCAAACATCATTTTACTTTCTTATGGATCTCTGTTTCCTGAAGTGAAATGCAATAACATCCATCATGCTTCCTGTAATGTATGGATCTATTTCTTTCAGAGCAATGACTCCCTTCCCCTTGGCACTACGTATTGACCTCTGGTCTGCTCATGCACAGTTGTCTACGCCTGCACACTGCTCTCTCTTGCTGCAATGTGAATACACCAGTCAACACCATCTCATGCATGCTTTTATTTAATCGATATGTAGTTGTTCACAGACACAACAAGTTGGCAATGAGTACAAACCTGAGTGTCAGAAAATATCATGAACTGCCCTGACAGTTACGGGACAAAACAGCGAGAGTTAAACAGCACGAGAAAAGCTGTCACGGGCACTAACAAAGGTACGCATGATTAATAGTGAATGACCCGCTGAATTTAAAGTGCAAATAGCATGGCGATAACTTCAGTCAGGAAAGTTGATGAATTTGACAGCACTAATCAGGACTGGGAGTCATGTATCAAGAGAGTTGAACTGTATTGTAACTTGAACAATGTGGAGGAGCAAAAAAAGCCCTTATACTTCTGAGCCTAATGGGGCCCAAGAATGCACGGTCTCTTACGCAACTTAGTAATCCCTGCAAATCCAGCAAGCAAGACATTCGACAAAATTGTTACAATTTTACAAAACCACTTGAGCCCTAAACCGCTGGTAATAGCTGAGAGATTTAGATTTTTACAAAAGGAACAGCCAAAAGATGAAAGACTTTCTGAATACATTTCAGAACTGTGCAAACTTTCCCAGTACTATGACTTTAGAGCTGGACTTTCTGATGCACTAAGGGATAGGCTTGTATGTGGCATGCATAGTCAAAGCACTCTAAAGAGGCTACTGTCCGAAAGAGACCTAAGCTTAGAATGGGAATTGACCACTGCAACATCGTTAGAGACTGCAGCAAAGGATGTAGCAGAACTACAGAAAAAGAGGTTAGAATGTGAAAAATACATGTCCCTGAATAGCGTAAACAGCCAAAGATGTTATTGATGTGGCAAATCCTTCCATGATGCAAATAACTGTTGGGTCAAAGAAAATGTTTGCAGAAAGTGTCACAGACAAGGTCACATAGAGAGAATGTGCAAGTCTGACAGAAAGTACAACGGAGTGAAAAATCTCAAACACAAAACTAAGCAAATGCATAAAGTGACTGAATGTATAACAGAATCAGACAACACAGAGTCTGACAAAGGTGAGCTTTCATGTCTAGAACTGCATGATATTACTGAAGCAGATTTCAATATAATATGGATCACAATAGATGTGTCTGATGTAAAACTGAAAATGCAGCTGGATACAGGGTCAACTTTGTCCATACTTCCAGAAACTGACTACAACAGACTGCTTTCTAAGATACCATTAGAGAAGACCTCAGTGATGCTAAAGACTTACACAGGTGAAAAAGTGTCTCCCAAAGGCAAACTGAAAGTAAATGTGACGTATGGAGGCTTTATGAGTTTGAGCTTTATGTATTGAAAAGTGGAGGGCCAGCACTTTTCGAATGTGAAGGTTGAGAAAAATCCAACTAGTCCGGCACTCAATCAAAGTTCTCAGTGTGGCATCAACAGCAACTGCAGCCCAAACGGTAGCACTATCGAAGACTGGCACAGCTGTTTAATGCTAATGGAAAGGTGTTTGTGAAGGGTATTGGTAAACCCAAAGGCATGAAGGCCAGAATTGAACTGGATGAAGCAGCAACACCAAGACCCCATAAAGAGGGCCCACTGCTTTATGCACTACGTCTTAAAGTGGATGCTGAGCTGCAAAGCTTGGAAGCTTCTGGAATTCTCTCTGAGGTTGAGCTGAATGATTGGGCCATGCCCAGTATCCTAGTGATCAAGAAAGGGAAGGCCGGACCCGTACACATATGTGAGAACTTCGAAGTGAGCATCAACCCGGTGCTGCGTACTGTGCGGTATCCCCTGCCATGAATAGAAGACATTTTTGCATCTTTAGCAGACTGGGAGAGGTTGTCAAAGATTGACTTGTCACATAGAAATTGAGGAGTTGAGCAAGAAGTTCCTCACAATCAACAATCACAAGGGACTGTTCCAGTATAATCGTCTAGTCTTTGGTGTTGCATCAGCTCCAGCAATTTGGCAAAGAGCAATGGACCAAGTGCTTCAAGATACCCCAGAAACACAATGTTACCTTGATGGTATCATCCTGACTGGCAAAAATGATGAAGAGCGGCCTTGTGAACCTTGGTAAGATGCTTACCAGGCTGAGTGAGTATGGTCTGCACATAAAAAGAGGGAAGTGTAACTGTTTCAATAATGAAATGTACATTTTGGACATGACATTAACAAGCATGGCTTACATAAGTTACAAGAGAAGAACGAAGCAGTGTTGCAGGCACCAAAACTAGAAAGAGAGTCACAACTCAGGTCATATTTGGGCCTTGTAAACTACTACTATTGTTTTCTCCCAAACATTGTTACAGTGCTGCATCCATTGAACACACTGTTACAGACAGGAGCAAAGTGGGAATGGTCAGAAAAATGTGAAAAAGCATTCATGGAAACAAAGAGACTAATAACATCCAATGAACTGCTCACCCATGATGACCCATCCCTGCCCATCAGACTGGCAAGCGATGTGTCCCCTTATGGCACTGGAGCCATTTTACCACACATTATGAAAGATGGATCTGAACGCCCAATTGTGTTTGCTTCAAGATCACTGACGAGCACGGAATGCAACTATGCATAGATCGACCGAGGGGCCCTTAGTCTAGTATGGGGAATAAGGAATTTCTACCACCAACTCTATGAACAAAATTTTACACGAGTGACAGATCATCAGCCCCTTGTATCCGTTTTCAATCCCAGGAAGGTAATCCCAGTGATGTCTGCTACCCCATTACATTAGACACTATTCCTAGGAGCCCACTCTTATGATGTAGAGTTCAATGGTACCAAACAACACAGCAATGCTGATGGCTTGTCATGTCTTCCACTATTGGCAACTGAAGAAGAAAAGTCTTCATAGTGTGACCCAGCAGAAGTGTTCCACACCACATTGGTGGACCGGCTGCCGGTAACAACTTCCGAAATACAAAGGGGAACAAGGAATGACCCAACATTGTCATAAGTCTATGAAATCACCATGCAAAGATGGCCAGCTCATGGTAACCCTACGTTTCCAGATTTCTTAGTGAGACAAGACCAACTGTCGGCATGTCAAGGAGTACTGACGTGTGGATCTCATGTAGTGGTTCCCTCTAAACTGCGGACCAGAGTGTTAGAATATTTGCAAATCTACAAATTGTGAGTGACAATGGACTACAATACACTTAGAAGAATTCCAGCTGTTCATGAAGAAAAATAGCATCAGATATTTCAAGTCAGCTCCTCACCACCCAGCAACGAATGGGTTAGCTAAAAGGTTTATCCAAACCTTCAAGAAGTCCATTAAAGCAATGGACAAGGAGGAATATTTCTCTGCAGCACAAGCTGGACAACTTCCTTTTTGTGTATTGGAACTCTGTTATGTGACAACAAATCAAACACCTGCAATACTGTTCATGAACAGGAATTGGAGATATTGTGTACCTCATGAAACTAGATCTATGAAGGGAAGTATAGAATAAATAGTTCATCCAGTTGCCAAGTGAAGCAGCAAGGAGCTTTGAGATTGGACAGGAAGTCCTAGCACTTGATTACCAAGAAGATACGTGGACACCTGGTAGACAGCTACAAGATCTGGACCTCTGATGTACGCAGTGGATGTTGGAGATCAGAAATGGAGACGTCACGTGGACCAGATACTAGATGTTCAACTGAAGAACACACCCGAGTCGATTACATCCAACAAGACGAACACATTACAGTCACCGGACTTACCTCTCAGTGATGATGTCACTGACAGCAACGTGACATCGGAAACCGAGAACATTGTCTTAGGTTTGACAAGACACCTACAAAACCTGATGCCACTCCACAGGCCCAGAGGCACTATCCTGAAAGAAACAGAGTGCCACCCAAAAGACTGAACCTTTAGAACTGTGAAGTTAGTTATGGACTGTTATTGTGAAAACATGTTTATTTGGAGTACGGTTTATGAAAGGGAAATCGAATGTTTTGCATATATAGTTTTATGTTGCATTAATCTAAAGAGGGAGGAAGTGTAATAATATGGATCTATTTCTTTTAGAGCAATGACCCTCCCTTAGCTCTACTATTGATCTGTTGTCTGCGCATACGCCGTTGTCTACGCATGCACATTGTGCTCGCTCTCTCTCTCTTGCTGCAATGTGAATACATCAGTTAAAGCCGTCTCTCGTGTGCATGCTCTTATTTAATTGATACGTAGTTGCACAGACACAACATATCTCATCACGTATTATCCTTCTTCTCTTGACATGATTTCTACATGTCTCCATGCAATGCTCTTCTTGTGCTCATCAAGGATTGGGAAGAAGGAGTATCTCAGATCATTAGTAATCATTGCCTGGGTTACCATACTTAAGTAGATTTAGATTATGAAAACACTCAGTCCTCTTTTATTGTCATTTAGAAATGCATACATGCATTAAGAAATGATACAATGTTTCTCCTGAGTGATATCACAGAAAACAGGACAAACCAAAAACTAATACTGACAGAACCACATAATTATAACATATCATTACAGCAGTGCAAAGCAATACCATAATTTGATGAAGAACAAACCTTGGGCACGGTAAATAAAGTCTCAAAAGTCCCGAGTCGATCGTCTGCCGAGTCCCCGATAGCAGGCGGCAAAAGGGAGAAACTCCCTGCCATAAACCGCCAGGCACCGTCAACTTGCCGATGCCTTGGAAGCAGCCGACCACAGCTGACACCTAGTCCATCCATCCGAAAACTTCGAGCTTCCAACCAGCCTCTCCAATACAGACTGTCGAGAGCCATCCTCTGCCGAGCACCTTCGACCTCGCCTCAGCCGCTGAAACACACAAAGCCGAGGATTTCGGGGCCTTCTGCTCCGGAGATTCCAGTTACCACACAGTAGCAGCGGCAGCGAAGCGGGCATTTCAGAAGTTTTCCAGATGTTCCTCCGTACTTTCATGTATGTCTCCATCAAATCAGAATTGTGCACGGTCCCCTACTTGACAGATAACAGATATTCATCACCGGAGAGGCCGCGCGCGCTGCCGTCGCGTCGCCATCTTCTCCTCCAACTGGATTGGGAACACTGCAGTTCAAACCTCTTTCCTGACTTTTGTTCTTTCTCAGCACTCCTCTCCCCAAGGTTCAGGCCTCTTCTCACTACTTACAACCCTGAACTCCTAATTGCAGCCTTTAATTCCAGATACTAAACTTCACAGTCTACATACTCTACTCCCAACAACTCCAGCTATTCCCTTTACCACCACCAAATGAATCCACTAATTGATCTACAGCTACATCTTATGTCAGCTTTCCCCTCCCTTCCAACATTCATCCCAGCCTTTTAGAGTCTCTCGTCTTAACCTTAGATAGCTCATTTTGAATATTAGTCCTTCTTTTTCGGTTATACTTAATTTTCTTTTTATTTAAAGGAAAACTAAAATCTAACTGAAGCTAGCTGTCATCTTCCATATGTAGTATAAATTTTAATGGACAGAAAACTGTCTTTCAGTGGAACAAGAGAGTAAAAACTGCAAATAAATGTGCTTAACTGCAAATAACTGGGTCCTGCCAAAGAGTCTCGGCCTAAAACGTTAACTGTATTTTTTTTCCATAGATGCTGCCTGGCCTGCTGAGTTCCTCCAGCATTTTGTGTGTGTTGCTCAGATTTCCAGCATCAGCAGAGTTTCTCTTGTTTGTGAAATAGATGTGTTTGATTTATTCATAAGTAGGTGAATATAGAAATTAGCTGAGCAAAGGGGATGAGGGAGCAGCCAAAACTAGGTAGAACAGGAGTGGTTAGTCTGAGAAAAGCAAATTATATGTAGATCATAGACAAAAGAAACAATTTTAATTTTTCACTTGGATCTTGTAACTTGGTTTTATTTTACACCAGATCATGTAAGATAACAAGATCAACAAAATATTAGTGCTGGCTTCCTTGCCATCCGATAGAACACATTGTGTGTAATGTAGAACACAATGGGAAAATCAGATAATCACCAAATGGGAGTGAGAGAGTTTTCCATTATTATGAAGTTCTATGTTAAATACCAAAGGCATGGACTAAGGTCCATTCTTTTACTTTATTTTCTAGAGAGCTTGCCATCTGAGCAGCCTGGTTATATTTATATTTATATACTGTACATCATATATGTATTCTGATAATAAATTTGCTTTGATCTTTGGTTTATTGGCGGATACACTAAGACCCAAAAAAATTTAGTTGATGATTTGTCAGAATCTTAAAGCAATTGTTCATCATGGAAATATGTCTCTACAGGGAAAAACTTCCTGCTCGATGAACCGATAAATCAATTCATACTGCTTCCTCTTAAATATCAGTATGTTTTTGCAATCATTACTTCCAGAATGGCATATAGTGCACATGTCTTTGATGCATTCATTTACCATTTCTGCCTCAGCCTTCATTCAATTTATATCTGCTTCGGTGCATCCATCCTCTACAATATCAAACCATTCACAAAATAGAATGTTGCACTTGGGCTGGCTTATTTGATAAACTTAACATTTGTAAATCTGCTTGCGTCAGCCTAAAGCAGGCCCAATCCTAATTGGCAAAGCTGTTTGTGATCTCAAGGTATCGTATTAATAAATACTGAAAGAGCACTGGGTCGACATGGACCAGTTGAGCCAAAAGGTCTGTTTCCATGCTGTTTTACAGAAATGTAAACTGTTCATTGCAAAGTGAGTGATGGCTAGAGTTGCCAACTGTCCCGTATTAGCCAGGACATCCCGTATATTGGGCTAAATTGGTTTGTCCCATACGGGACCGCCCTTGCCCCGTATTTCCCCCGCTAAGGTAGAGCGTTCCTATGAAACCGTTCATAAGCCAAAATGGCTTAAAGCGAAGAAGCAATTACCATTAATTTATATGGGAAAAATTTCTGAGCGTTCCCAGACCCCAAAAAAATAACCTACCAAATCATACCAAATAACACATAAAACCAAAAATAACACTAACATATAGTAAAAGCAAGAATGATATGATAAATACATAGCCAATATAAAGTAGAAATAATGTATGTACAGTGTAGTTTCACTTACCAGAATTGGGAAGATTAAGCCAAAACCAATTTGTAGAAAAAAACCAGCACGTACACGTATGCTCACGTCACGCATGCGCACATCACGTATGTGCACGTCACGCATGCGCACGTCACGTATGTGCATGTCACGCATGCGCACACAGGTGCCCGTGCAAGGCTTCATGGTCATGGTAGTCTTTCTCGGAGTAAACACAGTTGGCAGCCCTAGTGATGACAGATTAGAGTGAGGTCAGTGGAGACGAAATTCAGAATAGGCATTCTACATACCACTACTAGTTTTGTGCATTTTGTAATGAAACAAAGTTGAGAGTTCAGTTACACCTGCTCCCCTGCCATGTTCTTCTTAGATGCCTGGAAGCAGGACAACATATGGAAAATATTATTTTAAAATATGAATCTTTATGTTTGATTCAAATGTTAGTATTAAGGTTACTGAGGAATAGGTGGTACCCGAAGTACAATTTTGAACCATTTTGTGGGAATGGTGCCGAACTGTTCCGTTTACTTGTTTTTAAGTGTTATTTGAGGTTTGTGGGGATGGCTTTGAGGACAGAGGGGGGAGTTAGGGGTCAGGTCTGGGGTTAAGGGATTAGGGATGTAGGGGAATTAGAAGAATTAAAGGACAGGTTGGAGTCTTATGTCTCCACTTTGTATTCGATGGACAGCGACGTGGACATGGGACATATGTGGGCTGAGATTCTTGGTCGGTTATTGAACCAGCAGACTTGCACGGATCAAGGCAAGCAGGCACCCCCCCCCCCCCCACCTCTCCAGGGTCAGCAAATTATTGGTGTCGTATGGAATCCGAGTTCTGGGCAGGCAGGAGAAATGAAATCCGATGACACCCCCCCACCAGGTTCGCAAATCAGAGAAACTGGAGTTTGGGGCCTAGCATTTCTGGTCCCATCGTTGGTGAGTTCAGAGTTCAAGGCCTTATGTTCAGTGGTTGCACTTTCTTTGATGGAGGCCCGAGGGTGAAATCGGAAGTCCAGAAGTTGAGGCTCGTTGGGCTGGAGCTACATGTCTGCAAATCTCTGCGAGTCATCTGGGGTAGTCTACGGCTCACTGTCTGCAAGTCCAACTCCAAATCTCAGTTCATGTCCAAGTCTGCATCCGGTTCTGAATTCAAGTCCACGGGAGGCTACAGGCTGAAGAAGGCAGCCTGCCTTGTGTACGTGTGTGGCTGGGAGGGAGGAAAGGGACTTGTTTTGCTGATGTTGACTTTTTATTGTTTCATTATGCATTGTTGTGTTCTGTGTTGTTCTCCGAGCATTATGGGCATGCTACGTTCGCACTGGAGTATGTGGTAACACTTGCGGGCTGCCTCCCAGCACACCCTTGTATGTGTTGGTTATTAATGCACATGACACAATTCACTGTATGTTGCGATGTACACATGACAAATAAACTTGAATCTTGAATCTGCGGACCATATACTGTAATCTCAGAATTATCATTTTAAAAAGAGTTATTGCATGCCAACTCAAAAGCTGTAAAGGACCCAGCACCTTTGAGTTAATAGGTTCTGAAGATAACTTCAGTTTAAAGCCCATTCCGCAGTGAAAGCAATTGAGAATCCAGCATGATGTGGTTATCAGAATCAGGTTCAGTATCACTGGCATACGTCATAAAATGTGTTGCTTTGCAGTATCAGTACATTGCATACATAAAATAAAAACTGTAAATTACAGTAAGAAGTACATATACATATTAAAAATGTTAAATTAAATAAGAGATGCAAAAAGAGAAAAAAAAAGTAGTGAGGTAGTGTTCATGGCTTCATTCGGAAATCAGAGGGCAGAGGGGAAGAAACTATTTATGAAGTGTTGCGTGTGTGCCTCCTCTTGATGGTAGCAACGAGCAGAGGCCACATCCTGGGTGATGATCATCTTTAACAGTGGATGCCTCCTTTCTGAAGCATCGCTTCTTGAAGATGTCCTGGATGCTGGGAAGGCTAGTGCCCATGGTGGAGCTGACAAAGTTTACAACTTTCTGTAACTTACTTAGATCCCATGCAGAGCCACCGCCCCCCCATACCAGATGGTGATGCAGCCAGTTAGAATGCTCTCCATAGTGCATCAGTAGAAATTTGCAAGTGTCTTTGGCGACGTTATCAAATCTCAAACTTCTAATGAAGTGTAACCACGGCCGTGCCCTCTTGGTAACTGCAATGATATGTTGAGTCCAGGATAAATCCTCACAGATGTTGACAATCCTTTAACAAACTCAACCACAATGATTCTGAAAAAGTGGCCTTTGATAAACTTTTCATATTTTTTCTTTGAGTGATTTGGTAATTGGATGCCAATTTACATGGTGCTATTCATGCTCAAATCTTTCATTTATAAGGTAAATACAAAGCTTAATTTTGTCTGGGCAAAACTTGTTGAAAGCTGTAAACTATTTTAGGAAATTCCACTTCAGCCGCAAGCCTGTTATGATAAATAAAAGTACTCTGAGGGTTTTATGCTGTACCAAGTCTGTATACATTATGTGATGATGAAGATATTTCTAGATGTCTTAGTATTTTAAATTTAATTCCAGAAATATTAAAACATGGAACGTGTAGTGCTTTTTGTGCCTCTGAAAGACTTGTTTATAAAGAAATGAAAGAACCTTCTAAACAGCAATATGTATTTATATTCTGCTCTGTATTTTACCTTCCATTAGTTTGTTATTGATAATCCTTATTTTTCCAAGTGCTGAACAGTTGTTTCCAAGACAACCAAAAACATGGCTCCTTGCTGTTTGGATTAAATATTAAATGTTAGACATCAGCTCTCAAACTGTGACCATCAGCAGTTAAATCAAAGCAAGTTTTCTCATACTCAGAAGCCACTGAACCTGCTATATATACCCACAATATACAATTGCAATGGTACATTTTCAGACTATGGTACATTAAAATTTTTAAAAATTAAATTAAATAGGTCTAATATTAAAAATAAAATTAAATAGGTCTAATATTCATTCTTTCAAGTAGATGCCCTGAATTGAATTGAATATCAAGGTCTCTTGTAGCCAATGAGAAGATATATAGGTCAGAGAATCTATTTTATTCTCCGTCTTCACTGTTGAGTGGCACCAAAGTGATACTGAAATAAAATTTCCATATCTGAAATATTGGCTTTAAGGCTGGGATTTTATATTAGTGATCTCTTTCATAGTCAAGAAAACATTTTTCTGAAACTTTATTTAAAGTTGAAAAGAAAGTGTTTCTTGTACTTCCTCCCAGAAATATTTAGCTATCTTTTTGCCCCAAAAATTATCACTACCTTTGATGGATACCTGCCAGAAGTGGTGAGTTCATCAGAGCACGTGTTAAGAATTATCAATAAACTAGATGCTTAGCTAATAATGGCTCTAGCAACAAATCTTCAATACATCTACTCCATCACACTAATTGACCAACTCGTGTTTTAGTCTATAGATCCCACAGGTGTAAGATAGATAGATAGATATTTTATTGATCCCAGTGGAAATTACAGTGTCACAGTAGCATTACAAGTGCACAGATATAAATATTAGAAGAGTAGAAAGAATAAAAAATAAGTTACCTCAAACAGTCTAACGGGAGAGGGGTCATCACTTCCCCGGTTATAGGTTGACTATTTATAGAACCTGTTGGCTGAGGGTAAGAATGACCTCATACAGTATAGCACTTTTTGGAGTAGCGCAGTTGTCTTAGTCCATTACTAAAAGTGCTCCTCTGTTCAGCTAAGGTGGCATGCAGAGGGTGAGAAACATTGTCCAGAATTGCCAGGGTTTCCTTTTTTCTAGCATAGCCTCCAGTGTGTTCAGTTTGACCACTGCATAGGAGATTGTACTGGCGACAGCAGACTGATAGAACATATGAAGGAGAGGCCTGCATACTAAAAAGGACCTCATTCTCCACAGGAAGTAGAGGTGACTCTGGCCCTTCTTGTACACAGCCTCTGTGTTGGTGCTCCACTCAAGTCTGTCATCCAGGTGCACCCCCATGTACTTGTAGGTCCTCACCACATCCACGTCCTCTTCATCAATAGTAACAGGGAACAGTGCAGGCTTAGTCTCCCTAAAGTCCATCTCCATCTCCTTTGTCTTACTGATGTTGAGCTGCAAGTGATTCAGCTTGCACCATTTGACAAAGTCCTCCACCAGGGCCCTGTATTCATCCTCCTGTCCTCCCTTTATACACCCAACAATTGCTGAGTTATCAGTGAATTTCTGCAGATGACATGACTCCGTGTTGTATTTAAAGTCTGAAGTATACGGGGTAAAGAGGAAATGTGCCGATATAGTCCCCTGTGGGGCCCCAGTGCTGCTCATAGCCCTGTCTGACATACAGCCTTGTAGCCGCACAGACTGCGGCCTGTCAGTCACGTAGTCCATTATCCAGTTTACAATGGAAGTGCCAATCTACATTGAACAGAGCTTCTCCCCCAGCGATGAGGGCTGTACACTATTGAAGGCACTTGAGAAATCAAGAAACATGATCCTCACAGTGCTGCCCTGATTATCCAAATGGGAGTAGGCTCTGTTCAGCAGGTAGATGACAGCCTCGTCAACTCTAATGTGCTTTTGGGAGGCAGACTGCGGGGTATCGAGGGCTGATCTGACCATGGGCTGGAGGTGAGCCTCTCTAGGATTTTCATTATGTGTGAGGTCAGGGCCACCGAATGGTAATCATTGAAGACTTTTGGTTGGTCCTTCTTGGGTACTGGGACCATACACAATGTTTTCCACACAGTCGGGTCCCTTGCCAGGCTGAGACTCAGATTGAAGATGCGCTGGAGAACTCTACACTGCTGCTCAGCATACTCCTTCAGGACCTTGATTTTCACACCATCCGGTCTTAGTGCTTTGTCATGTCTGAGTTTCCCCAGAACTCTTCTCACCTGCTCAGTAGTGAAGGTGAGTCCATGATGACTGGGGAGTTGGTGGAAGGTGGGGGCCTGGGAGGTGAAGATCAGGACAAAAGCAGTTGATATATGGAGGTATGGATGATAGGTGCAGGGCAAGGAGGGGATGTAGACAGTGGTAGCCAATATTGTTCATCCACGTGTTGAACTGGAGGGGGGAGGAGGGAGGAGGGGAGGCATTGGTGCTGAGGGAGCATTGGGTGCCTCAGCACCTGGGCTGGTGCGGTGAGAGGGGGAAGTGAACAGGAGTGCAATTGTCAAACCTATTGAAGAATTGGCTTAACTCATTAACCCATTCATGGCTGCATTCCGAGGCTCTACAGCTAGACTGATTGAAGCCAGTGATGTTCTTCATACCTCTCCACACCTCCTGTGTACTACTCTCTCCAAGCTTGTTCTCCAGCTCTCTCCTGCGTTTCTCTTTAGCCACCTTGATCTTCTCCTTTAGCTCCTCTGCACATGATTCAATTCCTCCCTGTCTCCTGATCTAAAGGCTCTCTTTTTCTGGTTTAGAAGAGCCTTCACGTCACTGGTGACCCATGGTTTGTTGTTAGGTGTACTGTATGGCCTACTGTGGTGGTCCCCAACCTCCTGCCCACGGACCGATACATTGCCGTGAAGAATGCAGTGGTGCAGCTGTAGTCGGAACGCATCCAACACGTCTTTAAGAAAAAACCCAAAATAAACAAACTAATTAATTAGGTGCCGCCTGGCACGTAAATGTCGTTATTTCGGCTTTTTTCTTAAAGATATGCTGGATGCGTTCCGACTACCGCTGGACCAGTGCATTCTTCGCGGCAATGTATTGGTCTGCGGCCCAGAAGTTGGGGCCACTGGCCTACAGTATAATAAGGGACTACTTTATGTTGTAGGAACATGTCACTGCATGCACTATTAGGCGCGTATTTGATCTGTACGTGCGTGCCAAGTTCAGATTATGCCAGGAAAGAACCTTGAACCTTAGCTCCCGTCTCCAGCATTTTTATTAATAGCATTTTTGTGTAACCAGGACACATACACAACAAATTGGCGATGAAGTTAATGAACCCACATCATATCGGAACGCCGTGCTTTAATTGATAACGATGCTCGTAAGAAGAGCACAAGGAATGAGCCAAGTAGCAGTAGAAGGAAGCAGAGTGAGGCCGCGAGTCTGAAAGGAAGCAGGAGCACAACCGGGGTCGGGAACGTCGGGAGACCAAGAGACACAGTCAGAGCCGCAGCACGTCCAGCCGAGACCACAGCCAGTGCTGACCCCCAGGGACTGAGGGTCTGCTTGCCCCAGAAGGGAGATAAAAAGGAACAACACACACACATGTAGACGGCGTGCACTCGTGCTGCTAGCAAAAAGGACGTGTGAGTCAAAAAGCAAAATAAGGGGAGAACAGGGCTTAATTAACATAACAAAGATAGCGATGATTGGAATCATTGCAGCATTTGATAGTGACATTGAAGACTGGGCAACTTACATTCAAAGAGTGGAGTTATATTGTGAGGCTAATGTGTTAAGGATGAAAAGAAAGCCAACGTCTTACTCAGTATTATGGGAGCAAAAACATACAGCCCGCTATGGAGCTTGTTAACCCCTGAAAAGCCAGCTGACAAAATGTTCAAACCAATAGTAGACACTCTCCAACAGCATTTAAACCCCACACTACTGGTCATCGCTGAAAGATTTAAATTTCACAATCGGAACCAGAGCAAAAAAGAAAGCATTTCTGAATATTGTGCTGAATTGCACAAATTATCAGAACATTTTCAATTTGGAGCTGGTCTATCGGATACATTGAGGGACAGGTTAGTGTGTGGCATGTACTGTGAAACCACACAGAAGAGACTCCTGGGTGAAAAAGACCTTACATTAGAGAAGGCGCTTCAGAGATACAACAAAAATCTCTGGAATATGCTACAAATAAAATGCCACTGAACAGATATGAACGTAAGAAATGTTACCATTTTGGGAACATGTCACATGACCCTGATGACTGTTGGTTTAAAGACAAAGAATGCTAAATCACCAGCACAAAGATATGAAGCACGAATAGGAGATGGAAAGTTATATAATAATAAGAGATGGTATCATAAAGGTCAGGCTATATATTTGGAATATAAGGAGAATATGAAGATCGGTTGTGTATTTAGCTCAGTTGGAACAAATGAGATATGGGTAAGGAAGATCAGTGATAGCACAAAGATGCGTATATATCTAGGACAGCTGCACAGAGGAGTCTTCATTACACGGAGGTGATCTGCTGCCTAGAACTCTTAGCAAGTTGGAGGTGTACATCATCTTAACTTCCTATGCTGAGAGATCAACTTTTCATGACTTTTATATGGAAATCTGTATTAAAACAAACAAGTTTATTGACAGACATTACCCGGAGATGCAGAGAAGACTCCCCCAGAGACTTGAGATATAAATGGGTCTTAGACCAAAAGTAAAAAAGAAAAAGCTTGTTATAATTTGATATTATTAAGTTACTAAGTAAACAAATGGTAGGCGTTTGTATGTTAAGGGCAAACATATTTGTTTAGCATAGTGCCCCAGTAAAAAAAAAGTTGATACACTATTAAAATAAAAGGGAAGGAGTGTACTGTATAGTCTACTGTATAATAAGGGATTACTTTATGTTCTAGTAACACGTTGTTGCATGCGCTATTAGGCATGTATTTGATCTGTACGTGTGTGCCAAGTTCGGATTATGCCAGCAAAGAACCATGAAACTTAGCTTCGGTCTCCAGCGTTTTTATTAATAGCTTTGTTGTGTAACCAGGCCACATAAGCAACATTAGGGAAGCAGGGAACAGTCCTTAATGGTATTACAGTGTCCACACAGAAGTTGCTGTAGACAGTGATGCAATCAGTAAGTCCATTAAAAGGTTCCTTGATTTCATTTTACAGCACCCAAGGTATCGTGGTACCATGTACTCTATTCTGGAACTTGATCCTTCTGGGTTGAGTGACAGTGAATTTTGGAAAGGAAGTTCATCATGAAAATTTTAGTAGAATATGTGTTAAATATTTGTGATTGAGGACTAACTTCTATCTATAGATCTCTCCCTACCATCATGTAGCATTAATTTTGCAAGTAAGCATAAGTAAGAATAAGTTTATTGTATTTGGCTCTGTGCATTCAAAAATGAAATTTGAGATAATAAAAAAAACAAATTGTCCTTTCTCTCTGAGGCTTCATTTATGAACTGAGTATTGGGGTGAGGGAAAAAAAAGAGCTTCAGCTAATTTACCAAGAAAAATAGTCTGTTGTAAAGGGAGTCAAAAACTGATGGCACTCATTGAGATAACTATTTGCCTTTAAACAAGCCATGAGGAAATATAAAGACTACTTGACAATTTTTGAGTGACTGTGCAAAGGTTACATTGTAAATCTTGAACGTCACTTGCAGGAACCAGACAAATATTTATCAGCACCACTGTGGGACGTTCATTCTTGGACGGTTTTCATCCAAAGAAACCTTTCCTTTTATTTGGCATCTGATTGAAAACTGATTTTTAATTGTGCATATTAAATCTCTGAAAAAGCTTTTGGCATGAAATATTTGATTCCCCTCATTCAAATTGCTGAATCTGATTGGATGAAGGACTTCAACCAGAGTTCAGATGGTTGTGATTGTTTGTTATTCTGTGGGCTAAGAATTCAATAACTGTTCACCTTACTAAAACTTAAATATAACACCTTGGTTTTATACTCTATTCCCAATTCCTGAGTTAAATTAATATAAATTAATTTAACTGCAGAAAAGATGTAAATAAGGTTGAAAGAGTACAGAAAAAAATTACAAGGATATTGCCAGGACTGGGGTACCTGAGTTATAAGGAAAGATTGAATAGGTTAGGGCTTTATTTCTTGGAACATAGAAGAGTGATGGGAGATTTGGTAGAAGTATACAAAATTATGAGGGGTATAGATAGGGTAAATACAGTTAGGCTTTTTCCACTGAGGTTGGGTGGCACTTCAACTGGAGGTCATGGGTTAAGGATGAAAGGTGAAAAGTTTAAGGGGACCATGAGGGGAAACTTCTTCACTCAGAGGGTCATGAGAGTGTGGAATGAGTTGCCAGTGTAAGTGGTGTATGCAAGCTTGATTTCAGCATTTAAGAGAAGTTTGGATAGGTACATGGATGGTAGGGGTATAGAGGGCTATGGTCCCGATGCAAGTTGATGGGAGTAGACAGTTTAAATGGTTTCAGCATGGACTAGATGGGTCGAAAGTCCTGATTCAGTGATGTACTTTTCTATGACTCCATGACTCTAATGTATCCACTAAATCGGTTAGAGAAAAAACAACTCAGATTGTACTTCCAACTTGAGGCCTTTTATTTGGGCTAATTGTATTTGAATTACATAAAATGCTTTTGTCAAACTTTCAGATTAATCCAACCAAGAAAATACTGTAATTAGCATATCAAACAGGCCATAGCTGTCTTTCTTTAAGAATATTACAATACTTCATACCTTTTGTAGTAACTTCTGCTTTGAAAAAGAACCACTCAACAACTTCATGTCCAAAGGAACAACTTTATCTAGGATGGCAAAACCATTGCAGCAGATGGGCTTATACACACATGTGCAGAAAAGATTGGAAGTAAAACCTCGCAACCCCGGAAACAACCTCTGTCTACAAACAGCTTTCCGTAGCGGAAGTATTGCTATATTACCATTATCTTAATTGGTATTAACTTATCTTTATAATGCTCACATTACAACACTTCTCCCCCTTTTAATTCCAACATTCCCCAAATGTAAAAGAACTGGGAAACAAAAAACAGTGGTGTCATTATCTTGCGTACCCCTGAAACTTATAATAGTGTCTCAGTAACAGCTTACCCATACAAAACACCTGAAAAACATGGCAAATTCAACATTCAGTCTAAAAAAGGAAACTGTGCATTCAAATATTCAGTCTGTCAGGAGGTTTGCGAGGGCGCTGTGCTGCAACAGATGAAAATTATGAAATCTAAGTTCAGGAGCTGTCTTACTGACAGACACCTCACAGACTGTCTCAGACTGGCTGTCTGTAGTTATGAGCCAAATTTCAGGGAACTAGCAGAATGTATTCAGCCCCAGTCATCACACTGAGTGCAACAGTCAATTTTTAATCATTTATTTTTTGTGTTGAAATAAAATTAAATAATGAAACATAGAACTAATTATGATAATACTTCCGGGTTGCGGGGTTTTACTTCCGGTCTTTTCTACCGCGGTGCATGGCGGGGGAGCTACACACACGTGAACTGGGCAGAAAGAATGGAACTAAAATCCCACAACCCGGAAACAATCTCTCTTTACAAACAGCTTTCAGTAGCAGAAGTATTGCTATATTACCATTATCCTAATTAGTCTTACTTATTTTTATAATGCTCACATTACAACAGTACTTGTGTATTTATTTTTCATTTTTTTCGGGATCTACTGGGAAAGACTCAAAGATCGACCGGTGGATCGCAATTGACTGGTTGGCAACCACTAGTTTATCTCTTATCTAGATTTGAACTGAGTGGACCATGGGAAACAGGTAAATAATGAGGGAAAAGAAAGGACATATGAATGTGTCACCTGAAGTATTTATTTTAGAAAGTTTGAGCATACATAAGTTAGCAAAAGGAGAATTCAAGAATTAGTGAGTGAAATTGAAGTTGCAATATCAAAAGGCTAATTTATGATGACTTTTAGTAGTGAAGAGAAGTGATGGGGATATCCTGGAGAAGCAGGTTATTGTGGTTTACAAAAGGCAGGGCGTAGTGTAGGAGTAGGGACATGTGGGAGGTGGACTAGTTGCTGAATTGTACCTGTGAAAGGTTGGCGTGATTTCAAAATGGTTCTTGCACGATGTAGTTGAGCACAGAAAATAGTGACCATAATTCTGTAAGTTTCAACGTATTTATGGAAAAGGATGAACCGAAAACCAAAGGCCTGAAATGAGGAAAGTCTGGATTCAGTCTCATAACACAGAACTGTTAAAAATTACAATGGGAGCAGCTACTTGTTAGTAAGTCTACATTTAACAAACAAAATTATTCCAAAGTGAAATAGTAAGGGTTCAGAGCCAAGGTATTCATGTAAGAGGAAAAGATGAGGGCAACTAATCCGAGCAATACGAGGTGCCAAGAGGTATCAAGGTTTTGATAGAGGGAAAAAGTGAACGTGTACATCAGGTTACTGGAGCATAGATATCTGAATGGAGTATAGAAGTTGTAGAGGGTTATTCTAAAATGAATTTTGAAGAGCAGGGGGTGGATATAATGTATCACTGATGGGCCAGATTAAAGAAAATAACAACATATTTTATAATTATGTAAGAGTAACAAAGTTACTGGGGAGGATCATTTAAATCAGCCAAACAAGTCTATGGTGTAAGTGCTGATCAGTTTGGTTAATATACTGTAGACTGGTGTTTTATAGCTGGTATAGACAGAGTGGGTCAAAGGGCATATTTCTGTGCTCTATGACTCTGTAACCGTGGGTATTTGTATTGTAAAGAGTTAATCTTTGTGCTTGTTTGGACGTACGTGAACTGACTGCAGGAGCTTTGATTATTACTGTGGGAATACAAAACGGTGAACTTGGGAATGCAATATACTGTGGGAACACAATGCGGCAGCTGTGACAGCACAGCCATGGGAACGCGAAAGTTAGGTGAACACAGGGGTGGGACTTGTGAAGAGTGGAGACAAGTGATGACTGGTTCTGGTTCGGTGGTTAGAGATGGTGCTAATGTATTGGTCCACTCACTGCAGCATTTCTTATTAGTGGAATGGGTTTGAAAGCAGGGAGTGCTCAGGGGCTTGGGGGCAGTTCTCCAAGGTCTCATCGACAGGCTGGTCGTGAACAGCATTGTGGATCAGGCAGCGAGGGAGATGCGCTGCAGTAAGAGGGGCCTGCGCCCACCTAGACAAGTGAGAGGGGCCTGCTCGTCCCTAGGTAAGTATTTTAATGAGAGATGCCCAGTGAGAGGGGTCTGAGCATCCCTAGGTAAGTATTTTAATACTCACTATTCTGTCATGGTAAACAAAGTTTCATAGTTCTCAGTAGGTAATTGGAAGTTCTGTTGGAGGCTACTTTAATTGGTGGAATTGTATATAATTTACAGCCACTGACATTGAGTTGGGGTTCACTTTAAGGGTTGGGCACGTGGCCAAGTGGTTAAGGCATTTGTCTAGTGATCTGAAGATCGCTGGTTCGAGCCTCAGCTGTGGCAGCGTGTTTGTGTCCTTGAGCAAGGCACTTAACCACACATTGCTCTAGTGTCTGTGCAAGGAGTGGCGCCCCACACAGACTTCCAATCTGCACCTTGTAAGGCATGAAAATGCCCGACGCAGGCCTCTCGTGGTCTGAGTTGACGTTCCCCCTCTCCCCCTTAAGAGACTGTTCTGTCATGATGACGTAATTATTTTTACCACGTTTTGTGTTAGGTGTATGGAGTACAATAAATGAGCTACTACAGTTTTTCTTCAGCACAAAATGCCTCCGCCATTTTTACTTGCGAATACCTACTCTGTCTTTTTGTCTTATAGTGCTGGCTCCATAAATATTTTGCTGTAAGGTAACATTATTGAAGGAAGTACAAGATTTTTTAAAGTTTGGATCTTTGAATTAGATATTCTCATCTCATTGTACCAGAAAGGCAAGTGTTCATGAACTCAAGTTTCAAGATAACCTCAGTATTAATTAGGCTGATGATAGTGATGAAAATAAAGGCATATTTTAGAGATGGGAAAAGTTGGTTTTGATGAATGGATTGGAAGAGAGCAGGGAAGATCAGCTTTAGTGAGATAAGTCATTGAGTCCAGGTTACGTCCACGCCAAATATAATTGCTTCAGTTTAAACAACTCTGGATACCTCTACATGAGCTTTCTGCCCACGTTATTTCTGATTAATTACACTATTAGACCAAAATGGGTGTTGGGCCAAGGGCCAGTCAGTGTCTATACATTAATAATGGAAGCAAGTATAAATCATTGCAACATTGCAGCTGGCATTGTGTGCTGATCTTTTTGTCTGTTTAACCTGTAATAATGTATTAAGAGACCAAAAAACAATAACCCCTCATTTCTTTTTGGATTCCAGACCTAATCAGTTCCCCTCTACCACCACTCTGCTCCGTCTAGCGGAATTAGTCCTTACTCTTAATAATTTCTCCTTTTACTCCTCCCATTTCCTCCAAACTAAAGGTGTAGCTATGGGCACCCGTATGGGTCCTAGCTATGCCTGCCTTTTTGTTGGGTTTGTGGAACAATCTATGTTCCGTGCCTATTCTGGTATCTGTCCCCCACTTTTCCTTCGCTACATCGACGACTGCATTGGCGCTGCTTCCTGCACGCATGCAGAACTCGTTGACTTTATTAACTTTGCCTCCAACTTTCACCCTGCCCTCAAGTTTACCTGGTCTATTTCCGACACCTCCCTCCCCTTTCTAGATCTTTCTGTCTCTGTCTCTGGAGACAGCTTATCCACTGATGTCTACTATAAGCCTACTGACTCTCACAGCTATCTGGACTATTCCTCTTCTCACCCTGTCTCTTGCAAAAACGCCATCCCCTTCTCGCAATTCCTCCGTCTCCGCCACATCTGCTCTCAGGATGAGGCTTTTCATTCTAGGACGAGGGAGATGTCTTCATTTTTTAAAGAAAGGGGCTTCCCTTCCTCCACTATCAACTCTGCTCTTAAACGTATCTCCCCCATTTCACGTACATCTGCTCTCACTCCATCCTCCCACCACCCCACTAGGAATAGGGTTCCCCTGGTCCTCACCTACCACCCCACCAGCCTCCGGGTCCAACATATTATTCTCCATAACTTCCGCCACCTCCAACGGGATCCCACCACTAAGCACATCTTTCCCTCCCCCCCTCTCTCTGCATTCCGCAGGGATCGCTCCCTACACAACTCCCTTGTCCATTCGTCCCCCCCATCCCTCCCCACTGATCTCCCTCCTGGCACTTATCCGTGTAAGCGGAACAAGTGCTACACATGCCCTTACACTTCCTCCCTTACCACCATTCAGGGCCCCAAACAGTCCTTCCAGGTGAGGCATCACTTCACCTGTGAGTCGACTGGGGTGATATACTGCGTCCGGTGCTCCCGATGTGGCCTTTTATATATTGGTGAGACCCGACGCAGACTGGGAGACCGCTTTGCTGAACATCTACGCTCTGTCCGCCAGAGAAAGCAGGATCTCCCAGTGGCCACACATTTTAATTCCACATCCCATTCCCATTCTGACGTGTCTATCCACGGCCTCCTCTACTGTAAAGATGAAGCCGCACTCAGGTTGGAGGAACAACACCTTATATTCCGTCTGGGTAGCCTCCAACCTGATGGCATGAACATCGACTTCTCTAACTTCCGCTAAGGCCCCACCTCCCCCTCGTACCCCATCTGTTACTCATTTTTATGCACACATTCTTTCTCTCACTCTCCTTTTTCTCCCTCTGTCCCTCTGAATATACCTCTTGCCCATCCTCTGGGTCCCCCCCCACTTGTCTTTCTTCCCGGACCTCCTGTCCCATGATCCTCTTGTATCCCCTTTTGCCTATCACCTGTCCAGCTCTCGGCTCTATCCCTCCCCCTCCTGTCTTCTCCTATCATTTTGGATCTCCCCCTCCCCCTCCAACTTTCAAATCCCTTACTAGCTCTTCCTTCAATTAGTCCTGACAAAGGGTCTCGGCCTGAAACGTCGACTGCGCCTCTTCCTATAGATGCTGCTTGGCCTGCTGCGTTCACCAGCAACTTTGATGTGTGTTGCTTGAATTTCCAGCATCTGCAGAATTCCTGTTGTTAACCTCTCATAGGATGGCTTTTAAATATATATTCGCCCTTTGAAACAGGAAGTTCACTGTTGCATATTGAGCAACTACTCGAGATGAAAAACAGGCCAGTGGTGCAGTGGCATCCGCACCGGACTTTGGGGTGAATAGTCCCAGACTCAAATCTGGTCGGCTCCTTGCAGGCTTTCCATCCATCAAAGTTGCTGGTGAACGCAGCAGGCCAGGCAGCATCTCTAGGAAGAGGTACAGTCGACGTTTCAGGCCGAGACCCTTTTAGTCCTGATGAAGGGTCTCAGCCTGAAACGTCGACTGTACCTCTTCCTAGAGATGCTGCCTGGCCTGCTGCGTTCACCAGCAACTTTGATGTGTGTTGCTTGAATTTCCAGCATCTGCAGAATTCCTCGTGTTTGAGGCTTTCCATCTATGCTGGTTTGAGCATTGAGCTAACAACTCAGCCTCGTAAAAATCAGGCAAATGCTAAAGAAACAGCAATTGGCCACGCAATGCACCGCAAGGCACGGTGAGGAACAGTAACTGGAGATGAAATATTTGGAGATGCTCTATATATAGCCTTCTTCTAAGTAAGCTTATAAGCAGACTAGTAAGCTTGGAAGAGATATGTTCAAGAAGGACTTTGTTAATTTCAGAATTCGCTTTACTTTATCCTGACTCTGATTGATGGAGTAAGGTATGCCAACTAGTGGAATGGTGCCACAGCAACAACCTGGCACTCATCGTCAGTAAGACGAAAGAGCTGATTGTGGACTTCAGGAAGGGTAAGATGAAGGAACACATACCAATCCTCATAGTGGGATCAGAAGTGGAGAGAGTGAGCAGCTTCAAGTTCCTGGGTGTCAAGCTCTCTGTGGATCTAACCTAGTCCCAAATTATCATAAAGAAGGCAAGACAGCGGCTATTCTTTATTAGGAGTTTGAAGAGATTTGGCATGTCAACAAATACACTCAAAAACTTCTATAGTTGTACCGTGGAGAGCATTCTGACAGACTACATCACTGTCTGGTATGGAGGGGCTACTGCACAGGACCGAAAGAAGTTGCAGAAGGTTGTAAATCTAGTCAGCTCCATCCTGGGCACTAGCCTACAAAGTACCCAGGACATCTTTAGGGAGCGGTGTCTCAGAAAGGCAGTGTTCATTATTAATGACCTCCAGCACCCTTTTCTCACTGTTATCATTAGGTAGGAGATACAAAAGCCTGAAGGCACACACTCAGCAATTCAGTAACAGCTTCTTCCCCTCTGCCATCCAATTCCTAAATGGATATTGAAGCTTTGGCCACGACCTCACTTTTTTTTTTAATATACAGTATTTCTGTTTTTGCACATTTAAAAAAAATCTATTCGATATACATAATTGATTTACTTGTTTATTTATTATGTTTTTTTTCTTTCTCTGCTAGATTACGTATTGCATTGAACTGCTGCTGCGAAGTTAACAAATTTCACGTCACATGCCAGTGATAATAAACTTGATTCTGATTAGGATAAAGTAGCCATCAATCAGAGTCAGAATAAAGTAAGATTATAATGTTACCATAGAGTCATAGTCATAGAGAAGCACAGCACAGAAGCAGGCTCTTCAGCCCATCTAGTCCATACTGAAATCACTTAAATTGCCTACTCCCATAGACCTGCAGCCAGAGCCGTCCATACCCCTATTGTCCATATACCTATCCAAACTTCTCTTAAGCATTTACATTGAGCTCACATGCACCAATTGTGCTGGCAGCTGATTCCACACTCTCATGACCCTCCAAATGAAGAAGGCTCCCCTCATGTTCCCCTTAAACTTTAACCTTCCACCCTTAACCCATGACCTCTGGTTGCAGTCCCACCTATCCTCAGTGGGAAAAACCTGCTTGCATTTACCCCGTCTATACCCTTCGTAATTGTGTACATCTCTATTAAATCTCCTCTCAATCTACTACATTCTATAGAATAAAGTCCTAACCTACTCAATCTTTCCTTATAACTCTGGACCTCCAGTCCCAGCAACATCCTTGTAAATTTTCTCTGTGCTCTTTAAACTCTTTAAACCTGTAAGTAGGTGACCTAAACTGCACATGATACTCCAAATTAGGCCTCACCAATGTCTGATACAACTTCAACACAATATCCCATCTTCTGTACTTAATACATTGATTTATGAAGGGTAACATGCCAATATCTCAATCATTCTTCTTGCTTATGGATGTTCTTGCTTTCATCGTGATCTTAAAAATTTTGATACAGTGGTCGAGAAATTCATCTTTGCAACACCTAAGTAACTGCCCTGCATGCAAGAATTTTGCATTCATGCTTTATTAGTGAACTTTACATACATTTCAATGGGCATCTGCAAAGCTGCAGGACTCTGCAGAGAGTGGTACAGACAGCCCAGCACATCTGTAGTTGCAAACTTCCCATGATTCAGAACATTTACAAGGACAGGCGTGTAAAAAGGGTCCGTAGGATCACTGGGGACCCAAGTCACCCAACCACAGTCTATTCCAGCTGCTACCATCTGGGAAACGGTACTGCAGCATAAAAGCCAGGACCAACAGGCTCCGGGACAGCTTCTTCCACCAGGCCATCAGACTGATGAAGTCACGCTGATTTGAGTGTACTCTATATTACATTTACTGTTCTATTTATTATAAATTATTATATATTACTATTATTGCACATGGCACATTTAGATGGAGACTTAACATAAGGATTTTTAATCCTCATGTATGTGAAGGATGTAAGAAATAAAGTCAATTCAATTTACTTTGTGGGATATTGGTGGAGCACAGAAAGACCTTATCCTGGGCAATGATTGAAATAGGCTCCTTTTTGGAACAGGTATGTTTCAATACTTTTGCATTTAGTTCAAAGAAAATTTATTATCAAAGTACATATATGTCACCATATACTAGCCTGAGATTCATTTTCATGTGGGCATTCACAGTAGATAAAAAGAAACACAATAGAGTCAATGAAAATCCGCACACAACAAAGATGGACAAATAACCAATCTGCAAAAGAAAACAAACTGCGCAAATACAATAAAAACAGAAAACAGAATAACAAATAAATAAGCAATAAATATTGAGAGCACAAGTTACCGAGTCCTTAAAAGTGAGTCCGTAGATTGTGGAATCTGTTCAGTGTTGAGATGAGTGTGGTTATCCTCTTTGGTTAAAGAACCTGATGGCTGAGGGTGATAGCTGTTCCTGAACCTGGGAGTGTTGGATTTGAGGCTCTTGTATTTCCGTCCTGACAGCAGTAGCGAGAAGAGTCTGGGTGGTGGGGATCCTTGATGGTGGATGCTGCTTTCCTGCGACAGCGCTCCTTGTAATTGTGCTCTGTGGTGAGGAGGACTTTACCTGTGATGGACTGGGCTGCATCAACTACTTGTAGTTTTTTCCATTCAAGAGCACCACACTGTGATGTAACCAATCAGTATACTCTCCACTGTGGACAGGGCTATGAAGAGCACCGCCAAAATTTCGGGCCCCCACCCCCCCCCAAAAAATGCAGTGTTCATTTAGGACATTCATAGCTTTATGGACATGATTCCGGTAAATTCCCGACTTAAGTACCCTTTTCAGAAGTTGGCTGCTCCTGTGTGCACTATTCTTTAGAAACATCCACCGATTCTTTACTACCACCTGCCTCCCCCTCCCGTGGAGAATCTGCTACCCCCAGTGCATCATACAACATGCCCTTAGGAGCTTCTAAGATGTATCCAATGCAAGGCAATGCTCGATAAAAGAGATCCTCATTTCATTCTCATTAGATTAGATTATGAGGACACTCAGTCCTCGTTTATTGTCATTTAGTAATGCATGCATTAAAGAATGATACAATGTTCCTCCAGTATGATATCACAGAAACACAGGACAGACCAAGACTAAAACTAACAAAAACCACATAATTATAACATATAGTTACAACAGTGCAAGGCAATGCCGTAATTTGATAAAGAGCAGACCATGGGCACGGTAAAAAAAAAAGTCTCAAAGTCCCGATAGCCTCATCATCTCACGCAGACAGTAGAAGGGAGACACTCTCCCTGCCATGAACCTCCAGCATCGCAAACTTGCCAATGCAGCACCCTGGAAGAACCCAACCACAGCCGACTCTGAGTCTGTCCGAAAACTTCGAGCCTCCGACCAGCCCTTCGACACCAAGCACCATCTCTACCGAGCGCTTCGATCCCAGCCCGGCTGCCGAGCAACAAGCAAAGCCGAGGACTCGGGGCCTTCCACCTCCGGAGATTTCGGATTACACAGTAGCAGCGGAAGCGAAACAGGCATTTCAGAAGTTTCACCAGATGTTCCTCCATGCTCTCACGTCTGTCTCCATCAAATCAGGATTGTGCACGGCACCCTACTTGACAGATAACAGATATTCTTCTCTGGAGTGGCCGCTGCGCACTGCGTCGCGCCGCCATCTTCTCCTCTTCTCCTCATGATTGTGATGTTGTTTCAAAAAAAAATCTGATTTACCAATGTTCTTTAAAGTAGGACCTCTAGCATCCTTACCCAGAGTGGATAAATTCATGGCAATGTGATTGATTATTATTTACCCCTTAATTGGCAAGCAGATATGTTGGCCTTGCTGGTGATATACACATCCAAGGAATGAATTAAATATTACCTGAGCAATGCATACAAAATGCTGGAGACTAGGCATCACCTATGGAAAAGAGTAAACAGTTAATGTTTGGAGCCAAGACCCTTCTTCAGGACCAAAGAAGAAGGGGATAGATGCCTGAATAAAAAGGTGGGGGGAGGGAAAAGAGGCTAGCTGGAAGGTGATAGGTGAAGCCAGGTGGGTGGGAAAGGTCAAGAGATGGAAAAGGAAGAATCTGATAGGAGAGGAGAGTGGACAACAGGAGAAAGGGGAGGAGGAGGGGACACAGTGGAAAGTAATGAGCAGGTGAGAAGAAGTGAAAGGTCAAAGCGGGGAATGGAGGAAGAGGGAAGGGAAATTTGTTCACCAGATGGAGAAATTGGTATTCATACCATCAGGTTGGAGGCTACCCAGATGGAATATAATGTGTGGTTCTTCGTCCCTGAGGGTGGCCTCATCTTGGCACAATAGGAGGCCATGGATCAATATGTCAGAACGGGAATTAAAATGTTTGTCCGCCAGGAAGTCCTGCTTGTGGTGGATGGTGCAGACGTACTCAATGAAGCCATCACTCAATTGACAACAGGTCTCACCAGTGCAGAGCAGGATGCATCCAGAGTAGCCAACACAATAGACAACCCCAGCAGGTTTGCAGGTGAAGTGTTGCCTCAACCTGGAAGGCCTATTTGTGGCCATGAATGGAGGAGAAGGAGGAGGTGTGTGGGCAGGTGTAGCACTTGGGCCTCTTGCATGGATATGTGCCAGGAAGGAAATTAGTGGGAAGGGACAAAAAGACAGGGGAATCATGGAGGGAGTGATCTCTGCTGAAAGCAGAGGATGGAGGGAGAGGTAAAGAAGTGTTTAGTAGTAGGATCCCTTTGGAGATGGTGAAATTTGTGGAGGATAATGTGTTGGATTCAGAGGCTGATGGGGTGGAAGGTAAGGACAAGAGGGACTATCACTATTAAGGCAGTGGGAAGATGGGGTGAGTGCGGATGTACAGGAAATGGAGCAGATGCCGGTACAGGCAGCATCAATAGTAGAGGGAGGGAAACCCCAGTCCTTAAAGAATTAAGAAGTCTCCGATGTCCTGGAATGGAAAGCTGTGTCCTGGGAATAGGAATAAACAGTCAATGTTTCGGGCCTAGATCCTTCATCAGGACTGGAAAGAAAGGGCAAAGAAGCCAGAATAGGAAGGTGGGGGAGGGGAGGGAGTACAAGCTGGAAGGTGAAAGGTGAAGTCCTGAGAGGGGGAAGGTATAGTGGGCGGGTAGTGGTTGGGTTTGAAGTGAAAAGCTGGGAGATGATAAATGGAAAATGTAAATAGTCAAAGAAGGAGGAATCTGTTAGGAGAGGAGAGTAAGCCATGGGAGAAAATGAAGGAGGGGCGTCAAAGGGAGGTAAGGAAAAGAGGTGAGAGAAGATCTAGAATAAGGAAATGAAGAAGAGAGGGAGGAGGGGGGGAAATCACTGGAAGTTAGAAAAATCAATGTTAATGCCATCAGGTTGGAGGCTACCCACATTCAACATGAGATTTTGCTCCTTCAACCTAAGAGTGGCCTCATCTTGGCAGTAAAGTAAGCCATGGACTTTCGTGTCTCAAAAATGGTTCCAGGATTGAATGGCTTGTCATATGAAAAGCATTTGATGGCTCTGGGCTTGTATTCACTAGAATTCAGAAGAATGAGGGGTGACCTCATTGAAACCTATTGAATGGTGAAAGGCCTTAACAGAGTGTATTTGGAAAAGATGTTTCCTATGCAGGAAAAGTTTAAGACCAAAGGACATAGAGGGGTGTTCTTTCAGAATGGAGATGAGGAGGAATTTCTTTAGTCATAGAATGGTGAATCTGTGGAATTCATTGCCAGAGGCAGCTGTATGGATATTTAAGACAGAGGATGATAGATTCTTGATTGGTCAGGGTTTGAAGGGATGCAAGGGGAAGGCAGAAGGTTAGCACTGAGAGGGAAAATGGATTAGCCATGATAAAATGGTGGAGCAGACTCAATGGGCCAATTCTGCTCCTATATCTTATGGTCTTATGTCGGATTGGACTTAAAATGGTTGGCCACGGGGAGATCTTGCTTGTTATGGACATTTATATTGGTGTTTTAGAGCCATTATCAAATTTCTCAGGAGGGGGTGTCTACATTATACACCTAGGAACTCCCCTGTCACTAAATTAGAGTGGTAATTTTGATGATAATGACGATGGTGATGCTCCATCCTATGAAGGACTCTATGGAACCTGTTTTGGTACCATAGAAAATAAGTGAATTCATCTCACTGTTCACTTTGAGCTGCGTTGCGTAGCAGATTTTCCACAGTAGAGAAAGCAATGGTATTAGCTGGGCAGACTTCCCTCAGCAGTACTTTGGCTTCAAATCAAGTTCAAAGCTGCCTTCTTAACTCTGATTCTGATAGACAACATGTTGTTCTGGCAACCAGTCATTGCTTAATTCATTCCAAATTGGCTCTTGTCAAACATCAAAGTAATGGTAATTGAAAATAAACTGCTCAAAAAAATGTTAAGCCTTAAATATACCGTGAAAAAATCCAGAAAATCTGGCAAGTAGCTATGAATAATACAATAAAATGTCAGCAACACAACATTCATAAATTGTGGTGTGACTTTAAGAAATGTATTTATTCACCAGCAGCCAAAACTGCAGATTTTAGAGAAAGAAGCAAGAAGGCTTTTTTTCTTTTTGTAAGGCCAGAGAAAAATTTCTTCTGAAGGAAAGGAACCCAACAATACTAGACCATAAAGCCATAAGAAATAGGAGTAGAATTAGGCCATTCAGCCCATCGAGTCTGCTCCACCATTCCATCATGGCTGATCCCAGATCCCACTCAATCCCATACACCTGCCTTCTCGCCATAACTCTTGATGCCCTAACCAGTCAGGAAATGATCAACTTCATCTTTAAATATATCCATGATCTTGGCCAACATGGCTCTCTGTGGCATTCCACAAACTCGTACTCACTGACTAAAAAAACTTCCTCCTTATTACTGTTCTAGAAGATCACCCCTCAATTTGGAGGCTGTGCCCTCTAGTTCTAGACACCCCCACCATAGGAAACATCCTCTCCACATCCACCTTATCTAGTCCTTTCAACATTTGGTAGGTTTCAATGAGATACCCCTGCATTCCTCTAAATTCCAGTCAGTAGATGACAAACGCTTCCCGTATGTTATCCCCTTCATTCCCAGAATCATCCTCATGAACCTCCCCTGGACTCTCTCCAATGACTGATATATGTGACCCAAAACTGTTGACAATACTCCAAGTGTGGCCTGACCAAAGTCTTATAAAGCTTCAGCCTTATCTCTTTGTTTTTATATTCTATCCCCCTTGAAATAAATGTCAACATTGCATTTGTCTTCTTTACTATGGACTCAACCTGTAAATTAACCTTCTGGGAGTCTTGCACGAGGACTACTAAGTCTCCTTGCACCTCTGATGTTTGAATTTTCTCCCCATTTAAATAATAGTGTGCACTTTTGTTCCTTTAACCGACATGCATTATCATACATCACCCAACACTGTATTCCAACTGCCACTTTTTTCTCTATTTTTCCAAATTGTCTAAGTCCTTCTACAATCTACAATCCTGAGCACTACCTACCCCTCCACCTTTTAGATTATTTAGAACATTTAGATTACATTCTTAGAAAAACCTTATTAATTCCTTGAAAGCATATTTTTGACCCCCCATTAAAAAAAAATCATGATTTTTCCTGAGGTAGGGTAGTCTTGATAGGAATGTTAGAGAATAAAATGGATTTGGGTATGATTGTTGGAAAGATGAGTGCTTTATGTGATATTTGGAATTAACTCTATTGTGTAAGTGGCCGGGTTACACAACAAAGCTATAAATAAAAACGCTGGAGATGGGAGTTAAGTTAATAGGGTTCTTTACTGACTGAAACTGAACTGAACACACGTGTACAGAACAATACGCGCCTAATAGCACATGCAACGACGTGTCCCTACAACATAAAGTAGTCCCATATTATACAGTAGCAATACAGTACACTCCTCCCCTTTTATTTTAATAGTGTATCAACTGTTTGTTTTACTGGGGCACTACGCTAAACAAATATGTTTACTGTACACTTAACATACAAACGCCTACCGATTGTTTACTTAGTAACTTAATAATATCAAATTATAACAAAGTAATCTAATAATGTCAAATTATAACAAGCTTTTTTTAACTTTTGGTCTAAGACCCATTTATAACACAAGTCTGTGGGGGGGACTCTGCCCACTGTGCTGTATTTCTCTAGACAATGATTATGAAGAAATAAGTGAAGCTGCAGCAAAATTAGTCATGTTTCACAAGAGGTGTGATGCATTTTTCGTAGCTTTGGTTTCCATGGTCTGCTTCAAAGATGACTTGCCGCCAACAGAAGAAGTGGTTGGTGATCTGCTGTCTCTGCTAGTTATTCAAAAGTTGGGGCAATCCAATGACTCAGAGAAAGATCAGTACTTTACCAGTAATCTTTCACCGTTTGATGAAGCAGTTGATCGAAATCCTGTTGTTCGTTCCATTGTTCTTAGGCTGCTGTTAGAGTACAGTCTTGCTGGAATTAAGGATTACCTGCAGTGCTATCTGTCTGGCTCAAGAGGGAGAATTCCTTCAGGTGCACATTCAGCACAGGTGTGAAGATACAACAAGAAAAACCTTACAGTTTGTTGCCAGAATTCGCCTCTGTTTTGATGCTGTTTCCCAACTTCTTTGTGCAAAACAAGACACATTGGCTGAGGATTCAAAATCTGTACGTGCAAAAGAAACTTCAATGCAAAGGATTAAGTGTATGATTCTGAATGGAGGAAATGATTGGTTCCAGATTTACCTTGTGCAAAAGCTGTTCTGATTAAATGGAATTGATTTTGTCCGAGAGTTTTTAAGGGATGGCCAATTTTCATGGATCTTTCCAAGGAAATTGTTCAGGGGAAGACGGAGATGCTGGTCTTTTCGGAGATTTAAGCTTATTGAGAGTTCGCAGATCTTCCATTATCTGTTCATCTGTTAACAAGTAATTTAACTGCGCAGGTGCAGGTTTTCATCTTTTGTCTGTAATTGGAACAGGGTCATTAGGTCTCCTCCTTAGTTTCCTAGTCATTATTGGCTTTACTTCCATAGAATCTCCTGTGAGTTCCATTGTTAGCCTCTCATTCTCAATCATCTTTTTCTTTTCTTCCAACTCAATATTTTTATCTTCAAATTCCTTCACTGTTGCTTCCTTCTCTTTAATATAATTCCTTTCCACTTGTTCTGTCTCCAGTTGCAGAAAAAGCTCTGCATTTCGTATTCTTTCCTTGTATTGTTGACCTAGTTTCTTCATCCTTTTCTGATACTCCTGCAAAGTGCCTTCCTGTAACTGCTGTAGCCGTCTTTTGAGAGATGTCAATTTCTCCTGGTACATCTGCTCTTTTACTTCCAGGTAGACTTCATCATCCTGCTTATTGGCAATATCTGTCTCCCTGTTGATGCTGTCTAGCTCCTTCTCGTCATTGTAATAGTCGACAATGGGTGAGAGGAGAGCTGCAGACATCTTCCCCGCCGAGCTCCCCTCCTTTGTTGACACATCTAGTGCCTTGATGGTGTGCCAATCCAACTGGATTTTCCTGAGCCATTCACGTCCCAGCAATGGTGGTCCTCTATTTTTCAGTACATAGAGGTTCAGTTACTGTGCTTTATCTCCGCAGGTCACCGTCACTTTAATTTTGCCTTTGGGATGCACTTTCTGTCCTGTGTAAGTTTTTGGTAGAAGTTTTGTTGATTTCAGAGGTATATGCGAAAACAGTTGTTTGTAGTCGTGTACAGAGATCACTGCTAAAGCTGAGCCTGTGTCCAACTCCATTTTCAGTCTCACACCCGCCACTCGTTGAGTGATCCATATTTCTCTTCGATCATCTGTCTCTTTCACGCTGTGAAGTTGCAGACAAGACAATTCACTTTCATTGGAGTCGTTTTCATCAGAACTGCCTTCTTTCATTTTGTGTACCTAGTTGTATTTTCCTTTCTGGGATTTCTTGTTTCTCTGTATTTTGTCCTTTTTCTGCTGTTTACTAGCTTACTGTTTACTCTGCCAGTGTGGCCCTGTTTGCCACAGTTTCTGCATTCTTTGTCTTTGAACCAACAGTCATCAGGGTCATGTGACATGTTTCCACAATAGTAACATTTCTGTTCAGTGACATTTTATTTGTAGCATGTTCCAGAGATTTTTGTTGTATCTCAGAAGCATCTCGTGCAGCTGTTTCCGTTGGTATAAAATATGGCTTTATTGCGACCGATGACTTGCATGCTGCAAGCCCCCTGTGTGTGATATGTGGAGACAAGCTGTCTAATGAGGCAATTAAGCCCTCAAAACTGCTTCAGCGCCTTGGGTCCAAGCACCCTGCACTTAAAGACAAACCTGTTGAGTTTTTTGAGCAGAAAAAACGTGAGCAAGTGGAACAGAAGCAAGTGCTGAGAGCCACCGCTTCCACAGATGCTGCTGCTCTGAGAGTGTCGTACTTAGTGGCTAGCCGTATTGCTAAGGCTAAGAAGCCCTTCACTGTTGGTGAAGAATTGATTCTGCCTGCTGCCAAGGACATGTGCCGTGAACTGTTGGGAGAAGCTGGAGGTAACAAGATGGCACAGGTTTCTCTTTTAGCAACCACAGTTTCAAGGAGAATCGTTGACATAGCGGAGGACATCGAAGCATAGCTGTTGGAACAGCTTAACGAGTCTGGTTTCACTACCCGAGTCACAGAGGTTGCTCCTGGATGCCAGTCTACACACCGTGTCACACACGGGGAAATGCTGGCTAGCCGAAAAATGTCACCTGATCTTAACAGCGTATTGAGTGACATTGAAGTTATCAATCACATCAAAGCAAAAGCCCTTAACTCATGTCTGCTTGAGCAGCTTTGCGAGGAAATGGATGCAGAGCACAAACGCCTTCTCTTACACACTGAAGTCAGGTGGCTATCAAGGGGGAAGAGCCCTGGCCAGGGTTTTTCAGTTAAGAGAACATCTACAGAGATTTCTTTCAAGAAAAACGTCACCACTGGCAGCACACTTCAGTGACGAGGAGTGGATAGCAAAACTCACTTATCTGTGTGACATCTTCAACCTGCTCAATGAACTCAATTTGTTACTTCAGGGGAGAATGACAACTATCTTCAAAGTGTCTGCTTTCACAGCCAAACTGGAACTGCAGGGACGGTGAGTGGACAGGGGCATATTTGACATGCTCCCAACATTAGCTGGGAATTTGGGAGAGATTAAGGCTCACAGCTGGTGCGCGAACGCCTATCTTTGCTGTCAACAGAATTCAAGCGTTACTTCCCAACCGCAAATGACCCAAGACGTGCAAAGGAATGGGTCCGTGACCCATTTGTGTATGTCCCCGGTGAATCATCCATGTCAACGCGGGAAGAAGATCAACTCTTCGAGCTTGCAAATGACAGTGGGCTGAAAAGTATGTTTGACATAACATCTCTGCCGGCATTCTGGATCAAAGTCAAGGCTGAATATCCTCAGATAGCCACGAAAGCACTGAAAACATTGCTTCCATATCCAACATCATATCTCCGCGAAGTGAGGTTTTCTGCAACGAAAGCAACGGAAACTAAATTGCGGAATAAACTGGACATAAGGAATCCCCTTATGACTTATAATTGATTTACCACTATATTCAAGAGAGGAAAATATGCGCTGCATATTAAATTCATTAGATAAACCCTTTTAGAAACGGAATTGAGTGTATTAGCCATTGATAAGTGACTTATAGTTGACTTACCACCTATATTCCGGTTGTGATTAACAACACCCGCCCCCGCATCATCGGCCCGTCCACAAGAATATTGTCAATATTGTATTAAACCAGTCCGCAGTACTCTCCATGAGAGTATTTTTCTCTCAATCTATTTCACTAAAATAGATGATCTGCCCATTATCTCATTATGGGTTGTGACATCTCAGTTAAAACAGACTGCTATTTTTTTTTACATTTTCGCAGTGGTTGTCCCTTAATAATTCTTTATTAACTTCGAGTCACATTGAGAGATCTTGACATGGATGCATAATGCGCTATGAATACAAGTCTTTCTTTCAAAAGCCGTGGCTTTGATTCTGGCATTGGTAAGATAATGAGGTGATTGGTCTAGCATATTACCAGCTCAATAATTTCCAAATGACTGATGGTAAATGTCATCCTTTCAAACTGTTCATTCTAAAATTTCATTTATTTATATGTAAATCAACTGAATTAAACTGAAGGTTGCACAAGAATAATTTATTAATCATTTGAATGTCTGGAACTGTTCAAGCTATTTCAAAAAATAGACCAAAATATTTGTACTCTCCATATTTTCCTCCAGATAAAAAAATGATAAAAGAGCCTTATGAACATTAAATGAGTTAGGGCAGACATTGAGTTCCTTTACATCTCACATGGAACAGGTTGTGAGCTGAAATATTTGGGAAGTTCTTCACTATTACTGCACAATTTTCTTGGATATGAATGATACATTGCAATTTTCAAAATAAAAATACTTTGCAACGTACTGGCAATATTTATTGATAAACAATCCGCAGCATATTGCCAATGTCTTCTCCACCAAAGCAAGAAAAATGCACATTGAAACCTCATCCGCTGAAACATCCTTAAAACTGGTTATTTTTAGAAGTGGAATCATGACAGAGTAAGAGGTTTGATGAGCATGAGATCTGAGCAAGAGGGTGCAGTACAGATGAATGTATCATGAACCTTGTTGTATGCAAAGCTGTCTGTGATTTAATATTTCTTAAAATCAAGAAACTAATTAACAACCCTAATCAGTCATTGCTTTTAAATTCCCATAATCCTGATAGACAACACTAAGAGCAATTTGACTTTTTCTTTGTCAAATATAACTTTATTTTTATTAATTTTTGAGGGGATCTGATGTCACTGAAAAGGTCAGTATTTCTTGTCCCTACCCAAGTAAACTTGAACTGAGCAGCATGCTGGGCTATTCCAGAGCTAATGACATTCCATAGTCACTGACAAACCAGACCAGGAAAGGACTGCAAGAGTTCCTTCCCTAAGGACATCACCAGATGGGTTATCATAGCAATCTAATACTTTTGTGCTCATTGTTACTAAGAAATTCCAGATATTAATTGAAGCTAAATTCTACATATAACAGTGAACTACTACTTTGGATATTTAGTTCAAGTACAGTAAATTAAATTAAGGACTATTGCAGATGGTCAGCTGGGTAAGTTTTTGCCGCAAGTATAACATGACATTTCACCCAACAACATGGAAAGTTGCTGATCTAATCTGACAAATCCAATGCACCACTCAGTCAATCTATACTGAACAATCAGAAAGGTGACAGAAGCTGTAATCAGCAATGTTATTGAGTGGTACTTACTCAGCAATAACTTGCTCACCAATGTCCAATATCTCTGCCCCAGTCTCATTATAGCCTTCATCTGAACTGTGACTAAACTGTAACTAGTGACTTTTTATTATCTGTTAATATTATTGTGTTAATATTACTTTATGTGCTGCATGTGATATATGTACTGTGTTTTGCACCATGGTCCCAGAGGAACATTGTTTCATTTGGTTGTATACATGTGTTATTTGAACTTGAACTAAAATGTCATTGAATTCCAGAGGTGAGGTGAAAGTAATTGGCATTCAGAACAAAGCAGTGTTTGATCACATAAAGCATCAAATAGCAGGTGTAACTAAGGTTCATGGGCAGCGAGGGGCAAACATACCAATGATTGGAATTATACTTCACGTAAAAGAAGATAATTGTGTTGTTCGGATGTTAATCTTCCTTAGATATCACTGCATGAGTCCATCTGTGCAATATCCATCTTCATCTGATCTTTGTTCCATCACCTTCAAAATTAGAGATATTGGCTGATGACTGTGCAGTGTTCAACTCCATCCCCATATTAAACAGTCTTTGCCTATAGACACAATTTGGACATGGGCTAATAAATGGCAGGTAATGTTCATTCCACAAACTACTAGCAGTGAACATCTTCAGCAGGAGAGAATCTAACCAACTATCATCACAAGAGCACTATCTCCAACAGACTGGGGGTCCCCATTAATGGAAACTCAAATGGCCCAGCCAGAATGCTGTAGCTAAAAGAGGAAACCAGAGACTGGGTGTTATGCTGTAGTGGGACATTTTATATTATGATCTTCAAGGACAGTCATGTGTTCTGATTATATGTGAATTTGTTTTTCCCAGGAGACAGAGATTGAGACCTGCCACAGCCTTACTTTAAGATTAGACCTTGTTGGATACATCACTCATGCATGCATTTCAATTTTGAGTTAGCTGGGATTTTAAGATGATTTACACCCAGGAGGTGCAGTAAATGGATCAGTTGCTAGTTTATTAATGAATGGTAGGTAATTAAGGTTTGGCTTTTACTTGAAGACAGGCTCAGATTTGTTTGATTTGTTGCATTTTGTTTGGCCTTCCACCAACCAGAGAGAAGGAAGGGAGTGGAAGTGAGTGAGGTACTATTACACTTCACATTTCTCACAAATATTGATTAATTTACAACACTCTGTGCAATAGTAGTTGTGGGAGCAATGTAGCTATCTTCTGTCTGTATTGTATATTGTGCTGCATGAATATTATGGGCAATTTGATCAAGGATGTCAGCAGTTAGACCGACGGGAAGAGTTTTAAAAAAAGACAGCTTTATTGAGTATGCATCAAGGAGCAGGTACCAGATTAGAGGGAGTCAGAGTAGGAGGGCTTTGGCTCAACAGGCCTTCATTGATAAGGGGTCGAGGCGAGGTAAGTTACTTGTGAAGAATAGGAATAGGAAGTATGTCTACGAGGCCAGGGCTCTGTACTGAGTGTCAGATGTGGGATGTCTGGGAGATTCCCAGCTTCCCTGATGGCCACATCCATGCTAGGTGTGTTGAGCTGCAGCTCCTTAGGGACCACATTAGGGAACTGAAGATGCAGCTCAATGACCTTAGTCTGGTCAGGGAAAGTGAGGAGGTGATAGAGAGGAGCTATAGGCAACTCATCACACCTGGGCCTCAGGAGACAGATAAGTGGGTAACAGTCTGGAGAGAGAAGGGCAAGAGTCAAATACCAGAGAATACCCCTGTGGCTGTATCCCTCGACAATAAGTACTCCTGTTTGAGTACTGTTGGGGGAAGCAACAGTGGCCATGCTTCTGGCACAGAGTCTAGCCTTGTGACTCAGAAGGGTAGGGAAGGAAAGAGGATGGCAGCAGTGATAGGGGACTCTATAGTTAGAGGGTCAGACAGGTGATTCTGTGGATGCAGGAAAGAAACATGGATGGTAGTTTGCCTCCCAGGTGCCAGGATCCGGGATGTTTCTGATCACGTCCACGATATCCTGAAGTGGGAAGGTGAACAGCCAGAGGTCGTGGTACATAATGGTACCAACGACATAGATAGGAAAAACAAGGAGGTCCTGAAAATAGACTACAGGGAGTTATGAAGAAAGTTGCGAAGCAGGACTTCAAAGGTAATAATCTCAGGATTACTGCCTGTGCCACACGACAGTGAGCATAGGAATAGAGTGAGGTGGAGAATAAATGTGTGGCTGAGGGATTGGAGCAGGGGTCAGGGATTCAGATTTCTGGATCATTGGGACCTTTTTGGGGTAGGTGTGACCTGTACAAAAAGGACGGGTTGCACTTGAATCCGAGGGGGACCAATATCCTGGCGGGGAGGTTTGCTAAGTCTTTTGGGGAGAGTTTAAACTAGAATTGCTGAGGGGTGGGAACCAAACAGAAGAGACAGAGGAAGGGATGGTTGGCTCACAAATAGAGAAAGCTTGTAGACAGTGTGAGAGGGAGGAGAGGCAGGTGACAGAGAAGGGATGCACTCAGACCAATGGTTTGAGATGTGTCTACTTTAATGCCAGGAGTATCATGAACAAAGTGGATGAGTTTAGTGTGTGGATCAGTACTTGGAGCTATAATGTTGTGGCCATTGCAGAGACTTGGATGACTCAAGGACAGGAATGGCTACTTCGAGTGCCAGGCTTTAGATGTTTCAGCAAAGACAGGGAGGGAGGCAAAAGAGGTGGGGGCATGGCACTGTTGATCAGAGATAGTGTCACGGCTGCAGAAAGGGAGGAAGTCATGGAGGGATTATCTACTGAGTCTCTGTGGGTGGAAGTTAGAAACAAGAAGTGGTCAATAACTCCACTGGGTGTTTTTATAGACCACCCAGTAGGAACAGGGATATGGAGGAGTAGATAAGGAGGCAGGTTTTGTGGAAAGTTGTAATAATAACGCAATTGTCATGATGGGAGATTTTAATTTCCCAAATATTGATTGGGACCTCCCAAGAACAAAGGGTTTAAAATGGGATGGAGTTTGTTAGGTGTGTTCAGGAAGGTTTCCTGACACAATATGTAGATAAACCTATGAGAGGAGAGGCTGTACTTAATCTGGCATTGGGAAATGAACCTGGTCAGGTGTCAGGTCTCTCAGTGGGAGAGCATTTTGGAGATAGTGATCATAATTCTATCTCCTTTACCATAGCATTGAAGAAGGTTAGGAACTGACAAGTGAGGAAAGTGTTTAATTGGAGTAAGAGGGAAGATGAAGCTATTAGGCAGGAACTTAGAAGCATAAATTGGGAACAGATGTTCTCAGGGAAATGTACGGCAGAAATGTGGCAAATGTTCAGCGGATATTTGCGAGGTGATCTGCATAAGTATGTTCCAATGAGACAGGGTAAGGATTGTAGGATACAGAAATAATGGTGTACAAAAGATGTTGAAAATCTAGTCAAGAAGAAAAGAAAAGATCACGAAAGGTTCAAAAAACTAGGTAGTGATAGAGATCTAGAAAATTATAAGGCTATCAGGAAGGAGCTTAAGAATGAAATTAGGAGAGCCAGAACGGACCACGAGAAGGCCTTGACGAGCGGGATTAAGGAAAACCCCAAGGCATTCTACAAGTATGTGAAGAGCAAGAGGATAAGACGTGAGAGAATAGGACCAATCACGTGTGACAGTGGAAAAGTGTGTATGGAATCAGAGGAGATAGCAGAGATACTTAATGAATACTTTGCTTCAACATTTCACTATGGAAAAGGAGCTTGGCGATTGTAGGGATGACTTACAGCGGACTGAAAAGCTTGAGCATATAGACATTAAGAAAGAGGATGCGCTGGAGCTTTTGGAAAGCATCAACTTGGATAAGTCACCAGGACTGGGTGAGATATACCCCAGGCGACTGTGGGAGGTGAGGGAGGAGATTGCTGAGCCTCTGGCAATGATCAACGGGGATGAGAGAGGTTCTGGAGGATTGAAGGGTTGCGGATATTTTTCCCTTATTCAAGAAAGGGTGTAGAGATAGCCCAAAAATTATGGACCATTGAGTCTTACTTCAGTGGTAGGTAAGTTGATGGAAAAGATTCTGAGAGGCAGGATTTATGAACATTTGGAAAGGAATAATATGATTAGGAATAGTCAGCATGGCTTTGTCAAAGGCAGGTCATGCCTTAAGAGTCTGATTGAATTTTTTGAGGGTATGATTAAACACATTGATGAAGGTAGCATAATAGACGCAGTGTATATGGATTTCAGCAAGGCATTTGACAAGGTACCCCGTGCAAGGCTTATTGAGAAAGTAAAGAGGCATGGGATCCAAGGGGACATTGCTTTGTGGATCCAGAACTGGCTTGCCCACTGAAGGCAAAGAGTGGTTGTAGATGGGTCATATTCTACATGGAGGTCGGTGACCAGTGGTGTACCTCAGGGATCTGCTCTTGGACCCTTTCTGTTTGTAATTTTTATAAATGACCTGGATGAGGAAGTGGAGGGATGGGTTAGTACATTTGCTGACGACACAAAGGTTGGGGGTGTTGTGGATAGTGTGGAGGGCTGTCAGAGATTACAGCAGGATATCAATAGGATGCAAAACAGGGCTGAGAAGTGGCAGATGGAGTTCAACTCAGATAAGTGTGAGGTTGTTCATTTTGGTAGGTTAAATATGATGGCAGAATATAGTATTAATGGTAAGACTCTTGGCATTGTGGAGGATCTGAGAGATCTAGGAGTCTGAGTCCATAGGACACTCAAAGCTGCTGTGCAGGTTGACTCTGTGGTTAAGAAGGCATACGGTGTATTGGCTTTCATCAACCATAGGATTGAGTTCAAGAGCCAAGAGGTAATGTTACATCTATATAGGACCCAGGTCAGACCCCATTTGGTGTACTGTGCTCAGTTCTGGTCACCTCGGTGCAGGAAAGAAGTGGAAACTATAGAAAGGGTGCAGAGGAGATTTTACAAGGATGTTGCCTGGATTGGGGAGCATGCCTTATGAGAATAGGTTGAGTGAACTTGGCCTTTTCTCCTTGGAGCGATGGAGGATGAGAGGTGACCTGATAGAGGTGTATAAGATGATGAGAGGCATTGATCATGTGGATAGTCAGAGGCTTTTTCCCACAGCCGAAGTGGCTAACACAAGAGGGCATAGTTTTTAGATGCTTGGAAGTAGGTACAGAGGAGATATCAGGGGTATGTTTTTTACACAGAGAGTTGTGAGTGCGTGGAATGGGCTGCCGGCAGCGGTGGTGGAGGTGGATACGATAGGGTCTTTTAAGAGACTCCTGGATATGTACATGGATCTTAGAAAAATAGAGGGCTATGGGTAACCTTAGGTAATTTCTAAAGTAGGTACATGCTCAGCATAGCCTTGTGGGCCGCAGGGCCTGTATAGTGCTGTAGGTTTTCTATGTTTCTAATTTGTCATGTGGATTGGGAGTGGTAGAAGAGAAGGGTACAATTACAGTACGTATTTATGCTTTGCCTTTAGTTTAGGTTTTAGTCTGGTTAGAGCTAGAGAGAGCCAGGAATGATATTTTTTGTTGACCGCTTTGCTTATCATTTTGCATCACTTAGTTACACTTAGGTTTGTCTATTATTTAGATACGTTTAACAATGCTTGGCTTAAGTATGTTTGAACACATGTATACTGCTTATTTTGTTATATTGCTAGTTTTAGTTCCACTGGTTTTATCGTTACAAGGTAGTTTGTCTTTAATGGTTCCTCAATAAAGGATCAAAGGCACTTTCACTGACTCTGGAACTTTGTTATTTGGAGAGCACATCATACAGTGTCAATTTCCTGTGACCGTTTCCGAGCAGTTGTGGTGTGTTTGAAAGTAATTGCTGCAATGGTCATTACTGGTCAAAGCATATCCTACAGCTCTTTTGCTATTAGCAGATTTGATTGGGATTTGGACTTCATTACTATGTTTTGAATTCAGCAAAATGCTGTTAATGCAAAAACAAAATGGTGTGGATAGTAGAAATCTAAACTCAGGACAGTGTGGAACTGTAGGTATTTCCTTTCAGGAGTGTCAGGATATTTGGGACTCCTGTGTGAAAACAGGAGCTCCAAACTTCCTGACAGGTGTTTGCCAACCACTTGCTGGGTTCGTTAGAGAGTCAGTTGTGTTAGTCCATTCTGAAAAGGTGTCTACACAAATGCAACATTAATTTGACTCCTATGTATTTTCTAGTTACTTTGGCCTTCCAGCAGTTTCTCTTTTCCCTTAAAATCCTAGCAGACATGCCTGGAATGTGGAATAGATTCCTCACAGTTCTTCAACAGAGGCTCCTTTATAGGTAACTAACATCTAGTTTGCAGCGAGGACAGAATTGCTCTTTGATTCCAGACATGTTTGCAATTCTAATCATTCCATTTCTTTTCTTGCTAATTAAATTGGCTGGCTTTACGTTTTCATGATGGGTATTTGATATATCCAGATCTTATTTTAGTTCTCGGTTTGTTTCTTTTTTCACAGAAGACCTTCAAAGCAAACACATGCAGAAGTTTGCTTCATTTCCCCTACGGAATGTAGAGTCGCAAACTTGCATTACCATAAATTGAAGGTGTCGAAAGGTGCAAGTGTTATTGAACTTGACTGCTGAGTAAACTTAAGAAAGGTAGGTATGAATACAACATCTTTTCCGTTTTCTTTCAATATACCCCATGCGTTTCGCAGACAATGAGGTACTTTCAAAGTACAGCCCTGGATGCTTTAAGCTCAGTAAGATCAAAAAGAACTATATTTAATAATGACTAATCATTTTTATTAATATTGCATGAATGATAAAAGAAGGACATGATTGGGATGGCACAATATAGTATAGTAGTTAGCATAATGTTTTACAGTGTCAACGATTGGAGGAAGGAGGTTCAATCTATAAGGTGTTTGTATGTTCTCCCTATGACCACATAGGTTTCCTCCAGGTCCTCTGGTTTCCTCCTACATTCCAAACAAGGTTTAGTAAGTTTTGGACATGCTATGTTGATACTGAAAGCATGGTGACACTTACGGGCAGTCCCCAGCACATCCCTGGGCTGTGTTTGTCGTTGAATGTTCTGATGTTTCAATGCACTGTACATGTAACAGATAAAGCTATTCTTAATCTTAAATCTTTACAAGGGAGAAATCCCCTTCTCCTCCTCAAAGTATAGAGTGTCATGTTCACCTGCGGGAGGTGAAGGGCGGTGGTTAATGTGAAATCGCCATTAATTGTCGAAATTCCTCAGCTCTCCAGTAGAATGAGGACCATAGCATTTGTGCTCATGCCTCTGGAAAAGGATGTAAAGAGCTGTCTTTCTGAATCAGAGTGCTATCAACTGAACTGTGGCTGGCATTTATTACACCCACTACTACCCAACATTAATTTAATTTAATATTAGATTATGAGGACATTCAGTCCTCGTTTATTGTCATTTAGAAATGCATGCATTATGAAATGATACAATGTTCTTCCAGAGTGATATCACAAAAAAAAAACAGGACAGACCAAAGACTAACACTGACATTATTTATAGGCATCCATTAGTCTCATGAGACCATGGATTTGCACCTTGGAAAGTTTCCAGAGTGTAGGCCTGGGCAAGGTTGTATGCAAGACCAGCAGTTGCCCATGCTGCAAGTCTCCCCTCTCCACGCCACCGATGTTGTCCAAGGGAAGGGCATTAGGACCCATACAGCTTGGCACCGGTGTCGTCGCAGAGCAATGTGTGGTTAAGTGCCTTGCTCAAGGACACACACGCTGCCTCAGCCAAGGCTCGAACCAGCAACCTTCAAATCACTAGACAAACGCCTTAACCACTTGGCCACGTGCCAAGTGACAAGACCACATAATTATAAAATATAGTTACAGCAGTGAAAAGCAATACCATAATTTGATAAAGAGCAGACCATGGGCACAGTAAAAAAAAGACTCATAGTTCCGATCGACTCCCGATAGTCCCGATAGCAGGCAGCAAAAGGGAGAAACTCTCCCTGCCATAAATCTCCAGGCGCCGACAACTGCCGATGCATTGGAAGCACCAAACCACAGCTGACTCTGAGTCCGTCTGAAAACTTTGAGCCTCCGATCAGCCCTCCGACACCGAGAACCGAGTACCATCTCTGCCGAGCGCTTCTACCCCGCCCCAGCCCCGAGCAACAAGCAAAGCCGAGGACTTGGGGCCTTCCCCTCCGGAGATTCTGGATCACACAGTAGCAGTGGCAGCGATGAAGGCATTTCAGAAGTTTCTCCAGATGTTCCTCCGTTCTCTCACGTATGTCTCCATCAAATCAGGATTGCGCACGGCACCCTACTTGACAGGTAACATTCACCGGAATGGCCGCTGCACACTGCGTCGCGCTGCCATCTTCTCCTCCTCATATATGGGCTGGAGTTCACCCTCTGAATTTCAACAAGCAAAACCACATGAATACAAAATACTAACCAAGCCTTTGGAGCTCCCTCCCACCATTGAGATGATTCCTCAGATCAAGCCAGTTTATTTGTCATGGTGAGCATTGACAGGCGTGCCATACTTATAAATTTCCACAGGACATCAGTGACATGACCGAGTGACACTGAAAGACAAATCATTCTCAACACAGGCACCCTGCAATGAGCGTGAAAAGGGGGTCCACATTTAATAACTGTAGAAAGCGGAAAACCCGTGCCAGTCACACTTAACTTGAAAAGATTAAACAGAAAGCACAAGGGTTTAACAACTCTCGTGGAGACAATTAGTGGATACGGGTGTTTGAGAAACCTTGAGGCCTAACACTCTATAGGTCACCATAAAAACCCTGAAGGCTGATGACATCAATGCAATGGGCAAGCAGCAAGAAGTGAAAACACTAGTCGCAGAGACTAGGTAAGAGAGATCACAACTGTCTTTATAGTTTTCTTGCTGGTACAAATTGATCTTCAACCTGGCCAACAGTGAGAGGGTACAGAGAACCAGGATGTCAAATGTCCTGTTGGGTCCTATAGCAGCACTGGTTTTGGGAATGCTGTTATTTGAAAGCAGCAAAGGAACAACAATAAAAAGAATTCTATTTTCATCTGAAGCAACTCAGACAAGAAAAGTATTGAAACAGGCTACACACCAGATGTAATTTGTTCATGCATAGAAGTGACAATGAGCTTATTTTGTAACCAAGTCTCTTCCATTCTCCAGACAGGCATCACTCTCTCACCCTTCCTCTCCACTTGGTTTGTGACTATTGTGGATTTGGAAGTTCAGAATCCTTTGGAAATCTTGTCAATAATTGAGTACATTGTTATTTTAAAAACACTGCACAATTCTATTAATGAAAATAACCAAGCAGAGTTCACTGCCAAGAAGGCCCACCAGCGCCTTTACTTCCTGAGAAAACTAAAGGAATTTGGCCTGTCCCCTAAAACCCTCACTAATTTTTATAGATGTACAGTAGAAAGCATTCTTCTAGGGTGCATCACAACCTGGTATGGAAGTTGTCCTATCCAAGACCGAAAGAAGTTGCAGAAGGTCGTGAACACGGCCCAGCACATCACACAAACCAATCTTACATCCTTGGACTCACTTTACACTGCACGCTGTCGGAGCAGTGCTGCCAGGATAATCAAGGACACAACCCACCCAGCCAACACACTTTTCGTCCCTCTTCCCTCCGGGAGAAGGCTCGTACGGCCAGATTTGGGAACAACTTCTTTCCAACTGTGATAAGACTGCTGCACTACCTTACTTTCCATTTTTCTATTTTCTATGTATGATTTATAATTTAAAATTTTACTTTTTACTATTTTTAATATTTAATATTTGTAATCCAGGGAGTGAGAAGTGCGGAATCAAATATCACTGTGATGATTGTATGTTCTAGTATCAATTGTTTGGTGACAATAAAGTATAAAGTATAATAATATACTCAAGTGATTTATTTAAGCTACATTATTTCAGTTTTGTTCACTTCCTAAAATATATTGTTCAGACTCCATAAGACCATAAGACATTGGAGCAGAAATAAACCATTTGGCCCATCGTCTTCTCCACCATTCCATCATGTTTGGTTTATTATATAACTTCACAATATAAACTGCCTTTAATAATAAAAACTTGCATTTATATGGCACCTTCCTATTCCTATCTGCACAGAGTATCCCAGCTGCTTTACAGACATTGAAATACTTTGATTGGTGTACAAGATGATGGGAGGGTTATCAAGTGGATAGCCAGAGCAGAAATGGCTAATATGAGGGGGCAAGATTTTAAGGTGATTGGAGGAAAGTTTCCGGGGAATGTCAGATGTACGTTCTTTATGCAGGAAGTGGTGGGTGCACGGAATACCCTGCCAGGGGTGGTGGTAGAGGCAGATACATTAGGGACTTTAAGAAAATCTTAGATAGGCATACGGATTATAGGAAAACAGAGGGCTATGTGGGATGGATGGGTTAGATTGATCTCAGAGTAGGTTAAAAGGTCGGTACAACATCATGGGCTGAAGGGCCTGTACTGTGGTGTAATGTTCTACTGTATGTTGCAGCAACAATTGTAATGAAGGGAGCACAACAGTCACATGAGTGACCACAGCCCAGGCTTAGATTTATTGACATGATGGTGTTGAATTTCTTAATAGTTGTTGGAGCTGCACTTACCCAGAATGAATTCCTTGAAAGTCTCACAGTTTTAATGCTGGGGCATCTTTTAAATGCTTCTGAATGTGTTACTCCTTATCGGGTGAAACATCTGCAGGACAAAGCCAGTCAGGGATGAGCAGCAAGGTCTAGTGAGGGGTTTCGAGTGGGAAGATTGTGTGCTGACAAGCCAGGGCAGGTGAGGAGGTTTCGTTGTTTTCTGCGCTCTATGGCCTTAAGCAGTTTTATCAAGCCTTTTACCTTGTAGATTAAATCATTCGTGATTCATTGTCCCTATTGGCTGATATTATAATTACTGTAATAACTTTTATGTGAAATCAATCCTGCTCCTTCCGGTCCCACAAATACCTGCCCAGAAATGTCTGTGTCACTTCGGATGGGCAGCAGGAGCGCTGCCCTTTTGTACTTGGAAATACTTTTCAAGATAACGGCCTGTGACTGCTTTGACTTGGTATGTTGGCTGCCAATTAAAAGCCCTACAAAAACTGGGTCGTATATCCCAGATGTCCATTTTCTCTCTGCCAGCTACACATTGAAAATAGTTACTGAATTACTGTAGAATTCAAGTTATAGGGCAGAGATCAACAGTTTTCCATGATCAGGGATTTACATCCAAGATTACAGTGAACAGGATTTTTCCGGTGAATTAAGTGTTTTTGGAAAACGGCCACTTCTAATATGGGATATTATAGCACCCTTAAACACTGCTTTCACATACTTCTGGACTTGTGAAGTTTATTTGTATCCCTTGCTTCATTTCCAATTGTGGCATGCTGAATTGTCCTGTTTCTTCTTCCTAAACGTAAATTACAGTGGATGTTACAGTTGCAATAACGTAAATTGGAACCTTTTACAACCAACATCCAAGTGTTAGGAGTGCATGTCAACACCGACACCCAGGTGCTACTAAATATCTGGAACATACTTTCTGGTCCTAGATTTTCCAGATTTGACTCAGCTCAGCGTGTGCCTGAATTGAGAGATCAGAGAATATTAGCCCTTGGGCCTTAAAGGTCTTCCTGACACAACCTGCTGGTGTTGTTCATTTTTCTGGAGGCAGCTTAATTGGACAAAGAGACCACAATCCTCCTCTTTGTCTCCTGAAAATAAAAAATGCTGGAAGTAATCAGGAGGCCAGACAGCTTCAGTGGAAAGAGAAGCAGAATTAACATTCAGGTTGATGAAAATTTCTTTTATGAGAATGGCTTAATGTTAATATGCAAGTAGACAAGCAATTGATGGAGACGGTGAATCCTACAGTTTTCCAAGCAGACTGTAAAGTATTTTGGCAGAATGCCAAACATTTTAGTGTTTAACACCATAACTTCTAAGGGATCATCTAGCTTGGCTGGTGGTGGGAAAGGTGTTATCATCTTTACTTTATCAGATTCTCATCTGGTTCTTCCTGCACATCTGGATGCTCTGTTGCACTACACGCTGTGACAGGGATCATCCATTTCTGCATTGCATGGTTGTTAATCAGATCTGGAAAAAATGATTCAATGATCTGTTAAGTTTCACATTCACTTTCAAGGACTCTTCGCCTCATGTTCTCGATATTTATTGCTTATTTATTTATTGTTATTATTATTATTTCTTTATTTTTGTATTTCCACAGTTTGCATGTTGGTTATATGCTCAGTTGGTGCAGTATTTCATTGATTCTATTATGGTTATTGGATTAATTGAGTATGCCCACAAAAAATGAATTTTAGTTTTGTATATGCTGACATATATGTACTTTGAACTTTGAAGCCAAAGGGCTGCAGGATAATCATCATTTTGGTGGAAGGCACCACTTTCTCTTCCTGAATCTTGCTGATCCTCGTTCAAGAAGCTACGCAAAACCAGATGTTGCAAATTGACGCTTTGTCAAACCCTAAGATTCAGAGCAACGAATGCAGTGAGGTTTGGTGCAACCTTCATAAAGGCTCCCTACAGAAAGACCAGAGTTTGAGGCCCTCGTGCTGTTGTGGTTTGAACCCACATAGAGAATAAATGTCATGTGAGTGTAAAGTTTAATCTTGTAAATAAATAGAATGTTGTACTCTACCCTTGAGTGGAATGTACTATTAAAAAGTGAATCCAATTATTTATTTTATACCACAAATGGTGGGTGATCTTTTAACGGTCTATTATATATTCATAATGCTTCTAAAAAAATTGCACTTTTGAGAAAAATATTGTAGGTTAGCTGAACCCCAAACTGAGGAGAACTTTTAGAAGATGGCCTCTACTGGAAATATGGACGATTTATTCATTTCCACAGATGCTGCCTTACCTGCTGAGTTCCTCCAGCATCTTGTGTGTGTTGCTCAAGTTTTCCAGCATCTGCAGAATCTCTTGTGTTTTTGACAAGTTCTCGTCTCCCTCCTGACATACAATGATGAATCATGGAGGGACACAGAAAGAGGCAACAAGGAACTTGTGCACTGCAAAGCAATATCAACAGAGCCTAGCTCTTTTTTTTTGTCCGCTCATATTTTGTAAGTGAGGAAATTGTTTGCAGCGTTTCTTAAAACTAAAGCCTCATATCCATAAAAATAATGTCTTAACAGTAAAGTATGCCTGCAGAAAAGGAATCTCATGGATGTATGTGATGACATGTATGTACTCGGATAATAAATTTTTGAACCTTTGAACGACTGAATTTGAATTTTTATTTATTTTTTATATATAAAGATTTATATTTATTGCAATGGTCAGCTACTTTCTTGCTTATTTAAATATGTTTTGTGGTTAAAAGGTAGTTTGACACATGGAGAGCTGACTGTTGGGTCAGGACGAGATGATCCCCTCAGGTCAGAATTGTTCCAATAGTCAAGACTGAGAGGAGGCAAACATCGTGATCAGATGTGAAGCAGAGCACACGCCACTCTTCATCCTAAGATGACTCAAATGTCTTCTGCTGCAAATGACGAGATCTTGCCTCCACATGGGTAGTGCCAAAGACAAATGACAGATGGTTATTTGGATTCAACTGGAATGGTGAGAAGTTCTAAGTTATCCAGTTAGCTCAGTGGTGTCACCACAACGTCCTTGCACTCAACGTCAGCAAGACCAAAGAGCTGATTGTGGACTTCAGAAAGAGTAAGTCAAGGGAACACAAACCAATCCTCATAGAGGGATCAAAAGTGGAGAGAGTGAGCAATTTCAAGTTCCTGGGTGTCAAGATCTCTGAGAACCTAACCTGGGTGTAACATATTGATGCAGCTATAAAGAAGGCAAGACAGCGGCTATATTTCATTAGGAGTTTGGTTTGTCAACTAAAACACTCAAAAACTTCTACAAATGTAATATGGAGAACATTGTGACTAGCTGCATCACCATCTAATATGGGGGGGAGGGCGGGGTTGCTACTGCACAATATCAAAGTAAGTCGAGGAAACGTACAATTAGTCAGCTCCATCATGGGTATTTGCCTCCGTAGTATCCAAGACATCTTCAAGGAGCGGTGCCTTAGGAATCTCCACCACCCAGATCATGTCCTTTGCTCACTGTTTCCTTCGGGAGGGAGGTACTGAAGCCTGAAGGCACACACTTGGTGATTCAGAAACAGCTTCTTCCCCTCTGCCATCCAATTTCCAAATGCACATTGAACCCATGGACACTACCTGGCTTCTTTTTTATTTCTGTTTTTTCACTATTACTTAACTTAACCATTTAATATATATTATTATTAATAATATATATAATTAACTGAAATTCAGCTTTTTTAAATATATATATTTATTATGTTTAGATAACAATTTTTACGACATATGCTGGTGATATTAAACCTGACTCTGATTCATGCCTCTTTCAATTAGTTAGGTACTAGAACACTGAATTAGTAGATGTTGACTGGGAGTCTGATCAGATAGCACAGGCTGTAGCAGTACTGGAACCTGAGGAGTGTGGGTAAGTTCCTGAGGTTGTTGAGTCCATCAATGTGGCAGAAAAATAGAACTTTGTATTTACACACTGTGATAAGGGAATTGTCAGAAGTAACAAGTACTCATTTCAGGAAGTAACTTCCTTGAAATGAGAATGACTAAATTCGAGGAACAACTTGCATCCTGCCCTTACTAAGTAGTAGGAAGAAAGGCTTTGCCACAGAATGTCACCTAAAAATTTGGGAGGGTCAATGAGGAAGGCGATAACAACAGGTGGCCATTCTCTCATGCAGACGGTAGAATGAGTGATTGGAACAATGTTCTCCGAAGCTGCTGACCATTTTGGTGCATTAATCATGTGTTCCAGTGAAGCACATCTAACGCTGAGTGCTTTGAAAGTCATTCATCTTTTTAAAGCTGGAATAGCTATTTACCAAGCTTATTTGCACACTTTGCTGATAAAAAGCACCATTTTATCACAGCATTAATTCATATCACACCACAGATGGCATCATTGATAGATTTGCCATAGGGGCTATGTTGTCATTAGAGTTTGGAGCTTAAACTGTGTTTTTAAAAAAAAGCACAGAAGGGATTTTGTGCTGCATTGTTTGTTTAAACTACCTTGAAATTTGATAATAAATTATATTTATCTTTATCCTTGTGCAGAAAGACAACTAAATGAGGCAGGTTGATTTTCTGGCTATGAAATCTATATACGAGGGGAGTCCATGTAGAGGTGAATATTTATTCCAACTTTATATGATCATGAGCTTTGACCGCAGTGTGGAAGGGGAGGAGGGAGAAACACATTAAGAATGACTGAAGAGAAGCTAAACCCAATGTGACGACAGAAAACTGCCTCTGTCACAGCTGATAAATGGTACCACAGCTGTTTCACGGATGTGGGAACGGTTTAATCAGAATGTATCTGTGGGAAATGGGTGAAAGCACTGTTACCTAAAGATTCCTGAGTCCCATTCGTAATAAAAGATATCAAACAAGCTCGGTGTTGTGTATGCTACCTCAAGCACCAAGGGCTGTGAGAATGGCTGGGAAGATCATGGCGTTCTCCCTAACAACCATCGGGAACATTTTATACACAAGACACTTAGTATTATCAAGGATCCCACCCATCCATCCAGCATCCTCTTTGACTTCCTACCATCAGGCAGGAGGCTCCGATGCACAAAAACAAGAACGGTCAGGATGGGAAACAGCTTCTTCCCTCAGGCCACCAGCCTTCTGAAATCCTTGACACATTGCATTCAAAGTGTCACCAAATAATTTGCCTTGTACCCCACAATATTTAAAATTTATGCACTTTACTTTGTTTATCTATGTGTAATTCATTTGTAGATTTAATTCCTACGTTCCTTAGTTATTGCGTGCAACATATGTGTCATGTGTGCTTACACCCTGGCCTGGAAAAACGCTGTCTCGTTTGGAAGTATACATGTATTTACTGTAGTTTAATGCCAATAATCGTGACTTGACTTGACCAGATGGACAATAAGTCCGTGTCAGCAGGAAACTACATGCAAACAGTACCATGCGTGTCATCGATGGCCCAGGTTAGAAGAAGTGACTTCTCACAATGGGTGCTGAGTCTATGGAAGAAGGCAAACATGAGGAAATCTGCAGATGCTGGAATTTCAAGCAACACACATAAAAGTTGCTGGTGAACGCAGCAGGCCAGGCAGCATCTCTATCTATCTCTTCTATCTCTTCTTTCAGTTAGTCCTGACGAAGGGTCTCGGCCCAAAACGTTGACTGCACCTCTTCCTAGAGATGCTGCCTGGCCTGCTGCGTTCACCAGCAACTTTTATGTGTGTTTCTATGAAAGAAGGCTGTGTTTTCTCAGTTGTTGAATGTTTTAAAGACAACAATTGATTAATTTTTAGAGATTAAAGATTTCCAGGTATATGGAGCTAGTGAAGGAAAATCATACTGTATTAAAAGAACAGCCTTGATATTAATGAATGGAGGAGCAGGCACAGAGCTGTTAATGGCTTTCTCCTATTTTAATTCTTATGTTATTTTTAAGACACCGGCCCTATTCTCCATGACTACTGGCATAGGATATACTTTGAACCAGGCTGCCAGTGCAATATTTTGTGCTAGGTATTCTGCATTTTCAAGTGTATAAACACAAACCTTAAAGGAGAAACACAGTAGTTTGGCCAATGGTTTATTTTCACTCTTTTCTTTTCTCTTTTTTTCCCTTTCAAGGTTCTGACCTGGGGTTACACGCTGACTTCGGCTCTTTGTGGAAATGGGACCGGCTCTCGGAGCCACCCCACTGGCCGCTTTCCGATATGCCAAGGATGTGGCCTGGAAGATCAGCACGCCCTCAAGGTGCCGGATTTTCATGGCTCTGGAGGCAGGTGTGTCGTGGGAGTACACAGAAGATTGTAACCAATGAGCTGGCTGCTGGCTGTGTGCCCAGAGACCCAAGTTCTTTGGGCACAGAGCTCAGGAAAAGAAACACAACGGACTTTTAACACAATAAATCAGCGAATTGCTTTGTTATGTCTCCCCTCTCATTGTGAAACAGGGACATCTCTTTTTCCCTTATTAGGGAGAAAGAGAGCCTATGGACAAATACCAGGTGAACGAGTAGTTTCTTAGGGTGCTGTAAGTCTGTCTCTTTATTGATGCGTTGCAATACACTTAAGTGCTCGGTGAGGGTGCCGACGCTTTTTTGCTGGTGGGGGGAGCGGAGGGGGGGGTCGTTGCTTTGCTGCTGCTTATGAATGGAAAGGGGAACTGGGGATGTACTTTGGGGTTCTAACATTTAGCTGTTATTCGTTCTTTGGGGATGTTTGTGAAGAAAAACAATTTCAGGATGTATGTTGTATCCATTTCTTTGACATTAAATGTACCTATTGACCTATTGATTATATCTCATTGTTTCATCTACAAATTGTTGGAGAAAAAATTACAGGCCATGCTTAAGATTGTCATCAGCATTTCAGTGACTAACAAGAATCGGTTCCAGTGACGCTCCGTGCACAAGTCACCTTGCCGTTAAGGAAGAAAATGGACAAAGCAGCTAATTTGTATTAAACAAATGAAGGATGAGAAAGTAGCAAAATATTTGTTGTGAATTTAGTAGGAACTTTTCACCATGCATGTTTATCGATGCTCAAATGTCAAAAGCCACGCCTCTGGTTAGCCAAGCTTCCTACGAGACAAACATTGGTCTGATACACAAAATATTTTCGTTTTTTTTTACCACAGCATGGACAATCAACCTTTCTATTAATGGGCAATGGACCAGGAATAATTTCACCTCTGCACAACGCACTCGAGATCTTCTTTTAATCAAACGAGAATATTCCTGCAGCAGGGCATACATTTTAGATTTAAATTATTTGGGATTTGTTAAATGGTAGTAAATTACTAAACTTGCAGGAAGCGTTAGTGAAGATGGCGTCAAATGGCTGCCTCTTTGAGCTCATCTGTGGAAGCAGCTTAAATTCCTCTGTTTAATGTCTCTTTTTTTTCCCTTTTCATGGTGGCTGGGGTTCTATCAAGGTCTCTGATCTGCAACAGCACTCAAACTGCGTTTTTTCACAGCGAAGTGTTCCTGTTTCTGGAACTCACCGAACGGCCATTCGTTTTCCAAAGTTCTCCAGGCGCAGCATTAAAGACACTGGGGTGCAGCCCTGCACGGCCCTGTGGATGACCAATTCCGGGCTGGTGCCACCGACTCAGGCGTTGCAGGAGAAGAAGCATCAAGGTTTTACAGCGGCAGATGCTGTGGACTCGGTTCTCTGTAGTCAAGTGGTCACCCTTTCTCTCTCTCTTTCTCTCAATGGTGGGGAGAGCTTGCTGCCCACTCTTGACTCGGAGAATCTCAGAATATAAAGCAACATGGCAGACTGTAACATCGTAACAGCAACTGTTTGTTCATCTTCCCCTTCTCTGTGAAATGGGTCACATCTCTCTGTCCCTTGTTAGTGAGAGAGAGAGAGAGCCTGTGGCTGAACTGTTGGGTTAACAATAGTTTGTGTTAACTGCAGATCATGGTCTCTGTTTGGTGGCTTGGTGGGTGGTGGGTGCTGATGGCTTGCTGCTGAAGTGGGTGGGGGGGGTGGGGGAGTTTGATGCTTTGCCGCTGCTTGTGCAGGGGAGGGTGAGAGTGGGCTTCGGGGTTTTAATATTTTTCCGTTGTTTATTTTTTGGGTTCTGTTTTTCACGTATGTTTACGAAGAGTAAGAATTTCAGGTTGTGTGCTGATAATAAACGGAACCATTTGAACCACTTGAAAAATGCTAAAAGATCCACTTGAAGAGACAACCTCGCACACTGCAAACTTTTTGTTTAATTTTGTTACTGCACAAAATTACAGTTTAATTGGGCTCAGCTGCAGAATTTAATGGGGTTGATCGCCTAACTCAAGCAGTAACACTGCCTGGAATATGAATGTCTAACTCAACCCGAATTGTGCCAACCTTCAAATGAAAAGATAGCTTTGATTAGTTAGCGAATGAGCCTGATCACACAGGGGAATTCTCTATACGTCTACGGTATTAACATGCATCAACTTGAAACACTGAGCTAATAAATCTAAACCAGCAGATAGAAATTAATGGAGAAATGATAAGTAAGATTCCATTTACTCCATCATTTCTCTTTCATTATTGCCTCCAGCCCATGGACAGGTTATGTATTCTCGTCTTCAAAAATGACATGGGACTTTCATTAATAAAGTAAACATTGTGCTCATATAAGACTGCCACAGTGCTAGATATGGATGCGAAATGTAAAGATTATTGTTGGATGCATCTTGTAACAAAGAATGGGGACTCTTTGAAGTAGAATTTTAGTAATATCTGTTATGTGCCTCCATGTGTCCAATGTTTTTATTAGTTTTCAAGAAGGAAAAAGAAACATTGAAACAAAGCACCCATCTATTTCGGTTCAAAAATTTGCGTCCGGCGCACAAGGTACGACTTGTGGTTTGGTAATGTTGACACATAAAATGAAATGGGAAAATAGCAAAAAAAAAGAACTGTTTTGATGATAAAACTGATCGTTTCCAGTCCAACTGAAAAGAGGCAAGAAGCATATCATTAGCCCACATAGTTATCCACAAAAACCTTGGCAATGTACCTTGCTGACCACATCCTGACAGAAAGCACATGTTGTGTAATATTCACTTGCGTGCTGAACACAAACTACTTTGACTTCTAAAAATATTTTCTGCAACAACTTCAATCACTCATCCTTCCAAGCTAGTGATCAAAGAAAAATGAACGATCTGTCAAATTTACTCAGCTTTCTTTCTGTCAGGGCTACAGGTGATGTTTCATGCATTGCAATTCTTTTTTTTAAGAAAGCGAATGTTTCAAACATTGCATCTGATGCAGCATTGGGACAAATATATGTTTCAGAGATAATGTTATGCATGCATAATCTCACTGTGTAAGGTCATAGAAATAATTTCCACTTCCAGTCTGTGAGACTCAAGGAATTCCAAATGAAAGAAAGAGGGTTACAGCAGGCATCCTAATTTTCCAGAGAAAAATTAAAAACGGCTGACCCTTTGTGTCACTGTTAGGGCTGCAGAAATTCCTGGAAGGCAAGGAGGTACCTCCTCCTTGGAAGAGAAATTTCTGGAAGGCAAGGAGGAAGACGTTAGAGTCAATTGTTAAGGATGAGGTGATGGAGTACTTGATGACACAGGACAACATATTACAAAGTCAGCATAGTTTCTTTGAGGGAAAACCCTGCCTGACGAACCTGTTGGAATTCTTTGAGGAGATTACAAGTAGGATAGATAAGGGTAGGGGGTGCAGTGGATATTGTATATTTGGACTTTCAGAAGGCCCTTGATAAGGTGCCACACATGAGGCTGCTGACCAAGTTAAGAGCTCATGGTATTACAGGAAAGTTACAAACATGGTTAGAGCATTGGCTGATTGGTAAGAGGCAGCGAGTGGGAATAAAAGGTTCCTTTTTTGGTCGGCTGCCAGTGACTAGTGGTATTCCTCAGGGGTCGGTGTTGGGACCACTTCTTTTTATGCTGTATATAAATGATTTAGATGATGGAATAGATGGCTTTGTTGTCAAGTTTGCAGATGATACGAAGATTGGTGGAGAGGCAGGTAGTGTTGAGGAAACAGGTAGGATGCAGAAGGGCTTAGACAAATTAGGAGAATGGGCAAGAAAGTGGCAAATGAAATACAATGTTGGAAAATGCATGGTCATAAACTTTGGTAGTAGAAATAAGCGGCAGCTATACTTTATTAGGAGTTTGAAGAGATTTGGCATGTCAACAAATACACTCAAAAACTTCTATAGTTGTACTGTGGAGAGCATTCTGACAGGCTGCATCACTGTCTGGTATGGAGGGGCTAGTGCACAGGACCGAAAGAAGCTGCAGGAGGTTGTAAATCAGCTCCATCTTGGGCAGTACCTACGAAGTACCCAGGACACCTTCAGGGAGTGGTGTCTCAGAAAGGCAGCGTCCATTATTGAGGACCTCCAGCACCCAGGGCATGCCCTTTTCTCACTGTTACCATCAGGTAGGAGGTACAGAAGCCTGAAGGTGTACACTCAGTGATTCAGGAACAGCTTCTTCCCCTTGGTCATCTGATTCCTAAATGGACATTGAATCTTTGGACATACCTCACTTTTTTTTAATATACGGTATTTCTGTTTTTGCATGCCGGTGATAATAAGCCTGATTCTGATTCTGATTCTAAATGTATGTGCTATTTTCTAGACGGGGATAAAATCCAAAAATCTGAGATGCATAGGGACTTGGGAGTCCTTGTGCAGAAGACTCTGAAGGTTAACTTGCAGGTTGAGTTGGTGGTGAGGAAGGCAAATGCCATCTTAGCATTCATTTCAAGAGGTCTAGAATACAAGAGAAGGATGTGATGCTGAGATTTTATTAGGCACTGGTGAGGCCTCACCTTGAGTATTGTGAACAATTTTGGGCCCCTCATGTTAGAAAAGATGGAGAGATGACCAGAGGAGATTCACAAGGATGATTCCAGGAATGAAAGAGTTACCATACGAGGAACATTTGATGGCTCTGGGTCTGTACTCGCTGGAATTCAGAAGGATGAGGGGGTATCTCATTGAAACCATTCGAATGTTGAAACACCTAGACAGAGTAGATGTGGAAAGGATGTTTCCCATGGTGGGTGAGTCTAGGACAAGAGGCCACAGACTCAGAATAGAGGGGCACCGTTTCAAAACAGAGTTGCGGAGAATTTTCTTTCACCAAATGGTAGTGAATCTATGGAATTTGTTGCTACATGCAGTTGTGGAGGCCATGTCATTGGGTGTATTTAAGGCAGAAATTGATAGGTTCTTGGTTGGACATGCCAGCAAAGGTTACAGGGAGAAGGCTGGGAACTGGGGTTGAGGAGGAGGGAAAAAAAGGATCTGCCATGATTGAATGGTGGAGCAGACTCGATGGGCCAGATGGCCTAATTCTGCTCCTATGTCTTATGGTCTTATGGTACCAATGACAAGATAGAAATGGTATGAGATCATACTGGCAGGGAAAGAGGGTTTGGAAGCTGTGCATTATGGGATTGTGTGCAGTCTTGGTCACCTACCTACAGGAAAGATGTTAAAAAGTTTGAAAGACTATAGAGAAAATTTTAAAGTATGTTGCTGAGTCTGGAGGGGCTGAGTTATAAGGAAAAGTTGAACAGGTTAGGACTGTATTCTATAAAACGTAGAAGAATGAGAGGAGAAGTATACAAAATCTTGAGGGGTATAGACTGGGTAAATGCAAGCTGGCTTTTTCCACTGAGGTTGGGTGGGACCACAAGCAGAGGTCATGGGTTAAGGGTAAAAGGTAAGAAGCTTCAGGGGAACATGAGGGGAAACCTCTTCACTCAGAGGGTTGTGAGACTGCAGAATGAGCTGCCAGCACAAGTGGTGCATGCGAGCTCGATTTCAACATTCAAGAGAAGTTTGGATAGGTGCGTAGATAGTAGGGATATGGGGGACTATGGTCCATGCGCTATAGTCCATGCTGGTCGATGGGAGTAGGCAGGTTAAAAGGTTTTGGCTTGGACTAGATGAGCCAAAGAGCTTGTTTCTCTGCTGTACTTCTCTATGCATCTATGACTCAAAGATTGTAAACTTCAGGCAATTCCTTAACCACTTACTAGTGAGGTTGAAATGGGAGAGAAGTAATTGTCTGCTCGATAGAAAAGCGGGAAGTAAGATCCTCAAGATAAAGTCTACTATGGCTGTGGGGGAATGGGCCTCCACAGCATTCTAAGGCAATGAATTCCACACATTCAGCACTGACACAAGTGAGAGGAAGTATTAATGGAAATGTAATGGATGGATAACGTAATCAGAGACTGACTCTACATTAAGTACTCAACTGAAAAGAGTTAGTTTCAGTAAAATGAGTACCAATTTGGCTCAGGTAAATTATAATCAAAGCTTGGCGGGTAAAGAAGTAATTAAACCATGGAAACTTTTCAAGGTGGAAATGTTGTAGGTGAAGTTTAAAGTTTAGATATATTCCTATGTGGAAGAAATAAAGCTAGAGCTTCCTGGGCAGCAAGAAAAGGTAGAGAGTGAAATAGAACTGAAAAAAAAGTGTATGTGATTTCTAGCCCGTTTCTAACAGTCATTGGAAAGGTGTTAGTGAGCCACCTTCTTCTTCTTCTGAGGAGTTCTGGCAGTTGGCAAACAGCTTTCAGGTGCATTAGGGCCACCTTCTGAACTGGAGTGTGGGTCAGGATATCTAAGTCCTATATATTTATATTTGTATCAAATTCTATTTTAAAAAAGCCCTTTATTCTTAAGGAACTGCACTGGAGCCAACTTCCTGAAGCACTACAGTCAATGTGGCAGGAGTAAAATAACTTCCCATTAATAACAAAGGAACCAGCTTGTGTTTAGCTGAAAGTTAATAATTTTCTTTATGACGGTGGCAGAAATTTGTTTCATTTACTAGGCACTGGATGTTTCAATGGTACATATATTTGTGCTTACTGGCAAGAGCATATGAGTAAACATTAAGGACTAAGGTAGTTTTGACTGCCATTTGCTTTATAATCTGTGCTAGCTGTCAGCTTCAAGATTTCTTGTAGCAAAAAAACACAAATCTGAAACTACTTCAATGCTAAGCCTCAGATTTCAGATGTAATACTTCCCCATCAAAGCCAGGTGGGTGTGTCTGCACCTGTGAAAATAAAATCTTCCATCATAAAGCAACTGCTACAACCTCAGGATGTCCAAAACACCTTAAAGCCAATTTGGAATAAAGTACTTTGGAAGAACAGTCATCGTTACGTAGAAAACATGTACACAGCAAGGATCCACAAACGGTTGTTTTAATGACCAAATCATGTGTTTCAGAAATAAAATAAAATCAAAAACTGTTGGAAATGCTTACTGTAACTAGTCAACAGTGCCTGTCATGATATTTAACGTTTCAATCAATGACCCTTCATCAGAACTTTACCAGAACAATAATGCGTCACTTTAGATTAAGAATCAGAATTAAAATCAAGTTTAGTATCAATGGCATATGTTGTGAAATTTATTGTTTCGTAGCAGCAGTACAATGCAGTACATAATAAAAACTGCAAACCACAATAACAAGTATATATATTTAAAACTTTAAATTAGTGCAAAAAGATGGGAAGTAAAACACTGAGGAAAGGTTCATGTGTTCATTTCCATTCAGAAATCTGATGGTGGAGGGGAAGGAGCTATTCCTGAAACACTGAGTGTGTGTCTTCAGGCTCTTGTACCTCTTCCAATGAGAAGAGGGAATGTTATGGATGATGGGTGTCCTTAGTAATGGATGCTGCCTTTTTGAGGTATCGCTTTTTGAAGGTGTCCTGGGAAGGCTAGTACCCATGATGGAGCTGGCTGAGTTTACAACTTTCTGCAGTTTTTTCTGATCCTGTGTAATGGTGGCCCCTCCAAATCAGACGGTGATGCCACTATTGAGAATGCTCACCAGGGTACATCTGTAGAAATTTACCAGTCTCTTTTGTGACATACAGTACTAATTTCTCCTCAAATTCCTAATGAAGTATAGCTGCTGCCGTGTCTTCTTTGTGATTGCATCAATATGTTGGGCCCAGGACAGATCCACAGAGATGTCCATTCCCATCAACATGAAACTGCTCATCCTTTCCACTTCTGATATCTCGATGAGGACTGGTGGGTGCTCCCTCAACTTTTTACCATTCCTGAAGTTCACAATCAATTCCTTGGTCTTACTGACATTGAGTGCAAGGTTGTTGTTGTGACATCACTCAACCATCTGATCTATCTCGTTCTTGTATGCCTCCTCATCACCATCTGAAACCCTAGTTGTGTCATCAGCAAATTTATAGCTGGCATGTGAGCTGGGCCTTACCACACGGTCATGGATGTAGAGCGAGTAGAGCAGTGAGGCAAGCACACATCATTGAGGTTGGCTTGTCAGCGAGGTGGAGATGTATTTCTGATGGTGTCCCGGTGAGGAAGTCAAGGATACAGTTGCAGAGGGAGGTACGGAGACTCAGGTTTTGGAGCTTTTTGATTAGAACTGAGGGTATGATTGTGTTCAACACTGAGCTGTAGTCAATAGACAGCAGCCTGATGTAAGTACTATTCTTGTCCAGGTGATGCAAGGCTGATTGGAAAGACAGTGAGATTGAATCCACTGTAGACCTATTGTGCGATAAGCAGATTGCAGCAGATCCTGATCCTTGCTTAGACAGGAGCTGATTCTAGCCATGACCAACCTCTCAAAGCACTTCATCATGGTAGATGTGACTTCCACTGTGTGACGGTCATTGATGCAGCTCACCCTGCTCTTCTCAGACACTGGTATGATCGTTGCCCTTTTGAAGCAGGTGGGAACCTCCGACTGCAGCCACGACAGATTGAAGATGTCCGTGAACACACCTGACAGTTGGTTGGCACAGGTTATCAGAGCCTTACCAAGTACACCATGAAGGCCTGATGCATTGTGAAGGTTCACCCTCTTCAAAGATATTCTGGCATCAGCCTCCAAGACAGAGATCACAGGGTCACTGGATGCTGCAGGGATTCACATTGCTGTAGTTTTATTCTTTCTGTCAAAGCAAGCATTATAGGTGTTGGGTTCATCTGGGAGTGAAACAGCACTGCCATTCATGATGTTTGGTTTCACTTTATAGGAAGTAATAGCCTGCGAGCCCTGCTAGAGCTGACATGCGTCCAGCTCTGTCTCTAACCTCACTCCCCACACTGCCTTCCTCATTGGCCATCAGTTAGCAAGTTGTCCTCGCCAAATTCAGTCTCTCCGGAGCACCATTCTCACAAGTCCCCAGTGCCTACCATCGAAACAGCAACACACATAAAACGCTGGAGGAACTGTCATCAGGTACGGCTGCTCCTGCGAAAATAAAAACAGAGTGAACATTTGAAGTCAAAGACCCTTTGTCCAAGATTGGAAAAATGGTTAAAAAAAAACTTAATTTTAAGTGGTAGGGAATGTGTGGGTGTGACGAATTAGACAAATGGAACAATTGTTCATCCCAGTTGGGCAAAAGAATAAATCAAGGAAGGCAGTGCACCCGTGGCTGACAAGGGAAATTAGGGATAGTATCAATTCCAAAGAAGAAGCATACAAATTAGCCAAAAAAGTGGCTCACCTGAGGACTGGGAGAAATTCAGAGTTCAGCAGAGGAGGACAAAGGGCTTAATTAGGAAGGGGGAAAAAGATTATGAGAGAAAACTGGCAGGGAACATAAAAACTGACTGGAAAAGCTTTTATAGATATGTGAAAAGAAAAAGATTGGTTAAGACAAATGTAGGTCCCCTACAGACAGAAACAGGTGAATTGATTATGGGGAGCAAGGACATGGCAGACCAATTGAATAATTACTTTGGTTCTGTCTTCCCTAAGGAGGACATAAATAATCTTCCGGAAATAGTAGGGGACAGATGGAGGAACTGAGGGAAATACATGTTAGTAGGGAAGTGGTGTTAGGTAAATTGAAAGGATTAAAGGCAGATAAATCACCAGGGCCAGATGGTCTGCATCCCAGAGTGCTTAAGGAAGTAGCCCAAGAAATAGTGGATGCATTAGTGATAATTTTTCAAAACTCTTTAGATTCTGGACTAGTTCCTGAGGATTGGAGGGTGGCTAATATAACCCCACTTTTTAAAAAAGGAGGGAGAGAGAAACCAGGGAATTATAGACCGGTTAGCCTAACATCGGTGGTGGGGAAACTGCTGGAGTCAGTTATCAAAGATGTGATAACAGCGCATTTGGAAAGCGGTGAAATCATCGGACAAAGTCAGCATGGATTTATGAAAGGAAAATCATGTCTGACGAATCTGATAGAATTTTTTGAGGATGTAACTAGTAGAGTGGATAGGGGAGAACCAGTTGATGTGGTATATTTGGATTTTCAAAAGGCTTTTGACAAGGTCCCACACAGGAGATTAGTGTGCAAACTTAAAGCACATGGTATTGAGGGTAAGGTATTGATGTGGATAGAGAGTTGGTTGGCAGACAAGAAACAAAGAGTGGGAATAAACGGGACCTTTTCAGAATGGCAGGCAGTGACTCGTGGGGTACCGCAAGGCTCAGTGCTGGGACCCCAGTTGTTTACAATATATATTAATGACTTGGATGAGGGAATTAAATGCAACATCTCCAAGTCTGCGGATGACACGAAGCTGGGCGGCAGTGTTAGCTGTGAGGAGGATGCTAAGAGGATGCAAGGTGACTTGGATAGGTTAGGTGAGTGGGCAAATTCATGGCAGATGCAATTTAATGTGGATAAATGTGAAGTTATCCACTTTGGTGGCAAAAACAGGAAAACAGATTATTATCTGAATGGTGGCCGATTAGGAAAAGGGGAGGTGCAACGAGACCTGGGTGTCATTATACACCAGTCATTGGAAGCGGGCATGCAGGTACAGCAGGCGGTGAAAAAGGTGAATGGTAAGCTGGCATTTATAGCAAGAGGATTCGAGTACAGGAGCAGGGAGGTACTACTGCAGTTGTACAAGGCCTTGGTGAGACCACACCTGGAGTATTGTGTGCAGTTTTGGTCCCCTAATCTGAGGAAAGACATCCTTGCCATAGAGGGAGTACAAAGAAGGTTCACCAGATTGATTCCTGGGATGGCAGGACTTCCATATGATGAAAGACTGGATGAACTAGGCTTATACTCGTTGGAATTTAGAAGATTGAGGCGGGATCTGATTGAAATGTATAAAATCCTAAAGAGATTGGACAGGCTAGATGCAGGAAGATTGTTCCCGATGTTGGGGAAGTCCAGAACGAGGGATCACAGTTTGAGGATAAAGGGGAAGCCTTTTAGGACCAAGATTAGGAAAAACTTCTTCACACGGGGAGTGGAGAATCTGTGGAATTCTCTGCCACAGGAAACAGTTGAGGCCAGTTCATTGGCTATATTTAAGAGGGAGTTAGATATGGCCCTTGTGGCTAAAGGGATCAGGGGGTATGGAGGGAAGGCTGGTGCAGGGTTCTAAGTTGGATGATCAGCCATGATCATACTGAATGGCGGTGCAGGCTCGAAGGGCCAAATGGCCTACTCCTGCACCTATTTTCTATGTTTCTATGTTTCTATGTAATGCTAATAAGGTGAGGACAGAGTTCTCAGGGCAACAGTTGCAGAGGTTCCCTGTTCGATAGATTGATAGGAGCATGGTGCTGGCAGGAGAGAGGAGTTGGGAAGGGAGAAAATAAACAAAAGTTATGGAATGTCCATTTTTCACTTTAAATGTGATTCCGGGACTTTTAGAGTCTGCGATTTACAAAAAGTTGTGCAATGAGGGCAATTAGAAATGGGAATAAAAATATTGGAGGATAAAATGTTGTGAGATGTAAACTTGTGCAGATGCTGGAAATCCAAAGCAACACACATAAAATGCTGGAGGAACTCAGCAGGTCAGGCAGCATCCATGGAAATTTCAGGCCAAGATGCTTCTTCAGGACTGAAAAGGAAGGAAGAAATTGACAGAATAAAAAGGGGGAGGAGGGGAAGGAGGATAGCTAGAAGATGATAGATGAAGGTGAAGCCAGATGGGTGGGAAAGATAAAAAGCTGGAGAGGAAGGAATCTGATAGGAGAGAAGTGTGGACCATAGGAAAAAGGAGAGGATGAGGGACCCAGGGGGAGGTGATAGGAAGGTGAGAAGACGTAAGTGCCAGAGTGGGGAATAGAAGAAGGAGGGGGGGAGTTTTTTACTGGAAGAAGAAATCAATATTCATGCCTTCAGGTTGGAGGTGAGCCAGACAGAATATAAAGTGTTGCTCCTTCACCCTGCAGGAGGCCTCCTCTTGGTGCAAAAGGAGGCCATGGACTGACATGTCAGAAGGGGAATGGGAATTGAAATTAAAATGTTTGGCCACCGGGAAATTCCGTTTTTGGCGGATGGAGTGAAGGCGTTCAGCGAAGCATTCCGCAAATTTAAGATGGGTCTCACCAATGTAGAGGAGACCGTATCAGGAACACCGGACACAATAGAGTTGCAGGTGAAGAGTCGCCTCACTCAGGCCTGTTTGGAGCCCTGAATGGAGGTGAGGGAGGAGGTGAATGAGCAGGTGTAGCACTTTGGCCACTTGCAGGGACAAATGTCAGGAGGAAGGTTAGTGGAGAGGGATGGGTGGACAAGGGAATCACAGAGGGAGCAATCTCTGCAGAAAGCAGAGAGGGAGAGGAAGAGATAAAGATATGTTTGTGGTAAGATCCCTTTGGAAATTGCAGAAGTTGCAAAAGATGATATGTTGGATGCAGAGACTCATGGGCTGGTAGGTAAGGACAAGAGGAACTCTGCCACTGTTAAGGCAGAGGAAAGATGGGGTGAGTGCAGATGTACAGGAAATGGAAGAGATGTGGTTGAGGACAGCATCAATGGTGGAGGAAGGGATACACTGTTCTTTGAAGAGGAGGAAATTCCTGATGTTCTGGAAAGGAAAACCACAATCTGGGAACAAATATGATGGAGAGGAAGGAACTGAGAAAAGGGAATAGCATTTTTACGGGAAACAGAATATTAAAAGGTGTCGTCAACATAACCATAGGAATGGGTAGGTTTATTAAAGATGTTGGTCAACAGTTTGTCTCCAGAGATGAAGAGAGAGAGATTGAGAAAGGGGAGGGAGGTGTCAGGGATGGACCAAGTGAATTTAAGTGCAGGGTAAAAGTTGAAGAAATCGGCAAGCTTTGAATGGGTGCATGAAGCAACACCAATGCGGTTGTCATTGTAGTGGGGAAGAGCTGGGGAGCATTACCAGGGAAGGCTTGGAACATGGACTGCTCTACATAACCAATGAAGAGGCAGGCCAAGCTGTTGCCTACGTGGGCACACATTGCCACTCCTCAAGTCTGGAGAAAGTGGGAGCATCCAAAGGAAAAATTATTAAGTGTAAGGACCAGTTCTGCAAGATGGAGGGAGTGGTGATTAAGGGGAACTGATTGGTTTTTTTATTGAGAAGGAAGTGGAGACTTTAAGGCCTTCTTGATGGGAGAATAGAAGTGTATAGGGACATGACATCTATGGTGAAAATGAGGCAGTCAGGAGCAGGGAATTGAAATGTGTCACCATATACCACTCTAACATTCATTTTCCTCTAAGCATTCACAATAGAACAAAGAAATACAATAGAATCAATGTCCCAACCATTGCACCGCGTTGAGTTTAGTTTCTTCAATGTAGAGGAGCCTACCTTGTAAACACCAAATAATGTGTATAAAATTGGAAGAAGAATAAATGTATCACTGTCTCTCCTGGAAAGACTCTTTGGATGCCTGGATTGTAAGAAGGTAAGAAGTAAAAGGTCAGGTGTTGTACCTCCTGAGGTTGTATGGGGAAGTGCCGTAAGAAGGGAAGAGTGGTGCAGGTAGTTGCAAAAGAAGTGGTCCCTACAATATGCTGAAAGGGGAGGGGAGAGGTAGGTTCTCTGATATCTCATTGAAGCTTGTTGAATTTGCAATGAGCGATTTGTTGAGTATGATGATTTGAAATGTAACTCCTTTAGCCCTCTGCAGAATGCTGCTTAACCTGTTGAGTATTTTCAGTACAGTCATTTCAGTCTGTTTTTATTTCAGAACTTCCAGCATTTGTGATTATTTTGCTTTGATTTTCACCTGCTTCATTGATATTGTTTGAAGGTGTAATACTTTGACCAAGACATAAAGAAGAGCGCCCTGCATTTCCATGAATGGGACCTTTTATACTGTCTGGAAGGAGCTTCAGTTTAGTATCACATGTTGAAATGTATTGCTGACAGTAAAGCATTCTTTCAGTACAGAATTTTGATATTTTATGTTCGGCATGCAGAGAATTCTTATTGTAATTTATAGATTCTATTATAATGTATTGCACTGCACCGCTGCCACAAAACTACAACTTTCACTACATTTACCAGTGATATTAAACCTGATTCTCATTCTTATTCTGAGACTTCATCAACACCTCCACATCCAACATTCTTTGCAATTTCTGCCTGTACCAGTAGGATTCCACAACTAAACAAATGTTCCCCTCCCGTCCCCTTTCAGCATTCTGTAAGGATGGCTCCCTCTGTAACTCCCCTGACTTCTCTTCCATCTCTGTCTGCCATTCCACATCCATGACACTTCCCCACACAACCTCAGGAGATGTAAAACTGTTCCATTACTCCTTCTCTTCCCACCATCCAGGGACCCAGATGTTCCTTCTGGATGAAGCAGTGACTCACTTGCACTTCTTCGAGTCTGGTGTACTGCATCCTGCGTTCAATACTTTCATTTAATATCGGAGAAATAAGTACAATATATGTCCTGAAATTCTTGTTCTTCACAGACATCCCTGAAAACAAAGGAGTGCTCCAAAATAAGTGACAGTAAAAACGTTAGAATCCCAAATCACCGCCCCCCCCCCCGGCACAAACAGTAGCAAAACAACAGCCTTCCCCCTCATCCACTTCAGCAAAAAAAAATCATTTTCCATTTTTATTACATTGACTCAGTTTCTCTCATCCTACTCATTAAGTCCAGCCTACTGCCCTACTAATAATAGCTCATTACACTGGTTAAGAAACAATCTGAAAGGAACTGCCATTAACATCCTAACACCAGCATTCCCTTAGTTCTGGGCATTCTGCCCCTCCCTCTCTCCTATTACAAGCTAAATTGCACTCTCTCTTTTCCACTTCTTAACAGACCTTAAACGAAGATTGTCTCTCTTCCCACAGATGATGTCTGACTTGGTGAGCTTTCCTAACACTTACTGTTTCTGCTTCACATCTGTGGCATTTGCTTCTATCCGTCTCTATGCTTTCACCTTCATCCTGGAAATGTTTGGTTTGGCAGGTACAATGTGTTGCATCTTCTAATTAGTGGATCTAAAAGATTGTCAGTGACAAGACAAAGGATTCCAGGAAATTCGCCAAAATAATGCACATGACTCGCATCTACCAGAAACGGGCAGAGTTCTAGAATAAATTCCTAATGCTTACTTTCCATTCTGGCAACACAGCTTTATAAGATTTCTTCCACAGTGATCACGAGCACAAACTTAAGTAACTTCTAACCTGAATGCACCACTTATCTGAACGACAGTATTGATGGCCTCGTGGTCATGCTTGCAGATGACATGAAGATAGGCGGAGGGACAGGTAATGTTGAGGAAGCAGGGAGTCTGCAGAAGGACTTAGACAGATTTGGAGAATGGGTAAAGAAGCAGAAAATGAAATACATGTTGGAAAATGTATGGTCATGCACTTTGCTAGAAGAAACAAAAGTGTAGGCTATTTTCTAAACAGACAGAAAATTCAAAAATCTGAGGTGCAAAAGGACTTGTAAGTCCTCAGGCAGGATTCCCTAAAGGTTAACTTGCAGGTTGAGCCGGTGGTGAGAAAGACAAATGCAATGTTAACAATCATTTTGAAAGGATGAATATAAAAGCAATGATGTAATGCTAATGTTTTGTAGGGCACTGGTAAGGCCTCACTTGGAGTATTATGAGCAGTTTCGGGCCTGTGATTTACGAAAGGATGTGCTGACATTGAAGAGGTTTTAGAGGAGGCTCACAAGAACGATTCTGGGATTGGAAGGGTTATCGTATGAGGAGTGTTTGATGGCCCTGGGCCTGTGCTCGCTGGAATTTAGGAGGATGAGGTGGGATCTCAGAATTGAGGGATGCCCATTTAGAACAGAAATAAGTAAAAGATTTCTTTAGTCAGAGGGTGGAATTTGTTTCCAATGGCAGCTATGAAGGTCAGGTCATTTGGTGTATTTAAGGTGGAGGTTGATAGGTTCTTGATTAGTCAGGTTCTGAAATGTTTGGGGAGAAGGTGAGAGAATGGGGTTCAGAGGGAAAAATGGATCAACCATGATCAAGTGGTGGAGCATATTTGATGGGCCAAATGGCCTAATTCTGCTCCAATCTCTTACGGTCTTAAAGTCTTATTTATTAATTTCCAGAGAAAACTATTTGGTTTTGGGAGCTTGTTCAGAGTTCTAAACCAAGTGCAAGAACTCTAAGCTAAAGTTGTAGGATAAAGGCAAATATTTTTCATTTCAAACGTTATTTGCCTCTGAAGATTACAAATTTTAATGTATGTATAACCTGGCCAAAGTTAATTTAATAGACGTCACAAACACTAGAGGTACTGCAGATGCTGGAAATCTAGAGCAATGCACAGACTGTACTGGAGGAGCTCAGCAGGTCAGGCAGCAGCTATGGATGGGAATAAACAGTCAACCTTTCGAGCCGAGACCCTTCATCAGGACTGGGAGGGAAGGGGGAAGATTCTGACTCTGCCTGATCTGCTGACTCCCTCTAGTCCATTGTGTCTATTAATATCCTTCACTCCTAATTTATGCTTCTAACCATCCAGCAATCACAATTCAAACATAAATCTTATTCAATCTCAAGGTATAGTCATTGGCACCTGCAAAGAGCCCAGCTATGCTTGTCTTTTCATTGGTTATGCAGAACAGTACATGTTTCAAGACTTCTTATGCAAAGCTCCCTAACCCTTCTTGAACTACACTGATGGCTGCATTGGTACTGCTTCATGCACCCATACTGAGCATATCAGTTACATCAACTTCCGCCCAGCCCTGATATTCACTTGGTCCATTTTGGACACGTCTCAGGATCAGAATCAGATCAGGTTTAGCATTTTGTGAAATTTGTTGTTCTCCTCCTTCCCACCTCTCTCCCCTTTCTTGATCTCTCTGTCTCCATCTCTGGAGACAAACTATCTACCGACATCTTTTATAAACCTACCGATTCCCACGGCTATCTTGACTATATCTCTTCCTACACTATCTCTTGTGCAAATGTTATTCCCTTTTCTCAGCTCTTTTGTCTCCACCACATCTGTTCTCAGGATGAGGCTTTCCTTTCCAGGACATCAGAGTTCTTCAAAAAACAGGGTTTCCCTTCATCCACCATTGATGCTGCTCTCACCTGCATCTCCTTAATTTCCTGGACATCCACGCTCAGCCCATCTTCTTGAGGCTTTAACAGTGATAGAGTTCCTCTTGTCCTCCCCTACCACCCCACGAGCCTCCACATCGGCTCATCATTCTCCACAGCTTCCATCATCTTCAACAGGATCCTACAGCCATGCACAATTTTTACCTCCCCCTCTTTTCTGTTTTCCACAGGGATTGCTCCCTCCGTGATTCTCTTGTCCATACGCCCCTCACCACTAATCTCCTTCCCGGCACTTAACCCCGCAAGCGACAGAAGTGCTACACCTGCCCAATCACCTCCTCCCTTAGCTCCGTTCAGGGCCTCAGTCCTTTCGGGTGAGGCAGCACTTCACCTGCAAATTTGTTAGGGTCGTCTATTGTATCCCGTGTATCCAATGCAGCTTCCTCTACCTTGGTGAGACTCGATGCATATTGGGGAACTGCTTTGCGGAGCACCTCCGCTCCATTCACCAAAAGCAGTATCTCCCAGTGGCCAACCATTTTAATTCCTGTCCCATTCTCATTCCAACATGTCAGTTCATGGCCTCCTCTTTTGCCACAATGAGGCACTCTCAGGATGAAGGAGCAATACCTCATATTCTATCTAAGTAGCCTCCAACTTGATGGCATGGATAATGATTTCTTCTTCCGATAATGCTTTTGTTCCCTCCCCCTTATCTTTCCTTCTATTCCCCACGCTGTCCTCTTATCTTTTCTTCTCACCTGCCTATCACCTCTGCCTGGTGCCCTGCTTCTTCCCTTTCTCCTATGGTCTCCTCTCCTTCAGATTCCTTCTTCTCCAGCCCTTTGCCTTTCCCATGCACCTGGCTTCACCTATCATCTTCCAGCTAGCCCCCTTACTCTCTCCCCCCTTTTTTCTCTGGCATCTTTTCCCCTTCCTTTCCAGTCCTGATCTGAAATGTCAACTGTTTATTTATTCATTTTCATCAATGCTGCCTGACCTGCTGCGTTGGTCCAGCATTTTGTGTGTTGTTATAAATCAGATTAGACAGAAACAGCCAGATTTTTATAATCGGGTCCTCAGAGCATGTACAGGAAGTTTCCTGCTTTCGGAGAGTCTTGCATGGATAATTTATGGGGAGAGACAGGAACAAGGATGGTGGCGGAGGAATGTGCGTATATAGTAAGTCATAACTAACTAATGTGTTCATTAAGTGAAAATAAGACAATAAGACATCGGAGCAGAATTAGGCCAACTAGCCGATTGAGTCTATTCTGCCATTCAATCACGGTTGATCCTTTTTTTTTATCTCCTCCTCAACTCCAGTTCCTGGCCTTCTCCCCATAAGTTTTGACTTTGGTGAAATAAATTTCTCTGTATCTCTGTTTCGAAAGGGTGCCCCTCTATCCTGAGGCTATGCCCTTTGTTCTAGACTCTCCCACCATGGGAAACATCCTTTCCACATCTACTCTGTCTTGAACTTCCAACATTCGAAAGGTTTCGATGAGATACCTTCTCATCCTTCTGAATTCCAGCGAGTACAGACCCAGAGCTATCCAACATTCCTCGTATGATAACCCTTTCATTCCTGGAATCATCCTTGTGAATCTCCTCTGGACTCTCTCCAATACCAGCACATCTTTTCTAAGATGAGGGTCCCAAAACTGTTCATAATATAATACTCAAGCTGAGGCCTCACTAGTGTCTTTTATGCCTCAGCATCACATCCCTGCTCTTGTATTCTAAACCTCTTGAAATGAATGCTTAATGTGGCATTGGCCTTCCTCACCACCAACTCTACCTGTAAGTTAACCTATAGGGTGTCCTGCACAAGGACACCCAAGTCACTTTGCATCTCAGATTTTTGGATTTTCTCCCTGTTTAGAAAATAGTCTTCACGTTTATTTCTACTACCAAAGTGCATGACCATGCATTTCCCAAAATTGTATTTCATTTGTCACTTCCTTGCTCATTCTCCTAATCTGTCTAAGTCCTTCTGCATCCTACCTGGTTCCTCAATACTACCTCCCCCTTCACCAATCTTCGTGTCATCTGCAATCTTGACAACAAAGTCATCTATTCCATTATCTAAATCATTTATATACAGCATAAAAAGAAGTGGTCCCAACACCGACCCCTGCGGAACACCACTAGTCACTGGCAGCCAATCAGAAAAGGATCTTTTTATTCCCACTCGCTGCCTCCTACCAATCAGCCAATGCTCTAACCATGTTAGTAACTTTCCAGTAATACTATGGGCTCTTAAATTGGTAAGTAGCCTCATGTGGGGCACCTTTACCAAAAGCTTCTGAAAGTCCAAATATACGACATTCACTACAACCCCTTTATCTATCCTACTTGTAATCTCCCCATAGAATTTCAACAAGCTCTTTAGGCAGGATTTTTACTGAAGGAAACCATGCTGACTTTGTGCTATCTTCTCCTATATCACCAAGTACGCCATCATCTCATCCTTAACAATTGACTCTAGCATTTTCCCAACCACTGAGGTCAAGCTAACTGGTCTATAATTTCCTTTCTTCTGGCTTCCTCCTTTCTTAAAGAGTAGAGTGACATTTGCAATTTTCCCGTCCTCTGGCACCATACCAAGAGTCCAATGATATTTAAAAGATCATTTCTAATGCTACCTCTTTTCGAACCCCAGGGTGCAGATCATCTGGTCCAGGTGACTTATGTACCTTTAGGTCTTTCAGCTTTTTAAGCACCTTCTCTCTTGTAATAGTAACTGCACCCACTTCTTTTCCTTCACACAGAACATCAGGCATACTGCTAGTGTCTTCCACAGTGAAGACTGATGCAAAATACTCATTTATTTCATCAACCATCACCTTATCTCTTGTTATTATTTCTCTTGGACCACTTTCTAGTGGTCCTACATCCACTCTCATTTCTCTTTTATTTTTAAAAAACTTTGAAAAAACTTTAACTATCCACTTTGATATTATTTGCTAGCTTGCTTTCGTATTTCATCTTTTCCCTTCTAATGATTTCTTTAGTTGCTCTCTGTAGGTTTTTAAAAACTTCCCAATCCTCTATCGCCCCACCAATTTTTGCTTTGTTGTATGCCCTTTATTTTGCTTTTACAATAGCTTTGACTTCCCTTGTCAGCCATGGTTATACTATTTTACCATTTGAGTATTTCTTCATTTTTGGAGTACTTATGTCCTGCACCTTCCTCATTTTTCCCAGAAATGCACACCATTACTGCTCTGCTGACATCCCTGCTAGCAGCTCCTTCCAATTTATTTTGACCATCTCCTCTCTCATACAACTGTGATTTCCCTTACTCCACTGAAATACTGCTACATCAGACTTTACTTTCTCCTTATCAAATTTCAAGTTGAATTCAATCATACTGTGAGCACTGGTTCCTAAGGGTTCTTTTACCTTAAGCTCCCTAATTGCCTCTGGTTCATTACATAACACCCAATCCAGTATAGCTGATCCCCTAGTAGGCTCAACGACAAACTGCTCTAAAAAGCCATCTCTTAGGCATTCAACAAACTCACTCTCTTGAGATCCATTACCAACCTGATTTTCCCAATCGACTTGCATGTTAAAATCCCTCATGACTACCATAACATTGCCCTTTTGACACGCATTTTCTATTTCCTGTTGTAATCTGTGGTCCACCTCCCAGCCACCGTTGGGAGGCCTGTATATAACTGCCATCAATGTCCTTTTACCCTTGCAGTTTCTTCACTCAACCCACGAAGATTCAACAGCTTCCGATCCCAAGTGAGGGGCAAAAACTGTACTCTTGCTTGACTCCACCTTGCAAAGCTTTCACTTTTTCTAAGAATAATAAAAATTTAATAAACATCCTCCTGATCCATATACAACTCAGGTTTGCAGAGAAAAAGGATACCACAAGCATCGCCAGCAGCTGGCAGATCTATAGACCAGCTGCCAGCTTTACTCTTCCCTCACCTGCAGAAACTTTCTCATGTGCCTAATTCTTATTCCCCTGCAGAACAATTCTTCATTGTTTAATTTTGGCTTTGAATTGTCTTGAAGTAAGCTGATGCTGTGGAACTTCTAAGAAAACCATTATTCATAATAGAAGTTCAGAAAGTAAGAATTAATTTTTGAGTCAATTTCCTGGTTATTTGCATGAATGTGCCAATTTATTGCATTTTGATCATATTCTTTTAACAGGGTCATTAATTTTTTAGATTCTTGAAGGTCTAGGTATAAATGAGTATATTTGTAGGCCGTCTTTTGTACTCATATCTGTTTTACATTTCCACTTTTGTAGCTAATTTTAATATAAAATAATTCTGAATTTGGCACTTATTTTTCTCCTGCTTTAATAATTATAGCAAAAAGTTAGTTGTTGACTGTATTATTGTATGCAATCAATAGGCATGTTGTTTTCTCTTAGTTATTATGTCAGGTGAATTAAATACATCTGCCTTTCACTAGATGTAATATTAAAATACATTCTTAGAGCACTTCAGCTTCTAGAGATGAACTATTAGGTAATTGCTCCAGAGCCCCTGCTACTAAGTCAATTCATTTACAGCCAAAGACATTGTTCTGATGAGCTGAATTAGTCTCCAAACAAAAACATAAGAAGTAGGAGCAGGAGTAGGCCATCTGGCCTGTCGAGCTTGCTCCGCCATTCAATAAGATCATGGCTGATCTGACCATGGACTCATCTCCACCTGCCTACTTTTCCCCATGACCTTAATTCCCCTACTATGCAAAAAATCTATCCAACCTAGTCTTAAATAAATCTGGTACAAGACCTTGCTGGACCCACAAAGATTTGAGATTTTAGTTGTGCATTCAAGATTTTAATTGAGGAGGAGCTTAGGAGAATCAATGGCGTCTAACGGTGACTCCTTCGCTTGCATCTTCAGAAACAGCTCTAATTCCATCTTTAATATCTCTATTTTTCCCTTTCAGGGTTCTTTTCAAGACTCTGACCTGGAGTTACACAGTTCTTTGCGGGGATGGGATCTGCTCTCAGGGTTCCACGACTGGGTGTTATTCGGCATGCCAAAGGCACGGTCTAAGAGCTTCACTCGCCTTCAGAGGCCCAAGATTCATTGCTCTGGAAATGGGGTGGTTTGGAGGTCAGTGTCTAGGCAGGAAATCGGTGTGTCATGGGAGTCGAAAGATCGAAGGATGTGTGCCTGGAGACTTGAGATCTTTGGGTACAGAGCTCAGAAAAAGCGACGCAATGAACTTTTAACATCGTAAACCAGTGAGCTGATGTTATGTCTCCCCTCTCACTGTGAAACGGAGACACCTCTTTCTCCATTATTAGGGAGAGACAGAGCCTGTGGTATGTTGAATACTGGGAGAACAAGTAGCCTTTGGAGCACTGCAAGTCTGTGTCTTTGTTGTTGCTTTGCTGCATGCTTGAGTGCTCGGTGGCGAGTGCTGATGCTTTTTATTGCTGGTGGGGGGAGGGGGATCGTTGCTTGCTGCTGCTTACGTGCGGGAGGGAGAGGAGCTGGTGGGTACTTTGGAGTTCTAACATTTAACTGTCATTCATTCTTTGGGGGCGCTCCTCTATTTTTCATGGATGGTTGAGAAGAAAAAGCATTTCAGGATGTATATTGTATACATTTCTCTGACATTAAATGTACCTTTGAAACCTTTGAAAATGGTTTAGCAATTTCACTCTACCACTCAAAAAATGGGCATGCAACTCAGTATTATGTCTTTGACCATTTTTCTGTTAAATGACAACGTAAAGTTATTGCATCAGGTTATAGATACCAATTGAGCACGTAAAACCAGGCTTGTTTGGTTTGTAGCAAGAAGCAAGCCATGCTGCTGTTTAAGATCTGTAATAAGACTGGGAAAGGCTTTTAGTTGTCACGGACTCTGTGAGATCCAGGACAGCAACTGTTTTCACATTTATGTGGCAGTAATAGTCCCACAAGTGCTTATAGTGGTCTGTCGGCCAAAGGAGTGCAAAGGAGAAAATGTTTATCTTGGCATCTTCCCTATTCCTTTCCACTCCTGAGGAAGGGTCTCAGACCCAAATATTGACTGTTCTTTATTTCCATAGATGCTGCCCAACCTGTTGAGTTCCCTCAGCATTTTGTGTGTGTTGCTTTGGATTTGCTGCATCTGCAGAATTTCTCCTGTTTAGAAAATACCTTTTCCCAAAAGGTGTCCCAATGTTAACGTACATATTTGTTGAAGAACATGAAAGAACAAGATTGGAACAATGAAAAAGTGTCAGGCGCTACGGCTGGGAACCTGCTGGATCACACACCACAGAATCTGCAGAAAGAGGCTGCCTTCTTCAGCTGTGTGAGGAAAAGATTGCTTGGCCTTTGTAAAACATTGAATGAGAACCTTTAGCCATGTTCTCGCTCTGCAGTATTCTGCAGAGTTCTATCAATATCCTTGAAGGTAGAAATAGCCGATCCAGTCAAGATGGCTCCTGTGTACAATGCTCCCTTGGTCGATATCTTCTGGATAAACCACAAAACTTTGTTTCACTGCTTTCATGTCTGTTTTTCATCTTAAATGTGTTCCTGAAACAGTCAGAACCTATGATTTAAAGTTTGGAGGTCAACTGAGTGACCCAGCGCTTTGCTGTCTCCGGGAAGATTCCAGGAAGTGAGCTCGAGTTCAAACCCTCCAGGCGAAGAAACTTCAAGATGGGACACGAGCCAATACTTGACTCCACTTCACCAACTAAAGCTTCCATTATTCGCCAGTTAAAATGACAAGTAAGATTGAAACATCGTGGCTGACGTGGAAGGTGACTCTCCTGGAACCTTAACGTTTAATTCATTTTGGCTTGATTAAGAGTCTTCATAGCCTCACTCCTTTGTATCTACTAATCTTCTCCAGATATACAATCACCAGCATAATGTTTATGATTCTGGCTAGGTATGTGCCTTTACCCAGGTCACCTCAATCATTTCCATAACAGTTTATGCCTCAAGGATACTCTCTCTTTAATATCCTCTCTAAATTCTTTATCTGTTATTCCTTATATTCTCCAAGATGAGTAACATTAAACCTGTGAAACTGCATGAGGCCCAACCTCAGTTTAGAACAATTCCAAGACATGAGGGTTCACTTGTAATTTTCATTTGATTTTACCTATTACAGACCCAAATTTATGCATTTGTGTATAAGTAAATTTGATACCACCTTAAGCAGGTGGTATTTAACATTATTGATATAAGCACCCCAAATTGAAACTTTGCTCAAATACCTTATCATATTTCTTTCCTTGTTGCAGCTGTTAGCCATATTGCCCCTCACCTCAGTCTTTAACTTTGTCAATTTATTATTTTTAATTACACCTTTAGTGCACCAAATGTTAAAATGAGCTTTATAGATAAATGAATGGAAGTTTTACAGAGGACTTCATCTAAGACTAGAAAATACAGCTGCAATCTGCAACACAGATATTATACTGTATAATAATGTTCGTAAGGCCAGTGATGTTGAGGGGATGGAACTGGACTCTCTCATAGTGGTGTCTGAAAAGAGGATGCTGTCCAAGTTGCATGCCATCTTGGTCAATGTCTCCCATCCACTACATAATGTACTGGGTGGGCAGAGGAGTACATTCAGCCAGAGACTCATTCCACCGAGATGCAACACTGAGCATCATAGGAAGTCATTCCTGCCTGTGGCCATCAAACTTTACAACTCCTCCCTTGGAGGGTCAGACACCCTGAGCCAATAGGCTGGTCCTGGACATTTCATAATTTACTGGCATAATTTACATATTATTATTTAACTATTTATGGTTCTATTACTATTTATTATTTATGGTGCAACTGTAATGAAAACCAATTTCCCCCAGGATCAATAAAGTATGACTATGACTATGACTAATGTTATCATGTGGATGTCTATTAAGAAGCTATATTCCTGCACCTCTTCATTAATGAAAATTTTAGTTTGATTATAGTTAATGTGCTTGTGTTAAATTTCTTTCTCTAACTTTTCACCAAAAGTAATACATTACTTTTTATTTTGTTTAATAATGAAAGATTTTTTACATTCGGTGTAGGCTATGTTCCTTTAAAATATGCCAAACTCACAAGAGGAAGATGTCATTTTCATTGATATTCATAACCAAACAGGAGGAATAGTTTGCTTGCTTCTTCATTAGGAATGTGTTTATTTGGTAAGGTCGGGCTGTTCTTAAAATGAATTTCACTCCAGTATATTAGGAAAGTACCGGTAAATTTGTTTGTGTAACATACACGTTTGTACATCTTTTACCACTGATAATAATTATACCTAGAATGGATATATCATTTAAAATTTATGGCTGACCCAAATTTTACATAAACATAATTTACTCTTGTCTTTTTATGAAGACAATAATAAGTAGACAAGGAGATGATTTTAATAGAGTGTAACTAGTTAACAGCTGTGAAGGAAGATAGATTTCAAATGGTACACTGGAATTTATGCAGCTGGTTTGACATCTGCCAAGGCCTTTCACTCATGCCTATTCTGAACACTCAGAAATGTCAATGAGGAAATATAAGAACAGAACAATGCCATTAACAGGTTAGCTTTATGGAACAACAGTTTGTTGCTGAAATATCTGACTTCCCTGGTAATCCCATCTGCTGAGGAGCTTGTGCAATACCTTCACAAACACTCACAGGACGTCCCAAACTAATGAACGGGAGATCAACTTCTGCCTGTTGCATTCCCCTGACAGATGAACATCATGCGACTGCTTGTCACTGCATGAGAAGTGTAGGCGGGGTGAGGTGGCGAAAGTTACAACTGCTGCCACGAAATCGGCCAGAAAATATGTCTTTTCACCCCGTCAGATCTCAAATGCTAGAAGAGTGCATGTAACCCCTATTTATATTCTGTTTCTATCCTATTTATATCTTTGCTATAAAAGATTATTCATCGGAGTAGGCAGATTAAATAGTTCAGCATAGACTAGATGGGCCAAAGGGCCTGTATCTGTGCTGTATTTTTCTATGGTTTTTAAAAGTGAAATAAACCATTCAATTACCTTAAAAGCAATGCTCTATCTAATAATCAATGTGGTCATAATAGAAGAATTTATCAATGAGTTGATTTTATCAGCATTTTTAAAAAATGCACAACTACTTTGCAATTAGTATATAGGTAGATAATATTGATGATGCTGTATACTTGAATAAAAAATTAGAATAATTTCACTAATAATGATTTTCCATAGCAGAAGAGGGAAATACATTTCTTCCAGACTACAAACAAAACCACTGACTAGCTTATGAATCATATCCACAACAAGGAATAGAATGAGCTGCACTAATCTATTATAATATTTGAAATATTTGTGTACTTCCTGTCTGCATAGTTGGACTTCTTTCTCGTCAGATTTTCTTTATTTTCCTATTATGTATATTTCGTTCCAATCTTTTCTTCTGTATAAACTTGTTACTGATTGCACAGAAAAGCGAATTGGTTCACAACAGCTGCTTAAATGATGTTCTAGATGTTTCCCATCTGCAGTTTTCATTCTCATTAATAGAAATCTCAGTGACAGGTAAAAAAGATTTAAGAAATTTGACACTCAATTACATATTTGTACAATGTTTCAGACAATAGACACAAGTTCCCAGGATCTATCTACATTATTTTTATTTAATTAGGGACATTACGTTCTAAAATTTTAAGTTTAAAATGATGAAAATAATAAATTGGAACAATTACGTAGAGCTCAGACTATCATAGATATTCATAGATAAGAATATATAACTTCTCCAAGCAATTATATTTCAATTCATGTTTATGTTTATCAGAGTGTTGAAGATTTGTCTGGACAGACTATGAGGAACCTTCATTTGTCACTGTATTAAGTGACAGCGGTAAAGTCCACTATCTCCTCAATCTATGGAGGATCACAGTAAGCAACAGGAGATTATTATGAATCTCCACATCAGAAGAAGGTCATATAGGAACAGGAAACAGCTAATTAAAAATCCTTCATTATGCAAGCATTATTTCAATACTGCTAAAGAGTAAAAATAGTATTTTCCTTGTGCCTCTCTCTAAACTCATATCTACCACAATTTACCTCAACAATCTGAAACTTCATAACTTTGCAGTTCATATCATCAGTAGCCTAATGAATTAATACACCCAGCCAAAGATTCTATGAGCTCTATGTGATTTTATTATTTCCATATACTTAAACAAAACTATCAGTACTTTGTAAGACCAGCTGTAACAGTACCATATCCAGGCCAACTCAATATGCTTAACTTCATATTCTCAGGGATTAAGTTCTTTAAAATGTTCATTATGTGATAGGAAGTTGAAAGGTAAGTGGATAGACCTTTGCTGCTGGAATGAGATTACCATTTATGACTATAGCTTCTATTCCTAATCAATACTGGAGTCCCTTATCCTACCATTGCAAAATGAGCCAAGCCTATCCCAATGCTTATTCATTTACTGATAGTAGTGAAGGATTTAGAGAAACAAGCTCATATTAAATTGTTTTCTCAATCCTTGTACTCTACATTGGCTGTAGAGCTGTAATGAGGTGTTTCCAGTTGACATTTTGAGAGCATCTAGAAATGTTACATCAAATTGAAATCACCAGGTTTGGGCCTTTGGAGTGTCCAGGGTTATGAAACTTGTGCAAAAAAGTTTGTTGAAAGTTAGCCATTGGAAGAGAATTCAAAACTTTGCAAAGAAAAAGAATTTCAGGATGTATATTGTATACATTTCTCTGACGTTAACTGCACTTATCCTTGGCTTTGCCTATTGCCTGTTGCTGGGGCCAGGGTCGAAGCGCTCGGCAGAGATGGTGCTCGGCGCTCAGTGTCGGAGGACTGGTCGGAGGCTCGAAGTTTTCGGATGGATTCAAGAGTCGGCTGTGGTCAGGTGCTTCCAGGGTGCCACATCGGCAAATTTGCGGCGCTGGAGGTGCATGGCAGGGAGAGTTTTTTTTCTTCCTTCTATCGTCTGCGTGAAATGATGGGACTTTCGAGAGACTTTGAGACTTTTTTTTACCATGCCCATGGTCTGTTCTTTATCAAATTATGGTATTGTTTTGCACTGTTGTAACGCTATGTTACAATTATGTGGTTTTTGTCAGTTTTTTTAGTCTTGGTTTGTCTTGTGTTTCTGTGATATCATACCGGAGAAACATTGTATTATTTCTTAATGCATGCATTACTAAATGACAATAAAAGAGGACTGCGTGTTCTCATAATGTAATATAATATAACCTATTGAAACCTATTGAGCTGATGGGTAAGACTAGAATCAAACAAGGTCCGTCCCAATTAAGTCGGCAGTGTGAGACAGATATTGGAAGAGAATGGTGTGATTACCTGAGTCAAGGACTGTAAATGGGTCAAGGTGGGCAGAGATGGACAAATCTCATTTGTGTCTTTGCTCAGGATAATTTTAGTGCTAGTAATAAGAGGAAATTGGAGTTTAGAAATTATAATAGGATTTTATGGGACAGAACATCACAGGTTTGGAGGGAAAAAAACACAAGGGCTGAGGAAAGGAAAGGGAGTTTGAATACTTAAATAAAAAGATCTGCAAGACAGAAAAAGTTAAGGGGACTATTATGAGAAAGAGAGGCAAAGAAGGTTTAAAGCAGAAGTGAATTGGTGCCACAGTATCAAAAGTTAGTTTATAATGTAGGCAGTCTGCAGTTTAACAGGAAGGAGAAATGAAGGAGGAGATATCAAATTCATCTGGATAAGGCTATTGTGGAGGGATTAAGCTACTGGTTAGGTACCTAGAGGCCTACACTATCTATAGATAGACACAAATTTAATTCCCACCAGGACAGATGAGAAATAGAGCTAAGGAAACTGAATAATTTGGAGGGTTTTTTTTGAAGTCTTATTTAATTTTGATCATGAATAACCAGATTATCATCAGACACATGTAGTTCACTAATGATTTTCAGGGTTTGATCCAGTGACTCCATAAAGTGCCCACCTGTCCCCTAACTCTCATCTTTCCACTTATTTCAGGAACTCAGGACAATAAAAGCTAGCTTCACCGAAGGCATCCACCTCTTGAAAAAGAATATTTAAAAAATACTGTTGTGACTTCTTATCCACTATCAGTTAATGAAACAGGAACATGCGTAGTCAATGGATAAGGATCTCCCTGTGAGTAAATGGACAGAGGCAAAACAAATCAAAGGACAATATGTATCTGTTCAGAATACCCCTGCACATTTCATTTGGGATAGAAGTGGTTTAAAGCTCAAAACAGCGAGAGGTCTGCAGGAGGAGAGAAGGAAAACACCATGGACATTCTCAATAGCTTTCTTGGGAAAAAAATGGAATATTTTCATCAACGTGGGCATCTGTGGCTTTTGATTGATCCAAATGGAGAAGGAGGTTTTGGGAAAAATCTGAGTGTCACAAGATATGCTGGCAATGATGGAGGAAAGACAGACATTCATGTAAAAACGGCAGCCAGAGTTTATACACTGGAATTCCAACTGAACATCAGTGGCTCGGCTGTGAGATGTAACATTCTCAAAACTAGGACCCCACCATAGTGTTAATAGAGCAGACGCTTCAATAATACAAGTAACACAGAATACACAAGCCGATCAAAACAAATGTAACAATGAGGTATGTAACAATTAATGAAACTCATTAAACAATGATTAACCAACTCATGTGCTCTAAAAGCCTCAGAGCTCAATGTTTCCAACTCCCCATATAGGCCCGGAGAGCTAATTACACTGAGAGTCTTGTAAAGAGAAGCACATGAAAAGGGCTCTGTAGCAACCCACTTACCTGTCATGTCGAGCACCTCTTGCCCCAGTTGTGACAGAGTCAGATGGACTACCAGGCACCATCTTGCTGGGATGGAAGCAAGTCATCTTGATGACAGAGGACTGTCTAAGAGAAAGGGAATAGTGGTCCCGCAATGATGTTAAGTATGAAATGTCAATGTTCTGATACAAATGTCCCATCAAGGAGGTCTGTGATGTGGAATGGAGTGAGGTTGACATCAGTTCTCCTGTCCTTTTGAAACATTATAAAGTAAACAATGGGATCAATTCAAAGAAACAATTCAATTCGTCTAGAACAGCAGATTTCAAGCATAGCAACTGAACTGTGTTCAGAGTGACAGGATGGGTGGGATGAATGATCTTGAGTCTCGGAAGCTGAAACCCCATGATCCTGACTTCTCAAGCAAAGCCATCTAAATACCCGTAGGAAGTTGTATTTCAGGCTGCAGGTCTTTAGCGATTACAATGAAAACATTAGAAATTGCAGAGTTTCATGTGAAAGTAAGGGAATAAAACAGGATTGTTCTGTGACTAATTAAGCACTGTTATTTTTCAGGTCAATATTCAAAATCTCACTGGAGACACAATTTCCTTGCTGTGATACGACTTAGGGAAGTATAACACTGAAAGAACAGTTTCCACTAAAAAGAACATTGAAAACTCAGGAACTGGATTTCCCAAAGGGAGCCAAGTTCAGAATCGGAAGTATTATCACTAACTTATACTGGATGGCATGAAATTTGTTGCTTTGCAGGCTGTAGCATCAGTGATTGTGCTGATTTCCCATTCCACAGCACGATTCTTGTCGCGAGTTGGGGGAAGGAATTTCCAGGCCATACTGAAACAAGCATTACCCAATCAATCAGCCTGCAAGAGATGAGCAGTTCAGCTGGCAATGTGATATTTGTCATATTCCAGGGATTTCTTAGAAATCATCTATTAGAGCAAAATCTCCTTTCTAAGAATACTTATGCAGAATCGGCCCTCAAGCAGATTACAGGATATTTCTCCAAACATTTGCCCTGTGCTATTTGGGCCCTCCAGCTCTTTTGCACAAAGTTTATGGGCCATTATGATCCAAATTAGTTACTAAATCTATACTTAACTCTTAGGAGGCAGTAATTTGCTTAATACATTTATTCTATCTATAGTTACTTGTCGAATAAACTCTTCTTGGGCTTCCAGCCGGGTGTATATATCGATTATAACTGATGTTTTGATGACAAACTCTGCCATCTTCATCAAGGATAATGCCCTGATGAAGATGGCAGAGTTTGTCATCGAAACGTTGGTTATAATTGATACCTGTACCCGGCTGGAAGCCTGAGTAGAGTTTATTCATCATAAATGCCGGGAAAGCACTAGATCCCTTTTCATAGTTACTTATGTTAAAAGCACAGTTGTTGCTATGACCATAATTTGATCGGCAGACTGTCTCCATTAACGCTTCTGCTTGCTCAGATTGATTTGTCTGCCATGGATTACTATATTCCTTTAAGGAGCAAGATGTGAAAAAGGAAAAATTAACATTTCTCAAGAATTCTGAAAGAGAGCGTTTCTTTTAAAATCTGGTTTAAAGTCTCAGGAATGTTCGAATGGGGTGGCTAATTTTTCAGCGCTGCAGGATTTCGAACAGGAGTGGCACATTGTTTGCAAAGGGAAAATCCTGAATCAGTACAAAAAGATTCTGACGGCAACCAAATAAAGGATACTTTTGGAAAAAGTAAGAAATTCAGTAAGTATAAACTTTATAACAATAATATAGTTGGTGCAGAAAGACTGCAAGGTTGCCAGGAGGTAAAATAAGGAATAAAAGAATTACTTACTTGAAGGTGGTGAAGATCAAATGAACCATAACATGTATATGTAAAAGAAAACAGTCATTTCTGGGAATTTCACTCATGTGCTTATAGTTTAACTGGTAGTAGTAGTCATTTCCCCCCTCCTGCTGACTGTTATTTATATCCCCATTTATTTTCAGAAGACTTTGAGACATATGTTCCATTTTTCAAAGAACTAAATCGCAGTCTAAATATGACCCATGCTGAGATGAAAAATTACACTTTAGCGTGCTTCAACTGTCTAACAATTTTACTACATATTTAGAGCGATTATGATTAGCTTTTCTGAATTCTTATCTTCTCCTTGTGCAGGGGATCATCAGAATCAGGTTTAATATCAGCGACTTACATCGCCAAGTCTGTTGTCTTTACGGCAGCAGTACAACGCAATATATAATAATAGAGATAAAAAAACATGAATTACATTAAGTATATATAGTAAATAGTCAAATGAAATAAGTAGTGCAAGTATAGAAATAAAAAAGTAGGGGGGTAGTGCTCATGGGTTCAGTATCCATTCAGAAATCGGATGGCAGAGGGGAAGAAGCTATTCCTGAATTATTGAGTGTGTATCTTCAGGCTTCTGTACCTCCTTCCTGATGGTAGCAATGAGAACAAGGCATGACCTGGGTGATGAGTTTCCTTAATGATGGATGGCACTGCTTTGAGGCATCGCTCCTTGAAGATGTTCTCGATACTGTGGAGGCTAGTGCCCATGATAGAGCTGACTAACTTTACAACTCTCTGCAGCTTCTTTTGATCCTGTGCAGTAGCTTTTATGGTTACTTTATGTAAGCATAAAGATGATGTACACCTGTGAGAATTGTGCTCCAATACACATAATTATGGAAGCAGCATACAAGAAGTAAATACTTGAAAGAAAAAAAAAATCTTTACCGCAAAGTGCTCTTGAAAACATTTTATACATAAGTTGCATAGCAAACTTCGCTTATTCAGATTGCCTCCAAAGATTAAAAGGCCCACGGATTTCTGAGGGAGGAGAGGTTTAGTGGTCTGCAGTTATATTTGCTTGGTAAATGTTTGCACTACTGCCTTAAAATTTCATGTGGTAGTAAAGCAAACTTCCACATTAAACAAAATGATAATGAAATAGTTTCTACTTCTAGAATGCCCTGTCATAAAGTGGGAAATGTATGGCTCATCACTGACTCTCAAGCTTCAAAAGTCGTGCAAAGGAGAATTTAGATTTTTCTCACAGGGATGGCAATAAGACCATAAAACATACAAACAGAAATTGGCCATTCAGCCACTGAGTCTGTTCCACCAATCCATCATGGCTGATCCATCATCCACTCAACCCCATTCTGCCTACATCCCATAACTTTTGATGCCCTGATTAATCAAGAACCTATCAACCTCCACCTTAAATATACCCAATGACTTAGAACCATAGAAACTACAGCACAGAAACAGGCCCTTTGGCCCTTCTTGGCTGTGTGGAACCATTTTCTGCCTAGTCCCACTGACCTGCACATGGACCATATCCCTCCATACACCTCCCATCCATGTATCTGTCCAATTTATTCTTAAATGTTAAAAAAGAACCCGCATTTACCACCTCGTCTGGCAGCTCATTCCATACTCCCACCACTCTCTGTGTGAAGAAGCCCCCCCTAATGTTCCCTTTAAACTTTTCCCCCCTCACCCTTAACCCATGTCCTCTGGTTTTTTTCTCCCCTTGCTTCAGTGGAAAAAGCCTGCTTGCATTCACTCTATATATACCCATCATAATTTTATATACCTCTATCAAATCTCCCCTCATTCTTCTACGCTGCAGGGAATAAAGTCCTAACCTATTCAATCTTTCTCTGTAACTGAGTTTCTCAATACCCGGCAACATCCTTGTAAACCTTCTCTGCATTCTTTCAACCTTATTTATATCCTTCCTGTAATTTGGTGACCAAAACTGAACACAATACTCCAGATTCGGCCTCACCAATGCCTTATACAACCTCATCATAACATTCTAGCTCTTATACTCAATACTTCGATTAATAAAGGCCAATGTACCAAAAGCTCTCTTTACGACCCTATCTACCTGTGACGACACTTTTAGGGAATTTTGTATCCGTATTCCCAGATCCCTCTGTTCCACTGCACTCCTCAGTGCCTTACCATTAACCCTGTATGTTCTACGTTGGTTTGTCCTTCCAACGTGCAATACCTCACACTTGTCAGTATTAAACTCCATCTGCCATTTTTCAGCCCATTTTTCCAGCTGGTCCAAGTCCGTCTGCAGGCTCTGAAAACCTTCCTCACTGTCTACTACACCTCCAATCTTTGTATCATCAGCAAACTTGCTGATCCAATTTACCACATTATCATCCAGATCATTGATATAGATGACAAATAACAATGGACCCAGCTCTGATCCCTGTGGCACACCACTAGTCACAGGCCTCCACTCAGAGAAGCAATTTTCTACCACCACTCGCTGGCTTCTTCCATCGAGCCAATGTCCAATCCAATTTACCACCTCTCCATGTATACCTAGCGACTGAATTTTCCTAACTAACCTCCCATGCGGGACCTTGTCAAAGGCCTTCCTGAAGTCCATGTAGACAATATCCACTGCCTTCCCTTCATCCACTTTCCTGGTAACCTCCTCAAAAATCTCCAACAGATTGGTCAAACATTACCTACCACGCACAAAGCCATGTTGACTCTCCCTAATAAGCCCCTGTCTATCCAAATGCTTGTAGATTCTGTCTCTTAGTACTCCCTCCAATAACCTACCTACTACTGACGTTAAACTCACCGGCCTATAATTTCCCGGATTACTTTTCGATCCTTTTTTAAACAACGGAACAACATGAGTCACTCTCCAATCCTCCGGCACTTCACCCGTAGACAGCGACATTTTAAATATTTCTGCCAGGGCCCCTGCAATTTCAACACTAGTCTCCTTCAAGGTCCGAGGGAACACCCTGTCAGGTCCCGGGGATTTATCCACTTTAATTTTCCTCAAGACAGCAAGCACCTCCTCCTTTTCAATCTGTACAGTTGCCATGGTCTCACTACTTGATTCCCTCAATGCCATAGATTTCATGCCAACTTCCTTAGTAAATACAGACGCAAAAAACCTATTTAAGATCTCCCCCATTTCCTTTGGTTCCGCACAAAGCCGACCACTCTGATCTTCAAGAGGACCAACTTTATCCCTTACAATCCTTTTGCTCTTAATATACTTGTAAAAACTCTTTGGATTATCCTTCACTTTGACTGCCAAGGCAACCTCATGTCTTCGTTTTGCCCTCCTGATTTCTTTCTTAAGTATTTTCTTGCACTTCTTATACTCCTCAAGCACCTGATTTACCCCCTGTTTCCTATACATTTCATACAACTCCCTCTTCTTCTTTATCAGAGTTGCAATATCCCTTGAGAACCAAGGTTCCTTATTCCTATTCAATTTGCCTTTAATCCTGACAGGAACATACAAACTCTGCACTCTCAAAATTTCCCCTTTGAAGGCTTCCCACCTACCAATCACATCTTTGCCAGAGAACAACCTGTCCCAATCCACGCTTTTTAGATCCTTTCTCATTTCTTCAAATTTAGCCTTCTTCCAGTTCAGAACCTCAACCCTAGGACCAGATCTATCCTTGTCCATGATCAAATTGAAACTGATGGCGTTATGATCACTGGAACCAAAGTGCTCCCCTACACAGACTTCCGTCACTTGCCTTAATTCGTTTCCTAACAGGAGATCCAATATTGCATCCCCTCTAGTTGGTCCTTCTATATATTGATCTAGAAAACTTCCCTGAACACATTTTGCAAACTCTAGACCATCTAGACCCCTAACAGTATGGGAGTCCCAATCAATGTATGGAAAATTAAAATCCCCTACCACCACAACTTTATGTTTCCTGCAGTTGTCTGCTATCTCTCTGCAGATTTGCTCTTCCAAGTCTCGTTGACTATTGGGGGATCTGTAATACAATCCCACTAATGTGGCCATACCTTTCCTGTTTCTCAGCTCCACCCATAAGGACTCTGTAGACAAGCCCTCTAATCTGTCCTGCCTGAGCACTGCTGTAATATTTTCCCTAACAAGCAATGCTACTCCCCCACCTTTCATTCCTCTGCCTCGATCACATCTGAAACATCGGAACCCCGGAATATTAAGCTGCCAGTCCTGCCCCTCCTGTAGCCAAGTTTCACTAATTGCTACAACATCATAATTCCAGGTGTCAATCCACGCCCTCAACTCATCCACCTTCCCCGCAATACTCCTAGCATTGAAATATATACACCTCAGAAGATTTTTACCACCACTCACAACCTTTCTATCAGCGGATTTGCTTAAACTTTCAACATCATTTATTTTCACCCCAGCCACACTGTCAGCTCTGGCACTCTGGTTCCCATCCCCCTGCAAATCTAGTTTAAAGCCTCCCCAATAGCACTAACAAACCTCCCTGAAAGGATATTGGTCCCCCTGTGGTTCAAGTGTAACCCGTCTCTCTTGTACAGGTCCCACCTGCCCCAGAAGAGGTCCCAATGATCCTGAAATCTGAAACCCTGCCCCCTACACCAGTTCCTCAGCCACTTGTTCCTCCTCCAGAGCATCCTATTCCTACCCTCACTGGCACCTAGCACAGGTAGCAATCCTGAGATTACCACCCTTGAGGTCCTGCTTTTCAACTTCCTACCAAGCTCTCTATACTCACTGTCCAGGACCTCTTCACTCTTCCTTGCTATGTCATTGCTGCCTATGTGCACCACGACATCTGGCTGGTCACTCTCCCACTTCAGAATGTCATGCATTCGATCAGAGACATCCTTGACCCTGGCACCTGGGAGGCAGCAAACCATCCTGGATTCTCTGTCACGACCACAGAACCTCCTATCTGCACCTCTAACTATCGAGTCCCCTATCACTACTGCTCTCCTCTTTTCCCCCCTCCCTTCTGCACTGCAGAGCCATACTCAGTGCCAGAGATCCGGCTACTGCAGCTAGTCCCAGGTAAGTCATCCCCCCCAACAGTATCCAATGCGGTATACTTGTTGAGGGGAATGGCCACAGGGGAACCCTGCTTTGCCTGCCCTTTCCTCTTCCCTCGCCTGACAGTGACCCAATTTCCTGTCCTCTGCTCCTTTGGCGTAACTACCTTCCTGTAGCTACGATCTATAATCTCCTCATTCTCCCAAAGACTTGGCTTGCACGTCCGTCTGTGGCAATGAATTTGACAGAGCCACCACTCCCTGGCTAAAGAAGTTTTTCATCATCTCTGTTCTAAATGACGTTTCTCAGTTCTGAGGCTGTTCCCTTTGGTCCTAGACTCCCCCACTATAGAAAACATGCTCTTCACATCCACTCTATCTAGATATTTCAATATTCGATGCATTTCAATGAGATCTCTACAGAATGTTTGTCAAACCATTCATTGCTTTGTCAGTCAATCACTAGTCTCTGTTTTCTCAATCAGCTACGTTCATTCCCAGCAACACACTTCCCAATCTATGTTCGTTGTTTCCTTAAGTTCCTTGATATAACTGCATCCCTAATGTTTTCTGCCTCTGTATGAGAGATTTTCTGCTGCCAACCCACTGCCCACTGTCCCTCCAACAACCAACGAACTTGCAAACTAATGTGCTTTATGCTCCTGAAAGCATGTTATTATTTGTTTACTACCATAGCTTCAAACTGGAAAGTCATTAGAAATATAGGACCAAGGTTTCTGCATTCATTTTAATTTCAGTTAACCAGCCTTTTGCAGGATCTTCCTGACATTCATGAGGAGGTTCATAACAGATTCCAGTTTTCCAAGACTAATGGTGGCCCGGCATGAGTTTTCTACTCAAAAACAAGAGAAAACCTGCAGGTGCTGGAAATCCAAGCACCACACTCAAAATGCTCGATGAACTCAGCAGGCCAGGCAGCATCTATGGAGAAAAGTACAATTGGTGTTATGGCCTGGAACATTGACTGTACATTTTTCCACAGATGCTACATAGTCTGCTAAGTTCCTCCACCACTTTGTGTGTGTTGTTTTACTTTTCTACTAATTTGTAATGATTTGCTAAATCTCTTAACCTTTAGTACTGACATAAATTATAAACTTTACATATTGGCACTGCAATTTCCAGTCCAGCGCCTTGTCAGCATCTACTCTCAGTTTATTCAACATCTTGTAAACTTGTATATTGGGGTTAAACAAATACACATCACTTTCAAGTTTTAAGACATTGTATTTCCTTCCATAATAACAGTTCTCTCTGTCCAATGACTTACTGGACGTACCTATTTCTCAAAAGCTGTTTCCTAGTCTGTAGCCATGGAAACATTTCCAGCTGGAGTGAAAATAAGTACATTTCTGTTTAACATAGTATTCAAGAAAACACATCAATGAGGCTCCAGTGTGAATGCCAGTCTTCATAAATTATATGTTTCTTAAATTTTTTTTGAAAGTAGTTAAGTAGATTGAATTCATGTAAATCTAATAATTGCTTTGATGTTTTTCTGTGAGACCCTTTGATAAATTCATAACCTAATAAATGGATTGTCATTTTTTTTCGTATGGTGAAAAAATGTGAAGAATTTTACTGGCTCTTTTATGAATAATTACAATCAGAAACTGAACCAGAATCAGGTTTAACATCTGTTGAGAAATTTGTTGTTTTCGGGCAGCAGTACAGTGCAATGTATTAGAAATACAGTAAGTCACAGTAAAAGATAAATAGTGCCTATAAAAAGTAGGCACCACCCTTGGAAATTTGCAGATGCTGGAAATCCAAGCAACACACTCAAAACGCTGAAGGAACTCAGCAGGCCAGACAGCATCTAAAGAAAAGAACATGGTCAATGTTTTTGGCCAAGATCCTTCATCAGGACTGGAGAAAAAAAGATAAGGAGTCAGCATTAGAAGGTGGGGGAACAGGAGGATGAAACACAGGGTGATAGATGACACTGGGAGGGGGGAAGTGTGAGGTATGGAAGATGGCATAAGGAACTAGTTGGGTGTTGCTAAACTTGGGTGTGGCATTTTCATTTAACACTATTTTATCCTCAATATGTTTGAGTTTTTCAATGCCACCCCTGAACACTGCTGAGGCATCATCCAGTGCTTTTCTTAATTTGCTTTCAGTTAACTCTATTGCGGGAGATATGGCATGCAACTGGTGGATGGGCCTCCAATCAAGTTGTGGTTGTCTCGGCCACTCACATCCCCACAATGCTGGCCTTCCTGATTTTACCACATACAAGCCCAATGTGGCTTGTCAGTTGTTGACATTTGTATTCCACTGTTACAAATGTCATTCCCACAGGAGTTATCTCCAGAATAAGTTCTTAGCTGGCTATCTGCAGGCTTCAGTTCAGTATCTTTGAAATGCCATTCAAACTCATTTTGTGGAATGACTGACACAGCTGAGCCAGTGTCCAATTCCATCTTAAATTATTTGCTGTTCATTTCTGGCTTAAGATATATTGCTTGCCAATTTTTAGCTTTCACATTTAAATCTCAAAGCTACCCAGTCCTGTATCTTTCTCATCATTACCAGATTTTTCATCAACAGCATGAAGATTAGTGCTCTTTTTAAATTGCAACTTGACTTTTCATCTTTTTCTCTTCCTTATGCAGTCCATTTATTTTTGCCTGCCTGACATGCTCTTTGTATGTGTCCTACTTTTTTTGCATTTTCTGCAAGTTCTACCATCAAACCTGCATTGGTCTGACGTATGTAAGCTCCGGCCACAACGGTAACTCAATTTGTTAAGCTAAGCAGGTTACTTTTTAGACGTTGCAGTTCCGTTCACACTCACTTTCATTCCTGACTGCAACTCAGTTGTGTCTCTATCTGCTGTTTCTATTGATACAATGATTCCAACTGTAAATGTGAGTTGTGCTTCAGTTAGGAGCTGTTTTTGAATGCATTTCACAAACTAAACGATCTCTCAGTGCATCATTAAGCCCGTTACTGAACAGTCAGAACTTGGACAGTCTCTTCAAATCAGCCACATAAGCTGAAATGGACTCCCCCTCCTTTTGATTCTGCTTACAAATGCTAAAGTCTTCCGCAATCAACTATGGTTTTGGTTCTAAATGTTCCTGCATTACTTCCACAATATCAGCAAAGCTCATTTCAGCTAGTTTGGTTGGAACAGTTAAACTTCTAAACAGTCGGTATGCTTTTCCACCCACTGCACTCAGCAAACCTGGCACTAATTTCTTAATTGGCTTTTCCACTTGCTTTCAAATACCACTCAATACATTCAGTATACATCTGTTCTGTAAATGGCATATCTACCTTTCCAATTTAGCCAACTAGTTCTGCTTTTCTCATTTATGGTTATCACCAGTACTCACTGTTTATAAACCCGTCAATCTTGTCCATTTTCTGCCTATTTTTAATTGACATTTTCTCTTCCCTTTCTAAAGAAGCACACGCTACAGTTTTTTTTAAACTCAACCATCTCTCTCCACTTAACGAAGAACAAGGTGGTGCACTTCAATGGCACTGCCTCCCAGTTGAAGTGCAACACCTTTTCCTATGTAAAGGGGAGAAAGACATTTGAGTTTTAAAAAAATAGCACAGCGTGTATTTCTTCAGAAAGTGGAGCGGATAGGTTGAGTTAAAAAAGGGCAGAAAACAGACAAGATTCATGGGTTTGTCCTAAAACTTCCTTGTTGCCTCTGTTATGTTTTGTAACGCCAGAAAATAATCAAAAGAGAAACACAAGAAACTGAAAAAATGGTGTCTACTTCATTTTATTTTAGTGAGACACACGCATGACACGGGTGACATAATAACATGTGCCATTCATTATTCTTACATGTAACCCGTATTGAATTATGTGTTCAAGGAATGTTGAATCAAACAATATATTTACAAGCAACACACATCAAAGTTGCTGGTGAACGCAGCAGGCCAAGCAGCATCTATAGGCTACAACCTGATGGCATGAACATTGACGTCTCTAACTTCCGCTAGGCCCCACCTCCCCCTCGTACCCCAGCTGTTACACATTTTTATGCACACATTCTTTCTCTCACTCTCCTTTTTCTCCCTCTGTCCCTCTGAATATACCTCTTGCCCATCCTCTGGGTCACCCCCCCCCGTCTTTCTCCCTAGGCCTCCTGTCCCATGATCCTCTCGTATCCCCTTTTGCCTATCACCTGTCCAGCTCTCGGCTCTATCCCTCCCCCTCCTGTCTTCTCCTATCATTTTGCATCTCCCCCTCCCCCTCCAGCTTTCAAATCCCTTACTCACTCTTCCTTCAGTTAGTCCTGACGAAGGGTCTCGGCCTGAAACGTCGACTGCGCCTCTTCCTATAGATGCTGCTTGGCCTGCTGCGTTCACCAGCAACTTTGATGTGTGTTGCTTGAATTTCCAGCATCTGCAGAATTCCTGTTGTTTGCGTTTAAATATATTTACAATATTACTCAAATATTACTGAAAAATTAAATGCCCGCCAATATCAAATCTCTTCAAACTCTAAATGAAATACAAATGCAGGTGTGCCTTATTTGTAATTGCCTCAATATGTTGGGCCTAGGATCGACTTCAGCAATATTGACACTCCAGTATACCAGCTACCAGTTGCCTGTTTATTTGGATGCTAGTGCTGTATTCTACCTCAGTGATCAATTTTTCCCCAGGCTTTCTGAACATTGTCTTTCTAGAGTTCTGGGTGCTCCTGAAGTTAATGTGAGCCATTCAGGCTTCAGCATTCCTGATGAATTAGTGATGCCATTTGAAATAGACTCTATTGGAAACTGTATTATCTTAGTTTAAACCACAATTTCATTGCCTTTAGCCATTTGCTGAATGTTCTCACATCCATTTTATAGAACATAAAGCATGAAACAGTATTGGATGGCCACTCGTTCTATGCCTCTTATCATCTTGTATACCTCTATCAAGTCACTCTGCTGAGAATTAAAAACAATTGCCCAGAAATTCTGTCTCATAATTCTACTTTTAAATGTGGTGTAATTGAAATTGGATTCATTTTTCCGCGCATAAATTATCGATCATCTGGGATCACAGAATCATAGTCACAGAGCAAAGAAGTACAACACAGTACAAGCCCTTAAGCCCATGGTATTATGCCAATATTTTAACTTACTCAACTCTTCGCTCCTACATAGCCCTCCATTTTTCTCTCATCAACATACCTATCTCTTAAATGTCCCAAATGTATCTGCCTCTATTATTACCCCACAATGGCGTGTAACACACACACACACTGCTCTGTATAAAAAACGTATACTGACATCTCCCACTATACTTTCCTCCAGCCACCTGAAAATTATGACCCCTCACATTAGCCATTTCTATCCTGGGATAAAGTCGCTGACTGTCCACATGATCTATGCCTCTTATCATCTTATACACTTCTATCAAGTCACCTCTGCTGAGAATTAAAGACAATTGCCCAGAAATCCAATCTCATGATTCTGCTTTTGGTGAAGAAGGCGAATGCAATGTTGGCATTCATTTCTAGAGGAATAGAGTATAGGAGCAGGGATGTGATGCTGAGGCTCTATAAGGCACTGGTGAGACCTCACTTGGAGTACTGTGGGCAGTTTTGGTCTCCTTATTTAAGAAAGGATGTGCTGTCATTGGAGAGGGTACAGAGAAGATTCACTAGAATGATTCCGGGAATGAGAGGGTTAACATATGAGGAACGTTTATCTGCTCTTGGACTGTATTCCTTGGAGTTTAGAAGAATGAGGGGAGACCTCATAGAAACATTTCGAATGTTGAAAGGCATGGACAGGGTGGATGTGGCAAAGTTGTTTCCCATGATGGGGGAGTCTTGTACGAGAGGGCATGACTTAAGAATTGAAGGGCGTCCATTCATAACAGAAATGTGAAGAAATTTTTTTAGTCAGAGGGTGGTGAATGTATGGAATTTGTTGCCACGGGCGGCAGTGGAGGCCAAGTCATTGGGTGTATTTAAGGCAGAGATTGATAGATATCTGAGTAGCCAGGGCATCAAAGGTTATGGTGAGAAGGCGGGGGAGTGGGACTAAATGGGAGAATGGATCAGCTCATGAGAAAACGGCGCAGCAGACTCGATGGGCCAAATGGCCGACTTCTACTCCTTTGTCTTATGGTCTTATGGTCTTTTCAATGTGGTATAGTTGAAAATGTATTCATTTTACCAGCACAAGTTACGGTTCGTCTTGGATCACAGAATCATAGTCACACAGCAAAGAAGCAGGGTCTTCAATCTACCACGTCTATTCTGCCCATCAGTACCGATCTATCCTACTACTACAACAACTAATCTTATTTTAAATTTCCCATTGATTCCCACCAGATTCTGCCACTCCCCTGAAATATGAGCAATCTACGGTACCTAGTTAACCTACAAATCGTCATGTCTTTGGGATGTGGGAAGAAACTGAGACACCAGAGAGAACCCGCACAGAGCTGCTGTCTATAAGGAGTTTGTACATGCTTCCCGTAACTGCGCGAGATTCCTCTGGGTTCTCCGGTGTCCTCCAACAGTCCAAAGATGGTACCTTAATTGGTCATTGTAAATTGACCAATTTACTGTGATTAGGCTATGGTTAAATCAGGGGTTGCTAGAGAGTGCGGCTCAAACCAGCTGTAATACTCACAAATCTGCTTGTGAATTTGAGGAGCAAGGCCAGGATTGGGACATTGACAAAACTATCAGAGAAGCTGCCCGGGCAAGGCTTCTTCACAGTGTTGCTCACAGCAGGATGACAATAAGGGTCTTATCACAGGACTCTGGGATAGTTTAGACCAGCAAGGTGGGGCCGCTGCATCCAACTAAAAGTAAGTTCAAGAGAGCATCAATTGTGGTCAGCAGTTGAGCAATTGGACTGGTCAGTTCCAATGAAATCCAACTGAAATACAGAATCTACAATACAGCATATCTTATCATTTCTGATATCCAGTGCCATTAGGGGACATGACACACTGAATGGGCAGTTTGTAAATCTAGTTACAAAAGCAGGTCATAAACAGATTAACCCTTACTTACAAAATTCAATTAGTTGCTCATAGCAAAATACGTAGGGAAATATCAAAAATATAGAGCGCATTCTTTTCAACTACATCCTTTCATCCTGTTTCATTGAAAATAAACCATATCTGCTTTTCAATGTTTTTTCTCTTTTATCATTTTCTTCTGTACAGGGACAGATTAAGAGACATCAGTCTACACTCATCAATGGTCAACTGATACATCTTCCTATTAGGACAAGACAAAGTAAAATTTCTCTGTGTAACACACACACAATGCTACTCAGCAGGCCAGGCAGCATCTATGGAAAAGAGTAAACAGTCGATGTTTCAGGCCGAGACCCTTCATCATGTGTTCCTCCAGCATTTTGTGTGCGTTAATTTGATTTCCAGCATCTGCAGATTTACTCTAGCTTGTAATTCGAAAACTTTTCTATGAGCCATTCTAAATTGTTATAACAAAATGAACTAGGAAAGCAGACAACACACATAAAAGTTGCTGGTGAACGCAGCAGGCCAGGCAGCATCTCTAGGAAGAGGTACAGTCAACGTTTCGGGCCGACACCCTTCATCAGGACTAACTGAAAGAAGAGCTAGTAAGTGGTTTGAAAGCAGGCAATCATTTACAGTGATAATGAATCTACATTCAGAATAGACCATTGTCAATAGCCAAACTCAGTATACAGAACCCACTGTATGTACTGTACCGAGCAAGAGTCTTAGGTGCATACAGTATATGTAGCTTGGGTGCCTAAGACTATTGCACAGTAGTTTTATATAGTGCCCTGTACTGCTGCAAAAAAAAATCAAATTTCATAACATATATGGGTGATGATAAACCTGATCTTGATATGGATATCTGTTGTGGACTGAAAATGGGAAGGGGCCAGGGAGAGGAGAATCATGGCTGAGAAAATGGGAAGGGCGAGGGGAGAGAGCAGGAGGCACCAGAGGGACATTCTGTAATGATCAGTAAATAAATTGTTTGAATCCAATGACCTTGACTGGTACCTCAGGGCTGGTTATGTCTGCTCGCGTGCCATGCCCCCACCACTGGCACTCCTCTGCCACCCGTCCTGCGCGCGCCACCCTCGCCATTCCCAACATCCTTTGCTCCTGCCAGATTTACTAACTCTCTGTCCGGTTCACATTGACAATTACAGTACTATGCCAAAATCTCTGACATCATAGCTGTATATATATATATGTGCCTAAGACTTTTTCATAGCACTGTATGTACAAGCAACAATTTATACAGTATAGACTCAGACGTCAAAATGCACAATGATAATCTCAGTTACATTCTCATTCAGTTTTCTCTTAAGGAAGTCTCTATAAAGTCTACATATGGTTAGCATGCCTTTGTAGTTACCGTACACTTGGATAGACATTTAGTGACTCACACTGACAACAATGAACAGTGATTAGAAAATTCCATTCTTCCTGATCCATTTAAAAACATACCGCTCTGATGAACAGATGATATCATTGTGCAGGCATGCCTGATAGTCATTAAGGCAGTAACCAGATAGTGGGAGCTGTGCAAAATGTTCAGCAGTAAATCTCACATGTTTATATTGGCCAGGAATTTGCAGTGAGAAATAATAGAGTTTCTGTGCTCGCTGTCATAATGTCAGTAGCTTCTGGAGTACGTACATCCACAGACAGACACTGTAATCCAGAAGATGTTGTCAGTGAGTTCCTTGTTCCTTCACGGGATGAACTCAGTGACTATTTGTTCAGCTTACCCTGCGCAAATCAGTAGATTCATTACCCTCTTGTCACCCAGAAATTCTATTGCACAGTACATCATTTTTGTGTGTTACATGATTGAACTGAGCTGAAATGTAATCACTGGACATGATTGAATATTTGGTTTTGTACACAACACATTTTCAGAGGTTGTTCCTGGTCTTACATGAGCGAAGAGCACCTAACAAGGGGCACTCTCAGCAACATCAAGGAGCGTATAACACTGGTTTTGATATCATTTATACAAAGTCCTTATGCACATACCGAGGTCCCCAGAAACGTGACAGGCCATTCATACTGAAGCAATGTTAACTGTAGGGTTGACACAGACAGAATGCTGGAGGAACCCAGCAGGCCAGGCAGTGTCCATGCAGAGGAATAAACAGTCGATGTTTCAGCCTGAGACCCTTCATGAAAACTGGGTTGGGGTGTTTATCGGATTTAGACTAAGGGGCCTGACCTTGCCTCATTAGTTATATGGAGAACGAGGTATGATTGATAAGTTCGTGGCCCAAGGTAGAAGGAGTCAATTTTAGAAAACCTAGCACATCTATTTTTCCTACATTTACACACTTAGTCCAGCAGTTGTGGAGCATACGGATCCCTTCTTTGTAGAAGTCGGCACCTTGGACCTCCAGAAGAGGTCCACAGCAGGGGTGATTGATAAGTTTGTGGCCTAAGGTAGAAGGAGATGAGTTATTAACTTCAAACTTTCTGCATTTTCACTTAAAGAGTCGAACTGCATGTGCACGTAACGAGAGCTGTATAACTCATCTCCTTCTACCTTAGGCCATGAACTTATCAATCACCCCTGCTGTGGACCACCTGGAGGTCCAAGACACTCTCGTTACATGCATGTGCAGTTCAACTCTTTGAGTGATAATGCAGAAAGTTGGAAGTTAATACTGGATACAAGTGGCTAATTTTCTCCCCTGAAGACAAATCTCAAGTCTGTATACTGCATACATACTTTGATAATAAATGAGCTTTACTTTGAAGGATGTCAAGGAATCAAATGTAATTTCATTCACTTTTTACATTACTTTTTGTTCCAAAAGCCATTATAAAATGGAAGTGTAATTCTCCAGACTGATAATCCAGTCCATCAGATACTAGTCCAGAAAACTGACCCTTTCCAAAAGCTCCCTTTTAGAAAGTGCTATAGGGCTATTAAATTCAAAAAATCGCTCCATCTTAAAAGTTTTCTCCCTTGGGCAGTCAGGCTGATCAGTTAGCACCTCTCACTCTGTTCTATATATTACCTCAGTCACTGCACTACTGTGTAAACACTACTTTTTATAATGCTGTTTATAACATAGACATGTTGATATTTATGTACTTTCCTCCAGAGGACCACAACCTTGTCATAGGGTGTGGAGGTTTGCACACTACTATCAGCCAGAGGGCTATGTTGGCTGGAGTCAGGTCCCTGTGATTTGGCTCTTGGCAGTGTCATCCATGACAAACAGGTCAAAGGGCATAGGGCAGATTAAGAGTGGTTCACTGGTCCTCTAGATTCAGAGGTTAGCTCAGAGCTAACAACCCTGACTGGTGAAACAAAGTTTTTGGGGAAACAGCAAAGAAGAATCCTTCTATATCCTGGTATGGAACCTGGTATGGAAGTTGTCCTGTCCAAGACTGGAAGAAGCTGCAGAAGATCATGAACACGGCGCAGCACATCACACAAACCAATCTTCCGTCCTTAGACTCACTTTACACCGCACGCTGTCGGAGCAGTGCTGCCAGGATAATCAAGGACACGACCCACTCAGCCAACACAATTTCCGTCCCTCTTCCCTCAGGGAGAAGGCGCAGGAGCTTGAAGACTCGTACGGCCAGATTTGGGAGCAGCTTTTTTCCAACTGTGATAAGACTGCTGAACAGATCCTGACCCAGATCTGGGCCATACCCTCTGAAAAATCCGGACCTGCATCTCAGTTTTTTTGTACTACCTTACTTTCCATTTTTCTAATTTTTCTATTTATGATTTGTAATTTAAATTTTTAATATTTACTATCGATTTGTAATCCAGGGAGTGGGAAGCGCAGAATCAAATATCGCTATGATGATTGTACGTTCCAGTATCAATTGTTTGGTGACAATAAAGTATAAGGTATAAAAAAGTATACCTGTGTGCGACTACGTGAACAGACAGAGGGGGGGGGGCCTTCATAGCTGCCATAAGTGCCAGCAGTGCAACGGGCAGTAAGTATTTATGAACATTTTATTCCATATCCATACTGTAACCCCTAACTTATTTTGATATAAGTCTTTATTCATTGTAATTGTTGAATGTTGTTTTTGTTGCGTGTTGAACCAACATACCACAGCAAATTCCTGATACATGTAAATGTATTTGGTGAATAAAGTTGATCCTTGATCCTTTATAATGCTCGCAAACATAAGTAAATACTGGAGAAGTTTCAAAATTGTAAAATTCACTTGGAGCTTTGGCCTAACCACCAAAGCTTCACCCAGAGCCCAGCGGACCTCTTGAAATGTTAATCGGGAATGGGCACGTCTAAGTACCAGCAGATGCCATTAGGCGCCTGGCAACAGGAATTTCTGGGCCAGTATCTCTTTTTTCAGCACTCAGCAATTAATGAAAATGAACTCAGCAATGATATAAATCGTCAAGAAAACATTTCCCTGCAGAGATATTGTTTTTATAAGTTTATACATGCTACGATTCCATGTTGTTCTTCCACCAATCTGCGTGAAAAATAGCAAAACACATTCTTCTATGTGTTTCAACCCTACGAAAAGGCAACTTGCTTTTAAGTATAACTTTCTCTACTAATTCAGCCTCCGACAAAAAAAAATCCATAACTGGAAGCCAAGGAGGCCCAAAACAAAATAAAGACAGAACTTGCGCTTAAACAGAGTGGCATTTGAAATCTGGAAGGATTTAAACCAATTTATTTATAAGAAGTAGTCATTGTTACAATGTAAAATCACACTAATATAGAAGGATGCAATATTAAACACTTAAATTTAAACAAGGTTGAAATCCCAATAGAAAATAATAACAAAGTATTTAAAATCTTGAAACTATAAATGAGAAACAAGGAAATAAATATTTTTAAATATTATAGAAGTATTAGAAATATTACCAAAAATTCTATTGAGGACTGAGAAGCTGGCAAGGTGCTGGAGAGAAGGGAATAGGTGGGCTACCAGAAATCTGCACAGAGGACTAGGGACCATAGAATGGGGAGAAGACAATTCAGAGGTTACAGGAAGAGGCAAAGGGATAGACCAGGGGTAGAGGGCGCCACAGTGGGCTGGATACTAGATAGCAGGTAGAAGGCAGAAGAATAAGGAGAGAAGGGAATATATGACTGAAGAGCAAGAAAAAGGCATGGCACCATATAGTTGGAAAATGAAGGAAAATTGAGCAAAAGTTTAATTGGAGAGAAAACCAAAAAAATGCTGACCAGAGAGCAGGGATAGGGGAGTGAACTGGAGACGGGAGATCATAGTGTTGGGGAGAGAGAGAGCCGTGGTTAAAAGAAAAGGAAAAGGATGGAGGTCAAACCAAAAAGGAGGAGCAGAGTGTAGGGAGGATATGGGGAGGGGGGAGGATCGGAAAGAGACTGGGGAGAGAACAAGGGAGAGCAGAGAGATGGTCAGAAAGAGGAGTGAGTGGAGACAGCAGGCAACTGGGAAAGGGGAGACTGAAGAGGACTGGGAAGAAGATCTTGACAAGTGGTTGGAAGTGGGGAGAGGGTAAGTGATTAGGCAGCGATGAGAGATAAGATTTTTGAGATGGGGTGGAGGTTTGGCTGTCTGAGTGCACGAAGAAGAAAGCAGAGTGGTGAGTGGAGACAGGAAGTGGGAGAGAGCGGAGGACATCATATTATAGAGCTGCTTCTTCAGTCTGCCTTCAATCCTGACTTCCAGTACTCCATGGGTTAAACTTGCACATTTCCCTGTGGTTGTGTGTTTCCCCTGAATTCTCCAGTTTCCTCCTACGTCCCAAAGATATGCGAATAGTAGGCTGCTGTAAGTTGTCCCAATGAGTGGGAAAAGTTGAAGAAGCTAATGAGAATAAGATATAATGAGTGTAGGATTCACATAAATGCATAAAATATTTTCCACATAGACGCAGCTGTCTCTGTGACGTATATCTCTTTATGACCAGAGAATGGAGGTGGGATGATCAGGGTCTCTCTCCACCCATTAGAGACATTTATCTGGAGCACTCTGTATGCAGGGCCTTTAGCATTGTCGATGATCTCTCCCATCCGTCCAACAATCCCTTCAACCCCCCCACCCACCCCCACGATCAGGCTGGAGGTACTGTAGCATTAGGACAGGGACTGTTAGGATGGGAAACAGCTGTGAGATTACTGAACTCCCTGCCACCAACCAGGTCTCACTGTTCTAAGTTCAAAGTAAATTTATTATCAAAATACATATATGTCACCATATACAACCCTGAGAATAATAACCATAATAGAATCAATGAAATATTGCACCAACGTTGACATTCAACCAGTGTGCAAAAGACAACAAACTGTACAAATACAAAAATAAATAAATAATAATAATAAATATATAAGCATTAAATATCGAGAACATGAGATGAAAGTGAGTCCATTGGTTGTGGAAATATTTCAATGTTGGGGAAAGTAGAGTGAAGTTAACCCCTTTGGTTGAAGAGCCTGATGGATGAGAGGGTAGTAACTGTTTCTGAACCTGGTGGTGTGAGTCCTGAGGATCCTGCACCTTCTTCCTGATGGCAGCAGCAACAAGAGAGCATGTCCTGGATCGCAGGGGTCCTGATGGGGGTTTTCCATCATCATCGCTTCGTGTAGATGTGCTCAATGGTGGGGAGGGCTTTACCAGTGATGGACTGGGCCGTATCCACTACTTTTTTGTAGGATCTTTTGTTCAAGGGGGCATTGGTGTTTCCAAAATCAGGCTGTGATACATCCATATATGAACTACCAGTAGCATTATACTGTTTACTTTTTAGATTGCAATATGAATGCTCCTCGTTATTTGATAATTTATTTGTGGTAGTATCACTTTATGTGTTGTGTGTGAGTTGTACGTACTGTGCTGTGCAGACGACTGTTGTTTCATTTGACGGTATACATGTATACAGTTTCAAAGGTACATTTAATGTCAGAGAAATGTATACAAAATACATCCTGAAATGCTTTTTCTTCACAACCATCCACAAAAACAGAGGAGTGACTCCAAAGAATGAATGACAGTTAAATGCTAGAAACTCAAAAGGACCTCAAAGTTCCCCCGGCTCCCTTCCCTCCCCCACGTAAGCAGCAGCAGCAACGATCCCCCCTCCCCCCACCAGTTTAAAAAAAAAAGCATTGGCACCCACTACCAAACACTCAAGCATGAGCAAAGCAACAGCAAAGACACTGACTTGCAGTACTCCAAAGACTACCTGTTCACCCGATATTCGACATACCACAGGCTCTCTCTCTCCCTAATAAGGGAGAAAGAGATGTCTCCGTTTCACAGAGAGGGGAGACATAACAAACAACTCGCTGGTTTATGATGTTAAAAGTCCGTTGCATGGCTTTTTTCCGAGCTCTGTGCTCAGGGATCTCGGGTCCCTGGGCACACAGCCTTAGATCCTTTGTCTCCAACAACACGCCGATCTCCTGCAGAGGGACCAACCTCCAATCCCCCTGACTCCAGAGCCACGAAATCTCGGTTGTCCGAAGACAAGTAAAGCTCTTAGGCCGAGCCCTTGGCATGCCGAACAACAGCCATTCATGAAACCCTGAGAGCAAGTCCCATTCTCACAAAGAACCATAGTCAGCGTGTAACTCCAGGTCAGGGTCTTCAAAAGAACCCTGAAAGGGAGTAATAGAGACACTAGGGATGGAAATAGAGCTGTTTCTGAAGGTGCAAGCAAAGGAGTCGCCATTAGGTGCTATTAATCCTCTTAAGCAAATCCCCAGATTGAAATGATAATAAACCTGAACTGGAACTTAAATAGAAGATTAGATGTTGGTAGAAGTATTGGAAGGAAAAAGGGAGGATAGAAAGATGCTTAATTAATATGGCGTTCATAAATCACATACCCAGCAGCCACCATTCACTCACTCACTCCTCACAACATTGGCATTGTTTGGTCTAGGGAAGAGTGTTGTTTCAAGTCTGAACAATATAGCTGCATGATCTAAAAGATAATGTTAAAACTGTCTTTGTAGTTCTTAAAATAAAGGCTGTTGAATATTTAACTTTGTCCCCTCGCAATGCATGCATTTTTCTTCTTGCCTAATTTGCAATTTTTCCCAGATTAGAAAAAAAGGGTTAGTCTAATGCAAGATGGATACAAATGGAAAATGCTACTGCATTTTCCCTGTTTGTTTTATCTTCATTTCCCTCGAGCTGACAATTGTCAAAGAGAAGATGATATGTATCACTAGTATCATCAGCATAAGTTGTTATATCGAACAAGATACACATGGAAGATTTTCAGTGCAATTCTTTGTATTCTTATCAGTAGAAGACTCAAACTTGCCAGTGATTGGCATCCGATATGGCAAATGGATATTGCATTCAGCTGTGCTGTCCCATTATAAGGGTGCTGAGACTTTGGAGAGTGTGCAGCAGAGGATAACCAGGATGCTGTCTGGATAAGAGGGTGTCAAAGTTGAAAGATTCAAAGTGCATTTATTATCAAGGTATGTATGCAGTATACATCCCTGAGATTCATCTTCCCACAGGCACCCACGAAACAAAGAAAACCATGGAACCTGTTCAAAGAAAAACATCAAATCCCCTCCCCCCCCACGCGCAAAAAAGAAACAAATCACGCAAACAGCAAAAACACAAGTGAAAAATACAGAATATAAAACATAGAATCAGAAGAGTCCAGGCATATTCAGTTGAGCTCAGCTCTAGTTCAGTCTAGCGCTGTGACGTTCATCATTTGAAGTGCAATAGGGAGAAGGTGAACAAATGAGTTGTTTTCTCCTGCAGCAGCAGAGGTCAAGGGGAGATCTGAGAGAGGTTTATATGATTATTGGAGGCATAGATAAAGTAGACAGATAGTCTCTTTCTTTTCCACAGTTGAAATGTCTAATTCGAGAGAGCATGCATTTAAAATGGAACGATGTTGTTCCATTGTTTAAAAAAAGGCTCTAAAAGTAATCTGAGAAATTGTAGGCCGGTAAGTTTGACGTCGGTAGTAGGTAAATTATTGGAAGGAGTACTAAGAGATAGGATCTACAAGTATTTGGATAGACAGGGACCTGTTAGGGAGAGTCAACATGGCTTTGTGCATGGTAGATCATGTTTAACACATCTATTAGAGTTTTTCAAGGAAGTTACCAGGCAAGTGGATAAAGGGAAGGCAGTGGATGTTGTCTACATGGACTTCAGTAAGGCCTTTGACAAGGTCCCACATGGGAGGTTAGTTAGAAAGATTCAGTCACTAGGTATATATGGAGAAGTAGTAAACTGGATTAGACATTGGCTCAATGGAAGAAGCCAGAGGGTGGTAGTGGAGAATTGCTTCTCTGAGTGGAGGCCTGTGACTAGTGGTGTGCCACAGGGATCAGTGCTGGGTCCATTGTTATTTGTCATCTATATCAATGATCTGGATGACAATGTGGTAAATTGGATCAGCAAATTTGCTGATGATACAAAGATTGGAGGAGTAGTCGACAGTGAGGAAGGTTTTCAAAGCTTGCAGAGGGATTTGGACCAGCTGGAAAAATGGGCTGAAAAATGGCAGATGGAGTTTAATACAGACAAGTGTCAGGTATTACACTTTGGAAGGACAAACCAAGGTAGAATATACAAGATAAATGGTAGGGCACTGAGGAGTGCAGTAGAACAGAGGGATCTGGAATACAGGTACAAAACTCCCTAAAAGTGGCATCACAGGTAGATAGGTTCATAAAGAGAGCTTTTGATACATTGGCCTTTATAAATCAAAGTATTGAGTATAAGAGTTGGAATGTTATGGTGAGGTTGTATAAGGCATTGATGAGGCCGAATTTGGAGTATTGTGTGCAGTTTTGGTCACCAAATTACAGGAAGGATATTAATAAGGTAGAAAGAGTGCAGAGAAGGTTTACAAGGATGTTGCCAAGTCTTGAGAAACTGACTTACAGAGAAAGGTTGAATAGGTTAGTACTTTATTCCCTGGAGCGTGGAAGAATGAGGGGAGATTTGCTGGAGGTATATAAAATTATGATGGGTATAGATAGAGTGGATGTAAGCAGGCTTTTTCCACTGAGGCAAGGGGAGAAAAAAACCAGAGGACATGGGTTAAGGGTGAAGGGGGAAAAGTTTAAAGGGAACATTAGGGGGGCTTCTTCACACAGGGAGTGGTGGAAGTGTGGGATGAGCTGCCAGATGAAGTGGTAAATGCGGGCTCAGTTTTAACATTTAAGAAAAATTTGGACAGGTACATGGATGGGAGGTGTATGGAGGGATATGGTCCAGGTGCAGGTCAGTGGGACTAGGTAGAAAAATGGTTTGGTACAGCCAAGAAGGGCCAAAAGGGGTAAGTTTAAAGGAGATGTGAGGGGCAAGTAATTTTTACAGAGAGAGGTGTAGGTACCTGGAATGCGCTACCTGGAGTTGTGGTGGAGGAGAATGCAGTAAGTGATTTGAAGAAGCTCTTAGATTGGCACAGGAATGTGCAGGAAATGGAGGGACATGGGTATTATGTAAACAGAAGGGATTTATTTAGTTGGGCATTTGATTACCAATTTACAACACGCAGAAAACACTGTAGTCTTGGCTGAAGTCCCAATGAAGAGTCTCAGTGCAACATCGACTGTTTATTTCCATCCTTCTATTTCCAGCACCTGCAGAATCTTTAGGGTCTCAGATTGCTAATTGAGTTAATTTGGCAGGACATTGAGGGCTAAAGGGTCTGTTCCTGTGTTGTACTGTTCTATGTTTTAGCTTCTTAAATTCTGTTAGGTTTTGCCATTCAGAACAGCTGTCATATTAACAATTGCAGATGTAATAGAGTGGTCTGATAATTTTTCCTTATTTTCATTTCAAATTATAGCTATCTATACAGTAATTATGATCAACGATAATGTGTCACATCAGTTTATATAAATCATCCATGATAGATGAATACATGCATCATATCAAAACACACATACTGCGATATGTAAATAATAAAAATCAGATTTAGTTACAACTAACAAAAATGCTGATGTTGGATTGGATGTTTTGTATTTGGATTCACTCATCTGGTCACAATGCCAAGTCATTTTGTTTACATAATTATATTACATGGGAACTGACTTGGAAATATAAATTATCAGATTTGTTTTTGATATTATTTCAGAGTGCTTTACAGAAATGCAAGATGGCAAGTTATGCGAATTCTCTCATCCAATATAAGAATAACTTGTTATGTAAAACATTTCCATGGTACACTTTAATTCAGATAAAATTCTTTAACTTTGAAAATTTTGGCATATTAAACATGTTCACTTTAACTTCAGGCTGTTACTATTTTTATCTCCCTTTGCTTTAGTTTAGAGAGTGTGCTTTAGCCTGTTACATACCAGGTTATGAGTTTATATTCTACACTGGTTTATCAATCCGCTGCTGTAGGAGCGTTGACTGGTTGGAATCTCAGTCATTTGAAAGATAATTTAATCTGTTTTTCTGACTGCTTGCTGGAAGTGCGCCTGAAAATTTCTCCGGCATTACATTTAGATTCCATGAAAGTGGAAATTTCTGTCAGTTAAATTGTTTTTCATTCATTGAGAAAAGAGATTTAAAAAAAATTTCAGCCAGAGGTAGTGAAAATTTGGCATGTTTTACCTTTGAGGGCTGTGGAGGTTCACTGACTCAACATACTCATGACAGGAATTGATACACATTGGACATAAAAGGGAATCAAAGAATATGGGTTTAGTACTGGAAAGTTCCAGAGAGGCTAAAGACCAGCTGTGATCCTACTGAATGATAGAGAGGAGTGAGCGCCAAATGAATTGGAATTGGTTTATCATTGTCACAAGTACCAAAGTACAGAGAATTGCTTGACCTGCATACTGTTCATAAAGACCAATTCATTACACAGTGCATTGAGGTAGTACAAGGGAAGGCAAGAACAGAAAGCAGAATAAAGTGGAACAACAACAGAGGAAGTGCAGTGTAAATATAAAATAAGTTGCAGGGGCCATGGCAAGGTAGATTGTGAGATCAAGAATCCATCTTTCTGAATTAGGAAACCATTCCTAAACTGCTCACATTTCTTTTTTATATTCTTATTCACTTCCAGTCTTTCTATGTAATCTAAATGTTGGTTCTATGGTTGTTTACAGTAATGTTTTTGAATATATTGTTTGTGAGAAATCTGAAACACCTAAGATATATGAACAAGATATTTCATGAAAGTTAACATCTCCATATTTTATATTACCATGGTCTATCAATTTCATATAGATTTTTTAAATTATGTCATTCTCAAGGTGGTACAGCTGAAGACTGATGAAGCTAAGCACTTGTTTACTTATCCATTTTATGTTGTCTGTCCTTCGTAGCTGCTGGGAGGTGCGTGATTTTAGCTTTAATAATAGAAGTCTGTGCGAAAACTCTCATTCCCAAATGATTGGTTGGTTTCTTTTCAGCTATTCATTTTTTAGGATGTGGGCATCACTAGAAAAAGTAGTTGTTACTGGCCCTGCATAAATACCCTTGAGAAGGTCCAATCTTGAACTATGTCAGATAACCAGCCTTTCCAGTTTTTGTGAAACCAGTCAATTCAGATGAAAACACAAGGAACTCTGCAGATGCTGGAAATTCAAGCAACACACCCAAAATGCTGGTGGAACGCAGCAGGCCAGGCAGCATCTATTGCAAGAGGTACAGTTGACGTTTTGGGCCGAGACCCTTCATCAGGACTAAGGAAAGTTGTTTTTTTGCAACATATACAATGGATTCCAGTTAATTGGTCCATCACTTAATTGGGGCAGTCACTTATTTGAGACAACTCTTAAAGAACAAACATTAATTGAGAAAAAAGCCAGGGTTCTCTTTGTTTATTTGGAACACTATGATGCTCAATTGGGACAGAAGACTGTTGTCAAACAGGTTCTAACTAGTGTCAGTCACGCACACTTGCGTGTTCATTAGACGCTACATTATGCTTGAGTGAGTAGCTTTTAAATATCATCAGTTGCATGTACTCAATTTCAAAAGGCAGTGATTTTTGTCACTGATATTTGTTGAGAAATAAGCAGTAAGACTATTCAGAACTGTTTTGCTGACTGTGGTTTTAAGCATTCAGGCTTGGAGATTATAGAAACAGCCAGGAGTGGAAATGAAATACTTTCACTACCTCAGCAAACTAGGAACTATGAGGAATTTGAATGTATTGACAACCATCTTGAATATTACAATGAAAATGAAGATTTGGAGAATGCAGTCATTGATAGCATTGTATGAAGACAGCCCATTATCTGCACTGATATTGTTCATTGTGTACACTGGGTGAATTCTTTGTTGATAACTATTAGAATCTAATACAGAGTTTTATAGTACTGTAATACTATTGGTAATGTTCAAATTTGTTCTGTTTTTCATATAAATACATCAGTTTGCATTTTTATACCTTTTTAGCTATTTCCATGAAACTTTGGCTAATTGAGGTAGCCACTTAATTGGACCAAAAAGTATTCCTCCCGATGTGTCCCAATTAACCTGAATTCACTGTACTCCATTTTCTATTTCTCCTCAGAGACTGTCTGGCCTGCTGAGTATTTGTATCATTCTCTTTCCCAGCATCTTCAGTGTTTTGGAAGTTATAGTTCTAATATTTTTTTCTCTATCTTCTTTACCCTCATTCATCTCCTTGCATTTACATTTCCTCTAGACATTTCAGCTGCAGTTCACAAGCCCTCGCCTTCCTCTCACAGACAGAGCCACCGTATTTTAATGTCATTCAAGCTCTCTTTCTTTAAATGCTCTCAGAGATAACACCTTTGTTCTCCTTAATCCTTTTCCTATTCCTGCAATTTAAATCATGTTATGGTGAAAGATTATCAAGATGAAACACAGTTTGGTTTTTCTCACCGCATACAGTATGCTGTCTGACCCGTTCAATAAAACTGACCTTTCCTAAACTTGGGTAGTATGCTAGCACACCGCTTTACAGCACCAGCCATCATTGACCAGGTTCCAATTCTCTCCACTGCTTGTAAGAAGTTTGTCCATTCTCCCCAAGACCCCATAAAATTCCTCTGGGTGCTTCAGTTTCCTCTCACATTCCAAAGACATATCACATACATTTATGGTTAGTGAGTTGTGGACATGGTCTGTTGGCACTGGAAGTGTGGCAGCACTTGCAGGCAGCCTAGCACAATCCTCACTGATTTGGTTAGACACAGAATGACACATTTAACTGCATGTTTGATGTACATGTGACAAATAAAGAAAATCTTTAGATAAAGCTGATCTGTCTTTGCTTCTTGGGTCCCTTAGATAGCAAAAGATCTCCTCATGGTTCTTTACACTTACCTTATTTTCATAAATGCTAATAATGAAACATCTACTTTTATGTCCTTTAACACTTTTACTATATTTACATGAAAGTAAAATACTTTAAATTGACTTACATTTGGTTTAGAATCCATTAAAATCATTCTTTCAGAGCATTAATTATACTGCATTTCTTTGATTAACTTCCCCTAGAAATGTTAAATAAGGCAACCTAAAAGAGAACAGTCTGAATATTCAAAATGACTTTGAAAAATTTACATTGAGGTAAATATAATCTGGCATGGCCTCAAGGCAATTTATTTAAACTTGTTCATTGCAATGCATGTATCATTTCTTAATGCATGCATTACTAAATGACAATAAAAGAGGACTGTGTGTCCTCATAATCTAATGTGAGTGCATTGAATATGATGGGAAGATTTTCTGTGAGGCCTTCCAAGATCAATGGAAGGCAAATTCCATCACAGAGAACAGAAAAAGCTCTCCCCACCATTGGGCACATTTTTAAGGAGTGGTAGCACAAGAAAGTAACATCCATCATCAAGATGGATGCTCTCTTCTCACTGCTGCTATTGGGAAGGAGGTACAGGAGCCTTAGGTCCCACATCATCAGGTTCAGAAACAGTTATTACCCTTCAACCATCAGGCTCCTGAACCAGCGTGGGCAACTTCACCGACCTCAACACTGAATTGAATCCACAACTTATGGACTCAATTTCAAGGATTCTACAACTCATGTTCTCAGTATTATTTATTTAATTATTCATTTATTCATTTGTTTACGTATTATTATTTCTTGTTTTTATGTATTTGCACAGTTTGTTTTCTTTTGCACATTGGTTTTTTGTCAATATTTGTTTGCATGTAGTTTTAATTGATTCCATTGCATTTCTTTGTTCTACTATGAATGCCTGCAAGAAAATGAATCTCAAGGTGACATGTATGTTCTTTGATAATAAATTTACTTTGAACTTTGATTCCTTCAGACCCACCTTCATTGAGAACACCTATTTTCACAAATGTTTCTTTAATCCAATCACTGTGTCAACTGTACTTTACTGAGAACATCCCCAGAAAAGTGTCATGATTCACGTATGAGGAGCAGCTTTACATGTAGGGATGTCTACACGTGTAGAGTTTTTATAAGACCATAAGATATAGGAGCAGAAGTAGGCCCTTCAGCCCATTGAGTCTGTTCCACCATTCAATCATGGGCTGATTTAATTCTTCCAGTCATCCCCACTCCCCTGCCTTCTCCCCATACCCTTTGATGCCCTGGCTAATCAAAAACCTATCTGTCTCTGCCTTAAGTGCACCCAATGACTTGGCCTCTACAGCCACTCATGGCAACAAATTCCATAGATTTACCACCCTCTGACTAAAGAAATTTCTCTGCATCTCTGTTCTAAATAGACGTCCTTCAATACTGAAGTCGTGCCATCTTAGCCTAGACTCCCTTACCGTGGGAAATAACTTTGCCATATCTGATCTGTTTGGGCCTTTTAACCTTCAGAATGTTTCTATGAGATCCCCCCTCATTCTCCTGAACTCTAGGGAATACAGACCAAGAGCTGCCAGACGTTCCTCATACATTCCCGGAATCATTCTCATTTTTAACATAAACGAAACGTAGGCTGGTAAGTCTACTAGTTACTTGACCACTAAGTTTTACCTCCAATTTAAATAATGACAGCAGTTATTCTCATATAGCTAATAACCCACCATTCATACCAGAATTTTGTATTCTTCTCCCCCATTACTTCCTGCTGGTGTTTTATCTTCCCTCTCCACACAGCTGCAGTGACGCAGATAACAGAGCTGCCGCCTCACAGCTTGAACAATCTGAGTTCAACCCTGACCTTTGACACTGTCTTTGTGGAGTTCACACACTCCTTGTGACTGCATAAGGTTTAGAACAACGTAGAACAGTGTAACATAGTAGAAGCCCTTTGGCCCACAATGCTGTCATGTCATCTTCCAGATGTCTTAAGTCCTTTCTTAAGCTCCTTCCTGGCTGCCTTATAGTCATAGTCATAGTCATACTTTATTGATCCCGGGGGAAATTGGTTTTCATTACAGTTGCACCATAAATAATAAATAGTAATAAAACCATAAATAGTTAAATAGTAATATGTAGATTATGCCAGGAAATAAGTCCAGGGCCAGCCTATTGGCTCAGGGTGTCTGACCCTCCAAGGGAGGAGTTGTAAAGTTTGATGGCCACAGGCAGGAATGACTTCCTATGACGCTCTGTGTTGCATCTCAGTGGAATGAGTCTCTGGCTGAATGTACTCCTGTGCCCAACCAGTACATTATGTAGTGGATGGGAGACATTGTCCAAGATGGCATGTAACTTGGACAGCATCCTCTTTTCAGACACCACCATCAGGGAGTCCAGTTCCATCCCCACAACATCACCAGCCTTATGAATGAGTTAGTTGATTCTGTTGGTGTCTGCTACCCTCAGCCTGTTGCCCCAGCACACAACAGCAAACATGATAGCACTGGCCACCACAGACTCGTAGAACATCCTCAGCATCGTCCGGCAGACGTTAAAGGACCTCAGTCTCCTCAGGAAATAGAGATGGCTCTGACCCTTCTTGTAGACAGCCTCAGTGTTCTTTGCCCAGTCCAGTTTATTGTCAATTCGTATCCCCAGGTATTTGCAATCCTTCACCATGTCCACACTGACCTCCTGGATGGAAACAGGAGTCACCGGTACCTTAGCTCTCCTCAGGTCTACCACCAGCTCCTTAGTCTTTTTCACATTAAGCTGCAGATAATTCTGCTCACACCATGTGACAAAGTTTCCTACCGTAGCCCTGTACTCAGCCTCATCTCCCTTGCTGATGTATAACTCTCAAGAGCCCTGTCTGATCCTTTCTTCCTAAACCTTAAGAATACTTCCTTCTTCCTCTTGATTGGATGTTCCACATCTCTTGTCAGCCATGGTTTCCTCACTCTACCATCCTTTCCCTACTTCAAGAGGACAAACCTACCCTGAACCCCATGCGCATGCATCCGAAGCAGCCTCCACATTTTCAAAATACACTTCCCTGAGTACGTCTGTTCCCAACTTATGCTCCCAAGTTCCTGCCGATGGTGACGAGAGTGCAATAAAGGCGCTCTGTTTCTGGTCAATGCAATGAAACATGTTGCATTTATTCACATTTCTAGTGCTGGAGATATTGTGATTTACCAATCCATTAGCTGTGTGAAATTTGGATCTATGGCCTGGTATATCATAATTTGCCTTCCACCAATTAAGTACTTTTCCACACCTAATTTCTAGCCTAAAAAGGGCTAAAAAGAGCTTAACATAATTGATACTTCAGAAATTATATCCAAAAGTTGTGACAAAGTGTTTGAGTGCTGTGTCATCTCTGTAACCACTAATACTTCCTTTGTGCAACACTACTCTCAAAGGGTAGCATCCAAATTATTTGTATCTGATCTAATTTTAACTTCTCCACATATGTTATTTTAAACAAAGCACAAATTATTTTAAACAAAGTACAAATATCTAACCCACTGGTTCATTGCTCAGGGCAATCACACAGCATCCAACAGAATCAATCCCGAACGTAGCCCCCACAATTGTAACACTCGCTTCGCCTCGTGGCATAATATAGGGGGTTATAACCCCCTGGCCCGGCCAAACTTAAGAAATCTCGTTTGGGTGGATGCTGCATGATGTGTCCCCTGTTACAAATCAGTACTCTGAAATAACAAACAGTACAGAATATGTGATTAAACGGTTAAGCTTTGTAACTCTTACTTTGACTATATGGTTAATAGAGAAACAAAATATTAGAAAAAGGGCCCAAATCTTATTAAACAGTCTGTGGTGACATCTAATTATCTACTGAAACCATGTTGCAGTCATCCTTCACAAATATTCTAATAACCTCCCCCACTTAGCAATTTCATGACATTAGTGCAGTAAAAACTTTCTGATTCAGGCCATGTTCCATTTATTCACATTTATTCACCAATCTATTAATTTAGAACTGTGGTCTGGTATAAATTAATGTTTAAATTAACTAGTGTAGTGTTTTAATTTGTTTGAAAATTGTCTTTCTACAGTATATTAAATTTCTTTTGATACTATTACCTACTATTACACAATAACTTTAAAGAAATGAACATATCCAAGGCTTTTAATTGAATTGTGAGCAGAGCAAATTATCACAAAGAAGGAACAATAAATGATATATAGTACAGCTTTAGTGAAAAGAAACATTGATGCCTGGGACTTCGGGAAATAAATCCAATAAGTGATAAGGATTTGTGATGAGATCCTGGAAGTACAATATTCTAAAGGTCATTAAAAAAACATAAGGAGTCAACATCAGAAGCAGATAATGACAAGGATTTGAATTACAGGTTGAGAGGTCAGAGAATAAGGAGTGAGTGCTCAGAAACAGTTGAGTGTTGGCAACTAGTGCAATGAAATACGTTGACTGACAACTCATTCTCTTTACAAACAAGAGAAAATCTGCAGATGCTGGAAATCCGAGCAACACACACAACATGCTGGAGGAACTCAGCAGGCCAGGCAGCATCTACAGAAAAGTGTACAATCTACATTTTGGGCCAAAATACTTAGCAGGACTGGTGAAGGGTCCTGATGAAGGGTTTCGGCCTGAAAGGTCGACTATACTCTTTTCCATAGATGCTGCCTGGCCTGCTGAGTTCCTCCAGCACGTTGTGTGTGTTGCTCACAATCCCTCTTCTTTCTCCATTGGGTACAGATAAGGGTTCCCAACATCTTCCCAATGTCTTCCAGATTTCCAGAATCTGCAGTGCTGTGTAGTTAATGCAGCCAGATAGAAAGGCCTTAGAAAGATAGAAAGACTCCTCGCTCATGAGTCTACGTTTTCAGTTGTGAAAGTCAATGGGCTCCTCCTATTTCAGATCATGCCCATGCAATAATTCAGATAGGTTCAAGTATAAAAATGTGCTTTTATTAAGGAAGATGAAATCAAAACTTATCAGGCCTTATGGGTATAAAGCAGAAGTTCAAGTTTAATTATCATTCAACCATACGTGAATACCCATGAATACAGCCAAATGAAGCAACTTTCCCCAGGGCCAATGTACAAAACACAGCACCAACAGTCATACACAGCACAAGGTATATATGGCATATATAAGATAGCAAGTATACACACAGTCACACTAATATATATATATATAACCCAAGCATACACACCGTCACACTATACTGTATATATATAAAACCCAAGTACAGTATACACACAGTCACACTATACTGTGTGTATATATATATATAACCCAAGTCCCTGAGTAACATGTCCAACCCAGCAAGGATACCACGCTACCCTGTCCCTGGCGTCTCCTCTCCTGGACTGCTGCAGTAGGCAGGCCCCCAGTTTGAGGGCTAGTCCCCGTTACACAAAGGCCACACAGCTCTAAGGGAATAAGAGAAATAGACTTGCAGCATTTTACATTACCGGTGTCCAACAGGTCACAAGAGAAACATCCAAGTCAATCACTCGCTGTTGGACAGCACACTGCCTTTGTGCACTGATTCCTATACCTCCCTGTCACAGGCAGCAACACGGTCTGCACTAAGTCTGGCTCCACCAACGAGCAGCTTGCTGATGGGGTAAACCTGCAGTACCTGAAGTTCTTAATGTCCACCATTGTCTTGCAATCGTAAAAAAAACGTGTGTAAAGAAAACAAAAACACCTTTGGTTGGCTTCTGAGATGCAGTTGCATCTGAACACACCACCATTCTACCGGCTGAACTACCTTTGCTGACCTATGCACTGCATACTAACCACGTCTGAAAGAAATATACTTTCAACTAAACTAGGCTGCCCCCTCCCCCAAAAAATGGTATTAGAGCCATTCATCATGGAACTGAGAACCTAAAGATTGCTAGATTGTCTGCAAACTTTGCATTGAGGAGGTGGAAAAACCACAAATTTGAAGCACTCATGGATTCTTCAGTAGTCGCTGTAGTCCCAGTACAGGGTATATTTTCAAACAAGCTCTGGGTCTGAATTCTTGCACCTCCACCTGTTACTGTACTGTGCGTGTAACACACTACTTCACCCACCCCATTTCCGAGCCTTTCCCCGAACAAACCTTGGGGACACTGGTAGTCAGGGAAGTGCCACACAGCTTGGGCTTGTGTTGATCAAAGGGTCCACAATAAGATTTATCTGTGACAATCTGATCCATTCTGTGATTTACAAAGATCCACAGCCAAATTTACCTCTGTGCGTTTGATTTCATTCCGTAACTATCACTAGTCTGGGTCAATTTGACAGTGAATACATTTCAGTGATGATAAATTCTTTAGGACATTCTGAGTATATGAAAGGCAACATAGAAATCCAAGCCTAATTTCTGGCTAGCAATCAGCAGAGAAAAAAAGAACCGCTTACAACTGTCAAGGTCTCAGTTTCTACTTTGAACAAAAGTTTCCAAACGTTTCTTGATTAAGAAATATAATCTAGAAGCAAACCGGGAATTAATCTGTCACATGTACATCGGATCATTGAAAGATGTAATGAAATTTGTCGTTGGAGTCAACGACCAACACAATCCAGGGATGTGCTGGGGGCAGACCATGCTTCTGGCAGCAACGTAGCAAGCCGGCAACTACGTAACCCTAACCTGTATGTCTTTGGGATATAGGAGGAAACCAAAGCTCCCAGAGGAAACCCACACAGTCACAGGGACAGCATACACATTTGTTACAGACAGCAGCTGGAATAGAACCCTGATCGCTGGTGGTATAAAGCATTACACTAACCGCTACACCATAATTACTTCACTAATTATTATAGAGCTTCAAACAACATTGCACACTACAGCATTTCAGCCATGATATTACATTCATTCTACAGATTAATCTATAAATTTATAATCAGGGTCATACAGCTATCATAATCCAATTTCTTCATTGAGATAATTTTTCCCCTTTATCAGATGAATGGTCCAGTCAACAATTAAAGGTCAAATATTGACCTTTTTGCTCTGGCGTCTTCCCTCTTCCTTCCAGTATTGAAGAAGGGCTTTGGCCCGAAACGTCAACTGTTCATTTCCACAGATGCTGCCTGACCTGCTGAGTTCCTCCACCATTTTGTGTGTGTTGCACCAATTAAAATGTTGCCTAAGAGCTTCAACAAGCAGGCATAGGGATAAATAGACCTTCAGCAATGTTCTGCCCCCTTCTGATTTGAAATGTCATTTTTCTAGGTGGCTGGCATTGAGATTTATGGCTGGACGCCTGAGTTTTTTATTTATAGAGAAACATTTATAGAGAGACATGAAGTAGGCCCTTCCAGCCCTTCAAACTGTGCTGCCCAGCAATCCCCCAATTTAATCCTAGCCTAATCATGGGACAATTTACAATGACAAATTAACCTATGTCTTTGGACTGCGGGACGAAACCCACGCAGTCACGAGGTTGAAGGTACAAGCTCCTTACAGGCAGTGGTGGGAATTGAACTCAGGTTGCTGGAACAGTGAAGCGTTGTGCGAACCACTACACTACTGCGAGACCCCATGTGTTTTAATAAATTTCTTCAGCTACATTGACGACTTCTCCGTAGAGATCGTTAAGAGCACCAAATTTCGTGGTGTTCACCTGGCGGAGAATCTCACCTGGTCCCTCAGCACCAGCTCCATAGCAAAGAAAGCCCATCAACATCTCTACTTTCTGCGAAGGCTGAGAAAAGTCCATCTCCCACCCCCATCCTCACCACATTCTACAGAGGTTGTATTGAGAGCATCCTGAGCAGCTGCATCACTGCCTGGTTCGGAAATTGCACCATCTCGGATCGCAAGACCCTGCAGGGGATGGTGAGGTCAGCTGAGAAGATCATCAGGGTCTCTCTTCCCACCATTACAGACATTTACATCACACACTGCATCCATAAAGCAAACAGCATTATGAAGGACCCCATGCACCCCTCATACAAACTCTTTTCCCTCCTGCCATATGGCAAAAGGCACCGAAGCATTCAGGCTGTCATGACCAGACTATGTAATAGTTTCTTCCCCCAAGCCATCAGACTCCTCAATACCCAGAGCCTGGACTGACACCAACCTACTGCCCTTTACTGTGCCTATTGTCTTGTTTATTATTTATTGTAATGCCTGCACTGTTTTGTGCACTTTATGCAGTCCTGGGTAGGTCTGTAGTCTAGTGTAGTTTTTGTGTTGTTTTACGTAGTTCAGTGTAGTTTTTGTATAGTTATATGTAGCACCATGGTCCTGAAAAACGTTGTCTCATTTTTACCGTGTACTGTACCAGCAGTTATGGTTGAAATGACAATAAAAAGTGGCTTGACTTGACCTGACTTAAAATGCCCCCTGTGCAATCATGAGAAGGCAAATAGAGATATTTTTCATGAGTCGATTCCTCTGGGTCACAGATATCTACCATGTTTGATGGAAATAATATGGCCAAGAAGAGAGCATAACATGACAAGGTGGACAGGAAGATATGATAAAATAGAAACTTATCCAGAAAGAAAGTGCTTCTCAGAGTTGAAGCTAAGGGCCCCTAGTTTCCTATTGTCTGCTACTTGAGCCTGGCGAGCTACTTTAGCCTGAGATGCAGTAGCATGTTATTTTAATGAAAGGGAAATATAGGTGACAAGTTATCCTGTGCTATTAATACAGTCCTTTTGTAAATTATGAGTGCCATGATGCAGCACGGTAGTGTAGTGGTTAGCACAATGCTTTACAGTACAGGTGACCCAGGTTCAATTCCCACTGCTGCCCATAAGGATTTGTATGTTCTCCACGTGACTGTGTGGGTTTCCTCCGGATGCTCTGGTTTCCTCCCACTCTGCAAAGATGTACTGGTTGGTAGGTTAATTGGTCATTGTAAATTGTCCCACAATTAAGCTCAGATTAACTTGGGGGATTGCTGGGTGGCACAGCTTGAACGACCAGAAGGGAATGTTCCATGCTATAACTCAATAAATGAATAAATCTGACAAGGATGTCTAAAACAAAAGAAGAAATTCTTACAATACAGATTGGAAGCAAGACGTATGCAGCTCCAAGGACCCAACAACTTTGACAGTGGGGACTGAGAAACATGGAATTGCACAGTGGATGTTGGGGGAATTTCCTGCAGAACAGATTGGATGCAAGACCTATACAACAGTATAAATTGCTTCCTAGTACTTTTTTTCCAGTTAAGTGCACCGACCGGCTGACTAACAACGGAGTGTTTCAGGATGTCTCAGGGATAGGTGAGTGGTTAGAGGTGGCATGATGGAGGGGTGGTAGTACACTTGCTGCTTCTGCCCTCCTGCACAAAGTACCGTTACTCTGCCTGGCCTCACATACCCCCTGCCACGAACCAAGCACGACATCAAGCAAGATGCCATCCGCTTCTCCTACTAAACTTGAAAAAATCTCCATTAGCACAGCATACAACACACTCTGCCATTCGGTGAAATCCTCAGAGAATCTCCAGAACAAAGGCTGCAGGAATATTGGTGCTCCTGAAGACTTTCAGACTTCCAGAAAGTCTGAAAATGTATTCCAAAGGGCCTCTTCAACCCTCCAGCACCAGTCGAACAGTGAAGGCTTTACGTTGCTTCAAGATCATCGGAAAACCTTGTTTACCCTTCAGCTGTTTACTGTTCAGAAAGATCACTAATTAAAGTACTCACCAGCTCAGCGGCATGTAAGCTCTTTGATGTGTGTTAACAGGCATCTCAGTTGTCACTAAGAGCTGTAGCTATCCTCAGTGGGGCAGTTCTAGGCACACATTTCAATTCCTACATCAAGACTAAAGCTGAGATCAAATGGCATTACAATTCAGACCCCACCCTGGGCGTCCCAGAGGTTCTTGACCACCTGAAGCATCGGGGGATAATCATTCACGTTGCCTTGTGGATTGGGGCTGAGAATAAAAGCATTCCTAGACTGAGACCACGTGCTTAGGTGTTCCTAAGGCTGAAGGCTGTGAACATATGTTGTCTTTGGGTGGAATCCAGCGCTCAGAGCTTTTCTGTGGCTGAGACTGGGAGCAGAGACATTCCGAGCGGAGGCCAGGAGTGGGTGTGTTCTGTAGGTCAAGCCAGGAAGCTGAGGCATTCCTAGCTTTGAGGCTGAGAATGGAGGTACAGTAATGCTGGGAACATGGCAGGAAATGGTAAAAGCAGTTGAGTACATTTATAAGGTGCTGAAAATGCATAGCCTGTCTATCAAATGCATTTCTAAAGTTCTCTATTTTAATGCAAATTTTAGCATTTTAATTATTATTAATTTGCTTTTGCATATTATTCTTCCAGATCATTCTGTTTTGTTTTAATGCCTCCACAGGAAAAAAACAGAAAGGGCAGTGACAACCACAGCTGTTGTTAATATTTAGAGCCTACTTCATGCAACATATATTGGACATTCTGTGTTACGATCAAAGTTAAAATAAATCTTAAAACAAAAACTAAAGGTTCCACACACTCGATATCTGAATTCGGGAAAAGCCCAGCAGATCACGTAGCAGCTGTGGTGAGGGAAAACACTTTGGAAATGGCCTCCCATTTGATCAGGGAGTTCGGGCCTGGGAAGTTATTCTGGCTTCTTCCCCTTTTCCTATCCAGTCCTGAAAAAAGGTCTTGGCCCAAAATGTCATTTATTCTTCTGCATGCCTGACCTCCAACATTTTATTTGTTTCTATAATTTTAATCATTCATTATTTCTGTCTTCATTATGATTTCTTATAATCTTGTTATAGGATCTCAGGTCATTCAAAGCAATGTATAAATGATGTTGTTATATGTAGAATTACATCTCTTGATTAATAGAGTTATAGAGTCATAGAAAAATACAGCAAGGAAACAGGCCGTTTGGCCCATCTAGTCGGTGTCAAACTATTAAAAGTGCTTTCCTCCGTCAACCTGCGCCAGGACCATACCCCTATCATCCATGTACCTATCCCAACTCCTCTTGAACGCTGAAATCCAAGCTCGCATGCATCACTTGCAATGACAGCTCATTCCACATCCTCACAACCCTCTGAGTGAAGATGATTCTCTTCATGTTCCTCTTAAACTTTTCACCTTTCGCCCTTAACCCATAACCTCTTGTGGTAGTCCCACCCAACCTGAGTGGAAAAAGCCTGCTTGCATTTACCCTATCTATACCCCTCATGATTTTGTATACCTCTATCAAATCTCCCTTCAATCTTCTACATTCTAAGATATAAAGTCCTAATCAATTCAATCTTTCCTTATAACTAGTACTAAGTGAAATAGTCACATCAACACATTGTCTTCTGCTTCTGAGTTTGTAGAATAAATGTGGGAGGTCGAGATGTAACTATTTGTATCTTTATTACCACCAACCAGAAATGTATTTCTGGGCATATTAAACACAAAGACCTGAATATTATTGTGCTTCAGAATTCATCACCAATACACTTCTGCTTATTTTACTACTAATCTGTAATATGTTATTTGTTTTGACTCGCTGAAGACTGTTAAGTGATGTGTAAACATGTAGCATTTCGGATCCGTCAGTCCCTTCCAGAAATCGGCAGGCAGTGATATTTACTGTGCTGGAGATTATATTCCTGTATGGTAACCACTTCCACTCTGCGCCGATGGAAGTCCCTGAATGTTTACATGGAAGTGGTAAACAGTGAGATCAAAAGGTTACTTCTTTTTTCTATCACTAGAGTATGAGTATAAATATTTGGGGACCGATATTCTTGGCACAATCCACTAAGAATATCAGTTCACACCAGGTGTCGTATACCTGCCCAGCCTCGTTTATGCTGTGCATAAGTCTAATGTACTAGGCTCTTGATGTCTCCAGCTTGCCTTCTCAAACAGAAGAGAACGGAAGAGTTCACCTGATGGCTCAGAGCTGTGGTTCTGGCTGATGGCCATAACACTCTCCAGCTGCTGTTATAGGAGAGAACAACCTACCTTACAGGTCTGGAGGGTCAATGAATCTAAGGAGAATTTATAAAAAAAGACCGGAAGTTAAATGGTCACCAATACCTGAACATTTGACCGAGGACATTAGAGGATAGGTTCACCAACTCATTACTATTGCATTGTAGTTTGTGCTCATACCTGCAGGAGAAAGGGGAGAGGGGCAATGTAACTGGTCGATGATGCTGCCAATGAATCCAAATGAATGGACAATTCATTTGGACATGGTAGTGTAACATCTAGCATAACATTTTACAGTGTCAGAGATCTGGGATCTATACCTCTGCTGTCTGTACGGGGTTTGTACGTTCTGCCCTTGACCTCATGGGTTTCCTCTGGGTACTCCAGCTTCCTCCCGCATTCCCAAGATGTACGGGTGAGGGTTAATAAGTTGCTGGTGCCAGAATCACGGCGACACTTGCGGGCTGCCCCAGCACATCCTCGGACAGTGTAGGTCGTTGATGCAAATGACGCATTGCATTGTAGGTTTCAGTGTTCATGTGACAAATAAAGCTAATCTTTCTTTTCCTTTCTTAGTTGAGAGATCCTGCCAAATTGAATGGAAAATTTCCATGTAAGTATTTGGATTCAGCTACTCAGACAGGAAGCAGTCAGAAGACAGTTGGGCAGAAAGGCCATGGCATCAGGTTGCAATGCACACAAAATGCTGGTGAAACAGCAGGACAGGCAGCATCTACGGAGTGAAATAAACAGCCGACGCCTGGGCCAAGGTATTTGAAGGGTCTTGGTCTAAAGTACTGATTGGTCATCTCCCTCCACAGACGCTGCCTGACCTGCTGAGCATCCCTGGCATTTTATGTCTGTTGCTCCAGGTTTCAGTCTCTCTTTTGGCAGCACACCACACACAGGAATAAATGGAAGCAATGGAGAAAGAGGTTGTAGGCCAGGGGGGAGGGGTATGGGTGCGCTGACATTTTTCAGAGGCTCAATCGTGGGGTGGGTCTGATCATGAGGGGAATCACAGTGAGTGAAACACGTCTGTTTCTTTAGGCCCACATGCAGCAGTCAATGATTTATTTGAGTTCTGTCACTGGAACCTGTGACTTTTGGAAACAAGGTGATGCACAGGCGTTATAGAGCTGGGTGGAAGATCAGAGATAGGACAGATACTGGAAGCTTAAATTCATTTCAGACAAAATAACCCAAAATGACACAGTTTGTTTGCTCATTATGTCCCATGACATATGACGTGGGCGGTCATGGTCTTTCCATGACCATGATTATTTTGGCAAAATTTTCTACAGAAGTGGTTTGCCTTTGCCTTCTTAGAAACATAGAAACATAGAAAACCTACAGCACAATACAGGCCCTTCAGCCCACAATACTGTGCCGAACATGTACTTACTTTGGAAACTATCTAGGGTTACTCATAGCCCTCTATTTTTCTAAGCTCCATCCAGGTAAGTACCTATCCAGGAGTCTCTTAAAAAACCCTATCGTATCCACCTCCACCACCATCGCCGGCAGCCCATTCAACGCACTCACCACTCTGCGTAAAAAACTTATTCCTGACATCTCCTTTGTACCTACTTCCAAGCACCTTAAAACTGTGCCCTCTTGTGTTAGCCATTTCAGCCCTGGGGAAAAGCCTCTGGGCGGTGTCTTTACAAGGTGGGTGACCCCAGCCATTATCAATACTCTTTAGAGATTGCCTGCCTGACATCAGTGGTTGGATAACCACCTGCTCCCTTGGCTCTACGTGATCCAGATAGAGGGGGGGAGGTCGTGCTGAACGTGTACTTCACCTCGCCCAAGTGTGACCTGCAGGCTATTGAAGGGAAGGCTCACCTTACACCTCCTTTGGTGAGGCGTATCTCCACTCCGCCACTCAATACAATGGCCAAAGAAATTGTTACATTTATGTTATTTTTCAAAGGGATACTTAGAAATAGTGGATCAAATCATAGCCGTTGTTCTGACCCTCTGTACCTCTCTCTGCAGCTGGATACTCAACCTTCTCACTGACAGAGGTGCACGTCCAGTTTGCGTGCTTAGCCTCTGCTCTGCTCTCCGTACGCGCATGACTGTGTGGCAAAGCACAGCTCCAATGCCATTTGCAAATTCACTCACGGCACTCCTGTTGTTGGACGAATCACAGGCGCTGATGAGCCAGCTTATTGGAGAGAGATCAGACACCTGGCTCAGTGGCGACACTAAAAGCAAACCCCTGCTTGGTGTCAGCAAAACTGAAGAGCTGATTGTTGACTTCAGGGAGAGGAAGGAGGGCAAACAGAGGTAGAGAGAGCGAGCAGCTGTGTGTAACCTATCAGATGACTCCAGCAATCACAAAGGCAATGGGCCAGCATTGTTACTTTCTTAGGAGCTTAAAGAGGTTTGGCTTGTCACTAAACATCTGACCATCTTCTTCAGATGTTTTGTTGAAAGTATTCTGACTGTTTGCATCATGGTCTGTTATGCCAACTTGGACGTGCAAGAACGTATAAAGATGCAGAGAGCAGTAGATTCCGCCCAATACATCCCGGGCACATTCCTCCCCACCACTGGACGTACCCATAGGAGGTTACATCTATCATCAACAGTCCCCACCATCCAGGCCATGCCATCCAGTTACAGCTGCCATCAGGAAAGAGTACTGAAGCCTAAAGTCCCACACTACCTGGTTCAAGAATAGCTACTACCCTTCATCCGTTCGGTTCTTGAACCAACCAGCAAAACCCTAGTCACTACAGTTCAGCAACACTGCGACCATTTTGCACTAAAATGGGCTTTGCTTTCATTTGTTCAGTGCTTACCTGTAAAGAAATGCGTATAATTTATGTCTAATGTGTGTTTCTCTTGTGCGCGTTGCTTATATGATGCTATGTGTCTGTGATGCTAATACAAGTTTTTCATTGTACCTATGCCACATTAGTGCCAAATTTGTATTGAAGATTGGGGGATGGTTCTGAATATAATGTAACTGCTAAAGAAATTATATTTATGCTGTAATTGCTGCCCTTTTTGTTTCCTTTCTGATCACTGTGGTATTATAGAAAACCACATATTTACCCAATTTCCCTCAGGATCAATAAAATATGACTGTGACATATGAGGAACTCTTTTAGTTTGCAAATTGGGCATATTAGTTAGCAGGATAGTTCAAGAAATGACATCCATGGAGAGAGTCACAGAATCACAGAGAAGTCCATGCTGATGCCTACTTCCATCGACCTGCACTGGGACCGTTGACCTCCATATCCCTACTGTCCATGTACCTATGGAAACGTCTCCTAAACGTCGAAATCAAGCTCATATGCATCACTGGCGCTGGCAGCTTGTTCCACACTCTCATGATCCTCTGAGTGAGTGTTTCCCCTTATGTTCCACTTAAACTTCTCACCTTTCACCCTTAACCCATGACCTCTGGCTGTAAGACCATAAGACCATAAGTCAGAGGAGCAGAATTAGGCCATTCAGCCCATTGAGTCTGCTCCACCATTTCATCAGAGCTGATTCTGGATACCACTCAACCCCACACACCTGTCTTCTTGCCATATCCTTTGATGCCCTGACTGATCAGGAAACTATCAACTTCCACCTTAAATATACACAAGTACTTGGCCTCTGCTGTAGTCTATAGCAGAGCACTTACAGTAGTAAATCTGTGGATTTACTACTCTCTGGCTAAAAACAATTCCTCCTTACCTGTGTTTTAAATGATCGCCCCTCAGTTTTGAGGCTGTGCCCTCTAGTTCTGGATACCCCCACCACAGGAAACATCCTCTCCACATTCACCCTATCTAGTCCTTTCTACATTCGGTAGGTTTAATGAGATCCCCACACATTCTTCTAAATTTCAATGAGTACACGCCTAAAGTTGTCAAACACTCCTCATATGTTAACCCCTTCGTTCCCAGATTTATCCTCATGAACCTCCTCTAGACCCTCTCCAATGATAGCACATCCTTTCTGAGATATGGGGCCCAAAACTGTTGGTAATACTCCAAGCGTGTAGTCCCACAAAACCTCAGTGGGAAAAGCCTGCTTGCATTTACCCTATCTATACCCCTCATAATTTTGTATACCTCTAACAAATCTTCTCTCAACCTTCTAAGTTCCAAGGAATAAAGTCCTCACCTATTCAGTCCTTCCTTATAACCCAGGACCTTCAGACTTGGCAACATCCTCGGTACTCTTTCAAACTTATTTGCATCTTTCCTGTAGGTAGGTGACTAAAACTACACACAATACTTCAAATTAGGTCTCACCGACATCTTATTCAACTTCAACATAACATCTCATCTCCTGTACTCCATACTTTGAGTTATGAAGAATAGCTGGAAGATCGAAATGGGGATGCTTTGGCCACTAATGGGTAGGTATGAATGTTGTTATCACTGAGCTAGTCCATAAGAACTGGTAGTAAAGTAGGAAAGACTTGAAATTTGTTAAAAGCGGCATATCAATGAGAAAATCCTGCTAATACTTAGGCCGACACCCTTCACAAAAGCTTATTATTTTAACATTTTCTTTAGAAATTGGTAAAACCTGAAAACTTACAAGGAGACGAGCCCTACCCTTTGGTAACAACTGAAATAACAAAGTTAGTATGTCTTTGATATTCTGATTTTGATGGCATAAAAGTGTTCATAACTTATAACAGATTTATCAAACAGTTTAATCATAATGCACTTCAATTTGGATTTTACTTGTTACCAATGCAAAAAATATAAGGTCTTTCTGAACTTAGCAAGTTCTTACATACCTATGTTAAATTTACCCCTTCGTTGCATTTGAGAAAAACCTTTTAAGTGATATTTTTGGCATGTTCTGTTACCTTTTTCATCAATGCTACAGACTTAGTTCCTAGGCACTACAGAAAAACAGTCTACTTTGCTGTTTATTCAGCTGTCGTACTATGAATTGTACAAACTGTTTTCACCAGTTTTGTTCTTTGTATCGTACTGCACGTGGTCTGAAGAAAATCTTGTGAATTTTTAGGGTGATGGTTATGATTAGACGTTGGACATACTACTATGTTTTCTCACAGCACTTACGGGAAGAACGTCTGAAATAGCAATTGGTGCTCGGAATTTTCCTTCTCAGCTTTATCATGGCATTTCTGTACTAAAATTTCAAAATGACACAAACTTATTAAATACCTTAACTCTCTTAATTCTTAAACTGCACAATTCCTCAAGAGGGAAAAATAGCCCGACAGGCATCTGAAGGCAGGGGACCAATGAAGCATCCATAATTTAAAGAGCAAATAGTGGAGAGAGCACAATAGGGCTTAGCAACTTGCTCACTGCCAGGACACGTGTGCATTCTTTAACACTCTCAGGATCACACATCCAAGAGAACCAAAAACAGGGTGAATTTATTGAGGACATGCAGTCAGCACAAGCCAGAATGCACACTTGGAAATCCTCCTTGTCAGGAATCTATCCTTAACTTGAGTGGCCTTGACTCCAATCCTCTGCAATCTGTTTAGGTCAGCCTCACCCCCACACTTGACTGATAAGAAATCCAAAAGGCCATATCCTGACTGAAAAATATAACAACACCTTGGGAGCATATGGTGTGCACATTGAAATCCCAAAAATTAATGGTGGAGGGCTTCCATTACAAATCAACAATCTCAGCTGGGAAGAGGAGGATATATCAGGAGACCTCAGAGAAGAAAGGAACAAATTCTAATCAGAGTAATTATAGAAGGTCTCTCCAGGGAAGCTCATTAGCAGTAACTTCCTCAACCTCTTTCTCCTAGAGGCTGAAGGTCTGCTCCCCTCATCACTGCGTGGATTCCAACTAGTTTGAGGCAGAGTTGTCATGGGTTGTTCAGTATGTGCCATCTCTAAGAGAAATGCAGAGAATAGCAACAGCTACTCAGCATTGGAGCTACTCAACATCCTTCAACCTCAGGAGTGTCTTTGACTCACTCCATCCATTAGGAGGTTCGCCGGGTACCTCTGCTCCTTCCGCCAAAAGCAGAACTTCCCAGTGGCCAAACATTTTAATTGTGGTTCCTGTTCCCATTTGGCACGTCCTCGTCTTGTATCATGATGAGGCCACCCTCGTGGTGGAGAAGCAACAATTTATGTTCTGTCTGGGTAGCCTCCGGAGTATTGATTTCTCTTTACGGGTAAAAAAAAAAATTCCCTTCCCTCCCCTCTTCTTCTATTTCCCACTCTGGCCTCTTGCTTATTCTCACCTGCCTAACACCTCCTCTTGGGTCCCCTCCTCCCTTCCATTCTCCTATGGTCCACTCCCCTCTCCTATCAGATTCCTTCCTCTCCAGCCCTTTACATTTCTCACCCACCTAGCTTCACCTATCACATTCTAGCTATCCTCCTTCCCTTCCCCACACCTTTTTATTCTGTTGTCTTCCCCCTTCCATTCCAGCCCTGAAGAAGGGTGTCTCATAAATGTGGCTTGATCTGTTGAGATCCCCCAGCATTTTATGTGTGTTGCTCTGGACTTACAGCATTGGCAGAATATCTCGTGTCCAAGAGGCAGCTGCTCAGATAAATTAGTTTCTATTTACGCTTGCCCTACAACAGAACGTAAGCCAACAGGACCACCATAGAACTTATTGCAGTGTGGACCAGAGATAAACAAGCTTGTGCCATTGCCCCAATGTTCTTGTCAGTCCTTCTTGCCACTATGTTGCACCACACCTCTGTCAAATTACCCACAGATGTGAAGCCTATTTTCAGAACTCACTGGAAATTGTTCTACAGCCACTATAAGCATTGTCAGCCATATCTCGATGGTCGAGCTGAAGTAAGTGGGCAACGCTTGCACTTGCACATGCACTGGGACCCAGCTCCAAACCCTTGCTGGCTCGCTCACTGAGGCTTACAGGGGGATTAGCCTTACAACCAGAGACATCTAGAAGACTTCTACCCACTGGAAAGCACAATACTCTTCTCATATCTCAAGAGTCAACTCTTGGCAAAGGCAGGGATCAATGATGATGTTTTCCAGTGCTTTAAATATGCCAGCAAAGCTCTTAGTTACAAAAAAATCAAAAACTCAACCCTGGAACAAAACTCCTGGTCTACTGGGCAACATTCATTCATTCCCTGTCTTCCTGTGTGCTTTTGAGACTTTGGCTACCAGCAGCAGACAGCTGAAGGCACAACGCTACCTCTAGAATACCGTCTAGTTCACTGGAATGCAAGTTAACTAATGTCAGTGCTCTGTCTCGGGCCAACGTCCTCAGCCACGTCAGGGTATGCTGTTCACATGCCTGACATGAGACCCCTGAAACAGCTTCTCCATTCTGGGCTCTGTCATGGGAAGAGATTAACAGGTGGATAAAGATGTACTTAAAGCCTCCTTGGAAGAAATGCAACAAACCCGCTGACTCCTGGGAATTTCTGTCTCACTAAAAGTGGCAGAACAACAGTTCAGATGGTATTGAGAGCCCTGGAAGCACACGGGAGCTCTATGTGGCTGCATAAATAACCCAGACAACCACCAGCCTGATTCAGGAGAATCTGTTGTTCCTACATTCATTCTATTGAGAGCATCCTGAGCAGTTGCATCACTGCCTGGTTCGGAAATTGCACCATCTCGGATCGCAAGATCCTGCAGCGGATAGTGAGGTCAGCCGAGAAGATCATCGGGGTCTCTCTTCCTGCCATTACAGACATTTACACCACACACTGCATCCATAAAACAAACAGCATTAAGAAGGACCTCACGCACCCCTCTTACAAATTCTTCCCCTCCTGCCATCTGGCAAAAGGCACCAAAGCATTCGAGCTCTCACAACCAGACTATGTAACAGTTTCTCCCCCCAAGCCATCAGACTCTTTAACACCCAGAGCCTGGATTGACACCAACCTACTGCCCTCTACTGTGCTTATTGTCTTGTTTATTATTTATTGTAATGCCTGCACTGTTTTCTGCACTTTATGAAGTCCTGGGTAGGTTTGTAGTCTAGTGTGGTATTTGTGCTGTTTCATGTAGCACCATGGTCCTGAAAAACATTATCTCGTTTTTACTGTGTATTGTATAAGCAGTTATGGTCAAAATGACAATAAAAAGTGACGACTTGATTTGACTTGATCAGCCACCCTGCAACCCCTCAAAAATGGACTATAAGCACATCATCCTCAGTGATGGGACATTTCCTAAGAAAACTTTCCCTGAATCCCAGTTTAGATCCAATACTTCCAAATGATGCTCCAGGAATGTTTTAATTCCTGAGCAGACATTCATTAGGATTCATGCACAGTTATGAAACTAGGGACCCTTATCCACTTTACCTACCAGACTCCAGTTAAATAGAGGTGAATAGATTCCTGGAGAATCAGAATTCTGGCTGTAGCTTGCAATGAAGAACTGAATTACAAAAGGCAAAAAGTAATTAAATTGCAGCCTGGGAAATTACTAGAAAGTGTGTGTCAGTCTTTCAAAACATTTTTAATGTTCTTGTTTTTAAAGTTGTTTCTGCCAGATGTTTGATGAAGTGTGCGTGGCCATTGCTCTGTTTCATAGCCTGATGCACTCCATAAACACAGGAGATTCTGCCCAAGCTGGAAATCCAGAGCAAAGCATACCCAAAATGCTGGAGGGCACCAGCAGCTCAGTTGACATTTCAGGCCGAGACCCTTCATCAGCATGATGCTCTCTTTCAGTCTAGGGGTCCTGACTCCTGCAAAAGGGGCCATTGTGTACATAAGTATACAGAAGTGTCTGCTGAAGTTAAGTACATCTCCTAGACATAACCCTGTGCCAGATATAGGGCATTAAATTGACCATGATCCACTTGGAGGATGAATTAAAATTAGACTTTTATTGCGTAGATATTGAATTTAAATTCCAAACATACACAAGTGTATTTGATAATTCTGTTCCCTTGCATGGAACACTGACACTTATGTCTCAGTGGAACGGAATGAATGTTACAAATGTTTATGGTCTACTTGGTTTCAAGATTGCATGAAAGTCACAAGATGTGAAAGAGAAAGTATTTATTTTTATGAAGGTCAAGAAGGGAAGGAATAAGTCAGATAGCACTAGAAGACGTGCCCAAAACTGAAGTACTGTAGTGTCGCCAATCGGAGATAAAGCGGGAAATGCTGGAAATTCTTAACAAGTCATGCGTCTTTAGCGGTGATGGAAACAAGGCTAATTTTCCAATTAATAATCTTTCATCAAGGTACACATAATTTTTAAATGTTGATATTACAGGGCAGTATTCCATTCATATATTTAAAATATTCTTTGTGATTGTAGATATTTATTGCAGAATGCCCAGTCTCTGAGACCTGCTCTTATAGCCGCAGTCTGCCCCAGGTAGGCTTTTGGTCAACGCGAAGAATCCAATGTTAGTGGTTGAGATTTGGTGATGGTAATTCTGCTAAATGTTAAGGGAAGGTAGTTTGGCTTTATGATACCAGAAATGTTCATTGTTTCAGGTATACATGGCTGAAACATTATGTGCCACTTATCATTCCAAGCCAGAAAGCTGCGTGCTTCATTACGGGAGTCTTGAACGTTCAGCTTGTACATTTCATTGAAACTGCAGAACTATTCCAACCTAGCCTGAAAAGCTGTCTTTCTTTCCTTTCTGCTGTGCAGCTCTGAACACAGGTCACACTTCATCGCCATCTGGACCCAAAGGAGGCTCTTCAGTCCTGTATTCTCTGCCAGCTTTTAGTGGGTCAATCCCACCAGTCCCATTTCATCACTCTCTCCCCACAATGTACAAATTATTCCCATTGAAGACACCACGCAATGAGCAATAGATCATAACGACTCTTTTCACTAAAAATAGATTTTCCTTTTGCTCAGAAATTTAAATCTGTTCCCTACTACCCCCACAGCTCCCCACCCATCTAGTCAGTGAACTATCTCCTAATGGGAATAGCATCCCTCTTGCTATTTTTCCTAAACCATTCACAGTCTGTGCAATGTCCTTAGAGAACAATCAGTTGTATTGTACAACTGACCAGGGCTGAATTTCTATACTATTAAACTATTAGAGAGAAAGTTTTGAGTAAAATGTTAGATCAGGAGTCACATACAGGGCCCAGGTAAACTTGCTTTAGACAAATAACCTCAGTACTAACAGCAAATGAAGAGCAAACCCCTCTGAGTATATTAATTCTCTTCTCTGCCCTAAATTTTGTAGCTTGTATCTTTAGCTCACCCCCATGATCACTGGGTATATTTAAGAGCAACAGGAAGGCTTATAATAGCTCACAGTGCTCTGATTCATGTAGGTGAAGTGGCAACATTCTCGTTTCTGAGCAGTAATAAGCCACTATGAGGCAAGAAATATTCTCTGGACATTCTGCAGCAATCTAGGCAGTGGAATTATCGGTCTTGACGTTACGGATGATTATGCTAATGTTACAATGAACAAGGTTCGCATTTATTCATGGAGCCCAGATGGCTGTGGAGACTTAATCGCTGAATTAATGCAAGGCAGCCGTCAATCAATTTTTGGTTATTGCGGAATTTAAGACCCGAAGACACAGGAGCAGAATTAGTTCCTTTGGCTCATTGAGTCTGCTCTGCCATTCCATCTTGGCCGATTTATTATCCCTCTCAATCCCATTCTCCTGCTTTCTTCCTGTAACCTTTGATGCCCTTACTAATCAAGAACCCATCAAACTCTACTTTAAATATACTCAGTGATTTGACCCCTACGGCCGTGTGTGGCGATGAATTCCAAAGATTCACCACCCTCTTACTAAAGAAATTCGTCCTCATCTCTGTTCTAAAGAGACATCTTTCTTTTCTGAGGCTGTGCCCTCTGGTCCTAGTCTCACCCACTGCAGGAAGCATCCTCTCCACATCCAGTCTATCTTGGTCTTTCAATATTCAATAGTTTTCAATGAGATCCTCTCTCATTTTTCTAAACTCCAATGAGTACAGGCCCATAGCCATTAAACAGTCCTTATACATTAAACCATTCATTCCTGGGGTTATTCTCATGATCCTCCTCTGGACCTTCTCCAATGCTACAACATTCTTTCTTAGATAAGGATGCCAAAAGTGCTCACAATACTCTAAGTGTGGTTCGACTAATGTTTTATAAAGCCTCAGCATTACGGTGACAAGTGGCATGCCACAGGGGCCAGTTGGGACCGCTTCTCCTCATGTTGTATGTCAATGATTTGGTTGAAGGAATTGAAGGCTTTGTGGCCAAGTTTGTGAATGATACGACGATAGGTGGAGGGGCAAGGAGTGTTGAGGAGGCAGTGTGTCTGCAGAAGGACTTACACAGATTGAGGGAAGAGGCAAATAGATGACAGATGGAATATAATGTAGGGAAGTACATGGTCACGCTGTTACAACACGTGCCCAACCATGCCATCTTCTGAGTTTTAGATGCTCTAACTCTCCGGAGTATGGATAGCTGGTCTGCCCCCTTTAACCACTCAGGACCAGACTGCTAATTGGCAATTATGTTGTGGGCGCCAAGAATTAGATATTTAAGGAGAACCTGAACAGAGCCCAGATGTTCAATCGTAAGCCCTACTAATGATATCATTGAGCGTTTGTTTTGTGCTTCGTTCTCAATCCAGTTGGTACTGTGTCTTCGATCCTTACTTCAGATGCTCCAGCATTTGGGACTGGAGTAACCATCCTCATCAAGGACTCTCGTCACAGTACAACTGAGCCGGTACGGACCCAATGGGGTATCAGAGTCTTTTGTCGGCTATGACCAGCCACAGCAAGAGGATTTCCAGACAGAGCCAGGAAATTCACGACCTCTGGGTAGCTGCTTGTTCACTTTCACAAGGAGGAAGCCAGAGTCACTTGAGAGAGCCAGTTGGTCTCTCTGCGGAGTCAGTCCATCTTCCAGCCCCGGAGAGATTTGACAGTGACCCAGGCTCCTGCCACAGCTTCCTCATTCAACACTCATTAGTGTTCAAACTCCAGCCATCCTGGTTCCCTTCAGAGTGTGGAAAGGTGGCCTTCATTATCTCTCTTCTGACTGGAAGATCCACGCATTGGGAATGAAGGTTGGTTTGCTCCTATTCGGAGGAATTCATGGCCAACATGAGGAAGGTGTTCCATCACCCCACCAAAGCCTGCCAAGCTTTGGACTGTCTAATAAAGATTAATCAAGGCAGATGGTCAAGGCCAACTATGCTATCGTGTTTCAAACCTTGGCCCTAGTGGCTGGAACGGAGAGGCCTTGGCCGCTCTATACTGCCACTGACTCCAAGGTGAACTGAAGGATGCCTTCACCTTGGGAGGGCCTGTGGAGGACTTAATGGATCTGATTGACCAATCCATTAACCTCAACAATTATCTGACAGACCATAAGTAGTATTACATCAAGAGGTCGAAGGGGGCTAGCCCGAACCCGGCCTCAGTGCGTCATAATTCTATCCCCTGATCTGGGACAGTTACCGGCCCATCTCCTGCTCGGGATCCTGTCGAGCCTGTGCAAATGGGCCACACAACAATCTCTGCCGAGGAGAAGATCCGGTGTCGGTGTCGAGGTTACTGCTATTACTGCAGGGGAGCAGGTCATTGGTGTGCCGAATGTCCAAAGTTGCAGCTGTTGAGAGAACTGTTAAGACAGGAGGACTGTGGCAGTAGCAGCCACTACCCCCAACCTACAGATTTTGGTGTCATGCTGAAGGCAGAGATCTGCTGCTATCTCTTACGGTCTTATGGTTAACATATGAAGAGCATTTGATGTACTCGCTGGAGTTTAAAAGAATGAGGAGGGATCTCATTGAAACCTATCAAATATTGAAATGCCTCGACAGAGCGGATGTGGAGAGGATGTTTCCTGTAGTGGGGGAATCTAGTGTAACGCTCAGCTATATTGGCTCGTATTTATCCAGGGGAACCCCCGTCCGCTGCCCACCTTGTCTCACGGTTATGTCGGTTGCTGTACAACTGCCACCTGATTCAGCTTCAAACATCAATCATCAGCCAGCGCACAATGGACGTTTTACCAATTACACTTTATAGATATTACTAAGTCTATGAGATTAATAGAAGTTCAATACAAAAAAGGAATGGAAAAAGCGCCAGACTTATCAAAGTTCAATTTCTTCGTGCGCACGTTGGAGCTTGGGGACCTCTTCGGGACCACAGACCCCTTCGACTCGCAGCTCGGGACCACGTGGAGTGATCGATCTGAGTTTTCCCCCATATCTGTCATCCTCACGGTCTCTCCTCCAACTCCCCGCCAAAAGCCCCTGGTTCCCAGCCATATGAGACAGCATATTACCAGAAAGAATAACATGGACACCCATTGGTTCACAGTACTCTGCTATCTGTTACAACCCAAGCAAAGTGCTAGCTAGAGACTTCCTCAGCATTTAACATAACATAGAAGCCATTTTAATTACCATACACAGTAACATAAAAGAAGAAACCCCTTACACTAGGATCAGAGGGCACAGACTCAGAACTGAGAGATGTTCATTTAGAACAGAAATGAGGAAACATGTATTTAGCCAGTAGGTGGTCAATTTGTAGAATTCTTTGCCACATATTGAAGGCAGAAGTTAATAAGTTCTTGATTATTCAGGGTGTTTAAAGTTATGAGGAGAAGGCAGGAGATTGGGGCTGAGAGGGAAAATAAATCAGCCATGATGGAATAGCAGAACAGACTCAATGGGCTGAATGGCCTAATTCTGCTCCTGGGTCCTCTGGTCTTGTCTCTACTGTAATACCATGGGCTCTTACCTTGTTAAGTAACCTCATGCGCACCACCTTGTCAACAGCCTTCTAAAAATCCAAGAAAACCACATCCACTGACTTTGCTCTATCTATCCCACCTGTTACTTCCTGAAAGAATTCCAACTGATTTGTCAGGCAAGATTTCCCCTAAGGGAAACCATGCTGACTTTGGCCTATTTTATCATCTACCTCCAAGTACTCCAAAACCTCGTCCTTATTAATGGACTCTAACAACTTGCCAACCACTGAAGCCAGGCTAACTGGTTTATAGTTTCCTGTCTTTTGCCTTCCTCCCTGCTGAAAGAGTGGATTGAAATTTGCAAATTGCTAGTACTCTGTAAACATTCCAGAATCTAATGATTCTTAAAAGATCACTGCTAATGCCTCCACAAACTCTTCAGCCACTTCCTTCAGAATCCTGGGGTGCAGTTGATCTAGTCCAAGTGACTTATCTACCTTCAGACCTTTCAACCTCCCAAGAACCTTCTCCTTAGTAATAGCAACTACACTCACTTCTGACTGACACGCTTGAATTTCTGGCATACTGCTGCTGTCTTCCACAGCAATGCCTGACACAAACTACATATTCATTTCATTGCCATTTCTTTGTCCCCCATTACTTCCCCTCCAGCATCATTTTCCAGCCATTCATATTCACTCTCACCTCTTTTTTACTCTTTATATATCTGAAATCCTCTGATTTTTTGCTATATTATACTGTATGCCCTCTCTTTTGCTTTAATGCTGTCTTTGCTTCCCTTAAGGAGTTTGTCGTTAGTACTGAAGTGTGTTTGTGTTGGGAGTGTATGTGTGTAAGGAGTTTGTGTAGTGGTGCTGATGTAAAAATCTCAGCCAGCACCATACTGAATTGCAGAATAGACACAAGAGGCTGGCTGGCTTACACCTGATTCTGTTTATGATGTTCGGATGTTTCAGATTCAGATATCATAACAATTACAGCCATTACCATCAGTAGCCTTGACTACTTAAATTAGATTTCTAATTGGGTGTACCTTAAAAACCTAAAGCAAAGCTTGCCCGCTTGTGTCATTTTTTCTTGAGCTTTGTAGAATAAAAACAATTGGATACAGATGTCTTGAAGAAATCGCTTTCTTTATGAAAGATATCACTTTTGAATGTGCAGTATGAATTTTCCAACTAAAATACCAGGAAACAAGACTCACAGCTTTCACTTGCGGCCTGGAAAGACATTGTACAGGAAGGAGTGGTTTTATTTAACTACCTCTACAAGAATGTGTTGCGAAGCCTTGCATTAAATCACCGGGTTACATGATAGTGTAGTGGCAAGCAACCGGGTTCAATGCCTGCCGCTGTTTGTACCTTCTCCCTGTGACCACGTGGGTTACCGCTGGGTCTTCCGCTTTCCTCCCACAGTCTGGTGGTCGGTTATTTGGTCATTGTAAATTGTCCCGTGATTAGGCCACAGCTAAATCCGACCTCACAGGCCCAGAAGGGCCTACTATATCTCAATAAATAAATAATGATGATATATAGATGACATTCCAGAGAATTGCTGGGAGCTTTGAGATCGGCTGCAAATATACTCGAGATTCCATTGCAAGCTCTTCGAAAATGCAGTAAAAATAACATAAGAATATTCAATGCCAACATTATAAAACACTTAAAAAAGAACAATGGCCAGGTGCTGATAAATGAGATTGTGCACTTGCTGGTTGATTTGAACATTGTCAGCCAAAGGGCCTTTTTCTATGCTATATGACACTATGACTTACTAATACAAAATGTACTCTACATACAACACACATCAAAGTTGCTGGTGAATGAAGCAGGCCAGGCAGCATCTCTAGGGAGAGGTACAGTTGACGTTTCGGGCAGAGACCCTTAGTCAGGACTAACTGAAGGAAGAGCTAGTAAGAGATTTGAAAGTGGGAGGGGGAGGGGGAGATCCAAAATGATAGGAGAAGACAGGAGGGGGAGGGATGGGGCCAAGAACTGGACAGGTGATTGGCAAAGGGGATATGAGAGGATCATTGGACAGGAGTCCCAGGGAGAAAGAAAGGGGGAGGGGGGGAAATAACCCAGAGGATGGGCAAGGGGGAAAAAACTTACTGGACATTGATTATGTATTGCACTATCATTTTTTAGTTATTGCATCAAATTACGTGCCAGGCAGTTCTAGTATCAAGACATTCACTTAGACAAGTTGGGAAGTGCTGGCTGTTGACATTGAGGATATTATTCTCGTCTAACGCCAGACCTTGATGAAGGCCGTGGAGTGAGGGAAATCTGCTTGTAAAAGGACTGAGAGTGCAGGAAGGACAGCCTGCTTTCTCAGAAAAGTCAGCAGGCTCAGTTTAAATTCAAAATGTGGCTAGGAGTGTGGTGTATAGCACCCAACCCTAACTGATCCTTGAGGAGGTGATGGCAAGCCATATTCTTTAATTGATGCAGAACATGTAGAGCATTAAAACCCAGTCAGGCCCTTTGGCCCACTATGTTGTATCAACCTTTTATCCTAGCCTAAGATCAATCTAACCCTTCCCTCCTACACAGCCCTCCATTTTTCTATCAGCCATATAGCTCTCTAAGTTTTTTAAACTCCCCTAATGTATTTGACTCTACCATCAATCTCCAGCAGGGCTTTCAACATACCCACCACTCTCTGTGTGAAAAAAATACCCTTGACATCCCCCCATACTTTCCTACAATCACCTTATACCCTTTTGGTATTAGCCATTTCCACCCTAGGAAAAGGTCTCTGGCTATTCACTCAAACTGAGCCTTTTATCAACCTGTACACGTTTATCAAGTCACCCCTCATCCTTCTTCTCTCCAAAGAGAAAAGCCCTACCTCACTCAACCTATCCCCGTAAGACGTGCTCCCTGTTCCAGGTGGCATCCTGGTAAATCTCCTCTGCACCCACTCTAAAGCTTTCACATCCTTCCTCCAATGAGGCGACCAGAATAGAGCACAATATTCCAACCATGGTCTAACCAGTACCTCACGGCTCTTGGAATCCATAGCATCGGCTTTGTGGTGAATGCTATTGGATAAAGAGTTGTAGACTGGTAGACTCGTAACTTGTAGTAATGAAATAAATTCTTTTAAAAAATGCAAGTGGAATATTTAGTCAGTATCTTGCACTGGGAATTTCCAAGGAAATCTTTGATTCAACTCCCATAAATCTGTAGAACGATGCACAGAAACATGGTGGTCATACTGGTTACACCCTGTAAATGGGGTCTCCTCCATTTTCCCACTAATTATATTACAGCAGACTAGGAAAAGTAGGGAGGATATTTCAACTGTTAGATCCGGATGCCACATCATGACTCACGATTGCTTAATGTCATTTCCCGTACACAAGTGTAAAGGAGAATGAAATCATTGTTACTCGGGATCCAATGCAGATAAAAGACACAATTAGATAAAGTAAATAATAAAAAGAAACAATAAATATAAATATATAACATATACATAGCTTGACTGTGTGTCCATAAAGTAACACTAGGCACTTGTCTATACATAAGCTGGCTGAGAGGAAATTATGAAGCAGTAGAGATTAGGGGTATGGAGGGGTGGGTTAGCTGGTGGAGGTGCTGATCTGACTTACTGCTAGGGGAAAGTAACTGTTTTTGAGTCTGGTAGCCCTGGCGTGGATGCTATGTAGCCTCCTCTCTGATGGGAGTGGCAGAAATGGTCCATGAGCAGGGTGGCTGTGATCCTTCTTGATGTTACTGCCCCTTCTCTGGGACCTTTCTGTATATACCTCCTTTCATTGCTAAAATTTTTTTTAAAAATGGGTTTGTTGGCACCTTCCTTCATACCTGAGCAAACAAAACAAGGCAACAAACAAAGTGGGGCAGTTAGTGAAGCTACTGACAATAGTTGGCTTTTTATATAAACAAAAATTTTAATATAAACAAAATCGGACAAAATGTGACATTGGCAGAATGACTAAGAACTTGGTTACTAAGAGATATTTTTAGAGATTCCAATGCAGGAAGAGTGATGGAGTGCCAGAAGTTCAAGTACATAATTCCACAACCTAGGAGCTGGTCAGTTGAAGGTACTACAAATGTGATGTGCAAAGGCAATAGAGAAGGATTCCTCCCCACAGATGCTGCCCGACCTGCTGAGTTCCTCCAGCATTTTGTGTGTGTTACTAGATAAGGATAAAGCTGGAGAATGCAGTTTTCTAGGTGGACTGAATGCTTGAAGAAAGAATCTGACCACAGAGAATTGAAAATAAAGCCAAGGATGTTAAACCTTAGGGGTTAGTAGATCAGATGCAATTGAGATCACTAGGAAGGTGAGTGATTCAAGTGTCACAAGGTGATGAGGTGCCACCTCAGTATACTGCTTCCCTCCTATTACTTTCATCTGTCTGCCTATAAAGTGTCACTTAAATGTCTCTAATATATCTGCCTCCACTACTACCCCAGAAGCTACTTTCTACATACCCCGCTATACTTCCCTCTAATCGCCTGAAAATAATAATCATGAGGAAGTCTGCAGATGCTGGAAATCCAAAGCAACTCTGCAGGTCAGGCAGCATCTATTGAATTGGACAAGTAGTCATTGTTTTGGGCCAAGACTCTTCTTCAAGATAAACAAGAGAAAACCTACAGATGCTGGAAATCCGAGCAACACACACAAAATGGTGGAGGAACTCAGCAGGCCAGGCAGCATCTAGGGAAAGAGTACAGTCGACATCTTGGCCCAAAACCCTTCGGCAGGACTGGAGAGAAAAAGCTAAGGAGTAGATTTAAAAGGTGGGGGGAGGGGAGAGAGAAACACACAAAGTGATAGGTGAAACCTGGAGGGGGAAGGATGAAGTAAGGAGCTGGGATTGGTGAAAGAGACAGAATGCCATGGAAGAAAGAAAAGGGGGAGGAGCACCAGAGTAGGTGATGGGCGAGCAAGAAGGTAAGGTGAGAGAGGGAAAAGGGGATGGGAAATGGTGAAGGGGAGGGGATGGTGGGCATTATTGGAAGTTTGAGAAATCTCCAGTGTAATGCCCTCTCATATTAATCAAAAAAAAGGTGCTAGCTGTCCACTCTATCAATGCCTCTTGTCATCATGTGTTCTTATAAAAATCACAAGCCATGGCAATTGGGCAGGTTCATAGGACAGGTCATCCCTTTCTAAATTCTTCTAACTTTATGTGGCAGTTTAGTACAACTTTGGATAATCTAGCAGAAATAAATCCTGTCTGGTAAAAATGTGGTCATGGAATATGGAGACAGAGCATAAATTTCCTAATGTTGGAACAATCAGCACAATGATTGCTGTTGTATTTTTCAGCCCTTTTTTCTGCAAGTGCTTTTTGTTTCCTCCTTTACAAGTGCATTAAGACTTGGAAGCCAATTACTCTTTTTTTTCATTGCACACACATGCCTTTAATATTTTTCCATCTACATTTACATCATGAATCACAGACATCACAGTAATTTTAACAATGAATAGGTTAATTAAGTGAAAGAGATAGCATGGATGACTTCCCATCTCAACGAAGCTGAAATATGTAGTGCATATTTCTGTCAGCAGAACCATGTATTCCTACTTAGTGTAAGTTGAAACATCTGAAATGTTATTTTTGATCTTCTTCGCTGTGAACTGTCTTGTAGGCAGTGAAATTGCTATTACTGCCAGCAGTATAAACCATGATCTCATTTGTGTGGTTTAGTCTGCCAAATTAGAAGAAAAACTGAATCACTTACAAACAGCAGTTTTTCAGATTGCTGTTGAAGAAAAATCTTTAAAAATTCCATACATGGACAAAATTAGTTTGCTGAAAATTTGAACCAGAATATGGGCAAAGAAGTTGGATGTCTTTAATGTGGTCAGTAGGATTGTGCTCACCAGCAGCTGGCAGTCCGATAGGGCAATGCTGGCCAATTCACATTCCACGTCCAGGATGTCTTGAACTTCCACTTACGTGCATTGGAAACGTGGATACCTGAGACATTCTCAAGGGCAAATACAGGGACACCTGACCTGTCACTCCTCCTCTGGGCTCACTTCTATGCTTGTTACAGCAGAGGTGACCACAGGCTGAGATCTTGGCTTCCTACGAAGTTTTGGAACAACAATGAAGTTTTGGAACAATTGTACACAGAGCACGAGGTCCTTTTACATTACACTGGAGCTTGCTTCCAGTAATTAGCCAGAAAGGTAATCATTTTGAGCTTCTAATAAATAAATCTATTTTATAGACTTGGCTGCAGATTGTTCATTAAGCAAGTCTGCCCTTGACTTTGCCCATTGGAATCCTGATATGTCTGGAAGAAAACTTGGTTATCTGTGTGACTGGTACCCAGGGCTGAAGGCCAGGAGGTGGTGTGTGTGTGTGTGTGTGTGTGTGTGTGTGTGTGTGTGTGTGTGTATGTGTGTGTGTGTGTGTGTGTGTGTGTGTGTGTGTGATGGAAAAGGGGCATGCTTTGCTATTTTTTGTTTGTGACCTAAATGACTTTGATCATCGATTGATTGTTGGTACCAGATGGAGTGGTTTGAGGATCTCAGACATTTCCGATCTCCTGGCATTTTCACTCACACAGCAGTCTCTAAAGTTTGCAAAGAACTGTGCAAAAAAAAAGCCCCAAAAGACATCCACTGAGCAGCAGTTCTGAGGGCAAAAACACCTTGTTAATGAGAGAGGTCAGAGCAGAAAGCCCAGACTGGTTCACACTGACAGGAAGACGACAGCAGCTCAACTACTCGTTATAACAGGGATGTGCAGAAGGGCATTTCTGAACAGACAACACATGCTTTATTGTTTCTGCCTGGAGTCTGTCTTGCCTGCCACAGGACTTCCTCACCATGCCTGGGTCAGGTATTTCAATTTAGGCCTATTATTTAAACAGGAGGTTCCCATTGAAAGCCAATATGATGTAGGATCTCCCGGCACAGCACAATCAGAATCAGGCTTAATATCACTGACATATGTTGTGCAATTCGTTGTTTTGTGGCAGCAGTACAATGCAATACAATAAAAAATTATAAATTGCAATAAGGAATATATATTAAAAATTAAATTAAATTAACAGTGCAAAAGGTGTGGTTCAAAAACGGTGAGGTTCATGGGTTGGTTCATAGTCCATTCAAAACTCTGATGGTGGAGGGGAAGAAGTTGTTCCTAAATTCCCAGAGATTTGGCACTTCTCACATGATTCTTGACATTGCTTTCTGCTATTTTGACCATGTATCCTTGCATGTCATGCGTATAGGAGCTGTACGCGTTGCCACCTTAACACATTTCCACATACTACATATTATTTCTAGACCATTAGTATTTTGAACACAGAATAAAGTGTTGTCTTTTAAAATTATCTCTTAAACAATCCAAAAAGCTGAAGCAAATAGCTGCAATCCAAGTGTTTATTTATTTTATTCTGTTCCAAATGCTGAAAATGTATGGTATGTTTTGTGTATTTTGCATAATCTATAGTTTTTTTTGCATGAAGTTTTTTTTGTGTTAGTTTATTGACTTCTATTTTTTCCACCTATTAGCAGTTTACATATTCCTTATTCCAATATAAGGGCTGCTCTCACTGTTTAGCTTGGAAAACATTGAAAACTGATGCTCCCAGAGCACTCTAGTGATGACTGCATGCACCAAAATAATGTGGTAAAATATCGACAAAAAACAAGAGAAAATCTGCAGATACTGGAAATCTGAGCAACACACACAAAATGCTGGAGGAACTCAGCAGGCCAGGCAGCATCTATGGGAAAAAGTACAGACGACTTTTCCATCACCTGTACTCTTCTCCATAGATGCTGCCTGGCCTGCTGAGTTCCTCCTGCATCTTGTGTGTGTGGCTAAAATATCGGCAATGTGCTCTGCATTGATAATATTATGAGGGACAGAATTAAATACCACCAAATCTTAGTTACAATAAATGTTCCTCAATAATTATCAAGTTCTTTTTTAAATACGTTTTTAATTGAGTAAAAGACAGCAAGTCACAGATAGACTTTAACAAAGTAACGCAGCTGCATGCATTCCTGTTTTGCTTGCTTTTTCTGTTAAATATTGCTCTTGGGTGTAATACAAAATTAAGGTTTTTTCATATTTATTTTTATTCTCTTAAAGGATTTGGGCTTCACTGACTATATGAGGATTAACTGTTCATCCCTAATTTCCCATGAGAGTGTACCAATGAGTCATATTGTTAAACTACTCCTCTCCTTGTGGTAATGATGCTCCTGCGGAACTATTGGAAAGGGTGCGGTGACATTCTGACACAACTAAATGACTTGCTGAACAATTTCTGGGACCATATAAAAGTTAACCATATCGCAATAAGTCTGGAACCTCAAACAGACTAGACAAAGAAAGCAGGCAGATTTCCTTATTTAGAGTACGTTCCTGAACTGGTTGGGTTTGTATGATAATCTAATAATTACATTGTCATCATTACTGATATTCAGGGGCCTGGGGAGAAATTTAAATTTATCTGCATGTTGGACAGAGATATAGGAAGTCATGTCAACACATGACATGTACTGAAATAAAGAATAGTGCATTCACCATTCCAACAAATTGTGGAGCTATTTTTAATACATCCTTAAAAACTTGTTATCACTGACAATGCCGTCCACCCTCAGCCCTCGAGAAAATGGTGATGAGCTGCTGTTTTGAACTACTACAGTCATCTGGTGAGAAGTGGGGATGGATTTTCACAATTTAGACCCAGCAATGATAAGCATAGAATGTAGAACAGGACAGTAAATACAAGGTCCTTCAGCCCACAATATTGTGCCAACTTTTTAACCTATTCTAACATCAATCTAAAACTTTCCTCCCATTTTTTGCACCCATATGCCTATCTAAGAATACCTTAAATGTCCCGAATGTATCTGCCTCTACCACCCCACCCCCCACCCCCGGCATACCTCCTATACTTTCTTCCAATCACCTTACAATTACAGGACCATAAGACATAGGAACAGAATTAGGCCATCTGGCCCATCAGCTCTGCACTGCCATTCAATCATGGCTGATCCCCTTTTTTTTAATCTCCTCGTCAACCCCAGTTCCCAGACTTCTCCCCATACCCTTTGGTGCCATGTCCAATCAAGAACCTATGAATCTCTGCCGTAAAAACACACAACGACCTGGCCTCCACAACTGCATGCAGCAACAAATTCCACAAACTCACCACCCTCTGGCTAAAGAAATTTCCCCGTATCTCTGTTTTGAAAGGGCGTCCCTCTATCCTGAGGCTGTGCCTTCTTGTTCTAGACTCTCCCACCATGGGAAACATCCTTTCCACATCTACTCTGTCTAGGCCTTTCAATATTTGAAAGGTTTCAATGAGATCCCCCTCATCCTTCTGAATTCCAGCGATTACAGATCCGGAGTCATCCAACATTCCTCGTATAATAACCCTTTCATTCCTGGAATCATCCTTATGAACCTCCTCTGGACCCTCTCCAATACCAGCACTTCTTTTCTGAGATGAGGGGCCCAAAACTGTTCACAATACTCAAGGTGAGGGCTCACCAGTGCCTTACAAAGCCTCAGCATCATATTGTTGCTCTTGCATTCTAGACCTGTTGAAATTAATGCTAATATGGCATTTGCCTTCATCAATATCGACTCAACCTGCAAGCTAACCTTCAGGGTGTTCTGCACAAGGATTCTTAAGTCCCTTTATATCCCAGATTTTTGGATTTTCTCCCCGTTTAGAAAACAGTCCGCACATTTATTTCCACTACCAAAGTGCATGACCATGCATTTTCCAACATTGTATTTCATTTTCCACTCCCTTGCCCATTCTCCGAATCTGTCTAAGTCCTTTTGCATCCTACCTGGTTCCTCAATACTACCTGCCCCTCACCAATCTTCGTATCATCTGCAAACTTGGCAACAAAGCCATCTATTCCACTATCTAAATCATTGATGTACTGCATAAAAAGAAGTGGTCCTAACACTGACCCTTACAGAACACCACTAGTCACTGGCAGCCAACCAGCAGAGGGTCGTTTTATTCCCACTCGCTGCCTCCTACCAATCCACTAGTGCTCTAACTACGTTAGTAGCTTTCCTGTAATACCATGGGCCCTTAACTTGGTAAGCAGCCTCATGTGTGATACCTTGTCAAAGGCCTTCTGAAAGTCCAGATATACAACATCCACTACATCCCCTTTATCTTGTAACCTCCTCAAAGAATTCCAATAGGTTTTTCAGGCAGGATTTTCCCTGAAGGAAACTATGCTGAATTTGTACAATCTTGTCCTGTGTCACCAAGAACTCCATCACCTCATCCTTAAGAATTGACTCCAACATCTTCCCAACCACTGAGGTCAGGCTAACTGGCCTATAATTTCCTTTCTGCTGCCTTTCTCCTTTCTTAGAGAGTGGAGTGACATTTGCAATTTTCCAGTCCTCTGGCACCAGGCCACAGTTTAAGAATAAGGGGTAGGCCATTTAGGACGAAGTTGAGGAAAAACTTTTTCACCCAGAGAGTGGTAGATATGTGGAATGCTCTGCCCCAGAGGCAGTGGAGGCCAAGTCTCTGGATGTTTTCGAGAAAGAGGTGGATAGAGCTCTTAAAGATAGCAGAATCAAAGGTTATGGGGATAAGACGGGAACTGGATCCTGATTGTGGATGATCAGCCATGATCACAGTGAATGGTGGTGCTGGCTCGAAGGGCCGAATGGCCTACTCCTGCACCTATTGTCTATTGTCTATTGTCTATTGTCAATTGTCCTGCTTCATTTTCTAGTGGTCCTATATCCACTCTTATTCCTCTTTTATTTTTAACATACTTGAAAAATCTTTTACTATCCACTTTGATATTATTTGTTAGCTTGCTTTCATATTTCATCTTTTCCCTTCTAATGATTTTTTTAGTTGCTCCCTGTACTTTTTAAAAACTTCCCAATCCTCTGTCTTCCCACTAATTTTTGCTTTGTTGTATGCCCTTTCTTTTGTTTTTACAATAGTTTTAACTTCCCTTCTCAGCCATGGTTACATTCTTTTACCAGTTTCTTCATTTTTGGAATACACATGCCCTGCACCTTCCTCATTTTTCCCAGAAACACACACCATTGCTGCTCTGCTTACATCCCTGCCAGCAGCTCCTTCCAATTTGCTTTGGCCAACTCCTCTCTCATACCACTGTAATTTCCCTTACTCCACTGAAATACTGCTACATCAGACTTTACTTCCTCCCTATCAAATTTAAAGTTGAACACAATCATTTTGCAATCACTGGTTCCTAAGGGTTCTTTTACCTTCAGCTCCCTAACTGCCTCCGGTTCATTACATAACACCCAGTCCAGTATAGCTGATCCCCTAGTAGGCTCAACGACAAACTGCTCTAAAAAGCCATCTCTTAAGCATTCAACAAAATCACTCTATTGAGATGCATTACCAACCTAATTTTCCCTATCGACCTGCATGTTAAAATCTCCCATGACTACCATAATATTGTCCTTTTGACTCGCCTTTTCTATTTCCTGTTGTAATCTGTGGTCCACCTCCCAGCCACTTTTGGGAGGCCTGTATATAACGGCGATCAATGTCCTTTTACTCTTGCAGTTTCATAACTCAACTCACAAGGATTCAACATCTTCCAATCCTATGTCACATCTTTCTACTGATTTGATGCCATTCTTTACCAGTAGAGCCACACCAACCCCTCTGCCTACCTTCCTATCCCTGCAATACAATGTGTAACCTTGGACATTCAGCTCCCAACTACGACCATCCTTCAGCCACGATTCAGTGATGGCCACAACATCATACTTGACAATCTGTAATATTGCAGCAAGATCTTCCACCTTATTTCTTATATTACGCACATTTAGATACAACATCTTAAGTACCGTACTTGCTATCCTTTCTGATTTTGCATCCCTAATGATTTGATACTCAGCCTGCTGGCTGCAACTAAGTCCGATCACCTGCCTGCCTTCTGACAATCTGACTACATGCTACCTTTGCTTTTTTACCATCCATCCTATCGTGAGTCCCTTCACTCCAGTTCCCATCCCTCTGCCAAGTTAGTTTAAACCCTCCCCAACAGCTCTAACAAACCTGCCCACGAAAATATTGGTCCCTCTCGGGTCCAGTGCAATCAATCACTTTTGAACAGGTCATACCTTCCCCCAGAAGAGATCCCAATTACCTAAGAGCCTGAAGCCCTGCCTCCTGTACCAGCTTCTCAGCCATGCGTTTACCTGCCAAATCATCCTGTTTCTGCCCTTACTACCGTGTGACACAGGCAGCAATCCAGAAATTGCTACCCGGGAGGTCTTGCTTCTCAGCAGGAAATTATGCCCTCTCATATCACTCATTGCCACCCTGGGAAAAAGATGCTGACTGTCCACTTTTATAATATTAAACACTTCCATCAAGTCACTTCCCAAAGAGAAAAACCCCAGCTCGATTGAGATTGGAATTGGTATAAAGCACGATCCAATCTAGGTTTGCGTGACTTGGAGGGGAATCTGCAGGTGATAGTGTTCCCATGCAGCTGCTGCCCTTTCTTGCTGGGAGAGACCATGGATTTAAGAGATGCTGTTAGAGTAGCCTGGATGAGTATCTGCTGTGCTGTTTTGTAAATGGTACTCAATATAGGCAACTGCAGTAATGGCATGTTTAGTGTCTCTTTGGCCTAGGCAGCGTCAAGTTCCTTGAGAGGTGTTGGAACTGCACTCATCCAGGCTAACATATGGCCATCACCCTCCTGATTGCACAACATTGGTGTTGCAAAGGCCTTGGGATGTTAGGAAGTAAGTCACTCACCTTAGGATATTTTACCTCTGACTGGTTCATAAAAGTGCCTGGCTGTGACCATCTTCAACAAGAAAGAATTTGTTTATTTATTCATTTACTTAATTACTTATTTATCTCTTACATCCAAGGGAGTAAAAATCTTTATGTTGCATCTCCATCGCAATATACAAGCAATAAGGAAGGGTAACGTGGGAGGATATTGCCCAAACACTAGGATTGTATATATAGTTGTTTTGTATACATGTATGTACAGTCAGATACAATGTACAGTCAGATATGTAAACAGGTCAATGTGTATTGATCAATCTGATGGCCTGGTGAAAGAACCTGTGGTCCTGGCCTTAATGCTGGGGTTCGGTAGCAGCTGAAACAGTTTGGGGTTGGACTCCCCGGGTCCCTCCAGGCGCTTTTTAGGCACCTGCTGCTGTAAATGTCCTGAATAGAGGAAAGTTCACATCCACGGATGCACTGGGCTGTCCACACCACTCTCTGCAGTGCCCTGCGATTGAGGACAGTACAGTTCCCGTACCAGGCAATGACACAGCCAGTCAGGAGGCTCTCAATGGTGCCCCTGTGGAAAGTGCTGAGGATCTGGGAACCCATGCTGAACTCCTAGAACCACCTACTCTCAATATTTAATAGGTTCCTAAAATTGAATTTCTAGTCAACTGGTGACCCCAGATAATTGAAGGTGGGGACAAGGAAGCTGCAGTACCGTTAAATATTAAGAGTAGGCGGTTATATTCATTCTTGTTGGAGATGGTCATGTCCAGGCACTTTTTTTGCATTGGCATTGCTTGGCACATCCACTAGTGCTTGAATATGTCATGCTGGATGTGGGCATTGGCTGTTTTGTTTGCTGAGGAGTTATAGATAAAATTGAACATAGTGCGATAGCCTACAAGCATCTGTGTCAACTATCCCCAATCTCTTCAATGTTAACTGGAACAAGGCGGAGAGGTGTCGGTGAAGTGGGTAACGGAAAATGGCAGACTAGAGAAAGCTATTTCTCTCAGAGAAAAAATGGCAGACTAGAAGCAGCTATTAAGACGCTGGCTAATAACAGGCAAATACAACAGCAGCAAAGGATAACACACATACAAAATGCTGGAGGAACTCAGCAGGTCAGGCAACATTATGCAAACAAATAAAGAGCCAAAGTTTTGGGCCGAGACTTTCATCAGGACCTCCAGGTGGACGCTGGATTTCCAGCATATGCAGGATGTCTTGTGTTTATGAGCAGCAATGGGTATCAACCTTTTGGGATGGGTCCCCCTTTCTAACCAGGCTATAGTCACCTGAATCCACAGCAACTTCCTGCTAATTTTAGTGAAGTGTTTGTGTGATCAACCAGTGGCCAAAGAGGGAGAGAGGGCAGCACATCTGTTCGTACAGGCAGCAGATTCTTCCTCAGAACTTGTTGTGACAATTCTTTGAGGATGTAATAAAACTCATTGATGAAGGTAAAGCAGTGGATGTAGTGTATATGGATTTCATAGAACATAGGACATAGAATAGTACAGCACAGTACAGGCCCTTCGGCCCACAATGTTGTGCCGACCCTCAAACCCTGCCTTCCATATAACCCCCCACCTCAAATTCCTCCATATACCTGTCTAGTAGTCTCTTAAACTTCACTAGTGTATCTGCCTCCACCACTGACTCAGGCAGTGCATTCCACGCACCAACCACTCTCTGAGTAATAAACCTTCCTCTAATATCCCCCTTGAACTTCCCACCCCTTACCTTAAAGCCATGTCCTTTTGTATTGAGCAGTGGTGCCCTGGGGAAGAGGCGCTGGCTATCCACTCTATCTATTCCTCTTATTATCTTGTACACCCCTATCATGTCTCCTCTCATCCTCCTTCTCTCCAAAGAGTAAAGCCCTAGCTCCCTTAATCTCTGATCATAATGCATACTCTCTAAACCAGGCAGCATCCTGGTAAATCTCTTCTGTACCCTTTCCAATGCTTCCACATCCTTCCTATAGTGAGGTGACCAGAACTGGACACAGTACTCCAAGTGTGGCCTAACCAGAGCTTTATAGAGCTGTATCATTACATCGCGACTCTTAAACTCTATCCCTCGACTTCTGTTATGAACATCTGTTCATACAGGCAGCAGATTCTTCCTCAGAACTTGTTGTGACAATTCTTTGAGGATGTAATAAAACTCATTGATGAAGGTAAAGCAGTGGATGTAGTGTATATGGATTTCAGTAAGGCATTTGATAAGGTTCCCCATGCCAGGCTCATTCAGAAAGTAAGGAGGCATGAGATCCAAGGAGACCTTGCTTTGTGGATCCAGAATTGGCTTGCCAACAGAAGGCAAAGGTAGATGATTCGTATTCTGCATAGAGGATGGTGACCAGTAATGTTCTGCAGAGATCTGATCAGGGACCCCTCCTCTTTGTGATTTTCATAAATAACCCAGGTGAAGTAGAAGGGTAGGTTAGAATGTTATTGATGACACAAAAGTTGGGGTGTTGTGGATAGACTGGAGGGGTGTCAGAGGCTACAGCGGGTCAACAATAGGATGCAGAACTGGGCTGAGAAGTGGCAGATGGAGTTCAACCTAGAAAGGTGTGAAGTGGTTCATTTCGGTAGGTCAAATTTGAAGACAGAATATAATATTAATGACAAGAGACTTGGCAGTGCGAAGGATTAGCAAGATCTCGGGGTCCGTGTCCAAAGGACACTTAAAGCTGCTGTGCAGGTTGACAGTCTTATTAAGAAAGTGTATGGAGTGATGGCTTTCATCGACCATGGGATAGGAAATGTTAAAGCTATATAAGGCCTTAGTTAGACCCCACTCAGAGTACTGTGTTTAGTTCTGGTCACCTCACGAGAGGAAGGATGTGGAAACTATAGAAAGGGTGTAGAGGAGATTTATAAGGTTGTTGTCCGGATTGGCGAGCGTGCCTTATGAGAACAGATTGAGTGAATTTGGTGTTTTCTCCTTGTAGTGACGGAGGATGACGAAGGTGAACTGATAGAGGTGTATTTGATGATGAGAGGCATTGATCATGTGGATAGTCAGAGACTTTTTCCCAGAGCTGAAATGGCTAACACGAGAGGGCATAGTTTGAAGGTGCTTGGAAATAGGTACCAAGGGGATATCAGGGGTAAGTTTTTCACACAGAGAGTAGTAGATGCGTGGAACGCACTGCCAGCGAAGGTGGTAGAGGTGGATGCAATAGGGACTTTTAAGAGACTCTTAGAGAGGTACATGTGCTTAGAAAATTAGAGGGCCAAGCGGTAGGGAAATTCTAGGCAGTTTCTAGAGTAGGCTATATGGTCGGCACAACATTGTGGGCTGAAGGGCCTGTAATGTGCTGTAGATTTCTATGTTCTATGTTCTAATATATGCAATCAGAGAAAGGAAGCTGAAGTCTCACACTACCACATTCAAGAACTTCCCTTCAACCTTGCCATTAATATTGGTTCTTGAACCAATTGGGAAAACCTCAATCATAAATACATGAGGTTCTGCAAATGCTGGAAATCCAGAGCAACAAACACAAAATGCTGGAGGAGCTCAGCAGGTGAGGCAGCATCTATGGAGAAGAACAAGAAGTCAATGCTTTGAGCCAAGACACTTCATCAGCACCTTAATCACTACAGTTAAGCAACACTTTGGTACAAAATGGTCAAGGTTGAACTTCTTTTTGCTCTAATTTTTATTCAAAAAATTATATACAGTACAGTTTATGTTGGATTTAAGTGTTTTTCTCGTGAACGCTATGTGCCTGAGATGCTGTCTTAAGAAAGTTTTCCTTGCACTTGTACATACATGTATTTGTGCATATGACAATAGGCTCGACTTTGACTTTTGGTATCATAATATATTTAAGAAATAACGCTGCATAAGTCAGAATCAGGTTTATTATCACCAGCACGTGACGTGAAATTTGTTAACTTAGCAGCAGCAGTTCAATACAATACATAATCGAGCAAAGAAAAATTAATAATAGTAATAAATATAATAATAATAATAATAAATAAATAACTAAATCAATTACATATATTGAATAGATTTTTAAAATGTGCAATAATAGAAATACTGTATATTAAAAAAATGAGGTAGAGTCCAAAGATTCAATGTGTGCCTTCAGGCTTCTGTATCTCCTACCTGATGGTAACAGTGAGAAAAGGGCATGCCCTGGGTGCTGAAGCTCCTTAATAATGGACACTGCCTTTCTGAGACACCGCTCCCTGAAGATGTCCTGGGTACTTTGTAGGCTAGTACCCAAGATGGAACTGACTAGATTTACAAACTTCTGCAGCTTCTTTCGGTCCTGTGCAGTAGCCTCTCCATACCAGCCTGTGATGCAGCCTGTCAGAATGCTCTCCATGGTACAACTATAGAAGTTTTTGAGTGTATTTGTTGACATGCCAAATCACTTCAAGTTCCTAATGAAGTATAGTCGCTGTCTTGCCTTTTTTACATCTACATCGATATTTTGGGACTGGGTTAGATACTCAGAGATCTTGACACCCAGGAGCTTGAAACTGCTCACTCTCTCCACTTCTGATCCCTCTATGAGGATCGGTATGTGATCCTTCATCTTACCCTTCCTGAAGTCCACAATCAGCTCTTTTGTCTGACTGATATTGAGTGCCAGGTTGTTGCTCCACTAGTTGGCATATCTCACTCCTGTACGCATTCTCGTCACCATCTGAGAATCTACCAGCAATGGTTGTATTGTCAGCAAATTTATAGATGGTATTTGAGCTATGCCTAGCCACACAGTCATGGGTATATAGAGAGTAGAGCAGTGGGCTAAGCACACACCTCTGAGGTGCGCCAGTGTTGATCGTCAGCAAGGAGGATACGTAATCACCAATCTGCACAGATTATGATCTTCCAGGCAACAGTCATTAAGGCAGCCCACATTATTCTCCTTAGGCACTGGTATAATTGTTGCCTTTTTGAAGCAAGTGGGAACTTCCGCCCATAGCCATGAGAGGTTGAAAATGTCCTTGAATACTCCCGCTAGTTGGTTGGCACAGGTTTTCAAAGCCTTACCAGGTACTCCATCAGGACATTCTGCCTTGCAAGGGTTCATTCTCTTTAAAGACAGTCTAACATTGGCCTTTGAGACAGAGATCACAGGGTCATCAGGTGCAGCAGGGATCTTCACAGCTGTAGTTGTGTTCTCCCTTTCAAAGCATGCATAGAATGTGTTGAGTTCATCTGGTAGTGAAGCATCACTGCCATGCATGCTACTGGGTTTCACTTTGTAGGAAGTAATGTCTTGCACACCCTGCCAGAGTTGTCATACATCCAATATCACCTCCAACCTCATTTGAAATTGTCTCTTCTCCCTTGAAATAGCCCTCCGCAAACGATACCTGGTTTTCTGGTACAGGCCTGGGTCTGTATTTTGAAGTTTGAAGTATTTTTCCTCAGAGCCTGTCCAACAGGAATTCCTGAGAAAAAAATCCGATTGGAAAAATATTCTCGCAATCAGTCGTCTTCTCCTTCACCTGTTAAAAGTATATAGTAACATTTTATATTGTCATAAGCAAGTGTGTTTATTGTACAGAGAATCTAATGTTTAAATGTGAACTCCCATTTGAAAAGTGCTTGTAGAAGTGCAAAGATATGAGATTTAATATTTACTTCAAATAAATGTAAGGGAATAAAATGTCTGTTTTCTTCTGGTATTTTGGCCTTGGATTTCCAGCATCTGCAGATTTTCTCATTTTTTGTATTTAACTCCTGTTTACAGAGCTGAAAAGATGCTGTTGAGTTTAATCCTACAAGTAACAGGAGTACGTATTGCTTTCTTGGGAATTCTCCTGTCACGTCAACCACGGTCGGTTAACTTAGTATTAAAATACCCATTAAAAATCCATTCAAGAGGACTAGAATATAAAAGCAAGGATATAATGCTGAGGCTTTAAAAGGCATTGGTCATACCATATTTGGGGTATTTTGAGCAGTACTGGGCCCAATATTTAAGAAAGGATGAACTAACATTGGAGAGGGTCCTGAGGAGATTTACGAGGATGATTCCAGGAATGAAAGGGTTAATGTATGAGGAGCATTTGATGGCTCTGGGCTTGTACTCGCTGGAGTTTAGAAGAACGAAGAGGGATCTCATTGAAATCTACCAAAAATTGAAAGGTCTAGATTAACTGTAAGTGCAGAGCATATTTCCAATAGTGGGTGAGTCTAGTACAAGAGGGTACAGCCTCAGAATATAGGAATATGACTTTAGAACGGAGGTAGAGGAATTTTTTTAGCTGGAGGGTTGTGATCCAGTGAAATTCATTGCCAGAGATGGCTGAGGAGGAATAGTCAATAGATATATTTAAAACAGAGGTTGATATGCACTTACTTAGTAGGGGCTTCAAAGGTTATGGGGAGCAGGTGGAAAATAAATTAGCTGTGATTGAATGGTGGCACAGACTCAATGGGCTGAATGGCCTGATTCTCTCTTATGTCATCTATATACTACTAAAATTCTCATGCTCTGTTTGTCTGTCTGTGACCTCCAATTAGCGCAAACGGTGCATTACAGTGGCACTATTTTTGGCTAAATCGACTTAAAATGCGCTACCTTACAGAATGCAGGCAAAGTTCAGGGTTATATATTCGTATAAAATTGCTCACTCGCCAAAATCAACAGCCCCGCTTTCACACGAAAGCCGATGTCAGCCATGATGGAAACCGCGATGAGACACCACAACACATGCACACAGCCAGCCCCAGAAGCGACTCACGATGCTCACAGCAGCATCACCAACTGGAGCAAAAGGGCAGGCCAGCTCTATTTCGAGGGGTCACATTCTGCTAATCACCATCAGCATGTGCAGGATTGGGACAGATCAAACTGAGACCCATCAATAAGAGATAATTAAATCTTATTGTAATGACATACTTTGAGACACCCATCAAACCCTTTGCTGTAGTCAAAGGACAGCGGTGACTATATCACGTCTATTTAGGAGAGTGCCAACCACATCATCAAGAATAATCAGCATCCTGGAGGCTTTGGTGTTACTGCTTCATATCTTCTATCCAGCATTAGGGTAAGAAAAATATGGTCAGCCTAATTATGCCACATGGAAAGAGAAGGGGGACATTATGGTCAAGAGATGACACCAAACGTCATCAGGAAGCAGCAAGGAGAGGAAGAGAACAAGAATTGGATGAGGCCAGGGCCGCACGATTCCAGGATCAAAGAGTTAAGACAAAAAAGATGAGAGAAGAAGAGACAGAGGAGGAGAGGCATGCACGTCTCCAAAATGACAACAGCTGGCATAGAAGGAGGAGAGAGGAAGAGACAAAGGAGCAGAGAAATGCACACCTCCAGGATCAGAGACAAAGAATAAACAATAGAAGAGATGAAGAGACGGCGGATGAAAGGACTGTACATCTCCAGAATGACAACGAGAGGCACAAGGGTGGCAGGTCAACCAGATATGATGCCATCAAAAGTGTCCTTCATTAAATGAGGAGGAGCTATATTTGCCTTGCTACGCATCATTCTTCTTTAATGACTAAGGTTTTCTTCTTCAATTTCCAAAGCAAATTGATACCAGTAGCATTCAGGAAAATTTACTGTTCATTCTGGTCACATCAGACTGCACCACCCTTCTCTCAAACGCTGCCCCAACGGGTCACCCCGTTATCTCGTATGATCTGAAAGCATTTCAGTTACAGTCGTGAGTAATAGTATCTAGAGTAAAACAAATTTATCCAAACTGGATTCAAGCCATTCTCAGATCTATTGCTTCATTCAGGAAGTTTGGCATTGTGCACAGCTCTTCATCAACAGCTACTGACCTATAGCACAGTGTCATTGAGGACTGTAAACGCTACTTCTGCCTCTCTGTGAAAACGCTCCACAGTCATAGTCCAAGCTAATGCTATGGGTCCAATAAACACAAACAAACTCAGTTAAGTGAAGAGTGCACTTCCCTCTCAGCACCAATGAGATTTATCTCACATCTGCTAATACATTTTTCAATAGTGTTTCTTAGCCTAAGATTTTCCCCAGATTATTTTATGCATTGGAAATATTTAATGTTGTATGATTATAATATGTTAGCAGAATCTATTGATAGATAATATGAGGATGCATTATTTATTTCTGAAAATGGCCACATCCTAGTCGGAACATTTCCCCAATGTTCCTTAGAGCAAGAAAGTAATTCATATTGTACTTAATCTAACAGTTATCGAGAAAGAGAGGTTGATTATTTGACCACTGTAATTTTCACCATGTGTGTAGATCAGTGGTAGAATCTGGAAGGATTGATGAGAATATGTTGGGGGGGGGAATTAGAAAATGGGGTTAATATAGGATGACTGGGTGGTTGATGGTTAGAATGCAGCCGATGGGCTGAAGAGCCTTTTTCTGAACTGTGTTACTCTGCGAAAGCATGATCAGAAAAATAGATTGGAGGAGAAATATATACCTGCCAGTACCAGGTTTCTACTTCAATTAACTAATGAATCAATTACAATTTTCCTGCTGTCTCATGGGATTTGAACTTATGTCTCAGAATCTCTAAAGATGGCCTCTCCATTACCATTTCAGTAACAAACACCATTCCCAACAAATCAGCAAATAATGTATAAATGATGTAGTTATAGGCTGTCATGGCAATACTTTCATATCTACAGTGTTCTAAATGGCAGGCTGATCAAAAATCTGAAAGTTTCAGAAAATACACGAATTTCACTGAAATAGTTACTATCAAATATTTTTTTCAACTGTTACCCTTTGAAATAAAACTTAACTGTGTGAAAATGCAGTCAGAGAGTAAACTGTGACACCTAGAATGAATACTTACTTGGAAATAATGACGTAGCTAAAATGTGGATGTATGATTACCTCCATAATCATACCATGAAGCTTATCATTGAAAACTTTGCTTGTTATTTGAGAGGAATATACAGTATTTACGCGAAGGTATTATTGCTTTCAATCTACATTCCTGCAGTATAATTATTATCTATCCCAAGTTCTCTGACATCAGTCATGCACAATCTATATTGTACACTGCATAAATGAGGGCCTTCTTCCAAATCTCAATATATAATCTGCTCAACAGCCTTCAACATATTGCTATACACTCTTCTATCATCAAATAGGTTTTTAACAATTTTTTATAAGTAATACCTTTGTGACACCCATAGGGGTAATAAAAGCCAAGTCTATGTTTTTCTGTTTACTCAAAGAGTGAGCAGAGCCCAGGGTGTAAAATGTGCCAGTTGAGTGGAGATCTTATACCGAGCTTGTATTATTTGGGAACTATAGAAACAAACACCAGAAAACATCGCTTAGATTTATGTGACCCATACCAAAGTACACCCTCGTTAAAGCAAGTCACATTTAACTGACCTAATGGCATGATGGAGATATAATCTTTGGATCTAATAGCTTATATTAGGACAAAACTCTAACATAATTCATTCTCTGATACAGCACTCCACTGAGAAAGAACCACAGCAGAACTATCATGCAGCAGGCTGATTTTAGCTCCATTATTTTGTCCCCAATTTAATTTTAATCTCCTTCTGCCATGGAACCACAGATTAAGAATTAGCACCAATCCTTTCATGAGTGTTTAGAAAATTTAACGCACAAGAAAAAGATAGAAAGAAAACATTCTGTCTATCAATTCCATGTCCGCCAAAAGGGATAGTGGATTAATAACACTTCTACTTGCTCCATAGCTTTGGTAGTTACAGATCTCCAAGAGCCCATCCTAGCAGTTTTTGAAGTGTGGTGTCGTCTTCTGCCTCCAACGCACTTTCAGTGCGTGGTTCCCCAACATTCACTGGAGAAATGATTTCTTTCTGTTTACCTTGCAAATTACAACTTGACAGAACTACCTACTGACCAGATGTAACTGTGATGAATGTGTGAAGAATAAGTGCAAGTTTAATTGTCATGCAACCATACATGAATACCCATGACTTCGGTCAAATGAAACAGTGTTACTCCAGGGCCAAGGTGCAATTGAACTGACTTTATTACTGACATCCTTCATATATATGACGAGTAAAAATCTTTACGTTATGTCTCAGTCTAAACGTGCAACGTGCAATTTATAATAAATATTATGTACAGCAGGATAGTCAATATAACATAGAAATACAGTTGCATCAGCATGAATTAATCAGTCTGATGGCCTGGTGGAAGAAGCTGTCCCGGAGCCTACTGGTCCTGGCTTTTATGCTGCAGTACTGTTTCCCAGTTGGTAGCAGCTGAAACAGTTTGTGGTTGGGGTGACCCGGGTCCCCAGTGATCTTTCAGGCCCTTTTCACACACCTGTCACTGAAAGCATCCTGAGTAGTGGGAAGTTCACAAATACAGATGTGCTGGGCTGTCTGCACCACTCTCTGCAGTGCTACGTACCCCGTAACTGGTTGCCAAACCAGCAGAAATGGATCACTCAGTTGGAGTCTGGATTACTAGAACTAAGAAAGTTTTATTAAAGAAACAAGCAACACAGTAATCGAAAGGATAATAAATGCAACAGTTCAGCAATGATAAACACACATGTGCACAGAATTAAGATAACAGGATCAATCAAGATCTATCATTTGTCTAGGGGTAAATGACCAATTTCAAAGTGATACAAAGTCCAGTTCAATTTAGTTCAGTTCGCAGTAATCGTTGCCATGGCAATGGGCAATGTGGGGGGGAAGGAGAGAGAGAACAAGAACGAATGATCATTCAAAACGGCTTCCACTCACAGACCTGCAATATTGCTCACAAGCAGCTTTCGGGCGAGTCCTTTGTGATGTCACCTGAGGTCACCGACTGTGACCCCTCCTCCAGATGCGGTCGATCCTCTGCAGTGAACCCGGCACCCAGGCAAGGGCGGACACACACCGGGTTCCCGCTGATCGTACCTTTCCACCCTGTGCGTCTAAGGCTTGGTTCCGCAACCAGCCTTCCAAACGACTCCCGCCGACTTGCAGGGGGGCACCGCTTCCAGGGTCTCGTTACCTCGTGGTGTCGTGTGTCTTGCCTTAGCGAACCTGTCCCTTTTTATCCCCCTGCTGGGGTATCGCCTGTCCATCACTTCAAACAGTTCAGGGTTCAAAGGGGGAGCCACTCTAGACAGCTCTCTCTCCCGTCCCTTCATTACACATCTCCCAAATGCTGCTCCATTGTCTTCCTTATCTCTCTCTCTCCCAAAGACAGGTGGCAGACCAACTGCTGATCACACAGGACAGCTAACATCTATGTGTATTCTTGTCACAGCAGAGATCTGCGATTAAGGGAGGTACAGTTTTCATACCAGGCAGTGATGCAGCCAGTCAGGATGCTCTCAATTGTGCCCCTGTAGAAAGTTCTTAGGATTTGGGGGCCCATACCAAACTTCCTCAACCGTCGGTGGTGAAAGAGGTGCTGTCGTGGTTTTTTTCACCACACAGCCAGTATGCACAGACCATGTGAGATCCTCGGTGATGCGTGTGCCGAGGAACTTAAAGCTGTTCACCCTCTCATCCCCAGATCCATTGATATCAATAGGGTTAGCCTGTCTCCATTCCTCCTGTAGTCCGCAACCAGCTCCTTTGTTTTTGTGACATTGAGGGAGAGGTTGTTTTCTTTACAGCACTGTGTCACGGCAATGACTTCTTCACAACACAGTACCAACAGCACAAGGCACATATAGCATATTTAAGATAGCAAGCACATGTAACATATCATAACATACAGTCACACACACAAAAAAATGTAGTTCGAGCCCTTGAGTCCATGAGTGTTGCAGGAGTCTGCAGATGAACACAATACACTTGTCTTTTGCTGAGTGAACACTAGGTGGCAGCACTAACTCCAGCTTGGGCGCTGTGCCACACCATCTACAGTGGAGCACAAGGACGCCAACAGCTCTTTCCTGGGCGGCTGTAAAGAGGCAACCCTTCGGCTTGAGGCCTAGTCCGCACTACAGCTGAGGCCATGTAGCTCCCCTGCCCCCACCACCGCCAATAAATCAGTGAATCCACATTGACGATGTCCAACAGGGTCTTATGATCACAAGAACAGTGACTTGCGGTTAGACTGCACACTGGCCTCACACACCAACTCCTCCAACACTTCTCTGATTCAGGCAGCAGCACGATCCACACCAAGTCCATCTCCTTCACTTCCTCAGTCATCCAGCAACTCACTCATGGGGTGGACCTGCAGTACTTTAAGTTCTTCATGTTCAGTAGGGTCTTGTGATCAGAAAAATTATGTTTAAAAAGGACAATAACCCCCTTTGGTTGACCCTTTAGAAGCTGCTATGATCAAATGCACCACCATCTTACGTACTATGGAGATCTGTTTTATGTCCATTAAGACAGTGGAGGAGGTCTCTGGCCTTCACTGAAGCATATTTGATGGTGCATACACGCAAGCCTACATCTGAATGAACTGTTTCCCAGCCATATTGTGTGGATCCCCATTGTGACTTCAAAGGTTGTTTGCTCCAGAATACCACACTCAAATGCAAACAGTGAAGTTGCTGTTGCACAAATTGCCAGCAACCCTGAGCTGCTTGATTGGCAGTTGTTGAAGATGCCTGCCCTCAGCATCTGGTAAATTAGTAGCTAACTCTGTACCTTCAAACACTTCAACTGAGTGCTTATAACAGGAAAGAATTTAGACAGTTCCTGTCCTATCACCTGGTATATTTGTGTTTGACTGTTTATAAAATACAGAGGTTCATTATTGTAAAAGATACTTGGGATAGTCAGCAAGAAGAATAGATGTCATAGAAGTAGATCTCTGAACTGCCATTGTCTCTGACTCACAATTAGCAGTGATGTCTGGAAGGAGATTATGGGCTTTGAGTCTTGGCAATGGGACTGAGATAGAAGAAAAGTGAGAAGAACTCTTGAAAGGAGAGTAGACTGGGGGCGTTGTTACTCAAATTCAGTCAGTCTGAGGAAAGAGAAAAATAAATACAGTTTCTGGAAATCTGAATAATAACTGAAAAATGCTAGAAAATTCAGCAAGTGTGGAAAGAGAACACACACAAAATGCTGGGGGAACTCAGCAGGTCAAGCAGAATTTATGGAGGGGAATAAAGAGTCGATATTCTGGGCCAAGACCTACATCAGGACTGGAAAGGAAGGTCATTAATCAGACATGATCTCACTGATAGGTTAAGAGGCCTCCACCAGTTCTTCTGTTTCCATATTCTGTACCCACTGTTAAGGCAGTATTTAAAGTATGCGGGAGTCAAACAATTGATTCTCATTTGGTTGCTTTTCTTATTATGTGAGCCAACCACGTGACATAACTTGCCTTCTGTAAGGTATCATGGCAGTAATCATAAATTCTATTTACATTTACAATAATTAAATTTCCTCTCGGTGCTCTGGTTTCCTCCCACAGTTCAAAGATGTACCGGTTAGTAGGTTAATTGGTCATTGTAAGTTGTCTCGTGAATAGGCTAGGATTAAATTGGGGGATTGCTGGGTGGCGTGGCTCAAAGGGCCAGAAGTGCCTAATCAATAAATACCTAAACAAATAAATTATGTCTGGGCAGCTCCTGCACTTTGAATGGGTCTTCTTCACAAGCAGGCACATCAACTTCAAGTTCAAGTTTAATTGCCATTCGGCCATACATGAAGACCCATGAACACAACAGTGTTCCCTTGGGGCCAAGGTGCAAAACACAGTGAAAGCAGCCGTACACGGTGCAAGGCAGATATGTATCGCACATATAATTGTAACTATACAGTCACAAACACTTTACAAACACAGCACAGACGCAGAGCGAATAGTCATACACAGCACAGGGCAGATATGCATTGCACATGTAACTATGATAGAAGTAACTATGCGGTCACAAAAATGATAATATCACCCAGGTCGCTGAGTGCCATATCTTGTAGATTGATGGTGTTTGGGATGTGGTCATCAAGAACAAACCCACAGCGGACCAATTATCACACACATACTTTCAACGTAAATGTTTTACATAGTTCTAGATATGGTTTCTGGTGACAAGAGCTCCTACTAACTTGATATGCTTCAATGTGATACATCTGTTGGTATTTTTTTTGCAATGACTTTAACTCATTTTAGATAAATGTTTATATTACAAAAACAAAGGAATGCCACTTGAACCCCTCTGGTATGTGCCTCTTTGTGGCCATCAAATTGTTGGTAATGAATGATTCTCAAAATTTCTCCTTTGTTTGTTATATTAAGGCTGAGCTGAGTCCATGAGATTGGACACATCAATAGTCTGTCTTAATCTGTCTTCAGTTACTGTATGACTCCATGTTGGCTATTAATAAGTGCCATCTAGTATTCTCAGATTCTCAAGTTTCCTTACCGCACTGTCCTCTCATCTTCACGATGAAACCAATTTATCCACTCTCACTGCACCTGTAATTATTTTAAATATCCCAGTCAGAACCTCTCGCAGCTTTCTCTTATTGAAGGAGAACAAACCCACCCTCTCCAATGTACAATCATAAATAAAGTACCTCACCTCCACCTTCTCTAAACCCTTTGCATCATTCCTAAAGTGCGACACCCAGACCAAGTCAATAATCTACTTGTGGCTAAACCAACGACTTATGAAGGTTTCCCGTGATTTCCCTGCTCTTCATCTCTAGGCCAGCTATAAAGCCTAGGAACATAACTGCTTTTTTATTAAACACGTTTTCTATCTGCCCTGGCACCTTCAACAAATAATGTACGTCTGCTCCAGATCTCTCTGGTTTTATTTTCCTTTTAGCATCATGAATCATCACTGTGCCTCCAAGTGTGTCATCAGCCAAGTCCGAGTAATAACATAAATTCAGAAAAGCAGCCACACTCATAGAGATCCCTAGGGAGCTTAACTGTACCCTTCCTCCATACAGATGAACTGTTCAGTACAGATTAGATGGGCCAAAGGGCCTGTTTATGTGCTGTAGTGTTCTAAGACTCTCTCAAATAGTCCTTCACCACTGCTGTTTCCTGTTACTGAGTCAATTTTCTATCCATGCTGCTACAAACTTTTAAATTCCATAGCCTTTAATCTTGATGTCAAACCTACAACGTGGCACCTTTTCAAATGCCTTTTGGAAGTCGGCATATACTACATCAACAACATCTTTTCAGTTACTTCTTCAAAGCAATCTATTAAGTCAGTTAGAGATTATGTGCCTAGAACAAGTTTCTGCTGGCTTTTTCTGAAAAGTCTGCTTGAATGTTCCCGCAACCAAGCTTAAACTGACTGCTGTGTAATGACCAGGTTCATCGTTACACATTTGTTGAACAGGACTGCAACGTTTGCAATTTTTCAGTCTTCAGCCATCACCCTTGAATCTAGAGATGTTTGAAAGATTATGTCTAGAGCTTTTGCAATTTCTTCCTTTATTCTCCCCGACAAGCAAAGCTGTGGCCTTTTGCACTTGGGGAGTCTGTCCATTTCTAGAGCAGCTAGCCATTCTACACCTACTCTTCAATGATTTTAATCAATCCGGAATGTCAACTTCATCTTCGTTTGCTGAGGCTACAGCAGCACCTTCTTCTCTTGTGAATTAGAGTCTCGGCCATGTCTCCTGTCCCAATGAGTAAAGTTAATTTTTGGTCTCAGATCAGCCCACCTCTTCTCTCACAGCCATTTTCCATTCACGTGCCTGCAAAATTTTTACATTCCCATTGCTTCCAATATATTTATTTTCTCTCTGTGCCTGTCTTTAACTCCCTCTGATACATCCCTTCTGTGTTTACTGTAATCAGCTTCATTCTCCCTGTTGGTAACAATCTGCCTTCTGTTTTCTCTCTCTTTTTCTGCTTTATTTTACTTTCATTTTGGCCACCAACCATTCTCCCTCACGGAAATGAGCTAGACTGCAAAAGAATCATCTCTAGTTTAAATGACCGGCATTTCATCTATCTTATCCTTTTGTTGAGGAACAAATCATAGTTCATACTTCTCTGTTAAACACATTATAACTGTAACACATCCAATTAGCATTATATTTCATAAATTCAATTCAATTCAAGTTTAATTGTCACATAACCATACATGAATACTCACGAATACAACCAAATGAGACAGTGCAAAGACACATTATTGTACCAACACAGTAAGCACACAATAGATCACAATCATGTAATAAGAGCCTCCACGTCCATACCCAAGACTCCCACGATGTCACAGCTTGATACCCAGTCCTCACATGTACAAGTCAACAAATCCATATAGAATATCAAAAAAATACAAATCAGTAAAATGCATATAAAATAGACCCACCACACACACAGACCACCAATATCTTCTGCTGACTGGCCCCCAATGCCCGCTAGGCAAATTGGTGGCTTTGAACTCCAGTCCTCACATAAATGTGATACAGTGTATCTACAAGGTGCTATGGACTAGTAGCAGAAGCAGACATACAGTATATTGCCTAAATCTATAATGTCTTTGACGCACTGCATCCCTACCAACATGAAGTCAAGCCAGATAGAAACCCTGCTCCAATGAACAGTGCAGAAGAACATACTGGGAGTTGGAGAGCTGCACAGCACGGAAACTTTGGGGCAGCAAGATAGCACAGTGGTTAGCACACCGCTTTACAGTACAGGCAACTCTGGGTTCAAATCCCGCCATGGCCCGTAAGGAGTTTGTACGTTCTCCCGTTGACCACGCGGTGTGTCCTCCGGGTATTCCGGTTTCCTCCCACAGTCCAAAGACGTACCGGCTGCTAGGTTAATTGGTCATTGTAAATTGTCCCGTGATTAGGCCAGGATTAAATCGGGGGATTTCTGGGTGGCATGGCTCGAAGGACTGGAAGGGCTGTATCTCAATAGATAAATAAATATCAGGCCCTTCAGCCCATCTGGTCAATGATAACCAAAATGCCTACCTGAGGTAGTCCCATATGCTACGTTTGGCCCATATCCCTTTGAACCTCTCCGATCCACGTACCTGTCCAAGTAGCTTTCAAATGTTGTCAATATGTCTCAACTACTTCCTCTGGCAGCACCTTCCACATATGGACTACGTCTGGGTGAAAAACCTGCCCTCAGATTTTTATTAAATTGCACTGTACTGCTGCCACAAAAAAAAAATCAAATTTCATGACATATGTGAGTGATGATAAACCTGATTCTAATAGGGGTCTGTATTACGGACTGAGAATGGGAAGGGGGAAGGGAGAGGGGCACCGTGGTTGGGAAAAGGGACAGGGAGGGGGACGGAGCTGGAAACACCAGAGAGACATTCTGTAATGATCAATAAACCAATTGTTTTGAATCAAGTGACCTTGCCTGGTGCCTCAGGGCTGGGTGTGTCTGGGTGTGCCATCTCTTGCCCCAGCACTCCTTCTCTGCCACCTGTCCCACACCACTCCCACAGTGCTCCACCCTCACCGTTCTCAACATCCTTTGCTTCTGCCATATTCACAAACTTGCTCTCCACTATATATATAGCTAGAGTGTCTAAATTCTAGATTCTCGATTCCCAATCTCTGTGGAAAGGACACTATGCGTTCACCCTATCAGTGCCCCTCATAATTTTATACACCACTGTAAGATCACTCCTCATTTTCCTCTCTCCCAGCCTGTTTAACCACACTCTATAACTCAGTCATAACCCATATCTGTATGTAGCTAGACCTAAACAATATTCTGGTATTGGGTTGAGAAGTGGCAAATAACATGTATGTTACAAGGACCATCTCCAACAACGTTACTGATTCCACTATCATCAAAGTCCTGGCGGTCAACTTTGACCAGAAATCCAATTGGATCGTACGCAAAACTTCAGTGGCTACAAAAGCATGCCAGAGGGTGGTTATTAACCTGTGGTACATGATTCTCCTCCTCCGATGCCATATTTACATTTGTAGATGGCACCACTGTTGTTGACCGAATCAAAGGCTATTGAGCCATAAGATATAGGAGCAGAATTAGGCCATTTGTCCCTCTGAGTATACTCTGCCATTTCATCATGGCAAATCTATTTTTTGTCTCAGCCCTAGTCTCCTGCCTTCTCCCCGTATCCCTTCATGACCTGACCAATCAAGTATCTATCAACCTCCACCTTAAAATACATAAAGACTTGGCCTCCACAGCTGTCTGTGACAATGAAATCCACAGATGTTCTTGAACAGAAAAGCTGACAAAAAGTAGAGGGTACAGTCCAGCTCACCACAGGTAAAGCCCTCCCCACCATTGAGCGTGTCTACATGGAGCATTGCTGGGGGAAAGCAGCATCCATCACCAAGGACTCCCTCCCTCCAGGCCATGCTCTCTTCTCACTGCTGTTTGGGAGGAGGTACAGGAGCTCCGGACTCACACCACCAGCTTCAGGAAGAGTTGTTACCTCTCAACCATCAGGCTCTTGAACCAGAGGGGACAATTTCACTCAACTTCACTTACCCCGTCACTGAACTGTTCCCACAATCTAGGGACTCACTTTCAAAGACTCTTCATCTCATGTTTTCATTAGTTATTGCTTATTTATTTTTATTATTATAATTATTATTATTACTTCTTTTTTTCTCTTGCACTTTCAGTTTGTTTTCTTTTGCATATTGATTGTTTATCTGCCTTGTTGAGATTTTACTGTGTCTCTTTGGATTTACTGTAAATGCCTGCAAGAAAGTGAATTTCAGGAACATACATGGTTACTTTGATAATAAATTTACTCTGAACTTTGAACTTGATACTTTTTGGAACTGCAAACCTTTTTACCATCCATGAAATATAAATGAAATTTTCATTGTACAATAAACTTAATATGACAGTAAACCTGACTTTGAGGAAAATAATTTTACATCCTCCAACTGGACAGTACTCAGGACCATGCAACAGAAAACAGCCCACTTCATTGGCAATCTACCCACCATCTGTGAAACATTCATTGCCTTCTCCATAGGCATACCGTGAGTAGCAGAGTTCAAAGTTACAAGTAGAATTTATTACCAGAGTACATACATGTCACCACATACAACCCTGAGATTCTTTACCTGCAGGCATACTCAGCAAATCTATAGAACAGTAACTGTAAACAGGATCAATGAAAGAATAAGTAGAGCATAGAAGACAACAAACTGTGGAAATGTAAATATAAATAAATAACAATAAATAACAAGAGCACAAAATAAAAGGATGAAGAATTCTTAAAGTGGTATAATTGGATGTGAGAACGTCTCAATAGATGAATGGAGTTATCCTCCTTTGTTCAAGAGCCTGATGGTTGAGGGATAGTAAGAGTTCCTGAACCTGTTGATGAGAGTTCTGAGGCGCCGGTACCTTCTACCCAACGGCAACGGAGAGAAAAGAGCATGGTCTGGGCGGTAAGGATCTTTGGTAATCGATGCTGCTTTTCTACTGCAACGTTTCATGTAGACATGCTCAATGGTTCGGAGGGCTTTTCCCATGATGTACATGTGTACGATCGGTAGAATGTGCTGTAGCTCCTAGATTAGGTTAATCAATAGCATTGCTGCAAACCTATAGCATCTACCAAGAAGCACGGAACAGCTTGTTCCCCTCCAAATCTCACATTGTGTTGCCATGGAAATACATTGCCCGTTCTCCATAGACATTGGGCTTAAATCTTGGGACTCCGTATCCAACATGGGGTACTTTCAGCACAAATCCAATTTGGCTGCTCACCGCCACCATTTTAAGGGATATTAAGGATGAACGATAAATGCTGACCTACCCATTGATAACTGAATCCAGCAGAATAAATTTTAAAATCTGAAGCTTCTTTGCTGTTTTTGGCTGATAATTTTTTCAATATTCAGTGGCTTAAAACCAGAAAAGCCGTATGCACATCTGTGATTCACCATTGACCGCTTAATGTGTTATTTATAGTATAAAGCAAAATATTGAGATTCTTATTTTAACAGCACCTTACTTATTCTCCAGGATGTGTTTAAGTTTAAAATTAGGCATGTAGAGATTCTGTGTATATTTATATTTTCTTTTTTCTAAACAAACTGAGAGGGAGAGAAGCCAATAAATACAAGAGGGTGTTTTGCTGGAGGTTCGGGTTCCAAATTTTAGATGAAGATTGACCATAGTTGATACACTGCAATATTTTTGTCTTGCAAAATAAGATATGAAGACAAGTATTTTACTCTCAAAATAATTAATGATTTCAATTAAATTTGAATTGGTGGAGTAACTCACCACAATAAAATCTGTGATTTACATCTTTAAAAGGATATTTTTTTCTGCTACTGTTTTCTATTAAAGTTAATAAACCGACCCTCACAAATACACACAGCTTCAGCATGCAAGTAGTAACACTTGTTAGGATTCTGTCACGTGTTCTGCTGGATTCCCTCCGGTAATATCAACAATACTTAGTTGTGAAATTATAGTGCCCAATGAATTTAATTGTTAATGTCAATTTAAACCTGTAATAGAAAAAGGGAAATCCAGATGCTTTCATTGATGTGAATAGAGGTAACATTGGTTTTATCTAAGATCCTGGAATGTGTTTACCACATTCCAGGACAGTTTCTTACTCTGAACAACTTACCAGAAGTTTAAAAAGAACCTTTTCATAACTGTAAATCACTGAAGGTCTGGCAAAATGACAAAAAGCAACCTGATTACCCAAATTTCAGTGTGTTCCTTCAAATCCACAATGGTAAACAACAACATAAAGTAAAATCAAAATATCCCAAACTTTCAGAAGTATTATTGAAGCTGAACAGTTTGCAGTTTGAAGTAAATTATTTGTTATCTGAATCTCTAAACTAACATGAATAAATCTTTTAAAATGTGAAATTAAATGTAAGTTAAGATGAAACACTGTGTATGATTTAGTTGAAGAATTATCTAAGAAAGTCTCTCTTCAGGTTTTTAATTTTAAATTGTTAAATAGATTTAAAAGAAAAGGTTATATTTTTGTAGATCTGGTTGAGGAATGAACACAAAACAAACAATTAAAAGAAACTAATATGCTTCAGCAAATAGCATTTGATTAATAGCATGTCAATATATGGGTCCAAATTTGTTTTGAGTGCTAACAGGTGATTTGGACTAAGAAATACAATCAGAAAATAAGCTTGAAATACAAAGGTAGGTTTGGTGTATAACGAAGTGGACAGTTTTTTTGCTTCAAGAAGCAACAAGCAATTTGCTGGACAAACTCAACTGGTCAAGCAGAATTTGTGGGGGATAAGGAATTGAGGATGATTCAGGTCAATAATTCCTTTTCCCTCATGAATTCTGCTCGGTCTATTGAGTTCCTCCAGCAGGTTAATTGTTGCTCCATATTTCAGCATCTAGTGTAGGGGTTCCCAACCTGGGTCTACGGACCCCTTGCTTAATGGTATTGGCCCATGGCATTAGAAAGGTTGGGAACCCCTGATCTAGTGCTTCAAAATAAAATTTGGTAAAAGAGCAGACAAGAATATTTCAATGTAGATAACCTTGCTGTGGGATGAAATAAACTAGGTATGGAACTAGACTTCAATAAAAAAAAATTGAGAATGTAAGTTTTGAAATGTGTTATTCCCCCTAAAGAATGAGGGCTGATAAATAAGGTCATAATAAAGTCATTAAAATGTAGGGTTTTATAAATGGAGAATAGAAAATGTGGGTTGAGATTTAATGGCACTTTTTCACAAAATATCAGTAAGAACCGAGTGCAATGTTAGCGCTGGCTACTAAAGAGCGTTAATGTCATAGTTATCATTTATTGTACATAGTTATGACAAACAAAGGAGTTAGAGGAATATAAGTTGCCAGCTATTGCAAGAACACATGCTGCAACCCCAGTGCAATGCAGAGTGTTTGTGCTCAACATAACATTGCCAAAAATATTCTTAGTTGGTTCATAACTACAGGTATCAGTCCCTTTGTGTCACGCCTTGCGCACACGTAGAAAAGATGCGTGTAGCAACTTGGCCTAAAAGAAAGAGCATCCAGTGGGATTGGTCTGTTATGTCAGAGCAAATGTACTTGGACAAGAGCAATGCAGAGATCATCAATGTTCAGCATCCATTTCTGCAACAGGTAAGGCAGAACTGAGCTGAAGGGAAGTAGATCAGACGTAATCATAGAGCACAGCACAGAAACTGGGCCTTTAGTCCACCAGGTCAAGTTTATCAGCAGCCACTCATTTACAGTAGCGTAGTGGTTAGTGTAAAGCTCTGCTATATTGGCTCGTATATATCTAGGGGAAATCCAGCCCAGCGCCCGCATAGACGCTTCCAGTTAGGTCAGCTGCTGTACCAATGTCACCCAAATCAGTCCCAAACATCAATCATCCGCCAGCACCACACAATACGTTTTACCAAGTACACTTTATAGATATTACTAAGTCTATGAAATTCATATAAGTTTGATACAGGAAAAGAAGTAATGGAAAAAGGTGCCAGACTTACCAAAGTTCAAGTTCTTCGTGCACAAGCTGGAGCTTAGGAAGTTCTTCGGGACCACCCGGACCCTGTCGACTCGTGGCTCGGGACCACCCAGACCCCGTCAACTCACGGCTCGGGACCACCCGGACCCGGTTGACTCACGGCTCGGGACCATCCGGAGTGATCGACGGGAGCCTTCCCTCACGTCCGTCGTCCTCCCCGTCTCTCGTCCCACTCCCCGCCAAAAGCCCTCGTTCCCAGTCATATGAGACAGCATTATCACCCCCAGAAACAATAACATGAACACGCATTGGCTAATAGCACCCTGCCATCTGTATTAACTGAAGCAAATTGCTAGTTAGAGACTTTCTCAGCATTTAACATAACATAGAAGCCATTTTAATCCACATACACAGCAATTTAAAAGATTAACATAACAAAGAAGCCATTTTAAATTTAACAAACAAAGAAGAGACCCCGTACATTAGCACAACACTTTACAGTGCCAGTGCTCTTGGTTCAATTCCCACCACTGCCTGTGTGGTGTTTGTACTTTTCCCTGTGACCACCTGGGTTTCCTCCGGGTGTTCCAGTTTCCAAAGACCTACCGGGTGGTAGGTTAATTGGTCATTGTAAATTGTCCTGTGATTAGGCTAGGGCTGAAGGGCTGGAAGAGCCTACTCCATGCTATATCTCAATAAAATAAAATATATATATATCAAACCAAAGTTCAAAATGAATTTATTATCTAAGTATGTATTTGTTACTATGTAGTATCTTGAGATCCACATTCCTGCAGGCAATTACAGGAAAACAAAGAAATGTGATAGAATTAATAAAAAGAACTATAAATAACAAAGACTAACAAACAACAAATGTACAAAAAAATGAAAATCAAGCAAATGACAAAAAAGTAAATAAATAATACTGATAACATGAGTTGTAGTGTCCTTAAAAGCGAGTCTGTAGGTTGCGGAATCAGTTCAGAGCTGAGGTGAGTGAAGTTATCCACGCTGGTTCAGGAGCCTGACGGTTAGAGGGTAATATCTGTTCCTAGACCTGATGGTGTAGGGCCAAAGTGTCTGTATCTCCTGCCCGATGGTAGTAGTAAGAATTTCTATAACCATGAAATCTCTTTGTAAACATGAGAAGAAAAATGACTTGTTCTGCTTGCTGATAGACAAACATCAAATCATCATACAGATTTAGGAGGAATTTGTTAGGATTCAGATTTCTGTGGCAGACCCTGGAATGCCTTGCCACAGAAAGCAACTGAGATAGAAAACATTTTTCTCGGGTTAAAGTCAATTTGGTTAAACTATTGAAAAGTTAAAAATGCAAAGGAGTGAGTACAACAGTGGGATTAGTTTTTGTTGCTCTGAAGTAGAAATGATGTAGACCGATTGACTATTAAGTTCTAACCTGTTACTGCAAGATTTTATTGTTTGATAGAATTATCCGATGAAATGTTATCAATATGATCATGTGCATAAATAAATGAATTGAATATTATACCAAAATAACCAGTACTTCTGTCATTCACTAAATGTTCCAAGAGATGTTCAGGGCCATTCTCAAGTGCCACATAGCTTGAAACGTAACCACATTAAGCATCTTCAGTGATGTGAATAAAAATAGCTCCACTGGGGTGGCACGGTAGTGTAGTGGCTAGCATTATGCTTTACAATACGAGCAACCCAGGTTCAATTCCCACTGCTGCCTGTAAGGAGTTTGTACGTGACCTCGTGGATCTCCTCCGGGAGCTCAGGTTTGCTCCCAGAATGCAAAGAGATACCAGTTGGTAGGTTAATTGGTCATTGTAAATTGTAAGCTGTTTCAGGACTAGGCTAGGATTAAATCGGGGGGAATGCTGAACGGCAGGGCTCAAAAGGCCAGATTCCACACTCTATCTCAATAAATTTAAGTTTTTAAAAGAATTAGAGGAGTGTAAAGAGAGAACTCTAGAGCTCAGGCCTAGGTAGCTGTGGCACAGCTGTCAAAAGTCTAATTATTATAATTGATGACATGCAATACACCAGAAACGAAAGAGAGCAATATATTTATGTTTTATGTTTAAGCTGTCTGTGATCTGATTTGAATATAAACTAATATAAAGTCATCTCAATGGACAGTGGGCAAGGGAAACGAATCAGTAAATCATATTGCACATTGTTCTGAGAATATTATTAAAACATCTGCGAATATGCATTATGCTTCATTGAGCACCTCCACAGCATCTGCCACAAGTGGAACTTCCTGGTGGCCAAATATCTTAATTCTCATTCCCATTCCCTGTCTGACAAGTCGATTCACAGCCTCATCTTGCGCCAAGATGAGGCCACCCTCAGGGTGAGGAGAAACACCTTATATTTCAACCCGGTGGCAAGAATATCAGTTTCTCCTTCTGGTGAACAAAAATCCACCCCCCCCCCCACAACTCCTCTATTCCCCTTTCTGACCTTTTACCTCTTCTCACCTGCCTATTACTTCCCCCTGGCTCCTTCCCTTTCTCCTATTGTTCACTCTCCCCTCCTGTCAGATTCTTTCTTCTCCAGCCCTCGATCTTTCCCATCCAGCTGGCCTCACCTCCTTCCCCTCCCCCACCTTTTATTTCAGGCATCTCCCCCTTTCCTCTCAGTCCCAAAGAAGGGTGTCAGCCTGAAGCGTGGACTATTTACTCTTTTCCATCGATGGTGCCTGACCTGCTGAATTCCTCCAGCATTTTGTGTGTGCTGCTTTGGATTTCCAGTGTTTGCAGACTTTCTTGTGTTTGTACGTACTAAAAATGCTTTACGCTGTTATTCTCATATAAAAGGGCTGTGATGCTGAATATTTTGAACTTACAGTACATTCTCAAAATTCCTGGAAGTTGACAAATTTGCTGTAAAGTTATATATTTATTGTAATGGTTAGCTTTAGTTTATGTCTCTGCTTTCGTTGTTGTTCCCTTTTTGTTAAATTGGTTAAAGTTGACTATTCATTGAATTAAAATACATTTCTTTCTGGAGGAATTCACGTCTTATCAAAAAGTGGACTGAAAACCTTTGTTCATTTTACCAAGCACGTTTAGTTCAGCCACTTACTTTACCAGTGAAGAAAGCAATCTTGACAATGAGTCACTTCCATGTGGTTCTGCAGCAGGTGCTGAGGAACTTTAACCTGCAGTCAGTGATGTCAGGGTTATGGATTTTGTTCCGCCTTCTGTCTGCGGAACTTCATGAGAACATCGTGAATAATCCCTTCTCAGTGGAATGGAATTTCTGCTTAACGGACTGAGGCTATTTAGAATGGTTTTCCTGATTTTGAAGTCTTGTGATCAACATTGTATATTGAAAACAGATGTGTTGTTGTGTTTTTAATTCCTTTGCTTGGGGCAACTTCAAAATCTCGTATTTTATTATGGAATTTATAAAAAAATAAAAATGGTATTTTTTGCTATTAGTAATATAGAGGCATATCTGCATGGATCTGATGACAGATAAGCCAAAAGATGGGCTTTTGTGATGAGTATCCTTCTGCTCAGCAGAGATTCACCAAGTCATTAGGCAGTGGAGTTTGATAGGTTCTTGATTAATAAGGGTGTCAAAGGTTATGGGGAGAAGGCAGTAGAATGGGATTGAGAGGGATAATAAATCAGCTATGATGGAGTGACAGAGCAGACTTGATGGGCTGATTGGCCTAATTCTGCTTTTATCTCTTATGGTTTTATGGTCTAAGAAGCAAAAATGGACATAGGTGGCTGCCAGGGGCTATTCAGCTATTTTGATCATCACAATTAAGTATCATCCTGTTTGCCTCCAGCACCCACTATCAAAGGTTATTCAGTGATTACTAAATAATAATCAAGGGTATAAATTAAATCACCTGCGGAGGCACGTAATGTAACAGTGACAGTCTGGAACCAGTGGCTGTTTGATAAAGCATACTTGCACACTTTCCTCAGCTAATTTGATTTTGAGACAGATAATATCTGGTGGTGGTATCTCCATCCCATTTTCCTCATTTATGCTTATACAAATCAATAATACAAATGAAGATTAGCTCTTACTATAGCTTTCATGCTTCACAAATCTGTAAGTGATCCAGTCGTGCTAAAGGGGGAAGCTGGCTGAAGTCTGCAAAAATAGGATGGGAAAATATCATTGACATAGATATTTCCTGACTACAGAAATTCTCCTGAAACTCCTCACTGTCAGCTTGGCCAACCCTAATAGCTAAGGGCAGTGGTGACTTTACCAAACTTCTTACAACTCAACTTACTACTCTGCAAATATACCATTTATGTATGTATGCTGTAGATATTAAGCTTTGGCCCAAGTGAGCTTCAAGAGACTGAAGCTTTGTTCCCTATAATTAGATTGTAGCTTTGTAAGGGCTGCACACTTGTTAATTTCTGTTTATTTGGAGATGGATTGTTCATTAATTACTATTGTGAAATTGATGTTTCAAATCCTATGTGCAGTAAAGATTCTCCAATACTTCTGAATCCTACTACCCTATTCTGAAAGAATATTCCTTTTCCATTAAAAAAAAAGCAAACGTCTTTATCGTTTTGTGTATCCCTCCGTTCTTCCAAAGTAGTGTGGGAGCATCTACATAGTGTTAATATCCTTGGCACATATCCTACAGCTCCACTTCCCTCTATGATAAGAAAAAATTCCATCTTACCCCTACATTATTATTTATAGTTTGTGGTTCCTGATACTTGAAATTTCCTCCACAGTGAACAGAGATTTTCCTGGAGCAATATTTTTCATTCAACTCATATCTTTCAAAGGACACTTAATCACTTCAAAGCCTTTCCTATTTAGAAAGAAAAAAACTCGATTTCTTTAAATTTTCCTTCCTGATATCCAGAATCATCTTACTAACTACATTAATTAAAATAAAATTGATGTGAATTTTTTAGTAGGACAATTCCAGTTTTATACTTCTGTATGAATCACAGTGCAATGACTTATATTAATGTGAACATATTTACTTAAGAAGGTTTTCTACTCAAATTACGATGTTTAAGTGTTCTGCCCTACTAATGAGTTTCATTGCTTTTTTTGAAATGGATGTTTCATGCCAGGGAGTGGTATTACTGTGAGCTCTGATGAAGCTGAGGAATTTGATTCTAATCTGAGACTAATTCAACCCATGGCATCATATCAACTCATGACAGTGTGTCTGGCCAAAGTATTCTTTCTTTCTTCATTAAAATGCACAAAAGCCAAACTAGGGCTATTATTCAGGTGTGGATTCTTCACAATTTAGAACTTCTGTAATATTATAACCAGAGTGAGAATAACCTAAATTTCTCTCCTCGCTTGCCTATCACCTCCCTCTAGTGCCCCTCCTTCCCTTTCTTGCATGGTTCACTCTCCGCTCCTATCAGATTCCTTCTTCTCCAGTCCGTTACCTTTTCTACCTATCACCTCCCAGATTCTAACTTCACCCCCTCCCCCACCCAGCTAACTCTCCCCTCACCTGGCTTCACCCACCTCCTTCTCTTCCCCCCCCACCTCCTCATTCTGCTTCCCCCCCCTCCCCCCAACTCAACTCCTTTCCAATCCTAATGAAGGATCTTGGCCCAAAACATCTACTCTTTATTCCTCTTCATAGATGCTGCCTGACCTGCTGAGTTCCTCCAGCATTTTGTGTGTGTTAATCTGGATTTTCAGCATCTGCAGAACCTCTTGTGTTTATGACCCAAATTTCTTACTGGTAAAGTTATATTGAAATACAGTTACTTCTTGCCATTGCACTTTACACTCATTTCTAATTATAACTCTCCTCGTCCATAATTGTTTACATTAAGAAAATTATCACACCAGGAATCTACTAGTTCCAATGTTTCCTTACAATGTATAAGGAGGCCATTAGAACCATTGGCGCCTGTTCTAACTCACAGAGTAATCCTGTCACCGGATTAACTTTACCTGTAACTCTTGTCTTCCCCTGCATTGCCATCAAATCCTCCCAGATTCTATCAGTCACCTAAGCAGCAAAAATGGCCGATTACCTTTTAACTTGGACTTTTTTGGAAGATACAAGGGACCCAGCGTAAACCCACATGGTTTACAGAGAAAATGTGCAACCTCCATACAGACGGCCCTGGATGGTTGAAGCCCAATCACAGGTAGCACTCTCTCCCCCCCCCCTTCCTCTCTCTCTATCTCTTTCTCTCTTTCCCCCTCTCTCTCTCCCCCCTCTCTCCCCCCCTCTCTTTCTCTCTCTATCTCTCTCTCCCTCTCTCTCTCTCCCTCTCTCTCTCCCCCCCCCACTCTCTCCCACCCCCCCCTCTCTCTCTCTCTCTCTCTCTCTCTCTCAATGCTGTTGGAGGATGGTGCACAGTTTAATCAATGATCAACGTGGTTTCTGGATTGGACTTTAATTCACACATGATATGTTGCTGGCTTTTTGGGTTGCTCCTTTTTTTGTTGTTAGTTTGGCCTATTTTGAATTGGGGCTGCCTGCAGATAATGAAAACTGAGCTGAACTGAAATATGCCTTTCGATCTTGTATTTCATATTCTGTGCTTTTGCTCATTCTTTTGTTGTTTGCGTGATTTTATTTTGCACATGGGGGTTGATTTTTTTTTTGGAAGGGTTCCACAGTTCTTTGTTTTATGGCTGCCTGTGGGGAAGACAAATCAGAGTTGAATTCTGCATACATACTTTGGTAATAAATGTTCTTTGAATCCTTTGGAATGAGTATTCAGCATGAACTAGATGGCCAAAAATCTGTTTCCATGCTGTATCTCTCTAAGCGTCTATGATTTCTCCTCAGACATATGATCACTGAGCTGAGAAGAAGATTCTGTAATCACCTGGAGTTGTTTTTTAAGTACATGAAGACAGATTTCTCTAATCAGGGACTTTGTGGTGAGGAGCTATTAGTTTAAATTTATCATGGTGAAGGAGATAAGAGGTTTAAAGAAATTTATTTACAGAGTGAATTAAAGAAGCAGGAAATGAACAAATTCATGCTTAAGACAGAAAATTGCATTTTATGTTAAAATGAGCAACTATTTGAAGCAGGAAAAGGTGCAAAGCTCTAGGGGCTGGGGAATGGTGTCATGCTGAAGATAATGTGAACTAATGGAATTGGCTTCAACACTTTCAACAGCTAACTGAAACACTCGCAATGGATTCATAAACATCAATAGTTCTATGAGTGAAAAGATAACAGAATGTTGGAAACATACGGAAAGAAAGGGCAAAAGCATCTCCATAAATCAATTGCAATAAATAATTAAGGAAGTCAGACAGAGCAAGTCTGAAGAAGCTACAAGGCAGCTTTTAATCTTTCTTCCATGTAATGAACCGTGATCCATCTTTGACCTAAAATTGATCTATCACATGGTGCTCTGCATTATTTATCTGCGAACTGAATGAACGGAGCAATAAATTCCATACTTAAAAGCTGAAGCCAGAGCTAATTTCTGTGAACAATATTACTTTAATGTGATTGGAGAAAAATACATTCCTTTTACCGGGTGTATGGGTTGGAGCCTGGATGCTTGTTCTTAAGTAACAATTCTCAAGAGAAGGAGTCGAAAGCTCTGTCTGCACAACACAGCAATACCACTGTTAGTAGGACAATAGTGTCTGAGGAGCATTTATTTAACTGAAGACTTGGCAGTGGGAATAATGTGCTATACAAGTTCACTAAGGATTTTAACAAAGAAATGTTTAACTACAATAAGGTATTTTAGCCAGAACTGCAGCAAAAGATAATTCTCACCATGTGATTACTTTGGTGGCCTCAAAGAAAAATAGGCAATTAGAAGTTACAAGTTTATGTAACTTACCTAGCTAAAATGCAGCAGTTGCAGAGTTAATCTTTCAAAGATAGAATTATCCTTCATTTGCCTTAAAGCCCTGACTAAGCTAGTCCAAATATCACAGTGAGATAATGTTATGTCAAAAGTAAGCCCATTTGAAAGGTAAGATCATGGTGCAAAATATTTAAGTGTTAATGACAGCTTATTTGGAATAAGATATGAGTTCTATTTGTAATTCCAGGCAGAGGGGGCTCATCAGCTCAGCTAGGAGAAGGAAAACTCTAAACTCAAACCTCTGCTGCCTTGCGGTTATACCCACTCATGGGGAAGGCTTTGGGAGTAAACCCCGAGGGAAAAATCCGGAGCTGGTGTCCCTAAGGTAGTCCTACATGGAGTTCAACACTGACTGACAGATCCTCCTGTTGCCAACCTGCTGTTCCTTTGGATTCATCAACTTCTTAGAGAGGTGGAGACTGTTGCATGGCCAACAGCTCGCTGGCCATACCATACTTGGCTTGCGTATCGACTTTGACTTCGACACAGACAGCTTGGACACAACACCCATGGTCAACCACTAATTGATCCTTAATTAGATCAATGCTGATAAAAAGCCAACTATTATGTCACTGCTAATGATAACGAATTAATCATTGCAGGCAGGAGTGGCTGATGTAGAGCTGCAATCTTTGGATATCTATTTTGCTTCAACAAGCGCTGCAGACATCTTTGACTCCCAGTCACCATCAAGTGTTCAACTTAAACACACAACGGAAGTAAAAGCAGATTTGACCACCAGCTGCTGAAAGTAAAACAGTATTTTAGGGTCTGGGATTGCTCGTACAAAACTCAACTGATGTTCAACCTAAATGCATCTCACTCCTTAAAAAGGTCTATTGCCTCATTTTGTTTTCAACTGCTCAGCAACTGAAATCTTCAGAGATATCTGCTTTTAACAAGCTGCTGGCTTTCCAACTGAACAGTAGGGAGGATTGATGTCAATGAGGACTGAGGACTAAAGTGTCACATGGAAGACCTGAAGGCTTATAAGAGGCCAGGTCGAGGAGTACGGAGGTCTGCTATTTGAAACTTGGAGCAGGGAGTCTATCTGCCATTCTCTACCCTACCTTTAGTTCAAAAACTCACCATGTAAATAGCAGGTAATGTTTGATTTTACTGATGTCAATGAATTTGGAAAACACCAGGTGTTGACCTCAGACTGGTCCTCTGTCCTCTCTCATACACAAGATCTAGGCCTTAGATTTTACTTCTTACTCCTAATTTGATATTGTGAAGGGCAAATCTGGCTGGAGCCATTCCATTTCCTGCCTTTATCAGTGACCAGTTAAATGCGTGAAAGACGCGCAACCTTGGTTGAATTTATGGGTCGTAACATTTTCTAAAGAAAGCTGAATGCTCGAAGAGTTCATATTTGCTCAGTCTTTATTTTTTCCTGCGCTGTGTTAACTGAGACTGATGACAACTTGTTTAGATAATATGGCCACAGCTTTAGGTCCAGTATCGCAGCAGTAAAATAGAAACTATAGCAGTAGAAAATCAATAAGTCAGGGGCATCTCAGACATCCCTTTGATGCCCATGTTCAGTCAAGTTTGTTAATTGGTAGGCAGCATTTCCACCTTTGAGGAAGAACATGATAGGATGCTTTCTATAGTGCATTGATAAAAATTGGTAAAGGTCAATGGTGAGGTGTCAAATGTCTTTAGCCTCCTATACAAGTTTTCTTGTCAATTGGCATCTATGTGGCTGGACCAGGACAATCTATAGTATTGGTGATACTCACACTAAAGAATTTAAAGCTCTCAATCTTCTCAACCTCAGGACAATTGATGTAAACAGGAGCATGTGCAGCTTCGTAAACACAAAATAATCTGCAGATGCTGGGGTCAAAGCAACACTCACAACACGCCGGAGGAACTCAGCAGGTCGGGCAGCATCCGTGGAAAAGATCAGTTGACGTTTCAGGCCGGAACCTTTCATCAAGACTGTAAGGGGAAGGGGCAGAGGCCCTATAAAGAAGGTGGGGGGAGGGTGGGAAGGAGAAGGTTGGTAGGTTCCAGGTGAAAAACCAGTAAGGGGAAAGATAAAGGGCTGGGGGAAGGGAGGCAGGGAGGTGATGGGCAGAAAAGGTGAAGAAAGAATAGGGGAAAACACAATGGGTAGTAGAAGGAGGCGGAACCAAGAGGGAGGTGATAGGCAGCTGGGGGAGGGGGCAGAGTGACATAGGGATAGGGGAAGGGAGACGGGGAGGGAATTACCGGAAGTTGGAGAATTCTATGTTCATACCAAGGGGCTGGAGACTACCTAGACAGTATATGAGGTGTTACTCCTCCAACCTGAGTTTAGCCTCATCATGGCAGTAGAGGAGGCCATGTATGGGCATATCTGAATGGGAGTGGGAAGCAGAGTTGAAGTGGGTGGCTACTGGGAGATCCTGCCTGTTTTGGCAGACGGAGCGGAGGTGCTTGATGAAGCAGGCCCCCAATCTGCGTCGGGTTTCACCGATGTAGAGGAGGCCGCACCGGGAGCACCGGATGCAATAGATGACCCCAACAGACTCACAAGTGAAGTGTTGCCTCACTTGGAAGGATCGTTTGGGGCCCTGAATGGTGGCAAGAAAGGAGGTGTAGGGACAGGTGTAGCACTTGCGCTTACAGGGATAAGTCCTACCTGTAAACGCAAGTGCTATACCTGTCCCTACACCTCCTCTCTTGCCACCATTCAGGGCCCCAAACGATCCTTCCAGGTGAGGCAACACTTCACTTGTGCGTCTGTTGGGGTCATCTATTGCATCCGGTGCTCCCGGTGCGGCCTCCTCTACATCGGTGAAACCCGACGCAGATTGGGGGACCGCTTCATCAAGCACCTCCGCTCCGTCCGCCAAAACAGACAGGATCTCCCAGTAACCACCCACTTCAACTCTGCTTCCCATTCCCATTCAGATATGTCCATACATGGCCTCCTCTACTGCCATGAGGAGGCTAAACTCAGGCTGGAGCAGCAACACCTCATATACCGTCTAGGTAGTCTCCAGCCCCTTGGTATGAACAAGGAATTCTCTAACTTCCAGTAATTCCCTCCCCCTCCCTTCCCCTATCCCTATGTCACTCTGCCCCCTCCCCCAGCTGCCTATCACCTCCCTCTTGGTTCCGCCTCTTTCTACTACCCATTGTGTTTTCCCCTATTCTTTCTTCACCTTTTCTGCCTATCACCTCCCTGCCTCCCTTCCCCCACCCCTTTATCTTTCCCCTTACTGGTTTTTCACCTGGAACCTACCAGCCTTCTCCTTCCCACCCTCCCCCCACCTTCTTTATAGGGCCTCTGCCCCTTCCCCCTACAGTCCCGACAAAGGGTTCCAGCCCGAAACATCGACCGATCTTTTCCACGGATGCTGGCCCGACCTGCTGAGTTCCTCCGGCGTGTTGTGAGTGTAGCATGCGCATACACAGCTTCCTTCATGAAGTCAGTGACCAGCTCTTTTGTTTTGCTGAAAATGATGGAAAGGTTGCAGTCATGACACCCTGTCACTAACTCCCTGTTCTCCAACTCATCATTATTTCAAATACAGCCCATTACAGTTGTATCAACTGAAAACTTGTAGAAGGGGTTAGGGCAGATTCTGGCCATGCAGTTATGAGTGTACAGGGAGAAGAGGAGCGGGCAAAGTACACAGTTTTGTGGAGCACTAGAGCTGAGAACGATCAGGGCAAATATGTTGCTACCTAGTCTTCGAACAGGGACAAGTCTACCAACTTAGAGTAGACGCATTGAAATTCATCTATTTCCTCTGACCAGCACTGTAAGACGCTGCAACACACATAAAAGTTGCTGGTGAACGCAGCAGGCCAGGCAGCATCTCTAGGAAGAGGTACAGTCGACGTTTCCGGCCGAGTCCCTTCGTCAGAACTAACTGAAAGAAGAGCTAGTAAGAGCTGCTGCATTCACCAGCAACTTATATGTGTGTTGCTTGAAATTCCAGCATCTGCAGATTTCCTCGTGTTTGCGACTGTAAGATGCTGCCTGCCCTGCTGAGTTCCTCTGGCAATTTGTGTGTGTTGCTTAGATTCTCCTGTTTCAGCTTTTATTCAACGAAACTCCAGAAGTATCCAGTGCTACTGTATGTCAGTATTCTGGAGATGCATACCAATTTGACATCTGCAAAAGTATAATGCTCAAAACTTACTTCTTAGGATGTGATGTTATCAGTATGCCCAACGTTCTGTTGTGTGTCCTGGAATGAGCAGACATTTCTGAAGGCAGGTGCAAGTCCATCGTGTGGTTGTGGGTTTAGAATCACAATTAGGTCAGACCCAAGTCTAACATCAGATTCCCTGCCTAAGGGGTTGTAACTGATAGGGTTTTGTGACCATTGGTTGGCTGCATGTTCACCACGACAGATTTAACTAATTGAATTTCAATTTCCTCGGCTGTTGAGGTGGGATTTGAAATCGTGTCCAGGTTATCAGGGCTGACCCTGGAATTCCAGCTCAGTAATGTAACCAGGAGATAATGGAGCCCTCTGTCTTATGCCAACTGTAATTCATAAAAACCACAGTCTTATCCTCAGATTGATGCCAACCTGTATTTCGTTTCCTTCAGCTAGAGACAAATTTATTTGTATTATTCAGTAACTCAGTTAGTGAGTGTACTAGCTGAGGGAATGGTCTGCCTGGGAGCAATGGCTGCCTCAGCCCAAAATGCCGCTCTGCCGACTTCCCTTCGTACTGAAGTACAGCCATAAGCGAAGAACCTTAACTCTAAGCAGCACAACTCCTCACAATCTTCCATGTATTATTCCCAAGAAATAAAACATATCCACATAAAAAACATATATTGTATCATCAGAATGTTTATTTGGGCTCGGAGATGATTGCCCTCTGCTGGCAATACCCAGAAGTAAACGTCAGTACAAAGTACTGAACATTTCAGACATTTGTAGGTAAATATCAAATAGCCTGAGAACTACTCCACAGACAAATCCTGAGACTTCATTTTATGTTAGTTGAAGGCGTGGGTTTCTATGTTCATTTATGTCCTATTGAATGGCCTTTAGGCAATGTGAAATCGGAGAAGGTTATTTCAATCATTGGATTCGCTCAATTAGGTCTGAGTTACGGATCATTGACGTGGACATAAGTTCCTTTTTATCACTATGTTTGTGTCTCTAACTGTTTTTCGACTGTGATGAAGTAATATTGTGTATATTTTTGCATCACTTTTTACCTGTTGTGAAAAAGCTCTCAGTATCTCTGGATAGGGAATTTAAGGAACTTTACACAGTAATAATGAAGAAACTAAGAATTAAGTCCAATTATAGATGATACACATTGTGAAGAATTGGCAGGACATGTTTATATCTTATTCCTTATATCTAGATATGTTCCAACTGTAGAAAGCCATGGTTAGATCACAGCCAGTGTGCTTTTATCCTGGATTTTGTGCATTGTGAAGGATACAACATCCATAGAAGAAACACTGTGTGGATTCAAGAATGCTACCAGATTCCATGCTTAGATAACAAGGAGACCGTGCACAGATCATGATTTACTCACTGGAAGTATAGCATTAATCAAGACATTAAGGGGACTGTTTGAGGAAATTATTTCTATGCAGAAGCTCAGTTTAGGGCAACAGATCATGGCCTAAAGTTTACAGTGGTCAGGGGTGGTCAAGTCTTTACAAATGGTAATAGGCACAAACTAAATTACCGAATTTACATATGGACTTGTTAGAGCTTCATTAAATAAAGGTACAAAGAGATTTTGATTCCATAAGACCATAAGATATATAGATTCAAGGGCAAATATATGGAGTTCATCATCATCATTATGTGCTGTGTTGTATGATGTGGTCTTTCCATGACCATGAATGCTCTTGGCAAATTTTTCTTCAGAAGTGGTTTGCCATTGCCTTCTTCTGAGCAGTGTCAGCCCAGAAGGACTTCCATCATACTTTATCAATGATCTCCTAATGTGATGAGAAGGGCTACAGGAATAAATGACCAGATTTTCTAAACAGCGGCACATTTAAGGCCAGGTTATTCCTGGGGTTATGCCATTCTGTGGTGGAAGTGATATCTGCCCAGCAATTATTTGCCACAAATAATACCTGTCAATTATCACCAAAAATGCCCAGAAATGTTTAAGTTTTCTCAGATTTTGAAATAACGCCTACATATTCTTAGTTGTATTACCATTACAAGTAACTTAATAATGTTACTTAGCTGGTTCTGATAGCTATTTCAAAAGTAAGTTAGACTATGTTCAAGCTAGGCTTCTCCTCAACATGAAATATGGATTGCACCTGAGGCAAAATTAATTTTATTTGGAATCTCATTTTCACTTAGAATTTGCACTTCCTGGAGTATAATTGTCCTAAATGTCTGCGGTCTGTCTGCAATAAGACTATATCTTTGATATACTGCATACATGATTGACGATTGTTTCAATAGTTCACTCTCATTAATATATTAAATACCATTTTGTACCAGCTGGCTAGAATTGCTAATCTGTGAAGCTCTGTTTTGAGTTTGGAGCTCACGTACTGTACATAACCAGACTTGTTGCAAATTTGCTTTCAACTCAAAGCAGAGTACATCCAGTCTAGTAACATCCAGGGGTTTTTCTGGCTGTTCGACAGTTCTGCCTTCTGGTTGTCAGACACCCAAACATAGTCAGCTGTGCGTTGTTTTTAAAGATTTGTGCAGGTGTGTTTTTGGTCTGAGGCAAAAACTGTACTACAGGAGATTGGCACCACCTCTAAAAAACTGCAGGCCTGTACTGTAAGGAAACATCAAACGAAATCAGTGACAACCAACACTTCCAGTTTATGGCAGTACATTAATCACTTCAAGGCAACACATTCCACCCTTCTGCCAATATATACTCAGAGGCCACATTATTAGGTACAGGAGTAGAACCCAGTGTTCTGCTGCTGCAGCCCGTCCACCTCAAGGTTCGATGTGTTGTATGTTCAGAGATGCTCTTCTGCACACCACTGTTGTGACATGTGTGTACCTGAGTTACTGTCAGCTTGAACCAGTCTGCCCATCACTCTGACCTATCTCATTAACAAGGTGCCTTCGCCCATAGAACTGCAGTTCAGTGGATGTTTTGTTTTTGTTGCTTTTCACACCGTCCTGTGCAAACTCTAGAGACTGTTATGCATGGAAATCCAAGGACATTAGCAGTTTCTGAGATACTCAAACCACCCTGTCTGGCACCAACAACCATTTCGTGGTCAAAGTCACTTAGATCACATTTCTTCCCCATTCTGGTGTTTGGTCTGAACAATAATTGAACCTCTTGACCACGTCTGCATGCTTTACGCATTGAATTGCTGCTGCATCATTGGCTGATTAGATACTTGCATTAGTGAGCAGGAGTACAGGTTTACCTAATAAAGTGGCCACTGACTGTACATCATAATGCATGTGCATAAGAAGAATAATCATTTTCAATAAAGTTTGTTATGTAACTAATCTGTATGAGTTTCACCTTAATTGTATTAGACCAGGATTCCAGAAAATCCATCTATAAATATACAATATCTGTTTATTATTTTAAGATTGTATGCCCTCAACATTAAGTACACTTTTAGTAAGAAGTCATTATTACAAGATTGTTTAAAATGAGATGTACCGGTTTGAAAAATAAACTATTTCCTTGTAAAAGATAAATCAGCATGTTTTCTTATCTCAGTATTTGCCATGTATTTCACACGGCCTTCATGCTCTCAAAAAACTTTAAACGTTTCAGAGCAAATGAAGTCACCAGAGGCAAACAAGGCAATCACTCTGAACTCAACAAGATCCTGCAAACAGGAAATGAGATAATTGCCAAAATAATTTGTTTTTCATAGTTGAATGGTGAATACTGCATACTGGAAGAATTCCCTGCCCTTCTTTACACAGGGAATGACTGGCTATAACATTGCCTTGTTTTTCCACTGTCAGGTATCATTGAACTAATACACTGTATGTTAACCTTTTAGAGTACTAAATTTGTCAGATACCAAAAATAGCTTTTGCTAAATTTTGCACAATCCTAGTATCATATTCTGAAGGCACATCGGATAATTGATGGAAATTAACATTTGGTACCTTGTCCATTCATCCAACACCTCAACCAATCTATTGTGAAGCAAGTGGCACACACAAAATGCTGGAGCAACTCAGCAGGCCAGGCAGCATCTATGGAAAAGAGTACAGTCAACGTTTTGGGCCGAAACACTTTAGTCCTGGTTGTAGAGATGCACAACTTCCTCTTCAACTTTCTTCAATTCAGTATCTTAGGCTATATAGTTTACATTAGTGATCATTCATTAACATAAAACCAAGTGCCAAATAGTTTGTATTTTCAACATATACGTGTATGTTACTATCTGCAGATAATCATTCCCCGTAACATTAAAATAAATCCTTAAGGGCTACAGCAATGGAAGATCACAGTACTGTTAAAACAAGAGTTTACATTTTGTTGAAGACCAGTAAAATAAAATGTAGAGATCCTGTATTTTTTTTGGAATGCGATCATCAATCCTTTGTGCTGTTGTGCTCATAAGTCCTTTATATGTGGTCATGCATCATTATTGTTGAAAAAGGGTAAAGGATGAATATGGTGTATAAACAGTGAGAATGTAACGATCACAAGTTCAAATGATCTCTCTCCTCGATGCTGTCGGAGGATGATGCCAGATGAGGATTTAAACGACACGGTTTGTGGATTGGACCCTCTAGTTCACATTATGTTGTGTTTTCTGATTCATGATTTCTCCTTTCACTGTTGTTATTTTTGGGTGACTTTGAATGGGGGCGGCCTGCAGATAATGAGTGCTGAGCTGAACTGGACTCTTCAATAAACAAACAAGAGAGAATCTGTGATCTCGAGCTTTCACTTGCTCCTTCTTTCAAGGGAAAGGGGGGGGTTGATGTTCTTGTTACTGTCTGCACGGTTTATTGGGTTTCTCTTGCAAATGGTGATGGCTTTTTGAACACTTCCCATTGTTTTCTTTGTTTCATGGCTGGTTGAGGGGAAGGAGCATCAGGGTTGTATACTCTGAATCCTTTGAAATATAATTGCCCTATTTGCAAAATTCATCACTTTGAACCCTAACTCCTCTCAGAGACGACCTACAGTTACTACATTTGTAAATGTCCCCTGCCTCAGTAATTAGCCACTCAGACCCTAACCCTCAAGAGGGATTTGGTTAGAAGCAGAATGGGCATTCCTCATGCTTCCTGGACCTGCCTCCGTTGAGATTCAGTTCGTCTACAGGTATTCTGTCACACCGAATCCTTCAAGAGAAAATCTGCAGATGCTGGAAGTCCGAGCATCTAAATCCTGCTCACTCTCCTACGCTTTACCCATTGCCCACATTGACTCCAAGCCTCCAAACGTACATTTCTAATTTTGTTTAATGCCCCAGATAGCTTCACTCTCCTCTCTTGCAGCCCTCCAGCCCTCTGCATTTCACTGACCAAGCCCTAGCTCTTCCGCCTAGTGCAGCTCAAGGAATCCAAGCCTGGAGCTGAGGTTCCTTTCCCAACCTCTATTTCTCTGTAAGGCCCTTATTTAAGTAAAAACATCTCTTGAATCAAACTCTTTCTCTAGCTCTGCCCATTTTGTTTAAGTTGCTGTTAAACTGTGCACCTTGTTTGAGACACGTTGAATCAGATGTTATGTGAAACATGGTTCCAGTGAGATTTTGGAATATCGTTCAGAGGAGGGCTTCCCGACCTGGGGTCCACTGACCCCTCGGTTAATGGTAGGGGTCCATGGCATAAGAAGGGTTGGAAACCCCTGCTTTAAAGTGATAAGAGTTGTACAGCATAGAAACAGGCCATTTGGCCCTTCACATCTCTGCCAACCCTCATACCTGTCTGTACTAATCGCTGGCAGTAATTCCGTATCCCTCTGTACTTTGTTCATTCTGGTGGTTCCCATGTGCCTCTTTGTCTAGATCAAAATGAAGGGTAAGCTTGGGCTATTTACACGGATGGATTTGTGATTAAAACCCCTTGCAGAGACCAGAGCTGCACCAGAGATTGACAAAGGTGGACAGGCTGCCTGCTCTCAAGACAGCCTCGTGTTACATTCCTTCGACGCGTTCTTGCAGCTGGCTGCGACGCCCCTCACCCACCACCCCACAGACAGACAGACACACACACACACACACACACACACACACACACCGGCTTTCCGAATGCAGCTGCCAGAAATGCATCTCGCAATCCGTGTCTGGCATGATGACCCGGCGTGGAGAAAGGTGCGCATCCTGTGTGCACACATATCGTCTAGCCGCTTTCCTGCAACCCTGGCCGTCTGAAACACGTCTAATATCTGATCGGGCAGTGGGAAATAAAAATAATCAAAAGGCACAACATTCCAACACGTTCTTGCGCGATCTTGGAAACTTCAGTAGACATAACAAGCCCTTGGCACTTTTCTGCGGTGTTCGCAATTCCAATACATTATATTCAAAGTTTTAATGTAATTTGAGGTAAATGCATTCCTTGGCGTGAAAAAGAAGCGCAGATAGACGATTGAACTGATATGCGTGTCCTAGTCTCGGCTTTGTCCAGCGTGCAGCACACACTATGACTTGCATTGTTTTGGAGCACATGGAGTTTACAGTACAGCAGGCTTTTTTCAATACAGGCTGTTCCATTATAAATCACATCCAAACACTTCGGAGGTCCGAGACAAACTGGACCCGGACGTGACCGTGTCACTGACTCGCCGGTTGGCGCCCTCTTGCCCAGACTCTTGGTGGCAGAAATATTGCCAAATGTAACTAACCAAAAAACATTTTTCTTAAAGGAAAATGTTTTAGAAAAAGGATGATATGTAATTTTCGTGCAGATATTTCAGCATGTAAAAGAGCCAGGAAAAAGCCAAAAAGCCAAATGATTTGCCAGACGCCAACCAAATTGGAAAAAAGCCAGACTTCTGGAATTTTGCACCAAAAAAGCTCATCTTGTAACCCTGATACCATCCTTTTTCTAAAACATTTTCCTTTAAGAAAGATGTTTTTTTGGTCAGTTACATTTGGCAATATTTCTGCCACCAAGAGTCTGGGCAAGAGGGCGCCAACCAGCAAGTCAGCGACACGGTCACATCCGGGTCCAGTTTGTCTCAGACCACCAAAGTGTTTGGATGTGATTTATAATCATACAAATCGACGGTGAAGTGTACTTTCTATACGTAATAACTTTTTGTGGTGAAACTGTGACACCTTCAGCTGTTTTTATAAACCATTTATTACCAACACCCATGGCCCTATCGTCAAAGAAATGGAAAGCTTCTTACCGTAAGTACCAGACACAACTTATTGTAACAAAGACTCCTAGGCAAGATAATGATAAAGTTAAGGCGGTAATGCTGCAAATTGCTGTAAGCATGACCTGCCATTGTGCGATACGTACAGTTGACCACCTGAGTGAAATCATGATAGCACATGGGCAGGAGAGTACACTGGAGCACAGAAAGTTACATAAAACTAAATGTGCATGCTTAATCAGAAACATCATTTCGCCTGCACTAAAAACTGATCTCATTGATGACTTTCAGAACAAGAAATATGCCATCATTATAGATGAGTCTACTGACATTTCAACACAAAAACACTTGTGTATTTTAGTTCGATTTTTAGGTGATGGGACAAAGGAAATTGTAACTGGATTTCTAGGTTTAATTCCAGTGCAAGAGGCTACAGGAGAAAACATATTCAATTTGATTGATGAGGAAATCAAAAGACGTGGCCAGAGTCTTGCAAATTGCATTGGTTTTGCATCGGATGGTGCATCAAACATGGTTGGGTGCAACAACTCTGTGTGGCCTAGACTAAAATATGTGTCTCCTTTCTGTGTGCAACTTAAATGTACCTGTCATTCGCTGGCACTGTGCATTCAATATGCAGTATCCAAGCTACCATCAAATATTGGATTTTTGCTGTCAGACATACCCAACTGGTTTCGCCATAGTGAATTAAGATGAGAAGCATACAAAGAATTGTTTAGAGTGATGAACACAGCTACAGAATTTGAGCTATCCCGAACTGCCCCCCTCCCCTTTGAAAATCCTTCATCTACTCAGTGGCTTGTGCGTGGAAAGGTTATGTTTAATATTTTGATGAACTGGGAAGAGCTAAAGGCTTATTTCACTTCTGCTGAACTAGCCCAATCAAAGTTTGATACAAAATTCAAAGCAAGACTCCTAAAGGAAATGTCAGACCACAAAAACTAGTTCTTTGAGTTTGTAACACCTGTTGTGCAAGAATTTGAAAGACTGAACAGCCGTTTTCAGCAAACCGAAGCTGATCCTCATGAATTGTACCAACAAATATTCTTAGGCCAGAAGAGTCTTCAGAACAGACTGTATGATGCCAAAAGACAGAAAAAATATATTCATGAAGTTGATTTTGGTATCAAATTCTTAACAGCATGTAATAAGTTCCTGCAGCAGAACAACAGTGCTGAAGCCCATCTAGAAATAAAGAATGTCAAAGAAAGACGTATGTCTATGCTAGAAGTTCTGAGTCAAGTTACATGTAGATTTCCATCGGCGAGAGAGACATTTGAAAGTTTATCAAACTTGAGCCCTGTGATAATTTTAAATCAAGTTTCAAGGCCCGTGTTTTCCGAGTTACACCTCTTGCAGGAAACAACGTCAGCACTATTGAAGAACAACACAGAAACATGCCTTTTGTCGATTGGAAAGGAGGGAGGGAATGTCGACTCAGACCATGAGAGGCCTGTGTCGGGTATTTTCATACATTACAAGGCACAGATTGGAAGTCTGTGTGGGGCACCACTCCTCACACAGACACTAGAGCAATGTGTGGTTAAGTGCCTTGCTCAAGGACACAAACACGCTGCCACAGCTGAGGCTCGAACTAGCGACCCTCAGGTCACTAGTTGAACGCCTTAACCCCTTGGCCACGTGCCCCACACATAAGCAGAAGCTCCATTTAGGAAAGGTGGACTCCCTACAGACACTGAACAGTTTTGGATTGGTGTACTTCACCATCAGGCATTTAAAGACCTTTGCCCTTACTTGCCTAATAACCCCTGTCAGCAATGCTGTAGTTGAGAGGATATTTTCTCGTGTATTCTCCGTTAAAATGAAGGCAAGAAACAGAATGCAGCTGAACCTTCTTGATGCTATTGTGAGAATCAGGGCAAACTTGCTTTCAAGCAAATGTTGCAAAGACTTCACTGCATGTCCAGAAATGCTAAAGAACTTCACATCGGACAAGGTTTATGCCGTATGTTCCACTCATTCCAGTGAAGAGGATCTGGAGCTTTTCATGTGATGTGAGTGTGAAAAATATATTGAAATTTGTTTGGCTTTTTCTGTTTTTTTCTAGTATTGTTTGGCTTTAAATTAAAATTTCAATATTCCCGAGAGCCCGGGGGGGGGGGGGAAGCTCGCGTCACTCGGGTCGCCGGCTGGCAGCGCTGCTCTTATTTTGAAGCGCGTCGGGCTGGAGGTATGCGGCGTGTCAAGAGGTCAGATACAATCCGGTGTGAGGCAGGAACTGCGAAGCTGCCCTGGAATGTTTGGTGTTGATCCAAAGGCAAGTCTGCTGGCGAGGGCGGCCGCCCACTTGCGTCAGCCCGACTGGGACAGGATAAAAAGCCCTCGCTTCAGCCACTCAACAGATACAAACTTTTCAAGAGAGAGAGAGAGAGAGAAAAAGACTCAAGACTCAAGACTCAGCAGATCGACTCGATCGCAGCTGCTTTGCAAGAGGAAGGAAACTCCAGTGCAACATGTTTGCTGGACTGAAGAACGTTAACTTTGTACCATTCCTGCTAATGGCACTGGCTTGTTTGGTGAGTTAACTGCATATATATTTTTTATATATAACAGCTCGAGCAAAAAATAAAACGGGAATCTGCAAATACCCAGCAGAATAACTGTGGAGAAGCTGCTGAGTATTTCCATCGCTTCCTGTCTTTCCTGCAGATCTTCAGTATTTTGATTTCGAGATTCAAGTATCTGCAAACAATTTTAGTGGTAATTTTGGTATTAATTGCAACCCAGGTTAATTATCTGCAGAATACAAGGGTTGATTCTAACTTCGGTGATCCTTGATTTACAGGCCTCCGCCAATGAATGCCAGGCTCCCTGTAAATGCCCCGAGAATCCCCCAGTTTGCCCTCTCGGGGTCTCGCTGGTTACCGATGGCTGCGGCTGCTGCAAGGTTTGCGCCAAGCAAGTGGGCGAGGTATGCTCCCAACGCGAGCCCTGCGACCGTCACAAGGACCTCTTCTGCTCCAGGGAGCTCAGGCTCAACCCCTCCGCCAGCTCTGGAGTTTGTATTGGTAAGAAGCGTCTGCTCCTCTCTGGACTTCTACACACACCGTGCTCACTCCTGCTCGTCCAAGCAAGCGAGGGCACTCAAACAAACCCCAGAGTTTCTGGAAAAAAAGAGAAAATGCCGTACACTCGGCAGAAAACATCTTATATTCGGGATATTTTAAACATAATTGAAGTGAGCTTTCGTGTGCACACACTCATTGGTGGTGTAGTCTGAGCAATCTATTCTCCACATTTTGAATCAGAAATTGAAGGAAAATCACACCTCTTTCACCTCGCTAAAATGTTTTGTCAGTTGAAATGTTTTACTGGTTGAACTAGCTCACAGGGGATTTTTTTTTTAAATCTGGTCTCTTGTAGCTAAAGAAGGGGCTCCTTGCATGTTTGACGGCGCTGTATACAAGAGCGGCGAGACTTTCCAGAATGGCTGCAAGTTCCGATGCACCTGCATGGACGGTTCCCTCGGCTGCGTCCCCGTCTGCAGTCCGAGCATCCGTCTAGCCAGCCCGGACTGCCCCGTACCCAGGAAGGTCAAAGTACCCGGCAAGTGCTGTGAGGAATGGGTCTGCGAACAACCGCCTCGTGACGCCATTTTTGGATCCGCACTGGCAGGTAAAATATTTGTCGGTCAACTGAGCATCAATCCAGTAAGGAACCTTAGACTATCAACATTAGGACTGTACTTTGTAACCAAGGCAAATTAAAATCGTATACTGAACAAAGTTCCACAATAGAATTAAATGAGCTGGAATCAAAGACTCTTAAATTACTGTTATTTAATATTATTTTAATAAGTTGTTTTTTAACATGTAACTTACTTAGTTTGAAGGAAACAAATATCAATTAATGTTATTCTTTAGTCGATGGTTCACCTGTTTGATTTTGATGAAGAGTTGATTGATTTATTCTTTATTCCAGCCTATAGGGAAGAGGCAACCTATGGCCCTGACCCCTCCATGTTTCGTGCTAACTGCCTTGTACAGACTACGGAGTGGAGTGCCTGTTCCAAAACCTGTGGGATGGGCATCTCAACCCGGGTAACCAACGACAACAGGGAGTGCAGACTGGAGAAACAATCCAGGCTTTGCAATGTCAGGCCTTGCGAAATGAATATGAAAGAGACTATAAAGGTAAAAAGAAAACCTCCATAGATCAGCAAATTTAAAACTGGAATTTACTTTCAGTCATCTTTATATTTGCTCTGTTTATTCTTCAATTGAATTCCATCTTTTGTTGTTCACCCCTACAGAAAGGTAAGCGGTGTATCCGCACACCAAAGGTTTACAGACCCACCAAGTTTGAATTCTCTGGCTGTACCAGCGTGAAATCCTACAGAACCAAATTCTGTGGCGTCTGTACTGATGGCCGATGCTGCACTCCTCACAGAACCGCCACCCTGCCCGTTGAGTTCAAATGTCCCAACGGAGAACTCATGAAGAAAAAGATGATGTTCATCAAGACCTGTGCCTGTCACTATAACTGCCCCATGGACAATGATATCTTCCAGTCCTTGTATTACAGGAAAATGATTGGCGATATGGCTTAAACTATGCTATTGATCAGAGACCGCGTAACTGGAAAGATTAACCCTCTGAGCTGCAGAGGTCACTGCATTAAACGAAGGAAAACACTGACATGTTGACAACATGTCACAGCACTCAGCCTATATTTTGAAAATGCGTTGCTTGTACACTGTTAGCTGTAATATTGTAAATAATGTACATATGTGTACAGTTGTCTTAAGTTAATTTAAATGTGCATTGTGTTTGTTAGCCTTGCAAAATGGATATTGAGAGACAGTAAAGGTGGAAGAAACCTTTCATGATCAACAGATTTAAAGTCAAAAAAATTTATTTTGAATTATCTTTGACTATTAGTTATAGATCTGACAAAATGACTGTTTGATTATTTTTGTTTTTGAACAGTTGTTGTAATGTTTGAGAAGTGTAATCAAAATTTCAATGTCTGCACTTTTCTAGTTCAGAATAAAATATATTTTTGATATAAACTTATTGTCAAGTCTTCACAAGTAGAATATGCTTAATCATATGACAATAACTACATCTTGGATGCTAATGCCAATCCTCTGTAATGTCATCGAGTTATTTAGACTGCTTGCAAACCTAGGGTCTCATCTGATGGCAAGTCGAGTTTTGAACCACAAACGTCATCCATTTCCACCAACATAACATCAGCTAATTCTGCTCATATGTCTCTGCTTGCTAGAGTATGGATATCAATATTTTAGCAACCTGTTCTCAGCTACTATAAGCACGAGACCAGTGAAAACTTCATTGCCTAATTTTTAAACTTGCTCTAAGATACGCATCTCATATAAGTCCTGGTGAAGTGTTTCAGCCAGAAACATTGAGTGTCTATTCCCCTCAATATATGCTGCATGACATGCTGAGTTTCTCCAGCATTTTGTGTGTGTTGCTCTAAATTACATTCCCTGTTGCCACTGCATCATGATCCAAATTGATTCTGGTTTGAGCAACGGCTCTTTATTTTGAATTCATTTCAAATCTCTCACTGGTCCCTTCTTATATCTCTGTAATCTCCTTCAGTCATACTGATCCCCAGAATTGTCACAGTGTGGGCTGTCGCATGACTACACCCAGGGGCGGAGGAGCGACACTCCCATGTTAAGACTGAAACAAATTTATTCAAAGGAATTCCAAATGAACATCAATGGTTTGACTGTGAGTGACATCACAAGACAAATCAATCTCAAAACACACATGCACAAGGACCCTGCACCGAGGGGGAGTCCACTTTAAATAAGTACAGTACGCTGAAAACCGGTGCCAGTCAAAATAAACTTGACAAGATTAAACAGAAAGCACAAGGCCTTAATCACTAGATAAGACAACAACTAACAAATACAGGTGCAAGGGCGGCAGATATCTGCACTTCTCCAATTCCCCACTGGAAATACGAGAGCCAAAGCTCAAAGTTCTTGAAATCTCCCCTAAATCGCAATTTCAACCTTTAAGGGCCCTGTATCTTTGGCAATTCTTTGGTCTACCCTTGCTGAGTTTTCTTCAATGACTCTCCAATAAAGTGTCCTAAGGAATGTTAAAAGTGGTAATGAAATGATAATAATGTTGGATTCCTTCGAGAATTTACAATGCATATGTCACAGACTTTACATGTCACATGTCAGTCATTTTTATTGCTCCCATTGTCTGACAATAGGAGGCTATATTGCTTATGCCGGCCCTAAGAGCGTTCTCATCAGTGCAGTCCCTTGACTATTTTCAGGTTATTTATCCTCCTCCAGATCCATTAACCTCCCCACCCTAACAATTCATTCACCCACCTGATATAATAGCTAATTAACCTGTACCAACCAGCTCAGCTTTTTGGGATTTGGAAAGAAACGAGAACATTCTGTGTACACACGTGGTCACAGGGAGAACATGAAATGCTACATCATCAGCAGTTGAGGTTACAATCCAAACCAGAACAAAGGAACTGTGCTGCACAGCAACTGAAGCAGCTTTGGTTCTTGTCCACCATGAACTCAGTCCTGAAATTCAGCAGAAATGGAATCGGCCATGGAGAGAGGGATAAATAGTTCAGAAAGTAAGAACAGCAAATTTGAAATAGGAAGGAATGTGTAATTATGCCAAAGTAATTCGGTTTGTGTTTTCCTCTGATTTCACTTGCCGACCTGCATTTACATATTTTGAAGAAGCTTTTGCAGTGTCTATTCCACACCTGCACAGAGGTAGAAATATAAATTGATTCAAGATATTTATAATAAATGTATCCTTAGCATAGTTACTAATCTGCAAGTGTAATGGAAAAAAATTGTTCATGTGTCGAGTGAGGGTACAATAAATGTGAAGGAACTACAGTACACCATGATGGATTCCTGAACTATATTGTTCCAGGTATGTAGTCACAGTAAGAATATTCCAAATATACCGCCTTTATGTGGCATTTAAAATCTGTTCCAATTGTGAAAAGGTAATGCAGGTATAAATAAAAGCCCAAAAATGAACTGCAGAAGATCAAGTAACAATATAAGTTCTAAATTAACGAAGGAATTATAGAGCACAACATCATGTGAAGGTTTAATTCATTCATTTTAAATGTCGCTTCCCACAACTTTATTGAATGCATTAACACATCTATTTTACAAACAGGATATAAATAAATAGATTTAATTCTAGCATTTTATACAAATTTACATGTCAAGATGCTTTGACCTGATTTTCAAATGTTCTAATTTATTATCGAAGTGCATATATGTCACCATATACTACCCTGAAGTTTGCTTCCTTACAGATATTCACAGTAGAACAAAGCTCAAAAGAATCAATGAAAAACCTCACACAATCAAAGACTGTGCAAATGCAAATAAATAAATAGACAATTAATGGGAGAAAGGAAGAAGGAAAAGCACCGGTGGAAGGTGAGAAGAGGGAAGGGGGAGGCAGGTGTCAGAAATGGACCAAGTGAATTTAAGGGCAGCATGGAAGTTGAAGGCAAAGTTGATAAAATTGACGAGCTCAGCATGGGTGCATGAAGCAGCACCAATGCAGTTGTCAATGTAGTGCCAGATGAGTTGGGAAACATTACACCTCCCTCCCCTTTCTTGATCTCTGTCTCCATCTCTGGAGACAAACTGTCTACCAACATCTTTAATAAATCCACCAATTTCCATTGCTATCTTGACTATACATCTTCTCACCCTGTCTCCTATAAATATGCTATTGCCCTTTCTCAATTCTTTCATCTTCCCCACATCTGCTCCAGGATGAGACTTTCTTTTCCAGGACATCAGCGATGTCCTCTTTCTTTAAAAGAACTGGGCTTCCCTTCCTCCACCATTGATGCTGCCCTCACCTCCATCTCTTCCCTTTCTCAGACATCTGTTCTCACCCCATCTTACCACCGCCTTAACAAAGGTAGAGTTCCCCTTATACTCACCTACCAACCCATGAGGCTCTGCATTCAACACCTCATTCTGTACAGCTTCCGCCATTTTAATGGGATCCTTACACCAAACACATCTTTACTTCCCCCACCCCCACATATTCTCCCCACTCTCCACTTTCACAGGGATTGCTCCTTTTGTGATTCTCTTGTCCATTCGTCCGCCCTCACTAAGCTCCGTCCTGGCCATACTCCTACAAGCAACCAAAATGCTACATCTGCCCATTCACCTCCTCCCTTACCACCATTCAGGACTCCAAAATGTCCTTCCATGTGAAACAACACTCCACCTATGAATCTGTTGGAGTTGGCTATTGTGTCTGGTGCTCCCAATGCGGCCTCCTCTACATTGGTGAAACCCAATGTAAATTGGGGACCACTGTCGAGCACCTCCTCCAAACAACATATACTGCACCGTTTCTTGACAAGTGCACTCCTTACAAATATCCTGTATCATGCATAATAATTCTGAACAAGGAATTATTCATCCTCGTATGTCCAATACATAAATATTTGAGCATATCATCTCCCCTCCTTCTATACCCATCTCCCATTTGAGTTCATACCATCTTTTGAATTTTATACAGTACTGTGCAAAAGTCTTAGGCACACGTCCCATATTTGTCAATATAGGGTCGGAAAGCGAGTTTGTAAATCTGGTGGGAGCAAAGGATGTCGGGAATTGAGAGGGTGAAGCAACACAGAAGGCTTGTGGGTCAGGTGGCAGAGAAGGAGTGCCGGCGTAGAAGGTGGCATGGGTGCAGACACACCCCGCCCTGAGACACCAGGCAAGGTCATTTGATCCCATGCCTTTGATTTATTGATCATTACAGAATGTCTTTCTGGTGCTTCCCACTCCCTCCACTCTCCGTTTCCCTTTCCCTAACCACGATTCCCCCTTCTCACTTTCAGTCCACAATGGAGACCCATATCAGAATCTGGTTTATTATCACTCACACATGTCATGAAATTTGTGTTTTTTAATATATGGCAGCAGTACCGGGCAATAGATAAAATTGCTACAGTACTGTGCAAAAGTCTTAGGCACCCTAACTACACACACACACACACATATATATATATATCTATATAAAAACATAAAAGTTGGGATATCCCAACTTTGTTGCCACAGTGATCAAAGAGACTTTGATCATCTCCCCTTTATGCAAAGGAGCCACTACATTTACAGTATATCTTTAATTTTAAATGATTGCTTGGCTGAAATATCAGCCACCTCATTTCATTCAGTTGGAATACAGTGTTGGGAAATGTATGATAATGCATTCTGGTAAAAGGAACAATAGTGCAGACTATTTCTAAATGGGGAGAAGGTTCAAAGATCAGAGGTGCAAAGGGACTTCGGAGTTCTCATGCAAGACTCCCAGAAGATTAATTTACAGGTGAAGTCTGTAGTAAAGAAAGCAAATGCAATGTTGCCATTTATTTCAAGGGTGATAGAATGTAAAAGCTAGTAGATAAAGCTGAAGCTTTATAAGACACTAGTCAATACCTGGAGTATTGCCAACAGCTTTGGGCCCCATATCTTAGAAAGGGTGTGTTGTCATTGCAGAGAGTCCAGAGGAGGTTCACGAGGATGATTCTGGGAATGAAGGGGTTAACATATAAGGAGCGTTTGGCAGCTTTGGGCCTGTACTCACTGGAGTTTAGAAGAATGCGGAGGGATCTCATTGAAACCTACCAAATGCTGAAAGGACTAGGGTGAATGTTTCCTATGGTGGGGTATCCAGAACTAGAGGACACAGCCTCAGAATTGAGGGGTGATTTTTTAGAATGGAGTTAAGGATGAATTTCTTTAGTCAAAGAGTAGTCAATCTGTGGAATGCTCTGCCACAGTCTGTGGTTGAGGCCAAGTCCATGGGTGTATTTAAAGTGTAAGTTGATAGTTTTCTGATTGGTCAGGTCATCAAAGGACAGGGTGAAAAGGCAGGTGTATGGGGTTGAGTGAGATCTGGTATCAGCCATGATGGAATGTCACAGCAGATTTGATGGGCTGAATGGCTTAATTCTGCTCCTATGTTTTATGGTCTTATGCTATTAGACTTCCTGATGTAACACATGACGAAGATGGACTGGATGAAATGATAACCTCCAGTGGACTGGTCAATGTTTACCACTCTCTCTAGGGTCCATCAGTTAATCCAGAGCAATTTGTATTATCATTTGTATCAAATGATACAGTGAAATCTTTCAGGTGTTCTTCAGTATTTCAAGAGTGCTAATCTGTCTGTTCAAATCATTACTCTAATAAAAAGAGTTTAATTAAGATCTTTAAACGCAAACAACAGGAATTCTGCAGATGCTGGAAATTCAAGCAACACACATCAAAGTTGCTGGTGAACGCAGCAGGCCAGGCAGCATCTATAGGAAGAGGCGCAGTCGACGTTTCAGGCCGAGACCTGACGAAGGGTCTCGGCCTGAAACGTCGACTGCGCCTCTTCCTATAGATGCTGCCTGGCCTGCTGCGTTCACCAGCAACTTTGATGTGTGTTGCTTAATTAAGATCTACAGCTTTCCTTGATATTCCCAAATGACACACAGTAGGACTGGTTGTTAACACTGATTTCCAGTTGATTTGTTGTAGGGTTTTATTCAGTATTCCAGACCTGAAATATTACCAATTGTTTGGGTGATGTTGTGATGTTACTGTGTATGATTTCACTGATGTGTTGGGGGGGAGAGATGGGTGAGGTCTGTGGGGGCACTTTTTTTGTCAGAATGTTAGCATGTCCATATCCCCAAAAGACAAGCAAGTTTGTACCTGCCATCTTTAAGTCAGTGGGGAGTTTGCGCTGCTTACTGCTGGTAAGGAATTTTGTATTCCAGATATCTTACTTTGAAATCTGAACTTCAACGTTTATTGAGCACATTCATGAAATGTGCAATATTTTCAAGCATAAACAAGAGGTGCAATTGTTTTACTTTCCCAATAGGACTTGTATGCCAAAGCAGACAGAATTTAAGTGTTGATTTATAGAATTGCAAGGAATCCTCATGTATGGTTCTAAAACATACCTGTATTTAGACACGCACAGAGTTTCTCAATGCATACGTCATAGTAATAGTCATAGTCATACTTTATTGATCCCGGGGGAAATTGGTTTTCGTTACAGTTGCACCATAAATAATTAAATAGTAATATGTAAATTATGCCAGGAAATAAGTCCAGGACCAGCCTATTGGCTCAGGCTGTCTGACCCTCCAAGGGAGGAGTTGTAAAGTTTGATGGCCACAGGCGGGAATGACCTCCCATGACGCTCTGTGTTGCATCTCGGTGGAATGAGTCTCTGGCTGAATGTACTCCTGTGCCCACCCAGTACATTATGTAGTGGATGGGAGACATTGTCCAAGATGGCATGCAACTTGGACAGCATCCTCTTTTCAGACACCACCATCTGAGAGTCCAGTTCCAAACCAACTTCACAGGCCTTACAAATGAGTTTATTGATTCTGTTGGTGTCTGCTGCCCCAGCACACAACAGCAAACATGATCTCACTGGCCACCACAGACTCGTAGAACATCCTCAGCATCGTCCGGCAGATGTTAAAGGACCTCAGTCTCCCCAGGAAATAGAGACGGCTCTGACCCTTCTTGTAGGCAGCCTCAGTGTTCTTTAACCAGTCCAGTTTATTGTGAATTCGTATCCCCAGGTATTTGTAATCCTCCACCATATCCACACTGACCCCCTGGATGGAAACAGGGGTCGCCGGTACCTTAGCTCTCCTCAGGTCTACCACCAGCTCCTTAGTCTTTTTCACATTAAGCTGCAGATAATTCTGCTCACACCATGTGACAAAGTTTCCTACCGTAGCCCTGTACTCAGCCTCATCTCCCTTGCTGATGCATCCAACTATGGCAGAGTCATCCGAAAACTTCTGAAGATGACAAGACTCTGTGCAGTAGTTACGTGTACTTAGACAGGGTAGTGCAGTTGCGTAGCCATTAGCATAGTGCTTTACAGTGTCAGAGATCAGGGGTCAATTCCCGCCGCTGTCCATTCTCCCTCGATGATGTGGGATTCCTCTGGGTGCTCTAGTTTCCTACCACATTCTAAAACTGTACAGGTTAGTAGGCTGTGGACATGTACGTCAGTGCTGGAAGTTTGGTAACAGTTGCAGGCTGCCCTCAACACATCTTCAGACAGTATTGGTCAATGAAGCAAAGGACACATTTCACTGTATGGTTTGATCTACATCTGAGAAATAAAGCTAGTCCTTAAAAATCCTTATTTGTTGCCTGCCATTCAGAAAAAAGAACAGAAGCTTAAGGAAGTTAGAGCTCTCTTCACACAAACTTTTATATTGATCACCTCTTTTCTGGTCATCTCTGATAATTCTCCTTTTCCTATATAGCCATAACCTTTCCGTAAAACTCCAACCATCTGCTATCCCTTTGTTCAGAAATCTTGATAACTTGGCATCTGATTTACCTAGGGCCTGGTTTCATGTGCTTCCTGAAGACTCAGCAGTTTACTGGAAAATTTATCATACTGCTAAGTAACATCTCAGACAATTTCACTGTGTGCCTTATTCTCCTTAAAATAAATTCCCTTAACTTTACAAGTTCCCATTTCCCTTGGTTTTCGGTCTTGGTTTATCACCTCAGTCCCTTCCACTGTACAATGGTTTAAAAGGAAAGTCAAGCATAGCACCCAGCTAGCTTGCTGTTTTGTGTGAGTGAAATTGTATACAGCAGTCTAGGTGTGGACTCACCAATGGCCTATATATCTGAAATATAATCTTACTACTTTTATGTTCGATTCTCAGAGTATTATACAAGAACATTTCTGTTAAACAAGCAATTAGGAATGCTAAACTTGCATTCTAGCCATTTGTGAAACAGGACTATGTGGTTTCCACCCTCAACACCATACACGTGCTGGTTGGAAGATGAATTGGCTGCTGTAAATTGCCTCCAACAGGTAGTGAGTGTGGAATCTGGCACAGGGTTGTGGGTGGGGGGGAATGTGTGGAGAGAAGGGCGGGGTGAATTTCGTGAAAATGTTGGGGAATAAAATTGGGATTAGTGTGGGATTAATGTAAAATTGATGCTTGATGGCCACCAAGGGTTTGTTAGGTTGAAGAGCTTGTTTCCCAGCTGTGTTCTCTTAAATTAGACATTGGCTTTGTGGGAGAAGCCAGAGAGTGGTAGTGAAGGTTTGCCTCACTGCCTGTGACTAGAGGTGTGCTATAGGGATCAGTGCTGGGTCTGTTGATATTTGTCATCTATGATAATGTGGTTAACTGGATCAGCAAATTTGCCGATGACACCAAGATTAGGGGTGCAGTGGACAGCAAGAGAGGCAAGGGGATGGAGAGCATTGTGACAGGCTGCATCACTATCTGGTATGGGGAGGGTGGGTACTGCACAGGACTGAAAGAAGCTACAGTCAGCTCCATCTTGGGTACTAGCCTAAATAGCATCCATACATTTTCAAGGTCCAGTGCCTCAGAAACATGGTGTCCTTCAATAAAGACCACCATCACTCAGGTCATGCCCTTTCCTCATTGTTACCGTAAGGAGGAAGGTACAGAAACCTAAAGGAACATGCAACAGTTTCTTCCCCTCTGCCATCCGATTCCTAAATGGACATTGAACCCATGAACACTATCTCACTTTTATTATTTCTGGTTTTGCATTATTTTTAATATACATATATATATACTTACTGCAATTGACTTATTTATGGCAGGCGAACTTTAATGCAGACGAGTGTAACGCATTCAGTAGGACCATTCAGGGAGGGTCTTACACAGTGAAAAATCAGGCATTGAGGAGTGTTGTAGAACAAAGTGATTTGGGAATACAGGTCCATAATTTCTTGAAAGTGGTGTCACAGACAAATAGGGTCACAAATAAAGCTTTTGGCACATTGGCTTTCATAAATCAAAGTATTGAGTACAGATGATGAGATGTTATATTGAAGATGTACAAGATGTTGGTGAGGCTTAATTTGGAGTATTGTGTGCAGTTTTGGTTACCTACTAACAGGAAAGATAGACATTGGGTTGAAATTTCAAATAAGGTTGAAAGAGCACAGAGAATATTTACAAAGATGTTGCTGGGTCTGCAGGACCTGAGTTATAAGGAAAGTTTAAGTAAGTTAGAACTTTATTTCTTGGAACATAAAAGATTGAGAGGAGATCTGATAGATGTATACAAAATTATGAGGGGTATAGATAGGGTAAATGCAAGCAGGCTTTGTCCACTGAATTTGGGTGGGACTACAACTAGAGGTCATGGGTTAAGGATAAAAGGTGAAAATTTAAGGGGAACATGAAGGGAAACTTCTTCACTCTGAGTGTTGTGTGAGAGTGTGGAAAGAGCTGCCAGCACAAGTGGTGCATGCAAGTTCGATTTCAACGAAAAGAGAAGTTTAGATAGGTACATGGATGGTAGGGGTATGGAGGTCTATGGTCCCGGTGTAGGTCAATGGGAGTAGACAGTTTAAATGGCTCAGCAGAGACTAAATTGGACAAAAGGCCTGTTTCTGTGCTTTTCTTTTCTATGATTCTATGACTCTAAATGGCTTTCCCCAATCAGTGATTGGGATAACAGCCTGGAATTACACCATAAGACATAGGAGCAGAATTAGGCTCACAAATTACTATTTTTGTCTCCCTTTTTGAATAAATCAGCTAGTTTTTTTTCCAATCTAATGGAATCTTTTCTCAATCTGGAGAATGTAGAAAATTGAAACAAACATCAATCATGTTGACTAGTGCCTTTTTTAAAAGAACATTGGCTGAAGTCCATCAGGACCTGAGAACATATGAGACTGCAGCTCCACCTACTGTCTAACTCTAAATTTCCCGAGTTGCTCCCTCCTTTCCAATGCCCAACTTTCCATCTATCTGTCAGACAATACTTGTTGCTTGCATCCTCTACAGAATTACAAAAGCCAGCTGGGCCACATCGAGTATTTCTAAAGTCAGGATTGCGCTGATAGACCAAAGGCAGTTAATGGTATTGACCAAGGTGGTCAATACAGACAAGATGTAAGCTTGTTCCCTATATGTCAGTGGATTACTTGCCCTGGTAATCAAAGTTCAAATGTATATTTATTATCAAAGTACATATATGTCCCCATATATGACCTTGCGATTCATTTTCTTAATGGCATTTACAAAGGAACTATCTATCAATGAAAAAAGCCCACACAACAAAGACAGACAAATAACCAATGTGCAAAAGACAACAAACTGTGCATATACAAAAAAAGAAAAAGAAACACACAAGGTAATAATATTAAATAAATAAACAATAAATATCAAGAATGTGTTGTACAGTCTTTAAAAGTGAGCCATATGTTGTTGAATCAGTTTAGTAATGGGGCGAGTAAAGTTGAGTGAAGCTATCCCCTCTGGTTCAAGAGCCTGATGGCTGAGGGATAATAATTGTTCCTGAATCTGGTGGTGCGAGTCCTGAGGCTCCTGTCCCTCCTTCCTGATGGCAGCAGCAAGAAGAGAGCATGGTCTGGGTGGTGGGGGTCTCTGACAATGGATGCTGCTCTCCTGCAACCGCTCCTTGTCGATGTGGTTAATGGTGGGGAAGTTTCACCTGTGATGGACCGGGCTGTATCCACTACTTTTTGTAGGTTTTTCCATACCAGGGCATGATGCAAACAGTCAGTATACCTTCCACAGTGCAACTATAGAAGTTTGCCAAATTTTAGATGACATGCTAAATTTTTTCAAACTTCTGAGAAGGTAGACCGAGGCACGACTGTGCAAGCACGTGGACATCAGCCAGTTAGAGCAGCGAGAAGAGTTTAAAGGGAGATAGTTATTCCTTCATCGGTTTGATCGCGGCATGACTGCACAAGTGCATGGACGTCAGCCTGTTACAACAACAAGAAGAGATTAAAGGAGACCGCTTTATAGAGCGGGCACCTGAGTAGAGGTAGACAGAGTGGGAGGGCTTTGGTTCAACAGGGATTCGGTGATAACGGTTGGAGGTGAGGTAGTTTTCCTGTGTAGAATACAAACAGGAAGAATGTGTGTGAAGCCGGTGTTCTGTGCTCGGTGTCAGATGTGGGAGATCCTGAAGTCTCCCAGCCTCCCGGACGGCCACATCTGCACCCAGTGTGTTGAGCTGCAGCTCCTTAGGGACCGCATTAGGGAACTGGAGAAGCAGCTCGATGACCTTCATCTGGTCAGGGAGAGTGAGGAGATAATAGATAGGAGCTATGGGCAAGTAGTCATACTGAGGCCTCAGGAGACAGATAAGTGGGTAAAAGTCAGGAGAGGGAAGGGCAAGAGTCAGATACTAGAGAGTACCCCTGTGGCTGACCCCCTTTAACAATAAGTAGTCCTGTTTTAGTACTGTTGGGGGAGACGGTCTACCTGGCAGGGTCTGGGATGTTTCTGATCGCGTCCACGATATACAAGGGGTGATTGATAAGTTTGTGGCCTAAGATAGAAGGAGTCAATTTTAGAAAACCTAGCACATTTATTTTTCAACATAGTCCCCTCCTACATTTACACACTTAGTCCAGCAGCTGTGGAGCATACGGATCTTGGACCTCCAGAAAGTGTCCACAGCAGGGGTGGTTGATAAGTTCGTGGCCTAACGTAGAAGGAGATGAGTTATACAGCTCTCGTTACTTGCACATGCAGTTCAACTCTTTGAGTGGTTATGCAGAAAGTTTGAAGTTAATAACTCATTAGGGGTGATTGATAAGTTTGTGGCCTACAGGTAGAAGGAGATGAGTTATTAACTTCAAACTTTCTGCATAATCACTCAAAGAGTTGAACTGCATGTGCATGTAACGAGAGCTGTATAACTCATCTCCTTCTACCTTAGGCCACAAACATATCAATCACCCCTGCTGTGGACACTTTCTGGAGGTTCAAGATCCATATGCTCCACGACCGCTGGACTAAGTGTGTAAATGTAGGAGGGGACAATGTTGAAAAATAAATGCGCTAGGTTTTCTAAAATCAACTCCTTCTACCTTAGGCCACGAACTTACCAATCACCGCTTGTATATCGTGGACGCGATCAGAAACATCCCAGACCCTGGCACCTGGGAGGCAAACTACCACCTGCGTTTTTTACCTGCATCCACAGAATTGCCTGTCTGACCCCCCAACTATAGAGTCCCCTATCACTGCTGCCATTCTCTTCCTTTCCTTATCCATCTGAGTCACAGGGCCAGACTCTGTGCCAGAGGCGCGGCCACTGTCGCTTCCCCCAGGTAGGGGATCTCCCCCAACAGTACTCAAACAGGAGTACTTATTGTTAAGGGGGTCAGCACGGTGGTACTCTCTAGTATCTGACTCTTGCCCTTCCCTCTCCTGACTTTTACCCACTTATCTGTCTCCCCAGGCCTCAGTATGACTACTTGCCGGTAACTCCTATCTATTATCTCCTCATTCTCCCTGACCAGATGAAGGTCATCGAGCTGCATCTCCAGTTCCCTAATGCGGTCCCTAAGGAGCTGCAGCTCAACACACCGGGTGCAGATGTGGCCATCCAGAAGGCTGGGAGACTCCAGGACTTCCCACACCTGACACCGAGCACAGAACACCGGCCTCAGACACACTCTTCCTGTTTGTATTCTACACAGGCAACCTACCTCACCTCCACCTGTTATTGCCGAATCCCAGTTGAACCAAAGCGCTCCCACTCTGTCTACCTTTACTCAGGCGCCCGCTCTGTAAAGCTGTCTCCTTTAAACTCTTCTTGCTGTTGTAACTGGCTGACATCCACGCGCTTGTGCAGTCATGCCTCGATCAAACAGATGAAGAAATAACCAAGCAATACACATCAAAGTTGCTGGTGAACGCAGCAGGCCAGGCAGCATCTCTAGGAAGAAGTACAGTCGACGTTTCGGGCCGAGATCCTTCGTCAGGACTAACTGAAGGAAGAGTTAGTAAGAGATTTGAAAGTGGGAGGGGGAGGGGGAGATCCAAAATGATAGGAGGAGGGGGAGGGATGGAGCCAAGAGCTGGACAGGTGATTGGCAAAAGGGATATGAGAGGATCATGAGACAGGAGGCCCAGGGAGAAGGAACGAGGGGAGGGGGGAAAAATCCCAGAGGATGGGCAAGGGGTATAGTCAGAGGGACAGAGGGAGAAAAAGGAGAGAGAGAGAAAGAATGTGTGTATATAAATAAATAACGGATGGGGTACAAGGGGGATGTGGGCATTAGCAGAAGTTAGAGAAGTCAATGTTCATGCCATCAGGTTGGAGGTTACCCAGACAGAATATAAGGTGCTGTTCCTCCAACCTGATTGTGGCTTCGTCTTTATAGTAGAGGAGGCCGTGGATAGACATGTCACAATGGGAATGGGATGTGGAATTAAAATGTGTGGCCACTGGGAGATCCTGCTTTCTCTAGTAGTAGAAGGAGGCGGAACCATGAACCAGAACAGTTGGTGCAGGAAGCAGGGTTTTAGTCCCCCCCATCCCTCCCCACTGATCTCCCTCCTGGCACTTATCCGTGTAAGCGGAACAAGTGCTACACATGCCCTTACACTTCCTCCCTTACCACCATTCAGGGCCCCAAACAGTCCTTCCAGGTGAGGCGACACTTCACCTGTGAGTCGACTGGGGTGATATACTGCGTCCGGTGCTCCCGATGTGGCCTTTTATATATTGGCGAGACCCGACGCAGACTGGGAGACCGCTTTGCTGAACATCTACGCTCTGTCCGCCAGAGAAAGCAGGATCTCCCAGTGGCCACACATTTTAATTCCACATCCCATTCCCATTCTGACATGTCTATCCATGGCCTCCTCTACTGTAAAGATGAAGCCACACTCAGGTTGGAGGAATAACACCTTATATTCCGTCTGGGTAGCCTCCAACCTGATGGCATGAACATTGACTTCTCTAACTTCTGCTAATGCCCCACCTCCCCCTCGTACCCCATCCATTATTTACTTATATACACACATGCTTTCTCTCTCTCCTTTTTCTCCCTCTGTCCCTCTGACTATACCCCTTGCCCATCCTTTGGGTTCCCCCCCTCCCCCTTTTCCTTCTCCTTGGGCTTCCTGTCCCATGATTCTCCCATATCCCTTTTGCCAATCACCTGTCCAGCTCTTGGCTCCATCCCTCCCCCTCCTGTTTTCTCCTATCATTTTGGATCTCCCCCTCCCACTTTCAAATCTCTTACTAGCTCTGCCTTCAGTTAGTCCTGACAAAGGGTCTCGGCCCGAAACGTCGACTGTACCTCTTCCTAGAGATGCTGCCTGGCCTGCTGCGTTCACCAGCAACTTTGGTGTGTGTTACTTGGGTTTCCAGCATCTGCAGAATTCCTCGTGTTTGCGAAGAATTAACCATCTCCTTTTAAACTCTTCTCGCTGTTCTAACTGGCTGAGGTCTACGTGCTTGCGCAGTCATGCATTGGTCTACTTTCTTAGAAATTTGCAAAGATTTAGCATGTCATCTAAACTTTGACAAACTTCTATAGTTGCACTGTGGAAAGTATACTGACTGTTTGCATCATGGCCTGGTATGGAAATACCCATGCCCTTGATGGAAAAACCTACAAAAAGTAATGGATACAGCCCAGTCCATCACGGGTAAAAATAAATATGCTAGGTTTTCTCAAGGCCACGAACTTAAAAATCACCACTCGTACTGAACTGAGAAGGAGAACAGCCAGAGGTCGTGGTTAATACTGGTACCAACGACATGGGTAGGAAAAGGGAGGAGGTCCTGAAAACAGACTGCAGGGAGTTACAAAGGAAGTTGAGAAGCAGGACCTCAAAGGTAGTACTCTCAGTACTGTATTACTGCCTGTGCCACGTGACAGTGAGTATAGGAATAGAATGAGTTGGAGGATAAATGTGTGGCTGAGGGATTGGAGCAGGGGGCAGGGATTCAGATTTCTGGATCATTGGGGCCTCTTTTGGGGCAGGTGTGACCTGTACAAAAAGGACGGGTTGCACTTGAATCTGAGGGGGACCAATATCCTGGCGGGGTGGTTTGCTAGAGCTATTGGGGAGAGTTTAAACTAGAATTGCTGGGGGGTGGGAACTGAACTGAAGAGACGGAGGAAGAGGCAGTTGGCTCACAAATAGAGAAAACCTGTAGATAGTGTCACGTACCCCGTGACGGAAATAAAGAACCAGCAGAAATAGAAACCACTTTGGAGTCTCGTATTGCTATAAACTACTAATATTTATTAGTAACTATGCAACACAGTAATATAAATGTAGATAAATCACACAGGTTAGCAATGATTATATATAAAAGTAAGTGTAGAATATATATGTATGAAAACCAAGCTTCTTTAAGTCTAGGGGTAAAAAGATACAGTCTTACGATGATGAGTAAAGTTCAGTTCAGTTCATGGTATGGAGTTGAGTAGTGATGGAGAGAGAGAGAGAGAGAGAGAGAGAGAGAAATATGAGTCGAGTCGAGTCAAGTCTTCAGGTGAGCCAATACCGTCGATCTTCTCGTCGTCCTCCGAAATCCTTTACAAGTCACCGACTGTGACTTTAACCAGGGGGACCGGTCTTCTGTGGTGGAGCTATCACCCAGGCGAGAGTGGACACATAGACAACTCCCCACCAGTCAACCCCTTCTCCTCAAACTGGAATAGTAACTTGGATCAATCCGCCTGATCGATCCTCCAAAACCCACTTTCACTGCGGGCACAACAATGCTCATTCAGTGTCCAGATCATGTGTCCTGAGGTCTGTATCATCTGACTTCCCATTTATTTCACCAGGCTGAGCATCACCTGTCATTCAAAGAGTCCCTCCCTCCTTTGTCTGTAAAGGAGTACAAGCAGGCAACCTGTCCTTGAAAGTAACATCAACAATCTGCCTTTGGTCACCATAGCAACTTTCGAGCTGCTCGGTGCTGTCTCCAGCTCCAAACTCGGTAAAAATCCAAAGTTACTTCCAATGCCTTAAAGTGACAGTCCAACCGTTAATCTTCATCTCTCTCTCCTTTCCAAAGGCAACAGATCGGTGGTAAATAACTCTGTCTCTCTCTCCTTTGCAAACAAACCATCAATGATAAATGTCTCTCTCTGTCTCACTTCAAACAGTTAATAGGGGCACTCCTGGATCCCCACACAATAGTGTGAGAGGGAGGATAGGCAGGTGATAGAGAAGGGACACACTCAGACTGATGGTTTGAGATGCGTCTATTTTAATACAAGGAGTATTATGAATAAAGCAGATGAACTTAGAGCGTGGATCAGTACTTGGAGCTATGATGTTGTGGCCATTACAGACAATTGGATGGCTCAGGGGCAGGAATGGCTACTTAGAGTGCCAGGCTTTAGATGTTTCAGAAAGGACAGGGAGGCAAAAGAGGTGGGGGCTTGGCACTGCTGATCAGAGAAAGTGTCATGGCTGCAGAAAAGGAGGAAGTCATGTCTACTGAGTCTCCGTGGGTGAAAGTTAGAAACAGGAAGGGGTAAATACTGGGTGTTTTTTATAGACCACCCAATAGTAACAGGGACATCAAGGAGCAGATAGGGAGACAGATTCTGGAAAGGAGTAATAATAGCAGGGTTGTCATGCTGGGAGATTTTAATTTCCCAAATATTGATTGGCATCTCCATAGAGTGAGGGGTTTAGATGGGGTGGAGTTTGTTAGGTGTGTTCAGGAACGTTTCTTGACACAGTATGTAGATAAACCTAGAAGAGGAGAGGCTGTACTTGATCTGGTATTGGGAAATGAACCTGGTCAAGTGTCAGATCTCTCAGTGGGAGAGCATTTTGGAGATAGTGATCACAATTCTATCTCCTTTACCATAGCATTGGAAAGGGATAGGAACAGACAAGTTAGGAAAGCATTTATTTGGAGTAAGGGGAAATATGAGGCTAATGGCAGGAGCTTGGAAGCATAAATTGGGAACATATGTTCTCAGGGAAATGTACGGCAGAGATGTGGCAAATGTTCAGGGGATATTTGCATGGAGTTCTGCACAGGTACGTTCCAATGGGACAGGGAAAGGGTGGTAGGGTACAGGAACCGTGGTGTACAAAGGCAGTTGTATATCTAGTTAAGAAGAAAAGAAAAGCTGATGAAAGTTTCAAAAACCTAGGTAATGATAGAGATTTTGAAGATTATAAGGCTAGTAGGAAGTAGGAAATTAGGAGAGCCAGAAGAGGCCATGAGAAGGCCTTGGCGGACAGGATTAAGGAAAACCCCAAGGAATTCCACAAGTGCGTGAACAGCAAGAGGATAAGACATGAGAGAATAGAACCAATCAAGTGTGACAGTGGAAAAGTGTGTATAGAACTGGAGGATATAGCAGAGATACTAAATGAATACTTTGCTTTAGTATTCACTATGGAAAAGGATCTTGGCGATTATAGGGATGACTTAAGTGACTGAAACGCTTGAGCATATAGACATTAAGAAAGAGGAAGTGCTGGAGCTTTTGGGAAAGCATCAAGTTGGATAAGTCACCGGGACTGGTGGAGATGTACCCCAGGCTACTGTGGGAGGTGAAGGAGAAGATTGCTGAGCCTCTGGCGATGATCTTTGCATCATCAATGAGGACAGGAGAGGTTCCTCTGGTGGAGGGTGGTGGATGTTGTTCCCTTAATTAAGAAAGGGAGTAGAGATAGCCCAGGAAATTATAGACCGATGAGTCTTACTTCTTTGACTGGCAAGTTGATGGGAAAGATCTTGAGAGGCAGGATATATGAACATTTGGAGAGGCATAATATGATTAGGAATAGTCAGCGTGGCTGTGTCAAAGGCAGGTCGTGCCTTACAATCTTGACTGAATTTTCTGAGGATGTGACTAAACACATTGATGAGGGTAGAGCAGTAGATGTAGCATATATGGATTTCATGTTTCCTATGTTTCTAGAGATGCCGCCATGTCTTCCTTGTAATGGCAGTTATGTGTAATAACTTGACTTATTTACCTCCCATTACGCATGCTGGCATTTCGGGCAGCAATGAAGGCCCTGCATCTCGTCTGTCTTTGGACATTTGGTTTGGTGGTGTTCCGGGCTTCCTTCAACATGCCAGTAGCTTCCTATCAGTTTTCACTACTGTCAGCCACTCTGGAGCTGGGTGGATACTCAGGATACCATTGCACACAGATGCAGAAGGATCCGGCATTGCTGTTCCCATAACAGTTTTGTTTGGCTAGTCAGGGTTATTCGCCTTGAGCTGAACCCTGAACCTGGAGGACCAGAGGACCACTCTTAGTCTGCCCTCTACCCTTAGACCTGTTGGGCATTGGTGACTCTACCAGGAGCCAAAGCATGAAGCTCTCCGGGTCACTGAGGCAGCTATCCTTAAACTTCAATAAGGATGGGGTCCTCTTGGAGAGTAACAACTTGAGGCTGAACCAAAATGTTTGCAACATTTTCTCCCAATCTGAGTTTCCCATATTTGTACACTCCACCACAAGCATAGATTAGTAGCTGATACCACCCTGCTATTAGATGTTCAAACCACCAAGATTAGTCATAAAAACAAGAATAACAATGTTACTTGAGACTTCCATAACCAGCTTTGTATTAATAACAGATGGGACTTGAACTAGAATACAGCTACATAAAATTCAATATTATAGTATGAAAGGCCACTCTGCCCATCACACCTTTGACAGCTGTTTCAAGAAGCTTTTCAAACCGATACACTCTCTTGTCCAATGCACTGACAAAGTAATCAACATGGTTGGCAAACAAAGCATGTTTTCACTGTAACTCAGCATACATATGTGATTGATAATAAACCATTTTATCAATTATTATGCACTGAATTTTCTAAATGTTGTTCTGCTCTCTTCCTTCATAAGGATTCCACTTTCCTCCCACCAGCAAAGTAAAACTGATAGATTCCATCCTCTTCAAACACTGGTATTGTATTACCTGTCTCCCAGTCTTCTGTCATTACATCTTTTCCTAAACAATTATCAAATACACTAACCGTCTTTGAAAATGCATGAATGTAATTTATCCAAATGAGAAATTTATCTTCTGATTCAATTTAATTAAATGTTTCCACTCTTGCTGCTCTTAAAATGCATCTCTTTCACTATTTCTCCCATCATCCCATCATCAAATAAAATATTAATTTGTCTAGCTCCCTGTGAAATAATTTAATATTTTGCCATTTCACTTTTTTATTTCCTCTTGGAATTTCCTACGAACCTCATTGCAATATCTCTTACTGACATGTTTGTAAAATGTCTCTATCTTTGCTCAATTTAAAATTCCTTAACTGTCATTTTAACTCCTGCCTTCTACGCACCCTGCTCATCTACAGTAAAGATTCTCTGGCTATCTCTGCTCCTCTTAAATTTCTCCATTTTAGTTTTTCATTTTTCTTAAATGATTGTTTAAATCTTTTAAAATATTTCTTGGATATTGTTTTGGGATCATGGCTTCTGTTTCTCTGCTCCATCGTCATGAAAAGCTTGAGCATATGGACATTAAGAAAGAGGATGTGCTGGAGCTTTTGGAAAGCAACAAGTTCAATAAGTCACCGGGACCGGATGGGATGTACCCCAGGCTACTGTGGGAAACGAGGGAGGAGATTGATGAGCCTCTGGCAATGATCTTTGCATCATCAATGGGGGCAGGAGAGGTTCCAGAGGATTGGAGGGTTGCCGATGTTATTCCATTATTCAAGAAAGGGAGTAGAGATTGCCCAGGAAATTATAGACCAGTGAGTCTTACTTCAGTGGTTGGTAAGATGATGGAAAAGATCCTGAGAGGCAGGTCTTATGAACATTTGGAGAGGCATAAAATGATTAGGAATAATCAGCATGGCTTTGTCAAAGGCAGGTCGTGCCTCACAACCCTGATTGAATTTTCTGAGGATGTGACTAAACACATTGATGAGGGTAGAGCAGTAGATATAGTGTGTATGGATTTTATGTTTTCAATGTTTCTAGAGATGCTGCCATATCTTCCTTGTAATGGCAGTTATGTGTAATAACTTGACTTACTTACCTCCCGTTACGCATGCTGGCATTTCGGGCAGCAATGAAAGCCCTGCGTCTTGTCTGTCCTTGGACATTTGGGTTGGTGGTGTTCTGGGCTTCCTTCAACATGCCAGTAGCTTCCTATCAGTTTTCACTACTGTCAGCCACTCTGGAGCTGGGTGGATACTCAGGATACCATTGCACACAGATGCAGAAGGATCCGGCATTGCTGTTCCCATAACAGTTTTGTTTGGCTAGTCAGGGTTATTCGCCTTGAGCTGAACCCTGAACCTGGAGGACCAGAGGACCACTCTTAGTCTGCCCTCTACCCTTAGACCTGTTGGGCATTGGTGACTCTACCAGGAGCCAAAGCATGAAGCTCTGACTCCCACCAACATAGCTCTCCGGGTCACTGAGGCAGCTATCCTCAAACTTCAATAAGGACGTGGTCCTTTTGGAGGGTAACAACTTGAGACTGAACCAAAATATTTGAAACATTTTCTCCCAATATGTGTTTCCACATTTGTATACTCTACCACAAGCATAGATTAGTAGCTGATACCACCCTGCTATTAGATGTTCAAACCACCAAGATTAGTCATAAAAACAAGAATAACAATGTTACTTGAGACTTCCATAACCAGCTTTGTATTAATAACAGATGGGAATTGAACTAGAATGCAGCTACATAAGATTCAATATTATAGTATGAAAGGCCACTCTGCCCATCACACCTTTGACAGCTGTTTCAAGAAGCTTTTAAAATAGTTACACTCTCTTGTCCAATGCACTGACAAAGTGATCAACATGGATGGCAAACAAAACAGGTTTTCACTGTACCTCAGCATACATATGTGATTGATAATAAACCATTTCATCAATTATTATGCACTGAAATTTCTAAATGTTGTTCTGCTCTCTTCCTTCATAGGGATTCCATTTTCCTCCCACCACCAAAGTAAAACTGATAGATTCCATCCTCTTCAAACATTGGTATTGTATTACTTGTTTCCCAGTCTTCTGTCATTACATCTTTTCCTAAACAATTATCAAATACACTAATCGTCTTTCAAAATGCATGAATGTAATTTATCCAAATGAGAAATTTATCTTCTGATTCAATTTAATTAAATGTTTCCACTCTTGCTGCTCTTAAAATTCATTTCTTTCACTATTTCTCCCATCACCCCCATCATCAAATAAAATGTTAATTTGTCTAGCTCCCTCTGAAATAATTTAATATTTTGCCATGTCACTTTTTTATTTCCTTTTGGAATTTCTCATTAACCTCATAGCAATATCTCTTACTGACATGCTTGTAAAATGTCTCTATCTTTGCTCAATTTAAAATTCCTCAACTGTCATTTTAACTCCTGCCTTCTACAGTAAAGAATCTCTGGCTATCTCTGCTGTTTCAAATAGAAACAGAGAAACATAGAAAATAGGTGCAGGAGTAGGCCATTCGGCCCTTCGAGCCTGCACCGCCATTCAGTATGATCATGGCTGATCATCCAACTCAGAACCTTGTACCTGCCTCCTATCCTCTTCCTAAATTTCTCCATTTTATTTTTTCATTCCTTTTAAATGATTATTTTAATCTTTTAAAATATTTCTTGGATATTGTTTTGGGATCATGGCTTCTGGTTCTCTGCTCCATCATCATGAAAAGCTTGAGCATATGGACATTCAGAAAGAGGATGTGCTGGAGCTTTTGGAAAGCAACAAGTTGGATAAGTCACCGGGACCGGACGGGATGTACTCCAGGCTACTGTGGGAAGCGAGGGAGGAGATTGCTGAGCCTCTGGCGATGATTTTTGCATCGTCAGTGGGGATGGGCGAGGTTCCAGAGGATTGGAGGGTGCAGATGTTGTTCCATTATTCCAGAAAGGGAGTAGAGTTAGCCCAGGAAATGATAGACCAGTGAGTCCTTCTTCAGTGATTGGTGAGTTTCTGGAAACGGTCCTCAGAGGCAGGATTTATGAACATTTGGAGTGACATAATATGATTAGGAATAGTCAGAATGGCTTTGTCAAAGGCAGGTCATGCCTTACGAGCCTGATTGAATTTTTTGAGGATGTAACTAAACACATTGATGAAGGTAGAGCAGTAGATGTAGTGTATATGGATTTCAGCAAGGCATTTGATAAGGTACTCCATGCAAGGCTTATTGAGAAAGTAAGGAGGCATGGGATCCAAGGGCACATTGATATGTGGATCAAGAACTGGCTTGCCCACAGAAGGCAAAGAGTGGTTGTCAACGGGTCATATTCTGCATGGAGGTCAGTGACCAGTCGTGTGTCTTAGGGATCTGTTCTGGGACCCCTTCTCTTCATGATTTTTATAAATGACCTGGATGAGGAAGTGGAGGGAAGGGTTAGTAAATTTGTTGATGATACAAAGGTTAGGGGTGTTGTGGATAGTTTGGAGAGCTGTCAGAGGTTACAGCGGGACATTGATAGGATGCAAAACTGGGCTGAGAACATAGCAGATGGAGTTCAACCCGGATAAGTGTGAGGTGGTTCATTTTGGTAGGTCAAATATGATGGCAGAATATAGTATTAATGGTAAGGCTCTTGGCAGTGTGGAGGATCAGAGGGATCTTGGGGTCCAAGTCCACAGACATTCAAAGCTGCTGCACAGTTGACTCTGTGGTTAAGAAGGCATACAGTGCATTGGCCTTCATCAACCGTGGGAATGAGTTCAAGAGCCGAGAGGTAATGTTACAGCTATATAGGACCCTGGTCAGACCCTACTTGGAGTACTGTGCTCAGTTCTGGTCACTTCACTACAGGAAGGATGTGGAAACTATAGAAAAGGTGCAGCGAAGATTTACAAGGATGTTGCCTGGATTGGGGAGCATGCCTTATGAGAATAGGTTGAGTGAACTCAGCCTTTTCTCCTTGGAGCGACGGAGGATGAGAGGTGACCTGATAGAGGTGTATAAGATGTTGAGAGGCATTGATCATGTAGATAGTCAGAGGCTTTTTCCCAGGACTGAAATAGCTAACATGAGAGGGCACAGTTTTAAGGTGCTTGGAAGCAGGTTCAGAGGAGATGTCAGGGGCAAGTTTTTTTTTATGCAGAGAGTGGTGAGTGCGTGGGATATGTTGCCAGCGACAGTGGTGGAGGTGGATACGATAGGGTCTTTTAAGAGACTCCAGAATAGGTACATGGAGGTTAGAAAAATAGAGGGCTATATGTAACCCTAGATAATTTCTAAAGTAAGTACATGTTCGGCACAGCACTGTGGGCCAATGGGCCTAAATTGTGCTGTAGTTTTCTATATTTCTATGTTTTCTATTTTCATTTGCTTTTTCAGACATTGAGACCTTAGGATATAGGAGCAGAATGAGTCTATTAGGCCCATCAAGACCTCCACATTTCCCCATGCATGACCCATTTCCCTCTCAGCTCCAATCTCCTGCCTTCTACCTGTGTTCCAGTGGCTTGGCCACCACAACTGACTGGGGCACTGATTCACAGTCTCTGGCTAAAGAAATTCCTCCTTATCTCTGTTCTAAGAAGACACCTCTCTATTCTAAGGCTATGGTCTTAGACTCCCCCACCATAAGAAACAACCTCCCTATTGAGCCCTTCTAACATTGGATAGATTTCAATGAAATCCCCCTCCCCATTCTTCTCAATTCCAGTGAATATAGGCCCAGAGTTGTCAGACACTCCCCATATGATCCCAGAATACTTCTTGCTTTAATCAGTCTCAGACATCCCACCTCTCCCGGAAGTTCTGGGAGACTCCCGCATATTGATAGTGGCTCCCTGACGCCCGAAAATTATATAGCATATCCCGGAAATCGATTTTTTTGAGAGGGAGAAGGAAAGGGAGAGCAAGCATCCTGATTGGTCTCTCTTGGTGCCAAGAGTGGTCCCCAACCACCGGGCTGCGAGGAAACGATATGATTTGGCGATATGAAATGATATGAGTCAGCTGCACCTTCCCTCATTCCCTGTCACGCCCACTGTTGAACTTCAACGCGCGCAAGGTCATTACCCACGCGTCATCCATGTCAGCAAGGGAAGATCTACTCCTCGAACTTGCAAGTGATGGCAGGCTGAAAAGTATGTTTGACATAACATCTCTGCCGGCATTCTGGATCAAAGTCAAGGCTGAATATCTTGAGATAGCCACAAAAGCACTGAAAACGTTGCTTCCATTTCTGATATCATATCTCTGTGAAATGGAGTTTCCAGCAATGCATGCTATGAAAACTAAATTGCGGAATAGACTGGACACAAGGAACCCCCTTCGAGTATCGCTGTCTCCCATCACCCCTCCATAGGACCGCCTTGTTGCAGGAAAACAAGCCCAGGGCTCCCACTGATTCAGCGATATCGGTGTGTTGCAATGATTTTATATGTTCATATGAGGAAAATATGCGTTGTGTTTAATATCCAAACATGACTTAAAATGTTATGATGCTATTGACTTATAATTGACTTATCACTAAATTCGTTAGATAAACCCTTTTAGAAACAAAATTGAGTGTATTAGCCACTTATAACTGACCTATAGTTGACTTATTACCTATATTCCGGTCATGATTAAAAACCCCGCTCCCAGTCCGCCGGTCCGCAAGAATATTGTCAATATTAAACCAGACTGCGGTGCGAGAAAGGTTGGGGACCCCTGCTAAGTAGACCTATCAGTTTTCTCTGTGGGCGGGCTTTACAGTCAGTGTTGCTCGCTGCACTGTTTGCAACAGTGACTTTTCTATTGCCCATGGTGGGTTAAAATGTAAAAGACATGTTGAGGTGAGTTTAATAGGTGTCATTCGTTCATTAGCATAGCTAATGTTATTTAAACTAGCTGGCTGGCTGCTAAGGAGCTACTCTATTGATGTCCTACGTGATGAGGCCAAACTCCCTGCAGACTTGCTTAAAGTTGTGATAGAATAAGCATGATAATATAATAAGTACATATTTTAATGTCACATTTTCTGCATATACCCATCTTGTTCTACAGATTAGACAAAGTCACTAAACAAAGTATTACATACGCCCTTGGAGGTCAACGGGGGGAGGGGGGCAGGGATGCTACCTCCCTGAAATGAGTTTTTGCAGGGTGGGATGTCTGCAGTCTTCTGTTGTCCATTTGTTTCCTTCCTTATAAATTTTCTCTGCACTCTTTCAACTCTTCCCTGTAGATGACCCAAACTGCACACAATACTCCAAATTTGGCCTCGTCAACATCTTATACAGCTTCAATATAACATCCCATTTTCTCTAAAAGGTGTATGGAAATTTAACAAGGGAGAAAAGAATCTAAAATGCATCAATAATTTTTGGAGCAAACCTTCATTATGCATATCACATTAAGCCAAGTTTCAAATATTTTCGTTAGTTTACCACTAGATGGAGTGTGGCTCCAATTTATTTCAAATTCATCAGTGAAGTTGTGCGTGATTATCAATGCCTGTGTTCTGTTTTAAAGGCAGTGTTAGATACAGTAATGGTATAGAAGTTTTCCTTGAAATTGATCTTCCACACGTCACTGATCTTCCTGCTTGGGGATTCCAGATGTATCTCCAGTCTTAGTGAGGTTCTGGGAATTATTTATATGGGTAGAATGGAAATAATGGTTTTGTCATAGACTGGCTTTAGAACGGAAACTGCTCTTGCCTACACAGTGTACAACTAAACGTTTAGATTAATTGCAAAAGGCACTAAATATTATCACTGTCCTTGGGAAAGTTGGCACAATTGTTAAATTACTGGATTGATAAACCAGATGGCCAGGATTATCAATCAGAGAGAATTTGAGACTCACAGTTGTACCCGTTTAACTTTAGTTGTATATATTGAAAATAAATCTGGGTTGGGGAATGGCACTGGCATCATTAAAGATGATAAAGAAACTTCTTGAATACTCTTAAATACATCCCTGATGTGGTCTAGCAAAGGCATTCATTATGAAAATGTTGAACAAGAATAAAACGAGACATATCACCTGATAACAGCTGAGCTGTTCTCAGCTCAGTCACCTTGCAAAGTTTTCCTCCTGAGCAGAAGACCATTTGGCCCATTAAATCTGCTATGTCAATTCATCATGGCTGATCCGTTTTCCCTCCAGCTCCAATCCCTTGCTTTCTCCCTGTATCCCTTCATGCCCCAACTAATCAAGAATCTATCAACCTTTGTCTTAAATATACCCAGTGACTTGGTCTCCAATACCACCTGTGGCATTGAATTTCACAGATTCATCACTCTCTGGCTAAAGAAATTCCTCCTCATCTATGTTCTAAAAGGACGCTCCTCTATTCTGAGGCTGTGTTTACCGGTCTTAGTAAATGTTCCCCACCATAGGAAACACTCTCTCCACTTCCACTCTATCGAGGCTTTCACCATTTGATAAGTTTCAATGAGGTCACCCCCCATTCTTCTGAATTTCAGTGAGTAAAGGCCCAGATCCATCAAATGCTCTTCATATGATGAGCCATTCAATCGTGGAATCATTTTCATGAACCTCCTTTGAACCCCCTCCAGTGTCATCACACCCTTTCTTAAATGTCAACTGTTTACTCTTTTCCATAGGTACTGCCTGATCTGCTGAGTTCCTCCAGCATTTTGTGTCTGTTGCTGCAGATAATTATATATAAACGATGATTTGGGGGAAGTGAAAGCAACACGACCTGCTTGTCTTTTGATACCAGTGATGAAAGCAAGTGTTTAGATGCAGTTAGAAAGGCTAAAGCATATATGGCTTTATGCAACAGGATCTGAGTACAAGAGCAGTGGTAAAGAGTTTTGGTGAGGCCCTGCTTAGAGTTCTGTTTGCATTTTTGGTCTTTATCTGAGGATGGAGGGAGCATAAGAAAGGTTTAGCAGGCTGATATCTAGAATGGGAGATTCGGAGTAAGAAAGGAGATTGGGTTCATTAGGATTATTCACTTTTGTTTAGAAAAACTACAAAATTCAAACACGACTAACTTGGTTAGATATAGGGAGGATGTTCCTGACTGGAGAATCCGGAAATGAGGATAAAAGCCTTGAGATACAGCGTAAGCCATTTAAAGCAGAAATCAGAAGACATTTGTTCACCTGGAGCTGGTGAACTTGCAGAATTTATTGAAGGTAAGATAGACCAAATCAACAAATATATTTCAGAAGCAGATGTATTTATCGGTGCTGAAAGGATTGTGGATGTGCTGAGAAAGCTGGAAGAGAATGGTGGGCCAGAGTTAAATAGTCTGATCCTGCTTCCTTGTGTCTTGAGAATCATAACCATCATTCAAGTGGACATCACACCACACACTCCATAGAGATAAAAAACAAAAGTATCAGGAGATGCACAATTTGTTAGACAGCAGCTGTGGAGACAGAAACAACTGATATATCCAGTCAACAAAATTCATAATTAATTCAATTTGGCCAGTTATTTCTCATACAATCTGTTCTGAATTGTCAACAAAGTTATGGAAGATGACACCAAAGCCAATGTGTGCCATCTATAAATTAAGTTTATTAAACTTCTAAGATGATTAAATAGCACTACTTTAGGTCGAGGGCTGTAGTCACATGGGAACACCAATCTCGGTATATTTCACTTCAGGTTACACACAATCCTGAAGTACATAAAAGTATAATACCAATCCTTCATTGCTACTGGCTCTAAATCTAGAAAGATGTTGAGCAGAACCTTTAATAACAAGAACTATGGCTCTTGGATGTTGTTCATCACCATCTTCTTGGGTTGGAGAAATGCAACAATGCTGTCACTCTCTATATGAGAAAACTCAATGTGGCAGCATGGTAGGGTAAGTTTAGCACAACTCTTTACAGTACAGGTGATCCGGATTCAATTACCTCTGCGGACTGTAAGGAGATTTTATGTTCTCCCCATGAACAGCATGAGTTTCCTCCGGGTGCTTTGGTTTCCTCCCACAGTCCAAAGACATACCAGTTGGTAGGTTAATCGGTCATTTATAGGCATCCGTTAGTCTCATGAGACCATGGATTTGCGCCTTGGAAGGTTTCCAGGGTGCAGGCCTGGGCAAGGTTCTATGGAAGACCAGCAGTTGCCCATGCTGCAAGTCTCCCCCTGCCACACCACCGATGTTGTCCAAGGGAAGGGCACTAAGACCCATACAGCTTGGCACCGGTGTCATCGCAGAGCAATGTGTGGTTAAGTGCTTTACTCAAGGACACACACGCTGCCTCAGCCAAGGCTCGAACTAGCGACCTTCAAATCACTAGACGAACGCCTTAACCACTTGGCCACGCGCCAACACTAATCAGTCATTAGGCTAGGAATAAGTCAGGGGATTGCTGGGCTGTTTGGCTTGAAAGATCAGTCGGGCCTATTCTGTGCTGAGAAACAAATTTGAAAAATAAGAAGTAAAAAACAATTACCCTAATTAAATAGAAAGTTGAGTGTTATGTTCGTTGAGGGATCAGCAGTGAAAAGTGTGAGCAGTTTCAAGTTCCTGGCTGTCAGTATCTCCGAAGTTTTAACCTGAGTCCAGCATATTGACAAATATAAAGAAGGCACAACAGTGACTATATTTCATTAGGAGTTTGTGGAGAATTGGTATGTCACCAAACATACTTGGAAATTTCTACAGATGGAGAGCATTCTAACGGGTGCGTCACCATCTGGTATGGAGGGGCCACTGCACAGGATCATAAAAAAACTGCAGAAGTTTGCAGACTCAGCCAACTCCATCATGGGCACTAGTCTCCCCAGCATCGAGGACACCTTCAAAAGGCAATGCCTCAAAAAGGTGGTATCCATCATTAAGGACTCCCATCACCCAAGACATACCCTCTTCTCATTGCTACCATCAAGGAGGAGGTACAGGAGCCTGGAAACACACTCAACGTTTCAGGAACAGCTTCTTCCCATAAATATAGATGACTTTCATCTGGGCTTTGAGTTATACAGGAGAGGAACATGGGGCCTTTGGCCAAGGTGGATGAATTAAAAGTGCAGATTGTTATTAATAAATATGATATAGTTGGGATCACAGAGACATGGCTCCAGGGTGACCAAGGATGGGAGCTCAACATTCAGGGATATTCAATATTCAGGAGGGATAGACATGAAAGAAAAGGATGTGGGGTAGCATTGCTGGTTAGAGAGGAGATTAACGCAATAGAAAGGAAGGACATTAGCCGGGAGGATGTGGAATCGATATGGGTAGAGCTGCATAACACTAAGGGGCAGAAAACGCTGGTGGGAGTTGTGTACAGGCCACCTAACAGTAGTAGTGAGGTTGGGGATGGTATTAAACAGGAAATTAGAAATGTGTGTAATAAAGGAACAGCAGTTATAATGGGTGATTTCAATCTACATATAGATTGGGTGAACCAAATTGGTAAGGGTGCTGAGGAAAACGATTTCTTGGAATGTATGCGGGATGGTTTTTTGAACCAACATGTCAAGGAACCAACTAGAGAGCAGGCTATTCTAGACTGGGTATTGAGCAATGAGCAATGGTTAATTAGCAATCTTGTCCTGAGAGGCCCCTTGGGTAAGAGTGACCATAATATGGTGGAATTCTTCATTAAGTTGGAGAGTGACATAGTTAATTCAGAAACAAATGTTCTGAACTTAAAGAAGGGTAACTTTGAAGGTATGAGACGTGAATTAGCTAAGATAGACTGGCAAATGACACCTAAAGGGTTGACTGTGTATATGCAATGGCAAGCATTTAAAGATCGCATGGATGAACTACAACAATTGTTCATCCCAGTTTGACAAAAGAATAAATCAAGGAAGGTAGTGCACCCGTGGCTAACAAGGGAAATTAGGGATAGTATCAATTCCAAAGAAGAAACATACAAATTAGCCAGAAAAAGTGGCTCACCTGAGGACTGGGAGAAATTCAGAGTTCAGCAGAGGAGGACAAAGGGCCTAATTAGGAAGGGGAAAAAAGATTATGAGAAAAAACTGGCAGGGAACATAAAAACTGACTGTAAAAGCTTTTATAGATATGTGAAAAGAAAAAGATTGGTTAAGATAAATGTAGGTCCCCTACAGACAGAAACAGGTGAATTGATTATGGGGAGCAAGGACATGGCAGATGAATTGAATAACTACTTTGGTTCTGTCTTCACTAAGGAGAACATAAATAATCTTCCGGAAATAGTAGGGGACAGAAGGTCCAGTGAGATGGAGGAACTGAGGGAAATACATGTTAGTAGGGAAGTGGTGTTAGGAAAATTGAAGGGATTAAAGGCAGATAAATCCCCAGGGCCAGATGGTCTGCACCCCAGAGTGCTTAAGGAAGTAGCCGAAGAAATAGTGGATGCATTAGTGATAATTTTTCAAAACTCTTTAGATTCTGGACTAGTTCCTGAGGATTGGAGGGTGGCTAATGTAACCCCACTTTTTAAAAAAGGAGGGAGAGAGAAACCGGGGAATTATAGACTGGTTAGCCTAACATCGGTGGTGGGGAAAATGCTAGAGTCAGTTATCAAAGATGTGATAACAGCATATTTGGAAAGCGGTAACATCATCGGACAAAGTCAGCATGGATTTGTGAAAGGAAAATCATGTCTGACGAATCTCATAGAATTTTTTGAGGGTGTAACTAGTAGAGTGTATAGGGGAGAACCAGTGGATGTGGTATATTTGGATTTTAGAAAGGCTTTTGACAAGATCCCACACAGGAGATTAGTGTGCAAACTTAAAGCACACAGTATTGGGGGTAAGGTATTGATGTGGATAGAGAATTGGTTGGCAGACAGGAAGCAAAGAGTGGGAATAAACGGGACCTTTTCAGAATGGCAGGCAGTGATTAGTGGGGTACCACAAGGCTCAGTGCTGGGACCCCAGTTGTTTACAATATATATTAATGACTTAGATGAGGGAATTAAATGCAGCATCTCCAAGTTTGCAGATGACACGAAGCTGGGCGGCAGTGTTAGCTGTGAGGAGGATGCTAAGAGGATGCAGGGTGACTTGGATAGGTTAGGTGAGTGGGCAAATTCATGGCAGATGAAATTTAATGTGGATAAGTGTGAGGTTATCCACTTTGGTGGCAAAAACAGGAAAACAGATTATATTATCTGAATGGTGGCCGATTAGGAAAAGGGGAGGTGCAACGAGACCTGGGTGTCATTATACACCAGTCATTGAAAGTGGGCATGCAGGTACAGCAGGCAGTGAAAAAGGCGAATGGTATGCTGTCATTCATAGCAAGAGGATTCAAGTACAGGAGCAGGGAGGTACTACTGGAGTTGTACAAGGCCTTGGTGAGACCACACCTGGAGTACTGTGTGCAGTTTTGGTCCCTAATCTGAGGAAAGAGGGAACCAGAGTGCCAGAGCAGATAGTGGGGGGTGAAAATAAATTATGTTTTAAGTTCATGCAAAGTCACAGATAGAATGATTGTGTGTGGTGGTACTAATCTTCTGAGGTGTGTCTATTTCAATGTAAGGAGTATTGTGGGGAAGGCAGACGAGCTGAGGGTATGGACTGACACATGGAATTATGACATTATAGCCATTAGTGAAACTTGGCTACAGGAGGGGCAGGACTGGCAGCTTAATGCTCCAGGGTTCCGATGTTTCAGACGTGATAGAGGCAGAGGAATGAAGGGTGGGGTGGGGGGGCGGTGGCATTGCTAGTCAGGGAAAATGTTACAGCAGTGCTCAGGCAGGACAGATTAGAGGGCTTGTTTACCGAGGCCATATGGGTGGAGCTGAGAAACAGGAAAAGTATGACCACATTAAGGGGGTTGTATTATAGACCACCCAATAGTCAGCGAGAATTGGAGGAGCAAATCTGCAGAGAGATTGGTAGACAACCGCAGGAAACATAAAGTTGTGATAGTAGGGGATTTTAATTTTCCACACATTGATTGGGACTCCCATACTGTTAAAGGTCTAGATGGGTTAGAGTTTGTAAAATGTGTTCAGGAAAATTTTCTAAATCAGCGGTCCCCAACCATCGGGCTGTGAGGAAACGATATGATTTGGCGATATGAGTCAGCGGCACCTTTCCTCATTCCCTGTCATGCCCTGTTGAACTTGAACACACGCAAGGTCATTACGCATGCATCATCCATGTCAGCGCGGGAAGGAGATCAACTCCTCGAGCTTGCAAATGACAGTGGGCTAAAAAGTATGTTTGACATAATATCTTTGCCAGCATTCTGGTTCAAATTCAAGGCTAAATATCCTGAGATAGCCACAAAAGCACTGAAAACGTTGCTTCCATTTCCAACATATCTCTGCAATGAATACAACGAAAACTAAATTGTGGAATAGACTGGACATTAGGAACTCCGTTCGAGTATCACCGTCTCCCATCACCCCTCGATAGGACTGTGTTGTTGCAGGAAAACAAGCCCAGGGCTCCCACTGATTCAGTGATATTGGTGTGTTGCAATGATTTTATATGCTCATACGGGGAAAAATATGTGCTGTGTGTTTAATATCCAAACGTTACTTAAAATATTCTGATGCTACTGACTTATAATTGACTTATCACTATTTTCACGCGAGGAAAATATGCGCTGTGTTTAATATTAAATTCGTTAGATAAACCCTTTTAGAAACAAAATTGAGTGTATTAGCCAATTATCACCTATATTCCGGTTGTGATTAACACCTCCCCCCGAACAGAATCGCCAAAAACGATTTGTAGAGAAAAAAATCAGCACGTACACGCATGCGCACGGGTGCCCGTGCAAGGTTTCATGGTCATGGTAGTCTTTCTCAGGTTAAACAGGGCTACTCTTGTCCGTTGGCAACCCGACCCCAACGCCCACCACCTCCCCCCCCCCCCACGCCCGGTCGGCCGGTCTGCAAGAATATTGTCAATAATTAACCGATCCGCAGTGCAAAAAAGTTTGGGGACCCCTGCACTAGACGTCTTTGAAAATGCATGAATGTAATTTATCCAAATGAGAAATTTATCTTCTGATTCAATTTAATTAAATGTTTCCACTCTTGCTGCTCTTTAAGTGCATCTCTTCCACTATTTCTCCCATCACCCCCATCATCAAATAAAATGTTAATTTGTCTAGCTCCCTGTGAAATAATTTAATATTTTCCCATTTCACTTTTTTATTTCCTCTTGGAATTTCTCATTAACCTCATAGCAATATCTCTTACTGACAAGTTTGCAAAATGTCTCTATCTTTGCTCAATTTAAAATTCCTTAACTGTCATTTTAACTCCTTCCTTCTATGCACCCTGCTCATCTACAGTAAAGAATCTCTGGCTATCTCTGCTGTTTCAAATAGAAACAGAGAAACATAGAAAATAGGTGCAGGAGTAGGCCATTCGGTCCTTCGAGCCTGCACCGCCATTCAGTATGATCATGGCTGATCATCCAACCCAGAACCCTGTACCTGCCTCCTATCCTCTTCCTAAATTTCACCATTTTATTTTTTCATTCCTTTTAAATGATTATTTAAATCTTTTAAAATATTTCTTGGATATTGTTTTGGGATCATGGCTTCTGGTTCTCTGCTCCAACATCATGAAAAGCTTGAGCATATGGACATTAAGAAAGAGGACGTGCTGGAGCTTTTGGAAAGCAACAAGTTGGATAAGTTACCAGGACCGGACGGGATGTACCCCAGGCTACTGTGGGAAACGAGGGAGGAGATTGCTGAGCCTCTGGCAATGATGGGGATGGGAGAGGTTCCGGAGGATTAGAGGGTTGCAGATGTTGTTCCATTATTCAAGAAAAGGAGTAGAGATAGCCCAGGAAATTATAGACCAGTGAGTCTTACTTCAGTGGTTGGTAAGTTGATGGAAAAGATCCTGAGAGGCAGGAGTTATGAACATTTGGAGAGGCGTAATATGATTAGGAATAGTCAGTATGGCTTTGTCAAAGGCAGGTCATGCCTTACAAGCCTGATTGAATTTTTTGAGGATGTGACTAAACACATTGATGAAGGTAGAGCAGTAGATGTAGTGTATATGGATTTCAGCAAGGCATTTGATAAGGTACTCCATGCAAGTCTTATTGAGAAAGTAAGGAGGCATGGGATCAAAGGAGATATTGCTATGTGGATCTAGGACTGGCTTGCCCACAGAAGGCAAAGAGTAGTGTGACAAAAGAACCAGTTATCAGAAGATTGATGCCGATAAGAGGACAATGGGGGAACATGCAAGGTGCTAATAAGAGAGAGACGAGAGAGATTACCGAAAGGAGACACGGTTCCGAGTATTGTCAGAGACCGGTGGCTTTGAACCCTGAACTGTTTGAAGTTTGATGGACAGGCGATACCCCAGCAGGGGGATAAAAAGGGACAGGTTCGCTAAGGCAACAGACACACGACACCACAAGGTAACGAGACCCTGGAAGTAGTGTGCCCCCACAAGTTGGTGCGAGTTTTTTTGGAGGTCTGGTCGCGGAACCAACCGTAGACGCACAGGGTGGAAAGATACAGTCGGGCGGGAACCTGGTGTGTGTGTCCGCCCTTGCCTGGGTGCCGGGTTCACCGCAGAAGAACGATCGTATCTGGAACAGAGGGGTCACAGTCGGTGACCTCAGAAGACATTACAAAGGGCTCGCCCGAAAGTTAACTGCAAGGAATATCGAAGGTCTGTTTGGAATCCGATTTGCATATTCATTCATTCTCTCTCTTCTCCCCACCCCAACGGCACAACAGCGATTACTGCGAACTGAACTGAACTTTGCGTCACTTGAAACTGGTCATCTACCCCTAGGCTGCGACAGAGCTTGATTGATCCTATTATCCTAGTTCTGTGTACATGTGTGTTTTATCATTGCTAAACTGTTGCATTTATATCCTTTTGATTGGAGTACTGTGTTGCTTATTTCTTTAATAAAACTTTCTTAGTTCCAGTAATCCAGACTCCAACTAAGTGGTCCATTTCTGCTGGTTTGGCAACCCAGTTACAGGGTACATAACAGTAGTTGTAGACCGGTCATATTCTGCATAATAGTCAGTGACCAGTGGTGTGTCTCAGGGATCTGTTCTGGGACCCCTTCTCTTCGTGATTTTTATAAATGACCTGGATGAGGAAGTGGAGGGATGGGTTAGTAAATTTGCTGATGACACAAAGGTTGGGGTGTTGTTGATAATGTGGAGGGCTGTCAGCGGGACATTGATAGGATGCAAAATTGGGCTCAGAAAGTAGCAGATGGAGTTCAACCCGGGTAAGTGTGAGGTGGTTCATTTGGGTAGGTCAAATATGATGGCAGAATATAGTATTAATGGTAAGGCTCTTGGCAGTGTGGAGGATCAGAGGGACCTTGGGGTCCAAGTCCATAGGGCATTCAAAGCTGCTGCACAGGTTGACTCTGTGGTTAAGAAGGCACATGGTGCATTGGCTTTCATCAACCATGGGATTGAGTTCAAGAGCTGAGAGGTAATGTTGCAGTTATATAGGACCCCGGTCGGACCCCACTTGGAGTACTGTGCTCAGTTCTGGTCACTCCACTACAGGAAGGATGTGGAAACTATAGAAAGGGTGCAGAGGAGATTTACAAGGATGTTGCCTGAATTGGGGAGCATGCCTTATGAGAATAGGTTGAGTGAACTCAGCCTTTTCTCCTTGGAGCGACAGAGGATGAGAGGTTACCTGATAGAGGTGTATAAGATGATGAGGCATTGATCATGTGGATTGTCAGAGGCCTTTTCCCAGAGCTGAAATGGCTGACTTGAGAGGGTACAGTTTTAAGGTGCTTGGAAGTAACTAACTTTAAACAACAACATCGAACCTGCAAACTGCAAGCATTTTTGAATGCTCACATTAAAGGTTTTAGGATTCCAAATAGGGAAATGTCACAAGGATCCTTTAGCACATTGAATATAACTTAAATTGATTGAATTCAATCATATCAATAATTTAACATTTTGTATCTGTATTAAAGCCTGTACGGGGCCTTTGAACCATTCACCTTCCCAATGGAGTACATGATCTTTCCTATAGGCTGATTGAATCACACATACAGAAAAATATTAACCTTAGTTAATGTTTCCTTTTGTTTCTCGGCAAACTAATCCATTTCTACTTGTTTTGATCCTCTATTGGTGATTTCTCAAGTTCTCGAGTCTTTTAAAGCCAGTATTGACCCGAGTGATGGCAGATCCACTGCTCCTGCCGTGTTTTTGTTTGCCTTTTAAATGTGGTTTGGAAATCACCTATTAATTATTTTAAACATTAGCCAATGCTTGTTTAAATACATGGTTTCCCAATCCACTAAAAAAAACATCTTTTGGCTTTGTGGTTTGCTTTATTTAGATTTGAGACTGAATTTGGTTGTATAACACCATATGAGATGGAAGCAGAATTGGGTCATTTGTTCCATCGAGTCTCAACATTACATCCTTGCTTTTATATTCTAGTCTTCTTGAAATGAATGCTAACATTGCATTTGCCTTCTTCACCACAGACTCAACGAGCAAATTAACCTTTAGGGAATCCTGCACAAGGACTTCCAAATCCTTTTGCACCTCAGATTTTTGTACTTCATCTTCATTTAGAAAATAGTCAACCCTTTCCTTTTTTTTTATAACCAAAGAGCATGACCATACACTTCCCGAGACTGTACCATATATGACTTCTGTGTCCATTCCTGTAATCTAAGTCCTTCTGCGGCCTGTTCTGCAAAAAAAAGGGTCTTTTACCCTTGCTGTTCTTTAGCTCTATCGACAGCAATTCAACATCTTCCAACCCTGTGTCACCTCTTTCTAATGATTCATTTTCAGTTTTTACTAACAGAGCCATGCCAACCCTCTGCCTTTCTGCCTGTCCTTTCGATACAGTGTGTATTGTTGGACTTAAGCTATCATCTTCTTTCAGCAATGACTCAGTGTTGCCTTGGGTTCATGTGTAAACTGTCCCTTTTGTACAGGTCATACCTTCCCCAGAAGAAATGCCAATGATTCATAAACCTGAAGCCCTACTCACAGCACCAGTTCCTCAGCCACACATTTACCTGCCAAATCGACCTATTCTTATCCTCACTGGCACATGGCATAGGCAGCAATCCAGAGATTACTTCCCTGAAGGTCCTGTTTTTCAGCTTTCTACCCAGCTCCCTAAAATCTCTCTTTGGGACCTCCTCACCTTGTAATGTACCAAGACTCCAGCATGGTCTCCCTCACCCTTGAGAATGCCTTGGATCTGATCTGAGACAGCCCTGATCCTGGCACCAAGGAGGCAACATACCATCTGGATGTCTCCATCGCACACACAGAATCTCATCTCTGTTCTCTGACTATAGAGTCTCCTATCTACACTGCAGTTCTCTTCACCTCTCTGCTCTTCACAGCCACAGCACCAGACTCAGTGAAAAAGACCCAGTCACTGTGGCATACTTATTATTAAGGGGAATGTCCATAGGTGTACTCTGCACTGGCTGTGCATTCCCCCTCCCTCCCCTGACAGTCACCCACTTACCTGGTCTTCTGCAAACTAGAGATGACTATCTCCTTGTTCTCCCATACGACTCAAAGGTCATCAAGCTGCAGCTCCAGTTCCTTAACACGTTCTCTCAGGAGCCGCAACTTGGAGCACCTGGTACAGATGTCTTTATCTGGGTGACTGGAGGTCTTCCAGCCTTCCCACGTTCCACACAAGAGTACAAAACACTGCCCCGGAGCCATTCTTACTCATCTACTATACCCTACAGAAGAGGAATGAACAAATAAGGAGGGACAGAGAGTAACTTACAAGACAATCTACTTCACCCAAACCTGATGAGCCAAAGCCACTCTAAAGACTGGCACACTCCAAAACAATGGCTGCTCCACTTGAACACAAAATAATCTGCAGATGCTGGGATCAAAGCAACACTCACAGCACGCTGGAGGAACTCAGCAGGTCGGGCAGCATCAGTTGAAACGATGAGTCGACGTTTCGGGCCGGAACCCTTCGTCAGGACTGAACAAAGAAGGAGGGGGAAGGATTTGAAGAATGCTTGTAGGTTCAGTTGAAAAACCAGTAATTTGAAAGACAAAGGGGTGGGGGAGGGGAAGCAGGGACGTCATAGGCAGGAAAACAATGGGTAGTAGAAGGAGGAGGCGAAAGCATGAGGGAGATGATAGGCAGCTGGGGGAGGGGCAGAGTGAAATAGGGATAGAGGAAGGGAGGGGGAGGGAATTACTGGAAGTTGGAGAATTTTATGTTCATACCAAGGGCCTGGAGACTACCTAGATGGTATATGAGGTGTTACTCCTCCAACCTGAGTTTAGCCTCATCATGGCAGTAGAGGAGGCCAGGTATGGACATATCTGAATGGGAATGGGAAGCAGAGTTGAAGTGGGTGGTTACCAGGAGATCCTGTCTGTTTTGGCGGACGGAGTGGAGGTGCTCGACGAAGCAGTCCCCCAATCTGTGTCGGGTTTCACCGATGCAGAGGAGGCTGCACCAGGAGCACCGGATGCAATAGATGACCCCAACAGACTCACAAGTGTTGCCTCACCTAGAAGGACTGTCTGGGGCCCTGAATGGTGGTAAGAGAGGAGGTGTAGGGACAGGTGTAGCACTTGCGCTTACAGGGATAAGTGCCGGGTGGGAGATCCGTGGGGATGGACGTGTGGATAAGGAAGTCGCGGAGGGACCAATCCCTGCGGAAAGCAGAGAGGGAAAGATGTGTTTAGTGGTGGGGTCCTATTGAAGGTGGCGGAAGTTGAGGAGGATGATGTGCTGGATCTGGAGGCTGGTGGGGTGGTAGGTAAGGACAAGGGGAACTCTGACCCTGTTGTGGTGGCGGGAGGATGGGGTGAGGGCCAAAGTGCGAGAAATGGAGGAGATGCGGGTGAGGGCATCATTGATAATGGTAGAAGGGAAACCACGATCCTTAAAGAAAGAGGACATTTGAGATGTCCTGGAACGGAAAGCCTCATGCTCGGAGCAGATGCGGCGGAGACGGAGGAACTGAGAATAGGGAAAGGCATTTTTGCATGTGGCGGGGTGGGAAAAGGTATATTCGAGGTAGTTATGAGAGTCAGTGGGCTTGTAGAAGATGTCAGTGGACAGTCTGTCTCCAGAGATGGAGACCGAGATATCAAGAAAGGGGAGAGAAGTGTCCGAGATAGACCAAGTGAATTTGCGGGCTGGGTGGAAGTTTGAAGTAAAGTCGATGAAATTGACGAACTCAGCGTGGGTGCAGGAAGCAGCACAAAGTTGAATTATTATTGCCCCTTTCTAGTGAATCTCCCTTGCTGATTGGTCGCTCCTCAACTCAGAGAAACTGGCTCAAAACTCTGCCTTTAAAATCTCAATCGCCGTCCTGATTAAAAATTAGCTATTTTTACGCACCCCTGATGTGGATTGTCCAACTCAGTATGTGCAACTTTATTATGATTGTTCAGCTCCCCAAAGACTCTTAGTTACCAATTCCTCTCATTACACAAAACTGATCTAAAACTAGCATATTCCCTAGTTTGGTTTCTCAATACGTTAACTTTGTATTTAAAAAAAAAACAGCCCTCTTACACATAATATATGCAATTTACCCAGTCTGTAAATTCAAGTTTGCTGTGATTATTGCATTAGTTCATTCATTATTTGCCATGCTATATGACTTAGGCTATCATGATCTTTCTATGACCATGATTGTTCTTGGCAAACCTTTCTACAGAAGTGGTTTGCCATTGCCTTCCTCTGGGCAGTGTCCTTACAAGACAGGTGACCCCAACCATCATCAATACTTTTCAGAGATTGTCAGTGGTTGAATAACCAGGACTTGTGATATGCACCAGCTGCTCCCATGGCTTTATTGGACCCTGATCCAGGGGAGGGGGGGTGCAGTTGGGGGAGAGGGGCTAAGCAGGTGCTACACCTCAAACACCTCACCTGCCCCTGGGTGACTTGCTGCCCAGTAGAGGGAAGGAACACCTTACACCTCCTTTGATAGAGACGAGCCTCTACTCTGCCACCCAATTATTGCATACCCTTGCTACTTACCCTTCCAATTGACAGAATTACGACCAGTGGTTGAACACCTTTCAGACAATAGTTTCATCTCAACCCAAACTGATTCTTCTTAGGGTTTTTTTTAAACTAATAACCCCTCTACTGCATTTCTGTTTTAATATTACAGCTTCCTAGTCTTACTCCCATTCAGCAGACCCATTTAAAAAAGCTTCCACAGACAATTTTCTATTTAATAATCAGTAATTTCCATGTTCAGAATACTGAAAATAAGATTTTTGAATTGTCTTTGACCCCGAGTTAGGATATAATTTAAAAATTAGTTTCTCCATAACATTCAACATAGTTATGTACCCAATATCATAAACAACAGGAATTCTGCAGATGCTGGAAATTCAAGCAACACACATCAAAGTTGCTGGTGAACGCAGCAGGCCAAGCAGCATCTGTAGGAAGAGGTGCAGTCGACGTTTCAGGCCGAGACCCTTCGCCAGGACTAACTGAAGGAAGAGTGAGTAAGGGATTTGAAAGTTGGAGGGGGAGGGGGAGATCCAAAATGATAGGAGAAGACAGGAGGGGGAGGGATAGAGCCAAGAGCTGGACAGGTGATAGGGAAAAGGAGATACGAGAGGATCATGGCACAGGAGGTCCGGGAAGAAAGACAAGGAGGTGGGGGGGACCCAGAGGATAGGCAAGAGGTATATTCAGAGGGACAGAGGGAGAAAAAGGAGAGTGAGAGAAAGAATGTGTGCATAAAAATAAGTAACAGATGGGGTACCAGGGGGAGGTGGGGCCTAGCGGAAGTTAGAGAAGTCGATGTTCATGCCATCAGGTTGGAGGCAACCCAGATGAAATATAAGGTAAACAACAGGAATTCTGCAGATGCTGGAAATTCAAGCAACATACATCAAAGTTGCTGGTGAACGCAGCAGGCCAAGCAGCATCTATAGGAAGAGGTGCAGTCGACGTTTCAGGCCGAGACCCTTCGTCAGGACTAACTGAAGGAAGGGTCTCGGCCTGAAATGTCGACTGCACCTCTTCCTATAGATGCTGCTTGGCCTGCTGCGTTCACCAGCAACTTTGATGAAATATAAGGTGTTGTTCCTCCAACCTGAGTGTGGCTTCATCTTTACAGTAGAGGAGGCCGTGGATAGACATGTCAGAATGGGAATGGGATGTGGAATTAAAATGTGTGGCCACTGGGAGATCCTGCTTTCTCTGGCGGACAGAGCGTAGATGTTCAGCAAAGCGGTCTCCCAGTCTGCGTCGGGTCTCGCCAATATATAAAAGGCCACATCGGGAGCACCGGACGCAGTATATCACCCCAGTCAACTCACAGGTGAAGTGTTGCCTCACCTGGAAGGACTGTTTGGGGCCCTGAATGGTGGTAAGAGAGGAAGTGTAAGGGCATGTGTAGCACTTGTTCCAGAACAACACAGACGCAGACTGGGAGACCGCTTTGCTGAACATCTATGCTCTGTCCGCCAGAGAAAGCAGGATCTCCCAGTGGCTACACATTTTAATTCCATATCCCATTCCCATTCTGACATGTCTATCCATTCAGGGCCCCAAACAGTCCTTCCAGGTGAGGCAACACTTCACCTGTGAGTCGACTGGGGTGATATACTGCGTCTGGTGCTCCCGATGTGGCCTTTTATATATTGGCGAGACCCGACGCAGACTGGGAAACCGCTTTGCTGAACATCTACGCTCTGTACGCCAGAGAAAGCAGGATCTCCCAGTGGCCACACATTTTAATTCTACATCCCATTCCCATTCTGACATGTCTATCCACGGCCTCCTCTACTGTAAAGATGAAGCCACACTCAGGTTGGAGGAACAACACCTTATATTCCGTCTGGGTAACCTCCAACCTGATGGCATGAGCATCGACTTCTCTAACTTCCGCTAGGCCCCACCTCCCCCTGGTACCCCATCTGTTACTTATTTTTATGCACACATTCTTTCTCTCACTCTCCTTTTCTCCCTCTGTCCCTCTGAATATACCTCTTGCCTATCCTCTGGGTCCCCCCCACCTCCTTGTCTTTCTTCCCGGACCTCCTGTCCCATGATCCTCTCGTATCTCCTTTTCCCTATCACCTGTCCAGCTCTTGGCTCTATCCCTCCCCCTCCTGTCTTCTCCTATCATTTTGGATCTCCCCCTCCCCCTCCAACTTTCAAATCCCTTACTCACTCTTCCTTCAGTTAGTCCTGGCGAAGGGTCTCGGCCTGAAACGTCGACTGCACCTCTTCCTACAGATGCTGCTTGGCCTGCTGCGTTCACCAGCAACTTTGATGTGTGTTACCCAATATCATGCTATTTTACCAGCGACATTAGCTCAAATAATGAAATTTTAAATTGCAATCTAAACATGAGGTTAGCTATTATGTGTGCAGTTCTGATTGCCACACTATAGAATGTGACTGTACTGGAGAATTGGCCAGTTGTTGCCTGGGGATGACGTGGGGGGAAATTAGACAGGCTGGGTATGTTTTCCATGGGGTAGGCTGATTTGATAGAAGTATACTAAATTTGAGAAGCAGAGATGGTAGACGGTTAGAAAATATTTTCATGGCAGTGGTGTTAAGACAAAATTGTGTATGCTTCAAGTAAGCAGTAGAGGGTGTAGACCACTTTCTCTCCAAGCTTGCTCCTGCAGCATTGCCACATCACTAAAACATTCCATTCCAGGCACCATTCTTAGCAAATCTGCTGTGACCTTCTGGCACTAATACACATTCAAAAGCCTTATGCATTGGGCATTTTGTAGATGTACAAAACATTAGTTCCGTCGTACTTGGAATAATGTGTACAATTCCGGTTGTTGCTCTGCAGAAAGTATCATTAAGAGAGAGGGCAGAGGAGATTCAACAGAATGTTGCCTAGAGCATTGGGCTTTAGTTACAGATAGTATACTCATAGATTTCAGCGTGGAATAGGCCCTCCAACCCATCGAGCCTCACCACCTAGTCATCAGTCACCCGACTTAATCCCAGCCTGATCATGGGACAATTTACAATGACCAATTAACCTACCCAGCAGCAGGTCTTTGAACTGTGGGAGGAGAGCAGAGCACTCGGAGGAAACCCACACAGCCACGGAGAGAACTTACGGACTCCTTGCGGGCAGCAGCAGGAATTGAACCCGGGTCACAGGTGCTGTAGTGTAAAGCAGTATGCTACCGTGCTGCCCAATTTTAGGTTTATAAAATTAAGAGGCATAGATAGGCGATATAGTCCGTCTTTTTCCCAGGGTAGGGGAGTCTAAACATAGAGGGCTTTTAGGTTTAATGTAGGACAGGGGAAAACTGAAAGTTGCCCCTCAGATCTCCTTTATCCAAAGATAATGGTTAAATAAAGCAAACTTCCAGATATGCTGCTAGACACAATCATTTGCAACACCTTAAGGCATTTGGAGAGATGATTGGAAAGAGAAGGAGCAGGAGGATACAAGCCTAATGCAGGCAAATGGAATTAGGGTAGTTTGGCCCATCTTGTCCATGCTGACTGTGATGCCAAAGTTCCCATGTCTGTGCTGTACAGCTCTGACTACATTGCAGAATTTATTTAAAATGGAGCCAAAATCAATAACGATAGTTAGAAACACCTCTGCCATTATTATTCTTAACACAGGTGCTCAACAAGCTTTCATCCTCAGCTCACTACTCTACTCCCTGTGCACTCATACTCATGGCCAGATTCTGCTCTCATTCCATCAGCAATTTTGTGGATGATGGCGGCATCTCAGATAATGATGAATGAGTGGACAGGAAGGAGGTAAAGAGCTTAGTGACATGGTGTCATGACAACAACCTTTCCCTCCAGGTCATGGTGTCTACGTGATTCTGGCAGCATCTGGTGAACTCTCGTGCCGGGCCGTACTCATATCCACAGCAGGTGAACAGCCTCTGGCATGGTGGAGAAGGGTTCCAGGTGAACTGCATTTGAACATGGGTCAGTCGGTCCTAGAAAATGGGTGAACGTTGTTCCAAAGGGACAGGCAATGGTCAGCAAAACAAAAGAGCTGGACATTGACTTCAGGAATGGGTTGATGCACATGCTCTTTTTATATCAACAATGCTGAGGTTGAGAGAGTCAAGAGCTTCATGTAAAAAGATTATTCCTTGGTGTGAATAGCCTGTTCTGGTCCAGCCAAGTTGATACCATGGCCAAGAAAGCTCACCAATATCTCTACTTCCTCAGGAGGCTGAAGACCCTCACCAATTTTCAATCTGTGCACCACAGAAAGCATCCTATCTGGATGCATGATGTCTTGGTGTGGATGTGACTTCAAGAAACCATAGTTGTGGACAAAGCGGAGCACATCATAGAAACCAGCTTCATCTGTATGGGTTCTGTCTATGCTTCTCACTCCCTCAGTAAAGCAGAGAGCAAAGACCCACTCACCCCAAATTTTCTCCATTCTCCCTCGGACAAAAGATAAAAAAGCACTAAAATTTGTACCATCTGGCTCAAGGACAGCCTCTACTCTGCTGTAATAGGACTATTAAGTTGTTCCCTAGTATGACAAGATGGATTTTGACCTCACAATCTACCTCATTAAGATCACTGCACTTTCTTTATAGCTGTTAGACTTAATTCTGCATTCTGCTATTGCTTTATCTTGTACTATGTCAAAGCATTGAGTACTGAGTTTATCTGCAAGAACAGTATGCAAGACCAGCTTCTCACTGTTATCTTGGTACTGTGACAGTAATAAAGCAATTCCAATTAACATAAAGGAAAGACACAGCTCAAATATGCCAGTTCAAGGGAGATCTTTATCTCATTCCTGGAACCTCAGCCATGTAATTTAGGTTGGGTTTACATTATTTAACAGAAATGAAAATTCTACTTCATTGCTTTCACAGCAATGAATCATTTAGTCTTCAACTTGATCTTAGCGCAGAATTTCTTCAAACAATGAAATGTATACCAAAATTAAATGACTGAAATGCATCTATCAAGTGTACAGCAGAATAAGCAGGCAATAAAAGTAAACACAACGCAGGATCTGCGATGGCCCAACCAATTAGAATAGACGAATAAAGACTGAATATTTGTTTACCAGAATTATAGTTGTACAACTAGATAATACAATATTATAAAAATTAGATGCTCAAGTATTAAGGTTAATCCTGTCACATTTAAATCACAGACATTATAAAATTTCTATATTGATTAGCATAAGAAAAACAATTACATCCTTTCTCAAACTTGATTTAAAAATCTATGAATGAAGAAAGTAAAATAACCATGATTTTCTTCAGGCTGGAAGTGTAGAAAAAACTCAATTGTTAATCCTACATTAACGGAAGCTGATCTTATGAAATTCACAGTCATGTTTACTACGTTTGACAAAGAGATACTGAGATCTCCAACACAGTTTTATAACAAAAAGCTTGTGTAGCTCAAAACAATTCATCTTATTGGTCTTTGCTCAATACAATACTAGCAAATTCTTCAAATGAAAGGACCAGTACAGTTGTACTGTGAGAATTTTGTATGTCTCCGTGAGATCATCTCTCATTTTTCAAAATTCTGAGTACACTATCCCCTCCAATGATAACTCTCCAGGTGAATGTCCACTGCATTCCCCTCCCTCAATTATCCCCCACCCCACTGCGGTTCAAACACCAGTCCTGTTCACAATTCTTCAGAAAGAAAGCGCCGCATAAAAAGATGACTGAAAATAATCAGGACAACACTAAAGTAGACAACTGAGTATCAACTAACCTGGAAGTTAAAATGTAACATAAGACCATAAGACAAAGGAGCAGAAGTTGGCCATTCGGCCCATTGAGTCTGCTCCACCAATTTGCTCCTTAGAAATGTTAATATCAAATCTTGTGGTTGTGAAAGTTGCAGTTATAACAAAATGTTTGGTAATATTGTTTCTAAAAGTGCAAATGTACAAATTATTCCCTTTTATAGATCTGGTTACATAAAACAATGCATTAAATTTTATGTCAGCTTGTTTAGATCTTCCAAATAGTATTAGATATACAGGTTGAAATCTTTACGTCAAATGCCAGCACGTGGTAAATCTCAATCCAATTTTTCCACTGGAATTTTAATCTCATTCTTCCTGTACAAATTGTGTTCTTTTTAAAATAAACTTGCCAGGCAATAACATAACTTCACTTTCCAAAAACCATCTGAAATTTAAAAATGCATCAAATATGTAACAAATGCGGAGAATTGTTCCATTGCATTTACACTTCCATTGTCTTTTCTGCACTCTAGCGTCCTCAGGTGCCACCAGTCCCTATTTAAAAAAGGCTTCCTTACGTGCATTGCATATCCAATTCCATTTCTGCATGAACAAAATGTTAGAAAAACACTAATACTATGAACAAGGCACTTAAAAATCACATTTGATCTTCAATTTCTGGTAGATATGTTTTCAACTGTAATATCTCTGTGACCGGCTGCGTTCTTTCCTGATAAAAATCAAGTCCAGTGATCAGCTCCACATCCCGCACTCGGGCTCTGTGAGCCCAGATTCGCTCTTCAACCCACTGGGATTCATTTTTGCCATCCTGCCAAAGAGCACAGAATTCAACAATCCAGTCACCATGCACACCTTCATTCCAAAGCAAAGTAGGAAAATAAAATCTCCTGAAATTTAAAAATGATCTCTTTATAGACTCTGTGTGTGACAGTCAGAGTATCCCATCAGGATTTGGAAAAGGTGTTGGGAATCACAGAACAAAGAGTCATAATAAGAACATAGCCAAGACAAACTTTGCTGTTGCTGTTGAGTGCCGTCGAGTCATTCTTGACTCATGGCGACCCTACGGACAGTGTAGTTGTTCACAGGGTTTTCGAGGCAAGATACGGAAGTAGATTACCAAGCCTTTCTTCCATGCAGATACTGCTGCTGCCCAGGTTGGGATCCAGCAGGATTCGAACTCAAGACCATCTGTCTTAAAGTCCAGTGTTGATGCCACTATACTACAGTGCTGGCCCAACTTTACACCCCTCCAAACTATCCCATTATAAATATCTCACTGTGAGCTATCTAAAGGACAGGATAGGCACATGGTCATTTTTTTTGGAGACTGATGTTTTGTTGAAAATACGATTTGATATGTAACAAAACCATTCTGATAATTAAGGAAGCAAATGGGTGAAGTAATTGCACAATGGAACTAACAGGAATTTGGAGTTAAAGAGGTGTATTTATATGAATAAGGTTTGGAATCATCATCACAATTATATGCTGTGTCATATGACATGAGCAATTGTTCTTGGCAAATTTTTCTACAGAAGTGGTTTGCCATTGCCTTCTGGGTAGTGTCTTTACAAGCCGGGGGGGTCCTAGCCATTAGCAATACTCTTCAGAGAGTGTCTGCCAGGCATCAATTGTTTTTTTAAAAAAAACTTGCCAGGCAATAACATAACTCCACTTTTTAAAAAATCATCTGAAATTTAAAAATACATTAAATATGTAACAAATGTGGTGAATTGTTCCATTGTATTTACACTTCCATAACCAGGGTAACCAGGACTTGTGATATGTACCAGCTACTCATGCGACCATCCACCACCGGCTCCCATGGGTTCACATGACCCTGATCAGGGGTTAAGCAGGTGTAACACCTTGTCCAATGGTGACCCGCAGGCTAGCAGAGGGAAGGAGTGTCTTACAGCTGCATAAATGACAAAGAACAAGTGATGTTTGGTAGATATGTAAGTAAAGTTTGGAAAAGTATACCAGCAGCAGTTTCTCTAGAGTTCAACCATTTTGAAGATAATACCCCTGAGTTGGGGACTCAGATGAACTTGCCAAGATTGAACCCTGGCTAGATTCAGCAAGAATGGATCTTATCAGAATATAAATAGTGTGGTCTGGAAGTTGTTAAAGTAAACTAAAGAATTAACTGAGTCTTGTTTGAAACTACATGGTGAATCGTTGAATTATTTGAACTAATTGTGATTATTACAGTTGTTCAGAAAAGTCATTATCAGTTGTGTTATACTGTGTGTTGTATTTAATTGACAACATGGACAAACTGAAAAGATAAAACTAAACTGTCACAGAATTTACAGTACATTAATTTAAAAACACTAATTTGTTCTCAAGCTACAGGTAACTGTCACTTGTTTCTATCTGTGATTCGTTTTTAAGTTCTACTTACTGCACAACTTTCACTGTTGTCAGGTCTATGAGGCAGAATGAAAGCCAGTGCCTCCAGTGAGTCCTTGCACTGCAGAGGGCTTTGCGTTCTGTTCTTGCAGTTGGTAAGGACTATGAAGTAGTGAGTTGGGATCAGGCTGCACACATCCTTGGTATTCCTTCAAATCAAGTTGTATAACAAAGAATAACTTGTTACAGAAATATTCCATTAGCCATTTTTTATTGTATGCTGGGTACATAACAATTTATTCCATTTCCTCTTACACAGGCATAATCAGAGTAATAGAGCACAGGAAAGAGTTCCCTCAGCCATCCAGTCCTTGTCAACCAGAGTATCTTTCCTGCCAGTCTCAGTTATGCACTTTCAGCCGATAACCTTCCAAGCCTTTCTTTTCCATGGACCTATCCAAATACTTCTTTTAAATGTGGCAATTGTACCCACCTCCTCTACTTCCTCTGGCAGCTCACTACTCTCTGTTCAAAGTTGCCTCCTGTGTCTCTTTGAAATCTCTCCTCTTATATCTTGTATCTGTGCCCTCTACTTCTGAGCTCACTAACTCTGGGGAAAAGACTATGATCAGCCACCTTATCCATCCCCTTCACATGCACTCCAGGAAATAAAAGATCCCATGTGGCCAACCTCTCCCTACAGCTCAGGCCCTCTAGTCCAGGCAACATCCTCATAAATCTTTTATGCATTCTTTCTAGCTTGATAGTATCTTACCTATAACTGGGTGACCAAAACTCTGCATGCAGCCTTATCAGCAACATAATGCCTCTACTCCTAAGCTCAATGTACTGACTGATGAAGGCCAGCACATTAAAAGCTGCCTTCACCACCCTGTCTAATTGTGTAGCTGCATTCAGTGAACTCCCAGCACCTCTGTTCCACAACATCTGTCAGTGCCCTACCATTCACTGGTTTAACTGTCCAAAGTGCATCACCTCACACTTAGCTAAGTTGAACTCATTTGCCATTCTTCAACATGTCTCCCTAACTGATCAAGATCTCTTTGCAATTCATTGTAACCTGCTTCACTGTCCACAAGGGCCCCTAATTTAGTATCATCAACAAACTTGCTCATCATCCCATCTACATCTATAACCAAATTATTTACATACATAATGAAAAATAGGTCTCAAAACTGACCTTTCCCATAGAGTTTCACTTTATTTTTCAGCATTACTTCCTAGAAATGGTGCAATCAGAGATAAACAGAAATTACATAATCAGTTTCCCACTTGAACCATTTTCACAAATGGCATTCTGGGTATTGGTTTCACCCAAATAACTACCCACTGACCAAGCCAAACTAATAATCATTAGAAGTTTTACTAACTTTTGGGTAGTCAGGTTGGCTCTGAGAACAATGAAATGGGTACAGATTTTTAAGGAACCTACTAATCTACCCAGTGAATCAAGTAAAAGGATCTTTTATAAAATATTCAATAATTTAAAATCTGGTTTCTCCTAGATTTGCATAAGCGGAAATACTTAATATGTGATGGGAAAGGTAACTTGATCAGCTCATTTTCAGTAAATTAGGATTGGAAGGTGGCTAATGTAACCCTGCTTTTTAAAAAAGGAGGGAGAGAGAAACCGGGGAATCATAGACCGGTTAGCCTGACATTGGTGGCGGGGAAAATGCTAGTCAGTTATCAAAGATGTGGTAACAGCGCATTTGGAAAGTGGTGAAATCATCGGACAAAGTTAGCATGGATTTGTGAAAGGAAAATCATGTCTGACAAATCTCATAGAATTTTTTGAGGATGTAACTAGTAGAGTGGATAGGGGAGAACCAGTGGATGTGGTATATTTGGTTTTTCAAAAGGCTTTTGACAAGGTCCCACACAGGAGATTAGTGTGCAAACTTAAAGCACACGGTATTGGGGGTATGGTATTGATGTGGATAGAGAATTAGTTGTTAGACAGGAAGCAAAGAGTGGGAATAAACGGGACCTTTTCAGAATGGCAGGCAGTGACTAGTGGGGTACCGCAAGGCTCAGTGCTGGGACCCCAGTTGTTTACAATATATATTAATGACTTAGATGAGGGAATTAAATGCAGCACCTCCAAGTTTGCGGATGACACAAAGCTGGGCGGCAGTGTTAGCTGTGAGGAGGATGCTAAGAGGATGCAGGGTGACTGGATAGGTTAGGTGAGTGGGCAAGTTCATGGCAGATGCAATTTAATGTGGATAATTGTGAGGTTATCCACTTTGGTGGCAAGAACAGGAAAACAGATTATTATCTGAATGGTGGCCGATTAGGAAAAGGGGAGGTGCAACGAGACCTGGGTGTTACTGTACACCAGTCATTGAAAGTGGGCATGCAGGTACAGCAGGCGGTGAAAAAGGCGAATGGTATACTGGCATTCATAGAAAGAAGATTCGGGTACAGGAGCAGGGAGGTACTACTGCAGTTGTACAAGGCCTTGGTGAGACCACACCTGGAGTATTGTGTGCAGTTTTGGTCCCCTAATCTGAGGAAAGACATTCTTGCCATAGAGGGAGTACAAAGAAGGCTCACCAGATTGATTCCTGGGATGCCAGGACTTTCATATGATGAAAGACTGGATCGGCGAGGCTTATACTCTCTGGAATTTAGAAGATTGAGGGGGGATCTTATTGAAACGTATAAAATTCTAAAGGGATTGAACAGGCTAGATGCAGGAAGATTGCTCCCGATGTTGGGGAAGTCCAGAACAAGGGGTCACAGTTTAAGGATAAAGGGGAAGCCTTTTAGGACTGAGATGAGGAAAAACTTCCTCACACAGAGAGTGGTGAATCTATGGAATTCTCTGCCACGGGAAACAGTTGATGCCAGTTCATTGGCTATATTTAAGAGGGAGTTAGATATGGCCCTTGTGGCTAAAAGGATCGGGGGTATGGGGAGAAGGCAGGTACAGGGTTCTGAGTTGGATGATCAGCAATGATCAAACTGAATGGCGGTGCAGGGTTGAAGGGCCGAATGGCTTACTCCTGCACCTATTTTCTACGTTTCTAATCAAGATCTAAGTATATCAAGGAATATCCTAATTAGATGTAGTAAACGCTACCAATTTTGCTGGTAAAATGCATATTTTGGAGATGTTATTGGCTAACTGAGTTTCAGTAGAAGTGGGGGTGAGGGATCTTTACAAAACAAGCACACTAGGCCCAGAGAGCATGTAGTGGAGATTGGCAAGTGTGTCTACAAGACTCAAAAATTATACCACCATGGTGAGTGACTAGGGGTTGGAGGTAGCTTTCTTTTGTAACAGTCAAAGCTGAGTTGGCATTTACCAAAATAAGTATTACTTTATATAAAAAAAAAGTATCAGGTATTTTGAAAGTATCAAAAAAAAATGTTGGTGAGAATGAAAGCAAATAGGGCTGGAGAGAATGCAACAATGATTTGAGGATGCTACCAGGGTAGAAAGATTAGTTGTCAAGTGAGTCTGACTAGGCTGAGTTACACAAAGGGACTGGAATCAAATATCATTGAAGAGTAGAGATGGAGTTGGGACGAAAGGTTTGGAATTCACCGCTGAATGGGTTTCTGTCTGCAACACTCTTAGTAAAGGGGTGTATGGTGTGCCCAGGGAGGGGTAGCACCTCTGGTGAAGGGGCTTGTCATGTCCATTTTGGGGCAGCTTTCTCAACTTTGGTCCCCACCAGACACTCAGCTCTCACCTGTGACTTCAAGTAGCTGTTAGCACGTGAGAACAGCGACACCCTGGTACACCGCTTCAGTAGGCAAGCTAAACCATATCCCAGTAAAATAGGGACATGCCTGTTCTAGCATGCAAAGTCTCCTCTGGCGGACTGAGCGGATGAAATCTATAGTGAGATCCAACGGTCAGGAGGGCGGATAGGAATACTGTGTGGAGAGCGAGGGGAAAACGAGGCACCGAAGCAGTCATGATCACCCTCTGCAACCAAGGAAGACCCCAAGTGTGATGTCTTTGCATAACAATGGACCTGAGAGAGTAGAACTGCCCCAGTGCAACAGATTTTCCACTTTAGGAACTCTCTGGCAGAGGTTTCTTGTCATCATTGGATATGATGAATAAACACCGTTTGCAGTAGATTTTAAGAAGTATCTGTTAGAGTGTTTTTGGGTTTAGGACATAAAGGAAATATTGACTTCAGTGAATAACCTTCAGATCTGAATATGCATTTAAGAATAAATCTAAAATGCAACTCTGAACAATGATTTAAATTTGTTATTTGTGTCTATTTGGGTGCCTGTAGTATGGGTGTGAAGAAGGGAGGTGTGAAAGGGATTTGTAATTCAAAGGAAGCATTGTAAATGTGGATTTGTTTGAATTGTCCTAAATTTTTTCTTTGATCTTTAGCACAAAAAATGTTTTGTAGTGTTGGGCTAAGCAGACCTGCCCCCCTTAAAGAGGTCTCCATCTGATGCCAACTGTATCTCAGTTTGTCAAATAAAGAGGCTGCTCCATGGCTACAAGTACTTAATTCACGCAACAACAGTACCTGGGCAACCATCTGCGAAACCCTAACCTCTGTTATGAACATAGAAAGAGGAGAAATCCTAACTGCTCTGATTTGGGATAATGTGGACTCAAGTCTAAGGACCATCTTGTGTACCGCGTTTCCCTCAGATTCTGTGCAGACTTTGAAGGGTTAAAGTGAGGCTGTTCCTTCTAGCAAGAGGGTCAAGATCAAAGGTCATTCCAAAGATAAGTAAAAATGCAGAATAGAGATGTGGAAAAGAGTTTTTATTCGTTTTTAGGGGGACTGGTTCATTCCCTGTTTAAAGTTTAGAAAAGTTGCCTCCCTCACTATTTTACCACCGTGCAGAACAAGTAATCAAGGATTAAAATTAGGATTCCATACAAAAATAGGAAACTATAATGGAAAAGAGAAAAAAAATGGAATTATGCAATTTGTTTTTCAGAATGGCCATCCAGTCTGATTGGTCGCTTATTCTGCAGGATTCTGAAATTCCATTATTTTCAATACAGTTTTGGCAGGGTTGCCTAAAATGGGAATCACTGGAGTTTAGTGAATCACATCAAGGTCTAATATGAAATTTATCATGCCCAGAGTATGCTGGCCTTTTGTGTTAAGACACAGGAAACCTGTGAAACCTTGGCATAGGTGAAAGTGTTAATAACCACTTACTCTGCAATAATATCGGGGGTATCAAATCGTCCGTTGAAATCAAAATCAAACACTGGTCCGCTGATCACATTGATACCATTTCTTCGTTGTGCATACTTCACCAACAAAACATTTTGGAAGTAATCCCATATCTCTGTCAAATAACAAAACAAGAATTTCTCTCTTCGTTCTGCATTTATTATCCAGAGAAGAAAAATAACACTCAAGGTCTTCATGATGCAGATAATCATCATGTGTCATTTTTATTTCATAATGATCAGGAGGAACAATTGAGACTAAATTTCTATTGCCTTGGTCCAAACAAATGGAATCATCACCTGTAATTCCCCTCACATGTACCTCAAAAAATAAACTGTACCAGCTCTGAAACCATTGAGATTGGTACAACTGATCAAGACATCACCATACAAAGAAAGCATCTTCACCAGATATCCATCTGAAAATTAACTCACGTCCGGCTGCATAGTAGCTCGTTTGTTAGAAACATGTCGTGCTCCACAGATATTGAGACTGACATCTCCAGCGTAACTTTACTCACAGCTGTCTGGAACTTCGTTTCATTCACTATTGTAATTTATAATTTCTCGAGCCTGAATGTGTGATGCACGTTTTGCTCTGGTCGGGTATGCAAAAAGTTTGCATGGATTCTAGGCAACTGGGTTCTGGTGAAGCAGATATTAACAATGTCAGTGTGGTAGCAGTTTGAAAATAACTAACTGCCTTGGTGGACTCCAGTAGTTGCTCATCAAAATAGATCATTCAAGTCTGCCTGTTTTATTCAGTGGGCATTTTTTGTTTTCAAAAGGAAATTCAGGGTCTTACTAACTAGATAGCGTGCACGTTTTAAACACGAGAAAGTCTACACATGCTGGAAACACGAAGCAACACACACAAATTGCTGGAGGAACTCAGCAGATCAGGCAGGGTCTGTGGAAATGAATAAAACAGTTAACGCTTCGGGCAGAGACTCTTCTTTAGGACCGAGAAGGAAGGGGGAAGATGCCAGAATAAAAAGGTGGATGGAAGGGGAGGGAGGCTAGCTGGAAGATTGGAGCGACTGGGCTTGTATACACTGGAATTTAGAAGGATATGAGAGGATCTGATTGAAACATATAAGATTATTAAGGGATTGGACACGCTAGAGGCAGGAAACATGTTCCTGATGTTGGGGGAGTCCAGAACCAGAGGCCACAGTTTAAGAATAAGGGGTAGGCCATTTAGAACGGAGTTGAGGAAAACCTTTTTCACCCAGAGAGTTGTGGATCTGTGAAATGCTCTGCCTCAGAAGGCAGTGGAGGTCAATTCTCTGGATGCTTTTAAGAAAGAGTTAGATAGAGCTCTTAAAGATAGTGGAGTCAAGGGATATGGGGAGAAGGCAGGAACGGGGTACTGATTGTGGATGATCTGCCATGACCACAGTGAATGGTGGTGTTGGCTCGAAGGGTCAAATGGCCTACTCCTGCACCTATTGTCTATTATTCAGCAACACTTTACAGTATGCAAGCAGCTGGTGTAAAATGGCAGTACTTCTTGTCGTTCTAATGAACGGCAGATACAGATATTAATTGAAATTCCTTTGACCTCTAATAAGTGTTGCTAACTATTAAATGAAATGTACAAATGATCATATAACAGCCAACCTAGCTAAAAGCTAATTGTTTAATAAAACAATAATAAGTAATCAGCAACAGTTCTGAACTTACAAGTGGTGAGATCTAGTAATTAGAGATAAACAAACCACATTAGGAAAGAGCTAACTCATAATCACCATCAATTTACATGCAAGTCTTTATTGTTACAACATATTGTGTGCAGTTTTGGTCCCCTAATCTGAGGAAAGACATCTTTGCCATAGAGGGAGTACAAAGAAGGTTCACCAGATTGATTCCTGGGATGGCAGGTCTTTCATATGAAGAAAGACTGGATGAACTGGGCTTGTACTCGTTGGAATTTAGAAGATTGAGGGGGGATCTGATTGAAACGTATAAGATCCTAAAGGGATTGGACAGGCTAGATGCAGGAAGATTGTTCCCGATGTTGGGGAGGTCTAGAACGAGGGGTCACAGTTTGAGGATAGAGGGGAAGCCTTTTAGGACCGAGGTTAGGAAAAACTTCTTCACACAGAGAGTGGTGAATCTGTGGAATTCTCTGCCACAGCAAACTGTTGAGGCCAGTTCATTAGCTATGTTTAAAAGGAAGTTAGATATGGCCCTTGTGGCTACAGGGGTCAGGGGGTATGGAGGGAAGGCTGGGTTCTGAGTTGGATGATCAGCCATGATCATAATAAATGGCGGTGCAGGCTCGAAGGGCCGAATGGCCTACTCCTGCACCTATTTTCTATGTTTCTATGTTTCTATATACACTGTATATCAGGAAATTTCTGTACTTACTTTGGAAGGCTTTGTGCATGGGTACAAGGTTGCTTGTAAATAGACCTTCAAACTGATATTGATTGGACACCAAATCTAGATAAAGAAACGTATTATTTTAAATATCGGATTCGAGGCTAATTGTAAGTAAAAGCACATTTATCTGGTTGTACTAAAAAATAAGGCTGAGCTACTCTAAATTGCACCTGTATAGAGATTTCCAATATGGACATAAGCAATGCTCCAAGCAACAATTACTTGTACAATTTGTGCTTCCTTTACAACAGCTCCCTTGAAACCAAAGTAAATACAAGGATTAATGAAGCTACAGCTTCCCTTGGACATATTTGCTGAGAAATTTTGAAGGGCTTTTATTTTGGAACTTTGTTTCTGTGTTCTTCTCACCTTTTACTAAATACTGTCAGATTTTTGTATGCATGAAATTGTAAAATATATTACATATTATGATACTGTAGATCATTTTCAGGAGCATTTGGCTAGAGGCGCAAGAAACAGCAGGTGCTGGAATCTGGAACAATCATTCTAGAAGAATTTCAGTCAAACATCAGTGATGGGGGAGGGATAGGAACTGTTGATGGTTTAGTGCAAATCCTGCATCAGGACTGATTGTTGTGTGGGGTGAGGGTGGGAGGTAGGGGGTAATGTAGTAAGCTAGTAAGAGAATGGGAGATGGAAGATTTGTGAAGCATGGTTGGGGAAGGATAGGAGACCAATAATGGTGAATCCTGTCAAAAAAAAATGCAGATAGAGTAAAGTGAAGAAGGGGAAGTGGAGAACAGTTGCTGAATGCTGATAAGTAGGAACCCAGAGGCCACCATGGGGTGGTGGTGATGGACTGGAAAGAGGGAGGGGGCGAAGGAAAATGGAAAACTTCAGTTTTGTAAAGGTGTGTGAACAACAACAAAACCATCCGCACCTAAACACAGTAAATACAATAATTCATTTTGTTTATTGAGATACAATGTGGAATAGGGCCTTCTGGCCCTTCAAGCTGCACTGCACAGCAACGTCCTATTGGACCCTAACCTAATCACGGAAAAATTTACAATGGTCAAGTAACCTACTAACCAGTACACCTTTGGACTGTGGGAGGAAACGGGAAGACTTGGAGAAAACCCATGCATTCCACGGGGAGGAAATACAGACTCCTTACAATTGACATCAGAACCGAACTCCAAACTCTGAAGCCCCGAGGTGTAACAGCATTACGCTAACCATGGCACCCCAATCACCCCAATCTGGTGGATATTTAAACATCACTGGATATGAAAGGATCATTCCTGCAGCTGCAAGGAATCTCATCTTAAGGCAGAAAAAGGAATCATGTAATCTGGACACAAGTTACTGCCACACTTACTGGGTGGGTAAAGCAAGCCATACGTTTCATTGCGCTCTCCAGTAGCGGATGAACTAAGATTTATGGTCAAAGGAATTCGAACATCAGCAAGCACACAGTTTGGAATGTCAGATAGAGGCAAACTCAGATTGTCCTGTAAAGGTATTAAAATATGTAATGATGGTTGTAGAAATAGAAAAATAAAGCACAATTAGCATTCAATAAATCACTAGACAAATACATCATCCTATGGGCATGAGCACGTCCTTATTATCAGAAGCACAAGTAGAAAAGGTCCATTTTATAGGAATGAAATTGCTCAAAGTTTTTCCAGAATATAATTCTCATTTCTTTTCATTTGGCTGAATCCTACCTGTGGCAGCCAATTCTAATAAAGCAATGCTGCTGCTGGCGACCTAGTGTGGGCTGTTATCCGTGTTTGACGTGCCCTCCAATCACTCCAATAATAATGCTCCAAAAGTCAAAGAACTGTATTTGTTGCTTTATTAGCAAGTAGCAAAACAATGATGAAGCGACGTAATTAAGCGATCAGCATAAGATATGACCTCCATCAGTCCCCACCTCCAAACTGCTGAGAACACAGCACGAATATGTGACTTATTCCCTTAGGTTTCACCACACCCTCACTCATGGGACCAGTTACCATAATACGCACAATAAACAAGCAACATAGAATACATTGCCGATAGAAAATAGATGCATGGCCATTCAAATAACAACCTGATCTTGTGGTCAATGGAGAAAAGGATTACTGTCACTACTGGCCTAACGAACAAACCAGCACACTAAATACTTCACAAGTAATGCAAAGTAGATGTCCTCCATTCCAACATCAGGTTCAACCTGTCATCATCTGTTCGGCATGTTCGGCACCAGCCAAGCGAATCCACTCACAGACTAAAATTGGACATTGAAACAAAAAACTTCATAACTTGTTTTTCAGTTTCCGTTTGTGCAAAGAACAAAGTAAAGATTGGGATATACCAGCAATCTCCTTATGATTTCAGGTTTCAGTAAAAGCTCTCGCCTGCATTTCATGACTTTAACAGGTCCCTTGGTTTATCGCATTTCTCTCTCCTCAAAGCTCTCTATATTTATTTGAATCAGAAGTGTCTGTAAACACCTGAGCAACTCTGATCACTCCCCCACTGATGACCATTTGTCCTATCCAATCACAAAATAATTAGTTCTCACTTTCTCCAGTTCTGCAAAAACACCCACTGCATCGTTTCTTCCTCCTTCCACTGAAGCCACCTATTCTGCCAAGAGTTCTCAGTGCTTTCTGTTTGTGGTTAATATACCGGGTGGGGGAGGGGAGAAATCTTTTGCTGGCTGCCACCTGGGAATATGATTTGTTTTTCTCCCCCCACAGAATACCCTCAGCTTGTCGTCTATTGAAGTCCTGCTCAAAGGCTAAACATACGGCAAAATCACCTAGAGACACCTTGGTAGCCAAAAAGCCCCATCATCAGCTGAGAAAGATGCTGTTTAAACTGAATCATTGTTGGCATTCAGAAATATTCAAATGTATGAGCCTATTTTTTAATCTCTTTGCCTCTCTGCCCTTCTCTGTCTGCCTCATATATAATAGGGTCATACGACACTACAGCACAGAAACGGGTCCTTTGCCTATCTAGTCTGTCAAACTACAATTCTGCCTAGTCCCATGAATCTACACCCAGACTGTACCCCTTCCATCCATGCACTAATCTAAATTTCTCTTAATGTTGAAATTGAATGAGTATTTACACTGGCAGCTCATTCCATACTCTCATCACCCTCTGAGAGAAGTTGTTTCCCCTCATGTTCTCCTTAAACATTTCACCTTTCACCCTTAACCCATGACCTTAAAAAGTTGAAGTCTCATCTAATCTCAGTGGAAAACATATGCTTGCATTTACCTTATCTAGATCCCTCATAGTTTTTGTATACCTCTATCAAATCACCCCTCATTCACCTACGATCCCTATGAAGCCCTAACCTATTCAACCTTTCCCGAAACCTCAGCTCCTCAAGTCCCAGTAACATCGTTGCAAATTTTCTCTGTACCTTTCAGACTTATTGATATCTGTCTTTTAGATAGGAGACCAGAACTGCACACAATGCTCTAAATTAAGCCTCACCATTTGCAGAAAAATAAAGAATATTTAAGTTTTATACATTTATTGAGCTGACAGCACTCTCTTGGATTATGCTAAGCTGCCCTTCAGCCCGCAAAGCTGTGTCAAACATGTTCTTACCTAAGAAATTACCTAGGGTTACCCAAAGCCCTCTATTTTTCTAAGCTCCATGTACCTATCCAGGAGTCTCTTAAAAGATCCTACTGTATTCTCCACCACCATCGCTGGCAGCCCATTCCACACATTCGTCACTCTCTGAGTAAAAGACTCACCCCTGACATCTCCTCTGTACCTACTTCCAAGCACCTTAAAACTGTGCCCTCTCATGCTAGCCATTTCAGCCCTGGGAAAAAGCCTCTGACTATTCACATGATCAATGCCTCTCATCATCTTATACACCTCTATCAGGTCACCTCTCATCCTCCATCGCTCCATGGAAAAAAGGCTGAGGTACTTACAACTGCTTCAGGTTTTTATATTTGGTCCTATGGTTATAGCTTGAGATTTATACTCAAATGCTCTTTCACTCAATTTGGAAGGATTCTCAGGTGTGGAAACATGTATATTGATGTGTGACAGAGAAGATGCGTCTTGCTCCACAGGCCTAGGAAGACAACTGGCCACAGTGATTGCGGGGAACCAGGCAGGCTCTACACAGGGGTTGCTCTAGTTGATGCAAGTCACAGAAATTTATTTTAATTTACTTGCCACTTTCCTACAGAGTCTGGTGAAATCATAAATGTCAGCATAACGCTGTTCTGCTTCATCAGTAGGTGATGAAAATGTGTTGTGCAATTTGCAACTGAAGTTCACTAGGAGCTTCCAACAAACAGCTTCTCCATACTTTTCTTTATTTAATTAAGGTCAGATAAAACACTTGAGCCCCCCACACCTTCTGGGTGATAGCTGCTGACAGGAGCTTGCCAGAATCCTATGTCCTGGCCTAGACCTCCGCCCTGTCCCCATTTGTAGCCCACTGAAGATCCATCCTCTCCCAGGGACGAGGTCTTCAGAACTTCTGTTGGCATTTCTGTGGTACTGGGGTTTTAACAGGGTGGGGTAGCTAGCCCCATGCCCAGCTCTCTTCATTTCACAGCTAGGCCTGGAACCGCCCATGGCGGAGTTTTGTGTTGAGTTCCAATCTGATATTACGTGGCTTGAAACTACACTGTAGGGAAACTGCTTACACTAGACAATGACCGCAGGTGAGACGTTAATTTTAATGTAATAAAATGGCAAAATAAAAATCTTTCTGATAGCTGCACTGCTATCAGTCAAATAAAGTAGCAAAATTTTCAGTTTATTTGGCTCAGGATTGGTTTAGAACAGGGTTTCTCAACCGGGGTTCCATGAGAGATTGTTAGGGGTTCTGCGAGAGATCATGATAAAAATATAAACATTGTTTTTTTGAACTTAGTGCAATCCGCGATGCTAGCACTCGCTGTGGTGAGCAGTGACTGAGCAGCCCCACTAACAATCTCATTAGTGGTCTCCCAGCCCAGTATGGCAGTGCACAGTAAGACCCTGTCCATTCTCAGTTTTTGACACAAGGTAGTGGAGGCCATTGATAATTAGTGAGCATTGTACTGCATGGAGGGGAGAATGGTAGGCTGATGAGGAACGTGAAGTCCATTTTCTGAGCATTGAATGGGCGCCCAATTTGGGCTATGACGTTAGCCTCTCCCTCCCAAACTACCTCCCCCAACTTTCCTTACGAGCCACCGACTAACTATTGGGAGCGAACAAACTACTGGTGTAGTAGAAAATTGGAGGGAAATTTTCATTCTAAAGACAGTCCAGTGTGACAATTTTTGAAGAGGAGTTGTGAGACGGAAGAGGAGGATTCTAGGCCAAGGTCTACAGACAATTCTGATAAGGTTATTGATGAAGAATTACAATCATCTGAGTCATTTCATTGCACTAGTGCAACAACGGACACAAAATAGTCCATCTTTTTTTTTATTAAAGTATAAAAGTTGATTTACACACCAAATACGTTCCATATAAGCATGGTACACTGACTCCTCCCAGCCACAGGAGGGACAGGTGGACGGGGTGTCAATATCTGTTGTACAGTACTGCTCTATGCAACACTTTCCACCCCAGGTCTCCAATGTGCAGGGGAAAGACCCCTGCTTAAAGAGATTTCCACTGGGGACCTCCTCTGCTGCCAGCTGGTAAAACAGATCACCAAGGCGAATCTGGTCAGCAGACGAAGGCAAGGAAGTGAAAGGTGTGCACGAGCAACCCATACAAGAAATGCTTTGGAGTGTCGCAGAAGGGCATGGTGGGCATCACCGTTAGACTGTTCATGTTGGGTGAGACTGTCCCCCATGTGGTATCCTGAGGCCTGGGTCCAAAGAGCAATTCCAGTCCATCAGATGGTGCTGCAACCGTAATCTCATCCCTACCCCGAGCCTCCTCGACTCCCACCACGATAGGATGGGAACCAGCTAAACCACCGGTGGAGCACCCTGTCTGGATGAGACTAGACCCCATACCATCAACAGCTCTTGGTAAAAGCCAGGTAGCTCCCTCAAAGTGGCACAGCTGATGCTTTCGGCTGGGAGCCACGTGCCCTCCTGCAGGCAGTGTTCCCAGCGGAGGAAGTGCGTTGCCAGCGCATGACATCTTGGGGGGGTGGTCACTGCACAGGAATCTCCGCAGGATCCTGAGGCAGGGGAACCCCCAGCTGGGTGTGCACACACACCAGTGACTGACCACCCTCTGCTCGTCGGACTACAGCAGAGCCCCAGTGCCTCCTGTTGCCCCAGAAGTCCGCCAGCCTCTTCTGGATCCTGGAGACAAAAGTAATGGGCAGGACTGAAGAAATCAGCTGGTGCCATATCATTACAATGAAAGCTACTTATCAACGGGTTTTACATAGACTGGTGATCCAAGTCGACCTGTTCCATGCTGATGATCCCCGTGACGGGAGGCTAGCGCTAACCCAAAACGCAATGACAGCAGTACTCTTTTCCATGAAACAGTCTCTCAAGTTATTTAAAGTTCAGCATCTTACTGCGGATTCCAACGCTGCTCCCGGACTGCCGCTGTTATGCTGCCAGGTCCCCCCAGTGTTCTGGGCAGAAGCTGCACTCAGGCAGTAGGTTCCATCCAGTCTATCAGTGCATTCTTGCTATTACTTATAAATTTTATTTTCTTTTGCCTCTAGGTCCCAATATTTTCTAGAAACTCTAGTTTGACTTGACACCTCCCGCTCGATCTTCCCATGGAAACACTGGGGAGATTACCAGCTTCAAAGGCAAACTTATCGCTAACTTGACTTTCCATCTGTTTCTCAGCAGGTAGTAAGGCAACCAGCCACCTGACGTCCCTGTGAAGGATGGTGGCTTGGATCCTGTCTTTTTTCCACCATCAGAGATTGGATGCCTTTTTGTTACTTACAATGCTTTTGTTACAGGAACACTGTAGCTTGGGAAGATCCTGACGATGCCGTCCCTCACGATGCCTTTGCGGATTAGTATTGACGACTCTGCCAAGCTTGAAATGTCCTCTCAGTGTATTTTAGTCGCTTAACCAGACGATGTCCCCAACAGTGACGTTTCTCTGTGCATTCCACCAGCCTGACGATTGATCTCTTCGGATCAAGAAGACAGTGGTAAGAGGCTAAGGATTTCCGGTGAGAAGACATTTTATTTCTCGGAGCAGGAGACAGGCCAGACTGCGCAGGCGCGTGATGTCAGCCAGTTGAGCGCAAACAGTTTAAAAAGAAAACCACCATATCCAGTGGGCAGCGTCGGAGCGGGCTGCGGAGTGAGAGGGTGCAGAGTGAAAGGGCTTGGCTCAATGGGCTTCGGCGGAGACGGGAAGAGGCTTCCTGAGACTGTTGAGTCTCATAGTAACGGAGTAAGTTACAGTTTTTTTAGTATTTAGTACAAACAGTAGCATCAGAGGTATGCATCTAGGATTAGTGTTGTGCTTGGAGTGCCAGATGTGGGGACCCTGGGAGACTCCCAGCCTCCCCAAGGATTACATGTGCACCAGGTGCACTGAGATGAGGCTCCTGAAGGACCATGTTAAGGAGCTGGAGATGGAAACTGATGACCTTCAGCTAATTAGGGAAAGTGAGGAGGTGATAGATACTACCTATAGAGAGGTAGTGGATAGCACCCCTGTGACAATCCCCCTCAGAAATCGATATGTCGTTTTGGATACTGTTGAAGAGGCAGACCTGACAGAGGAGGACCACAGTGAACGAGACTCTGGCATTCTGCCCAGTGCCGAAAACAAGAGAGCAAGAAGAAATGCGGTAGTTATAGGGGATTCCATCGTAAAGGGGACGGACAAGAGATTCTGTGAGCCGGACAAGGATACCCGGATGGTGTGTTGCCTCCCTGGTGCCAAGGTACAGGATGTCTCAGATCGAGTCCAGAGTATTCTGAGGAGACAGGGCGAGCAGCCGGAAGTCTTGGTACATGTTGGTACCAATGACATAGACAGAAAAAGAGAGGAGGTCCTGAAGAAAGATTACTGGGAGCTAGGAAGAAAATTGAAAAGCCGGACCTCCAGAGTAATAATATCAGGATTGCTGCCTGAGCTGCACGCTAATGATGGTAAGAATAGCAGAATTAAGCAGGTGAATGTGCGGCTAAGTAACTGGAGCAGGGGGCAAGGCTTGAAATTCTTGAATCATGGGGATCTATTTTGGGGAAGGTATAACTTATACAAAAAAGATGGATTACACCTGAACTCAAAAGGTACTAATATCCCGGCGGGATTGTTTAATATAGCTGTTAGGGAGGGTTTAAACTAAGTTGGCAGGGGGAAGGAAACCAAGGTGTTAGGGTCGAGGAAAAGGAAAATAGAAATAAGTCAAAAATACTGTGCAGCAAAGATGGCAAGAAGGACAGGCCGGTGAATATACAGGATAATTTGCTGCAAAATAGAAATATAGCAAAATCGGCAACAGATACTGATCTAAATGTACTGTACTTAAATGCACGCAGCATTAGAAATAAAGTGGATGACCTTGCTGCACAGCTGCAGGTTAAAACATATGACATTGTGGCCATCACCAAGTCATGGCTAAATGATGGATGTGATTGGGAGCTGAATATCCCAGGATACTCAGTGCACAGAAAGGATAGGAAGGTAGGTAAAGGGGGTGGCGTGGCCCTGATGGTAAGTAACGATATCAAATCAATAGAAAGAAGGGACATAGGATTAGAAGAGGTAGAATCCTTATGGGTAGAATTAAGAAATGGCAAGGGTAAAAAGACACTAATAGCAGTTATATACAGGCCTCCAAACAGCAGCCAGGATGTGGACTAAAAGTTGCAGCTGGAAATAGAAAAAGCGTGTCAGAAGGAAAATGTCAAGATAACTCTGGGGGATTTTAATATGAAAGTAGATTGGGAAAGTCAGGAAGGTAATGGATCTCAGGAGAGGGAGTTTGTAGAATGCCTACAGGATGGCTTTTTGGAGCAGCTTGTCCAGAAGCCCACCGGGGTACCGGCTATTTTGGATTGGGTGCTGTGTAAGGAACCTGAGGCGATTAGGGAGCTGGAGGTAAAGGAACCTCTTGGAAGTAGTGATCATAATATGATTGAGTTCAGTTTCAAATTTGAAAAGGAGAAGCTGGTATCAGGTGTATCGATATTTCAGTGGAACAGGGGAAATTACAGTGGTATGAGAGAGGAACTGGCCCAAGTCGATTGGAAAAGTAAACTAAATGGAGGGACGGCAGAGCAGAATTGGATGAAATTCCTACAAGAAATAAGGAAAATGAAGGAAAAATATATTCCAAGAAAAAAGAAAATCATGAATGGAAAAATGGCACAAATGTGGTTAACGAGAGAGGTTAAGGCAAAAATAAAAGCAAAAGAAACGGCGTACAAGGAAGCAAGAATTAGTGAGAAAAATGAGGACTGAAAGATTTTAAAAATTTACAGAAGGAAACTAAGAAAGTCATTAGGAAAGAAAAGATGAATTATGAAAGGAAGTTGGCGATTAACATAAAAAAGGATACTAAGAGTTTTTTTAAATATATGAAGAGTAAAAGAGTGACAAGGGTAGATACGGGACCGACTGAAAATAATGCTGGAGAAATTATAATGGATAACAAAGAGATGGCAGAGGAACAGAATGAGTATTTTGCATCAGTCTTCACAGTGGAAGACATGAGCAATATACCTGATAGCCAGAGGTATCAGGGAATAGAATTAGGTATAGTCAAGATTACTAGAGAGAAAGTGCTTGGGAAGTTAAGTAGACTAAGAATAGATAAGTCTCCCAGTCCAGATGAGGTGCACCCAAGGGTTCTGAAGGAGGTGGCTTTGGAGATTGTGGAAGCATTGGAAATGATTTTCCAGGAATCAATAAACTCTGGCATGGTTCTGGAGGACTGGAAGGTCGCAAATGTAGTTCCGCTACTTACAAAAGGAAGGAGGCAGCAAAAAGAAAATTACAGACCTATTAGTCTGACATCAGGAGTTGGAAAGATATTGGAGTCAATCCTCAAGGACGAGGTTATGAAATACCTCAAGGTGCATGACAAGATAGGCCGAAGCCAGCATGGTTTCATGAAGGGAAGATCCTGCCTTACCAACCTATTGGAATTTTTTGAGGTAATCTCGAATAAGATTGACAAGGGAGAGGCTGTGGATGTTGTGTATTTGGATTTTCAAAAGGCCTTCGATAAGGTGCCACATACGAGGCTGCTTAATAAGATGAGAGCCCATGGAATTATAGGAAAGATATTGAAATGGGTGGAGCATTAGCTGATAGGCAGAAAGCAAAGGGTGGGAATAAAGGGATCCTATTCTGATTGGTTGCCGGTTACTAGTGGTGTTCCGCAGGGGTCGGTGTTGTGGCCACTTCTTTTTATGATGTATATCGATGATTTGGATTATGGATTAAATGGTTTTGTGGCTAAGTTTGCGGATGACACCAAGATAGGTGGAGGAGCAGGAAATGTTGAAGAAATGGAGAGGTTGCGGAGACACTTAGTCAGTTTAGGAGAGGGGGCAAAGAAATGGCAGATGAGATACAACGTTGACAAATGTACGGTTGTATATTTTGGAAGAAGAAATAATCGGGCAGATTATTATTTAGATGGGGAGAAAATTCAAAAATCGGAAGTGCAAAGGGACTTGGGGGTCCTCGTGCAGGATACCCTAAAGGTTAACCACCAAGTTGGATCGGCAGTAAGGAAAGCGAATGCTATGTTGGCATTCATTTCAAGAGGAATAGTGTATAAGAGTAAGGAGGTGTTGATGAGGCTCTATGGGGCATTAGTGAGACCTCATTTGGAATACTGTGTGCAGTTTTGGGCCCCCTATCTTAGAAAGGATGTACTGATGTTGGAGAGAGTTCAGGGAAGATTTACTAGGATGATTCCTGGAATGCAAGGGCTAACATATGAGGAGCATTTGTCGGCTCTTGGATTGTATTCATTAGAGTACAGAAGAATGACAGGGGATCTCATAGAAACTTTTCGAATGTTGAACGGGTTGGACAGAGTAGATGTGGAAAGGTTGTTTCCCTTGGTGGGTGAGTCCAGGACAAGAGGCCATAGTCTTAGAATTAGAGGGTACCCAGTTAAAACAGAGATGAGGGGAAATTTTTTTTATCCAGAGGGTCGTGGATTTGTGGAATTCGTTGCCACATACAGCTGTGGAGGCCCGATCATTGAGGGTGTTAAAGGAGGAGATTGACAGGTATCTAATTAGTCAGGGTATCAAGCGATATGGGGAAAAAGCCAGAAATTGGAACTAGATGGGTGAATAGTTTAGCTCATGGGGAAGCTGCGGAGCAGACTCGATGGGCAGAATGGCCTACTTCTGCTCCTTTGTCTTGTCTTGTGAGCCCTGGTCTGAGTTCCACCTTAGGTACATCACTGCTCCATAGGCGTGCTCGCTTCCATTACAGAACGTGATTGTCCAGGGTTCCTCAGTGAAGCATGGGGGAGTCAGTGCCCTGGTGAACTTTACTTTGCCAAGCTGAATGTACTCCTCTGAGAGCTTGATTGCATCCTCCCTGAGGCCATCTGAGAGTGCTATGTACCATGTGTCTTTCACTAGATACCTTTCGCCCTTTGCCTCTTGGAACGCCCTTCGTACCAGAATAGCTCCCTTCTGCTTAGCAGGAGTTAACAGGCCAGCTGGGTCATACAGCCCTGATACTTGGCTGAGCAGTTCTCTTTGTGTCAGGGGGTTTGGCATCTGGTCTCTGATTTGCTCTTGTAGAAGGCCAAGTCTCATTTTTCTCTTTCTGTTCGAGAAATTGATTGCAATCATGACATGGAGCTTGTTCTCTTCTACTATGTAGCCCAGGCCAAGGGCCTTATTGTCATCATCGCACATTTGGTTTGGCAAGATCATGGTTTCTGCCTTGGACTTCTCCAGCTTGTCACTGCACTCTTTCCTCCCACTTTGCCCAGAAAAGACCCAAGGCTTGAGCTTGAATCCTCCAGCCTTCAGGATCTGCTCCACATTTGCTGTGATGGATTTCAGCTGGTCAGGGTTGTTGAGGGATGTGAGAATGTCTGTGGCAAACAACTTACAAACGCAGCAATGGCTCCAGCCAAATTGAAAAGACACTTAACTACAAATCACAGCCATATGACACGTAAAAGTGCTGATTATTTTAAACAACTATTGCAATCTCAAAACAAACAGATTAAAACTTTTGAAAATAAAGTCACAGTCAGTAAAAGGACTTGGGAAGCAAGTTATTTAGTAGCTTCAAGACCACTTCACTCAAGAATGTTTAAAAAACTGTGTAAAAACCTGGACAAGGAGCACACCAATCTCCTGCTACATACAGAAATCCAGTGGCTTAGCAGAAGAAGAGTTCTCAACAGGGTGTTTGAGGTGAAAGGTGAATTGCTGGAGTACTTTCAAGAAAATAGCTTTTGCTAAGTGCTTTGAAGATGAAGAATGGCTGCAGAAACTAGCCCACTTAACAGACATTTTTCATCATATGAACCAGTTGAACAAGTCTCTGCAAGGCCCTGGAGAAAACGTTTTGACTTCAAGTGACAAGATTCTTGGATTTAAAAGGAAACTGAATCTTTGGAAAAATCATGCTGCAAAAGGAAATCTTGAAATGTTTCCACTGCTGCTTGGACTTGAGAGAGAGGAAGGATATCAGAAAGTCTTGAGTCTTGTTGAAAACTACCTGGAAGAACTGCAGAACAAAATTGAACACTATTTTCCTCCCTTTCACACAAGTACATGACAGGGTGAAGGACCCTTTCTCTGAATCTTCTGCTCAGACTGAGAACTTGACTTTGACAGAAGAGGAAGAACTTTGTGAGCATGTACTCAAGATGAGATTTACTGACCTGCCCCTGGACAAGTTCTACATTTCTGTGAAAGAAAGAGTATCTTGATATTCATAGGAAAGCAATGAACATTTTGCTGCAGTTTTCAACTTCTTACATGTGTGAGCAAGCTTTTTGTTCTTCAACATCAAGCCAGACACTTTTAACCCAGGGCAGAAATGGCTAATACAAGCGGGTATAATTAAGAAAGAGGATGTGCTGGAGCTTTTGGAAAGCATCAAGTTGGATAAGTCACCAGGACCGGATGAGATGTACCCCAGGACACTGTGGGAAGTGAGGGAGAAGATTGCTGAGCCTCTGGCAATGATCTTTGCATCATCAGTGGTGACCGGAGAGGTTCTGGAGGATTGGCGTGGCTTTGTCAAAGGCAGGTCGTGCTTTCCAAGCCTGATGGAATGTTTTTCCAGAATTGGCTTGCCCACAGAAGGAAAAGAGTGGTTGTAGACGGATTATATTCTGCATGGAGGTCAGTAACCAGTGGTGTGCCTCAGGGATCTGTTCTGGGACCCCTTCTCTTCGTGATCTTTATAAATGACCTGGATGAGGAAGTGGAGGGATGGGTGAGTAAATTTGCTGATGACACAAAGGTTGGGGATGTTGTGGATAGTGTGGAGGGCTGTCAGAGGTTACATCGGTACATGCACAGGATGCAAAATTGTGCTGAGAAGTGGCAGATGAAGTTCAAGCGTGATAAGTGTGAGGTGGCTCATTTTGGTAGGTCAAATACAACCACTCTTTGCCTTCTGTGGGCAAGCCAGTTCTGGATCCACAAAGCAATATCCCCTTGAATCCCATGCCTCCTTACTTTCTCAATAAGCCTTGCATGGGGTACCTTATCAAATACCTTACTGAAATTTATATACACTATATCTACGGCTCTACCTTCATCAATGTGTTCAGTCACGTCCTCAAAAAATTCAATCAGGCTCGTAAGGCACGACCTGCCTTTGACAAAGCCATGCTGACTATTCCCAATTGTATTATGCCTCTCCAAATGTTCATAAATCCTACCTCTCAGGATCTTCTCCATTAACTTATCAACCGCTGAAGTAAGACTCACTGGTTTATAGTTTCCGAGGCTATTCCTACTCCCTTTCTTGAAAAAGGGAACAACATCCACAACCCTCTAATCCTCTGGAACCTCTCCCGTCCCCATTGATGATGCAAAGATCATTGCCAGAGGCTCAGCAATCTCCTCCCTCACTTCCTACAGTAGTCTGGGGTACATCTCATTCGGTCGCAATGACTTACCTAACTTGTTGCTTTCCAAAAGCTCCAAGCACATCCTCTTCCTTAATATCGACATGCTCAAGTTTTTCAGTCTGCTGTAAGTCATCCGTACAATCGCCAAGACCCTTTTCCGTAGTGAATACTGGACCAAAGTATTCATTAAGTACCTCTGCTATCTCCTCCTGTTCCATGCACACTTCTCCACTGTCACACTTGATTGGTCCTGTTCTCTCACGTCTTATCCTCTTGCTCTTCACGTATTTGTTGAATACCTTGGTGTTTTCCTTAGTCTGCCAAGGCCTTCTCATGGCCCCTTCTGGCTCTCCTAATTTCATTCTTAAACTCCTTCCTGCTAGCCTAATAATCTTCCAGATCTCTATCATTACCTAGTTTTTTGAACCTTTTGTAAGCTTTTCTTTTCTTCTTGATTAGATTTACAACAGACTTTGTCCACGATAGTTTCTGTATCCTACCACCCGTTCCCTGTCTCATTGGAATGTACCTATGCAGGACACCACGCAAATAACCCCAGAACAGTTGCCACATTTCTTCTGTACGTTTCCCTGAGGACATGTGTTTCCAATGGTAAGACTCTTGGCAGAGTGGAGGATCAGTGGGATCTTCAGGTCACAGCCCATAGGACACTCAAAGCTGCTGTGTACGTTGACTCTGTGGTTAAGAAGGCATACAGTGCATTGGCCTTCATCAACCGTGGGATCAAGTTTAAGAGCCGAGAGGTAATGTTACAGCTATATAGGACCTTGGTCAGACCCCACTTGGAGTACTGTACTCAGGTAACCTCACTACGGGAAGGATGTGGAAACTATAGAAAGGGTGCAGAGGAATTTAGAATTAGAATCAGAATCAGGTTTATTATCACCGGCATGTGACCAGAAATTTGTTAACTTAGCAGCAGCAGTTCAATGCAATACATAATCTAGCAGAGAGAGTAAAAATAATAATAATACATAATAAATAAACAAGTAAATCAATTACATATATTGAATAGATTATTAAAAAATGTGCAAAAACAGAAATAATGTATATTAAAAAAGTGAGGTAGTGTCCAAAGCTTAATTTAGGAATCGAATGGCAGAGGGGAAGAAGCTGTTCCTGAATCGCTTAGTATGTACCTTCAGGCTTCTGGACCTCCTACTAAATGGTAACAGTGAGAAAAGGGCATGCCCTGGGTGCTGGATGTCTTTAATAATGGACGCTGCCTTTCTGAGACACTGCTTCCTAAAGATGTCCTCGGTACTTTGTAAGCTAGTGCCCAAGATGGAGCTGACTAGATATATAACCTTCTGCAGCTTCTTTCAGTCCTGTGCAGTAGCCCCTCCATACCAGACAGTGATGCAGCCTGCCAGAATGCTCTCCACAGTGCAACTATAGAAGTTTTTGAGCGTTTTTGTTGACATGCCAAATCGCTTCAAACTCCTAATAAAGTTTAGGGTTTTACAAGGATGTTGCCTGGATTGGGAAGCATGCCTTACGAGAAAAAGTTGAGTGACCTCGGCCTTTTCTCCTTGGGGCGACAGAGAATGAGAGGTGACCTGAAGAGGTGTATAAGATGTTGAGAAGCATTGTTCGTGTGGATAGTCAGAGACTTTTTCACAAGGCTGAAATGGCTAACACGAGAGGGCACAGTTTTATGGTGCTTGGAAGTAGGTACAGAGGAGATGTCAGGGGTAAGTTATTTTTACACAGAGTGGTGAGTGTGTGGAATGGGCTGCCGGTGCGGCGGCAGAGATGGAAATGATAGGGTCTTTTAAGAGACTCCTGGATAGGTACATGGAGCTTAGAAAAATAGAGGGCTATGGGAAACCCTAGGTAATTTCTAAAGTAAGTACATGTTTGGCACAGCATTGTGGGCTGAAGGGCCTGTATTGTGCTGTAGGTTTTCTATGTTTCTAAGAGCAAGGATAGATATCATCTCATTTCAGTTGAATGTGAAACCTGTGTCTGCTTATCTTAAGTTCGACCCAAATTTCAGAAATATGTTATGTTTGTCTTTATGAGTTTTTTAAAATTTATGAAAGGGAAAGAAAGAATAATTTCAAGAAAGGTAAACTAAGCTTAACTTTTTTTTCCAAGAAAGGTCGGTTAAAAATTCATTTTCTACTCAAAAAGGTGTTGACAATTATTTTTGGATTATTACATCTACAACTTACTGATCACACTAATGTACCGTGAGCTGTAGATACAACAGGGCAAGAAAGTTGAGTTAGGCTGGTTTGGAGGAAAGGCTTCTATGGGTTTCTGATATCCAGTTGGCTAATGTCTATATAGACAGGAACTGTTCATTCTGAGGATCAGTGTGTTGGGCTCTTCAACTTCAATTCTAGAATAAATAGGTCACAGTTTAAGACAGAGAAGAGGCATCTCAGTCTTTTGGGCCCTCTTCCTGGAGGCAGAAACTTTGAATACTTTTAAGGCAGATACAAACAGATACTTTAGGGGTCGTAAGGTTGCAAGGGAAATCAGCTATGATCTTATTAAATGACAGAGCAGGTTTGAGTGGGCTACACCGACTACAACTACTCCTCATTTTCATGTGCATACAAGAACATTTACAGAAACTAGTATCTACCATCAACACAGGGAGCGAAAGACTTGGCCTAACCTTAAACAAAAAGAAAACTGAAGTAATGGTAATATCAAAGAAACCTGATATCTCAAACTGTAGGATCATACTGGGAAATTAAATCCCGAAACAAGTTCTCAACTTCAAGTACCTTGGATCATGGGTAACATCTGGTGGCAAATGCGAAACAGACATAAAAGCAAGAATAGCATTTACAGAAATGAGAAACATCCTAACAAACAAGAAAATAGCAATTGACATCCGCCTTAGAAATCTCAGCTGCTACGCTCTTCCTATAATGATGTATGGCTGCGAGTCATGGACCATCACAAATGCAATGGAAAAAAGAATCAGTGCAGCAGAGATGTGGTTCCTCAGAAGAATGCTATGCATATCATATACGGACAGGATAGCCAACGAAGAAGTTTCACAGAGAACGAAAACAAAACGTACATTTCTTAAAAAAAATCAGAAAACAGCAATCAAAATTCTTTGGACACATCATGCGAAGAGAGACATTAGAATGTTTAGTTACAACTGGAAAGCTGGAAGGAAAAAGAAGCAGAGGCAGACAGAGAATGAAAATGATAGATGGAATAACATCATGGTTAGAAACAGGGGAGGCAACAACTACAATTTGGAGGGTCAGGGACCGTGTTGGATGGAAAGACATGATCGCCCACGCCGAACGGCAAGGCACCTGAATGATGATAACAAGAACAAAAAGTACACAGACTAATTTAGTAAATGAATGTATGTGTATTTTAAATTAGTGCTAGTCTGTTTAGAATAAAGATCTTGTACATTACCTTTCTCAGAAAAGCTATATCAATATTTCGGCAATCAAGTGAAATTTGGTGTTGTGAACTTCTATTATTGTCTATCACATTAAGGATAAGTTTCCATGGGTAGAAAAATGTTTGGCAATTTCTGAAGACGAGAAAGTGTGCACTGCTTTGACAAAAGAACCTCCTCTAATTTCAGTAAGAAATAAACCACAGATCACTTTCAGCACTTGTGGAAACTGGAAGCTATCTTCCTCTATTCGACAACACTGCCAACAGATGCTGTATTTCCAAAAGCCTCTGCATACATCTTCAGTCAAACCAATCTCTTTCTGTTTCCAAATTATCCCTAGAGGCAAAATTTCTCAATACAAACTGTCTCTAGTACTTGGCACTTAATTCTGGTTATTAGGAGACTTCTTATTGCTAGTTCAGATCAAATTTTTGGCAATTAGTCTGAAATTAGCCATTAACTAAGAACAAAAAAAAAACTTGAGTGTTTCCTTATGAAGTTTTTCTTAAGATGTTTCCACAGACAAAATGATCAAAATGAACACATTATAAAATATATAGAAACAATGAAAGGAACAGAGGCTCATCCTGCTTTTGTATGCAGATTCATTGCCGTATATAATGTAATGTTAGTCTAATCAACAGGTACATCCAGGTCAAATTATTTCTTTCTAAATGGTAAGCAGTCTTAGGTTTTGCTTCTTAGCGTCAAACAATAATAGCACAAATTAAAAATGCCTTGCCTGAAGTATCATCATCATAGGTATTTTAGAAGAGATGTCAAAAACAAATTTAAATCAGCTGCAGGGCATTTTTGATCTGATTAAAATATATTAACTATGCCAGATGTAACACTCAACATTAATGCTGATACTTAAAAGCACTCAGCCATCCATGCAGACTGGATATCCTAGCACAAACTAGACTAAATATCTTACTCTCCTCCCATCATATAGGCGCTACAGGAACTTCTGCTCCCGCACCAGCAGGCACAGGAAGAGCTTCCTCCCTGAGGCTGTGACCCTGATGAACCTCACATCACAGCGCTAAGCAGTACTGCACCCATATTGTACTGTCTCAGTACATTTATATTTGTGTGCTGTAGCACTTACTTTTTATTCGCAGTTATTTTGTAAATAACGCTATTCTTTGCATTTCTGGTTAGATGCTAACTGCATTTCATCGGCTTTGTATCTGTACTCGGCACAATGACAATAACGTTGAATCTAATCTAATCAAATAAAGTGGTTTCAAATCAACGAGAAAGCTATTTCAGTAAATGTCAGTAAACAGGGGGCCACCAAACTATTTTCAAATTTAAGGACAGACCACTGGTCTGGAACTTCCAGGTACAGCCTTCTGCCTATATTCACCACAGTGTCCCATGTTCACTACTGTGCTCCCCATTCCCCTAAATGAACCCTCTCTGGGTGAAGAGGCTGAATCCTGCTGATGAAGGCAATCCAAGAAACGAAATGCTAAGCAGCAAAAAAAAAATTGAAACCAGATGAGTAATGTGGAAAAGGGCTTGTTTTGGTTTGGTCATACAAATGCCCAGAAATTTTTGGCAACTGACAAAGCCATGTCGTCGGCTTCGCCATGTTTTATTCACTGTTTCTGATATCAGAAGCATTGATGTGACGAAAAACCAAGTTATCAGAAGATTGATGCTACTGAGAGACAATGGAGAAACATTCAAATTGCTAATAAGAGAGAAGAGAGAGATTAACGAGAAAGAAACACATTTCAGAATATTGTCAAACCGGTTGCTTTGAACCTGAACTGTTTGAAGGTTGACGGACAGGCGATACTCCAGCAGGGGGATGAAAAGAACAGGTTCGCTAAGGCACAACACACACCACGAGATCACGAGATAACGAGACCCTGGAAGAGCGGTGTGCCCCCACAAATTGGTGGGAGTTGGAGGTCTGGTTCGAGGGAACCGACCATAGACTGACAGGGTGAAAAGGGAAGGTCGGCGGGAATCTGGTGTGTGTGTCCGCTCTTGCCTGGGTGCCGGGTTCACCGCGGAAGAACGGTCGTATCCGGAATGGAGGGGTCACAGTCGGTGACCACAGAAGACATAAAAGGGTTCGCCCGAAAGCTAACTGCCAAGAACATCAAAGGTCTGTTTGAATCAAAATTCGCGCTCTCTCTCTCTCTCTCCAACGGCACAACAGCGATTACTGCGAACTGTACTAAGCTGAACTGAACTCTGCGTCACTTGAGACTGATCATTTTACCCCTAGACTGCGATAGAGCTTGGTTGATTCCTATTACCCTAGTTCTGTGTATATGTGTGTTTTATCATTGCTAACCTGTTGCATTTAGATCCTTACGATTAGAGTACTGTGTTACTTATTTCTTTAATAAAACTTCATTAGTTTCTGTTAAACCAGACTCCAACTAAGTGGTCCATTTCTGCTGGTTTGGCAACCCAGTTACGGGGTACGTAACATTGAAAACTCAGAAACAGAATCAGAATTAATATCAGCGGCACATGTCGTGAAATTCGTTGTCTCTGCCGCAGCAGTACAATGCAAAACATAATAATAGAAAAATAACAATCACAGTAAGTACATATATTAAATAGTTAAGTTAAATAAATAATGCAAAAATTAAAATGTAATGAGGTAGTGTACATGGGTTCAACGTCCATTCAGAAATTGGCTTCAGGCTTTCTGATGGTAGCAATGAGAACAAAGCATAACCTGGGTAATGGGGGCCCTTAATAATGGATCTTTTTGAGGCATCGCTCCTTGAAGATGTCCTGGATGCCCATGATGGAGCTGATTAAGTTTACAACTCTCTGCAGTTTACTTTGATCCTGCGCGGTAGCCATCCCCCCGCTCACCATACCAGACGGTGATGCAGCCAGATAGAATGCTCTCCATGGTATATTTAAGAATTCAATATTATGAAATGTTTGAGTTTATTTAAATAAAAACACTACACATGAGCTGAAAATGCTAGGCCATCCACAAGTATAACCAATTTTTCCATTCCCTTCCCACCCCACTGTGCTATAAATTCTATCCAAGGGAATGGGGAGTCAGAATGGCACCTGGTCTTTGGAGTTATGCACACATTCTCCAACATAAGCTCACATCCAGAGGAGGCAGGTTTAATTGAATGGGGACCACAGCAATCTGCCACTCCACTGCTAGGTGAAGTCCAGTGACAGGGCATAGACGGGAAATCATCCAGGCAGCTTGGCTAGTAAGTTCAGAATTTCCATCACTGCATAGGCAAGGGAGAAGCGGGGAACAGTCCCAACTGTTTTTGCCTCAGGTTCATCAGCTGCGTGGAGAGAGGGAGCTTGCTACATGGGCAACAACTTGCACTCCACATCGTCCTGTCCAGGCTTGCAGATCTAGACAGCTAGGATGCAATATTCATGGTCAACTCTGATTGGTGGAGGCCCTCACACATTATACACAATCAGTGGCCATTTTATTAGGTTCACTTGTGTACCTGCTCGTTAATGCAAATGGCTAGTCAATCATGTGACAGCAACTCAATGCATAAAAGTACGGAGATATTGTCAAGAGGTTCAGTTGTTATTCAGATCAAGCATCAGAATAGGGGAGAAATGACCTTGATTGTGAAATGATTGTTGGTGTCAGAAAAGATGGTATGATTATCTCACAAACCTCTGACCTCCTGGGATTTTCACAGGAGATACCCAATAAAGTGACCACTTAGAATATGTTCGTGGTCTTCTGCTGCTGTAGCCCAAGGTTCAACGTGTGTGTTCAGCGATGCTCTTCTACACAGTTAGGTTACTGTCGTTAAAGTTCACAGAAAATGGTGAAAAATACAAAGTAAAAGATAAACCTCCAATGAGCAGCAGTTCTACGGGCGAAAACACCTTGTTAATGAGAGAGATCAGAGGAGAATGACCAGAATCGTTCAAGCTAAAAGGAAGGCGACAATAATTTAAATAACTGAACATTACAACCATGGTGTGTAGAAGAGCACCTCTGAATGCAGACATTGAGCCTTGAAGTGGATTGCCTACAGCAGCAGAAGACCGTGAACATACACACAGGGCCATTTTATTAGATACCTCCCATACCTAAAAAAGTGGCTACAGAGTGTATAAGAACAATGCGTTTGGGTAGGAGTGTAATCCCTATATTTAGAGGGAAAGGATTGGGAAAAATTCTCTCAACATACCACATAACTTCAGAAGATGACTGGAAGACATAAATGAATAGATAGCTTTGAAGTCCATTTCTCCCAAGTTTTCTATCAATAAACTACAGAAAACTACAACAATTTCCCTTAACAGTTTCTAACAATGACATGAACTAAACTGATATAGTTTAGATACAGTAAAGACTCCAGAATTTTTATGGCAATAAATAAAATAATCATAACAATTTGAAATAAATTCAACAAAAAAAAGAACAAATGTGTTACACTGGAGAATTGTTGAAAGAGGAATGGGGGCCAGTAACAGCGATACATGAGAAAAACACTTATCAAAAGCAATACGTGTAGGTCACTTACAGTTTTGAGGACAGTGTATGCATTCCACATCGGCATTTGAATGTTATGGCGGTATCCACTTACATACGAGTGTTGATGCAGGAGACACCAATTACAGTTTTCCTGCACCACTCTTGGTCGTCCATAGGGCAAATGCTTCAAATTTGCAGCCTGAACTACAAAATACAATGTAAAGGTTAGCAACATTTCTTTCACATAATATACAGATAATCTCTAGAAGCTGCAAAGTAATTGCAAACCAGGCACTCTTAAATATTATTTTTTATTAAACAAGACCTACCACACCATCCAGATAAATAAGATTGCATTAGAATAAGCAAAGTTGCCTTCACATTTATTTTAACCGCTAGTTAATACATGAAACTGCAGGAAATTTGCAAGAAATACTGCGCAGGATCAAAGGAATTAAAACAGCACACAAAAGGATGCCACTCTCTACGCCGTTGGCATAAGAACACTAAGAAATAGGAGCAGGAGTGGGCCATTTGGCCCACCGAGCCTGCCTCACCATTCAATAAGATCTTTATTAACATATTAATAAATAATATATCTTTATATAATACATTCAACAATGCTGATCCACCATAATCTCATCTCCAACTACCTGCCTTTTCCCCACAACTCTTAATTCCCCTACTATGCAAAAATCTATGCAATCTTGTCTTAAACATATTTACTGAGGTGGTCTCTACCACTTCATTGGCATGTTAAGTATATCAGAATCAGAATTATTATCACCGGCATGTGACGTGAAGTTTGTTAACTTAGCAGCAGTTGTTCAATGCAATACATAATCAAGCAGAGAGAAAGAGTAAAAAAAAAGTAAAACATAATAAATAAACAAGTAAATCAAAATAGATTATTAAAAAATGTGCAGAAACAGAAATACTGTATATTAAAAAAAAAGTGAGATAGTGTCTAAAGCTTCAAAGTCCATTTAGGAATGGGATGGCAGACGGGAAGAAGCTGTTCCTGAATCGTTGAGTGTGTGCCTTCAGGGTTCTGTATCTCCTATCTGATGGTAACAGTGAGAAAAGGGCATGCCCTGGGTGCTGGAGGTCTTTAATAACAGACAACACACTAAAAAGTTGCTGGTGCATGCAGCAGGCCAGGCAGCATCTCTAGGAAGAGGTAGAGTTGACGTTTCGGGCCGAGACCCTTTGTCAGGACTCACTGAAAGAAGAGCTAGTAAGAGATTTGAAAGTGGGAAGGGGAGGGGGAGATCCAAAATGATAGGAGAAGACAGGAGGCGGAGGGATGGAGCCAAGAGCTGGACAGTTGATTGGCAAAAGGGATATGAAAGGATCATGGGATGGGAGGCCTAGGGAGAAAGAAAGAGGGAGGGGGGAATCCCAGAGAATGGGCAAGGAGTATAGTGAGAGGGACAGAGGGAGAAAAAGAGAGAGGAAAAAAATTATATATATAAAATAATGATAAATAAATAACAGATGGGGTACGAAGGGGAGGTGGGGTATTAACAGAAGTTAGAGAAGTCAATGTTCATGCCATCAGGTTGGAGGCTACCCAGACAGAATATAGGTGTTGTTCCTCCATCCTGAGTGTGGCTTCATCTTTACAGTAGAGGAGATCGTGTATAGACATATCAGAATGGGAATGGGACGTGGAATTAAAATGTGTGGCCACGGGGAGATCCTGCTTTCTCTGGTGGACAGAGCATAGGTGTTCAGCAAAACGGTCTCCCAGCCTGCGTCAGGTCTCACCAATATATAGAAGGTCACATCGGGAGCACCGGACACAGTATATCACCCCAGCCGACTCACAGGTGAAGTGTCGCCTCACCTGGAAGGACTATCTGGGGCCCTGAATGGTGGTAAGGGAGGAAGTGTAAGGGTATGTGTAGCACTTGTTCTGCTTACTAGGATAAGTGCCGGGAGGGAGATCGGTGCCAACGGATGAGGGGGACAAATGGATAAGGGAGTCGTGTAGGAAGCGATCCCTGGGGAAAGCAGAGAGAGAGGGGGGAGGGAAAGATATGCTTAGTGGTGGGATCCCGTTGGAGGTGGCGGAAGTTATGGAGAGAATTATATGTTGGACCCGGAGGCTGGTGGGGTGGTAGGTGAGGACAAGGGGAACCCTATTCCTAGTGGGGTGGCGGGAGGATGGGGTGAGAGCAGATGTGCGTGAAATGGGAGAGATGTGTTTGACAGCAGAGTTGATGGTGGAGGAAGGGAAGCCCCTTCCTTTAGAAAAGGACATCTCCTACATCCTGGAAAGAAAAGCCTCATCCTGAGAGCAGATGCGGCGGAGACGGAGGAATTGCAAGAAGGGGATGGCATTTTTGCGAGAGACAGGGTGAGAAGAGGAATAGTCCAGGTAGCTGTGAGAGTCCGTAGGCTTATAGTAGACATCAATAGATAAGCTGGCTCCAGAGGTAGAGACAGAAAGATCCAGAAAGGGGAGGGAGGTGTCGGAAATGGACAAGGTAAACTTGAGGGCAGGGTGAAAGTTGGAGGCAAAGTTTAATAAAGTCAACGAGCTCAGCATGCGTGCGTGAAGCAGCACCAATGCAGTTGTCGATGTAGCGAAGGAAAATGGGGGACAGGTACCAGTATAGGCTTGGAACATGGATTGTTCCAGAAAGCCAACAAAAAAGCAAGCATAGCTGGGACCCATACAGGTGCCCATGGCTACACCTTTAGTTGGACAATCCAGGTTGAGTGCCAGGTTGTTGCTGCGGCACCATTCCACTAGATGGCACATCTCACTCCTGTGCGCCCCCTCGTCACCACCTCAATGGATGTACTGTCAGCAAATTTGTAGATGGTCTTTGACGGTCATACGCAAACACATTTCCTTTTCCGGTTTCTGATGTGGACGGTGTTGACAACGTGCAGTTTGCGATGATTCGTCTGCAGATTTTAGAACTGGCTCATTTATACTGTATTTATTGAAGAAATTATTCAGTGCGCACATGTTGTCATTGGGCAAGAAATAGCACAGCACAAGATTTTTGCGCACACTGGTCATTACAAATTAGCGGGAACATTGTTTTGAACTGTTCCAAAAACTTTTATAAAAGATTCTTGTGATACCCATTTTTCATACTCATATTGTGAATTGGAATTCTTTTTTCCAGGATGTTAATACAATGATAATTATTATTTGAATTGTAATCATCAATCCACTTATTTGAGTTGCCAAAAAATCAACAGTGCCGAATGTACATTAATTGATTATTATCTAGAACAAAAAAAATCAAGCGATAAAGGTTACTGCCGGCAATGGTAATAATAAACCTTTCCTTTCAATGTGTCTCAGAAAAACTATCACTGGGTGGAGGATCTATCCTGGGTCCAACATGTTTATGCAATCACAAAGAAGGCATGCCCATGGCTGTACTCTGTTAGGAGCTTTAAGATTTGGTATGTCATCAAACTCTTACAAATTTCTAGTGTGTGGTGGACGCCATTCTGACTGGTATAGCCACTCCTATGCACAGGGTCACAAGAGGCTTCAGAAGGCTGCAGCCCCAGCCAGCTCCGTCCCGAACACAGCACTCCCTACCGTTGAGGTCGTTTTCAAGAGGCAGTGCCTCAGGAAGTGAGCATCCATCACCAAGGATCATCACCATCTTGGACACGCCCTCTTCTCATTACCACCATCGGGGAGGAGGTACAGGAGCCCAGGGTCCCACACCCGATAGCTTTGGAGCAGCTTCTTCCCCTCCGTCATCATATGTCTGAACTGTCCAAAATCACAACCAAGTCATTGGGTATATTTAAGGCAGAGGTTGATAGTTTCCTATTTAGTCGGGGTATGAAGGGATAGGGAGAGAAGGCAGGAGATTGGGTCTGAAAGTGAAATGGATCAGCCATGATCAGATAGCAGACTTGATGAACCAAACAGCCTAATTCTGCTCCTATATCTATCGTTATTCCCCCTTCTTTGCACTGTTTATTTTGCAATTTATAATAATTTATCTTTTTGCAGTGTACTGTTCGCACAGACTACAAATTTCACATTTATAAGAAAGACTGATAACGCACCTGATTCTGACAAGGCACATCAGGCTGTTCCTAAAACAGGTGGCTGTATTTTATGCACAGACCTCAAGAGAATAAACATCAAATGGTTTCTACAAAAGGCAATCTTCCAGCTTCCCCAGATACCACTTGTGCAGTGAAGGAAAAATGCATTGAATTTTCCCAGGCCTGATGCACAGTTACATTTTCTTTGTGATTTCCTACCTTCATTGACGGGGAGACGCAATTCGTCACAAGCATTTTCTGGCAATGATCGCTAAAATTATGAAAAAATAAATTTAAGTAATTAGTTGGTATATAGTCATGTGACATAAAGACATTTGCAATATTAAAAAATGCTTTTAATTACCAGAGAACTGCATGAACATTTCACTTGTGGATTGGCAGTTGGTATTAAACCAGATGATAAACACGCAGACACTGAAGATGCTTCCTTTACGTGGGTTGGGGTATACAGAGGTTTCTTTAAAAGATGATTTAAACTTCCACGAGTTCCATTGTTGGGTGCAGGAGTGATGTTCAACAAATCTGTTAGGAAGAATGATTGAAAAAGGGGGAAAGAAAAACTTCTGTTTTCCAAGGAATAAATTTGTAAATAATAGGAAGGCAGATTTTCTTCCCTGACTGAATACAAATGGGTTCTTGCAATAATCCATTTGTTTCACAGTCACATGAAAATATTACAATCCTAAGCAACCATGAACTTGATCCGTAATAGTTATGCCAAAGAGTCTAAAGTACTAGAACAGTAACGTAACCTCTGCGTAACCATACATAAAAATGAGATTCTGCAGATGCTGGAAATCCAGAGTAACACACACAACATCCTGGAAGAACTCAACAGGTCAGGCAGCATCAATGGAGAGGAATATGAGCCTTGGCCTGAAACGTTGACTATTTATTCCCCTCCACAGATGCTACCTGACCTGCTGAGCTCCTCCAGCATTTTTTGCAAATGTACACCCAGGACAATAAATGCTTAAATAGTATCAACCAGCTATATCATTGCCAGCCTCGTATACAACTCAGCACATCTTACTCTCATCAAAAACCTCCATTATTTTGGACTCTTGTCGTATATTCATGGTGTTTCCACTCACTTGCACACTCCTAACCCATTCCAAGCCTAACGTCTGCATCTTTGTATGTGCCAACATGTATTCTCGTCACATCAGCACACATTTCTCTTACAGAACACTATGGTGCATAAGTGAAGGCAACAGGAAAAAAGCAGAGCTATCAGACGCTTAGCCCAACAAGCTCATTAAACTTGTACGAACTCCCCCTGCAGAGAGGTCGTTCCTGAGGCAGTAGCTGAATATTTAAGATGAGTTGTCATTCTTACTTTCCTAAAGTTCTTCACTGACAATTATCTGCCGCTTTCTCCTTTTAGATGTCCAAAGATGCAAACGGTCCAGGCAGTGGATGGTGGTGGCGAAGTTACTCTGTGGGCACCATATTAAAGGCCAGAGACAAGATGTGGTCACTGGAAACATTTGCCTTTAGTCCCACTGATATGCATAGTGCCCTACTTCTCTACACTATGCTGTGAATGAAATCAAAGCCTGCTTTGTCTAGTTTCATCCAGAGCAGTGGTTCCCAATCTGGGGTTCTTGGACCCCTAAGGTCCATGGCATAAAAGAGGTGGAAACCCCTGATCTCGAGCAATGGAGATATTAAAGAGTGCAGATACTGAATCTGCCTGATCTGCTAATTCCTCCAGTGTTTTCTATGTTGCTTCATCTTGTACTAGCTGTAATCTTGAGTTGTTTTTTTAAAATATTCTAACATTAACAACTAGTGTTATCTATGAACCTGCAGAAAGTCTTCATCAGCCAGACGACAGATAGAGAGGAAGCGCAAAGTGGATGCAAACATCCTTTTTCAGTGCTTGAGAAAATTTAGAGAGTGTGGGCATATTTGGGAGAATTGGAAGCAGAGAGCAAGTGGTACTTATCTTTTGATTACAATGATGTACATGGAATACAGTATACATGTGTTTGAGGCACATGGAATACAGTAGGAATTCATCAGGGATTTGCAAATCTATTGACAGAATAAAGATAGGGCAAAAATTAATGTAGAAGCCGAATAATTGTTTCCATGAAACTTCTGTGAATACAATATCCATTATGCGCATATAGGGGGTTAATATGCAATATTATAAAACCATAAGATATAGAAGCAGAATTAGGTCATTTGGCCCAATGAGTTTGCTCTGCCATTTCATCATGGCTGATCCATTTCCCTCTCATCCCCAATCTCCTGCCTTCTCGCATGTATCCCTTCATGCCCTGACCAATCAAGAACTTATTAACCTCTACCTTAAATATATGCCATGACTAGGCCTCCACAGCCACCCGTGGCAACACATTCCACAGATTCAGCACTCTTTGGCTCAAAGATTCCTGCTCACCTCCTTTCTAAAAGAACATCCCTCTATTCGGAGGCTGTGTCCTCTGGTCTTAGACTCCCCCACCATTGGAAACATCCTCTCCACATGCACTCTATCAAGGATTTTCAACATTCAATAGGTTTCTATGAGGTAACCCCTCATTCTTCTGAAGGCCAGTGAGTAGAGATCAGAGCCATCAAATGCACCTCATATGATAAGCCTTTCAATCCCAGAATCATTTGAACCCTCCCCAACGTCAGCACATCATTTCTTAGATAAGGAGCCCAAAACTGCTCACAATACTATAAGTGAGGCCTCACCAGTGCTTTATAAAGTCTCAATGTTACATGCTTGCTTTTATATTCTAGTCTTCTCAAAATGAATGCTAACATCACATTTGTCTTCCTCACCACCAACTCAACCTGCAAATTAACCTTTAGGGAATTGTGCACAAGCACTCCCAAGTCCCTCTGTGCCTCAGTGTTTTGTATTTTCTCTCCATTTAGAAAATAGTCAACCCTTTCATTTCTTCTACTTATGAGAGATATAGATAGGGTAAATTTTTCCACTAAGGTTGGGTGAGACTAGAACTAGAGGTCATAGGTTAAGGGTGAAAGGTGAAATAATTAGAGGAACGTCTTCACTCAAACTATGGTGAGAGTGTAAAATAAGCCGTCAGTGCAACTGGTGGAAGTGAGCTCGATTTCAATATTTAAGACAAATTTGGACAGGTACATGGAGGCCTAGGGGACCAGGCAGATAATGGTTTAAGCATGAACTAGACAGGCCAAAGGGTCTGTTCTCGTGCTGTAGTGTTCTGTGACTGAATCCTTGGTGAGTTGATATGCTCAAGGGCTTCATTGTCTGTTTCTAAAACAGATTTCCCATAAATTTAATAGTTAATCAAATTTTCTGTTGATTAAAATGAAATTTCTATGAATTTTCTGGTTTTATGTTTGAGAATTCTAGCCTTTGACATAACACACACTTTGATATTTATGTTACTAAATGGTTGGGAGTTATTTAGAAGAGGTCAGATGATTATAATTGACTGAGACTGATCGGGAGAATGGGCAAAGAAGTGGCAGATGAAATAGCGTAGAGAAGTGGTCTTGCACTTTGGTAGAGGGAATATAGGCTAAAAGGGCAGAAAATTCAGAAATCCAGAGGTGCAACGGAAGTTGGGAGTTCTCATGAAGGATTCCTTGAAGGTCAACGTACAGGTTGAAGCAGCAGTAAGGAAGGCAAATGCAATTTTAGCATTCATTTTGGGAGGATTTAAGTATAAAATCAAAGATGTAATGCTGAGTTATTTATCAGGCAGACGACGTACCTCCTGGTTCATCCACGGCTTTTGGTTTGGGAATGTACAGTAAGTCTTTGTAGGTACACACTCATCCATACAGGTTTTAATGAAGTCGGTAACAACTGTAGCATACGTATCCAGGTTCAAAGATGAATCCCTGAATACAGTCCAGTCTACTGACTCAAAGCGGTCCTGTAGGTCCTGTGCTTCCCTCGTTCATCCCTTCTTTTTGGTCATCGGTCTTCAGTCTCTATCTATACTCAGGGAGATGTATAGCCAGGTGAGGGCGTGGAATAGCACGGTAGGCATTCTTGATGGTGGTGTAGCAATGGTCCAGTGTGTTGTTTCCTCTAGTATTGCAAGTGATCAGTTGATGGTCATTGCTTAGTGATTTTTTCAGACTGGCCTGGTTGAAATCTCCCAAAACGATGGTGAAGGCGTTAGGGTGCGCTGTTTTGTGCATGTTGATCCCATTACTCAGATCATCTAAAGTCTGCTTGACATTGGCCTGAGGTGGAATGTAAACTGCTACCAAAATGACCCCAGAGAATTCCCGCGGTAGGTGAAAAGGACGGCACTTAGCTGCTCGATATTCCAGGTCCGGTGAGCAGAATTGGAACAGCACTGATATATTTGTGCACATAAAAGAGTTGATCATGAGGCATACTCCTCCACCTCTACTTCTGAGAGCCTCTACAGAGCTATCCTGACAGTGTATAGTAAACCCGTTGATCTGAATCACTGCATCCAGTATGTAAGGGGTTAACCAGGATTCCATGAAACAAAGAACGCATGCAGTCCTAACGTCCCTCTGATTCAGCACCCTAGCTCTGAGATCATCAATTTTATTCACTAGAGACTGTGAATAAGCAAGATAGTCGGTATTGGGAGTTTAAAACCCCATTTCCTTAAACACACTTGTATCCCTGATCTACAGCCACATTTCCTCCGTGGACGCCGAAGTGGACGCTTCAGTCCACAATCATTGTTGTTTCCGTCCGTTTTAAGCAGCGACAGTTCGTTTAAACGCATTGAGACATATTTGTTGACTGTACTGACCTTGGAAGCAGTTGTGCTTTTCAGCTGTATCAGGCCGAAACTGGAATATATAATTGTATCTATTGAGAGTACTGCTGCTACCCGGTTCCCCCCAGGCACCCCGGAAGTAAATATATGATAAATCAGCCATGATAGAATGGCAGAGTAGACACGATGGGCTGAATAATCTCCTATATCCTATGGTCTATTAAGCCCCTGCTCTCGCTAGACAATAATGCTGATGGATGCAGGTTTGGTAGCTCCCTAGCCTTATCGCTTCCAAACAGCTCCACCATTCATACACATAAAAGTTGCTGGTGAACGCAGCAGGCCAGGCAGCATCTCTAGGAAGAGGTAGAGTCGACGTTTTGGGCCGAGACCCTTCGTCAGGACTAACTGAAAGAAGAGCTAGTAAGAGATTTGAAAGTGGGAGGGGGAGGGGGAGATCCGAAATGATAGGAGAAGACAGGAGGGGGAGGGATGGAGCCAAGAGCTGGACAGGTGATTGGCAAAAGGGATATGAGAGGATCATGGGATGGGAGGCCGAGGGAGAAAGAAAAGGGGGAGGGGGGAAAAACCCAGAGGATGGGCAAGGGGTATAGTCAGAGGGACAGAGGGAGAAAAAGGAGAGAGAGAGAAAGAATGTGTGTATATAAATAATTAACGGATGGGGTATGAGGGGGACGTTCACCAGCAACTTTGATGTGTGTTGCTTGAAATTCCAGCATCTACAGATTTCCTCGTGTTTCCACCATTCATGTTCAGCCAGTTCATGGTCAGGCCATTGTGTGGATTTACTGCCTGATGCCACTCACCTGGAGATTAATGCCTGCTCCTGACATTTATTTTTTGCCCTTCTCCTGTATCAATCCAAGCAAAGCTTATCAGTGAGTGTAAATACCTTTTCATCCTCTCAAGGTTGCTGGGAAATTCCGCACTGTTCTTTCAGTTTATTTTGTCCTTCAGAGAAACTCCCCCCTGCTTATCCTTACTTTCATAAGTTAGTGTGTGTTACACAAGTCTAAAATAAGTTTATGCACTTGCATTTGTGCCCACAAATAAATTTTTGCTCTCAGATTAACATTAACCTTTGAAAGCAGCAACATCAATGTAAGAGTATGAACATATATTAAATATTAATTACATAAATACAGTAGCATGCAAAAATTTGGGCACCCCTGGTCAAAATTTCTGTTACTGTGAATAGCTAAGCGAATAAAAGCTGAACTGATTTCCAAAAGGCATAAAGTTAAAGATGACACATTTCTTTAATATTTTAAGCAAGAAAACTTTTTTATTTCCATCTTTTACAGTTTCCAAATAACAAAAAATGAAAAGGGCCCGAAGCAAAAGTTTGGGCACCCTGCACGGCAGTACTTAGTAACACACCCTTTGGCAAGTATCACAGCTTGTAAACGCTTTTTGTAGCCAGTTAAGAGTCTTTGAATTCTTGTTTGGGGGATTTTCACCCATTCTTCCTTGCAAAGGGCTTCTAGTTCTGTGAGATTCTTGGGTCGTCTTGCATGCACTGCTCTTTTGAGGTCTATCCACAGATCCTCGATGATGTTTATGTCGGGGGACTGTGAGGGCCATGGCAAAACCTTCAGTTCGCCCCTCTTGAGGTAGTCCATTGTGGATTTTGAGGTGTGTTTAGGATCATTATCCTGCTGTAGAAGCCATCCTCTTTTCATCTTCGGCTTTTTTACAGACAGTGTGATGTTTGCTTCCAGAATTTGCTGGTATTTAATTGAATTCATTCTTCCCTCTACCAGTAAATGTTCCCCGTGCCACTGGCTGCAACACAAGCCCAAAGCATGATCGATCCACCCCCATTCTTAACAGTTGGAGAGGTGTTCTTTTCATGAAATTCTGCACCCTTTTTTCTCCAAACACACCTTTGCTCATTGCAGCCAAGAAGTTCAATTTTAACTTCATCGGTCCACAGGACTTGTTTCCAAAATGTATCAGGCTTGTTTAGATGTTCCTTTGAACTTTTTGAATAGAACTTTATGCCTTTTGGAAATCAGTTCAACTTTTACTTGCTTAGCTATGCACTGTAATAGAAATTTTGACCAGGGGTGCCCAAACTTTTGCATGCCACTGCAACATTAATAACTGCAATTTATTGAATGCTTTCACGACAACAAGCAAAGGAATCTACTTAGTATGAGAGTGCACATCTATCAAATATATAATCTATCTATCTATCATCATCATCATCACATGCCGTGTTGTATGATGTGGGTGATCAGGTTGTTTCAATGACCATGACTGTTCTTGGCAAATTTTTCCAAAGTGGTTTGCCATTGACTTCTTCTGGGCAGTGTTTTTACAAGATGGGTAACCCCAGCCATTATCAATACTCTTCAGAGATTGTCTGCCTGGCGTCGCATAACCAGGTATGCACCAGCTGCTCATACAACGATCCACTCCCATGGCCTCACGTGACCCTGAACGGGGTGGGGGGGAGAGGCTAAGCAGGTGCTACACCTTGCCAAAGGGTGACCTGCAGGTTAGCAGAGGGAAGGAGAGCCTGACACCTACTTTGGTAGAGATGTACCTCCTACCCGCCACTCAACATTCAACATAATTTTTGACACTATTTTTAAAGCTATACCAGCAACTTGACAAAAACAACAAATAACTTCTCAGTTATCACATGTCATGGTAAAGTTTCTTTTTACATCAGAAAAATATTCATTTCAACCACTGCTTCAAATTCAGCCTGCATTATGGACATATTATGAGCATATTTTTAAAGCGTACATACTGCAATGACCTATAACAATCCATTTTAACACTTTCATTGGTACTGTTTGTAGCATTAAAATCTTTGATACTAAGGCATGTCTCAAAATCCTTCAAATCTGAGCAATAATAATCATGTTCTTACCACACATCAGATTGTACACTTCAATATTTGAAAAGGGTTGAACTTCAGTCCTGGCCTTAAATCCAGGTCCATGGCCAATAAAAATGGTCTGCCATTGCCAAAGAAAGAAAACAGAACTATTCTTAGCTCTTGAGGAAATGAGGCACATTTAATGCAATACATAGACATTTATCTCTTTTGATACACTCAGCAGTTCAGGAACAACTTCTTCCCCTTTGCCATACGATTCCTAAATGGAGATTGAACCCATGAACACTACCTCACTTTTTTTATGTATACCTGTTTTTGTACTGTTGTTAATCTCTTCAATATAATATGTACTGATTTACTTTATTTTCCTTTCAATGTTATCATGTATTACATTGAACTGTTGCTGCTAAGTTAATAAATTTCATGTAATAAATCTGAATCTCATAAGACAAGTCCTCAAGTAATGGATGCACCTCACCTGCATATTCTTGTACTGGTTATCAGAGCCATGAAATCCACCTGTGCAATATTTAAATGGAGGTTTCCTGAGAAAGGGCAGCAAAATGAGGGAAATGTTAGTTAAATGCAGAATGCCACATTGTAAAATGACACAATTGTTTTATGCAGTAGTTGACAAAAAAAAAATTAAGCCCAAAGGTGAGTGGGATAAAATTTTCAAACAAAAACACTACAAAATGAAATGAAGATGCAGTGACCTGGGCAATTTGGATAAAAGTAATAGACTCTAAACTTAACTACATTATTTTCTCATTTGAAATAAATGACATCAGCTGAACTCGACGTACAGCCTTCCCTGATATGGTGGATGTCTAGAAAGGAAAAATTCCATTTAGTTATTTCCAGGGTTACTGATAAAAGGAGGAGGGTAAAGGGAGTTTTCCCTCAAAAAAAAACACAAAAATTATCTCACCAGCAAGTTCCCCTAGATGTAATTACACTAATACGCCAATAAGGAAAACATACCAATTATTGATATTTTTGTTAAGAGGATTTGACTGAGTTATGACTCGATCATGCAGACAATGGTTACTGTGGCAGCTGCCTGCTTAGAAGTGTATACAATACTTTCTGCATACTTGTGAACCTGTTATAATTCTTCTGTATATAATTATCCATTTCTAAGAAATTTAAGTTGAAACAAACTCGTAACACATGTTAAGAATGCTAAAAACACTCAGTGGGTCAGCTAATGTTTGTGGAGGGAATTGTTGCAAAATATCAGCAATGGTTCAATGTTGGGCTATTTATTCTCAACAGAAACTGCTGGCCAGTAACAAATTTTTTGGCTTCTATTTCCCATTTCCAACAGCTGCTATCATAGCTTTTAGTTTAACTTACAGACCAGCCTGCCACTGGGGGTCCATGTACAAGTTGACATCTTCGATTCTTCTGCTGCTGGCATAGTGGAAACGCTTCGGCAAGTGATGCTTCAGGTAGGGTATGAAGTGCTGATCTGTTGACCTGCACTAACACGATGAGGATATTATACATTAGCTCTTCCCCAATCCTGCTTCTTGAGAACTTAACGCTTTTTACAAAATCCGCCTTACATATTAGAGCACTGAGAAATCCACTTACAGTAAGCTTTTCAACGACACCTTCTGAATCAACTGAAATAGAAACCACATTAAAGTTAGTCACAGAAGGAAAATATTGATTTTTTTTTGAAGAAACCTATTTCTCTGTTCCTGATTCTTTTAGCTTCCCCTCCAAATAGATTACAGTTCGAGAGCAATTTTGAAAACTTAGCTTGGTGCAAAAGAGCCTCCAAAGTGAAAACAATGGGGTCCTTGGCTGAAATGTTATTCACCCTGTATTTAGAACAAAATGGCATTTGCCATCTGTACCAGGAACAGTTGCCTTGAGCATTAAGCAGCTGGTTCCAATTTATTTTGTTTGACAGCATTCAATAAGGACCATTTTGATAGCTAGTGTTTGACATGACACTTTATCCAGGCAAGGGCCAGTTGACGAGCAGTAAATTATCCAAAGCTTCATATATTACATGTCAAAGCTGCTGTTACGGCAGATAGATTCCAAGACAAACTGCATGGAGATTTGGACTAACAGATCGAATTCCATCATAATATTGCAAGTCTAAACACAAAATCCATTTACATAATGTTTTTTTTTTTAAAAGGCATCCGCTTAATACTGTGACGGACTCCTGTCACAGTATGTGGACAGGCTGACTAGGGGGAATGCCATACTAGATCTAGTACTAGGTAATGAACCGGGTCAGGTCAGAGATCTCTCAGTGGGTGAGCATCTGGGGGACAGTGACCACCGCTCCCTGGCCTTCAGCATTATCATGGAAAAGGATAGAATCAGAGAGGACAGGAAAATTTTTAATTGGGGAAGGGCAAATTATGAGGCTATAAGGCTAGAACTTGCGGGTGTGAACTGGGATGATGTTTTCGCAGGGAAATGTACTATGGACATGTGGTCGATGTTTAGAGATCTCTTGCAGGATGTTAGGGATAAATTTGTCCCGGTGAGGAAGATAAAGAATGGTAGGGTGAAGGAACCATGGGTGACAAGTGAGGTGGAAAATCTAGTCAGGTGGAAGAAGGCAGCATACATGAGGTTAGGAAGCAAGGATGAGGTGGGTCTATTGAGGAATATAGGGAAGCAAGAAAGGAGCTCAAGAAGGGGCTGAGAAGAGCAAGAAGGGGGCATGAGAAGGCCTTGGAGAGTAGGGTAAAGGAAAACTCCAAGGCATTCTTCAAGAACAAAAGGATGACAGGAGTGAAGGTAGGACCGATTAGAGAAAAAAGTGGGAAGATGTACCTGGAGGCTGTGGAAGTGAGCGAGGTCCTCAATGAATACCTCCCTTCAGTATTCACCAATGAGAGGGAACTTGATGATGGTGAGGACAATATAATGTTCTGGAGCATGTTGATATCAAGGGAGAGGAGGTGTTGGAGTTGTTAAAAAACATTAGGACGGATAAATCCCCGGGGCCTGACGGAATATTCCCCAGGCTGCTCCATGAGGTAAGGGAAGAGATTGCTGAGCCTCTGGCTAGGATCTTTATGTCCTCGTTGTCCACAGGAATGGTACCAGAGGATTGGAGGGAGGCAAATGTTGACCCCTTATTCAAAAAAGGTAGTAGGGATAGTCCGGGTAATTATAGACCAGTGAGCCTTACGTCTGTGGTGGGAAAGCTGTTGGAAAAGATTCTTCGAGATAGGATCTATAGGCATTTAGAGAATCATGGTCTGATCAGGGACAGTCAGCATGTTTGTGAAGGGCAGATCGTGTCTAACAAGCCTGATAGAGTTCTTTGAGGAGGTGACCCAGGCATATAGATGAGGGTAGCTCAGTGGATGTGATCTATATGGATTTTAGTACGGCATTTGACAAGGTTCTATACGGTAAGCTTATTCAGAAAGTCAGAAGGGATGGGATCCAGGGAAGTTTGGCCAGGTGAATTTAGAATTGGTTTGCCTGCAGAAGGCAGAGGGTGGTGGTGGAGGGAGTACATTCAGATTGGAGGATTGTGACTAGTGGTGTCCCACAAAGATCTGTTCTGGAACCTCTACTTTTCGTGATTTTTATTAAAGACCTGGATGTGGGGGTAGAAGGGTGGATTGGCAAGTTTGCAGATGACACAAAGGTTGGTGGTGTTGTAGATAGTGTAAAGGATTGTCGAAGATTGCAGAGAGACATTGATAGGATGCAGAAGTGGGCTGAGAAGTGGCAGATGGAGTTCAACCCAGAGAAGTGTGAGGTGGTACACTTTGGAAGGACAAACTCCAAGGCAGAGTACAGGAAACTTGGTAGTGTGGAGGAGCAAAGGGAACTGGGGGTACATGTCCACAGATCCCTGAAAGTTGCCTCACAGGTAGATAGGGTAGTTAAGAAAGCTTATGGGGTGTTAGCTTTCATAAGTCGAGGATAGAGTTTAAGAGTTGTGATGTAATGATGCAGCTCTATAAAACTCTGGTTAGGCCACACTTGGAGTATTGTGTCCAGTTCTGGTCACCTCACTATAGGAAGGATGTGGAAGCATTGGAAAGGGTACAGAGGAAATTTACCAGGATGCTGCCTGGTTTAGAGAGTATGCATTATGGTCAGAGATTAAGGGAGCTAGGGCTTTACTCTTTGGAGAGAAGGAGGATGAGAGGGGACATGATAGAGGTGTACAAGATAATAAGAGGAATTGATAGAGTGGATAGCCAGTGCCTCTTCCCCAGGGCACCACTGCTCAATACAAGAGGACATGGCTTTGAAGTAAGGGGTGGGAAATTCAAGGGGGATATTAGAGGAAGGTTTTTTACTCAGAGAGTGGTTGGTGCATGGAATGCACTGCCTGAGTCAGTGGTGGAGGCAGATACACTAGTGAAGTTTAAGAGACTACTAGACAGGTATATGGAGGAATTTAAGGTGGGGGGTTATATGGGAGGCAGGGTTTGAGGGTCGGCCCAACATTGTGAGCCGAAGGGCCTGTAATATGCTGTACTATTCTATGTTCTATGTTAGTCTTGCGAGACCATGGATCTGCGCCTGGAAAGTTTTCACACTCCAGGGCGCAGGCCTGGGCTAGGTTGTATGGAAGACAGGCTGTTGCCCATGCTGCAAGTCTCCCCTCTCCACGCCACTGATGTTGGCCAAGGGAAGGGCATTAGGACCCATACAGCTTGGCACCAGTGTCGTCGCAGAGCAATGTGTGATTAAGTGCCTTGCTCAAAGACACAACACATTGCCACGGCTGGGGCTCAAACTCACGACCTTCAGATTGCTAGTCAAATGTCTTAACCACTTGGCCACGTGCCCACTTACATAACATACGTAGTACATATAAGGTATAACATACATAGTACATGAAGGTATTTTTTATATAATATTTTTAATAATATTGTGCACAAAACAATAATTGAACCATCAGAAAGGTGAGCTATCGCTACCTCTTCCACCCAGGTGGACAGTCAGTGGATGTTTGGCATCACCATCATTCCCGACTCCGAATTTATCTGTTACTGGTAAGCAGTCTTCGTCTTCCTCGTGTTCATCACACGTGTGTACTGATACAACCGTTCAGCATGTTAGATTTTCATCAATGATGATCTTGGCAAACTCATCAATAAATTTCTCTGCTGCTTCGTGATCAACAAACACTTTATTACTACAAATACTTAAAAATTTAATGCTGTGCCTTTTCTTAAATTTCTGCAACCAACCTGCTGAATATTCAGAATTACCTTCAATTTTCAGATCATCGTGATAGGTTTTTGTTTGTTTCATGATCAGCACAACTTTAAGCGGTATATGTTCACTCTGACACTGATGAATCCACTCTTTTAATACGTGACCAAGGTCTTCATTTTGCACTTTAGCAGTGCTTTTCTATTTTTCATTAACTTCTGATCATTACTTTCAGCACAGATCTTGTAACAGTACGTCCTTCTGTTTCCAACACCATACTTCCCTTTACACCTGTCAAGTTTTTCCAACAACTTGATTTTCCGTGTTACAGATAAGCATAAATGCTTCCTCTTTTTCTTTTCACTATTACCCAAAGGGGTAATTGCAGGCCTTTTTGACATTTTCAACAATATCTTCACAGCACAGAGCAGAGAATAAGCACAAAACGTATGGTAATCATTGCACATCTACAAAGGTCTGGCTATGATGATTGTTGAAAACAAACTCGCTTCAACAGGGCCCCACTCAGCGTACGTGATGTCACTTCTCAGAACTGCCTGTGATGTGCAGAGACCTGGGAACCTTCCCAGCACCTTGAGGAATTTTCCATTTGTGGCATCACGTCAGCGTTCAAAAATTCAGTTTCAGAGGTTTTGGATTTTCAGATAAGGGGTGATCAACCTATATTTTGAAGACTTCACCCAGATGATGGGTCAGTGTTCTACACTCTGCAAAATATTAGACTGACTGTAAAGAGAGCTAATATTTGTTATCAACTCTGGTTTATAACCTTCAACAATCAGCAACACCCCAGCATTGTCAAGCAAATAATTAAGTGGACTTTTACCGGTCTCGTTGAACTCAGACACCAATCTATCACCTGCAACGGATTTGTTTCTGAAAGAGTATTTGTATTTATACATAAACTGCAGGAAGGCTGAGTCCTTGCACTTTCAATAACAAAAAAAAGCAGGGTCATTGCCTCCCCGCCTTTCCTCCTCAGGCTGTTGGCAACTGATACAGCTTTACAAAACAGAAACATCACTCTTATTAATCTGTAAACATTTGAAAGATCACAATCTTGCTTTGATTACCTACATTTGAAATAATCCTCTGGAACAGATTTGCTCCTTATCCGAGGTGCTGGGCCAGACCTTATATAAATGTCATCTACGTTGTCCAAGTACTTCTCCATATATGCAACTTTTGAACAATTGACTTCTTCCATTCCTAAAACAATATTAAGATAGCAAACCATAGTGAATATAAATCATGAGCAGAAATGTAAGAATATTTGCACAGTAGCTGGGTATATAAACTCTGCAGGTTTATGGCCTTTTGACTCACATTGCACTCTCTCTCCATAACCAACACACCGCACCCCCCATCCCCAGATTTTGGCTGATGAACAGAGTATTTCCAGAATTTTCTGTCTTAACTCACATTTTCACCATGTGCAACACTACAAAGGTATCATTTCTCAAGAACTTTTAACCAGACAATAAGTATGTAATTGGATAAGTTGAAGCCTAATTTTCTCCGCTAAGAGCTCTCTGAAGATGGAACCATTCTTCGAACAGCTATCAGAGTACTGGAAAGGGCAGTGATTAGCTATAGATGGAAAGCTACCAGGAAGGAAAGGATTTTAATGGAAAAAAGAATGGAGCTGTCAATTATTTAACTGTGAGAAATACATTAGAGCATCTGGTTAGATAAGAAATGATTGCTTTAAACTAGACAGGAGCCAACAGATCAGGTTTGAGACCTCAAACACGAGGAATTCTGCAGATGCTGGAAATTCAAGCAACACACATCAAAGTTGCTGATGAACGCAGCAGGCCAGGCAGCATCTCTAGGAAGAGGTACAGTCGACTGTACCTCTTCCTAGAGATGCTGCCTGGCCTGCTGCGTTCACCAGCAACTTTGATGTGAGGTTTGAGACCTGCAAGGTCTCTGCATGTTACGCTAGTGGTTTAGCGGTTAGGAGGGAAGTGTGGATGAGTGGAAGAGGGGAGATTGCAAGAAGACAACATTTCAATCTGTCTTAAGCAAGGACTCGCTGACAGAGAAAAGCATCTAGAGAAAGATTTAGCTCTAGGCAAGACCCATGAAGAGAAACTTGAGTGAGATTTAGTGGCTGAGGTACAAAACTTGTGGACTTTGAACTGGAGCTTGGCAAGTTGTGAGGAGAAACAGTACAGGGGATTTTTAAACATGAGATTCTACAGATGCTGGAAATCTTAAGCCACAGGCACAAAATGCTGGAGGAACAGAGCAAGCCGGGCAGCATTTATGGAGCTGAATGAACAGTTGGGATCTTGAGCTGAGACCCTTCCTCAGGACTGGAAAGGAAGTGGGTGGAAGCCAAATTAAGAAGGTGGGGGGAGGGGAAGGAGTACAAGCTGGCCAGTGATGGGTGAGACCAGGTGAGCGAGAAGGTGGATGGGTGGGGGAGTGGAGATGAAGAAAGAGGGGATAGGTGGAAGAGGTAACAGGCTAAAGAAGCAGGAATCGAATAAGAAAGGATAGTGGACCATGGAAGGAGGGATTATTAAAACTGTGTGTGCAGCCTTGGACTCCTACCGTGGTCAGATATCATAATAAGGTTGACACACTGCAGCAGGTTTCTTTGTTTCAGCCCATCCATCAGCATTCCCACCACTGCATCCACTCTCTCCAGTGCATCTGCCACCTGGATATTAAGAGCAGAGGGGGGGAAAGTATGCAATAAATAACAAAGCCACAACTCTGCCTGTTATTCATATATACATATAATGTTTTTTTTACTTATCCAATCTCTGCTGCAAATCCTGGAAGACCTTTATTTCAGCCGTACAGGCAAAAATATATGGTACCACATTATCAAGGTGTCAGGAATGATCAAGGCTAATATCTTATTTTGGGAAACATCTAGTTGTGCAGCAGTTTAAAAACAGCCTCAGTGATATGGACCTGTGTTACAGAGCAGTCAGCCCAACAGTTTTCTTACAGTTGCAAGAAAAAGTTTGTGAACCCTTTGCAGTTACCTTGTTTTCTGCATTAATTACTCATAAAACGTGGCCTGATCTTCATCTAAGTCACAATAATAGACAAACACAATCAGCCTAAACTAGTAACACACAAACAATTGTACATTTCATGTCTTTATTAAACACATTGTTAAATCATTCACAGTCCAGGTTGGAAGAAGTATGTGAACCGTTGTATTTAACAACTGGTAGAACCTCCTTTCGCAGCAATAACCACCGTCAAATGTTCTGCTGATCAGACTTGCACAACTAAAAGGAGGTATTTTAGACCATTCCTCCATACAAAACTGTTTCAGTTTATTAATATTTCTGGGATACCGTGCGCGAGCAGCCCTCTCAGGTCATGCCACAGCATCTCAGTTGGGTTAAGGTCTGGACTCTGACTTGGCCATTCTGAAACAAGTATTCTTCTTTTTAAAGTATTCTGTTGTTGAATTACTCTAGTGTTTCATATCATTGTCCTGGTGCATCATTCAACTTCTAATAAGCTTCAGGTGACAGACCACTACACTGACATTCTCCTGTAAAATGTCTTGATACAATTTTGAAGTCATTGTTCCTCAAAAATTGCAAGGTGTCCAGGCCCTGAGGCAGCAAAGCAGCCACAAACCGTGATGCTCCTTCCACCAGGCTTCACAGCTGGGATGAGATTTTGGTGTTAGTCTGCAGTGGCCTTTTTCCTCCAAACAGAGCAGTGTGCATTTCTACCAACAAGCTCAACTTTTGTCTCAACCATCCACAGAACACTGTCCCGGAAGCGATGTGGAACATCCAGGTAGTCTTTTGCAATCTTGAGACATGCAGCAATGTTTTTTTTTTCAGAGCAGCAGTTTCCTCCGTGGTGTCCATCCATGAACACCATTCTTGTTCAGTGTTTTTCTCATAGTGAACACACGAACAGAAACCATAGCAAGTTCTAGAGATTTCTGCAGGTTACCCTTGGGTTCATTTTCACCTCCTTCAACATTGCACATTGTTCTCTTGGTGTGATCTTTGCAGGATGCCCTCTCCTAGGGTGAGTAGCAACTAGGGAGGCCGGATGTCTGGCTTTAGGCTGGACAGTCCAGCTTTCGAACACTCTGACCTCCGTCCGGCGCCACCCCGAGCCAGATGTTAATTTGACTTCTTTTTTTGGGTCTGACTAAAAAACCTATATAAATTACCTCAGGTATACTTAAAACAGTGGGAACTGAAAGCTATAACAACCGTTAACGTATTTTTATTATATGTAGTTGCCGTTGTCAACACCGCTGATGACGCAGTGTACGAGTCACGTCAGCACGTCCGAAAGGGTCAGTCTGCCCAAGGCAGCCGCCGCAGTGGAGAGTGGTTGACTTTTTTGTTCTTGTTTCAAGTCCCTAAAGAAATGCCAAAAGGAAAGACTGTATTTAACCATGAATGGGCCAAAGAATTTGGATTTATTGCTAAAAGCAGAAAAGATAACTTTCATGTTTTTTGTACACTATGTCATTGTGATGTGGAGATTAAGGGAAAAAGTGCAGTTGAACGACACGCTACCACAGATAAACATAAAGTTAACACTCGTACTGCTGGTACGTCATCATGGTTATCATTTTTCTCCCCAGCTCGATCAACTCAAGATGAGAAAATCTTGGCTGCAGAACTGTGTAAAGTGTGTCATGCTGTGAAGCATCATCAGTCATACAGAAGTATTGATTGTGGAGTAAAAGTTGACAAAGAAATATACAGTGACTCATTGATAGTGAAAGGTGTAACATGTGGGAAAACTAAAGCAAAAGCTCTGTGTGAAAATATTCTAGCACCCTATTCTGTACAAAAGCATGTGGAGTATATCAAAGAACATGGCTTGCCCTTTTCAGTAGCAACTGATGCTTCAAACAAAGGTGCAACAAAGTGTTTCCTAATACTTCCGAGATACTTTCATTTTGAGAAGGGAGTGCAACATATGTAACTTGATTTTTACAGCGATAACAATGAATCATCAGAGGACATAACAAATCAGCTACTGGTTAAACTAGAGACTTCAGGTCTGGATCTGAATAAAGTGTCTGCATACACTGCTGACAATGCACGTGTAAACTATGGAAAACACAACAGTGTTTATCAAAAACTGAAAATGGCTCAAAAGAACATTATTGCTACAAATTGTCTGGCCCATATTTTGTACAACGCAACAAGATTTGCTACAGGAAAACTGGAAATTGATGTTGAAAATATTGTGCTCAAAGTGTACAAGGGTCTGCACTGCGCAGGCGCGTGACATAGCACGCCAAGGTTTAAAAAGCAGACCACCATATACAGTGGCCATCATCGGAGTGGAATGAGTCAGAGTGGACTGAGTCAGAGAGGGACGGCTTTGGCTCAACAGGCTTCGGCGAGAACAGGCAGAGGCCAAGGTAGGTTCCGGTAATTTTTTATTCAGATTGTCTAGCGTAGAGAGAATGCCAGGCAGGATGTTGGAATGCTTCTCTTGCAGGATGTGGGAAGTCAGGGAGCACTCCGGTGTCCCTGACAACGACACCTGCAAGAAGTGCATCCAGCTGCAGCTCCTGACAAACCGCATTAGGGAACTGGAGCAGGAGCTGGATGACCTGCGGATCATTCGGGAGAATGAGGAGATTATAGATAGTAGCTACAGGGAGGTAGTTACGCCAAAGGAGCAGAGGACAGAAAATTGGGTCACTGTCAGGCGAGGGAAGAGGAAAAGGCAGGCAGAGCACAGTTCCCCTGTGGCCATTCCCCTCAACAAGTATACCGCATTGGATACTGTGGGGGGGGGGGATGACTTACCTGGGACAAGCTGCAGTAGCCGGATCTCTGGCACTGAGTCTGGCTCTGCAGTGCAGAAGGGAGGGTGGAAAAAGAGGAGAGCGGTAGTGACAGGGGACTCGATAGTTAGAGGTGCAGATAGGAGGTTCTGTGGTCGTGACAGAGAATCCAGGATGGTTTGTTGCCTCCCGGGTGCCAGGGTCAAGGACGTCTCTGATCACTTGCATGACATTCTGAAGTGGGAGGGTGACCAACCAGATGTCGTGGTACACATCGGTGCCAATGACATAGCAAGGAAGAGTGAGGAGGTCTTGGAGAGTGAGTATAGAGAGCCTGGTAGGAAGTTGAAAAGCAGGACCTCGAGGGTGGTAATCTCAGGATTGCTACCTGTGCTACATGCCAGTGAGGGTAGGAATAGGATGCTCTGGAGGATGAACAAGTTGCTGAGGAACTGGTGTAAGGGGCAGGGTTTCAGATTTCAGGTTAATTGGGACCTCTTCTGGGGCAGGTGGGACCTGTACAAGAGAGACGGGCTACACTTGAACTACAGGGGGACCAATATCCTTTCAGGGAGGTTTGTTAGTGCTATTGGGGAGGCTTTAAACTAGATTTGCAGGGGGATGGGAACCAGAGTGCCAGAGCTGACAGTGTGGCTGGGGTGAAAATAAATGATAAAAGTTCAAGCAAATCCGCTAATGGAGAGGTTGTGAGTGGTGGTAAAAATCTTGAGGTGTATATATTTTAATGCTAGGAGTATTGCGGGGAAGGCGGATGAGTTGAGGGCGTGGATTGACACGTGGAATTATGACGTTATAGCAATTAATCAAACTTGGCTACAGGAGGGGCAGGACTGGCAGCTTAATATTCCAGGGTTCCGATGTTTCAGACGTGATCGAGGCAGAGGGATGAAAGGTGGGGGAGTAGCATTGCTTGTTAGGGAAAATATTACAGCAGTGCTCAGGCAGGACAGATTAGAGGGCTTGTCTACTGAGTCCTTATGGGTGGAGCTGAGAAACAGGAAAGGTATGGTCACATTAGTGGGATTGTATTACAGACCGCCCAATAGTCAACGAGAATTGGAAGAGCAAATCTGCAGAGAGATAGCAGGCAACTGCAGGAAATATAAAGTTGTGGTGGTAGGGGATTTTAATTTTCCATACATTGATTGGGACTCCCATACTGTTAGGGGTCTAGATGGTTTAGAGTTTGTAAAATGTGTTCAGGAAAGTTTTCTAAATCAATATATAGAGGGACCAACTAGAGGAGATGCAATATTGGATCTCCTATTAAGAAACGAGTTAGGACAAGTGACAGAAGTCTGTGTAGGGGAGCACTTTGGTTCCAGTGATCATAACACCATTAGTTTCAACTTGATCATGGACAAGGATAGATCTGGTCCTAGGGTTGAGGTTCTTAACTGGAAGGCGGCCAAATTTGAAGAAATGAGAAAGGATCTAAAAAGCGTGGATTGGGACAGGTTGTTCTCTGGCAAAGGTGTGATCAGTAGGTGGGAAGCCTTCAAAGGAGAAATTTTGAGAGTGCAGAGTTTGTATGTTCCTGTCAGGATTAAAGGCAAAATGAATAGGAATAAGGAACCTTGGTTCTCAAGGGATATTGCAACTCTGATAAAGAAGAAGAGGGAGTTGTATGACATGTATAGGAAGCAGGGAGTAAATAAGGTGCTTGAGGAGTATAAGAAGTGCAAGAAAATACTTAAGAAAGAAATCAGGAGGGCTAAAAGAAGACATCAGGTTGCCTTGGCAGTCAAAGTGAAGGATAATCCAAAGAGCTTTTACAGGTATATTAAGAGCAAAAGGATTGTAAGGGATAAAATTGGTCCTCTTGAAGATCAGAGTGGTCGTCTATGTGCGGAACCAAAGAAAATGGGGGAGATCTTAAATAGGTTTTTTGCGTCTGTATTTACTAAGGAAACTGGCATGAAGTCTATGGAATTAAGGGAAACAAGTAGTGAGATCATGGAAACTGTACAGATCGAAAAGGAGGAGGTGCTTGCTGTCTTGAGGAAAATTAAAGTGGATAAATCCCCGGGATCTGACAGGGTGTTCCCTCGGACCTTGAAGGAGATTAGTATTGAAATTGCAGGGGCCCTGGCAGAAATATTTTAAATGTCGCTGTCTACAGGTGAGGTGCCGGAGGATTGGAGAGTGGCTCATGTTGTTCCGTTGTTTAAAAAAGGATCGAAAAGTAATCCGGGAAATTATGGGCCAGTAAGTTTAACGTCGGTAGTAGGTAAGTTATTGGAGGGAGTACTAAGAGATAGAATCTACAAGCATTTGGATAGACTGGGACTTATTACGGAGAGTCAACATGGCTTTATGCGTGGTAGGTCATGTTTGACCAATCTATTGGAGTTTCTCGAGGAGGTTACCAGAAAAGTGGATGAAGGGAAGGCAGTGGATATTGTCTACATGGACCTCAGTAAGGCCTTTGACAAGGTCCTGCATGGGAGGTTAGTTAGGAGAATTCAGTCGCTAGGTATACATGGAGAGGTGGTAAATTGGATTAGACATTGGCTCAATGGAAGAAGCCAAAGAGTGGTAGTAGAGAATTGCTTCTCCGAGTGGAGGCCTGTGACTAGTGGTGTGCCACAGGGATCAGTGCTGGGTCCATTGTTATTTGTCATCTATATCAATGATCTGGATGATAATGTGGTAAATTGGATCAGCAAATTTGCTGATGATACAAAGACTGGAGGTGTAGTAGGCAGTGAGGAAGGTTTTCAGAGCTTGCAGAGGGATTTGGACCAGCTGGAAAAATGGGCTGAAAAATGGCAGATGGAGTTTAATACGGACAAGTGTGAGGTATTGCACGTTGGAAGGACAAACCAAGGTAGAACATACAGGGTTAATGGTAAGGCACTGAGGAGTGCAGTGGAACAGAGGGACCAGGGAATACAGATACAAAATTCCCTAAAAGTGGCGTCACAGGTAGATAGGGTCGTAAAGAGAGTTTTTGGTACATTGGCCTTTATTAATCCAAGTATTGAGTATAAGAGCTGGAATGTTATGATGAGGTTGTATAAGGCATTGGTGAGGCCGAATCTGGAGTATTGTGTTCAGTTTTGGTCACCAAATTACAGGAAGGATATAAATAAGGTTGAAAGAGTGCAGAGAAGGTTTACAAGGATGTTGCCGGGACTTGAGAAACTCAGTTACCGAGAAAGGTTGAATAGGTTAGGACTTTATTCCCTGGAGCATAGAAGAATGAGGGAAGATTTGATAGAGGTATATAAAATTATGATGGGTATAGATAGAGTGAATGCAAGCAGGCTTTTTCCACTGAGGCAAGGGGCGAAAAAAAACCAGAGGACATGGGTTAAGAGTGAAGGGGGAAAAGTTTAAAGGGAACATTAGGGGGGCTTCTTCACACAGAGAGTGGTGAGAGTATGGAATGAGCTGCCAGACGAGGTGGTAAATGCAGGTTCTTTTTTAACATTTAAAAATAAATTGGACAGATACATGGATGGGAGGTGTATGGAGGGATATGGTCCGTGTGCGGGTCAGTGGGACTAGGCAGAAAATGGTTCAGCACAGCCAAGAAGAGCCAAAAGGCCTGTTTCTGTGCTGTAGTTTCTATGGTTCTATGGTAACCATTTCAGCATCTCAGCTAAAAGAACAGCACAGTTAAAGGAATTCTGTGAATTCGTGGATGTTGATAATTGTAGTCTGTTACGGCATGTTGTGACTGGATGGCTCTCTCTTTTGCCATCTGTTGGCAGAATACTTAAGTGCTGGGAAGTCCTAAAAAGTTATTTTCAGAGTCTAGGTGAGGAGGAGAGCCCCAAGGTACTGTGCAAGTGATTTGGAGATGAAGGAAATGCCTGTGAATCGTCAGAGATCTATTTCTTCTTCCTCAGTCACCCTCTTAAATTGTTCTCAGACACTATTGAAGCACTAGAAGTCGTCATTCAGCATAATTTCAGTATTTAAGCTAATGGCTGAACTGAAAAGCAAACTTGAGAGAAGAGTAAAGGACTATTTTTTTGGCTTTGCAGTGAACACCAAGCTTAGCCAGCTTACCCCTGATGTGTCCAAGAAATGTGAAGCAGACTTCATTGTTTTCTATAAGGTACTTAAGTGACAGGTATGACTTCTCTGAAAACAGCTTTCATAACAAAGTGTCAAAATTGAGCCTAACAAGTGCCATACCTTTTGGAGAATTCTGGGATGCAGTTAAGGCCTGTAACCTTCAAGATATTGATATGAATGAATTATATGAAGAGTATGGGATTGTGGAGGCAATTATCAATACTCCTGAGATGGTAGATAGCCATAGTGAAGGATGTTATCTCAAGCTGTTCAGTAAATCTGAGGTCTCTTTTACAAACCTGAAGCAGGTGGGTGCTTATATCTTCCCTATTCCACGCAGCAATGCTCACACAGAACAAGCTTTTTCAATGATGATCTCAGCTTGGAGAAATGAGAGAAACCGTCTGCAAATGGACTCCGTCAACGCAGAGCTCCAAATATGTAACAACTTCTCAGAAGAGTGCCCAGCCATGCACAAAAAACTCCTGGCCAACAGAAAACTCCTGGAGACAGCAAGTAAAGGACAGAAATACAAAAAATAGACATCCATACCTGGCAGACCCTGGGAGGCCTAAGTAGGCTACTTCCTTTAATTTGTGAAATAAGTTAATTTGGTTAGTATATTAGAAGGGAGGAGATGGCGGCGCGACGCAGCGCACGTAGCTTCTCCAGTGAAATTATATCGTATTTGTTAAAATAGGGGCCGTGCACAATTCTGATTTGATGGAGACAGCCGTGACAACACGGAGGAACATCTCGAGTAACTTCTGAAATGCCCAGTTCGCTGCTGCTGCTACTGTGCGATCGAGAATCTCCGGAGGGAAGGCCCCAAAATCCTCGGCTTTGCCTGCTGCTGGCGACCAGGGCTGGGGTCGAAGCGGTCGGCAGAGACGGTGCTCGGTGTCGGAGGGCTGGTCGGAGCTCGAAGTTTTCGGACGACTCAGAGTCGGACTGTGGTCGGGTATGGCAGGGAGACTTTTCTTCCTTCTCCCGTCTGCGTGAGTTGTGGAACTCTCGAGAGACTTTGAACTTTTTTACTGTGCTCATGGCCTGTTCTTCATCAAGTTATGGTATTGCTTGAACTGTTGTAACTATATGTTATAATTATGTGGTTTTTGTCAGTTTTTCAGTCTTAGTCTGTCCTGTGTTTCTGTGATATCACACCGGAGGAATATTGTATCATTTCTTAATGCATGCATTACTAAATGACAATAACAGAGGATTGCGTGTCCTTATAATCTAGTCTAATAATCTAATATCTGTTTTAGTAGGAGTAAAAATGAACATTCATTTCTTTCAGTTCTTTATTTGTACTGTATGAATGCATGTATGTAATATGCAGAATGTTGAATCATTGAATAGGAAAAATGGCTCTGGCAGAAAATCACTGATTAATGATGAATTAGCTAGGTTTTTGCTGGATTTATATGGGCAAAAAAATTATGTTAGAATTTTTATTTAATAAAATAACTAAAGTGATCATTTGTTGCATTTCACACAAAATGCTGGTGGAACACAGCAGGCCAGGCAATATCTACACTTCTTCCTATAGATGCTGCCTGGCCTGCTGTGTTCCACCAGCATTTTGTGTGCATTGCTTGAATTTCCAGCATCTGCAGATTTTCTCGTATCTGTTGCATCTGTTGTTTTGTCAATACGGCTTAAATTTTATTTAAAAAAATACATTTTTTTGAAACGCACTGCATATATATGGTAACCCATGCAGTGTCCTCCTTTTTGGAAATTTGGAAATGGCCACCCTAGTAGCAACAGTACTGAATTTCCTCCATTTTGTAGACAATTTTCTTACTGTGGACTGATGAACACTCAGGTCTTTAGAAATGCTTTTGTAGCCTTTCCAGCTTCATGCATCTGTGCAATTCTTCTTCCAAGGTCCTCTGAAAGATGTTGTGATTGAGGCATGGTACACATAAACAGATCTTTCTTGAGGTGCACTGGCTCTGTCAGTAACATGACTTTGGGTGGTCTTTTTCTTAATATATAGGGCAGGACACCTCTACAACCCACACCTCCAAACTCATCCCATTGCTTGGAACACACGACTCCAAATAGCTTTTGCAGAAGGCATTACCCCAGAGGTTCACGTACTTTTTGAATCTAGATTGATTGTTTAAATGGTGTACTCAGTATTGACGAGAAGATGTAAACACCAGCTCCTCACCAGTTCCCCACCACCACTACCCTCCTCCGGTTGGCAAAACTGGTTCTCACACTCAATAACTTCTCTTTTAGCTCTTCCCACGTTCTTCAGACCAAGGGTGTAGCTATGGGAACTCGCATGGGCCCCAGCTATGCCTGCCTCTCCGTTGGTTATGTGGAACAGTCTGTGCTCCAAACCTATTCTGGTACTGCTCCCCAACTTTTCCTTTGGTACATTGATGACTACATTGGTGCTGCTTCCTGCACCCATGCTGAGCTCGTCAATTTCAGTGACTTTACTTCTAACTTCCACCCAGCCCTCAAATTCACTTGGTCTATCTCGGACACTTCTCTCCCCTTTCTTGATCTCTCGGTCTCCATCTCTGGAGTTAGACTGTCCGCTGACATCTTCTACAAGCCCACTGACTCTCATAACTACCTCAACTATACCTCTTCCCACCCTGCCACATGCAAAAATGCCATTCCCTATTCCCAGTTCCGCCGCATCTGCTCCGAGGATGAGGTTTTCCATTCCAGGACATCTCAAATGTCCTCTTTCTTTAAGGATCGTGGTTTCCCTTCTGCTGTCATCAATGATGCCCTCACCTGCATCTCCTCCATTTCCCACACTTCGGCTCTCACCCCATCCTCCCGCCACCACAACAAGGACAGAGTTCCCCTTGTCCTCACCTACCACCCCACTAGCCTCCGGATGCAACATATTATCCTCCGCAAATTCTGCCACCTTCAACGGGACCCCACCACTAAGCACATCTTTCCCTCTCCACCCCTCTCCGCCTTCCGCGACTCCCTGGTCCACATGTCCCTCCCCACGGATCACCCACCCGGCACTTATCCCTGTAAGCGCAAGTGCTACACCTGTCCCTACACATCCTCTCTTGCCACCATTCAGGGCCCCAAACGGTACTTCCAAGTGAGGCAACACTGTTGGGGTCATCTATTGCATCTGGTGCTCCCGGGTGCTGCCTCCTCTACATCGGGGACTGCTTCGTCAAGCACCTCCGCTCTGTCCGCCAAAACAGACAGGGTCTCCCAGTAGCCACCCACTTCAACTCTGCTTCCCACTCCCATTCAGATATGTCCATACATGGCCTCCTCTACTGCCATGATGAGGCTAAACTCAGGATGGAGGAGCAACATCTCATATACTGTCTAGGTAGTCTCCAGCCCCTTGGTACAAACATAGAATTCTCCAACTTCCGGTAATTCCCTCCCCCTCCCTTCCCCTATCCCTATGTCACTCTGCCCCCTCCCCCAGCTGTCTACCACCTCCCTCATGGTTCCACCTCCTTCTACTACCCATTGTGTTTTCCCCTATTCTTTCTTCACCTTTCCTGCCTATCACCTCCCTGCCTCCCTTCCCCCACCCCTTTATCTTTCCCCTTACTGGTTTTTCACCTGGAACCTACCAGCCTTCTCTTTCCCACCCTCCCCCCACCTTCTTTATAGGGCCTCTGCCCCCTCCCTCTACAGTCCTGACGAAGGGTTCCGGCCCAAAACGTCGACTGATCATTTCCGCGGATGCTGCCCGACCTGCTGAGTTCCTCCAGCGTGTTGTGAGTGTTGCCTTGACGAGAAGTAGTACAATTGTTTGTGAGATATTAGCTTAAGCAGATTGTGTTTGTCTATTATTGTGACTTAGATGAAGGTCAAACCACATTTTGTGAGTAATTAATGCAGAAAACCAGGTAACTGCAAAGGGTTCACAAAATTTTCTTGCAACTGTATGTTAAAAATATCTTGAAAGGTCCACATTACTCTGACTTGAGAATTAGTCCTAGAAAGTTAAGGTATAGTTTTTGAATTCAACAGACATACTGTACTCTGCATCACTTCATTTTTCAGTAAACGTGAACTGTGTGCTTAATTCTTATGTGGGATTACCTGGAGGTGGACAAGCTTATATTGAAAGACTCATCCTGTTGTCTTACTGCAAAACCATGCTACGGAAACCAACTCTCAACAAAATAAGAGTGAAAATTTGGGGGTATAGCCTTAATTATTATAGCTACCATGGTTTTAAAATTTTAAAAAAAGGTTTGCAACTGTTTCATACTGAAAGCATAACTGGCACTGCTGATGGTGTTACTGATGCACAGGTTGATTTGATGGCTGGTGCTGTAAGCAGAGTTCACACATTCTCTCTGTGACAGAAACCGCAAAGACGTACTCCGAGTGTCAGTAGGCAGGACGAGGATCAGGGAGTGCATGGATATGTGGGAATAGGCTAATGTGGAAATGGAATGGCTCCGAGTGCCAGAAAATGTTAGATATGCCAAATGGCCGTCACTTATGTCATGAAAGATGCAATTAGTTTACAAATGCTCACAGTCATAATGATTTTTCATCTATATACTAAATCTCTCATGCTCTCTGTCTGTCCGTTTGTGTCCTCCAATTAGCGCAAACTGTGCATTACAGCGGCACTTTTTTTGACTAAATCGAATTAAAATGCGCTAACTTACAGAACGCAGGCAAAGTTCAGGGTTATATATTCGTATAAAATTGCTCATTCGCCAAAATCAACAGGGTCCCTTTTAACCCAACAGCCGATCGGCCATCATGGAAAGCGAGACACGACAGCCTGATGCATGCGCACGGCCAGCCTCAGCAGTGACACCTACTGGAGCAAAAGGGCAGGCCAGCTCTATTTCGAGGGGTCACATTCTGCTAATCACCATCAGTATGTGCAGGATTGGGACAGATCAAACTGAGACCCATCAATAAGAGATAATTAAATCTTATTGTAATGACATACTTCGAGACACCCATAAAACCCTTTGCTGCAGTCAAAGGGCAGCGGTGACTATATCACGTCCATTTAGGAGAGCGCCAACCACATCATCAAGAATAATCAGCATCCTTTGGTGTTAATGCTTCGTATCTTCTATCCAGCATTAGGGTAAAAAAAATGGTCAGCCTAATTATGCCACGTGGAAAGGGAAAAGGGACATTATCGTCAAGAGATGACGCCAAACGTCGTCGGGAAGCAGCAAGGAGAGGGAGAGAACAAGAATAGGATGAAGCCAGGGCCACACGACTCTAGGATCAAACAGTCAGGACAAAAAAGGATGAGAGAAGAAGAGACAGAGGAGGAGAGGTATGCACGTCCCCAGGATCAGAGACAAACAACACACAGCAGAAGAGATGAAGAGACAGGGGATGAAAGGGCTGCACATCTGCAGAATGACAACGAGAGGCACAAGGGTGGTAGATAAACCAGAAATGATGCCATCAAAAGTGTCCTTCGTTAAACAAGGAGCAGTTATATTTGTTTTGCTATGCTCTTCTTTAATAAACTGAGGTTTTCTTCAATTTCCAAAGCAAAGCGATACCAATAGCATTCAGGAAAATTTAATGTTCATTCTGGTCACATCAGACTGCACTACCCTTCTCTCAAAGGGGCCCCAATGGGTCTCCCCGCTGTCTAGTACATCAATAATTATTACAAGAGTTTTGAGTCAATAGCCTTACCAATAGTTACACTTAAGATGATGCCACTTCTCAACAGTACAAATTAAGCTTGAATTATTTATTCAATTCTGTTTCCATAATCAATATTAAATCTTCCATAAACCAACAGCATTGGACAGTGTTTTATTTTTAGTTTTGTCTTGAATTGATGTGCATAGCAGTGCAAGCCACTGCATTTTTGTTAATACAACTAAAATCAGAACCAGAATCAGGTTTATTATCACCGGCATGTGACGTGAAATTTGTTAACTCAAGCATCCTTACAAAAAAGTCAATGTTTGGTCCACCGTAACTGTTTGAAAATGATTTGTATATATCAAAAAAACAGAATCACTACCAAGTTTAACTGGTGCATTTAGCTTCTTAACACACTAATGTTTTAATGAACCTGCCCACTGCTGGAAATCACCATTTGTTGATTCTCTTTTTAACACCCCCACTATCTGCCAACATGCATACCACCTGAAGGTGATGTGGACAGCCCACCTAGTGAGCTCCTACACCTGAAAGTTGGGTACTGAGGTCTCAGGCACAGAAGAAGCACTATTCTTAAAAGCCCTAAGAAATTTCAACAGAGCTGATGATCAGAGATTCATTAGAAGTCAAGAATGAGGCATAATCTTGGTATTTACAGCTGTTTTATTACGCGATACAAGAAGAAAGAGCAAACAAATGAAAAAGACAAAGAAAAAATGTCACGGTCATCTCACGCTCAGACGGGAGATTAACAACATTCCAGGGATAATAATTAACCTTTCAAAAGCTAGGCTCCAGTAGCATGACATCTGATGCAGAAAAACACTGAACCAGCTGTACTACAATTACTAGAAAATTTACTGAACAAATTCACATATACAGGTGATTAAAAAAATACCAGCAAGCATAGGAAAGTAAAAGAAAATACTAGATTAAAAAAAACAACTGTATAATCTAACAGCAGTAAAATAGAGCATTGAGCTAAGCTGGAGCGGGGGTGGAAGGTTAATTGTGATAGCCAGTTCTGGAAAATCTTTGATATTTGTAGATATTTAGAAACTATTAAAATGATAACTTAAAAGAGTGAATAAATGTCATGAATAAACACTTATGGGTCAATAAAATGCTTAAAGAATTTAAAACATGCATCCCCAAAGCTGAGATTACTGAAATTTCCGGTGTCTCCAATCTTACACCAGTTTCGAATGTGGGGGTGGGGGCATTGTCCTGAACTTTGGTGTTGGACTCCAAGTGAATTCATGCAGCAGGGCAGCGTGCCATATGATGCTGTTTAGTCACTTAGTCAGTCTAAGACTGACTTGTGTGGTAATAATTTTAAGGCAGTGGCAGTAATTTGATGAATCTCTCTGAATGCTGCTAATAGGTCAGAAGGGTTGTACAAACTTTGCCCATTCTGTTGATCCACTTTTGTCACGAAACCAGCTCTCTGTGCATAGGTCACTGAAACATTTTTAAAGTAATTATGTAAACTTAGTTGGGTATAACATGCACCGGGAGTTGTTTAATCTTTTACACCAGTTTGGATAATTTCAGGTGAATTGTCATGGCAACCAATCAAATATTAACGGAAATACAATAACTCCCTGCTAAGTAATACTAGTGTATACCTGTGCATTCGAACATGATGTCACTGTAACAGGGCTCAGGTCTGCCTTTACCTGACAGGTAACACATACCGTTCTGGGTAGGGTGCAACCATCACCATCGCAGGGACAACACAGCAAATGCTGCCTGACCACATTAGCCTGAGTAACGTAGCACAAACTTTATACAGGATTTCCCTGCAAAGCTAATGTTTAGTTTGGCTATCCAGAATCCCATTTTTGATTCAATAGAAGTGCACAAATATAATTTATACAAGTACCACAGCTAGGCAAACTGATAACTAAGGGTCACTTACTCTCTTGCTGTCAGGTCCACCTTTATGTCCTGAACTATCAGGTTCCTCCAAATAGATTGCATAAAAATCAGGCCTGAAACAACAACAACAAATCCATTTGAAAGGCACTTCTTCACTGTTCATCTGGCAACTTTCATAGTCGATCTAGATCTGTTTGTAATCTTAGGTAAGCACCTTCACTGCCAGATTTTGATATAATCTTTATTTAAGTTTCATCTTATATATATTTCAGAATTACAGTTAAGTTTGAAGGCATTCCTGACTGAATCGTAAATATTCAAGTCAAGTCACCTTTTACTGTCATTTCAACCATAGATGCTGGTACAGAACATAGTAAAAATAAGAAAACGTTTTCCAGGACCATGGTGCTACATGAAACAATACAAAAACTACACTGAACTACATAAGAAAAAACAAAAAACTACACTAGACTACAGACCTATCCAGGACTACATAAAGTGCACAAAACAGTGCAGGTACTACAATAAATAATAATAAATAATAAACAAATTTACTTAAATGTAAAACTGCATCTTACATTCATATTTACAAGTAACGAAGAAATATTTGTGAATTCTTAGCCCAGCTCAACAGAAGAATGAGGATAGAATGTTTACTCATCTCTCTTGAATTGTAACAGCCATATGCCCCCATTAAACTTGTCTCAGTTCATCGATCATTCTACATTCATAATTTTAAAACCAATAATAGGTGCATTTTGTATTTTGGAGTCTTTGTACATCTTAAATGGCAAGAGCATCATTTTACGTGGTTCTGAAAAAGGAGCAGTGGTAGATCCAGATTGTTGTCTTTATTTTTTTTCTGTCTGCTGGTCAGGTAAAAATGCAAGTCGGGTTGATACAATTCAATCTCAGTTTCTACTCCCCTTTCCTATTAGAAGGGCCCCTATGCACAGAAGTGCTAATGAGTGAGAGTATAATTGGGGACGGCCATATCCTAGAAAATCTGCCAACATTCTACAAATTCGCACTAATTCAGGTTGTTTCCTTCTTGGGAGGGTGGCCTGTGGAATCTTCCCATCCTGACCCAAATCCTTCAAGGATAAAGGGAGGTGGGAAACAGAATGCCCAGATGATAACAGGATTCTGAAATACATTGGTACTGAGAAATATATAGGCTATTCTTCATCCAGAACAGTCACAGAAATACACACTTTCCAATTATTCTCTAGAAATATGACAGATTTGTGGGAAACCAGAGATGTGCACGGCAATTGTCCAGGGTATTCAGAAATATGTGTGTTTATTTATTTATTTAGAGATACAGCATGAAACCGGTCCTTCTGGCCCTATGAGGTACACCACACATCAACCCATCAATTTAATGCTAGCCTAAACGCAGGACAATTTATAATGACCATTAACCTACTCACTGGTAAGTCTTTGGACTGTGGGAGGAAACGGGAGCATCTGGAGGAAACCTATGCAGTCACAGGAAGAACGTACAACCTCCTCACAGATATAGCTGGAATTAAACTCAGAACCCCCGACACCCCTACCTGTAATAGTGTCGTGCTAAAAATTACGCTACCTTAGTACCCCGTTCAACAATGCAAATGCACATAATCGAGAGCAATTCTAAAGGAAGTGAGCCCTTTCAACACTTGGTGATAATTGATTCAGTTAACAAGAATGGAAGTGGTTCAGTTAATACATTTATAAATACAAATGATTACCTGTCTTCCTTTGGTAAATCCAGCCACTTAAGGATTGTGGAAACTCTTTCTTCAAATTGAATTTTGCTTGAAAATAAAATATTACATTTGAAAATTTGTTTTTTTCCCCAGTGCTTAAATCAATGAACAAGTCAATTTTTATACAGTTCAAATTTAAGTGAGATGCTTTATATTTCTATAAAATTCTCCATTTTCAAGTTCAAGTCATGCCACTTCAAGTTCCTGGTTGCAAGCACCTGACAGGATCTATCCTGGGCCCAATACATTGATGCCATCGCAAAGGCAGCACACCACAACATTAATTCGTTAAGAGTCTGAGGAGATTCGGTATGTCACCAGAGATTTACAAATTTCTACAGATGTACAGTGGAGAGAGGACTCTGAGTGGCTGCATCACAGCCTGGGTTGGGGGCTGCAGATGGGTGTAGACACAGCTCACTCCATCATGGGCACAACGCTCACCACCAGCGCAAATGTCTTTGGGACAATGCCTTAAGAAGATGACATCCATCCTTAAAGACCCCCCACCATCTGGGAAATGCCCCTTTTCTTACTACTAACATCAGAGAGGAAGTACAGGAGCCGGAAGACTCACTCAACGAATCAGCAACAGCTTCATCCCCCCCACTGTCAAATTTCTGAATGGTCCACAAACCCATGAACACCACCTTTATTTTATACTATATATTTTTTTAAACTTATAGCAACTTAGCGCTACAGCTACTGCAAAACAACAAATTTCACGTCATACGAGTTGGTGATAATAAATCTGATTCAAAAATTTGGAGAAATGTTCAGCTTCACCACCTGAGTGATAAGACTACCCCACGTCATCAAGATCCTTACTTATATTTCCATAGACAGCCTTTTCATCACCAGAAGCTAGTCAGTTAACTCTCACAGCAGACACAAGCATCCCCATTGGCCACTATTCCCCTTTCCAGCACAGAAGAAATAGTATACTTCCCCTTGTCATGCTACTGTGCTCTGGTCAGAATAATTTGCAACTTTAGCTCCAGGTGCAAATCTTTTATAGCTGCAGATCAGATCCATATACCCTCTGTTATGATGGAATTTTCTTACTCTTCTCATATCTTTAACTGTTTATATAACCTACATGGGCATGTGTGTGGTGCCACTATCTAGATGATAGGACGTTCAGCCATCCACCTTCTCATCCTCCTCTTCCATCTCCAACTTCACCCCTCTCCCCTCCCCACAACACAATGCTTCAGGTCCATAAACTTCCATCTGACAGAACATCACAAAACACTGATGCAATACCATTTCCTCTCCACTGATTTAGCAAAGTTCCATTCAGTTCTTTTTTAAAGATAGGAACATTCACTAGCCTCTTTGTTACATACCTGTCAAATAGTTTACATGGGCATGTGTGTGGTGCCACTATCTAGATGATAGGACGTTCAGCCATCCACCTTCTCATCCTCCTCTTCCATCTCCAACTTCACCCCTCTCCCCTCCCCACAACACAATGCTTCAGGTCCATAAACTTCCATCTGACAGAACATCACAAAACACTGATGCAATACCATTTCCTCTCCACTGATTTAGCAAAGTTCCATTCAGTTCTTTTTTAAAGATAGGAACATTCACTAGCCTCTTTGTTACATACCTGTCAAATAGTTTATAAAAGTTTGGGTATGATCCATTTATCTTGGATTCAGAACCAACCCAGAAGAAGGTTCCTGTCTTCAGACCCTGATACATTGCTGTCAGCCACAACTATAAGAAGAACAAATTATTAATAATGACACCTGTGAACACCACCCAAATTCACTCCAATTCTGACAGCTTTCAGTCAGTAGGGCTTGAAAAAAAAACCTAGCACTGCACATGAGCTACCACATCCACGTGGTGACTGTCTGCAAGTGCAGTGTGCTATCAGGACCCTCTGTCCTGCCGAAGGGTTTCAGCTTGAAACATCAGCTGTACTCGTTTCCATAGATGCTGCCTGGCCTCCTGAGTTCCTCCAGCATTTTGTGTGTGTTGCTTGGATTTCCAGCATCTGCAGATTACCTCGTGTGTGTGCTATCAGAACTGCTGAAGTAGAAACTGAATGGAGACTAGCCAACCCACCACAAGGTGAAGAGCTGACCTATAATCACATTCCCCACAAACCAAGCAGGCTAACCAATGAGTAGCTGGGATGCACAGAGAAGAAAAGCCATGCTTGATGGTTGGCCTTTGATGAGAAAGAGGAAGATACAGAATGAGTGAAACCAAACGAGTGGAGACTGAGTACTAGGACCGGTCTGTATGTGTACAGTTCTGGTGACCAATGGTATATTTCTCCCTCAGTGTACCTCAAACTTGATAACAGTAAACAAATTAAACAACCTTACCACCCCTGCAGTACATTCTAGTTACATTCCTGATAAGAACTCACCTGGAATAAGGATTGTGTATGAGGTCTGGAGGCAAAGAGTGGGAATAAAGGGAGCCTTTTCAGGTTGGCTGCCGCTGACTACTGGTGGTTCCACAGACAAATCTGTTGGAATTCTTTGAAGGAATAACAACCGGGACAGAAAAAGGAAAATCAGTTGATGCTGTGTACTTTGATTTTCAGAAGGACTTTGACAAGGTGCCACACACGAGGTTGCTTAGCAAGCTATGAGCCCATGCTATTACAGGAAAGATTCTAGCATGGATAAAGCAGTTGCTGACTGGCAGGAGGCAAAGAGTGGGAATAAAGGGAGCCTTTTCTGGTTGGCTGCTGGTGACTAGTGGTGTTCAACAGGGGTCTTCGTTGGGACCGATTCTTTTTACATTATATGTCAATGATTTGGATGATGAAATAGAAGGGTTTGTTGCAAAGTTTGCAGACAATGTGAAGATAGGTGGAGGGGCATGTAGTTTTGAGGAAGTAGAGAGGCTACCGTAGGACAAGACAGATTAGGAGAATAGGCAAAGAAATGGCAAATGGAATACTTCCTCAAGGTCATGAAAATTGTTAGAAAAAATGAAAGGGTTGACTATTTTCTAAATGGAGTGAAAATACAAAAAACTGAGGCACAAAGAGACTTGGGAGTCCTTGGGAAGGATTCCCGAAAGGTTAATTTGCAGGTTAAGTCTGTGGTGAGGAAGGCAAACGTGATGATAGCATTCATTTCAAGAGGAGACTGTTCAGCCTTTATAAAGCACTGGTGAGGCCTCACGTGGAGTATTGTGAGCAGGTCTGGGCCCCTCATCTTAGAAAAGAAGTGCTGAAACTGGAGAGGGTTCAAAGGAGGCTTATGAAAAAGATGCCAGTGCAATGCCCTGGTTCAAATCTTTACTGTTATGCTGTAGGTATTTCATTTAGCAGTTCTGTAAGAGCAGTCTGTTCTGCTTTCAGCCTGTTTGGCTTATTGTTGAAGATAATGGATGATGAGGAATGTGTGCCATCCAATTAGGATGATGGAACTGGGGAGGGAGGGACACCAGGGTTGGTCTTGGGCTTTTGTTCGGTGGGAGATGAAGAGAGAAGACACTGTGAAGCACTAATTGTAGGATACGACCCAGTGGGAAACCCACTTGTTCAAGGTGGATTGCGAGTGACGTTCGGAAAATGGTGTGTGCTCTCACGCAGATTGAGGGCCCACAGTGACAGAGAAGTCCAAGATGAGCTCCAATTTATGCATATTTGACTGTTTAATTATAATGGGCCTTTTTTGTTTTTTCTTTCTTTTCTTTACTAACCCATTAGTTAAGTAAGATTCATAAACATAATTCCTTTAGTCGTACGCAGTCTGCTATCTGTTATTTCTTGGCACTGAGTTGTAACAGGGTAGCAAATTACACAGCATCCACACAAACCTGGGCTTGGAGTGGAGGAGCTGTCTCAATCTCACGGGTTTAGCAGGACTGGAATGCGTCTTACCTAGACTTACGCAACCAAGGAAACCAGCGGGGTTACACTAGAATTGAATGGCTTGTCACATGAAGAGCACCTGATGGCTCTGGGCCTGTACTCACTGGGATTCAGAAGAATGAAGGGTGACCTCATGGAAACCTATCGAATGGTATCTATCTAACCTATCTAACCTTGTTAGAGTAGATGTGCAGAGGATGTTTCCTATGGTGGGAGAGTCCAAGACCAGAGGACACAGAATAGAGGGGTGTCCTCTTAGAACGGAGATGAGGAAGAATTTCTTTCGCCACAGAGTGGTGAATCTGTGGAACTCTTTGCCACAGGCAGCCGTGAAGGCCAAGTCTTTATGTATACTTAAGGCAGAGGGTGACAGATTCTTGAATGGTCAGGGCATGGATAGACATGCAGAGAAGTTAGGAGACTGGGTGGGGCAGAGAGGAAAAGAGGAAAATTAGATCAGACGTGATGAAATGGCGGAGCACCCTTGATGGGTTAAATGGCTCAATTCTGCTTCTCTATCTTATGGTCTGAACAGACAATGAACCAACCCATGAACACTACCTCACTCTCTTTATTCACTGCTTATCCCTAGTCTTAAGTTAAAAGATCAGTCATTCAGAATTGAAAGTGTTTTTCCATTAACAGGGTCTGGAAATTTTTTACCCAAGAGGTTTATGCAAATTCTGTCACCAAGTGTATTCAAATATAGACTGATAGATCTTTGGATTCTCAGGGCAGCCAGGGAAATGAAGTTAATGCGGGAAAATGGAGGTGGGGTAAACAATTGACTACGTTCTTATTGAATTGTGAAGTAGGAACAAGAGATCAAATTATCACTTTTGCTTCTCTTTCTAATGTTCTCAATAAAGAGTTTGAGGGGTAAATTTCACATTTGGCTTCAGTTCTGTCTATAATCGAGTACATTCTAATAAAAAACATGATGCACAAGGTATTCGCAGGACTATAAATTAACCCAGCAAAAAACTATTATATAGTTTTAATAGTCCTGACGAAGGGTCTCGGCCTGAAACGTCGACTGCACCTCTTCCTATAGATGCTGCCTGGCCTGCTGCGTTCACCAGCAACTTTGATGTGTGTTGGTCGATATAGTTTTAATACCAGTATCATTTTAGATTCAAGAAACAGTAGACATTAGACAACTGCTTCTTAAATTCATGTGTAATGTTTTCTGAATCTAAGATAAATGGGTAGTTAAGCTTAGCTTACCTTTCTTGAAACTAATTCCTTTCATTAATTTTAAAAACTCATAAAGGCAAACATAATAAATTTCTGTTAAATAACTGGCTTAAGCCAAAATATGATTTATTTTTCCTAAAGGTAGGCTCAGTAAATTTAATTTAAATAAAGGTGGTAAATTGATTTCAATTAATGCTATTTACATGAAATTTATTTACAATGTTGAAGCAGTGTATTGTGACGTCAGAATTTTTTTTACAAGAGAAACGAAAGCTCTCATGGAGGCAACCATTGACGGGGCACCATCAGTACAGATGCCAACACAGTTCCTCAAGACAGCCCTTTTGTTTCCAGATATGAAGACAAAACATTAAAATGACAAAAACATTTAAAATGACAAAATATATTTTGGCTTTTGATTTTTTTCAGCAGCTCTTTGCAACAGAATAAAGTTTTCTTCAATTTCACCATCATTTACAAATCTTACAAATGCTACAACATGACATTTATTGGTGAAATCTGTTGACTCATCAACCTGGATAGAGAAGCTGTTGATTTTCAGTTTATCACACAAAACCTCTTCAGCATCACGTGTCATGTCATCAACATGTTGATTTATCATATTGAGAGTGAACCCTTTTCAATTTCTCATACTGCATCTTGTCCTAGCATTTTACCCACTATAATTTTACATGTTGGCATTATTAGGTTCTCACAAACAAGGTAATTTTTGAGGTAATAAGCTCTATTACATGACTGACTTTATTACAAAAGCTCTTTTTTTTTTATTAAGTGCAATCGTGAACAACAGCCAGATCAGAAATGCTGATCAGGTCAACTAGTTCTCAAAAAGAACTCTGACAGGCCAGTCAGAAGGTTCACTGCTGCTCAGTGATAGAACATTTAAAAAAATCATGTGTACAATTAAGAAATATTAAAGAATGGTAGAAATACTGGAGTCATGATGAGGTCTGCTGGAGAGAGACATTTATACACATGCTATCCTCCATAATTCAGAGATCGAAGGATAAGGTTGCAGGGAGAAAACAGCACCTGTTCTTTCCGCACTGTTCTCCAGCAGTTTAAGGACTAAGTCCAGCTGGAACATAACTCACAAGTGCTCTTGAAAGTCAGGTATTAACCCTACCTACCAACAACCAAGCTCCACTGTTCATTTTGGGATTCCAATAGCCATTTAAAATAATCAGCACTTTTACATGTCATATGGCTGTGATTTGTAGTTAAGTCACTTGTCTTTTCAATTGTGCTGGAGCCATTGCTGCATTTGTACGTTGTTTGCCACAGACTAGACAAAATGGAATAGGACAACTTGGATCACTAGTCCATGTGAACCCATTGATAAGTAGCTTTCACTGTAAAGACAGACTTTTTTTTGTGTCCATTCTTGCATAATAAGAACGGCATTATAAATAACTAAATGAGAAAACTGCAAAAAATACAACTTCACAATACAATTAACTTCTAACCTACAACAGCAGCAAAGCAGCTGAGTCACGGCGTGTAAATGTTTCTTCTTTAGAATGAAAATTTCCCTCCAATCTTCTACTACACTGGTAGAGTTTGTTTGCTCCCATAAGTCAGTCGGCGCTAAGGGAAAGTTGAGGCAGTTAATTTGGGAGGGAGAGGCTGACATCACAGCCCAAGTTGGGCGAGTCCATTCAATGCTTGGAAAATGCACTTCATGCTCCTCATCAGCCTACTGTCCTCCTCTCCGTGCAATACAGTGCTCACCAATTAACACCCTATCGTCCTCCTCTCTGTACAATACAGCGCTCACCAATTATCAGCCTACTGTGCTCCACTCCATGCAATATAGTGTTGATATAGGCCAATTATCAATGGCCTTCCCTATCTTGTGTCAAAAAATGAGAATGAATTCAACCAAATAAACACGGTGCACTGCCATACCGAGCTGAGAGACCTCTAATGGGGCCGCTCGGTCACTGCCCACCACTGCGAGTGTTAGCATCGCGCATTGCACCAAGTTCAAAAAACGGTGTTTTTTTTTCATCAGGATCTCTCGCGGAGACCTTAGGGACCTCTCATGGAACTCTCGGATTCTAGATGATCCACAACCAAAGCAAAACAGGAAACCTTGCAGACAGATGACTGCTACTTTCAAAAATTCAAGCAGAGAAGTTATTTGCCAAGAAACCTACACTATGTTTGCCATCACACTCAGCTGAAATAATGTGAAGGCAAGATCTGAAAACAGAAAGTGATCTCAACATGTATGTTACGACAGAACTACATCTGACTTTAAACCCTCTACAAAAAACAATGTATGCAGCAGCAAACAAATGACAAGAGGGGGAGAGGAAAATAAAAGGTATATTTCAAGAAATGACAGTGAAATTAACAACAATACCGAGACTTCCGGTAGCGCTCATGGAGTGAAGTCGCGTTCTTGACTCGCTCCATTACCTCTGAGTTTTTTTCTCTATGGTCAGCTATACTTTAATTAACCATTAAGGCATCAATTTTTACAATACTTTGAATTAAACTGAATTCTCTGACAATTGGATGATACTTAGATCTGCTATGTCTAAGAACGGGAAAGACGGCAAGGATGGTAAACCTCCGGTTAAACCGAAAGCTACGGATCTCCCTCCGACTGAATCACCGGTGACTTTGAAAGCGATATCGGAGTTAATTCAGAGGGAAATTTCAACCTCTGTTAGGGAGATGATTCGTACGGAAATTGCAGGCTTTGTTAAAGACCTGATTCATACGGAAATCTCAACTAATTTCCAGAAAATTGCCGATTTAATTGATAAGATGCAAACATGTATTGCGGAACATCAGTCGGCTATATCTGATCTTCAAAAATCCGCGCAACAAAGTGAGCTTAAGATGGGGAAAATCGAAGAAACAATTAATGTAATGAAGAAGAAACTTGACTTTTTGACTTTTAAAAACTCTGACTTGGAATCTAGAATGCGACGGCAGAATTTACGAATGATTGGCGTCAGGGAAGCCGTTGAAGCTAACAACCCCATGAAATATTTCTCCCAACTTTTAAAAGATGCATTCCCTACTGTATTTCCTGACCAACCACCGCTACTGGATCGTGTTCACAGAATCCCATCATACTCGTCTAGGTCAGATAGACCTAGGCATGTTATCTTACGTTTTCATTACTTTCAAGACAAGGAGAGACTGTTTCGATTCGCTCGATCTAAAGGTTTCATTGATTTTTCGGATCTTAAGTTCCGATTCGTGGAAGATTTCAGTAAACCAATCTGGGACCAACGGGTCCGTTACAGATCCGTGATGTCGGAATTCTATAAGATGGATTTAAGACCAGCGCTGCTGTACCCTGCACGTCTAAGGATTCGCATGTTAGATGGAGCCCTTCGTTTTTTTGATTCTCCATCGGATGCCCAGAGTTATCTGGATCAACTTTCATCTCCAACATCTTAATTGCCTTCTTTTTAATTTTCTCCGTTGATCGGAGGCTGTGAATTGGTTGGTTTTAACTTTTCTGTGCCCTATTTGGGCAGAAAAGTTTACTTTCGATTTCTTAATATGGCTGCTAAACTTTCTTTTTAACTGCGTCATTTCTTTCTTTTCCCAGGGGATTCTGGGTGGTTACTTCCCTTTTGTCATCTTACGTATTTCCTGTGCGGCCTTAAATTTTGTAGTTTTTTTAAAATTTTATTCTGTTTTGCTTTTTATAATCACTTTATGTTAATAATCCTATTTTTTTTTTGTTGCTGTGTCTATTCATGAGTTTGAGGTTTATTGTGGTTTTTTTTTAATATATATTTTCCGGCTTTTGTTCTGTTCTGTGTGTATTCTAATTGAGCTAACTTTTTTTTACTTATTTTTTTACTGTTTTACAACTAGCTGATCCTTTTCATATTTATACCTTTTTTTTAGGGAGCGTATACCGGAAGTCATGGGGGTAGTTTTAGCGCTTGCTTCTTTCTGGCGGGTCTGCTTTAGATTTTGCCTTGGGGTCTTGGGCTGGGGGGTGGCGGGAGGGGCTTCACGTTTTAGTTTGTTTTTCTTTGGGCTATATACATTATTGAAGTACTGGTTGCGTCCTTTTCCCCGGTATCTTTTGTATGTTCTGTTTCCTCTCCGGGTTTGTGGGTCGCGCCTATTGTCAATCCTCCTTGTTGTGGGTTGACTTTAGGATTTATGGAGTCTATTATTAATTTTGTCTCCTGGAATACTAATGGTCTTAATCATCCTATTAAAAGAAAAAAAGTTTTTAAAGTGTTCCGGAGACTTAAAGCACAAATTTTATTTTTACAAGAGACCCATGTACGGAGGGGGGACAGACTACGTTTTTTCAAATTCTGGAAGGGACAACAATTTCATTCGAACTCCAATGCTAAGATTCGAGGCGTCTCTATTTTTATAGATTCCTCAGTTACTTTTATACAACAGGATATTATCTCTGATCCGAATGGTAGATTTTTATTGGTTAGTGGTTTACTATTTAATAAAAAAGTAGTTTTGGTTAATGTTTATGCTCCTAATATGGATTGTCCGGAATTTTATAAATCATTGTTTGATCAGTTTCCGAATTTGAACGAGTTTTCATTGATTTGGGGCGGAGATCTTAATACCTGTTTATCTCCAGCTTTGGACCGTTCGGCTCCTTTACGGACTTTACCTAATAAATCTGCAAATTTGATTAATTTTTTCCTTTCTGATTCTGGGTCGACGGACATTTGGCGTTTTCTGCATCCTCAGGAAAAAGATTTTTCCTTTTTTTCACATGTTCATCATTCCTATTCAAGAATTGATTATTTTTTTATTGATTCTCGTCTTATTCCTTCAGTGATTAAATGTGATTATGATTCTATAACCATTTCGGATCATGCTCCACTTAAGCTTTCTATTAAAATTATGGCCAATATACCGAACAATAGACAATGGCGTTTTAATTCGCTGTTGCTTCAGGACTCGGACTTTGTTAATTTTATGAATGAACAGATTGAGCTTTTTTTTACAATTAACCATACAGAAGATATTTCGGTTAACACTCTTTGGGACACTTTTAAAGCCTATATTCGGGGTCAGATTATTTCGTATTCCGTTGCTTTGAGGAAGAAACAGAAGCAGGAGGAGATGGCAATTGTGGACAAGATTAAAGAAATTGATAAGAAATATGTTATGGCTCCTTCTGAGGAGCTATACAAACAAAGAACTGAACTTCAAATGGAATACAGTTTACTACTCTCGTCCTCGATTGTAAACCAATTAAAGAAAACAAGAAGTGATTTTTATGTTCACAGTGATAAAATTGGCAAGCTGCTGGCTAATCAATTGAAATCTAATTATGTTAAATCTCAAATCAATCAGATTTATAACCAAAATGATCGATTGATATTGGATCATGTGGGGATTAATCAAACCTTTTGTGATTTTTATTCTTCTTTATATCAATCAGAGTCTCCTCGAGATTCTAAATATATGAATGATTTTTTGGATAAGTTAGACTTTCCTCAGATTTCACAGGATATGTCTTCTTTATTAGATACTTCCATTACAATGGATGAGATTAAGAATGTTATTTTTTCTATGAATCTGGGGAAAGCTCCTGGCCCTGATGGGTTTACTGTTGAATTTTATAAATGTTTTGCTTCTTTATTGATTCCTTGGCTCTATAAGGTTTTTGAGGCTTCTTTGAAACTTGGTGAACTTCCGGAATCTTTTAATAGAGCATCAATTTCTTTAATACTAAAGAAGGATAAAGACCCTGCTCAATGTGCATCTTATAGACCAATATCTTTATTAAATGTTGATTCTAAAGTTTTTTCTAAGTTATTAGCAAATAGACTAGAAAAAGTACTTCCTTCTATTATTTCGGAAGACCAAACGGGTTTTATTAAAGGTCGTTACTCTTTTTATAATATTCGTACATTGTTAAATATCGTTTATACTCCCTCACAAAATGTTCCTGAGTGTGTTATTTCTTTAGATGCCGAGAAAGCTTTTGATAGAGTAGAATGGCCTTATTTATTTAAGGTGCTTGAAATGTTTAATTTTAGCTTGAAATTTATATCCTGGATTAAACTGTTATATCACTCCCCTCTAGCCTCGGTTCGTACTAACTCTTTAAATTCACCTTTTTTTCCTCTCTTTCGTGGTACTCGACAAGGCTGTCCTCTTAGTCCCCTATTATTTGATATTGCATTAGAACCTCTTGCAATTGCTATTCGAGAATCTTCAAATATTACTGGGATAACTCGGGGATTAAAGTCCCATAAATTATCACTCTATGCTGATGATTTACTTTTATATATTTCTAATCCTGAGAGATCTATTCCTGCTGTTTTAGAGTTATTAGCACAATTTGGTCTTTTCTCAGGTTATAAATTAAATCTTAGTAAGAGTGAACTTTTTCCGATTAATAAACATCTTCCCTTATATTATAAATTTCCATTTAAATTGATTAATAATTACCTTTCATATCTTGGGATTAAAATTACTTGTAAACATAAAGATTTATTTAAGACTAACTTTTTACCATTAATAGACCATATTACTCAACTTTCATCTAAATGGTTTCCCTTATATTTAACTTTGATTGGTCGTATTAATGCAGTTAAGATGTTTTTTTTGCCAAAATTTTTATATGTGTTTCAGGCATTACCAATTTTCGTTCCTAAATCTTTTTTTGATAAAGTCGACTCTAAAATTTCTTCATTTATTTGGCAGAATAAGAATCCGAGACTGGGTAAAATACATTTACAGAAAGCTAAGAGAGATGGAGGTTTAGCATTACCTAACTTTAGATTTTATTATTGGGCTATTAATATTCGACATATGAAATTTTGGTTACTTGACCGGGATATACTATCTATTCCTAAATGGGTAGCATTGGAATTACAATCTGTTCAGGGTTATACACTTGGTTCTATTTTAGGTTCATCTCTTCCTTTTGATTCGAAACGCCTTAAGCAGGTCTCTAACCCGATCGTTAAATATGCTTTGCGTATTTGGTTTCAATTCAGAAAATTTTTTGATCTTAATCAATTCGGGTTAGCGATTCCTATTTTAGGTAACATATTTTTTCCTCCCTCTTTTACGGATCGCGCTTTTCAAACTTGGAAGACTAAGGGTATTTTACGGTTTTTGGATTTATTTTTAGATGGTTCCCTTATGTCTTTTGAACAATTATCTAATAAATATAACTTATCAAGAATACATTTTTTTAGATATTTACAAGTTAGAAATTTCCTAAGTACTATACTTTCTTCCTTTCCAATGCTTCCTCCTATATATATTTTAGATTCGATAATTAACCTTAATCCATGTCAGAAAGGTGCATCGGCTATGATTTATAATATTATTATGAAACTTAGGAAAGCTCCATTTGATAAGATTAGGGTAGATTGGGAACAGGAATTGGGGCTTACCATTTCTGTGGATGATTGGGGGCAGATTTTACAATTAGTTAATACTTCTTCTATTTGTGCTAAACATTCCCTAATTCAATTTAAAGTGGTGCATAGAGCACATATGTCCAAAGATAAGTTAGCGCGTTTTTACTCGCATATTAATCCTTTCTGTGATAGATGTTCGGGGCAGATAGCCTCTTTAACTCATATGTTTTGGTCTTGCCCTACTTTGGAAACTTTTTGGAGAGATATTTTCAATATTATTTCTAAGGTATTAAATATAGATATCTCTCCTCACCCTATTACTGCTATCTTTGGACTACCTAAAATTTCTAGTAATCTTTCCCCTTCAGCCCGTAGAATGATTGCATTTCTTACTTTAATGGCGAAAAGATGTATTTTACAACATTGGAAAGAGCTTAATGCTCCAACTACCTTTTTTTGGTTTTCTCAGACGATTTTATGTTTGAATCTGGAGAAAATTAGAAGTAACCTTTATGATTCTTCATTTAAATTTGAACAGATTTGGGGACCTTTTATTCGATATTTTCATTTAATGTAATATTTACCCTTCTTGTTTTTTTTCACTGTTTTAATGGAGGTCGGGATTGAGGACGTGATTTTAAGTTTAACTCTGTTTGGTTTCAAGTTAGCCCATTGCTTTGCCTTGCTTTTAGTTAGTTGCACGGTGGGTTTTTTTTTGGGGGTTTTTTTTCTTTTTTTCCATTGATATATATAAAATCTAGTATACTATTATGTTATCTTGGTTTCTTATGCTTAAATTACATTGTTTGTAGTATTTTCTTTTTGGTATTGTTATCTTTTGGAATTTTATTATACTTTAACATTGTATTAATGTTTATATGGCTTACCTTTTTTGTATACTTACTCAATAAAAAGATTTAAAAAGAAAGAAAGAATACTGTGCAGCATTTCACCATGGAAATAACATGTAATTACTTTGGAAGGCTAGGATTCAGACACTGTAGTTCTCATAAAATACCTACAACAGGAAATATATTAGATGTTACGAGGGTACATGCACAGCCAACATTACCACTTTCTAACAAGATCTCTAGCCTATAGCCTGTCTTAATCCTGTATTGCTTATGAGGGGTTAAACCAATTTCCCCTGGGATCAATAAAGTATGACTATGACTACGACAGAAATTGATAAACTAACTTTATTAAAAGGAGTTATTAACTCGCTGCAGGCTAGTTGCTGTTGCAACAACCTGACTCAGTAGGTTTGCTAAAGCAAGTCTTCTCTCATAAGCTCAAGTACACTTTTTAATTCAGTTTATCCTGATACAGGTTGTTGCCAGAAATGGGTGTCTGGAGGGCTCGCTCCTGGAAATGACCATAACCGGGAGAATAAAAAGAGGTCGTGTCAGCAGGGACAGCTATTGGAGGGAGGGGCAGATAGACAGTGTAAGGAGAACCATGGAGGAGGATGACGCGTGAAGAAAAACACCGGAAGAAGTAGCTAATAGATATGAAGAGGTCTCTTTATTCAACAAAATAAGGCACAGCAGGCACCTTATTGACACCCTTTTGGAGGAAGAGGCCTACTCGACCCAACACTACCTGACACTTTATATGCTTAGATCAAAGGGCAATTCTATATTTACAATGTATCTACAATGCTTTCTTTGAACCACACATAACTCTCACTCCCCCCACCCCCACCTTCACGCTGACACTCTAGACAATGTTAATCAACACTGTCTGGTCCTTCAATTAACTACTGTTTTTACAGTTCTAGTATCTCACTGTCCAGAGCTACGTTTTAAATTTAATCTACAGCTCATATTCAGATCTGAAGATTGGTGGCAGAAGTTATTTGCTATATGTCCTTAACCCAAAAACATCCCAAGAGGTTGAGAGAGGGCTCCCTGGAGGAGGCCACAGTTACCAGGCATTATTAGGGACCAATTCAATTATTTCAGCTTCAGTGAGGCTGATTGACAACAGTAGTCAAGATCAAACTGCTACAACCACAACTTTAACCATGACAGAGGACAAGGGCAGAACCACCTGCAGCTGCAAACACGACCCAAGCCCTTTTATTCACCCAAGTCTGTGCAAGTTCTTGATGGAGACACAGCACATAGCTGCATTAGATTTATTTTTTTTAAAGTTTGGAGAGCAAGCTTCATCTAATTCCCCCTTCCCAAGAGAACAATGTGCAAGAGTGCAGAGCAAACTCACGGTGCTTAGTCAGAATGGAGACATTTCCACTATGCCACAGATGACACTGCGTTGTCAGAAACCCCACCCAACTCCCTCAGAGAGAGTGTGCGTGACCTCAGAAAGCTCAAGGGCGATCCAGATTCAATTCCACCGCTGCCCAAAAAGAGTTTATATGTTCTCCCCGTGACCGCGCGAGTCTCCTCTGGGTGCTCCGGTTTCCTCCCACAGTCCAAAGACGTACCTGTTGGTAGGTTAATTGGTCATTGTGAATTGTCCGTGACTAGGCTGGGATTAAATAGGGGGATTGCTCTGTGGTGTGGCGCTGGAGAAGCGCAGAAGTAGGAAAAGGATTAGCAACTTGCAAATCAAAAGAGGTGGTGCAGGAGCGAAAGGGAAGTGGAATGTGGTATGGAATGCTTTGGGCCAACTGGCTTCAACGCTGCCTCCTCCCCGGCAAACAGAGGGTAAACGAGATGGGCACACGACACTATGTTGGTGCCCCCGAAAGAGAGTTGGGTAATCATCTTAGCTGAAGCTAGTGTGTGTGTGTAGGTAACAGTGCTAAGTATCTAGGGGAAGGTTACTGTGTACTGGTTTATACTGATTGCTGAAAGTGCAGATGGGGTTGAACTGAATTCAGCTGTGAACTAGGTTAATGGCGTGGGTGGAAGTGATGACAATTAGTCATGTCCTTCCCTGTATGATGACATATACATACTTAGAAAATAACTTTACTTTGAACGTTACAACCAGTGAAAGATCATTACACTCCTTCTTGCACTGCATCCAGATTGAGTTAAGCTCTGCTACTCCCATCCTCATTGCCTTCTGACCTCCTAGTTTTTGGTACAGATCATGGCTGTCTTTCCACTTCATTAAACAACCTCAATGACCAGACCTGCTCCAAACTCTCTGTTCCCTTAACCGTGCCTCCAAATATCAGGACAAATTCAACTTTCAAGATTCAAAAAACTTTATTGTCATTCTAACCGTACATCAGCTCTGCAGGGCAGAATGAGACAGCATTTCCCAGGAGCAGTGCAATCATAACATAACAGACACAACACTAAATAATAAACATAACAATAAATAGTAAAACACAATAGCCACTTGTCAGTTAAAATCAAGTTATAAGTGTCCAGTGCAAGTTAAAAGTGTCCAAAGCAGAGTCAGGTAGAGCAGCTATTTAGCAGTCTGACTGCCTGTGGGAGGAAGCTGTTTAGTAGCCTTCACTCGTCACTTTTTGTATCAGAATGTAATTTCTCTTCAACAAGTGAAGACTTATTTTTTAATGCAACAATAATCACTTGTGACAACGGGCTTCCTCTGCTGAAACACTTGGGCAATGAACTGAGTATGTTAACCCCTTCATTCCCAGAATCATCCTCGTGAACCTCCTCTGGACTCTCTCCGATGACAACACATCCTCCCCAAAATACGGAGCCCAAAACTGTTGACAATACTCCAAGTGCGGAATGACTAGTGTCTTATAAAGCCTCGGCACTATCTCCTGGCTTTTATATTCGATTGCCCTTGAAATAAATGGCAACACTGCATTTGCCTTCGTTACCACAGACTCAACCTGTAAATTAACCCCTGGGAGTCTTGCACGAGGACTCCCAAGTCCCTCTGCACCTCTGATGTTAGAACCTTTTGCCCCATATAATAGTCCGCACTATTGTTCCCTTTACCAAAACATATTATTATACATTTCCCAACACTGTATTCTTCTTTCAATATTTTTATTGGTTTACATACAAGAATACAGAGTACAAGGAAGTATATATAAAGGTCAAAAAGAACAATTACCAATTACATTGTATATATTCATAATAATAATCTCATTACCCTGTATTCATGTAGGTTAGTCAAAGTTATATTGAAATATACTAATTTATTACAAAAAAAAGTCTAACCCCTACCAAGACCGAACCTGTTAATTAAGAGAAAAAAAGGTAAAATACCTTCTCGTATAATAAAGATTAATAATAACCAATATCTAAATTTAAACAATGAATTGAGGGTTTTGAAAGTTTTGAAAAGAATTCAGAAAGGTTCCCCACAATGTTTGAAAGTCTTGACGAGATTCAGAAATTGAACATCGAATCTTCTCTAACATACGTCGCATAACCATTGAGCATGAGTAGGAGGAGAAACATCTTTCCATTCAAACAGAAACAACACTGTATTCTACCTGCCACTTTTTTGCCCATTCTACCAATTTGTCTAATTCCTGCTGCAATCGCATTGCTTCCTCAGCACTACCTACCGTCCACCGATCTTCATATCATCCACAAACTTTGCCACAAAGTCAATTCCATTAACCAAATCATTGACAAACAATGTGTAAAGTAGCGGTTCCAATACTGACCGCTGAGGAACACCACCAGTCACTGGCAGCCAACCAGAAAAAGCCCCTTTTATTCCCATTTGCGGCCTCCTGCCTGTCAGCCATTCCTCTGTCCATGCCAGTAGCTTTCCAAACGCCCAGGGATTTTATCTTGTTAAGCAACCTCATGTGAGGCACCTTATCAATTGCCTTTTGAAATTCCAAGTAAATGACATCCACTGCCTCTCCTTTTTCCACTTTGCTTGTTACTTCCACGAAGAACTCTAACAGATTTGTCAGGCAAGATTTCCCTTTACAGAAAACATGCCGACTTTGACTTATTCTGTCATCAGTCTCCAAGTATCCCGAAACTTCATCCTTAATAATAGACTGCAACACTTTCCCAACCACTGAGGTTACACTAACTGGTCTATAATTTTGCAAGCAAGAGAAAAATCTACAGATGCTGGAAATCTGAGCAACACACACAAGACTCTGGAGGACCTCAGCAAGCCAGGCAGCATCCATGGATAAAAGTACAGTCGACATTTTGGGCTGAAACACACCAGCATTTTGTGTGTGTTGGCCTAAAATTTTCTTTCTTTTGCCTTCCTCTCTTCTTAAAGAGTGGAGTGACATTTGCAACCTTCCAGTCCTCTGGGACCATGCTAGTATCAAGAGATTTTTGAGAGTCATGACCAATGCATCCATTATCTCTTCAGCAACCTCCCTCAGGACTCGAGGAAGTAGTCCATCTAGTCCAGGTGACTTATCTATCTTAAGAGCTTTGAGTTTGCCTAGCACTTTTTCCTTTGTAATAGCAATGGCACTCACTCCTGCTGACTGACACTCACAGCCCTCTGGCACACTGCTAGACTCTTCCAAAGTGAAGACTGAAGCACAGTACACATTAAATTCATCTGCCATCTCTACCTCACCAGCATCATTTTCCAGTGGTCCAATATCAACTCTCACCTCTCTTTTACTCTTTATATAATTGAAAACACTTTTGTGCTTTATATTATTGGCTAGTCTGCACTCATATTTACTCTTTTCCCTTCTTATAGCTTTTTTAGTTGCCTTTTGTTGGATTTTAAAAACTTCCCAATCATCCAACTTCCAACTCATTTTTGCTACCTTAAATGTCCTTTCCTCGGCTTTAATGCAGCCAATACCTTCCCTTGACAGCCATGGCCACCTACCCTTGCCAATTGAGAACTACTTCTTCTGTGGGAAGTAGAGTATCCTGCGCCTTGTGAACTATTCCAAGGAAGTTCAGCGCCTCTGTTCTGCCATCATGCTCCCCCCAGTATCCTCCTCGAATCCACCCGGGCAAGCTCCTCTCTCATGCCTCTGAAATTCCCTTTGTTCCATTGCGATACTGATACATGTGAGTTATGCTTCTCCCTCTCAAAGTCCAGTAGTAAATTCAAACCTATTATGATCACTGCTTCCAAAGGTTTCCTTTACATTAAGCTACCTAATAAGGTCTGGGTTATTAAACAACACCCAATCTAAGATAGTCTTTCCCCAACTACGCTTGAGCACAAGCTGCTCTATAAAGCCATCTTGTAGGCATGCAACAAATTCCCTCTCTTGCAGTCCAAAACCAACCTGATTTTCCCAGCTCCCTTGCATATTGAAGTCCCCCTTTACAATTGCGTCATTACCCTTAATGCGTGCCTTTTCCAGCTCCCTTTGCAATCTCAACTCCACATCTTGGTTACTATTTGGAGGCCTATATATGATTCCCATAATAGTTTTTTTCACCCTTACAGTTTCTTAACTCCACCCACAAGTTTTCAACATACTCTGACCCTATGTAACCTCTTTCTAAAGATGTAATTCCATCTCTTACCAACAGAGCCACACCACCACCTATGCCTTCCTGCCTGCCCTTTCGATATAAAGTATATCCTGATGTTAATCTCCCAACTATGGCCTTCTTTCAACCAGAACTCAGTGATGCCCACATCATACCGACCAATCTCAAATTGTATCATCAGTTGATTAGGGTTTAAGTAGAAACAGAGAAAACCTACAGCACAATACAGGCCCTTCGGCCCACAATGCTGTGCCAAACATGTACTTACTTTAGAAATTACCTAGGGTTACCCATAGCCCTCTATTTTTAAAGCTCCATGTACCTATCCAGGAGTCTCTTAAAAGACCCTATCATATCCGCCTCCACCAATGTCGCCGGCAGCCAATTCCACACACTCACCATTCTCTGCATAAAAAACTTACCCCTGGCATGTCCACTGTACCTACTTCCAAGCACCTTAAATCTGTGTCCTCTCGTGTTAGCCACTTCAGCCCTGAGAAAAAGCCTCTGACTATCCACACGATCAATGCCTCTCATCTTATACACTCTATCAGGTCAACTCTCATCCTCCATCACTCCAACGAGAAAAGGCCGAGTTCACTCAACCTGTTCTCATAGGGCATGTCCCCCCCATCCAGTCAACATTCTTGTAAATCTCTACACCCTTTCGATGGTTTCCACATCCTTTCTGTAGTGAGGCGACCAGAACTGAGCACAGTACTCCAAGTGGGGTCTGACCAGGGTCCTATATGGCTGCAACATTACCTCTCGGCTCATAAACTCAGCCCCACGATTGATGAAGGCCACGGCACCGTATGCCTTCTTATCCACAGAGTCAACCTGCGCAGTAGCTTTGAGTATCCAATGGACACAGACCCTAAGATCCCTCTGATCTTCCATAATGCCAAGAGTCTTACCATTAATACTATATTCTGCCATCATATTTGACCTAACAAAATGAACCACCAAACACTTATCTGGGTTGAACTCCATCTGCTATTTCTCAGACCAGTTTTGCATCCTATTGATGTCCCACTGTAAACTCTGTCAGCCCTCCACACTATCCACAAGACCCCCAACTTTTGTGTCATCAGCAAATTTACTAACGCATCCCTTCACTTCCTCATCCAGGTCACTTATAAAAATCACCAAGAGTAGGGGTCCCAGAACAGATCCCTGAGGCATACCACTCGTCACTAACCTCCATGCAGAATTTGACCTGTCTACAACCACTCTTTGCCTTCTGTGGGCAAGCCAGTTCTGGATCCACAAAGCAATGTCCCCTTGGATCTCATGTCTCCTTACTTTCTCAATAAGCCTTGCATGGGGTACCTTATCAAATGTCTTGCTGAAATCCATATACGCTACATCTACTGCTCTTCCTTCATCAATGTGTTTAGTCACATCCTCAAAAAATTCAATCAGGCTCGTAAGACATGACCTGCCTTTGACAAAGCCATGCTGAGTATTCCTAATCATATTATACCTCTCCAAATGTTCATAAATCCTGCCTGTCAGGATGTTCTCCATCAACTTACCAACCACTGAAGTAAGACTCACTGGTCTATAATTTCCTGGGCTATCTTTACACCCTTTCTTGAATAAAGGAACAACATCTGCAACCCTCCAATCCTCCGAAACCTCTCCCGTCCTCATTGATGATGCAAAGATCATTGTCAGAGGCTCAGCAATCTCCTCCCTCACCTTCCACAGTAAACCAGGGTATATCTCATCCGATCCCAGTAACTTATCCAACTTGATGCTTTCTAAAAGCTCCAGCACATCCACTTTCTTAATGTCTATATGGCCATGGTTTTCAGTCCACTGTGTCATCCCTACAATCGTCAAGGTCCTTTAGCATAGTGAATACTGAAACAAAGTATTCATTAAGCACCTCCGCTCTCTCCTCCAGTTCCATACACACTTCTCCACTGCCACACTTGATTGGTCCTATTCTCTTACGTCTTATCCTCTTGCTCTTCACATACTTGTAGAATGTCTTTGGGTTTTCCTTAATCCTGCTTGCCAAGGCCTTCTCATGGCCCCCTCTGGCTCTCCTAATTTCTTTCTTAAGCTCCTTCCTGCTAGCTAGATCTCTGTCATGACCTAGTTTTTTCAAACCTTTCGTAAGCTTTTCTTTACTTTCTGACTAGATTTTCAACAGCCTTTGTACACCACGGTTCCTGTACCCTACCATCCTTTCCGTCTCATTGGAATGTACCTATATAGAACACCACGCAAATATCCCCTGTACATTTGCCACATTTCTTCCGTATATTTCCCTGAGAACATCTGTCCCAATTTATGCTTCCAAGTTCCTGACTGATAGCTTCATACTTCCCCTTACTCCAATTCAACTCTTTCTTAACTTGTCTATTCCTATCCCTCTCCAATGCTATGGTAAAGGAGATAGAATTGTTATCACTATCTCCAAAATGTTCTCCCACTGAGAGATCTGACACCTGACTGGGTTCATTTTCCAAAACCAGATCAAGTACAGCCTCTCTTCTTGTAGGCTTGTCTACATAGTGTCAGGAAACCTTCCTGAATGCACCTAACAAACTCCACCCCATCTAAACCCCTTGCTCTAGGGAGATGCCAATCAATATTGGGAAAATTAAAATCTCCTACCACGATAACCGTGTTATTTTTGCACCTTTCCAGAATCTGTCTCCACATCTGCTTCTCAATGTCCCTGTTACTACTGGGTGGTCTATAAAAAACAACCAGTAGAGTTAATGACCCCTTCCTCTTTCTAACTTCCACCCACAGAGACTCAGTAGATAATCCCTCCATGAGTACCTCCTTTTTTGCAGCCATGACACTATCTCTGATCAGCAGTGCCACACCCCCACCTCCTTTGCCTCCCTCCTTGTCCTTTCTGAAACATCTAAAGCCTGGCACTCTAATTAGCCATTCCTGCCCTTGAGTCATCCAAGTCTCTGTAATGGCCACAGCATCATAGCTCCAAGTACTGATCCACGCTCTAAGCTCATCTGCTTTGTTCATGATACTCCTTGCACTAAAGTAGACACATCTCAAACCATCAGTCTGAGTGCATCCCTTCTCTATCACCTGCCCATCCTCTCTCACACACTGTCTACAAACTCTCTTGATTTGTGAGCCAACCGTCCCTTTTTCTGTCTCTTCATTTTGGTTCCCACCCCCAAGCAATTCCAGTTTAAACTCTCCCCAATATCTCTAGCAAACCTCCCTGCCAGGATATTGGTCCCCCTCAGATTCAAGTGTAACCCGTCCTTTTTGTACAGATCACGCCTGTCCCAAAAGAGGTCCCAATAATCCAGAAATCTGAATCTCTGCTCCCGCTCCAATCCCTCAGTCACGCATTTATCCTCCATCTCACTCTATTCCTGTACTCACTGTTGTGTGGCACTGGCAGTAATCCTGAGATTACTACCTTTGAGGTCATGCTTCTCAGCTTCTTTCCTAACTCCCTGTAGTCTGTTTTCAGGACCTCCTCACTTTTCCTACCTATGTCACTGGTACCAATATGTAACATGATCTCTGGCTGTTCACCTTCCCACTTCAGGATATCGTGGACAAGACTTTGGCAACTGGGAGGCAAACTACCATCTGTATTTTTTTCCTGCGTCCACAGAATCACCTGTCTGACCCCCTAACTATAGAGTCCCCTATCACTGCTGCCATCTTCTTCCTTTCCTTACCCTTCTGAGCCACAGAGCCACACTCTGTGCCAGAGGCGCGGCCACTGTTGCTTCCCCTGGTAGGTCGTCCCACCCAACAGTACTCAAACAGGAGAACTTATTGTTAAGGGGACAGTCACAGGGGTACTCTCTAGTATTTGACTCCTGCCCTTCCCTCTCCTTACTGTTACCCATTTATCTGTCTCCTGAGGCCTTGGTGTGACTACTTGCCTATAGCTCCTCTCTATCACCTCCTCACTTTCCCTGACCAGATGAAGGTCATTGAGCTGCATCTCCAGTTCCCTAACTCAGTCCCTAAGGAGCTCCAGCTCGACGCATCTGGAGCAGATGTGGTCGTCCAGGAGGCTGAGAGTCTCCGAGTCTCCTGGACATCCCACATCTTACACCCAGTACAGAACAGCGACCTCACAGACATACTTCCTATTCCTATTCTTCACAAGTAACTTACCTCGCCTTGACCCGTTATCGCCAAAGCCCTGTTGAGCCAAAGCCCTCCTACTCTGACTCCCTCTACTCCAATATCTGCTCTATAAAGAGGAGGAGAGGAGAAGATGGCAGTGCAACGCAGCTCACAGCGGCCACTCCAGTGGTGATGTCTGTTATTTGTCAAGTAGGGTGCCATGCACAATCCTGATTTGATGGAGACAGACGTGAGAGCACGGAGGAACATCTGGTGAAACTTCTGAAATGCCTGCTTCGCTGCTGCCGCTGCTACTGTGTGGTCCAGAATCTCCGGAGAAGGCCCCAAGTCCTCGACTTTGCTTGTTGCTTGGCGACCGGGGCGGGGTCGAAGCGCTCCGCAGAGGATGGTGCTCGGAGAGGCTGTGTCAGAGGCTCGAAGTTTTTGGACAGACTCAGAGTCCGCTGCGGTCGGGTGCGTCCAACAGTGCTGCATCGGCAAGTTTGCGGTGCTTGGAGGTTCATGGCAGGGAGAGTTTCTCCCTTCTGCCACCTCCATGTGATGATGAGGCTATCGGGATTTTGAGACTTTTTTTTTTTACTGTGCCCATGGTCTGCTCTTTAACAAATTACGGTATTGCTTTGCACCGTTGTAACTATATGTTATAATTATGTGGTTTTGTCAGTTTTAGTCTTGGTTTGTCCTGTGTTTTCTTGTGATATCATTCTGGAGGAACATTGTATCATTTTTTAATGCATGCATTTCTAAATGACAATAAACGTGGATGAGCGTCCTCATAATCTAATCTAATCTAAAGCTGTCTTCTTTTAAAATCTTCCTGCCGGTCTAACTCGTTGACGTCCATGCACCTGAGCAGCTGTGCCTCGAATAAGTTCATCCACCTTATTCTGAATGCTGCGCGTATTGAAATACAAAACCTTGAGTCCTACATTCTTCACACTTTTGACTGTTGCCTCTGTGATACAACTTAACTCTTTGCTGTGTCTGCATTTGTACCCAGTCATTGGCTTGTCCTTCCTTACATTCATATTACATATTACATCATCTGCTTGTAAATCTGCTGGCTCATCCTCAGCTCTATCATAATGGCTCCTATCACCCTGCCCTATTTGTTTAAACCTGTCCCAACAACTCTAGTAAATCTGCCCACAAGAATATTGGTCCCCCTCAGATTCAAGTGCAACCCAGACCTTTTGTATAGGTCTCACCTGACTCAGTAGATGACTCAATAATCCAGAAATCTGACTCCCAGTCTGTGTTCCAATTCTTCAGTCATTCATTCGACTGCCATATCATTGTATTTCTATCCTCACTGTCCCAAGATTACTATCCTGGAGGTCCTGCTCCTCAGCTTCCTTCCTAGCTCTCTGTATTCTTTTTTCATTATGATCTTGCACTTGACTTGCACCTGCACTGTACTTTATCTGTAGCTTTTACACTTTATTCTGCCTCATTATTGTTTCACCTTTCTGCCTCAATGAATGCACTGTCCAATGATTTGATGCACAGGAACAGTATGGAAGAGAAGTTTTGCACAGTACCTTGGTACAACTGATAATATTAAACCAATACCAGAGTGGCCGATTTTTCATCAGCACGAACACAGAAGGTTGATTGGCACTTTTCTGTCAATTTTTCTAACAGCGTATCAACTGCTGAAGATTCATTATTAAAAGGACATTTTAAAAATATGATCACAATAATATAGGAAATATCTTTACGACGTCTACTAATATCTGTAGACAAAAACAGCATTTTGTTCTAACAGTCTGCACTTGAAATGTTAGCCCACTGTTGACATAATGAGAGGTTCTAACTTCAGTTGTTGCAGTAAGTGTTTTTTTGATTGAATTCAAACCCTGTAATTGTCCTACACAGGGAACATTCTAGGTTCATTCTAGATGAATTAAGGCTACACAAGCTTAAAATTAACTGTTATTTAATTGACAGAGATGAACCACTTTAAGTACTTCCAGGTTGTTATCCATTTTCACATCATTAAAGGTACTTCAATCCCTTCAAAATGTTTTGTATTAATAGAATATTTCCAAGTGTTTTTATGTACTAAAATCACAGTGTTGCATTTAAAATGTACAAATATCATTTTCAATACTCACAGGTTGACCTTTGTACCACAGGGGATTGTTCTTTTCCTCGTCTCGAATGTTGTAAGTAGCGTCCATATCCACATCATACATACTATTGTCAATCACACCATGAGATTCCGGGTACAGCCCCTGAAATGGAAAAGCATGCCACAAGAATGTTTCAGAATGAAGAATGGATTCATAGAAATGCATTTCAAACCACAAATGACTTTAATTGAGTAAATAAAAGTTAAATTATTGTTGCATTAGTGTTGATGATTAGAAAGAACATACAAAGAGAGCGAGAGACTACATGAGGGATTTCTTTTGCATGAGTATTTAAGATTCAGAATGCATTGTCCAGTATAAAGTTTTAGATTCAATAGTTGCTCTGAAAAGGAAATTGAGTATCTGCTGCTCTCGCAGTGCAGATATACAAAGCAATGCAGCGAGTTAAATACCTTTTCAAAAATCATCTGAGACGGGTTTTTAAATGACAGTTTACTTGTGAAAGTTAAGTAAAATATGTATTAAAGTCAATACAGGATCATCACGTGCCTGAATGTACTAACACTGCCAAGCGTTCTCTCAATCAGTGTTAACCAAGGTAATACACACAGGCAACATTCCAAAACTGTGCTGTGTAAACAAGAGTAAACTAGTGGTGCAATGATATCTGAATAACGACAAATGACAAACCTAATAGTTCCTTCAAAGTATGTTGACTAAATGTTTACCAATATTAATAAAATTTAAGACTCGCAGACATTGCTGTTTCAAGAGTAAATAAAAAAGGGGATGGAGATAGATGTGCTCCCAAAACAAAATCCAAATTAACCTGCGCAGGGAATAGTATTTTTGAGAAACAGCATACATACAGGAAGTGATCTTCATACAGAACGAACTGTACCTCTGGAGGCCAGAACACTCCCTGCCTGGTGTCCGTAGGATATCAAACTCAACTACTGAAACAAAAGTCAAATGGTCATTTCTCTAAGTCTTTTGGAAGATCTTCTCAGACTGGTCTTGAAACAGTCTTGAACCATTCTCACTGGCGTTGATGTTCTTGATGGGGATCAGCAAGAAATACTGAACCAGTTAACCAGAAGGAGATGGTGAGCTGATTAGCTTGCAGCCCTCGTGACATGATTAGCCAGACTGTGATCAGTAGGAACATGGTTCCAATGGCCCTTCTGAGTTGAAGGCCTGATACACTGGATTCTGTTTTATACATAAGCGATGGCGGGAGGAGAAGATGGCGGCGCAACGCAGCTTGCAGCAGCCACTCCGGTGGTGATGTCTGTTATCTGTCAAGTAGGGTGCCGTGCACAATCCTGATTTGATGGAGACAGACATGAGAGCACGGAGGAACATCTGGTGAAACTTCTGAAATGCCTGCTTCGTTGCCGCTGCTACTGTGTGATCCAGAATCTCCGGAGGGGAAGGCCCCTAGTCCTCGGCTTTGCTTGTTGCTCGGCAGCCGGGGCAGGGTCGAAGTGCTCGGCGGAGATGGTGCTCAGTGTCGGAGGCTCTAAGTTTTCAGACGGACTCAGAGTTGGCTGCAGTCGGGTGCTTCCAATGCATCGGCAAGTTTGCGGCACTTGGAGGTACATGGCAGGGAGAGTTTCTCCCTCCTACCGTCTGTGTGAGATGATGGGGCTATCGGGACTTGAGACTTTTTTTTAAACTGTGCCTTTGGTCTGCTCTTTATCAAATTACGGTATTGCTTTGCACTGTTCTAACTATATGTTATAATTATGTAGTTCTGTCAGTTTTAGTCTTGGTTTGTCCTGTGTTTCTGTGATATCTTTCTGGAGGAACATTGTATCATTTTTTAATGCATGCATTTCTAAATGACAATAAACGAGGACTGAGTGTCCTCATAATCTAATCTAATCTAATAATCTAACATAGATTCTCCTTGTTTTATTAAATAAATAACTGAGTACAACCTTGCTGTCAGTAAAGAACTTAATGTCATCTAGTTCTGTGTCCAGCTCTTCAGATCATCTCTGCCATCTTAACTACTAGAACAGTCGCACTGAGTTCAAGTGTTGGTATGGTGAGATCTGATTTTGGGAGCAAGCTTTGCCTGGCCCAGGATAAATTCAACTTCACTATATCTAACAGCATCTGTGACTTGCAGGCATGCAACAGCACCAATAGATTTAGTTGATGCATTACAGTAAATCAGACCTCTTTCTTTTGAGCTGTAGATAGCAGAATTATTGTGTAGGCTCTTGGAATCATCAAGTTTTTAAAATCCTGAAGGGAAGAACACCACTGCTGCCAGTGCTTGTGTTTCTCTTTAGGGAGTGGGGCATCTCGTGCAAAGTGTCCAAGGTCAACACTTCTGACATGAAGCATCCCTAGATACTGACTGGAGCACCAAATCCAAGAGGAACAAGTAGGCTGCTGATAGTTGATAGCATGCCACAACACGTAAAGGGTCTTTCAGGATCAGTGACCTAGAAGGTTAGGATAGCGGTAATGAGATCCTATCCAAGGCCTAGACAGTGTAACATTGGAGGGAGGTCCTGTCAAAATCAAGATTCTGTGGACCTTTGGCCAGACCTCCAGATGGAAAATGTTGCATGACCATAGCACTGTTGGATGTGCTAACATCTCATGTTCTTTCCAGCACACTAACACTTCTTCTACATTAGAAAATGATTTAAGACTACATCAACATAGAAATACCTTTCTACGTACCAAATTCCTTCTCTTCCTTGATAGCTGTCCTCTTAAGGCCATGGATTGCCACAGCCAGTGAGGGGCAGTAACGAAATACATACGTTACTCCAGAATCTCGTTGTCCAGTTGGTGGTCATGAAACCACAAGAATCTGAGGTAGCCTTGGTGATCCCCTCTCACTAGAGAGCTGTGGAACATTTGTTCAACGTCTGCCATCACTGCAAAGGACCCAATTCTCAAGCACACGAGGACTCTGAGCAAACTGTTGTTGAGTTCAGGACCCCACAGGAGCACATCATTCAGTGATACGTCTTTGAACTGCGCACTGAATCAAAGACAATTCGTATTCGTGCAGGTTTTTGGGGTGGTAAAAACCACAGCTGGATAATTACCAGTTTTCTTTGTTGGGATTTGGTGGAGGCGCCAGCTCACCAGGATTGTTCCTGAAGAGTTTCTCCATGAACTCGGCAAAATAATCTTTCATTTCTGGTTTCCTTCTCAACTGGTGACAGAGAGACAGGAGTTGACTAAGGTTCTGCTCTCTGTTGCATGGAAGGAGCTGTCGTGGAGAGTGGAAAGGAAGGGGAGCTACCCAACTGTTTGACACATATTTACTGAAATTACTGTTCATGATTCGAAGGAAGACCTCACTTCAGTGGAAGGTGCCAGTTTATAATCATCTTCCGAATGACAGAAGACCAGCTTGCCTAAATTTGTTTGAGTACGTCAGGGTGGTTGGTTTGCCAACGTGCAACCTTCTCTTTCATATAGGTTCCTTTCTCACAGGGTCTGAAATGTCTTGGGCACCCGTTCTCCAGGCCATTAGTTTTAAATATGCTGACAATGGCTTGATGAGCACCACTGAGGCAGACTTCACCCACGATGACCCAACCAGGTCTAGTCATCATGCCTAAGGTGCATCGTGCCAACTAGTGCACTGTTCACATGCCTTCTGTGCACAGATAGTGTCACTGCTAAGCAAAGGGAGAACTTCAGCGGAAAAGTCAAATGCGGGAATCTTGTCAGCCATGTCCTTAAGATGTGAATGATCATGTACAGCTTCGGGAGCTGGGATTTCATCCCCGTTGATGGGAAAATGGTCACACTCATTGACAGTTGGCAAGAGTAAGCAGACCACTCCTTCCATTGACTCCATGACAAATCACTATCTTTTCTTCCAGCCACACCTGATGTTCCAGAACATATCTTTAGAATTTATGGGAAAACTTTGAACACTGAATGTGTCAAAGAATGCTGACTTTGCCAATGACACATTGTCGATCATCTAATATTACATATGCCTTTATTTTTTTGCTCAGGATGTCCTTTTGGATGGATGTTGGCTCGAAATAGTTCAGAAAAGGATGTCATTTGGAATCCTTTTTGCATATACTTCAGTGCATGAGGGAGAAGCTACATCTGATGGATGCTCAGCTGACTCCCTGCTGTGCTCCGCTGAGGGTAATAGCCCAAGGTGACGGCCCTGAATGAAGTGATGATGTGTGCTGGTCACTGTTGTGCTCAGTGTAGTGTGTGTTAGCTTTAGTCTTTTGCTTGGTTCTTTGTTGAAGCACAACATTTGAAACATATTGAGAGCTCCTTTAGAAAGCTTCTACGGTTTTTCTCTGAACCCTCTGCATTTCCTTAAGGGGCGATTTTCTTTGGACAGAGCATTATCTATTGGGATCCATGATAGAGTGATATACTTCAGTTTTGTTGACTGTGATAGGGGTTTTGGTTTTCCATGCTCTTACTAGAGACCTCTCCTTGAATGACATGTTACCAGAAGTTGAGAACAGACAACTAGAGTCATTTCGCATTTCTGCGTGGCAGAAGACAAATTCCACAAAGAATGAAAATGGTGGATATTGGGCATGATACTTCATTTTATACTTCAACCCATTGCATATCCTCTGTTCTTGCATGTTGCTTGGTAGTTTCTCCACCATAGGGTTTACTCCTCTTGCTGTATCCAAGAAATTCAGTCCTTGTAGATAACCCTCATTTTTTGCAGTTTGCAGTTCCAACAACAGATCTGTAAGTTCCATTAGCTTCCGGGGTTCCTTGTGTAAGACATTTGGAAAGTTATCGAGTCTGCTGAAGACAGATTCTTCATTTGCCCCTGGACAGCAATTGCATTTGTCAAAGATGCAAAGTAGTTTATTATTAATTAATGCATAAATGATACAACCTTGAGATGTGTCTGCTTACAGGCAGCCGCAAAGCAAGAAACCTGAATGAACCTAACCAACCCCCAAAGCACAGAGAAAGAGAAAACAAAGTATATCATGCAAACAACAGAAGCGAGCAACAACAAAGGCATTCCAAACCAAATTGGGTCCTTAGATCCAAATCCCCCAGCAGCTCAGGGTAAGCCCAAAGCCTCAGTATTCAGTTCATCATATTAGCGGGGCATATCACCACAAAGTTCAAAGACACGAAGAACAACAGCCTAGAGGCTCAACCACAGCATCTGCAAACCCATAAATGGATTATGAAAGCACACTGCCCGAACCCTTTTTGCATGTTGCAGTGATTCACATTCAAGCCACCTACAGGGAAAGGTAAGTTCTTCCCTAGGTCTGAGACTTAGTCCTTCCGAGGCATTGCGAAAGTTTGACTTCCGCAACTGATAACTGGCAGACTAGCTGTCAAACCCTTTTAGCTGTGACTAGGTCTCAACTAGCCAGATACCAAGCCAAATCTAATGCACCTGCAGCTCCTGCATGAGGGCATTGTGGAGACTGATTGGCCAGATGTGTGTTTTGCAATGGATGGAAGTTCATTCTATGCAAATGGAGTTGGTATCGGTAGCAAATCTCGAATGAGGTTTTTGCTGTGATGAATCTCAAGGCTCAAGGTACACTTATTATCAAAGTATGTATGCAATATACAACTCTGAGATTCATCTTCTTCAGATAGCTACAAAACAAGAAAACCGTGCAAGATGTTCAAAGAAGAACATTAATACCCCCCATGTGCAAAAAAATTACGTAAAAAAAGAAAAAAATCGCGCAAACGGCAACAGGAACATCAACCCCACCCCTCCACACACACATAAAATGCAAATTGTGGAATCAGCAACAAGAACATCAATCATTCCCGTGTGCGCAAGAAGTAAACCACGCAAACGGCAACAGGAACATCAACTCTTCCCCCCACCACGCAAAAAATATCGTGCAAACAGCAACAAGACAGACTGGGAGAAAACACAGAACATAAAAACACAAAACTGAACTGGTCCAATTGAACTACAGTCCAATCCATAAATCGCAGACCCAAAGCTTTGATGCCATCCTCCACAGCATCGGGAGCAACCAGCAAGAGACTGTCACATGAAGTCACCTTTTTCTGTAGCAGCAAGCAAAAGGCTTGTAGACAGCACTGAACACGCAATTGCCTTCTGTACTCGTTGCGATGTTTCAATCATCCTTGATGCTATAATTGGCAAAAAACGGAGTCGATCATGGGCTTGCACCCGTCTCTAAGCTTCTAGGTCTTGAAGACATTCGCCCCCTGGAATCGTCTCTGAGACATCAAAGTGCCAGTTCACTCAATCGATCTTCAACCTGTAGATCACAGGCTCCAACAGTACCCCAGAAACACATTTAAAAGAAAAAGGAGACGTAGAAGAAATGAAAGAAACAGTTTTGTGGACTATCTGAAAGATGTCTTCCAAGGTATTGTTGTTTACTAGTGACATCCAGACTGGACTGCAGAAACAGCAGAAGGGTATGGAGTCTTTGCTGCTGTAGACTTTGACAATCAGTACTTGGATTACGTGAAAAGCATGTTGGCTGTGTGAGATGGTCAGCTTCTCCTTGTAGAGCTGGCGCACAATCTAAGTCAGTTGCTGTTTCGTACACCATTGCCTCTGCTGAGGCAGCCTCACTTTCACACTCCTGCTTGAGTGCACTCAGTGTAGGTTCTACACCAGCTTTCTCCATGTCTTTGTGAACATTCTCCATTTGCATCTCAACTTTGCATTTAGCATAAGCCACTCTCATTCTTACCGCTTCAGCTCTGGCGCAAGCTTTAGCTATCCTAATTGCAGATTCGTTCAAGCATCGCAATAACTCAGTCATTGCGCATGTTCTGAGCTGATTTCCAGGTGTTGGCAATCGCCATTGCTCGGCTCGGAAGCTAACATTGTTGTATACACCGTTCAGATACATCTCCAATCCACGGACGATGCCTTTGAAAATGAGTTACCTTTTGTATTGATATTCTCTTCTGTACATGGTGTGTGAAAAGACTATGGTGCTGTTGGACTGGACAGGCATTTAGTATGCCTACTTTATTACAGCACTGAAACATGTAGTCCACAGCAGGAGCTTAAAGATTCAATATTCGCTTCGATTCCATGTTCTGCTTTGCAAATATAAATTCCTCCTTCGATAGTGCAATATCATTACAATACTTAACAGAAACTGCTAGTTACTGAACAACAGGCAACAAATGCTCCTGAAGTAAATTAGACCCATAAAGCTTAAGTTTTCAAAAACTAATGAAAAGATATAAAAAGGGAGAGAAGGATGGATCTGAGGAAGACTTATATTTTTAAGAAGATAACATAAGTTTTCAAAGTCTTCACATACAATGAACTCATTTTAAGATGTTTTGACGATGTGAAGCATGCCAAAAAATTATTTTTTTAAATGCTCTAAGAAACTGTGAGTAACCAATGAGCCAAAATTCTAAAGAAAGAAATGTCATTAAATTGTTTACATCACACAGGGATTGTCTCCAAATTAAATATGATCTCTAAACCAAATCAGGAATACCTTGCGATGAAGACTTCATACAGTGCAAAGATTTTCACAATCTCCAAATGACTTTCTTTTATATTACTCCAGAATCACAATGAAACACACACAGCAAATTATATGTTGGGTTACTCACTGTGACAATTGAATAGTGGTTTGGAAAGGTTTTGGTTGGATATGCTGGTATCAGGTATGGAGTTCGCACACCACAAGTTCCTGCCAAGAACCACAATAGGTAGATTAAGCATATTTTTTATTGTCAGATTACTTCACTCTAATGCAAGTCAGTGAATTGGCAGCAATAACCTGGACTTAAGAAAGAGATTGGTATCTTTTCCAAGGACAATTTTCTATGCATCTGATCAGAGCAGCTAATGGAAAAGTGGAATCATGTTACGAGGCTTACACAGCAATGTGGTTAGAAGTGAGGTCAGTGGGAAACTGGCTCCAAGTGGTGGAATATACTGTTTGTGGTGGAGGTCTCAGCCTGAAATGTCTACTGTATCCTTTTCCATCGATGCTACCTGGCCTGTGTGTTGCTTGGATTTCCAGCATTGAGAGATTTTCTCTTGTTTGTGTTTGAAAGTTAAAGCCTAGATTTATCAATTCAAGTTACTCCAATGGGCTTTGATTCTTCACAGTCTTCTTCTCGGAGGGAAGGGAGGGGAGGTACTAACCTAGCCTTTACCAGTGGTGTGGAAAGAAACACATCATGCAGGTAAAATGCAAATGTCTGAGGCTCACGGCCACAGGAAGTCAAAGGGAATTCAATTCAGTGCAAAACATGAACCAGAAATGTTAAGTAAATTTTGAGAATATTTTACATCACGTACATCTGGAGAAAAGAGCTCATTTTATAAACCCACTACTATTCCCAAAGCTACTAATATCTCCTCATAAAACCAGAAAGTGCTGGAAACAGGAAACAGGCAGCAGACTAGACAACTTCTGTGGACAAGTGAATCAGAGTTAGCAATTCAGATCTTCTTCAGCCTGAAATCTGAAGTCCATTTCTCCTTCCATAGGTGCTGTCTAGCCTGCTGACTGTTTCCAGCACTTTTAAGGTTTTAGTTCAGATTTCTAGTTTTTGCAGCTTTTTGTTGATTTTCAGTATTATCTTCCATGTTGACTTTCCTCTATAAAATAAATACACATACTGGGGCTTGAAGATAACTTCATGCCTCAGCTGCCTATTTTCTTGGCCTGAAGAAAATCTGAGCCATTGCAATCAGTAACATGAATTTTGCAAAAAAAAACAAACTTTAATCCTTATTCTCAATGCTCCATCAAAAAGCAATATTGTAATCAACTTAAGTTGCAAAAGCTTGAGAGGAAAAGACTCACTCATGGTCAATGTGGATTATTTGTGAACTAATGAACAGAGTACTAATTAGATATCTTGCATGAGCCAAGAGATTTTCAGCAACAGTTTAAACTAAACCTGGTAGGGGAAAGGTGTGCATCACATCAAAAGACCTTTGAAATTTAAACTTAAAGACAGATGAGAATGGAATACACTTGTTTCCTTTCCCTTTTGGTGATACTCACGAAGTTTGTTCAAAACAGGCACATGACTCTTCCACTTCTGAAGATAGTCTGCTCGAAACCCATCCATTGAAAACAAGATGACAGGAGGCTGAGTAAACCTACAGTATATCAAAAAAAAATCAACAGGTAGGATGCACACCAAGATCGACAGTGTCGCAATCATTTTACAATGGACCACAAAATGAATTTTTATTACCAGTGGAGCTTTGTTCCCCAATAGTTTTATTTAGTTCAGTTCTGATGCTTGTAGCTAATGAGAATAACCTCTTCTCTCAGTTCTAGTCAAACTCAAACTTTAGAACTAAGTGGTCTATGGTGAACTCCCATGAACTGACCTACACTGAATGAATCAGGAAAGTCTTACCCTGCTGGACACTGGGGTGTGGCAACATCTTCACAATCTTCCTGAACCCATCTTTTCTCACCTGATGAAAAATAAGATTGTTACTAAAAGAAAAACACTTGTTGATATTTGATGGTTTCTGCTACAAATATTTTTAATAATTACTTTTAAATATAAATCTATTTTGCTTAATCAGGTTTGTTACATTACCAAAATAAAAACATTGAACTTTTACAATATTAAATCTTGCTCAATGCCACAGCAAAATATTTCCGATGCTGAAGTAAAAGATAGGAAATGCTGGAAATAGTCAGCAGGTGAGGCAGTGTCCATGGAGAAAGAAAATGTGTAAACATTTCAGGTTAATAGGCATCTGTTAGTCTTGTGAGACCATGGATTTGCGCCTTGGAAGGTTTCCAGGGTGCAGGCCTGGGCAAGGTTGTATGGAAGACCTCCCCTCTCCACGCCACCAACGTTGTCCAAGGGAAGGGCACTAGGGCCGATACAGCTTGGAACCAGTGTCATCACAGAGCAATGCATGGTTAAGTGTCTTGCTCAAGGACACAACACACTACCTCAGATGAGACTCGAACTAGCGACCTTCAGATCACTAGACTGATGCCTTAACCACTTGTCCACACGCCAACACTCAGAATAACCTTTCATCAAATCAGATGTAATAAAATAATTGATCAGAGTCACTAACTCCAGTGCTTCCAATGTTCCTGACAATGTTCATAGCCGCAAGAATCAGGAGATTAGATTTAGGACGGAAATGAGGAGTAACTGTTTTTCCTAGAGAATGGTGAATCTGTGGAATTCTCTGCCCAATGAAGCAGTGGAGGCTACCTCAGTAAATATATTTAAGACAAGGTTGGATGGAGTTTTGTATAGTAGTGGAAATAAGGGTTATGGGAAAAGGCAGGTGGGTGGAGATGAGTCCACGGCCAGATCAGCCACGATCTAATTGAATAGCCAGCAGGTTTGATGGGCCAGATGGCCTACTCCTGCTCCTATTTCTTATGTTCCTGCTGGCCTCCAAGCTAAGCATTTCAACCATTGTTTCCAATCAATCAAACAAGACACAAGTAACTTTAGTTTCAGATTAGCAGGAACATTCTTTTTATTTAGGGTGATTCAATGCAAACACTATTCATCTTTGTTCCAATTACACCAACAGACATCCCTCTTACAGATTCGTGACTCCATTTTCAAATCCTAATGCAGGATCACGACCCAAAACGTCAACCATCTTCTCCTGCCTCAGCAGATCCTGCCTGACCTCAAGAATTCCTCCAGCAGTCTATTACTTCAGATTAGTCTCATTTCTCCACTGATTCCAGAATCAGAATCAGGTTTAATCTCATCAGTTTATGCTGTGAATTTTGTTGTTCTGCAGCAATAAATGGCTAATTTACAAACCATGAATCACAAAAAAAAAAGTAATGCAAAAACAGAGCTTAAAAAAAAGTGAGGTAGTGTTCATGGGTACATTGTCCATTCAGAAATCTGATGGTAGAGGGGAAGAAGCTGTTCCTGAATTGTTGAGTGTCTTCAGCCTCCTGTACCTTGTCCTTGATAGTAGCAAGGAGAAAAGGGCATGCCCTGTGTGATGGGGGTCCTTAATAATGAATGCTGCCTACTTGAATCATCCCTTTTGAAGGCGTCCTCGATGCTAGGACGCACCAATATTTCACAATAAGGTGAGGATTGTCTTTCGACTCTTTTTCCAGTCATGAACATTACCTTTACAAACACTATGGTAGTCAGTGCAACAATCCTTTTTCTGGATGCAGTCATCAGAGCACGAACAGTAACTGTCCCTTAAGCGCTTCTCTCCACATCGAGTCTGATGACACGTCCAGGACTTAGCTGAAACAAAAAGTCATTAAATTTAGAACATAGTTTAACATAAATTTACCTCACAACCCTATAGACAGATAGATACTTGATTGATCCCAAAGGAAATTACATTGTCACATTGCACTGATATAAGATAAGTTACCTTAAAAATAAGATGTGCAAGATTTACAAGTGATAAGTTACAAGATTTAGAAGATTTCCAAGTTCACACTGGTAAATGGTAGTGCAAGAATTACTGTAAGATTATACAGTAATGGGTGCACATTCACACCATCCACATAAGAAGTGATGGTAGTATGCCACTGGGCGTCCTTGATGGCAGGGTGCAGTTAATAGAGGTTAACAACAGTCTAACAGGAGAGGGACATCATTTCCTCGGCTATAGCTTGTCTCATTATACAGCTTAATGGCCGAGGGTAAGAACGACCTCACAGAGCGCTCTTTGGAACAGTGCAGATGTCTTAGTCTATTACTCACAGTGCTCCGCTGTTCAACCAAGCTGGCATGCAGAGGATGAGAAACGTTGTGCATAACTGCCGGGATTTTCCAGAGGATCTTTTGTTTTAACACAATCTCCAGTATCTATATCTGTTTTGCTCAGTACAATTCATAGAACAGTATTACCTGGTGAAACAGTGAATTGGGCCAGTATTATCTTAATCTAAATCCACACAGGATAAGGAATTCTCCTGTATTTGCTTAATAGGTGGAAGTGCATGCCTCTGTAATTTATCTACTCCCAAGATAGTGGTGATCTTCAGACAGCTGTGGAATGAGAACGTTGAAAGAAAACTTTGATTCCTTAATATTCAAAAATGAATTAAAGTATAAGCGCGTAGAGTAGGAATGAAGCAGATAAAATTTTCAAAAAACAGCTGGCAGAAACAGCCCCATACCAAAGATCCCATATGTTTAAAGAACCTAAAATTGGTCTTAGACACTGATCTTTGACACATCAGTACAGGCAAAGAATTGACATAGAGAATGGAAAAAAAACAAATAGGAACATCAGTACCGATCCAGAAGAACACCACAGTGTTGAAAAAAGAGGCGGTTCTGAAATGAGTAAGGATAGAATCTTAACAGTTGACAGTCAAGAAACCTGGAGGATGCATTTACACTACTTGGGCCTAGGCCACAGGCCACAACTCGCAGGAAATATATTGAGGAGCAGGTATGCAGCAAAGAACAGAAAAGGGCAAAAGCCAGGAATAATCAGCATTCACAAAACGCTGGAGAAACTCAGCAGGTCGGGCAGCATCCATGGAAACGATGAGTTGACGTTTCGGGCCGGAACCCTTCGTCAGGACTGTAGAGGAAAGGGGCAGAGGCCCTATGAAGAAGGTGGGGGGAGGGTGGGAAGGAAAAGGCTGGTAGGTTCCAGGTGAAAAACCAGTAAGGGGAATGATAAAGGGGTGGGGGAGGGGAAGCAGGGAGGTGATAGACAGGAAAGGTGAAGAAGGAATAGGGGAAAACACAATGGGTAGTAGAAGGAAACAACAGGACTTCTGCAGATGCTGGAAATTCAAGCAACACACATCAAAGTTGCTGGTGAACGCAGCAGGCCAAGCAACATCTCTAGGAAGAGGTGCAGTCGACGTTTCAGGCTGAGACCCTTCGTCAGGACAAGGAAGAGTTAGTAAGAGATTTGAAAGTGGGAGGGGGAGGGGGAGATCCAAAATGATAGGAGAAGACAGGAGGGGGAGGGATGGAGCCAAGAGCTGGACAGGTGATTGGCAAAGGGGATAGGAGGTCCGGGGAGAAAGACAAGGTGGGGGGGAACCAGAGGATGGGCAAGGGGTATAGTCAGAGGGACAGAGGGAGAAAAAGGAGAGAAGGAATGTGTGTATTAAAATAAATAACGGATGGGGTACGAGGGGGAGGTGGGGCATTAGCGGAAGTTAGAGAAGTCAATGTTCATGCCATCAGGTTGGAGGCTACCCAGACGGAATATAAGGTGTTGTTCCTCCAATCTGAGTGTGGCTTCATCTTTACAGTAGAGGAGGCCATGGATAGACATGTCACAATGGGAATGGGATGTGGAATTAAAATGTGTGGCCACTGGGAGATCCTGCTTTCTCTAGTAGTAGAAGGAGGCGGAACCATGAACCAGAACAGTTGGTGCAGGAAGCAGGGTTTTAGATTTTTGGATCATTGGGATCTCTTCTGGGGAAGGGGAGACCTGAACCGATTGGATGGGTTGCACCTGACCTCAAGGGGGAGCAATATCCTTGCAGGTAGGTTTGCTAGCATGGTTCGGGAGGGTTTAAACTAATTTGCAAGGGGGATGGGATCTGAAGCAATAGAGCAGTGAAAGAAGTGCATGGAGTAAAGCCAGATCTAACATACAGAGAGGCTTTGAGGAAAGAGAAGCAGAATAAAGGGTGTAGAGGTAGAAAGGCAGAAGGGCTAAAGTGCATGTACTTCAATGCAAGAAGCATCAGGAACTGACAGCTTGGATACATACATGGAATTATGATGTAGTGGCCATTACAGAGACTTGGCTGGCTCCTGGATTTCAGTGCTTTAAAAGGGATAGAGAGGGGGAAAAAGGGGGAGGAGGGGTGGCATGAATGGTCAGGGATATTATTACAGCTACAGAAAGGGTGGGTAATGTAGCAGGATCCTCTTTTGAGTCAGTATGGGTGGAAGTCAGGAACAGGAAGGGAGCAGTTACTCTATTGGGAGTATTCTATAGGCCACCTGGTAGCAGCAGAGATACCGAGGAGCAGATTGGAAGGCAAATTTTGGAAAGGTGCAAAAATAACAGGGTTGTTATCATGGGTGACTTTAACTTCCCTAATATTGATTGGCACCTGATTAGTTCCAAGGGTTTAGATGGGGCAGTGTTTGTTAAGTGTGTCCAGGACGGATTCCTGTCACAGTATGTGGACAGGCCGACTAGGGGGAATGCCATACTAGATCTAGTACTAGGTAATGAACCGGGTCAGGCCACAGATCTCTCAGTGGGTGAGCATCTGGGGGACAGTGACCACCACTCCCTGGCCTTCAGCATTATCATGGAAAAGGATAGAATCAGAGAGAACAGGAAAATTTTTAATTGGGGAAGGGCAAATTATGAGGCTATAAGGCTAGAACTTGCGGGTGTGAATTGGGATGATGTTTTTGTAGGGAAATGTACTATGGACATGTGGTCGATGTTTAGAGATCGCTTGCAGGATGTTAGGGATAAATTTGTCCTGGTGAGGAAGATAAAGAATAGTAGGGTGAAGGAACCATGGGTGACAAGTGAGGTGGAAAATCTAGTCAGGTGGAAGAAGGCAACATACATGAGGTTCAGAAAGCAAGGATCAGATGGGTTTATTGAGGAATATAGGGTAGCAAGAAAGGAGCTTAAAAAGGGGCTGAGAAGAGCAAGAAGGGGCCATGCGAATAAGGTAAAGGAAAACCCCAAGGCATTCTTCAATTATGTGAAGAACAAAAGGACGACAGGAGTGAAGGTAGGACTGATTAGAGATAAAGGTGGGAAAATGTGCCTGGAGGTTGTGGAAGTGAGCGAGGTCCTCAATGAATACTTCTCTTCGGTATTCACTAATGAGAGGGAACTTGATGACGGTGAGGACATTATGAGTGAGGCTGATGTTCTGGAGCATGTTGATATTAAGGCAGAGGAGGTGTTGGAGTTATTAAAACACATTAGGACAGATAAGTCTCTGGGGCCTGACGGAATATTCCCCAGGCTGCTCCACGAGGCGAGGGAAGAGATTGCTGAGCCTCTGGATAGGATCTTTATGTCCTCGTTGTCTACAGGAATGGTACTGGAGGATTGGAGGGAGGCGAATGTTGTTCCCTTGTTCTAGATGGAATAGATAGAGTGGATAGCCAGCGCCTCTTCCCTAGGGTACCACCGCTCAATACAAGGGTACATGGCTTTAAGGTAGGGGGTGGGAAGTTCAAGGGGGATATTAGAGGAAGGTTTTTTACTCAGAGAGTGGTTGGTGCGTGGAATACACTGCCTGAGTCAGTGGTGGAGGCAGATACACTAGTGAAGTTTAAGAGACTACTAGACAGGTATATGGAGGACTTTAAGGTGGGGGCTTATATGGGAGGCAGGGTTTGAGGGTCGGCACAACCGAAGGGCCTGTACTGTGCTGTACTATTCTATGTTCTATGTTAAAATGTAGATGGGTAGGTTAGTAAATTTGTGGATGATACTAGGATTGGTGGAGTTGTGGATAGTGTAGAAGACTGGCAAAAAACACAACATGATATAGACAAGTAGCAGATATGGGCTGAGGAATGGCAGATGGGGTTTAACTCAGATAAATGTGAGATGTTGCACATTGGTAGGGCAAATGCAGGGAGACAGTACACTGTAAAGGGCAAGATCCTTAACAGTATTGCTGAACAGAGAGATCTTGGGATCTAAGTTCGTAGCTTCCTGGAAGTGCCTACACAGATGGATAAGGTGGTTACGAAGGCTTATAGAATGCATGTGTTTATTAGTCAAGGCATTGAGTTCAAGTCAGGAGGTTATGTTGCAAATTTATAAAACTCTGGTTAGGCCACATCTGGAGTATTGCAAACAGTTATGATCGTCCCACTATAGAAGGATGTTGAGGCTTTGGAGAGGGTGCAGAAGAGTTTTACCAGGATGCTGCCTGGTTTAGAGGGCATGAGCTATCATGGGCTGTTTTCTTTGGAGTACTGAAGGAAGATTGGATTGAGGTTTACAAGATTATGATAGGCATAGATAGAGTGGACAGAGTATCTGCTTCCCAGGGTCATGTATAAGATGATGAGAGGCATTGATCATGTGGATAGCCAGAGGTTTTTTCCTAGGGCTGAAATGGCTAACACAAGGGGGCATAGTTTTAAGGTGCTTGGAAGCAGGTACAGACGGGATGTCAGGGGTAAGTTTTTCCAGAAGAAGTGGTGGGTGCATGGAATGCACTGCCGGCGATGGTGTTGGAGACAGGCACTATAGGTTCTTTTAAGAGACTCTTAGATAGGTACATGGAGCTTAGAAAAATAGAGGGCTATGCGGTAAGGTACAAACTGTAATTCTAGGCAATTTCCAGAGTAGATTACATACATGGTCGGCACAACATTGTGGGCTGAAGGGCTTGTAATGTGCTGTAGATTTCTATGTTCTGTGAAATGTCTACAACCAGAGGGCATCCATTGAAGATCAGAGGGGGTTGGTTTAAGGGGGATGTGAGGGGCAAGTTTTTTTTTTACTCCGAGTCATGGATGCCTGGAATGTAATGCCCAGTATATGATAGAGTCAAATACATTGGAGGCTTTTAAGAGACATTTGGATAGACACATGGATATAAGGAAGATAGAGGGATATGGACACGGTGTAGGTAGGAGGGATTAGTGTTATGTGTTTTTGATTTGCTTTTTAGCTGGTTCAGCACAACATTGTGGGCTGAATGGCCTGTTCCTGTGCTGTATCTTGTCATCTTCAGAAGTGTTCTGATGACTCTGCTATAGTTGGATGCATCAACAAGGGAGATGAGACTGAGTACAGGGCTACGGTAGGAAACTTTGTCACATGGTGTGAGCAGAATTATCTGCAGCTTAATATGAAAAAGACTAAGGAGCTGGTGGTAGATCTGAGGATAGCTAAGGTACCGGTGACCCCTGTTTCCATCTAGGGGGTCAATGTGGACATGATGGAGGATTACAAATACCTGGGGATACGAATTGACAATAAACTGGATTGGTCAAAGAACACTGAGGCTGTCTACAAGAAGGGTCAGAGCCGTCTCTATTTCCTGAGGAGACTGAGGTCCTTACATCTGCCGGACGATGCTGAGGATGTTCTACAAGTCTGTGGTGGCCGGTGCGATCATGTTTGCTGTTGTGTGCTGGGGCAGCAGGCTGAAGGTAGCAGACACCAACAGAATCAACAAACTCATTCGTAAGGCCAGTGATATGGTGGGGATGGAACTGGACTCTCTGACAGTGGTGTCTGAAAAGAGGATGCTGTCCAAGTTGCATGCCATCTTGGACAATGTCTCCCATCCACTACATAATGTACTGGTTGGGCACAGGAGTACATTCAGCCAGAGACTCATTCCACCGAGATGCAACACAGAGCGTCATAGGAAGTCATTCCTGTCTGTGGCCATCAAACTTTACAACTCCTCCCTTGGAGGCTCAGACACCTTGACCCAATAGGCTGGTCCTGGACTTATTTCCTGGCATAATTTACATATTACTATTTAACTGTTTATGGTTTTATTATTATTTAATTATTTATGGTGCCACTGTAACGAAAACCAATTTCCCCCAGGATCAATAAAGTATGACTATGACTATGTTTAATGTTTCTTGATCAGTAGAGTTTTGGCCCAACAAAGAATTCAGCCTCATTGACCTGATTAAAGGGAAACAGCCAGTTCAAATGGAACAGGGGAACACCTAGAAAACAGTGATCATAAGATTCAGAATAGCTCTGTAAAAGGATTTAGACCACTCCAAGATAGACAATTAGAGATGGGCAAATTTCAGAGGGATGAACACAACTTGCCCAGTTAAACTGGGATCAAACTTTAGCAGGCAAAACTGTGATTAAACCACAGGAGACCTTTAAGATGGATATGCTTCTGCTGGCATCCAAACACACTGTAGAGAAGAAGTGCAATGGGACATTTAATCCAGTGCTCTCCGGATGATCAAAAAGCATTGAATGGAAAAGGGCATATAGCAGATGGCAAGTTGTTTATGTAAAGGAGAATCTAGCTGATCACAGAAAGTTCAGATGGAAAATACGGATAATAAAAAATATGATAGAAGATTGACAGTCAACATAAAATGGAATTCAGAAATGTCTTGAGGGCATCCAAAGGTTGTAAAAGGAAAGGCCAAAAATGAAACCCATTCAAGGAGTCAGAGTACTTAACTTTAGTCTTCATCAAAGATGCTGTGAGGAAAGATGTGTCTAAGATTCCGGATGGACTGAGAATTAAAGACCCCAAGATCACCTGATCTAGAAGAGATGCTGCATCGGTTGTTCCAGGAAGGGAGACAACCTACAGAGGTCATAGGTCATTTGTCACAGATTTAATAGTGATGCCAGAGGATGGGAAAACTGCAAATGCTGCTGCCTCCTTCAAAAGTGTGTGTCAGGAATAAACACAGTAGTTACAAACCAGTCATTTAACCTCAGTGGGAAAGTTCAAGAAACAATTATCAGCAATTTGAACACGTTGTTTGATTAGAGAAAGCCAGTACGGATTGCTAAAAGCAATTTTTGTGCAACTAAACGGAATTATTGAATAACAGGAAGCAATAATGTAAGGCCGGAGCAGCTTCGCTAAATTAGGATATGTAACAGGGAACAAACAGAAAAGTGAGTGGACTGAGGTGAAATGTACACTGAAGTCTCCCATCAGGCACTATTAGGACCCCATTCTTAATATACATATGCTCAATGGCTTCTTGATTAGGTTAACTTGTACACCTGCTTGCTCAAGTTCAAGATTAATCATCATTCAACCATACATGAATACACATGAATACAGCCAAACAAAACAGCATTACTCTGTGGCCAAGGTGCAAAACACAGTACCAATGGTCATACTCAGCACAAGGTACACATAATGCATATAAGACAGTAAAATACAGTTATAGTCCAGCTCCCTGAGTTCATGACTGCTACAGCAGTCTGCAGTTGACCACAGTACACCTTGTCGTCTGCAAGTGAAAACTCGAGGACAGCACCGACCCCAGAATGTACACCACGTCACACTACTTCCAGCGCTCTGGTGGAGCGCACTAACTCCACGCTGCTGTCCTGGCAGCTGCAAGTAGGCAACACCTCGGCCTAAGACTAGTCCTCGCTACGACCAAGGCCATGTAACTCCTCCACCACCCAGCAATAAACCAATGAATCAGGCTTGCAGCATTCTACTTTAACAATGTCCAACAAGGTCTTGCGATCAAATGAAGAGCGACTAAGATGATCACTCGCAAATATCTAATCTGCCAATCATGTGACAGCAACTCATTGCATAAAAGCATGCAGGCATGGTCAAGAGGTTCAGTTTATCTACAAAGATGATTCAAAAGATCCAGTAACTAGTGTTTTCTGTTCTAAATTTTCAGCTGTTAATTAAGAAAAGATTATCAAACAAATTATCAGAATTCACATCGGAGATAGTTTCTATCATTTTAGCCTTTGAATGGGTTGAAGTACACCCTGGTTATGTACTTCTGTGTTCTGTTCCGTTTCATAGTGGAGGCACTCTGGAGATGTCCAACATCATTGGAACCCGCAACAATGACAGTGAACCCTGGGTTTTGAATCTGCTCTGAAGAATGGGTCTCCTTCACCATTCCCCATCCTCTTTTCCCTCTCACACCTCATCTCCTCGCCTACCCATAGCTTCCTTTTGGTGCTCTTGCCCCCCGTTCTTCCACGGCCTTCTGTTCTCTCCTCACGGACTCCCCCTTCTTCAGCCCTGTACCCCTTTCACCAAGCAACTTCCCAGCTCTTTATTTCATCCCTCCTCCTTCTGGTTTCACTTATCCCCTTGCGATTCTCTCTCCCCTCCCCCACCTTTTCAATCTTTTTTTCTCCAGTCCTGCCGAGGGGTCTCAGCCCAAACATCAACTGTATTTTTTTCCCCATAGATGCTGCCTGGCCTGCTGAGTTCCTCCAGCATATTTTGCGTGTGCTGCTTGGATTTCCAGCATCAGCAGATGCTCTCTTGTTTGTGAAAGCCAACACCAGTGTGTTTTACAAAGTTTCCTAAAAGGCAATTAAATCCTCAAAACAGGAAGCTCCTTTTCCACCGAATCTGGTTTTAAACAGTGTTTATGCTCAATACGAGAAGGCACGTTACAGTTACTATTCATCATTGAACCACAGATGTATTTTTATACACAAGCTGAAACCCAGGAGTTTACTGAAGATTTTTTGTGGCGTTCTTCAAGGATGTATTTAAAGACTTCAGAATATTTTCCTCTTTTAAAGACAATGTTCCTAATTTTAGTTTAGATCTTAATTTTTAATGTCATATTCAGAACTCTGTAATACAATCCAATTTGGTCTTTAACAATATCCAGTCAAGATCGCTCAAGCTGCGATGAATGTTGATGTAATGGCTCGCACTTGTTAGTTTTGTGGAGATGGTTTTGGGGACAGCGCAGGAACAATGTTAAACCTACAAAGAATAAAAGATCAACCCAGATGCATTACAATGGCCAAATTTAAAGACCCCTAAAGTTGATGTGAAAGCTTTATGGGCGTACACCTGATGTTGACTGGGTGCTTACATAACTGATGGAATCACAGTTAAAATTCAAAGTACATTTATATTCAAGGTATGTATGCAGTATACAACTCTGAGATTTGACTTCTCCAGACAGCCACAAAACAAAGATCCTGTTCAAAGAAAAACAAGAACCCCCTCACCACCGCAAAAAAGAAACAAATCACGAGATTGCGGGTATATTTTCAGCAGAAAATGCTAAGCAGTAGATTTATTGAATCATAAACAATTGATATCCAAGACCACTGGCTTAAGGAGATTGGTGGAAGCATTAATGGTGAGATGAGGTAGATCTCTCCCACCCAAAAAAAAATCTAAAGTAATGATTTTAAATCCACTGTCTGATTATACTGGTAGAAACGGTCTAAAATGGCCTGGAAGGAAATTAGACAAGTACTAGAAAGAGAGTCTCTGCACATACCTGGGAGATAAAGTGTGGGGATGGACTAACTGAATCGTTCTTTGATATTCAGTCCAGACTAGCACCAAGTCATATTCCATGGGAGCAATTCAACTGTCCAGCCACTGTTCAGTATTAATTAATAAAATAAGATCACCTCGTAATTCTTTTCAGCACTTTACAAGAGTCACTGCCTCCATAGCACCTACTCTTGTTGACATATTACTGTTTATGTGAATGACATTTGAACATTAGCCAATTGTAATGAGATGCACAGTTAAAGCAAGCACCTCGTTTACACTCTTAACTACGCACAGTCTCTATGGTTTTTGTGTTCCTGTTCCAGAATCAAATGCTGACCACACAACCCCTGTAACCTTCAGCGAGCACAATATTTTCCATAAGCAGCGACAGGGGGGAAAAAAATCTCCAAAATACTTTTCATGATTTTGCAGATTTGCTGGGGAAACCAGGAGATCTCTCGTACTTCCCCACTCCTACTCTGATTTATCAATCTGTGACTTCTAGAAATGAGGCCCAACACAAGCATCTCATCCTCCATCAGCAAACATTGTAATCTTCTGGATTAATCCCAAATTCCACAATTTCATGGAACTTGATGTTGTGTTTCCTTCAATCACCAATCTGGAATATTATCTCAGTTTATTTGCATTTTTATCCACCTTTTACTGCTAGCTCCCCTCAAACGTTGGAGGATGTGCCCACCCGACCTACTGGGCATGCATTCCTGTACTGCATTTTACAAATCCTACATTCTTTTGGCTATGGAGTCATAGAATATAGGACAGTAGAGGCTCTTCAGCCCATGCTGTTGAGTCTAACATTTAACCTACTCTAAGATCAATTTAACCCTTCCCTCCTATAAAACCTCTATTTTCCTATGGTCCACATGCATATCTAAGAGTTTCTTAAATGCCCCTAACATATCTACTTGTACCTCCACTCCTGGCAGGGCACTCCACAAAGCATCATTCTTTATGTAAACAACTTAGCGGTGATATCTTCTCTATACTTCCCTCCAATTACCTTGGAATTATGCCCCCTCATATTAGCCATTTCTACCCTGGAAAAAGTCTCATACTATCAAACTCTGTCTAAGCTTCTTATCATTGTTACACCTTTATCAAGTCAATTCTCATCCTCTAGAACACTACAGCTCAGAAACAAGCCCTTCAGCCCATCTAGTCCATACTACTTATCCAACTTCCTCTTAAATGTTGAAATCAAACCCACATCTACCTCTTCCGTGAGCAGCTCGTTCCACTCTCTCACCATCCTGAGTGAGGAAGTTCCCTGTTTTGCTCCCCTTTAACATTTCACCTTTCACACTCAACCCATGACCTCTAGTTCTAGTCTCACCCAACCTCAGTGGAAAAAGCCTGCCTGGGTTTACCCTACCAATACCGTTCATAATCTTGTCTACTTCTACAAATCCCATGCTCCAGGTAATAAAGTCTTAACCTATTTAACCTTTCCCTATAACTCAGGTGCTCAAGGCTTGGCAGCATCCTTGTAAATTTTCTCTGCGCTTTCAATTTTATTGATATCTTGCCTGTAGATAGGATTGCACGCAATAGACTTCACTAACCTGTTATACAACTTCAACATAATATTCCACAGTAACAGGCCCTCTCACTCAACTGGTTAATGCCGACCAAAGCGTCCTACCTGCTAGTCCCAGTTGCCCGCAATCCGCCCATAGCTCTTCAAACACTTCCTTTCCTTGTTCCTACCCAAATGTTGCACTTAGTACAGTGGCAGCAACAACGATTGGGGTTCAATTCCTGCTGCTACCTGTCAAGAATGCCCACGCAAGGTTCCCCTGGGTGCTCTGGTTTTGCCCATCATCCAAAGGTGTACAGGTTAGGGATAGTAAGCTGTGGGCATGCTATGTTGGTGCCAGACGCACGGTGACACCTTCGAACTGTGTCGGTCATTGACGCATACGACATATTTCACTGTTTGTTTCGGTGTAACGTGACAAATACAGCTAATCCTTATCTTTATCTTTTGATCTTTATCTTTACCATTTTCTCTGGAAGCTATTCACTACGCTCTTCTTTTTGTTCTGTCTTTTCACAATTTAAATGCTCCCATTCACTTATTGGCCAAGCAGCCACATTGGGTGGCAGGGTGGAGATGTGTACCAAAGCAGGTGTAAGGTGCCCTGCCCTCCGCTAGCCTGCAGGTCACCCTTAGGCGAGGCGCAGTACCTACTTAGCCCCTCCGATCAGGGTCACGTGAAGGCACGGGAGCAAGTGGTAGATGGTCGCATGAACAGCTGGTGCATATCACAAGTCCTTGCTATGTGACCACTTACAGACATTTGCACCACACGCTGCATCCGCAAAGCTAACAGCATTGTGAAGGACCCCACGCACCCCTCATACAAACTCTGCTCCCTCCTGCCATCTGGCAAAAGGTACTGAAGCATTCGGGCTCAAAGAAGTAGCATACAAATTAGCCAGAGAAAGTGGCTCACCTGAGGACTGGGAGAAATTCAGAGTTCAGCAGAGGAGGACAAAGGGCTTAATTAGGAAGGGGAAAAAAGATTATGAGAGAAAACTGGCAGAGAACATAAAAACGGACTGTAAAAGCTTTTATAGATATGTAAAAAGGAAAAGACTGATAAAGACAAATGTAGGTCCCCTGCAAACAGAAACAGGTGAATTGATTATGGGGAGCAAGGACATGGCAGACCAATTGAATAATTACTTTGGTTCTGTCTTCACTAAGGAGGACATAAATAATCTTCCAGAAATAGTAAGGGACAGAGGGTCCAGTGAGATGGAGGAACTGAGCGAAATACATGTTAGTAGGGAAGTGGTGTTAGGTAAATTGAAGGGATTGAAGGCAGATAAATCCCCAGGGCCAGATGGTCTGCATCCCAGAGTGCTTAAGGAAGTGGCCCAAGAAATAGTGGATGCATTAGTGATAATTTTTCAAAACTCGTTAGATTCTGGACTAGTTCCTGAGGATTGGAGGGTGGCTAATGTAACCCCACTTTTTAAAAAAGGAGGGAGAGAGAAACCGGGGAATTATAGGCCGGTTAGCCTAACGTCGGTGGTGGGGAAACTGCTGGAGTCAGTTATCAAGGATGTGATAACAGCACATTTGGAAAGCGGTGAAATGATCGGACAAAGTCAGCATGGATTTGTGAAAGGAAAATCATGTCTGACGAATCTCATAGAATTTTTTGAGGATGTAACTAGTAGAGTGGATAGGGGAGAACCAGTGGATGTGGTATATTTGGATTTTCAAAAGGCTTTTGACAAGGTCCCACATAGGAGATTAGTGTGCAAACTTAAAGCACACGGTATTGGGGGTAAGGTATTGGTGTGGGTGGAGAATTGGTTAGCAGACAGGAAGCAAAGAGTGGGAATAAACGGGACCTTTTCAGAATGGCAGGCGGTGACTAGTGGGGTACCGCAAGGCTCAGTGCTGGGACCCCAGTTGTTTACAATATATATTAATGACTTGGATGAGGGAATTAAATGCAGCATCTCCAAGTTTGCGGATGACACGAAGCTGGGTGGCAGTGTTAGCAGTGAGGAGGATGCTAAGAGGATGCAGGGTGACTTGGATAGGTTGGGTGAGTGGGCAAACTCATGGCAGATGCAATTTAATGTGGATAAATGTGAAGTTATCCACTTTGGTGGCAAAAATAGGAAAACAGATTATTATCTGAATGGTGGCCGATTAGGAAAAGGGGAGGTGCAACGAGACCTGGGTGTCATTATACACCAGTCATTGAAAGTGGGCATGCAGGTACAGCAGGCGGTGAAAAAGGCGAACGGTATGCTGGCATTTATAGCGAGAGGATTCGAGTACAGGAGCAGGGAGGTACTACTGCAGTTGTACAAGGCCTTGGTGAGACCACACCTGGAGTATTGTGTGCAGTTTTGGTCCCCTAATCTGAGGAAAGACATCTTTGCCATAGAGGGAGTACAAAGAAGGTTCACCAGATTGATTCCTGGGATGGCAGGTCTTTCATATGAAGAAAGACTGGATGAACTGGGCTTGTACTCGTTGGAATTTAGAAGATTGAGGGGGGATCTGATTGAAACGTATAAGATCCTAAAGGGATTGGACAGGCTAGATGCAGGAAGATTGTTCCCGATGTTGGGGAGGTCTAGAACGAGGGGTCACAGTTTGAGGATAGAGGGGAAGCCTTTTAGGACCGAGGTTAGGAAAAACTTCTTCACACAGAGAGTGGTGAATCTGTGGAATTCTCTGCCACAGCAAACTGTTGAGGCCAGTTCATTAGCTATGTTTAAAAGGAAGTTAGATATGGCCCTTGTGGCTTCAGGGGTCAGGGGGTATGGAGGGAAGGCTGGGTTCTGAGTTGGATGATCAGCCATGATCATAATAAATGGCGGTGCAGGCTCGAAGGGCCGAATGGCCTACTCCTGCACCTATTTTCTATGTTTCTATAACCAGACTGTGTAACAGTTTCTTCCCCCAAGCCATCAGACTCCTCAATTCCCAGCAACTAGATTGACACTAACACACACACTCATCTGAACACAACTCCACTCTCTTTGCAATTTTTGCTCATTTCTTTTTCAATTCCTGCTAAAACATTGTTTACATTTACATTTATATCATTTATTATATTGTAATTTGTCCTTTACTGTGCCAATGGTCTTGTTTCTTAATTATTGCACTGTCTTGCACTGTTTTGTGCACTTATGTAGCCCCGTGTAGGCCTGAAGTCTAATGTAGCTTTGTGTTGTTTCACGTAGTCTAGTGTAGTTTTGTATTGTTTCAGATAGTCCAGTGTAATTTTGTGTTGTTTCAGGTAGCACCATGGTCCTGGAGGAACGTTGTTTCGTTTTTACTGTGTACTGTACCAGCAGTTATGGTTGAAATGACAATAAAAGCGACTTGACTACATTGATGCCAGGCAGCCAATCTCTGAAGAGTATCTTGTAAAGTCACTGCCCAGACAAAGGCAACAGTAAACCACTTCTTTAGAAAAATTTGCCAAGAACAATTGGCCATGGAAAGACCATGATCGGCCAAGTCATACGACAGAGCACATAACTAATGAACAAACCATGTTTACGGCTTACCCCCATTGTCACCCAGCTGTTACCCTATCAGAGACATCCCTTCAATGTGGCTCAGAGAGCTTTTGTCTCCTTCCCAGGTGCTAATGAAGGGTCTTCAATCTGAAAGGTTAACTGTTTCTTTACCCACTGACCTGCTGAGTATTTTAGGCAATTTCTATGTTTATCATGGACCTCCTACACTTTCCATTGAATCTTCCACATCAGCTTGAAAGAACATGCCATCTCATCTTAGTATCTCTTCTGAACATTGACACCCTGGCACTGCAAAATACTCTACAAACCATCAACCAAGAACAGATGATCAAATATATGGAACTGATATAAAATACAGAGCTGTGTAGTTCATGAAATAGACCAGAGAGCCAAGACTGACTCATACATGCAAGGATAAACATTTGTTTTGTAATAGTTCCAAACTGTCTCAGAAAGTATTCTTTTCAGCATTCCAACTGTTTAAAAAATTGGCGCTTTTTATGTGGCTTTTCAAAACCTCAGGAAGTCTTGTTGAATGCGACTGCCTTTAAAGCATTAGAAAGATCAAACTGGAAACATTCTCCCAGGAACAGCAATATGACAAAAAATAATTAGCAATGCTGATGACGATCACAGAGGGCATCAAGAATAAAGGCCGTAAGAAAGAGGAGCAGAATGAGAACATTTGGCCCATCGAGTCTGCTCTGTCATTTCATCATGGCTAATCTTTTTCCTCTCAAACCCAATCTCCTGCCTTCTCCCCTTCACCTCACTATAGGAAGGATGTGGAAGCATTGGAAAGGGTACAGAGGAGATTTACCAGGATGTTGCCTGGTTTAGAGAGTATGCATTATGATCAGAGATTAAGGGAGCTAGGGCTTTACTCTTTGGAGTGAAGAAGGTTGAGAGGAGACATGATAGAGGTGTACAAGATAATAAGAGGAATAGATAGAGTGGATAGCCAGCGCCTCTTCCCCAGTGCACCACTGCTCAATACAAGAGGACATGGCTTGAAGGTAAGGGGTGGGAAGTTCAAGGGGGATATTAGAGGAAGGTTTTTTTACTCAGAGAGTGGTTGGTGCGTGGAATGCACTGCCTGAGTCAGTGGTGGAGGCAGATACACTAGTGAAGTTTAAGAGACTACTAGACAGGTATATGGAGGAATTTAAGGTGGGGGCTTACATGGGAGGCAGGGTTTGAGGATCAGCACAACATTGTGGGCCGAAGGGCCTGTACTGTGCTGTACTATTCTATGTTCTATGTTCATATCCCTTCATGCCCTGACCAATCAAGAATCTGAAGCATTCAAATGGTGTCTTATATGACCAGCTGAGAAGGTAATCAGGGCTTGGGTTTAACCTTTCATCCCAAAGATAGCATCTCTTACTTCCTCAATATCACCAGACTGTTTAAGTTATGTGCACAAGTCTCTAGACAATGAACTCCCAATATTCTGACTGGAATACAAGAGTGCATGGCTGAATCCCTTGTGCAGTTGAAGTACAATGTTGATTTTGCTATGCATCAGACATAAGAGGACAAGAGTAATCTTTATCTTACACAGATAGGGTGGCACATTACATCGTGGTTAGAGTAACATCATTACAGCATCAGTGATCCAGGTTCAATCGCGCCACTGACTGTAAGGAGTTTCTAGGTTTTCCCCATGACCACATGGGTTTCCTCCTGGTCCTCCCACAGTCCAAAGACATGCAGCTTGGTAGGTTAATGGTGACATGGGTATAACTGGGCAGCATGAGCTTGATGGGCCAGAAGGGCCTGTTACCATGCTGTATCTCTAAATGAATCAATGAACAAATAAATGAATAAACAAATTAAATAGATGGATAATAGAGCTGTCATATGAAAGGTCTAAATGAAGTTGTGCAGCATCTCCATAACTTCAACAGAACACATCTCATTCTCAATCTTTACCACCGACAAGACAAACAGCAATTTTCTCAAAACGCTATGGTCTCCAGATCAAACAGCATTCTGACCTGGATGTTTATTGGCATTTTCCTCCACTAATTTAGAAATTTGAAATAAGTTCAAAATATGATGGAAGAACTCGGCAGATCAGGCAGTATCTGTGGGAAGAAAATCAATTAGCATTTCAGACTGAAGGCCCTTCATCAGAATTAATGATCTGATCTATTAACTGTTTCCTCTTCCCACAGATACTGCTTGATCTGCTGAGTTTTACCAGCAATTCCTGTTTTCTTTAATTATTTCAGATTTCCACATTTACAATTATCTTTCCATTTCCATTTGGAAGCCTGAAGTTACCCACCGAAAGCCATTACAGGAACACATTTACCACAGAATTTCAACGGCTTAAAGTCAGTGACCATCACCACCCACTCAATCGGAACCAGTTAGTGAATACAGACTTATTACTGTTACCCACAGCCCAGGGACAATTCAGAGAAGCGTTAATAACTAGTTTTAAAAACTTTCTTAAAATCAAAGCCAGACATATGCAAGCAGCACAAATACTGGAAAAGAAAACTCAGGATATACAATGACAAAGATATATTTTTGCTGAAAGGTAGCTTAACAATATTCTCACTCTACAACAACCCCAATATTCATTACCCAGCCAACATGAGCAAGCTGGAAACCTGGAAATTCCTCAGATTACTTTTGATTTCAAAGTGGGCTGACACATGGAAAAAGGAAGATGGTTGATGAAAGCCAAATAACACAAGCTGTGTGGTTTACATGTTAAAACAGGGTCTCCCAGCCCGGGGTCCACAGAACCCTCGGTTAATGGTAGGGGGCCATGGCATAAATAAAATTGAGAACTCCTGTGTTAAAATGGAATTGGCATCCCAGTTGTTCTGCTTGCTTCAGAGTCATGCAGGTACTTTTAATACTTCTGTTTATTTATCAAGAAGGCTGCAGTAGATAAATGAGAGGATGGCACCAAGGAAAAGACTAATTTATTGCCACATTAGCTTCAGGACACAGAAATAAACCATTAACATCAGCATCCTATTTGGCTTACTAATTGATTGCTTAACTGCACACCAACTTCCTGTTCCAAGAACAAGGGTGGCGAACCTATAGCATTTGTTGCCACGGGCGGCAGTGGAGGTCAAGTCATTGGGTGTATTTAAGGCAGAGATTGATAGGTATCTGAGTAGCCAGGGCATCAAAGGTTATGGTGAGAAGGCAAGGGAGTGGGACTAAATGGGAAAATGGATCAGCTCATGATAAAATGAAGGGGGAGACTCGATGGGCCGAATGGCCGACTTTTGCTCCTTTGTCTTGTCTCTTATGGTATACAAATCTCACAGAACACCAGCATAAATTACTCTCTCATCATGCACATGATAACTTGCTATTCAATATTCCCTCCAAAATGGGCAATCTTGCAGTTCCCCATGTTAAACCATAAGACATAGGAGCAGAATTAGGCCATGAAGCCCATCAAGTCTACTCCACCATTCCATCATGGCTGATTTGTTACAGCTATATCAGACCTTGGTCAGACCCCACTTGGAGTACTGTGCTCAGTTCCGGTCACCTCACTACAGGAAGGATGTGGATACAGAGAGAGTGCAGAGGAGATTTACAAGGATGTTGCCTGGATTGGAGAACATGCCTTACGATAATAGGTTGAGTGAATTGGCCTTTTCTCCTTGGAGTGACGGAGGATGAGAGGTGACCTGATAGAGGATTATAAGATGATGAGAGGCACTGACTGTGTAGATACCCGAAGGCTTTTTCCCAGGGTTGAAATAGTTAATATGAGGGGGCATAATTTTAAGGTGCTTGGAAGTAGGTACAAGGGGGATGTCAGTTTTTCACACAGTGAGTGGTGGGTGTGTGGAATGCACTACAGGCGGTGGTGTTGGAGGCGGATACAATAGGGTGTTTAAGGTACCTGGAGCTTAGAAAAATAGAGGGCTATGCGGTAGGGTAATTTGAGGCAGTTTCTAGAGTAGGTTACATAGTCGGCACAACATTGTGGGCTGAAAGGCCTGTAACGTGCTGTAGTTTTCTATGTTCCATGTTCTATCTATTATCCCTCTCAACCTCATCTGCCATCGTGCTTACCCCATCTCTTCCCTTTTTCAGATATTAGGGATCCTTCTCCCAGTTTCTCACCTTTGCGTTAGCAGCACATTTAGGAACACTGCATATAATCCCTTTGTCTAAATTACTCTTGTAATTTGTAAACAGTGAAGACCTCAGCAGAGACGCCATTTGCAACCTACAATTACCACTTGACTGATTTTGTGGCTCTGACGCCATTGGGACTTGCACAGAACATCAGGGTGATGAAGGTAAATAGAAAAAAAACAGCAGCTCCTTGAAACCGATGAGAAGAGGATGCTGAGGTTCCTAAGCCTTCTAGCACTTGCTGAGATAATACAAATACAACTAGTATAAGGTCCTTAGTCCTGTTACAGCTTTCTTAAGGTTTCACCCCAATCTGTCCAAAAAGCAGCCAAATTAGAGAGATATAACTTAATACATAGTAGTGGGGTGGAAATGCATCTCTACCAAAGGAGGTACTAACAAACTTGCAGGTCACCCTTGGGCAAGGTGTAGCACCTGCCTAGCACCCCCAATCAGGATCACGTGAACCCATGGGCGCAGGTGATGGATGGTCGGATGAGCAGCTGGTGCATATCACAAGTCCTGGTTACGCGACCACTGACGCCAGACAGACAATCTCTGAAGAGTATCGATAATGGCTGGGGTCACCTGCCTTTGAAGACACTGCCCAGAAGAAGGCAATGGCAAACCACTTCTGTAGAAAAATTTGCCAAGAACGATCATGGTCAAGGAAAGAGCATAATTGCCCATGTCATATGACACGGCACATAATGAATGAACGAATTGAGCACGCTTAAACAAAGTGATATCTATGTTCATTAATAATTACTGCCTTATATTTAACTATGTTATAAAAACAACTCAAGTCACTTTCAATTTTCAAAGTTAATCAAAGGGATCACAATAAACATAATGGAAACTACAATTTGAAAATTTGACGGTTAAGAAGGCAACATTAAATACCTGATTCTAGATGACATGATCGGAGGCCAAGACCGAGGCCTAGCCCAAGCAGTAGAATTAACAGTAATGTTAGCAGCACCTATGAAGGAGGAAAAAGAGATACCATAAGTTTGCACACATCTATTCATTCGTTTCCATCTCTTTGAGCTGTATTTTGGGATAAAGTACATATTGTTTATTGAATGCATCATAAGCTCATGATACAACTGGGAGTAATTTTTATTTCTTCAGAGGGATAAAAGCCCATGAGGGTCAATAATTTCACCAACCAGGGAAGATTCATCCACTGCTTGACAACCAACTCTCAAAAGTAGAATTTAGTATTTGCTAGGTAATAGTGATTAGATAGTTTGAAATTCTCTCAGTATTTCTGTACACCATTTTCTCATAATGACCACAATGTTAATGGTTCCCGGTTTGCGTTGGCAGAACTGTCACTTCTGGAAAACTTTACTCCTTCTATGAAAGAAAGATGAAAGATCAGCTTTATTTGACACATGTACATGAAAACAAACAGTGAAGTGTATCATTTGTGTCAATGGTCAACACAGTCTGAGGAGGGTGCTGAGGCAACCTGCAAGTGTCGCCATGCTTCCAGTGCCAACAGAGCATGCCCAAAACCTACTAACCCAAACCAAACCTGTACATCTTTGGAATATGGGAGGGAACTGAAGCGGATGGAGGAAACCCACATGATCACAGGCAGAACGTACAAACTCCTTACAGATAGCAGCGGGGGGGGGGGGAATTAAACCTTGAACTTACTGTAAAGAATATGCTTGCAGCCCACAGTATGTGCCACCTGTGTGTTGTGTATTTACAGCAATAACGTGCCTCTTTAATTCCTATTTTCCTTTCTGAGATTTTTAAAGCATTTTTGTTGTCTATTCAATGCAAGGCAATAAATCACATCCATTTCTAACTGGTTCTCTTTCACCTAGTCCGCACTTCATGGTCAGCGATGTCTTCCTTATCGTCACACCAACATTTCAAAGATGCAGTTTCCAATGTTGCAGACTGTTCTATGAGACAGATCTGCAGGTGGTGATTGTGCCTTATGTAGATCTGACACTCCGCCCTCAAAACATCCTGGCCGCCTTCAAGAAGATAAAACATCTACGCTACAGGGAGCAGAACCATCAGAGTTAACTGGCTCAGTTTGTCAACCCTCCGGTTTGGAATTATTTGACAGCAGTGCACAAAGAGGAAGTCCAGTAGACACAAAGGAAATGGAACATCAGGGAGTGGGACAGTTGCACTGGAAGAAGTGCGACTGCCCACCAGCACTAGTGAACAAGTTCACTGCTGATTTTCGGGCTACCAGCTGGTGTCCCTGGGCACGTTCTTGGAATATGCGCAAATCAGATGGCGGAGATATTTTTAAACTGTCTCAATATGAACCTGTGATTCCCACCTTCTTTAAAAAGACTATCATCCCAGCACTGAAGAAACACAAGGTAACATGCAATAATATCAATCACCTGGTGGTGCTCTGAAGTGCTTCAAGAAGCTGCTCATAGAAACCATAGAAACTACAGCACAGAAACAGGCCTTTTGGCTCTTCTTGGCTGTGCCAAACCATTTTCTGCCTAGTCCCACTGACCTGCACACGGACCATATCCCTCCATACACCTCCCATCCATGTATCTGTCCAATTTATTCTTAAATGTTAAAAAAGAACCCGCATTTACCACCCCAACTGGCAGCTCATTCCATACTCCCACCACTCTCTGTGTGAAGAAGCCCCCCCCAATGTTCCCTTTAAACTTTTCCCCCCTCAACCTTAACCCATGTCCTCTGGTTTTTTTCTCCCCTTGCCTCAGTGGAAAAAGCCTGCTTGCATTCACTCTATCTATACCCATCATAATTTTATATACCTCTATCAAATCTCCCCTCATTCTTCTACGCTCCAGGGAATAAAGTCCTAACCTATTCAACCTTTCTCTGTATCTGAGTTTCTCAAGTCCCGGCAACATCCTTGTAAACCTTCTCTGCACTCCTTCAACCTTATTTATATCCTTCCTGTAATTTGGTGACCAAAACTGAACACAATACTCCAGATTCGGCCTCATCAACTCATCATGCCTTATACAACTCATCATAACATTCCAGCTCTTATACTTAATACTTTGATTAATAAAGGCCAATGTACCAAAAACACTCTTTACAACCCTATCTACCTGTGATGCTACTTTTAGGGAATTTTGTATCTGTATTCCCAGATCCCTCTGTTCCACTGCACTCCTCAGTGCCTTACCATTAACCCTGTATGTTCTACCTTGGTTTGTCCTTCCAACGTGCAATACCTCACACTTGTCTGTATTAAACTCCATCTGCCATTTTTCAGCCCATTTTTCCAGCTGGTCCAAGTCCCTCTGCAGGCTCTGAAAACCTTCCTCACTGTCTACTACACCTCCAACTGTATCATCAGCAAATTTGCTGATCCAATTTACCACATTATCATCCAGATCATTGATATAGATGACAAATAACAATGGACCCAGCACTGATCCCTGTGGCACACCACTAGTCACAGGCCTCCACTCAGAGAAGCAATTCTCTACTACCACTCTTTGGCTTCTTCCATTGAGCCAATGTCTAATCCAATTTACCACCTCTCCATGTATACCTAGCGACTGAATTTTCCTAACTAACCTCCCATGCGGGACCTTGTCAAAGGCCTTACTGAAGTCCATGTAGACAATATCCACTGCCTTCCCTTCATCCACTTTCCTGGTAACCTCCTCGAAAAACTCCAATAGATTGGTCAAACATGACCTACCACGCACAAAGCCATGCTGACTCTCCCTAATAAGTCCCTGTCTATCCAAATGCTTGTAGATTCTGTCTCTTAGTACTCCCTCCAATAACTTACCTACTACCGACATTAAACTTACTAGCCTACAATTTCCCGGATTACTTTGCGATCCTTTTTTAAACAACGGAACAACATGAGCTACTCTCCAACCCTCCGGCACCTCACCTGTAGACAGCGACATTTTAAATATTTCTGCCAGGGCCCCTGCAATTTCAACACTAGTCTCCTTCAAGGTCCGAGGGAACACCCTGTCAGGTCCCAGGGATTTATCCACTTTAATTTTCCTCAAGACAGCAAGCACCTCCTCCTTTTCGATCTGTACAGTTTCCATGATCTCACTACTGTTTCCCTTAATTCCATACACTTCATGCCAGTTTCCTTAGTAAACACAGACGCAAAAAACCTATTTAAGATCTCCCCCATTTCCTTTGGTTCCGCACATAGCCGACCACTCTGATCTTCAAGAGGACCAATTTTATCCCTTACAATCCTTTTGCTCCTAATATACCTGTAAAAGCTCTTTGGATTATCCTTCACTTTGACTGCCAAGGCAACCTCATGTCTTCTTTTAGCCCTCTTCATTTCTTTCTTAAGTATTTTCTTGCACTTCTTATACTCCTCAAGCACCTTATTTATTCCCTGCTTCCTATACATGTCATACAACTCCCTCTTCTTCTTTATCAGAGTTGCAATATCCCTTGAGAACCAAGGTTCCTTATTCCTATTCACTTTGCCTTTAATCCTGACAGGAACATACAAATTCTGCACTCTCAAAATTTCTCCTTTGAAGGCTTCCCACCTACCAATCACATCCTTGCCAGAGAACAACCTGTCCCAATCCACGCTTTTTAGATCCTTTCTCATTTCTTCAAATTTGGCCTTCTTCCAGTTAAGAACCTCAACCCTAGGACCAGATCTATCCTTGTCCATGATCAAGTTGAAACTAATGATGTTATGATCACTGGAACCAAAGTGCTCCCCTACACAGACTTCCGTCACTTGTCCTAACTCGTTTCCTAACAGGAGATCCAATATTGCATCCCCTCTAGTTGGTCCCTCTATATATTGATTTAGAAAACTTTCCTGAACACATTTTACAAACTCTAAACCATCTGGACCCCTAACAGTATGGGAGTCCCAATCAATGTATGGAAAATTAAAATCCCCTACCACCACAACTTTATGTTTCCTGCAGTTGCCTGCTATCTCTCTGCAGATTTGCTCTTCCAATTCTCGTTGACTATTGGGCGGTCTGTAATACAATCCCACTAATGTGGCCATACCTTTCCTGTTTCTCAGCTCCACCCATAAGGACTCAGTACACAAGCCCTCTAATCTGTCCTGCCTGAGCACTGCTGTAATATTTTCCCTAACAAGCGATGCTACTCCCCCACCTTTCATTCCTTTGCCTCGATCACATCTGAAACATCGGAACCCTGGAATATTAAGCTGCCAGTCCTGCCCCTCCTGTAGGCAAGTTTCACTAATTGCTATTACGTCATAATTCCACGTGTCGATCCACGCCCTCAACTCATCCGCCTTCCCCGCAATACTCCTAGCACTGAAATATATACACCTCAGAAGATTTTTACCACCACTCACAACCTTACTATTAGCAGATTTCCTTAAACTTTCAATATCATTTATTTTCACCCCAGCCACACTGTCAGCTCTGGCACTCTGGTTCCCATCCCCCTGCAAATCTAGTTTAAAGCCTCCCCAATAGCACTAACAAACGTCCCTCAGGGCACACATCAACTCCAAACTCTCAGACAACTTCACCCACTACAACTTGTCTATGGCCAGAATAAGTCTATAGTGGATGCCATCTCCTTGGCCCCATATTCCTCTCCGGATAACAAAACAGAAATCAGAATGTTTTTCATTGAATACAGATCTGCCTTCAATACAGTAATTCCAAGCAAACTCCTAGAACTTAACACTTCACTTTGCAACAAGATCTTTGACTTCCTAATAGACCATATTTCTGTCTTAACATGGGAGCTCGTTGCTCCTCCACACCTGGGTTCAGTAACCCGTCAGCGCACACTGTGACACAATGTGTACAAGGAGATAGATAAGCCTAGTAGTGTGGTGTTATGACAACAACCTTTCCCTCAGTGTCAGCAAATCAAAAGAAATGGCTGTTGTTTTCAGGAAAGGTGGGGGGGATCTGCACATGCTCCCATTTATATCAAAAATACTGAGCTCAAGATGGTTGAGTGCTTCAAATTCCCAGGAATAAACATCAGCAATAGTCCGTACTGGTCCAACCATGTAGATATCATGACCAAGAAAGCACACTAGTCCCTCAATTTCCTCAGGAAGTTAAATTAATTTGGCATGTCCCATTTGACCCCCCCCCACTAATTTTTAATTGATTCACTGTAGAAAGCATCCTACCCCTCTTGGTATAGCATTGCTCTGCTGGGGAGAGCGGAAACTGCAGAGAGTTGTGTTGAGCTGTGTCCACTCCTCTCCATGGATTCTGTCTACACTTACTCAGTAAAGCAGCCAGCGTAATCGGAGATCCCTCCCAATCCAGATATTCCCATCATGCAGAAGGTACTAAAGCCTGAAAGGAATTACCTCATGGCTCAAGGGCAGCTTCTATCCCACTGTTACAAAACTACTGATGGACCGCTTGTACGACTCTTCACCTCACAATCTACGTTATCGTGGCTCTTGCAGCTTCTTATCCACCTCCACAGCATTTTCTCTGTTACACTATATTCTGCTTCTGCTATTGCTTTCCCCTTGTGGTGCCTCGATGCATACAGAACAGAGTTTGTCACTATACCATGTCAAAAGTGACAATAAACTGATTTACTTCCAACGTTGTCTGTGTGGAGTATACACATTCCCCCACAATTCCCTGCATTCCCCCCCCCCCCATATGGTCTGGTTTCCCATATCTCAGTGGCCAACCATTTTCATTCCACCCCATTCCCACACCGACTTGTCCGTCTCTTGGCCTCCTCCGCAGCAAAGCTGAGGCTAGATGCAAATCAGAGAAACTGCAGCTCATATTCTGCCTCGGTGGTCCCCAATCTGATGGCATGAATATCAATTCTCGAATTTCCAGTAACCAATTCCTCCAACCTTTACTTTTCTTCCACTCCCCCATCCTACCAGCTCCCATCACCTTCTTTCCCCTCCCCCACACTCTCCATGTGCCCATTCAATTCTACATACCTCCCACCAGTTTCCTTCTTCACCTCCTTCCATGGTCCACTATCTCACCTATCAGATTCCACCTTCTTCATCCCTTTGTCACTTCCACCTATCACCTCCAAGCTTCTTACGTAAGTCCCACTCACCACTCCCCCTCAAATGCCTTCACCTGGATTCACCCATCATCTGCCAGCTCTTCCTTCACCTGTTCTCTTCACCGTTTCATACTAGCAATCTGCCTTCTTGCTTTCTGGTTCTGATGAAGCATCGCCACCTGAGACATCAACTGTTCATTTCTCTCCATGCATTCTGCCTGACTTGCTGAGTTCCTCCAGTTTTTTGTGTGTTGCTCCAGATTCCACATCTGCAGTCTCTTTCTTTCTTTTAAAATCTTTTTATTGAATAAGTATACAAAAAGGTAAGCCATAAAGGCACTAATACACTGTTAGAATATAATAAAATTACAGGAGGTATTAATACAAAAAAAATGATACAATGTAATTTAAACATAACATACTAAGGTAACATAATAGTATACTAATTTTTATATATATATACCAATAGAGAAAAGGAAAAAAAAACCCCAAAACCCCCCAAAAAAACCACCGTGCAACTAACTAAAAGCAAAGCAAAGCAACGGGCTAACTTGGAACCAAGCAGAGTTAAAAAAACTTAAAATCACGTCCTCAATCCCGACCTCCATTAAAAACAGTAAAAAAAAAACAAGGGTATATAAATATGGAGCAAAAAAAGAGGAGAAAAAAAAGCTCCATTTGATAAGATTAGGGTAGATTGGGAACAGGAATTGGGGTCTATCATTTCTGTGGATGACTGGGGGCAGATTTTACAATTAGTCAATACTTCCTCTATTTGTGCTAAACATTCCCTAATTCAATTTAAAGTTGTTCATAGAGCACATATGTCCAAAGATAAATTAGCTCGCTTTTATTCTCATATTAATCCTTTTTGTGATAGATGTCCGGGGCAGATAGCCTCTTTAACTCATATGTTTTGGTCTTGTCCTACTCTGGAATCTTTTTGGAGAGACATTTTTAATATTATCTCCAAGGTATTGAATATAGATATCTCTCCTCACCCTATTACTGCTATCTTTGGACTACCTAAAATTTCCAGTAATCTTTCTCCTTCAGCCCATAGAATGATTGCATTTCTTACTTTAATGGCGAAAAGATGTATCTTACAACATTGGAAAGAGCTTAATGCTCCAACTACCTTTTTTTGGTTTTCTCAGACGATATTATGCTTGAATTTGGAGAAAATTAGAAGCAATCTTTATGATTCCTCACTTAAATTTGAACAGACCTGGAGATCTTTTATTCAATATTTTCATTTAATGTAATTTTTTTTTCACATCTGCAGTCTCGAGTCTTGCTCTAACACTGACCCTCTCTCCGTGCTGGAACTATTATGTTCTTGTGAGTGCAGTTGGTTTGGAGAGTAATGAATCCAAAGGCTTTGCATCTAAGACTTTGCACAGAAGGTCATTTGGCTCATTGAGTCTGTACTGCATGGGAACTTATTATTCCCTGACTTGCTTCATGTTCTTTAACAAGTGCTCGAAAACACTCTCCTTATTCTCCCAACAGCCACCTACCCCAGCAGTAATTTATAGCTGCCATCCGTCCTACCAACTTCTGTGTGTATGGGACGTACAAAGAAAAAAGCAGGCCCAATATATCACATCTTAATGCTGAAGGCAATCGCCAATCACGTTTGTGGTAACAGTCTGGTGTATGCAATGCATCCAGTAACTCAAAAGTGGACAGAGAAAATTTCTTGTGGCTATTACAGTCGCAGACCACGATACTGCTGAGTCCTCCAATGAACAGTCCTGCCACCTGAACCGTAGACAGAACTGTCGCATTGTGATTAGCACGATGCAACTACAGCTCAGGGAGATCCGGCGTTCGCAGTTCAAGTTCGACGCTGCCTGTAAGGAGTCTCTACGTTCTCCCTGTGAAATGCATGTATTTCCTCCAGGAGCTTGTTTCCTCCCACAGTCCAAAGACTGGTTTATTGGTCATTGTAAATTGCCCCTGTGATTAGGCTAGGATTAAATAGATCGGTTCCTGAGCAACGACAAGCAGGCCAGCAACAACACCACAGACAAATAAAATCGAGATGCCAAATTGCAGAGTGTTAGAAAAACTAAATTGCATCATACAGAGCTGTCTTACCTCCAACAGATCACTTAAAGCTCTGTAGGCCTTTCACATCCAGCTACGGAAGGTAGTGGACAGTTAACAGCTAAAAGGAGGTGGTAAGTCTATAAAACAACCTCACCTTCAACAGTGACACAGCCATACAAGCGGCAAAAGCAAGCTTGAAATCTCTGCCACTTGCCCTACCCCCACCTTCTTATTCTGTCTTCTGCCCCCTTCCTTTCCCCTGCTGATGAAGGTGTGAACATCACCAATAATCTGTCCCAATCCAACCATGTTGACATCGCCACCAAGAAAGAACACTGACACCTCAGTTTCCTCAGGAGGCTGAAGAAATTTGGCTCGTCCCTGTCGACTCTTACAGATTCTATTGATGCACCACAGAAAGCATCCTATCTGGATGTGTAATGGCTCAGTATGACATCTGCTCTGCATGTGACCACAAGAAACTACAGGGAGTTTCACAGCCACCAATCTCCCCTCTAAGGACTCTGCCTCAATAAAGCAGAAAGCACCTACTCCTCTCCTTTCCCTTTGAGCAGAAGGTATAAAAGGCTAAAGGACATACCACCCAGCTCGACGACAGCGCCTTTCCTCCTGTGATCAGACTCTTAAACAGACCTCTTTTACAATGAGGTACACTCCTGGCCTCAATCCACCTCATTATTATTCCGCACTTTGATCGCCTGCACTGCGCTCTTTCAGTAGCTCTTATACTTACATTTTGCATTATTGTTTTACCTTATTCTACCCCAATGCACTGTGTCATGATTAGATCTGTAAGGACAAGCTTTTCACTGTATCTTGGTATGTGCGACAATGACAAACCAATACCAGTACCGTACCACAGAAAACTCAGCCCAAAACCACATATTGCAAGAATCAATCTAGCCACATCTCCTAAGATGTTTGACAAAATTACCGTCACTGAAGTCTCCACAGATACAATCCACTGAACTTATCTGGACCAGCCACATATACCCTGAAACTGCAATAGATCATGAGGCTGGGTATTATGCCCAGAGTGATTAACGTCCTGCCCCACCTGAACCTTTGCACCATTAACAGCATACTCCCCACTTGACGAGATGAAGCAGCTGTAACAAAATTACAACACAAAGTTCTCTGTGCTTTTTTTCTCCTCTCCACACAAAACATGTAGATGCTGCCTTGGGAAAGTATTTCTCCCCCCTGTAATTTTTTACCTTCACTTTACAGCAATGCCCGCTGGTCCTTGGCTCCAATTACCCTATCATGATCTTGCATATCAATCATTTTCATTCTTTGAGGATAAATTTCAACTCTTAACAGTATAATGTTACCAATAAAATTCTTCAATCTTGGAATCTACCTGGCAAATCTCCACTGCACTCTCTCCAGGACACCACATCCTTCCTAGATTGCAGGCTACAACTGCCCTAACCAGGGTTTCATATTCCACATAACATACTGCCTTGTATCCTGGCAGCACGGTAGCGCAGTGGTTAGGGCAATCGTTTTACAGCACCAGCCACCACTGATCAGGGTTCAACCAACATACATCAAAGTTGCTGGTGAACGCAGCAGGCCAAGCAGCATCTATAGGAAGAGGCGCAGTCGACGTTTCAGGCCGAGACCCTTCGTCAGGATTCGATCAGGGTTCGATTCCTACCACCGTCCATTAGAAGTCTATACCATGTGGGTTTCCACCTGGTGCTCTAGTTTCCTCCCACATTCCAAAAACTGGGGAGTTTTAGCATACTGTTGGTGCTGGAAGTGTGGGGAGACTTACAGGCTGCATTTCACTGTATGCTTTGATGTACATGTGACAAATAAAAGCTTATTTTTAATCCCCATATTTCCTTTTAATCTCATAAATATACATTTTACTTGCCGGTCTTAAGATTGAATATCCATGTCGACAAAACCTCCTACATTCCTTTCACTGGCCTTCTATTACTTCATCTAACAGGCTCATCAGGTTAGTCAAACACAACGAACAAATCTTTGACGGCTCTCCTTTATTAATCCATACACCAAACGCCTGTAAATTTTCTCCACACCCCACCCCCGAGCACCAGGACTTAAGCGTTTGAGTAATAGCTGAAGTCTCTGTAACTCATCGATGGCTCCTTTTCTACATTACAGAAAATGATCTCCATCCATTGCAAGAGTCACTTTCAAGGACTGTTCATCTCATGTTCTCAACATTTATTGCTTATTTATTATTGTTTCTTCTTTTTGTATTTGCACAGCTTGTCGTCTTCTACACTCTGGTTGAACGACCTAGTTGGGCCATCTTCCATGGATTCTGTTATAATTAATATTTGATAGATTTGTTCTTTTTCAATATTCTTATTAATTACTCGCATAGACAAATACAAAATACATTATAATATTATGGAAACAGAAGCAAGATACATAACTACGTACAGTAAATTAACCATAATATTGAAAAGGTTATTTTATACTAATCTGAAGCAAAATCAAAACCCCAAAACAAAACAAAAAAGAGAAAAAAAACTGTTTGGTTAAAAGAAAAAAAAATCTGACATATAGTCATAAATTCAAACAAACAATAGCCATCATCATTGCTGACCAAATCGAAGATTGTGAAAGTAGTTCCGATAAGGTCCCCATAATGTGAAAAGATCTTGTCTAGGTATAGAAATAGAACACCTAATCTTCTCTAGATTTAAACATGACATAACATCAATCAACCAATGGGCATGAGCAGGCGGAGTGGCATCTTTCCATTTTTTCCCTTCTGGCTAAAAGAGAAATAAAAGCCAAAATATGCAAATCATTCAGCTTAAGAGTAAAATCATTTCCTCCAACAATGCCAAACAAGGCAGTCAGAGGGTTGGGTTTAAAGTTTACTTTAAAAAGTTCTGAGAAAGTTTGAAATATTTCTTTCCAAAATTTATCAAGCCGCGGGCAGAACCATAGCATTAGTTCACAACAGAGGGATGGGAACCAGTGCAGAGAGACAGAGGGGTGTAAAGTGAGCGTAGAAGCAAAAAGTACAAAGGGGAAAAGTAAAAGTGGCAGGCCGACAAATCCAGGGCAAGCATTAAAAAGGGCTAAGAGAGTTGTAAAAGAGTGCCTGAAGGCTTTATGTGTCAATGCAAGGAGCATTCGTAATAAGGTGGATGAATTGAAAGTGCAGATTGTTATTAATGATTATGATATAGTTGGGATCACAGAGACATGGCTCCAGGGTGACCAGGGATGGGAGCTCAACGTTCAGGGATATTCAATATTCAGGAGGGATAGACACGAAGGAAGGGGAGGTGGGGTGGCGTTGCTGGTTAAAAAAGAGATTAACGCAATAGAAAGGAAGGACATAAGCCGGGAAGATGTGGAATCGATATGGGTAGAGCTGCGTAACACTAAGGGGCAGAAGACGCTGGTGGGAGTTGTGTACAGGCCACCTAACAGTAGTAGTGAGGTCGGAGATGGTATTAAACAGGAAATTAGAAATGTGTGCAATAAAGGAACAGCAGTTATAATGGGTGACTTCAATCTACATGTAGACTGGGTGAACCAAATTGGTAAAGGTGCTGAGGAAGAGGATTTCTTGGAATGTATGCGGGATGGTTTTTTGAACCAACATGTCGAGGAACCGACTAGAGAGCAGGCTATTCTGGACTGGGTTTTGAGCAATGAGGAAGGGTTAATTAGCGATCTTGTCGTGAGAGGCCCCTTGGGTAAGAGTGACCATAATATGGTGGAATTCTTCATTAACATGGAGAGTGACGTAGTTAATTCAGAAACAAAGGTTCTGAACTTAAAGAGGGGTAACTTTGAAGGTATGAGACATGAATTAGCTAAGATAGACTGGCAAATGACACTTCAAGGATTGACGGTGGATATGCAATGGCAGGCATTTAAAGGTTGCATGGATGAACTACAACAATTGTTCATCCCAGTTTGGCAAAAGAATAAATCAAGGAAGGTAGTGCACCCGTGGCTGACAAGAGAAATTAGGGATAGTATCAATTCCAAAGAAGTAGCATACAAATTAGCCAGAGAAAGTGGCTCACCTGAGGACTGGGAGAAATTCAGAGTTCAGCAGAGGAGGACAAAGGCCTTAATTAGGAAGGGGAAAAAAGATTATGAGAGAAAACTGGCAGAGAACATAAAAACGGACTGTAAAAGCTTTTATAGATATGTAAAAAGGAAAAGACTGATAAAGACAAATGTAGGTCCCCTGCAAACAGAAACAGGTGAATTGATTATGGGGAGCAAGGACATGGCAGACCAATTGAATAATTACTTTGGTTCTGTCTTCACTAAGGAGGACATAAATAATCTTCCAGAAATAGTAAGGGACAGAGGGTCCAGTGAGATGGAGGAACTGAGCGAAATACATGTTAGTAGGGAAGTGGTGTTAGGTAAATTGAAGGGATTGAAGGCAGATAAATCCCCAGGGCCAGATGGTCTGCATCCCAGAGTGCTTAAGGAAGTGGCCCAAGAAATAGTGGATGCATTAGTGATAATTTTTCAAAACTCGTTAGATTCTGGACTAGTTCCTGAGGATTGGAGGGTGGCTAATGTAACCCCACTTTTTAAAAAAGGAGGGAGAGAGAAACCGGGGAATTATAGGCCGGTTAGCCTAACGTCGGTGGTGGGGAAACTGCTGGAGTCAGTTATCAAGGATGTGATAACAGCACATTTGGAAAGCGGTGAAATGATCGGACAAAGTCAGCATGGATTTGTGAAAGGAAAATCATGTCTGACGAATCTCATAGAATTTTTTGAGGATGTAACTAGTAGAGTGGATAGGGGAGAATCAGTGGATGTGGCATATTTGGATTTTCAAAAGGCTTTTGACAAGGTCCCACATAGGAGATTAGTGTGCAAACTTAAAGCACACGGTATTGGGGGTAAGGTATTGGTGTGGGTGGAGAATTGGTTAGCAGACAGGAAGCAAAGAGTGGGAATAAACGGGACCTTTTCAGAATGGCAGGCGGTGACTAGTGGGGTACCGCAAGGCTCAGTGCTGGGACCCCAGTTGTTTACAATATATATTAATGACTTGGATGAGGGAATTAAATGCAGCATCTCCAAGTTTGCGGATGACACGAAGCTGGGTGGCAGTGTTAGCAGTGAGGAGGATGCTAAGAGGATGCAGGGTGACTTGGATAGGTTGGGTGAGTGGGCAAACTCATGGCAGATGCAATTTAATGTGGATAAATGTGAAGTTATCCACTTTGGTGGCAAAAATAGGAAAACAGATTATTATCTGAATGGTGGCCGATTAGGAAAAGGGGAGGTGCAACGAGACCTGGGTGTCATTATACACCAGTCATTGAAAGTGGGCATGCAGGTACAGCAGGCGGTGAAAAAGGCGAACGGTATGCTGGCATTTATAGCGAGAGGATTCGAGTACAGGAGCAGGGAGGTACTACTGAAGTTGTACAAGGCCTTGGTGAGACCACACCTGGAGTATTGTGTGCAGTTTTGGTCCCCTAATCTGAGGAAAGACATCTTTGCCATAGAGGGAGTACAAAGAAGGTTCACCAGATTGATTCCTGGGATGGCAGGTCTTTCATATGAAGAAAGACTGGATGAACTGGGCTTGTACTCGTTGGAATTTAGAAGATTGAGGGGGGATCTGATTGAAACGTATAAGATCCTAAAGGGATTGGACAGGCTAGATGCAGAAGATTGTTCCCGATGTTGGGGAGGTCTAGAACGAGGGGTCACAGTTTGAGGATAGAGGGGAAGCCTTTTAGGACCGAGGTTAGGAAAAACTTCTTCACACAGAGAGTGGTGAATCTGTGGAATTCTCTGCCACAGCAAACTGTTGAGGCCAGTTCATTAGCTATGTTTAAAAGGAAGTTAGATATGGCCCTTGTGGCTACAGGGGTCAGGGGGTATGGAGGGAAGGCTGGGTTCTGAGTTGGATGATCAGCCATGATCATAATAAATGGCGGTGCAGGCTCGAAGGGCCGAATGGCCTACTCCTGCACCTATTTTCTATGTTTCTATGTTTCTATATGAATTAGAGAGGCCTCTTCCACATTACACCTATTACAGCATGGAGAAAAATCTGAGTAAAAATGAGAGAGCTTATCTTCAGTCATATAGGCTCTATGAACCACTTTAAATTGCAAAAGAGAGTGAAGCGCACATAACGAAGAGGTGTGAACAAGTTTAAAAATCTCATTCCAAGTAACCTCAACAATTGAAATCTGTAAGTCTTGTTCCCAGAGGTTTTTAATTTTGTCTAACAGAATGTTTCTCAATGCCAACAACATACTATAAATATTAGAAATAGATCCATTATGAAAAGGTTTCAAAGTAAAAATTGTATCAATTAAATTCTTAGCTGGACATTTATGAAATGTATAAAGTTGAGAACGCAAGAAGTCTGTAATTTGTAAATATCTAAAAAAGTGAGCTTTACGAAGATTATACTTAATAGGTAGTTGAGCAAATGATCAAAGACTATCTCCAACAAACAGATCCTGAAAACATTTAATACCTAGTCTATTCCACTCTTTAAAAACTACATCAAAGGAGGTTTAAAAAACCTTCTTTTCATAGATTTGTTGAATATGCCCACAAGAAAATGAATCTCAGGGTTGTATATGATGACATATATGTACTTTGATAATAAAATTTACTTAGAACTTTAAAAAGTACAGTCAGAAAAGAACCTAGGTAAATCACCAACAGATACATGCAATTCTGCAGATTCAAATCTATGTATGGATACCAAAACATATAGTGAAATGCATTGTTTGCATTTAACAATGCTGGAAATTTTGAGTAACACACACACACACACAAAACACTAGAGGTACTTGGCAGGTCAGGCAGCATCAACACCCCTAATACAGTCAATGTTTCCGGCCTTCATCAGGATGGGTGAAGGGTTTCAGCCTGAAACGTCAACTGCTTATTCACCATCACTTATTCCTTACTCCTCAGCCTGACCAGCTGAGTTCCCTGCCAGTAGATTACAGAAAGCTAGCAAGAGAATTTGAAGCAACACACACACACAAAATGCTGGACGAACTCAGCAGGCCAGGCAGCATCTATGGAAAAAAGTACAGTCGGCGTTTCGTGCTGATCTCCAGCATCTGCAGATTTTCTCCTGTTTGTGAAGAGAATTAGAAAATATCTTGCTCCCCACCAATGTTCAGTTCTGTGGATGGGTGGGGGCCCGGGAGGATCTGGAAAATCCCCTTGTTATACACAGACAGAGATAAGAATGCTGCATTTCTGCAGGGAGTGTGAGAGTGAAGACATTAATGGTTAATCTGTCCAGTCTTGACTCACTGGGTATTAACTCCCACCCTCTTTAGAATAACAGAATTGGATTAGCCAATCTGCAGTCCTCTGGAATTTCATCTGTAGCCAGGAAACAACAAAAGATAAAGGCAAGTCCTTATAAACAATCTTCAACCTTGTTTACAGAAGCAAACACAAACACACATCAAGATAAGGGTTATTTAAATCAGAGCTAGCATTTTCAGTGCCTGCTCTTCACCAATCTTTCATTCATCGCACAATTTCTGCGGCCAGAGTGAAAAAGAACACCGCCTCATACTCCACCTGACTGATCCTCAACCTACGGTATGAACAATGAGTCTTCCAACTTCAGCTAACCCTTACTTCTGTGTCAGAACATAGAATATTACAGCAGAGCACAGGCCCTTCGGCCCACAATGTTGTGCCAACCCTTTAACCTACTCTAAGATCAATCTAACGCTTCCCTCCTACACAGCCCTCCACTTTTCTCAGCATCCATGTGCCTGTCTAAAGGTTTCTTAAATGCTCCTGATGTATCTGCTTCCATCACATTGACCACTCCGTGTAGAAAACCTACCTCTAACTTCCTCTCTATACTTTCCTCCAGTCACCCTGAAATTACACCCCACCTGTGTTCTCACATTTTTTCCTATCCCCCTTTCTAGCCACACCCCTCCCAGCACCCAGTCTTGTCCCCTTCACCCATCACTCATAGACCATAAGACTTAGGAGCAAAATTAGTCCATTTGGCCCATCGAGTCTAGTCTGCCATTCCATCATGGCTGATTCATTATCTCTCTCAACCCCATTCTCCCATCTTCCCCCTTTGATGCCCTAACTAATCAAGAACCTATCAACCTCCACTTTCAATACACTCAACGACTTGGTCTCCAAAGTTGTCTGTGGCAATGAATTCCAGTGCTTCACCACCCTCTGACTCTTCCCACAGTCGGCTTCGGCTGCCATCAGCTGTCCCTTATCTCGATCCACTTACACTTGCACAAGAGTGCGCACTTCCACTCTTGTCCCTCACCTCCAGCTTCACGTTTCCCTCCTGGCTCCTCCTTCCTCTGTACTATTTCCACGCTTCCCTCCTTCATCCGTCCATCAGCTGGATCCACCTATCACTGCCCAGTTCTTGCACCACCTCACCTCGTTCTATTTATACTGGCCATCTCCCCTCCACTCTTTCAGTCTAGGTAAACATGCTCAACCCGAAACAACAGCTGTCCATTTCCCCTCTACAGATGCTACCTGGCCCACTGTGTCCATTTCCCATGCAGAAAGGGAGGTGGCACGGTAGTGTAGCTGTTAGCACAACGTCTTACAGTACGGGCGACCCGGGTTCAATTCCCACCACTGCTTATAAGGAGTTTGTATGTTCTCCCCATGACCACCTGGTTTTCCAGCTTCCTTCCGCAGACCATAGTTGTACTGCTTGATAGGTTAAATGATCATTGTAAATTGTCCTGTGATATGGCTCGCATTAAATTGGGGGATTGCTGGGTGTAGCTCAAACGGCCAGTTTTTGCAAGAGACAGGGTGAGAAGAGAAATAGCAAAAAATAGCAAAAAAGAGGAACAGCAAAAATGCCATCCCCTTCTTGCAATTCCTCCGTCTCCGCTGCATCTGCTCTCAGGATGAGGCTTTTCATTCCGGGACGAGGGATATGTCCTCCTTTTTTAAAGAAAGGGGCTTCCCTTCCTCCACCATCAACTCTGCTCTCAAACGCATCTCCCCCATTTCACGCACATCTGCTCTCACTCCATCCTCCCGTCACCCCACTAGGAATAGGGTTCCCCTGGTCCTCACTTACCACCCCACCAACCCCCGGGTCCAACATATTATTCTCCGTAACTTCTGCAACCTCCAACAGGATCCCACCACTGAGCACATCTTTCCCTCCGCCCCTCTCTCTGCTTTCCGCAGGGATCGCTCCCTACGCGACTCCCTTGTCCTTTCGTTCACCCCCATCCCTCCCCACTGATCTCCCTCCTGGCACTTATCCTTGTAAGCGGAACAAGTGCTACACATGCCCTTACATTTCCTCCCTTACCACCATTCAGGGCCCCAGACAGTCCTTCCAGGTGAGGCGACACTTCACCTGTGAGTCGGCTGGGGTGATATACTGCGTCCGGTGCTCCTGATGTGGCCTTCTATATATTGGCGAGACCCGACGCAGACTGGGAGATCGTTTTGCTGAACACTTACGCTCTGTCCGCCAGACAGAGCAGGATCTCCCGGTGTCCACACATTTTAATTCCACATCCCATTCCCATTCTGACATGTCTATCCACGGCCTCCTCTACTGTAAAGATGAAGCCACACTCAGGTTGGAGGAACAACACCTTATATTCCGTCTGGGTAGCCTCCAATCTGATGGCATGAACATTGACTTCTCTAACTTCCGCTAATGCCCCACCTCCCCCTCGAACCCCATCCGTTATTTATTTATATACACACATTCTTTCTCTCTCTCTCTTTTTTCTCCCTCTGTCCCTCTCACTATACCTCTTGCCCATCCTCTGGGTTTTTTTCCCCCCACTCCCCCTTTTCTTTCTCTCTAGGCCTCCTGTCCCATGATCCTCTCATATCCCTTTTGCCACTCAACTGTCCAGCTCTTGGCTCCATCCCTCACCCTCCTGTCTTCTCCTATCATTTTGGATCTCCCCCTCCCCCTCTCAAATCTCTTACTAGCTCTTCTTTCAGTTAGTCCTGACGAAGGGTCTCGGTCCAAAACGTCGACTGCACCTCTTCCTAGAGATGCTGCCTAGCCTGCTGCGTTCACCAGCAACTTTGATAATAAATGCGTAGTGGGTTGTACCCAATTTTCGCACATGCTTGCTCAGGCCATCCAAATTTCCGATATATTATAATAATCACATCCTTGAGTTCCGAAACAAAACCACAAAATACCGAAAGCGCTCAGTCGGTATGGTAACGCTTCATGCCACGGATGCATAAACATTAACTCTCTCTCACCGCAGATCTTCCCTGAATTGTTGAGCGTTTCCAGCAAGTTCTGATTTTGTTCCAGTACCTCCAATTCCGCCTCATTTTCAGCCCCTCAAGTTTCCAGGGCGAAAAATCTACCCCAAACAGTCAGAAGAGTTGGGAGGCAGGCATAAAATTGTGGCCGTGTCCTGCAACTCGTTGTGAATTTTACATCCGTAATTCCGCAACATTTTAAACTTCTGATAACTCCGGATACTGTGCATCTTGCACAATATTTGCAGGGAAACCTACAAACTTTGAAGACATAGCAAATTATGCATCAGCTCGCGTCTAATATGAATTAAATAGATTAGAAAACAATAAGCAAATCGCTCACAGAAGCAAACTGCAGTAACAGGGTAGTTAATCACAATTAACTTGGGGCAGCTTTCCAACATAGTTGTATTAAGAAGTGAGTCTCCCTTTATTCGGAGCCCCTCGGTAACCTCTGCCTGATCTGTCGTTATACTCACTGCAATTAGCACCCGGCGGTCGTGCCAGCGGCTCTTCGCCCGTGGCTCCGCATCGGCGTGCAGCATGGAGGTGCGCTGCTGTTTGGCTACTTCCAAATCCATGCGGCGACCACTCTCACTGTGACCAACAGCTCACTTTCACTGGAGCGTGGCTCAGAGCGAAGGGGAAGCCAGCGGGCGTTCCCACGGCCGGCCACCTCCTTGCTGGACAGCAAACCAATCCCCGCCTTGGTGAGGCGGGTCAGGAGGAGGACGCTGCCGGCCCGGGACAGAGCAACGCGGCTCTGGGCGCAGGTGAGCTTCACTATGCCGGCTACAAAGTTCAAGGTCGCCTCGCTGCAACTGTTGCAAGTAAACTGATTCGTTTGCGACAGTTCGCTCCACCATTCCTTGCGATTCACAGAGTCTTATTCCCCAACAACGGAGGGGTTTGACTGCTTGGGGAAAGAGAGCAAATGTGTACCAGCGTAAATCGTTTCCTTTCATTTGATCGTTGGATGTTATAAAATAAATCAGACAATAAATTAGAGATTTTTAAAAAAGATCTCTTACTTAAAATAGAGTAAATTTCCCGTATCCGGAGCAAAAATCGAGGTACTGGAGGAATGCAGTGTTCGAGCTAAATCTGTGGAGGGATCTCTGTCATGGCGCTAAATAGCATAACTACAAGCCCTTCGACCCAATATATGCAAATATCGTCTCACTAAGCAAGACGCATTTACCCATATCGCTAGAGTCTAGACCTTTCCTATCCATGTAACTATCCAAATGCCTTTTCAATATTGTCATTGGATCCGTCTCTGGCAGCTAGTTCCATATAGCAACCACAACTACGTTTTAAAAAGTTACCCCTCTGCTCTAAATCTGTGATTTCCAACTGTGGATTCCACTACCCTGGAGAAAATGCTTTAGCTACTCAGCTCATCTATGCCCCTCGAGATTTTGTACACCCCTGAGCCGCTTCCTATCAGTAAAAGAAAACAGGTAACAGGTTCTCCTCGTGCCTCTCAAAGTCCGACCCTCCGTCCCCGTCCTGAGAGGTGGAAGGCCGGGCAACGCGGCTCCGGTGAAGCCGCCTAGGCCGATCCCTTGCACAGTGGGTGCAATGGATTGCAGAATCATTGATTAACTCCTATCGTGGACTTCATAGGATAATGGAGTCGGGAGGTCATCGATGACCTCTGCTCCTCTTGGAGCGAAGGGCCCAAGTAGGTTCTGTAAGGCTCTCCTAACACAGTGTCTATAAAAAGTCAAACAACAGGAATTCTTTCTAATCCCCAAAAATCCATCCCGGCTGTTTTAGAGCTATTAGCACAATTTGGTCTTTTTTCAGGTTATAAATTAAATCTTAGTAAGAGTGAACTTTTTCCGATTAATAAACAACTTCCCTTATAACTTTCCATTTAAATTGATTAATAATTATTTTTCATATCTTGGGATTAAAATTACTTGTAAATACAAAGATTTATTTAAGATTAACTTTTTACCATTAATAGACCATATTATTCAACTTTCATCTAAATAGTTTCCTTTATATTTAACTTTGGTTGGTCATATTAATGCAGTTAAGATGTTTTTTTTTGCCAAAATTTTTATATATATTTCAGGCATTACCAATCTTTGTTCCAAAATCTTTTTTTGACAAAGTCGACTCTAAAATTTCTTCGCAAACAACAGGAATTCTGCAGATGCTGGAAATTCAAGCAACATACATCAAAGTTGCTGGTGAACGCAGCAGGCCAAGCAGCATCTATAGGAAGAGGCGCAGTCGACGTTTCAGGCCGAGACCTGAAACCGAGGCCGAAGGGTCTCGGCCTGAAACGTCGACTGCGCCTCTTCCTATAGATGCTGCTTGGCCTGCTGCGTTCACCAGCAACTTTGATGTATGTTTCTAAAATTTCTTCATTTATTTGGCAAAATAAAAACCCGACACTGGGTAAAATACATTTACAGAAAGCTAAGAGAGATGGAGGCTTAGCATTACCTAACTTTAGATTTTATTATTGGGCAATTAATATTCGACATATGAAATTCTGGTTACTTGACCAGGATATACTATCCATTCCTAAATGGGTAGCATTGGAATTACAATCTGTTCAGGGTTATACACTTGGCTCTATTTTAGGTTCCTCTCTTCCTTTTGATTTGAAACGCCTTAAACAGGTGTCTAACCCGATAGTTAAATATACCTTACGTATTTGGTTTCAATTCAGAAAATTTTTTGATCTTAATCAATTTGGATTAGCGATTCCTATTTTAGGTAACATTTTTTCCTCCCTCTTTTACGGATCGTGCTTTTCAAATTTGGAAGACTAAGGGTATTTCACGGTTTTTGGATTTCTTTTTAGATGGTTCCCTTATGTCTTTTGAACAATTATCTAATAAATATAACTTATCAAGAATACATTTTTTTAGATATCTACAAGTTAGAAATTTCCTAAGTACTATACTTTCTTCCTTTCCAATGCTTCCTCCTACATACATTTTAGATACTATAATCAACCTTAATCCATGAAGGAAAGGTGCATCAGCTATGATTTATAATATTATTATGAAACTTAGGAAAGCTCCATTTGATAAGATTAGGGTAGATTGGGAACAGGAATTGGGGTTTATCATTTCCGTGGATGACTGGGGGCAGATTTTACAATTAGTCAATATTTCCTCTATCTGTGCTAAACATTCCCTAATTCAATTTAAAGTTGTTCATAGAGCACATATGTCCAAAGATAAGTTAGCGCGCTTTTATTCTCATATTAATCCTTTTTGTGATAGATGTCCGGGGCAGATAGCCTCTTTAACTCATATGTTTTGGTCTTGTCCTACTCTGGAAACTTTTTGGAGAGACATTTTTAATATTATCTCCAATTGAATATCTATTGAATATAGATATCTCTCCTCACCCTATTACTGCTATCTTTGGACTACCTAAAATTTCCAGTAATCTTTCCCCTTCAGCCCGTAGAATGATTGCATTTCTTACTTTAATGGCGAAAAGATGTATTTTACAACATTGGAAAGAGCTTAGTGCTCCAACTACCTTTTTTTGGTTTTCTCAGACGATATTATGCTTGAATTTGGAGAAAATTAGAAGCAATCTTTATGACTCCTCATTTAAATTTGAACAGACCTGGAGATCTTTTATTCAATATTTTCATTTAATGTAATATATACCCTTCTTGTTTTTTTTTACTGTTTTTAATGGAGGTCGGGATTGAGGACGTGATTTTAAGTTTTTTAACTCTGTTTGGTTTCAAGTTAGCCCATTGCTTTGGTTTTAGTTAGTTGCACGGTGGGGTTTTTTTGGGGGGTTTTTTTTTCCTTTTCTCTATTGATATATATATAAAAATTAGTATACTATTTTGTTACCTTGGTATGTTATGTTTAAATTACATTGTTTGTAGTATTTTTTTTGTATTAATATCTTCTGTAATTTTATTATATTCTAACAGTGTATTAGTGCCTATATGGCTTACCTTTTTGTATACTTATTCAATAAAAAGATTTAAAAAGAAAGAACAGGAATTCTGCAGATGCTGGAAATTCAAGCAACACACATCAAAGTTGCTGATGAATGCAGCAGACCAGGCAGCATCTCTAGGAAGAGGTACAGTCGACGTTTACTGTACCTCTTCCTAGAGATACTGCCTGGCCTGCTGCGTTCACCAGCAACTTTGATGTGTGTTGCTTGTGTCTATAAAAAGTATTCACGACCCCGCCCCGGAAGTTTTTATTTTTTATTGCTTGACAACATTGAATAACTGTGGACTTAATTTGGCTTTTTTTTTTGACAATGATCAACAGAGAAAGACACTAATGTGTCAAAATGAAAACATCTCTACAAAATGATCTAAATTAATTACAAATATAAAACACAATAATTGCATAAGTATTCATTCCCCTTCAAGTCAGTATTGAGTAGATGCCCCTTTGGCAGCAATTACAGATTTGAGTCTGTGTGGATAGGTCTCTATCAGCTTTGCACATCTGGACACGTAAAAATTTCCCTGTTCTTTACAAAACTGCTCAAGCTCTGTCAGATTGCACGGGGATCATGAGTGAGCAGCCCTTTTCACGTCCAGCCGCAGTTTTTTTTTATTTATTAATTTACAGGATGTGGGCATTGCCAGCTAAGCCAGCATTTATTGCCCATCACTAGTTGCCCTTGAAAAGGTGGTGATGAGCTGCCTCCTGGAACCACTGCAGTCCCTGAGGTGTGGGTACACCCACAGTGCTGTTAGGGAGGGAATTCCATGATTTTGACCCAGTGACAACGAAGGAACGATGATATGTTTTTAAGTCAGGATAATGAGTGATTTGGAGGGGATTTCCAAGTGGTGGTATTCCCAGGTATCTGCCGTTCTTGTCCTTCTAGATGGTAGTGGTCATGGGTCTGGAAGATGCTGCCTTAGGAACTTTGGTGTGTGTTACAGTGCATCTTGTAGATAGTACACACTGCTGCATCTGTTCATTGATGGTGGAAGGGGCACCAGTCAAGTGGGCTGCCTCATACTGGATGGTGTCGAGCTTCTTGAGTGTCGATCCAGGCGAGTGGCGAGTATTCCATTACTCTCCTGACCTGAGCCTTGTACATCGATGGTAGACAGGCTTTGGGGAGTCGGGAAGTGAGTTACACACCACAGGATTCCTAGCCTTTGACCTGCTCTGTTAGCCACGGTGTTCATATGGCTAGACCAGTTCAGTTTCCTGTCAATAGTAATCCCTGAGACAAGGGTGGCCAACCTTTTACATTCCATTCGTCAGTTTTTTCACTCAGATGCACCATACAACTCTTGTACCCCCATTCAATTCTTGTAAAAATATGTTAATATAGAACTCGTGCATGAAAAAAAAATCGAATCTGAACTTGTGTGTGAAAAAAATCAACGCATGGAATGTAAAAGGTTGGCCACCCCTGCCCTAGGATGTTGATAGTAGGGGATTCAGTGATGGTGATGCCACTGAATGTCACGGGATTATGGTTAGAGCCTCTCCTGTTGGAGATGGCACTTGCATGACTCAAACGTTACTTGCCACTTGTCAGCCCAAGCCTGGATATTGTCCAGGCCCTGCTGCATTTGGGTCGGATATGATTCCAACTAGTGGAGGGTGTTTCCCCTAATTCCCATTAAGTCCATTTTAGCTAGAGCACCTTGATGCCATACTCAGTCAAATGCTGCCTTGATGTTGAGGGCTATCACTCTCACCTCACCTCTGGTATTTAGCTTTTTGGTCCATGTTCAGACCAAAAATCTGATGAGGTCAGGAGCTGAGTGGCCTTGATGGAACCCAAACTGGGCATCTGTAAGCATGTAATTGCTGAGTAGTTGCTGCATGATAGCACTATTGATGACCCATTTATTACTTTGATTGAGAGTAGGTTGATAGGGCGTAATTGGCTGGGTTGGACATGTCCCGTTTTTTCTGGACAATTTTCCACATTGCCGGGCAGATGCCGGTGTTGTAGCTGTACTGGAACAGCTTGGCTAGTGCTGCGCATGGCAAGTTCTGGAGCACATTCCTCAGGACTATTGCCAGGATTTTGTCTGGGTCATTTATAAAAATCACAAAAAGTAGGGGTCCCAGAACAGATCTCTGAGGCACACCGCTGGTCACTGACCTCCATGCAGAATATGACCCCTCTACAACCACTCTTTGCCTTCTGTAGGCAAGCCAGTTCTAGATCCACATATCAATGTCCCCTTGGATCACATGCCTCTTTACTTTCTCAATAAGCCTTGCATGGGGTACCTTATCAAATGCCTTGCTGAAATCCATAGACACTACATCTACTGCTCTTCCTTCATCAATATGCTTAGTCACATCCTCAAAAAATTCAGTCAGTCTCATAAGGCACGACCTGCCTTTGACAAAGCTATGCTGACTATTCCTAATCATATTATGCCTCTTCAAATGTTCATAAATCCTGTCTCTCAGGATCTTTTCCATCAACTTACCAACCACTGAATAAGACTTACTGGTCTATAATTTCCTGGGCCATCTCTACTCCTTTCTTGAATAAGGGAACAACAACTGTAACCCTCCATCCCCAATGATGATGCAAAGATCATCACCAGAGAGGCTCAACAATCTCACTTGCCTCCCTTCTATTTCCTGATGATTGACTTAACTGTACTCCAAGGGATAGTCAGTGACTTGGAAATTTGCTTGTATCCATCTCCTGACTTGTGCTTTTTAATAACCTTTTCACAGTGTTGCTTGGAGTGTTCCTCTGTCTTCATGGTGTAGTTTTTACCAGGATACTGACTCACCAGCAGGTGGACCTTCTGGATACAGGTGTATTTTTACTACAATCAATTGAAACACCTTGACTGCACACAGGTGATCTCCATTTAACTAATTATGTGACTTCTGAAACCAATTGCCATAATTTGGAGTGTCATATTAAAGGACAGAATAATTATGCAATCAATTATTTTGTGTTTTATATTTGTAATTAATATAGATTACTTTGTAGAGATCTGTTTTCACTTTGACATGAAAGAGTTTTTTTTCTGTTGATCACTGTCAAAAAAAAACAAATTAAATCCACTGTAATTCAATGTTGTAAAACAATAAAACAGGAAAACTTCCAAGTGGGGGTGAATACCTTTTATAGGCACTCTTAACTCAAGCCCTGCAGTCCTATTGTCATTCTTGTAAGTTACGTTTGCACCTTCTCCACTTTAATGGCATCAACTGTCTATTTTCTTCCTCGGATTCTGCCTGACCTGTTGAGTTCCTTCAGCAGATATTTGTGATCCAGATGCCAAAATCTGCTGCTTGTTTTTTTAATTTCCACATGCAGAGATGGTTTATTATTTATTCTGCCCTCCTTCTATAATTTTACTCTGTACTGTCGCACCCTGAGAATTCACAGATTCACGGGCATTAAACACAATCAGGTGCATTTATATGGCATCTTTCAGTATAGTTAATTGTCCATGCCACTGTAGAAAATAGTTATCAAATAACGAAAATGCACTTCGGACTCGATTTCTTAGTATTGCTCTCCCAGGTCACATGCCCCACATCATAAATGAGCTTTGAAATTTGGGCCAGACGTACCTAATCCACATTTGGCTTCTGGTGCATGCAGTTTTAGCAAAAGGATGACTGGTAGTCATACCGGTCCCACGCGCTAGCCTAAAGATGCACAGGGTAGAATTTACACTGTAATCTCTTGCTGTTGTGGGTCCTTTGGAGGAACTGATTTGGAGAGTGGATTGTCAATCGGTAGTAGAACATTAATTGGATTAGGGGGCAGATAGGTAAGCACAAAGTGTCTGTGAGGGAATGGTTGGAGTAGATGTCCTGCAGCTGGTGGGGTGTGGGCAGATGCTGGAAATTCGCGTCTCTTATTAGAGCTAGGTATTGGAGTAGACAACTGGTGGATGTTGGGCAGACGGACAGGGAACTTGTGATGGGATGTTAAGCTGTGACTGGAGGTTGGGAGGAATATTAAGGCTATGGGTAGCAAGAAGAGGGGATGCAATCTGTAACAAAGGAAAGTTAGATAAATTACTTACCTAAACTGAAGTAGGTTCCTCAGACTCCCCTGCAGAAGATAGATCACCCAGCCATTTTTATTTGGCTCATACAGTCTCATTATTGGTTATTAAGTTCTTTTTCATGTTGCATGATTGTGGGAAAGCATTTGGCTCACAGTACAGTACATGATCCCTAATGGATACTTCATTCCAAAATGTTGCCAGAAGAAGTGAAAGATGGAGCTTAGTAGCAGGAGCATATAGGACTATTGTGCAAGAAATGTGTCAGCAACTGTGTGTTGGCAGGGAGGTCCATCTCATTTGGCTTCAATGTCAGCTTGTACCAGTTACCCTGGCTGATGAGCCCTGTAGCAAGGAATGTAATTTTTTAAAAAAAACTTTAATTAGAGCCATTCCTTTCAGAATAAAAAAAAACATATCTGTGCATTAAATGTAGTGGAAATTTTGATTATTTTTCAGGAAAAAAGGTCGATTTAAAATGGTTGATTTTGAATCTGAGATGGATAGAAGTTCCTTATTCAAAGACATTCAGGGATAATGGGGAAAACACAAATGTAAACTAAAGTTGTAGAGCAGTCAATCATTAGGTGGCAGGACAGTTTCAAGCCTTGCCTTCTCTTCTCCCTATGTTCATAAAGCCGGGCCAGGCCTGTTCTCGGGGGACGGAAAAAGTTCTATGATACCTGTGTGAAACAAGAGCATGCTCTCCTTGTCCTTGGTATTGTTGAGTATAAAATTGTTATTTTTCACATAGTTTAACTTTGCCTATGCTTGTTTGTATTTCTATATAATCACCAATATGCAAGGGTTGGTGTCACACCACTGAATCTATCAATTTGATAGGTGATTCTTACCACTGCAATGTCTGTTATCTAGTTTGAGCTAGTATTTAATACAAGACAACCATGACTTCTGTGTTCTTTTTCTTTTTCCGTTCTTCATTTTTATTGTAACACTTAAAAACCACCAAAGCCAACAGGTTTTCTGCCTCATTCTTGACTTCTGAAGAACCTTTTGATAACATGATGATGATGATCCAGTTGGCATTCTGACCAATGCAGGGCCTCTCCCAGATATCGACAGGGTTGCGTTGCTGTGGACTTTGTATCCAGCACAATCCCAAGTTGGAAATGTCGCTCTGAAGCACATTCCCACATGGCAGGAGACACCTGCGGCCCCACAGCAGATGGAAATCCATCCCAGGTGTTTATTTGTATGTACAGGCTGTGCATAAGTTGGACATTCATAAGTTGGACATTCATAAGCTGGGGAGGACTTGTAGTTGTGCTTTAAATTCAATTGCAGCGGTGACTTTAAAAACAAACCAAAACTGCTCAGAGACTGAGCACGGGGGTGGGGATCACACTGTATGATGCATTCCACTAACGAAGATCTAAGTCGGGAAAAAGTATGTTCAATTGTTTATTAAGAAACCAGCAAAGACAAATAGTTTTGTGTAACCAACACACATCAAAGTTGCTGGTGAACGCAGCAGGCCAAGCAGCATCCGTAGGAAGAGGTGCAGTCGACGTTTCAGGCCGAGACCCTTCGTCAGGACTAACTGAAGGAAGAGTGAGGAAGGGATTTGAAAGTTGGAGGGGGAGGGGGAGATCCAAAATGAAAGGAGAAGACAGGAGGGGGAGGGATAGAGCCAAGAGCTGGACAGGTGATAGGCAAAAGGGATACGAGAGGATCATGGGACAGGAGGTCCAGGAAGAAAGGAGGTCTGGGGGGGGGGATCCCAGAGGATGGGCAAGAGGTATATTCAGAGGGACAGAGGGAGAAAAAGGAGAGTGAGAGAAAGAATGTGTGCATAAAAATGAGTAACAGATGGGGTACGAGGGGGAGGTGGGGCCTTAGCGGAAGTTAAAGAAGTCAATGTTCATGCCGTCAGGTTGGAGGCTACCCAGACGGAATATAAGGTGTTGTTCCTCCAACCTGAGTGTGGCTTCATCTTTACAGTAGAGGAGGCCGTGGATAGACATGTCAGAATGGGAATGAGATGTGGAATTAAAATGTGTGGCCACTAGGAGATCCTGCTTTCTCTGGCGGACAGAGCGTAGATGTTCAGCAAAGCGGTCTCCCAGTCTGCGTCAGGTCTCGCCAATATACAAAAGGCCACATCGGGAGCACCGGACGCAGTATATCACCCCAGTCGACTCACAGGTGAAGTGTTGCCTCACCTGGAAGGATTGTTTGGGGCCCTGAATGGTGGTAAGGGAGGAAGTGTAAGGGCATGTGTAGCCCTAGTTCCACTTACACGGATAAGTGCCAGGAGGGAGATCAGTGGGGAGGGATGGGGGGGACGAATGGACAAGGGAGTTGTGTAGGGAGCGATCCCTGCGGAATGCAGGGGGGGGGGGAGGGAAAGATGTGCTTAGTGGTGGGATCCCGTTGGAGGTGGCGGAAGTTACGGAGAATAATATGTTGGACCCAGAGGCTGGTGGGGTGGTAGGTGAGGACCAGGGGAACCCTATTCCTAGTGGGGTGGTGGGAGGATGGAGTGAGAGCAGATGTACGTGAAATGGGGGAGATGCGTTTAAGAGCAGAGTTGATAGTGGAGGAAGGGAAGCCCCTTTCTTTAAAAAAGGAAGACATCTCCCTCGTCCTAGAATGAAAAACCTCATCCTGAGAGCAGATGAGGCGGAGACGGAGGAATTGCGAGAAGGGGATGGCGTCTTTGCAAGAGACAGGGTGAGAAGAGGAATAGTCCAGATAGCTGTGAGAGTCAGTAGGCTTATAGTAGACATCAGTGGATAAGCTGTCTCCAGAGACAGAGACAGAAAGATCTAGAAGGGGGAGGGAGGTGTCGGAAATGGACCAGGTAAACTTGAGGGCAGGGTGAAAGTTGGAGGCAAAGTTAATAAAGTCAACGAGTTCTGCATGCGTACAGGAAGCAGCGCCAATGCAGTCGTCGATGTAGCAAAGGAAAAGTGGGGGGCAGATACCAGAATAGGCACGGAACATAGATTGTTCCACAAATCCAACAAAAAGGCAGGCATAGCTAGGACCCATACGGGTGCCCAGAGCTACACCTTTAGTTTGGAGGAAGTGGGAGGAGCCAAAGGAGAAATTATTAAGAGTAAGGACTAATTCCGCTAGACGGAGCAGAGTGGTGGTAGAGGGGAACTGATTAGGTCTGGAACCCAACAAAAAGGCAGGCATAGCTAGGACCCATACGGGTGCCCATAGCCCCAACAAAAAGGCAGGCATAGCTAGGACCCATACGGGTGCCCATAGCCCCTCCCCCTCCCCCTCCAACTTTCAAATCCCTTACTCACTCTTCCTTCAGTTAGTCCTGACGAAGGGTCTCGGCCTGAAACGTCGACTGCACCTCTTCCTACGGATGCTGCCTGGCCTGCTGCGTTCACCAGCAACTTTGATGTGTGTTGCTTGAATTTCCAGCATCTGCAGAATTCCTGTTGTTTGAGTTTTGTGTAACCCTCTGGTTTGGCTGGCGGCGTTAGTCTAGGGAAGACAATCTCTGGCCCCATCAAATTGTGAAATCTGAGGTGCACAACCTCTTGTTTGTGTGGATGCTGTGTGATCTGTTCCCGTTACAAATCAGTACCATGAAATAACAAACAGTATACCATATGCAATTAAACGAGTTAGCTTTATCATTAATTTGTCTAAAGGGTTAGTAAAGAAAAACAAAAAGAAAGGGGCTCATTTTATGAAACAGTCTAATGTGCACTAGTTGGAGCTCACAGTTTCCCTTCCGCTGGTTCTCCATCGATTTCCCTGGGCTTCATCAACTTCCGGCCTCACTCCAAGTCCTGGTGCCTACGACCTCTGTTCTGGCATCTTCTCTCTCCATCTTCCGCCAAACAAAAGACCCAGATCACCTCTGTCTCAGGCACACAACAAGAAAAAAACATTCCCTTCATTGGACAGCGCACATTCCAAAGCCCCCGTTATCTCTAACCATAACCCAAACTCTGCTGCTACAGAAAAAACCATTATGTTAGCAGTGAAGCCTTTCCCAGAGAGTTACACTCTCCCCTCACCAAATTTAGTCATGTCCTCATGACATTGAGATAATTTGCCAACCCTCCATGCAAAGCACAAAGTCCAACCCAGGTGTAAAAGGCAGTGACATAGCTCCCCAAAATGGTAGGGGCCACACTCTGTTCCCCCGGTGCAACATAGGCCAGCCTATCCGGTGGTCTCCTGATTCGTTGAGACCTCCATGCCCCCTCATCTACTTTTTCAGGTTCCAACACTACTTGGGATACTTCTGGGCTACCTGGTGAGGCTTCCCCCAGTCCTTCACTCGTGCCCTCCTGCAACTCAGACCCCTCTGTCCCTTGGCTGAGCCCTGCTTCATCTCTTGCAGGGTCCCGCTGAAACCCAAGCTGCTAACAGATAGCACCACCCCCGGCCCCCCCCCCTCCCCCGCTGATTTCACCTGACTCAGTGTGAGAAGGGTTGGGAATCTCTTCCTCAATCACGGAGCAGTTAGCAAAAGGCAGCATATACCACAAGCCCATTTCCTCATCCTCTGAATCAGTATCCCACTCAGGGTTGGGGGCTGGTCTAATCTCTCCTGCTGTTGGTCCGTCAGTTGCCTTGCATCACCGCAAAGTTCTCTTAATAGGTGTAGACTCCAGGTCAGGCTCTGGGTCAACCCACACCTCTTGTCCCAGAGGCAGAAGGTGGTTCCAATGTAGAATCTTGACAGGCCTATTCCCATCCTCTGGTTTCACCCAGAAAGCTGGTACATTTGGCATCTCCACCACATAGGGCGTAGCCACCCAGAGGTCAGACAACTTATGCTTCCCAGGTAGGCCCAAATTCCTTACGAGGACTCAGTCTCTTGGCATGAGTTCAGAGAACCTAATCTTTTGATCATACCTCCTCTTATTTCCTTGATTCTGCTTGGCAGCCACAACCTCAGCTAATTCATAAGCCCTTTTCAGCTCCCTTCTCATATCAGACACATACTTGGCAAAAGAATAGATCAAGGAAGGTAGTGCACCCGTGGCTGACAAGAGAAATTAGGGATAGTATCAATTCCAAAGAAGAAGCATACAAATTAGCCAGAGAAAGTGGCTCACCTGAGGACTGGGAGAAATTCAGAGTTCAGCAGAGGAGGACAAAGGGCTTAATTAGGAAGGGGAAAAAAGATTATGAGAGAAAACTGGCAGGGAACATAAAAACGGACTGTAAAAGCTTTTATAGATATGTAAAAAGGAAAAGACTGGTAAAGACAAATGTAGGTCCCCTGCAGACAGAAACAGGTGAATTGATTATAGGGAGCAAGGACATGGCAGACCAATTGAATAATTACTTTGGTTCTGTCTTCACTAAGGAGGACATAAATAATCTTCCAGAAATAGTAGGGGACAGAGGGTCCAGTGAGATGGAGGAACTGAGCGAAATAGGGAAGTTAGTAGGGAAGTGGTGTTAGGTAAATTGAAGGGATTGAAGGTAGATAAATCCCCAGGGCCAGATGGTCTGCATCCTAGAGTGCTTAAGGAAGTAGCCCAAGAAATAGTGGATGCATTAGTGATAATTTTTCAAAACTCGTTAGATTCTGGACTAGTTCCTGAGGATTGGAGGGTGGCTAATGTAACTCCACTTTTTAAAAAAAGGAAGGAGAGAGAAACCGGGGAATTATAGACCGGTTAGCCTAACGTCGGTGGTGGGGAAACTGCTGGAGTCCGTTATCAAGGATGTGATAACAGCACATTTGGAAAGCGGTGAAATGATCGGACAAAGTCAACATGGATTTGTGAAAGGAAAATCATGTCTGACGAATCTCATAGAATTTTTGAGGATGTAACTAGTAGAGTGGATAGGGGAGAACCAGTGGATGTGGTATATTTGGATTTTCAAAAGGCTTTTGACAAGGTCCCACACAGGAGATTAGTGTGCAAACTTAAAGCACACGGTATTGGGGGTAAGGTATTGGTGTGGGTGGAGAATTGGTTAGCAGACAGGAAGCAAAGAGTGGGAATAAACGGGACCTTTTCAGAATGGCAGGCGGTGACTAGTGGGGTACCGCAAGGCTCAGTGCTGAGACCCCAGTTGTTTACAATATATATTAATGACTTGGATGAGGGAATTAAATGCAGCATCTCCAAGTTTGCGGATGACGCGAAGCTGGGCGGCAGTGTTAGCTGTGAGGAGGATGCTAAGAGGATGCAGGGTGACTTGGATAGGTTGGGTGAGTGGGCAAATTCATGGCAGATGCAATTTAATGTGGATAAATGTGAAGTTATCCACTTTGGTGGCAAAAATAGGAAAACAGATTATTATCTGAATGGTGGCCGATTAGGAAAAGGGGAGGTGCAACGAGACCTGGGTGTCATTATACACCAGTCATAGAAAGTGGGCATGCAGGTACAGCAGGTGGTGAAAAAGGCGAATGGTATGCTGGCATTTATAGCGAGAGGATTCGAGTACAGGAGCAGGGAGGTACTACTGCAGTTGTACAAGGCCTTGGTGAGACCACACCTGGAGTATTGTGTGCAGTTTTGGTCCCCTAATCTGAGAAAAGACATCCTTGCCATAGAGGGAGTACAAAGAAGGTTCACCAGATTGATTCCTGGGATGGCAGGACTTTCATATGATGAAAGACTGGATGAACTGGGCTTGTACTCGTTGGAATTTAGAAGATTGAGGGGGGATCTGATTGAAACGTATAAAATCCTAAAGGGATTGGACAGGCTAGATGCAGGAAGATTGTTCCCGATGTTGGGGAAGTCCAGAACGAGGGGTCACAGTTTGAGGATAAAGGGGAAGCCTTTTAGGACTGAGATTAGGAAAAACTTCTTCACACAGAGAGTGGTGAATCTGTGGAATTCTCTGCCACAGGAAACAGTTGAGGCCAGTTCATTGGCTATATTTAAGAGAGAGTTAGATATGGCCCTTGTGGCTACGGGGGTCAGGGGATATGGAGGGAAGGCTGGGGTGGGGTTCTGAGTTGGATGATCAGCCATGATCATAATAAATGGCGGTGCAGGCTCGAAGGTCCGAATGTCCTACTCCTGCACCTATTTTCTATGTTTCTATGTTTCAGATAAATCTTCAGTGGTAGGTCTTCCTCACCAGTCCCAAAGCAAAGGTCATTAGACAACCTCGCCTCGCACCCAAACATCAGATAATATGGCGAGTACCCGGTAGCTTCATTCCGTGTACAGTTGTAGCAGAGGACCTGATGTCCAATATGTGACTCTACTTGTTCTTCTTGCTGGTTTCCAAGGTTCAGAGCATGTCTAGCAAGGTCCACTGAAACCCCTCTGGCTGGGGATTGCCCTGTGGGTGATAAGGAGTAGTCCTTGACTTCTCGACTCTGAGCATGCTCCTGTATGAGCCTGCTCTCGAAATCCCGTCCCTGATCACTATGTATCGGCCTGGGGAGGCCGTAATAAATGAAATACTTCTCCCATAACACGTTGTCCACCGTGGATGCCCTCTGGTCCGTGGTAGGGAAAACCTGCGCATATCTGGTGTCGTGATCCGTGATGACTAAGACATTCACCGTGTTGCTGCCATCTGACTCTATTGACAGGAAATGGGGGCACTGCAGCACATCTCAGCTTCTCTGCTTGGGCCATGTCTCCGTTTTCAACCGCTGACCAAACGGTACCAATGCCCGGGTCATCTTGCTGAGCAGATGCCACTTCCCCAGGACTCAATTCCGGTAACTGGTTTGTCTGCAGAGCGGTCAGGTTACAGTAAACTTGTGGAATGGTGTCACTCCCAATTGATCTACCGCTTGATCCTGCCCTTGTCTTCCCTCTGCCTTCACCATGATGGCACACTGGCACATGGCTTTCTCCCCCAGAGCAGGAACACTCTCCCACTCTTCGTCCCTTGCGCCTCGTGCCCAAACATCAGATAGTATAGGAAGTACCCAGTAGCTTCATTCTGGGTATAGTTGTAACTGTGGACCAGATGTTCAATATCTTGACTCCACTGTTCTTCTTGCTGATTTCCAAGGTCCCAAGCGTTCTGTTCCTCCGTTACAAATCAGTACCACAAAATAGCAGACAGTGGACCATATGCAATTAGTCAATTTAGCTTTATAATTCTTAATTTGACTAAAGAGTTAGTAAAGAAAAGGGTCCATTTTAATGAAACAGTCTAATGTGCACTAGTTGGAGCTCATGGTTTCCCTTCTGTTGGTCCTCCATCCATTTCCCCAGGCTTTGTCAACTCCTGGCCCCACTCCAAGTCCACTCCGCCCTGGTGTCTACGACCTCTCCTTTCTGGGATCTTCTCTCTTCATCTTCCGCCAAACAAAAGACCCAGATCACCTTGGTCTCAGGCACACAAGAAATAAACAGTCCCTTCATTGGATGGCGCCCGTTCCAAAGCCCCCGTTATCTCTAGCCATAACCCAAACACTGCTGCGACAGAAAAGCCATTACATTAGCAGTGAAACCTTTTCCAGCGTGTTACACTTGTAACGATAGAACTGAAGAAATTAAAACTGTCGATATAACAGAGTCTAAGTGCATACTGTATTGAAACGTACTTCAACAGTAGCAAATTTAAACATAGGAAGCCAAGCATTCTTAAATGTTCAACAAAAAAATATAATTTCCCTGATTTACTCCCTACTCTAACCAGGCAAAAACTGAGCTAAAGACAAAGAATGAGTATGTAACTATATTCTTCACTTCTACCACAGTCTAACCCACATGACAAATTGCACATAATAAACGCACAACAAAAAGTACAATACTGACAGAAAATTAGATATATGGCTCCTACATGAATGTTACTAAATTGGTACAGAAATCTTTCTGTTTCTGAATAGTGTTGAGCCCTCAGATACGTGTTGACTCTCTGTATTCTTCTTCCTGAAATATAACTTTTCACACTCTTCTGCATTAAATTTCATCAGCTTTGTGTCAGTCTGTTTCACCAACCTGTCCTTTTCTATTGCTCTTGCAGTTTTCTAGGATTCTACACAAGAGATTCTGTACCATCTGCAAATTTGGAAATTGCTTCTCCACATCCTTGCCCAAGTCATTAATATACATGAAGTATGCTCAGCCCACTGCTCTACTCTCCCTACACCCATGATTGTGTGCCTAGGCATTGCTCAAATTCATCTATAAATTTGCTGATGATATAACCATCGTTGGCAGAATTTCAGATGGTGATGGTAGGGCATATAGGGGTAAGATGTACCAGCTAGCTGAATGGTGTCACAATAAAAATCTTGCACTTAACATCAGCAAGACCAAAGGGCTGATTGTGGACTTCAGAAAGGATGAGACAAAAGAACACACCAGTCCTCATAGAGGGATCAGAAGTGGAGAGAATGAGCAATTTCAAGTTCCTGGGTGTCAAGATCTCTGAGGACCTAACATGAATGCAACATATTGATGCAGCTATAAAGAAGGCAAGACAGTGGCTATCAACAGGAATTCTGCAGATGCTGGAAATTCAAGCAACACGCATCAAAGTTGCTGGTGAACGCAGCAGGCCAGGCAGCATCTCTAGGAAGAAGTACAGTCGATGTTTCAGGCCGAGACCCTTCGTCAGGACTGGGTCTCGGCCTGAAACGTCGACTACCTCTTCCTAGAGATGCTGTCTGGCCTGCTGCGAAGACAGTGGCTATGTTTCATTTGGAGTTTGAGGAGAATAGATTTGTCCACTAAAACACTTAAAAACTCGACGAATGTACTCTGGAGAGCCACATCACTGTTGGGTATGGAGCAGCTACTGCACAAGGTCGAAGTAAGTTGCAGAAACTTGTATGATTAGTCAGATCCATCATGGGTACTAGCCTCTGTAGTATCCAAGAAATCTTCAAGGAGCGGTGTCTTAGGAAGGCAGTGTCCGTCATTGAGGACCCTTACCACCCAGGACATGCCTTGTTCTCATTGTTACCATCGGGAAGGATTTTAGCATTTATTGCATTGCCTACAGGCAAACTGAAACCTAATTTCACAAATAGATTTTAGTTTTAATCTATTTAAGGCGGAAATGGGATAGGTAGTCAATGTCTTTCTCCCAAGGCAGAGGAGTCTAGGACAAGAAGGTACAGAGTTAAGGAGAGAAGTAGAAACCTTCTACGTTCTTTCACAGATGGTGGTGAATACCTAGAATGAGCTGCCAGAGAAGATGGTGGAGGCAGATACAATTATAATATTTAAAAAGCATTTTAATAAGAAGGTTGCAGAGGGGTACAAGCCTAATGTGGGCAAATGGGATTGGCGGAGAGAGATATTGTGGTTGGCACGGACAAAGGGCCTGATTCTATGATCTTTGGGATCTGTGTTACTGACAAGGACGGCATTTCTCCTTGATCTGGTAGTTCTGCAACATCTTGAACTGCTGCAATCTCTCTGATGAAATTATCTCCATTGTGTTGTTGAAGCGGAAAATCTAATATTTAAACCAAGAGTCAATGGAGGAATGGGGTCCAAATCAGCCTAAGGTGAAACCTGGAGGTGGTGGTGTTCCCATGCACCTGCTGCCTTTGTCCTCCTTCATGGAAGAAGCTGTGAGATTAGGGCAGCACGGTCGGGCGGCGGTTAAGTTAACGCTTTAATGATTGACCCGGGTTCAATCACAACAGCCTGGAAGGGGTTTGTACATTATCCCCGTGACCATGCTGGTTCATAGACAAATATTCACCAGAACAACAGGAATAATGTTCATACTCTTTTAAAGTTATTCCACATTCACTTATTAAAAACACCAGATGATGTTGGTGTTGAGGATTAATATTTTATCTTAAAGGAGACAAATCCAGCAGTGGGAGCCGCTTCAAAGTGTGATGGAGACTCTAGTTGATGGAATCTGAAGCAACAAATGATCTTCTGGGGGAACTGAATGAGCTCAGCAGCTTCTGTGGTAGAAGAATTTTTTTTAAAAGACTGAGCTTCTGTAGTGAGGATGAGGCAATGGGGTGGAGGGGTGATGTGGTGATGGGGACAATCCTGATGTCGGGTTTTGATCCAAATTGTGGACACTTCTTTTCCTCTTACAGATGCTGCTCAATCTGGCTCTAACCTTCTTGCTGTAACTTAGCATCTTTTTTCCAGTCCTGATGAAGAATCTTGGCCCGAAACATCATCTCTTTACTCTTTTCCATGGATGCTGCCTGGCCTGCTGAGCTCCTCCAGCATTTTGTGTGTGTTGCTTGGATTTCCAGAATCTGTGTATTTTCTCATCATTGCTGCACCATCTTCTGGGTTTCCTAAGCAGATTACTTGTTGTCCCACATGGGTATTTCTAACCTTCCCTCCTGGCCACTCATCTAAGGTTTAAATTAGAATCAAAATTTTTTTTTAAAGTTCTCACTCAATATCATTCCGGGACAATTTGTACAAGACAACCACATACAGAAAGATTAGATTGGTACACCAATATTTATTTCATATGTGATCCACAGAGTTGGGAAATAGAACAGATTTTCACTTTGTCACTCAACACTAACTTTCAATTCATAGTCATACACGTGAAAAACAAGCATTCAACACTTTCACAGTAAATTCTTTGAATCCTAAATTCTGAATCTTCAATCTTTAATTGACAAACTAGATGATAGCTATATCACAAATACTGCCAGTAATATTGATTGATGTAGTTTATTTTCCAATGCATCTACAGAGTCAAACTGTTATAGAACACCTAGAAGTGACATGATAGAGAGGTATAAAATTATGAGCGGCATTGATAGAGAGGGTGGATGGACAATGTCTGTTTCCCAACGTAAGGGTCCTCATGGTAATGATAGTTTGAAGGGTAAATATTTCACACCAGAGGAGATGTTCCAAGCCGGAACAGTAACAATACATAGAAGAAATCTGAAGAGGTACTTCAATGAGCAGGGCTTTGAAAGATATAGAATTAATGCAGCCATATGGGAATGGAAAAAATAGGCGTGATGGTGGGCCAAGGGAGCTGTACAACTCCATTACAATATCTGGATGGGAATTATCACATTAGGAGCTCAGATGGCTTAGAGAGTATGCTTGGTTTAGAGATTATGCATTATGATCAGAGTTTAAGGGAGCTAGGGCTTTACTCTTTGGAGAGAAGGAGGATGAAAGGAGACATGATAGAGGTGTACAAGATAATAAGAGGAATAGATAGAGTGGATAGCCAGCGCCTCTTCCGCAGGGCCCCACTGCTCAATACAAGCGGACATGGCTTTAAGGTAAGGGGTGGGAAGTTCAAGGGGGATATCAGAGGATGGGTTTTTACTCAGAGAGTGGTTGTTGCGTGGAATACACTGCCTGAGTCAGTGGTGGAGGCAAATACACTAGTGAAACTTAAGAGACTACTAGACAGGTATATGGAGAAATTTAATGTGGGAGAGTTATATGGGAGGCAGTGTTTAAAGGTCAGCACAACATTGTGGGCCGAAGGGCCTGTACTGTGCTGTATTGTTCTATGTTCTATATCATAAACTACAGACTGGTATTGCAGTGCAGTGATTTATCTATGAGAGTACACTTCTCTCTCAGCCCAGTTACTTTGATTTTTAAATTCATTCTCAGTGTATGAGTACCCTTGACAAGGTCAGAGGTTATTGAATATCAAAAAGGTACAGATGGTGGAAATCTGAACTAAAAACAGAACACACTGAAAACACACAGCAGGTCAGGTTGCATATGTGGAGTGGAAACAAGAAAGCTTTCAAGGCAGAAGACCCTCTGTTTATTACCTCCATTTCTACCGAGGAGGTGGTTTGAGGCTGCCATCTTGAAATGTTAAAGTCCTTGTCGAGGTTGTACTTGCTTCCACTGTATAGCGCAGTAGGGATTTTGACCCAAGGATGAAGAGGAAAGACATATAAATTTCAAGTCAGGGTGGTTTATGATTTGAAGAAGGACTTTTAAAAAAGTGTTCTGAATCATCAGCTGCCCTAATCCTTTGAGTTGTAAACATTGCCTGATACACTGAAGCTCCATGCAGCAGGTAAATACAGTGTTAGTCAAGTGAGCTGCTTTGTTCTGTGATATTTTCAGATTCTTAAGTGTTGTTGGAGTTTCACAAATTACGGTCACTGGCCTCCCTGGGTTAGAATGACATAACTTATGGGAATCTGACTTTATGCAAGTCCTCCCATATATTTTAAAGCATTTTGAAGCTAATAATGATACTTTTTTCATGGTATTCATTAATGACTGGTTTTCCATCATCTTTATATTTCCATTAGCTTAATTATGGGCAGTGTTAGGGTAATTATTACATGAAATGAAAAAAATCATAAGTACTGAAGGACCTAAATAGAATGGATGTGCAGTGATGTTTCCTATCTAGGACCAGAGGGCACAGCCTCAGAAAAGAAGAACGGAGATGAGGAGGAATCTATTTAGCTAGAGGGTAGTGAATCTGTGGAATTCGTTGCCGCAGAAGGTTGTGGAGGCCTAGTCACTGGGTAGTTTTAAAGCAGTTCTTGATTAGTTAGGGTGTCAAAGTTTAATGGGGAGACAAAAGGAGAATGGGGTTGAAAAGGATAATAAAGCAGCCTTGATGGAATAGTTGTACAGACTCTAGGCTGAATGACTGAATGGTCTGCATGTAGGGCAGTACTATAGTAAATGAATGTTTCTGACTTCTGGAGAAATCAGCTTGTGGACATTTTACAGAAACAGAACCCTTACACAGGGACTGTCTATACTCCTGACGCACTAGGATGAACCACATACGTCGTCTTTAACCAGCATCAAGGTTCGAATATCTCCCCCTATCTCACTAGAAAAAGAGCCTTTTATTATAATTCTGATTTGCTTTCTTTATTGTGTGGTCCAGAGAGAATCGGGCCTTGTTCTATTGTGGAATTCTGAGATGAATTCAATATGTTGGCAATCCTCCATCTCACACTTGTATTACTACTGTGAGCATTCTCTTGTTTTCTGACATTGATATTCGTTTCTAAGGAGGCATTACATTAATGTGTTTGAAGTACTTGAAAAACCATGAAAAGGAGGTGTGTTTCTTCTGGAAGATTGTATGAGGCACTGTGTATTTCAATAGTGCTCACATTTCATGATCAAACCTGCATAATTATTTCTTCAATGCCGGACTTCAGAGCGAAGGCTCCCAAGTTCGAATCCATCCAGCTCACTTGCACACTTTCCATCCGTGCTGAGCTGAGCGTCGAGCTAGCAACTTGGCCTTGTAAAAATAAGAAAGCCTGCTAAACAAAAAGCCGTCATGATGGCGTCCCGATGACTCCACTCAAAGTTGAGGGCTTTCTTCTTCTTCTGTTAACTTCTGGGAATGACAAGGCCAACATTAATTTCCGGTCTTTAATCATTTTCTGGAAATAGCTTGTGGGCTGTTCTCCAGGCTGCTGGAGTGCTCGGAGCAAAGGTGGGCTGTCCAGACGGTGTGCACGAAGAAACGGCCATGATGTTTAACTCAGTATGTGGTGTGATTTTGAGATGATGGTTCTTTGGCTCTGCTGCGTTTGTTTCTAGTGTAATGGAAACTATAGAGTCAAGAGATTGTAAAAAAAAAGCTTTATGAAAATACCACAAGGATGTGAAAGATAACACACACTGCAGACTACAGTTTGCTGGGCAAAGAGAACATGTATTTCAAACGGTGGGTGGAATTGTCCAGGATTACGTCATACTTTGAGAATCCCAGGTTTCTAAGGCAATGGTTCATGTTTTTTGCAAATTTAATGATCAAAAGTGCCCTGGGACGGGATGATAATGAGAGAAAGGTGGAAGTAAGGGCTGGCAGAGGCATATGACACGGGCCAGGACATATGCATCTTTCCTCCACATTAATGTAAAATCACAATTCAAAAACTGATCTTCATATTTCTGTATCTTCAACAAGCAGGGTTTTTGCAAGGAATCCTACAAAGATCATGGGGGGAGTGCAAAGCTAAAGATGGCACCTGAGGGTGACTTCTCCTGGCCCATCAGCGAAACAGTTTAAATTATTCTAATGTCTCTATTTATTTTTTCAAGATTTCTGGGGTCCGTGATCTACAGCTACACTCAAACTGTGGTTCTGCACAGGAACTGTGTAGACCCATTCTTGGAGCTCACCACTCGGCCACATTTTCAATATCTCCAGGAGCAGCCTGAAGACGGGTGCCTTCGGGGTGCGGCCTGTGGACTCAATTTCTCGCCAGGGTGGCAAACTGAAGTGTTGCCGGGAGCTGGAACATGAAGATGCCGCGAGTGCAGCTGTCGGAGGCCTCTGCACTCAGGTAATCTATCTCTCTCTCCCTCCCCTCTCTGATCCTTGAGTCCAAGAAACTCAAAATAAAAGTACAGACAGAATATAACATCAAAATAGTGACTGTTTTGTCTCCCCTCTTGCTGAGGAAGGAGTGATATCTCTCTGTCTCCTTTGTTAGCGAGAGAGAGGCGGAGTGATGCTGAACTGTTGGGAATAACACTAGTTTTTGATGAACTGTAGACCAGGGTCTCTCTTTGGGGCGTGGTGGGTGGTAGGAATGCTGATGCTTTCTGCTAGAATAAGTGGGGGAAGGGTTGATGCAGTTTGCATGTGGAAGGGGGTGGGACTTTGGGGTTCTTAGGTTTTATTTCTGTCATTCATTCTTTGGCTGTTTTCTTCTGTTTCAAGAATGTCTGCAGAGAGTAAGAATTTCAGGTTGTGTACTGTATATGTTCTCTGATATTAAATGGAACCATTGAACTATATCATGGAAGCCAGTAAGGTGTCAAACATGCTTCTGTGTGCCCCTACGGAACTATACTATTTACCTAATCTCTACACCCAAAAATGAGTGTGCCAGCTTCCAATTTATGTCCTGTTTGGGTAACAAAACTATGCCACTTACTGGTTATAATGCACAAAGAACAGAGGATCACACACCTATTTTGTTGCTACGATTTATTCATCATGGCCTCTTACTGAGAGCAATTGGGAAGAGATGAAGTTATCAGGGTAATCACCGGCAGCTAACAGACATGCCTCTCAACCATTGGATACTTAGTGACATAAAAAAAGATCTTGAACTGCCTGCCATTTTATTTTTTGACTTGTTTGCTTCATATTGATCAACTGTGAACAAGAGATCAGATTCATCATTATAGATATGTATCACAATAATCAATCCATTTTGAATATCTGCCGAAGAGGCAATATACACATATCAGTTCTAAATAAGCAAAGTATTGTTGGAATCATTAATTAAACATGAGGTGTAAATTCAGGTAGGTATGTTTTAAGCTGTAAAATCTCTACGACTGGCTGCTTCCTGTCGTGATAAAAATCGAGTCCAGTGATCAGCTCCACATCCCGTACTCGTGCTGTGTGAGCCCAGATTCGCTCTTCAATCCACTGAGGATAACGTTTGCCCTCCTGCCAAAGAATATAGGAATCAATATCCACTGGCTATATGCTTAGGTTACTCCACATTCTTACCATGAACAATCTACGTCGTCAAATAAAATTAATGTACTGTTTACAGAATGAAATGTATTGCTAGGTCATTCATGTGCCTTTAGCTAGTTTGTTGATGTAATTACCAATTTCAAAGGCTGCGGCAGGGAAGGCACAGTCACCCCCCTCTTTGCAGACTGTGGATTTACAAATGGCATGGTGACAGATGCAAGGGAACTGTCCCAATTGATCACCAGCATCTGTGGAACAGAAGACCCAGTCCTAGCATATGTTCTCTGCTGCTGGAGGGCCATTATCTCAGTGAAAGACGCCCTTTGCACTGCCACACGCTTGTTGATCTTCAAAGGGAAGAGGATGCTAGGCAGCCTGCACACTCCAGGATGCAGGAGTACGTGTTGAAGGATGCCTCGAATCTCAGTGCAGACAATTCTCTTGGGGAATGTCCACAGTCCAGAGCCCTTCCACTACTACACATAGAGGTGTAGAGCTGGATGGGGAAACTTCTTGAACAGTGAAAAGGGTACATCACACACAGGGGCCATACAGGTGGCATGGTTCTATCTCTACTTGTCTGTTATTTATTTATTTATTGGGATACAGCCTTTGCAGCCCTTCGAGCCACAGCCCTGATTTAATCCTCGCTTAATCACGGGACAATTTACGATAATTAATCTACCAACTGTTACGCCGTTGGACTGTGGGAGGAAACTGGAGCACTCAGAGAGAACCCACACGGTCACTGGGAGAACGTGCAAACTTTTTACAGGCAGTGGCAGGAATTGACCCAGGTTGCCTGTACTGTAAAGCACTGTGCTAACCACTATACTACCTGCTGTCCCTTAGCTGATAAGGAAAAGTTTAGAGTGCTGATATAAGTTTTTGCACTGTCCTTTGTATATAGAGTATTTTTCTATTATGAATAAAGTTTATTTCTGTAGAAAAGAAAACTTCTTCAGAGTTTAGAGGACCATGAGATAAGCTTACAGAGACATAATATTATAAAGGAGCTTGAGAGGATTGAACCTAGAAAGAAAATTATTCTGGCTAAGAAGACTAAAGATCAGATCCTGAAATATAAGGTCCGGGATCAATAACTGAGATATAGAGACAATTCTTCAGATAAAACACAGTGAATCTTTGGAATTCTTTACCCAACAGGAGAGTGGGTGCTCAACTACTGAATGTGCTCGGGACCCAGAGTAATAGATTTTTGAATGTTCATGGGATGTAGGAATCTGGAGACAATGGAGGAAGTTGGCGTCGAGGTAAAAGATCAGCTGGGATTTTATGCAATGGTGGAGCTCCTGCTCCCATTATTTACTTATTACTTTTTCTCACAACAGGGGAGGCCATTCTGACAATTAACTTCACGCTGCCACTTAGCACAATTCCTCTCCCCCGGTGGAATTTTCCAGTCACTTACTCTCTCTCAGATGCCATCAAACACCTCCAATTCTCCTATCACCTACCTACGCTTGTGAGCATATGCAGCCGATTAACCAACCAACCAGAAAGAGCGTCTTTAGGATGTGGAAGGAAACCAAAGCACCCAGTGGAAAAACATGTGGTAATAGGTAGAGACTGCAAACTCCACTCAGAGAGCATGCAAACCCCACACAGTGTTTAAAAGACTCTTGTGTGAAAAGAAGCTCTCTTCATGAATAATTGTTTCAGAAGATGTTTTTGTTTGTTCACAAAGGCAACAGAATAATATTGATTATAATTCTGACATGCAGTATTTTAGAATATAACACTGAAATACAATACTTTAGGGCAGTAATTCTTCTGGCATTGTTGCAGGTTGAATTATCAATGAGTTATGTGACTGGTTTTCCTTTCACATCACTTAAGGAGGGAATAGTGAACAGGAGGAAAAGGTTTCTCCTGCCTCCTCGATGGAGCCCTCACATCCTTGCAACAGCTTTATCTTGGCAGCTGGGTATCTCTGAGGTATTTCCTGGCTGCCTCAGGAATCCAGTTAGATGTGCTCACTAAAGGCCCAAAGCAGAATGCGAACTGGTTAGTCTAGAAAGTAGTAGTTTGGAAAGGATCAATGTTTTTTTTTATAAAATTGGGTCGTTATGAAAAGATTCAGTGCATGTTAGGACAGATCCACTGTTCATTATTGAAGTAGAACTGATAGATTGTCTACTTACCGGGCAGCTCTCACTGTTATCCGGCCGATGAGGTAGAATGAATGACCTTACACTCAAAGGGCCAACACAAGACAGAGGGGTCTGTGCAGTGTTGTTGCAGTTGGTAAGGATCACATAAAAGTGAGTTGGAATGGGGACGTTCGTGTCATTTACATGCCTAGAAAAACAACATGGAAAGTCATTAAAAGGGTAAGATTTTATATCAGTATCAGTGCCCCCATCTTGTAATGACATTTGATCGGATTACCCAAAGCTATCTTTGCCCGAATTTCCCTGCTCCAGATTTGTACATTTGGTCTCGTTGGCCCTCGCATTCTGCAAGCTGAACCATGAGGACACAAGCAGAATCTGTGAACAGTCCAGATCAGGCCCTGTCTAGAAAATCTCTCTGGAAGTTTCTGAGTCAGGGACATTGAAGAAAACTGAGTAACCATGGAAACCAAGGCAGTTGTCAGCGTTTTTTTTTCTATATTACTATATATTGCATTTCAAAACATTTTCAGTAGAATAAATTTAGAATGAAGGTGAGGAGAAATTTCTCTCGCCAGAGAGTGGTGAATCTGTGATTTTATTACAACAGGTCGTGGTGGAAGCCAAGTCATTGGGTATATTTAAGGCAAAAGTTGATTGATTCTTGATTAGTCAAGGCATTGAAGATGCAGAGAGAAGGCAGGAGATTGGGATTGAGATGGAAATGGATCAGCCATGATGAAATGGTGGAGCAGACTCGATGAGCCAAATGGCCTAATTCTGCTCCTGTATCTTATGGTTTTATGGTCTTAAATAGATTAAAACACTAATTAAAAATGTATACAGTTCATGGCAGGATCCTTGGATGTACAGAGGGAACTTGAGGTCCAAGTCCATTGCTCCCTGTAAGTGACTGCACTAGTTGATAGGGAGGTAAAGAAGATATCTAGTGTGCTTGAGGCATTGAGTTCAAGAGTCAGGAGGTTACGTTGCAGTTTTATAAAACTCTGGTTAGGACTTATCTGGAGTATTAAGATTTGTATGTTTTGTATATAATATGTGAAGGCTTTGCAGAGGATACAGAAGAGGTCATCAGGATACTGCCTGGATTTTTGGGCATGTGCTATAAAGAGAGGTTCTTCAAACTAGGATTTCTCTGAAGCTACCAAGACTGTGGGAAGATCTGATAGAATCCTACAGGATTATGAGAAGCAGTGAGTAGACAGCTGATATCACTTAATGCCTAATACAGCAAAAAATATATTTACAGTGAGAGGGGGAAAGTTCAAAGGAAATGTGTGGGTTCTTTACATAGAGAGTGAGATGCTGGAAGTCTTGAGGAACACAAAAAAACACTGGAAGAACACAGCAGATCAGGCAGTGTCTATGGAAGGAAATGAACAATTGACGCTTAGAGGCATTTAAGAGGCCTGTTAGATAGGTTTATTTACCTACCTAACGGATGTGGACTGTGTGCAGGCAAAGTTGGGTTAGTTAATTAGGCATCATTAGTTTAACTTTTTTTTCACCATTTCAGAATCAGGTTTAATATCACCAGCATATGTCATGAAATTTATTATCTTTGCAGCAGCAGTACAATTCAATACATGGTTAAATATAGAAAAGAAACTGAATTATTGTAAATATATATATGTATATTAAATAGCTAAGTTAGAATAGGTAGCGTAAAAACAGAAGTAAATAAAAAAAAGTAGTGAGGTAGTGTTCACAGGTTCAATGTCCATTTAGGGATCGGGTGGCAGAGTTCTTGAATCACTGAGTGTGTGCCTTCAGGCCTCTGTACCTCCTACCTGATGGTAACAGTGAGAAAAGGGCATGTCCTGGGTGATGGGCATCCTTACTTACTCAGTTTAACTATTTAATATATATATTTATACTGTAATACACATTTTTCTATTATTGTATTGTACTGCTGCCACAAATTTAAGACATTTCACGAGATATGCCGGTGATATTAAACCTGATTCTGATTCTGAATTTGTTTGGTACAGCAGTGTGGACTGACGGGCATTTTACTGTGATGTATAGTTCTATGCTTTTGGTTCTATGTTCTTTGTTAGTAATGTTAACTCTAATGATTAGAAAATAATTTTCTTTCCCTCACCTCGACTATAATAGCAATATTCTTTCCCCTACTGTATCAAACTGGAGGGCTTGAGGACAGTTTTCCCAAAGTAAATGCAGGACCACATCAGCGAGAGTCTACACTGCCTGACTCCATTTGGAAGCTAAAGATGGACTGCAATCAGTTGTTAAGGCAGTTAAGTTAACAACTCTTGAGTTTATGTCAGGGACTTGAAGCATGCCAATAGTAATGCTGAGAAACACAGGCAGCTTTGTGTGGGACTACTCCCAATATTGGCAACAAGGGCCAAATGGCAGCATTTGTACAGCTATTTACTAATGAGCAAGGCATATAGAGAAATAAATGGTTCATGATGTTGCTTTCTTTACCAAGATTCAGGCAGCATAAGGACAAAGTACTGGAAATTCAGCAGGTCAGGCTGTGAAAAGAAGGATTAATGTTTCAGCGCTAAGAACCTTTATTAGAGCTGGGAAAGAGGTAAAAGGAACTTTTGTGGCCTGATTAAGGGTTTTCACCCAAAACTTGAACAGACCATTTCTCTCCATGTCTCCTGAGTTCCTCCAGTACCTTGTGTGTGTTGCTCCAGATTTCCAGCACCTGCAACCCCTTGTGTCTCCTTGCAAGGAGGTTGGGAGGACGTGATCACCAGTGTGAACAGAGAGTTAAACTGGAAACGAGATTACCCGGTAAATGGGAACAGTCAAGAGAGTGAGAACAGACAAAACAAAAGCACAGATGTGGTTTGTGGACGTGGTTTTTGGACAATGATAAAAGTATTTTTAAATTAATTTCTCTTCCCACAGGTATGACCTGACCTGTTGAATATTTCAAGGTTTTTATCATTTTTAATTAGTTTTAATTTATTAAGCCTTTTTATTTCAGATTTCCAGCATCTACAGGTTTTTAAATTTTATTCATTTTTTAAAAATTTCTATTTGGATACACTGTTGATGATCAGAATCATAGGCAATTCTCATGATTTGAAATGTAACAGCATTTCCCCTCACTGTGGCATTATTACAAAAATTTAATTTGCTTTTTCTAGAGGCTTGAGATCTCTAGAAACTTTTATTTGAAACCTATACTTATCCAAGATTATTTTCTCCAATGTAAGGCAAAGATGAGGGGGAATTAATACTTGCATAAGGAAAAGAACAGATAACACAATGTTGCAGTACGAAGTTACTTGCTATCCTCTATCCCAGAGAGCACCAGGGACAGAATATATTCAAGGTGCAGATTAACAAGTATTGGAACTGCGTGGCATGATACAACACACACAAAATGCTGGAGGAACTCTGCAGGTCAGGGAGCATCTATAGAAATGAATGAACAGTCACTGTTTCGGAACAAGACCCTTCTTCAGGACTGGAAAGGAACAGGGAACGTGACAGAATAAAAAGGTGGGGGGAAGGGAAGGAGAACTAACTAGAATGCAATAGGTGAAGCCAGGTGAGTAGGAAAGGTAAAGGGCTGGAGAAGAAGGAATATGATAGGAGAAGTGAGCGATCAATAGGAGAAACGGAAGGAGGGGGGGTCCCAGACGGAGGTGATAGGTGGGTGAGAAGAGGTAAGTGGCCAGAGTGGGGCGGGGGGGATTTTTTTTTAACAGGAAGAAGAAATTGATATTTATGCCATTGGAAGCTTGGAGGCTACTCAGACAGAATATAAGGGTGGCCTCATCATGGTACAAGAGGAGGCCATGGACTGACTTGTCGGAATGGGAATTGCAATTAAAATGTTTGGCCACCGGGAAGATCTGGTTTTTGGCAGGTGGAGCAGAGGTGTTCAGTGGAGTGCTCCCCCAATTTATGATGGGTCTCACCAACGTAGAGGGGGCTGCATCAAGAGTACTGGACACATTAGACAACCCCAGAAGATTCGCAATAAAGTGTTGCCTCACCTGGAAGGACTGTTTGGGGCACAAAATGGAGATGAATGAGGAGGTGAATTGGCAGGTGTAGCACTTTGGACGCTTAAGAGGGATAAGTGCTGGGAGGAAGATTAGTGGGGAGGGAAGAATGGACAAGGGAACCATGGAGGGAGCAATCTCTGCAAACAGTTCAATTCAATTTCACTTGCCCCATCACTAAACTGTTCCCACAATCTATGGGCTCACTTTCAAGGACTCTTCATCTCATGTTCTCAATACTTATTGCTTTTTTTCTCTTTTGTATTTGCATAGTTTGTTGTCTTATGCACATTGGCTGTTTGTCCTCCCTGAGAATGCCTGCGAGAAAACAAATCTCTGGGTTGTATATGGTGACTTGTATGTACTTTGATAAGAAATTTACCTTGAACTTTGAATCAGTAGGTTTTGGAGTAGTGGGAAAGTGGCACTGAGACCAAGACTGGATCAGCCATCACACTGTTGAATGGCAGAGCAGGACAAAGAAGCCTTCTGGTCGTTGCCTGCTTCTATTTATTTCATTCATATTAAATGTATTCACAAAGCATCATGGCGATATTTTGAAATCAGGTGTCTTGTTGGCTCTATTTTATTTTACATTATGGTTCATTACGAAAGCCATCTGGGTGTTGGAGTGGAGATACATCTCTAATGAAGGAGGTGTAAGACGTTCCTTTCTTCTGACAGACTGCGGATCAGCGTTGAGCAAGTTGTAGTGCCTGCTTAGCCCTCACCCCAGTTGACCAGGGTCAGGGTCTTGTGAAGCCATGGGAGCAGGTGGTGGCTGGTCGTATGAGCAGCTGGTGCACATCACAAGTCCTGGTTATGCGACCATTGATTTAAAGGTGGGAATTCTTCGAAGTCAGCTACACTCTATTACTGATGTAGCTGACAACTTTTCAGACGTAATGGTACCACGTATCCAGAACATATTATATATTTTTATCTATTCTTAAATAAATTTCAAGTAGTGAGATTATCCTTTCCACAAACCAGGTTTCCTTTTCAATATTTCTTAATTATGCTCTCAAAATGGTGATCAAAATTTACTCCTTGTGTCAAACAAAACAAAATACAAAATGAATGCTTCTTACTTACATTTGGATTTCCTTTGGTGTATCAAAGTGTCCATCATAATTATAATCAAACACTGGCCCGCTCATCACATTGATACCATTCTTCCGTACAGCCTCCTTCAGCAACATACTATCATGGAAGTAATGCCATATCTCTATGAAGCATCAGATAAACTGAAGTTGGTCACTTTGATATTTATTATAGGAAAAGTTCTGTTCAATATTTATTTAGAAACATTTCCACAACATTCCTCTTAAATCCCATGACACAGAAACAGGTTTCCATAGGGGCTTTTTGTAAGCTTTATACTTTTTTTTCGCTAGTTCATTGCAAGAAATAACTCTTATAAGGTTTTTCTTTAGCACTTGGTACCATGTTTTTTTGATCCTGTGCATCTCTGATATGTGTTTCAAGATTTCTTGAGTCTAAAGGGAGGTATTGAGGCCAATGTCTTGAAACTTTTGATTAATTTTGAAGGGATGATGGTTTGAATGCTGAGCTGTAGTCAATAAAGAGCACCTTGATGAATCCTTATTTGCTGTCCAGATATTACAGAGTTGAGTGAAGAGCCAGGAGTGGGCGTTTGCTCACCAGGGTTTATGGGACAGTAGTGCTGAAGGCTGAACTGAAATCCAGAAATAGCATTCTGACATAAATATCCTTGTTTTCAAGGTGTGTCGGGGCCAGGTGCATGACAGATACTATGGTGCTCTTGGCAAGCATTTCAGCGAATGGCCAATGTGACACAGATGGAGTCTGTCATTAATATGGTTCAGATTTTTACTGGTTTCCAGAACTTTATTCCAGTGTTCCAGAGTTTTAAATCTTGCCTTACACAATTTGAGTCTTCCTGACAATACTGCGAACTGATGAAGAAACCAGCATTTTGTTAGATTTAACCAAAATCTCTACCACAGAAACACATAAAATATGCAGTATAATTAATGATAAATTATGATTTTAGAAGAGTACAAAATTAAGTCAGCAATATTTCATGGCCCTATGTCGTAAAACGTTCTGGTAATAAATTAATTTGGAAAGATTTCATCTGGCGCCAAAATAGGCCCATAGCGAACACCATTTCACTGAGCCTACGCTCATCTCTGGAGCATCTGGATAATAAAGGCACCTTATTATCTCTAAAACTCAGCCTTCAATACTATCATTCCTAGCAAAATCATCTTCAATCTCCTATATCTGGGATACAACAACTCCCTTTGTAATTGAATCCTTGATTTCCTGACCAAAAGCCAACAATCAATAAGGAACGGCTGCAAAATCTTTGCCACAATTATCCTCAACAAAGCTGCGTTCTTTGCCCACTACTCTGCTCTCTGTACAGCCATGGCTGGGAGTACAGATTCTTCTCTAACTCATGGTGGACAAGAGCTCAAATAATGATGGGTCAGAGCGCAGAAAGGAGACAAAAGAGCCCAGTGGCACAATGTCATGGCAACAACTATTCCCTCAAGGTGAGCAAAGGCGCCAGCCACTGACCTCAGGAAGGGAAGCTGTGAATGTGGTCCTGTTTATGGATGGTGCTGAGATCAAGCAATTTGACAACTTCATGTTCCTAGGAGTAAACATCATGAATAGCCTGTTCTGGTTCAACTATGTAGATACCATAGCCAAAGCACACCTGAGGAAGCATCTCCACTTTCTCAGAAGGCTAAAGAAGTTTGTCAAGTCCTCGTTGACCTTCACTAATTTTTATCGATGAACCTCAGAAAGCATCCTATCTGGATACACTATGACAACTGCTCTGACAAAACCACAAGAAGCTACAGCGAGTTGTGGACACAGCTCAGCACATCACGGGAATTAGCCTCCTCTCCATGGAATCTGTCTACATTTCTTACTGGCTTGGCAAAGCAGCTTACGTTATCAAACACCTCACCCATCCTAGACATTCACGGTACTTTCTCTGTAACTGTAACATTATATTCTGTGTTGTGTTATTTTTTTTGTGCTACCTTAATGTACTTACGTTTTTAAAATGATCTGGATGGCAAAACAAAGTTTTTCACTGTATCTCAGTACATGTAACAATAATAAACCTATTACCAATTGAAGTTTCTAAAATAGTCATGTCGTACGTAAAAGGACAAGTTGGAGCCATTAACTCATGGTTACCCAGGAAATAATAAATATTAATCACACTTACTTTTAAAAGCCTGATACATAGGCACAAGATTGCTGGTAATTAATGCATCATATTGTTGATTTCCTGTTACCATATCTGCAAAAATACCATTACATATTATTAAAGGGAAATAATATTCTGATCTGGATTCACATGAATCTGAACTATTTCATCAACTTGCCCCCATTACATTACAGATTAATAAAAGCAAATGACAAAAGAAAGTATTGTTTCACAAGACTTTTAGAGAACTGAAAATTTGCCATCAATTCTATTTGTTGCAACATTCACTCACAGTCCATCACTGAATTATTCAAGTTGAGACCATCTTTCAAATCCAAACTTCAACAGAGTCTCTAGGCAGGAACACCCAATGAACACCCGATGGGCTTTTTTCCCAAGTTATAATTTACAAGTTGAAGAGCTGACCAACAGGGTAACTAGTTTTCAACACAGTAGTTACTAACAGTTACTGTTAGTTACTAACAGTAACTAATGAAGTTTAACTGAGATTCCTTTATATAGTCGGTGCTCCTTTCCGAAATCAAGCTAAAGTGAATTCACTTACTGGGAGGATATAGAAACCCGTAGGTGATGTTTGAAGCTGTATTATAATATGAACACCGCTGGCTGTTACTTGGAGAGATTCGAGGATCAGCCCGTAGGCAGTTGTGAATGTCAGGGGGTAGAACAGACTGTCCCTGCTGGTGAAATAAAGCAAAAGTTAAGTAAAATAAAAGGTTTTAATGTGAACTTGCAATATGTTGGACTGGGTTCAGCTCCTGAAACAATCAGATATTAACTTGCCAAACCGCGCAGACCAACTCCACAGTACTGTCAAGCATTCAATGTCATATATTTGAATCATTTGATTACAGTTTAATCATCTTGTACGTTTATGGCTTCATTCATAACAACACAATTTATTGGGAAAGGAGCAGCAATTCACTTGATTGCTGGCCTCCACAGATACTTAGAAAAACATTGGACTATTTACCTCACCAGCATTTGTCACCAGCTTTGTTTTGGCCTATGACAGTGGTGTCATCAGCAAACTTAAATATGGCATTGGAGCTGTGCTTATACTCACAGTCTTAAGTATAAAGCTAATAGCGCAGTGGGCTAAGCACATAGCCTTGTCCAGAACAAGCTATCTAGTTCACCAAACCTGAGAAACAAGATGTTAAAATAAAAAGGCATCAGGGTCTTGGGAGTAGATGGCGTTCTTGTTAAGGTTCTACTGTGTGAAGGTCATGTCAGGGACAATGTAATTATTACTCTCTTCAAGTCCGGATGGATTCTGTCCAACTACAACACAGTGGACATAATTTTCATTGGGTATTAAGTCAAGAAATATGCAGGGAGCAGTAGTAACACTTTAGTACAGCCTTTTTTGACTTCATTAAAAACCTTTCACTCCATCAATCAGCAGTGATGGTGCAGAATTCTTCTCAAATGTCAATGTTCAAAAATATTTGTCTTCATTTTATAAATTCTGCATGATGCCATGCAAACTAATCTCTGTGTGATCAGCTGACAAATAAGGTTGTGTTATCACCCCATTTCTTCTCTCAATTGTCCATGACATAATACTACACCCCATTTTCAACGAACTACTGCTGGAATGGAAAATAGGACAAATAGAAATCTCTTCAGTTCAGGTTATCTCCACTTGAGGACCAAGATCGCCTCAACTTCAGTCAACAAACTACAGTAGGCAGATGACACATGCAGATACGCATATTTGGGGAGCAAGTTCCAAGCCATCTTGACTTGTCCACTGGAGCATGCAAGCAGATGGGCTTAAGACATGCAAAATGAAGGACATTTACTGATCTCCCCGAACTGTATAACATTGCACTTCAACAGAAAAGGTCCACTAAGAAATTATGTAAATATGGGCTACATCCCATGACTGAGGAACCACCTCTAATTGACACCAAACATTGATGATCATAGTCACCACTCTGTTCAATATACCAACACAGATTTTGCTCAACTGAGGAAAACATATGGTTAAAGATCAAGACCTCAGACCCACCACATGATCCACTGGACAGCTAGGATCACTGCCTTCCCTAGGTTTTTGAACCAGGGACTACCAACAGCAGGCTTCTCAAGCACTGGAAAGACATGGCCATTACTGTCTGCAAAATCCTCTAAAAGCCTTGGCAGTGTATATAATCAGTATCAGTGTCTCTCCTAGCCAACACCCCCTAGCTGTGTCCCACTAATATTATTTACTGGGTTCAGATGAGCAGCCCATGCCAATTGCAACACCAAACAACCTCACCATGCATTGTGTTCCAAGATCTGTAACAGCCAGAGATGGCTAATGGAAATTGGAACCAATCCATAGATCTTCTCGAAGCATCTTGAAACTTCCTCACTGACTCTCCAGCCTCCCTGATGGCCACATCTGTGCCAAGTGCACCGAGATGCAGCTCCTCAGAGACCATGTTAGGGATCTGGAGCTGCAGCTTGATGACCTACTGCTTATTAGGGAAAGTAAAGAGGTGATAGACAGGAGCTACAGGGAGGTAGTCATCCCTCAGCTACAGGGCTCAGAAAACTGGGTGACTGTCAGGAGAGGGAAGGGAAATGCCAGATAGTGGAGAGCTCCCCTGTGGCTGCCACCCTCAGTAACAAGTATCTCATTTTGGATGCTGTTGAGGGGGATGACCTGACATGGGATAGCCACCGTGACCAGGTCTCTGGCACTGACCCTGGCGCTGTTGTGCAGGAGGGAAGGAGGGAGAAGAGAAAAGCGGTGGTCATAGGAGATTCCATAGTCAGGGGAACAGACAGGAGATTCTGTGAGATTCATAGGGATACCCGCATGGTGTGTTGCCTCCCAGGTGCCAGGGTACCGGCTGTCTCGGATGGGGTCCAGAATATTCTGAAGGAAGAGGGCGAGCAGTCAGCTGTCTTGGTACATGTTGGTACCAATGACATAGATAGGAGAAGGGAGGAGGTCCTGTAGAGAGATTTCCAGGAGTTAGGAAGGAAGCTGAGAAGCAGGACCTCCAGGGTAGTAATCTCAGGATTGCTACCTGTGCCACGTGCTAGCGAAGGCAAGAATACTAGGATCAGGCAGATGAATGCGTGGCTGAGAGACTGGTGCAGGGGGCAGGGCTTCTGATTCTTGGATCATTGGGATCTCTTCTGGGGGAAGTATAACCTGTTCAAAAAGGACGGGTTACATCTGAACCCAAAGGGGACCAATATCCTGGTGGGAAGGTTTAATAGAGCTGTTAGGGAGGGTTTAAACTAATGGCAGGGGGATAGGAACCGGAATGATAGAGCAAAGGAAGGGGAAAACAGAAATAAATCGAAGGTAGTGAGTAGTAAAGATGTCAGGAAGGACAGGCAGGTGATGGGGCAAATTTGCAGCCATTACAGTGGCATGAGAGAGGAACTGGCCAAAGTTAACTGGAAAGGGACACTGGTGGGAAAGATGGCAGAGCAGCAGTGGCTGGAGTTTATGCGAGAAGTGAGGAAGGTGCGAGACAGGTATATTGCAAAAAAGAAGAAATTTTCAATTGGAAAAAGGATGCAACCATGGCTGACAAGAGAAGTCAAAGCCAAAGTTAAAGCAAAGGAGAGAGCATACAAGGAAGCAAAAATTAGTGGGAAGACAGAGGATTGGGAAGTTTTTAAAAGCTTACAAAAGGAAACTAAGAAGATCATTAAGAGGGAAAAGATGAACTATGAAAGGAAGCTAGCAAATAATATCAAAGAGGATACTGAAAGCTTTTTCAAGTATATAAAGAGTAAAAGACAGGTGAGAGTAGATATGGGACTGATAGAAAATGATGCTGGAGAAATTGTAATGGGAGATAAGGAGATGGCGGAGGAACTGAACGAGTATTTTGCATCGGTCTTCACTGAGGAAGATATCAGCAGTATACCGGACACTCAAGGGTGGCAGGGAAGAGAAGTGTGCGCAGTCACAATTACGACAGAGAAAGTATTCAAGAAGCTGAATAGTCTAAAGGTAGGTAAATCTCCTGGACCAGATGGAATGCACCCTTGTGTTCTGAAGGAAGTAGCTGTGGAGATTGCAGAGGCATTAGCAATGATCTTTCAAAAGTCAATAGATTCTGGCATGGTTCCGGAGGACTGGAAGATTGAAAATGTCACTCCGCTGTTTAAGAAGAGGGCAAGGAAGCAAAAAGGAAATTATAGACCTGTTAGCTTGACATCAGTGGTTGGGAAGTTATCGGAGTCAATTGTCAAGGATGAAGTTACGGAGTACCTGGAAGCATATGACAAGATCGGCAGAACTCAGCATGGTTTCCTTAAAGGAAAATCCTGCCTGACAAACCTATTGCAATTTTTTGAGGAAATTACAAGTAGGCTAGACAAGGGAGATGCAGTGGATGTTGTATATTTGGATTTTCAGAAGGCCTTTGACAAGGTGCCGCACATGAGGCTGCTAAACAAGATAAGAGCCCATGAAATTATGGAAAAGTTACATACGTGGATAGAGCATTGGCTGATTGGCAGGAAACAGAGAGTGGGAATAAAGGGATCCCATTCTGGTTGGCTGCCGGTTACCAGTGGTGTTCCACAGGGATCAGTGTTGGGGCCGCTTCTTTTTACATTGTACATCAACGATTTGGATTATGGAATAGATGGCTTTGTGGCTAAGTTTGCTGATGATACGAAGATAGGTGGAGGGGGCTGGTAGTGCTGAGGAAACAGAGAGTCTGCAGAGAGACTTGGATAGATTGAGAGAATGGGCAAAGAAGTGGCAAATGAAGTACAATGTTGGAAAGTGTATGGTTATGCACTTTGGCAGAAGAAATAAATGGGCAGACTATTACTTAAATGGGGAGCGTATTCAAAGTTCTGAGATGCAATGGGACTTGGGAGTCCTCGTGCAGGATACCCTTAAGGTTAACCTCCAGGTTGAGTCGGTGGTGAGGAAGGCGAATGTAATGTTGGCATTCATTTCTAGAGGAATAGAGTATAGGAGCAGGGACGTGATGTTGAGGCTCTATAAGGCACTGGTAAGACCTCACTTGGAGTACTGTGGGCAGTTTTGGGTTCCTTATTTAAGAAAGGATGTGCTGACATTGGAGAGGGTTCAGAGACGATTCACTAGAATAATTCCGGGAATGAGAGGGTTAACATATGAGGAACATTTGTCTGCTCTTGGACTGTATTCCTTGGAGTTTAGAAGAATGAGGGGGGACCTCATAGAAACATTTCGAATGTTGAAAGGCATGGACAGAGTGGATGTGGCAAAATCGTTTCCCATAGTGGGGGAGTCTAGTACGAGAGGGCATGACTTAAGGATTGAAGGGCGCCCATTCAGAACAGAAATGCAAAGAAATTTTTTTAGCCAGAGGGTGGTGAATCTGTGGAATTTGTTGCCACGGGTGGCAATGGAGGCCAAGTCATTGGGTGTATTTAAGACAGAGATTGACAGGTATCTGAGTTGCCAGGGCATCAAAGGTTATGGTGAGAAGGCGGGGGAGTGGGACTAAATGGGAAAATGGATCAGCTCATGATAAAATGGCGGAGCAGACTCGATGGGCCGAATGGCCGACTTCTGCTCCTTTGTCTTATGGTCTTATGGACTCATGAGAATCCCTGGTGCACGATGACTCAATATTCCATGTGACAGAAGTCCAGCATAAATACAAGTAGCAGCAAACCACCTGCCACATTGCCAGCTGCCCCAGATCCCACAGGACTGGAGAGGAAGTGAGTCAGCCTCAGCGCCACAACCCTATTTAAAAAGAAGAAACAACAACTGATATGAATTTCATAGAAGCCAACGTCACCAACGTGCACCTCCTAGCAGTCAAGATTAGAGTAGATTTCTTAGCAGTACAATGTAAATCTCCAATACACCCTCCTGCAGTAAAAGCTCCATGGTCTTTCTCGTGAGTTGAAGTAGGGAGTAACAACCAAACGTCATATGAAAAACCTAAAAACAAGGTTATGTCTTAACGTTGCCTATGTTAGTATTAATGTTGGAATCACTCTAAGGATGTGGGAAAATTAATCTTTTTTCGGTGGTTTTTGTTCCTGTTAGGATTACTTTAATGATACAAGGCTTTCACTGCCATAGCACAAACACATCATTATTGGCCACTAAACCACAACCACATCCCACACCTCGCCCATGCACCAGCATTCCAATGAGTTTTACTTGGGATTCTTTGGTTATTTCTGGTTGTTAGCACCTCTTATTTTTCAACTCACATTTTTCCGGTTTCTGTCTTTTTTTTCCTTATTAATAGAACATTAATGCTCATTACTATTTACCTCTTCTCCTGGTCCCTCTGTGCCATACCTTTTCTCCTGTTTTATTTTTGAGTTGTTTTGATTCTACTTCAGTTCCTTATCATTCTCCCATTGCTCCCTTTCAATTACCCACCTTGTTTTCTTTCCTCTCTCACTTTAACTTTTCTGTTTCTCTTTCAGTCTGCCAAGTTCTGCATTCCCCAGTGGCCCAGGAATTACAGTGATTCTGATGAATGCAAATACTGAAGTTAACAAGTCCTATCATCTTCAAAGGCAGTGATGTCTTTGTGAACTTTGTGTGCATTGGCTGCTTCTAAATACTTGGCGCTTCCTGTTGCAAAGCATATTGTGAACTTTAACAATACTTAATGCCTTGTGCAAAATAAAACAACAAAATATAGTTCAGTCAGGATAATAGTCTTAAATAGCAGATTGTGGAGTCTCATTAGTCTAGAAGAATATTCAAAATTTGTAAAATTTTATTTTATTATAACCATATATCAATTACAGCACGGAAACAGGTCCATGCCAAACGCTTACTCTCACCTAGTCCCACCGACCTGCACTCAGCCCATAACCCTCCATTCCTTTCCTGTCCATATACCTATCCAATTTTTCTTTAAACAACAATATCGAACCTGCCTCTACCACTTTTACTGGAAGCTCGTTCCACACAGCTACCACTCTCTGAGTAAAGAAGTTCCCCCTCGTGTTACCCCTGAACTTTTGCCCCCCAACTCTCAACTCATGTCCACTTGTTTGAATCTCCCCTACTCTCAATGTAAAAAGCCTATCCACTTCAACTCTGTCTATCCCCCTCATAATTTTAAATACCTCTATTGAGTCCCCCCTCAACCTTCTATGCTCTAAAGAATAAAGGCCTAACTTGTTCAACCTTTCTATGTAACTCAGGCGCTGAAACCCAGGTAATTTTCGAGTAAATCTTTCTGTACTCTCTCTATTTTGTCTTGTTATACCTTTCTTAATTCCTTGCATACTTCCCAGACATAATTTGCTTTCTATACAAGGATTAAAATGTTACAAATTTTGCTTTATGCTTCACTGTTTTTGAGACTTTTATTATGTGACTGGTTGGTCAGCCAGACTGCAGGCCTTCTTTTTGTCTTTGATTTTTGAGGTCTTCGATTCCTTTGTCATTTACTGCAAATTCAATCAACATCTTAATTTAAAAGCTTGATCTGAAGAGAGAAATTTGTGCACTAGTGCACTGATTTGAAACTAAATTGCGTTGAATTGCATGACGTTAGCATTGAAATGGAGTAAATTCTTTGTTAAATGCCCAGTCAACACTAACCACATCATCTTTTAATATAACTTCAATGGAATTAAAATGAAAACAGATTTTAAGTTGTGGGGTCAAGCCCTATTTGCCATTCTGCATTTGTGGTCCAAACAGCAAGTTCCATTTTGTCAGAATACAGTTTATACTGTGTGAGGTGTCAAAATGAGGCTGTGCCTACATGTTCTGCAGATAAGAATTTTTAAAGGAATATTGAAGAAGAAAAGGGATTTTTTTTTTCCAGTGTCATGGCCAATAATCATCTCTCAATCAGCATTGGCAAAAACAGGCAAGCAGGCTGTGTTGTCAATAGGAGATTACTTTGTGAACAGTAGGTGCTTCTCATTAGCCCTAGTCCTTGCTGCTGCACCACACATTGAAAATGCAAAGGGGTAAGTGTCCAATGGGAAACATCTCAGACACGAGGAATTCTGCACAGGCTGGAAATTCAAGCAACGCACATCAAGGTTGCTGGTGAACGCAGCAACTTTGATGTGAACGGGAAACATCTGATGATTTATGCAGAAATGCAACCGATATGTCTTTAACATTTTTCCCATTTCTCCATTGCCTCCTTGATTGCTGCATTCTTTAATGACTTTTCTTTGCTGTTTACTTGCCTTTCCTGACTCCAAAAATCCAGTTCTTCTGGCTATTTCAATCATCATATCCTCTATGAGAAGCACAGTTTTAAAAAAAACTTTCTCTTACTCAGGTAAGCCAGTTCAGAAATAGCATCTCCTTCTCACTGACAACAACACTGGTGCACCTGAAGGATGTATGCTCTCCCACTGCTCTACTCTCATGTCTGTGTGGCTAGGCACAGCTCAAATGCCATCCATAAGTTTGCTGACGCAACAATTATTGTTGGCAGAATTTCAAATGGTTACAAGATGGGAGACAGGAGCGAGATGGCTCAGCTGGTTGAGAGATGTCACATCAGCAACCTCCCACTCAGCATCAGTAAGACCAAGGAATTGATTGTGGGCTTCAGGAAGGGGAAGTTGAGGGACCACACACCACTCATTGAGGGATCAGGACTGGAAAGGTGAGCTGATGTTGCTGGGTGTCAACATCTCTGAGAATCTATCCTGGGCCCAAGATACTGATGCAATTATAAAGAAGGCATGACAGCAACTATATTTCATTAGGAGTTTGAGGAGAATTGGTGTGTCTCCAAAGACACTCGCAAGTTTCTACAGATGTACCAGGAAGTGCATTCTAATTGGTTGCAACAACATCTAATATGGAGGGGCCACTGCACAGGATCAGGAAAAGCTGCAGAAAGTTGTAAACTCAGCCACCTCCATCATGGGCACCAGCCTCCCGTGCATCCAGGACACCTTCAAAAGCTGATGCCTCAAAAATGCAGCATCCATCATTAAGGGCCCGCATCACCCAGAACATGCCCTTTTCTCATTGATACCATCAAGGGAGAGGTACACTCAACATTTCAGGAACAGCTTGTTCCCCTCCACCACAGATTTCTGAACACTACCTCAGAATTTTTAAAAACGCAAACACGAGGAAATCTACAGATGCTGGAAATTCAAGCAACACACACAAAATACTGGTGGAACGCAGCAGGCCAGACAGCATCCATAGGAAGAATAGGTCCTGACGAAGGGTCTCAGCCGGAAACGTCGACTGTGCTTCTTCCTATGGATGCTGTCTGGCCTGCTGCGTTCCACCAGCATTTTGTGTGTGTTGCTTGAATTTTTAAATCTTTTTTTCCTCTTTTTTTGCACTGCCTATTTAATTTAATTTTTATACATACACTAATTATAATCTTTAGTTTTTATTATTATGTATTGCAATGTACTACTGCCGCAGAACAATACATTTTACAACATATACCAGTGATACAAAAGCTGTTTCTGCTTCTGAATGGATGTATGTTGTAATTTCTTGCACTCCCAACGTGGCATTTGAAATTAGTGAGAGGAAAGATATTAGAAGAAACAATCTTACCGATTTGTTAACATTATATGCACTCCATAAAGGCATTAAAATGTCAGAACTATATCCATTTGTGTAAGATTTATGTGTCAAGAGGCAATATTTGCTGTTCTTCTGTAAAACTCTTGGTCTTCCATATGGCATGCTTATTGCTCCAGCTGTTTTGACTAAAAAGAGATGCAATGTTAACATTATATACAGTTGGAAATAACTTGGAATATGTGTAGCTCGGGTGGTTGATAGTTGGGTTGAGTTGTTTCCCGATCTTGGCAATTTACTTGTAAACATTTCGTCACCGTGCGAGGAGACATCGTCGGTGCGCTGTTGTTTGTGGCGTGTCCTCCAAGTGCTTGGCCATTATATATTTTCCAATCAGCTGATTGGTTGTCATTTCAGAAAACCAGTTGTAGACCTCGATCCTATTTATTAGCCAATGTGGGCAAAATTCCAGACCGCAACGCACGAAGTTTGCCACGCAGCCAATCAGCAATAAGGTTTCCTCCCCACAGCACAATTGAGTTTCCAAAATGGCGTCCAATCAGCTGATTGAAAGTACATAAAGGCCTAGCATTGAGGACATACCACAATCAACAGCGCACTGATGATGTTTAATCGTATAGTGAGAAAGCATTTGCAAGTAAATTGCCAAGATCGGAGAGCAGCTCAACCCAACCATTATATACAATATTTAAAGCCAACCTATCCACAGCAATTATTCTATTAATTCCATTGCTTGTTCATTTCTATTGCTTGGGAGTGGGAGAGAAGGAGGAACAGTCAAGATGACCTATTTGGCAAAGCAGCAGCTGCCAGGTCAGTACAGGTACAGATATCACTTTTCACTACAATTGAAATCTTTAACAAAAAGGACTTCTGAAATCTCTAATTGTAAAGAAAGGATATAAAGTGAATCTGTGACGTGAAGGAACACTTTTCAAATTACATGAAAGAAAGGCTGTTTAAATGAAATTACAATTGTGAGTATCACAACTGAACTTAAGCCAATGTTAACAGCTCTGGTATTTATGACTGATATTAAACAGTGCATATTTGCACATGTATTTATCTGGGGGAATAGTTACTGTCAATACTTCTGAAAACACTTTATCATTAATATAGAATTACTATTGCTGCATTAATCGAACATTCCACTCAAAGCTGAATTATGAAAGGATTTACATCTATGGCAGATACAGGAAGATCCTGGGAATGAGTGAATTCCATTTTTATAGACATCCATATGGACAACATTGACTTAAGTCGGAAAGTACAGACACATCATTCAATGTGGTAACTGTGCCTTCACAGTGAGTGTTGAGTAATGAGTGATAAAACACCTATATTACACTGTTGCTTATTTACTACAGCTCTGCCTTCAATATGTACAATAATTGGATGCAAGCCCATCTCCAAACTCCAAGACTTTGGATTTAATACCTCCCTTTGTAACTGGATCTTTGATTTCCTGTCCAACTATGAATAAGAACAGGCAGCAACACCTTTGCCCCAATTATCCCTACATGTCTGCATACTATTCCCCTGCTCTTCCCCCTTTATACTCATGACACCATGGTCTTTTCCTGCTCCAACTCCAGCTATACATATGCAGGTGACTCTACTACAGTGGGCCGAATCTCAAATAATGATGAGGGGGGAGTACAGGAAGGAGACAGAGATGCAGTGGTATGGTGCCACATCAACAACCTTTCCCTGAGTGCCTGCAAATCAACAGAGCTGGTCATTGATTAAGCAAGGGGAGAGTGCAGTCACGCCTGTGTATATCAATGATGCAAAGGCTAAGAAGGTTAAAAGCTTCAAGTTCCTGGGAATGGACATCACCAATAGCCCATCCTGGTGCAGCTACAAGAAACTGCAGAGTTGTGGACACAGCTCAGCACATTGTAGAAGCCAGCCACCCCTCCATGGACTCTGCTTACACTTCTCATTGCCTCGGTATTCAGCCAACATTATCAAAGGTTCCACCCAGCTTGGACATTCTCTTTTCTCCACCACACCGCCCTCCCAGTGGGCGGAAGACACAAAAGCCCAACAGGATGAAACATCAGGCTGAAGGACAGTTCTATTCTGCTGTTATAAGACTATTGGACAGGCTCCTAGTATGATAAAATGGACTCTTGACCTCACAAACCATCTTATCATGACCTTGCACCTTATCGTCTACCTGCACTGCACGTTCTCTGTACTGTAACACTATATTCTGCTCTCTGTAATTGCTTTCCCTTGTACTACCACAATGCACCATTGTAATGCAAAGATCTGTCAGGATGGCAAAAGAGATTTTCACTGTATATGTAGCCATATTAAACCAAATTACCAATTTGAATGATAACAAAAACACAGATGACTGATTAGGAATGACAATTACGAAAAGTAAATCCCTCTGCGAGGGTAACATGACTTGCAGAGGGATCTGCATCAGCAGGAAAAGTGGGCTGAAAAATGGCAGATGGAATTTAATGCAGACAAGTGCAAGGTTTTGTACTTCGGAAGGACCAACCAGGGTAGGTCTTATACAGAGAATGGTCGGGCACCGAGGAGTGTGGTAGAACAAAGGAATCGGAGAATGCACGTCCATAATTCATTGAAAGTGGTGTTACAGGTAGAAAGGGTCATAAAGAAAGCTTTTGGCTATTGGCCTTCATAAATAAATGTTTTGAGTACAGGAGATGAGAGGTTATGTTGAAGCTGTGTAAGACATTGGTGAGGTCTAATTTGGAGTTCTGTGTGCAGTTTTGGTCACATATCTACAGGAATGATGTAAATAAGGTTGAAAGAGTACAGAGAAAATTTACAAGGACGTTGCCGGGTCTGGAGGACCTGAGTTATAAGGAAAGATTGAATAGTTTAGGACTTTATTCCTTAGAATGTAGAAGATTGAGAGGAGATTTGATAGAGGTATACAAATCTATGAGGGCTATAGATAGGGTAAATGAAAGCAGGCTGTTTCCACTGAAGTTGGGTGGAACAACAACCAGAGGTCATGGCTTAAGGGTGAAAGGTGAAAAGTTTAAGGGGAACATGAGGGGAACCTTCTTCACTCAGAGGGTTGTGAGAGTGTGGAGCGAGCTGCCAGCACAAGTGGCGCATGTGAACTCGATTTCAATGTCTAAGAGAAGTTTAGATAGGTACACGGATGGTAAGGATATGGACAGCTATGGTCCTGGTGTAGATCGACAGTAGTAGGCAGTTTATCTGGTTTCAGCATGGAATAGATGGGCCGAAGAGCCTTTGTCTGTGCTGTATTTCTTTATGAATCTATGATGAAATGAGAGGGAAATCTACTTTGACTATTCACAGGAATGAACATATGTATGTTTCTTTTGAACTTAATAATGTTATAGGAACACGTTCAAGTGTAGGATCCAAAATTCAGGCATTTTTAACTCAGAGATGGCTTGTACGTTCCATTCATCAGAATGCATCCCTGACTGTTCACTTAGCAATGGTCTCACTCATGTTAAAGCTGAAGATTTCCCAAACTTATATTATGTGTTCGAGAACCATTGTGTATATTAACAATGGGTGGGGCTACAACCAGAGGTCTTGTGTTAAGGGTGAAAGGTGAAAAATATAAGGGGAACATGAAAGGAAACTTCTTTGCTCAGAGGGACGTGAGAGTGTGGAATGAGCTGCCAGCACAAGTGATGCAGCGAGCTCGATTTCAATGTCTAAGAGAAGTCTGGATAGGTACAGGGATGGGAGGGGTATGGAGGGCTCGGGTCCCTTTGCAGGCCAATGGGAGTAAGCAGTTTAAATGGTTCGGCAGGGACTAGAAGGGCCAAAGGGCCCATTTTTATGACTATGACTAACTCCTGCTTGGCGGTTAAGAATCATGTCTTGTAATGAATTATCCTTTAATATTTGGGTAGGTTTCCAGGAATTAGCTGCTGAAATTTAATCAGAGTATACTTTTTTCATATTTGCAGAACATTTCTCACAGCAAAACACTCATAAAACCCACACATTATCCTACCTTGTTCAGCCGTTAGGTTGATGTTTTCATTCATTTCCTTAATTGTGATTGTCTAAGGAATATGAACACATTCTGTTGAAGTTAACAGTTTGAATGTTGTTCAAAGAAGTTTTAAAACAGTTCATCAAACTTCATTCCTGTACTTACTGAATTATCGCATAAACATCCCAAGTTGTCACTTGAATTTCGTGTGGAGAGGGGGCAGTTAGATAAACCAGATACCTCAGCAGGAAGAGTAGGACTCTTAGGAGGATTCCTCAGCAGGTGATTTAAGCTCCCGTGAGTTCCATTATTAGGCGAAGGTATGATATGCAACATATCTAACAGAAACATCATAAAGCAATCGGGTCAGTCTTCTGTACCTCCCTTTCTTCGGTACTTTTTTAATAACATACATGAAAAAAATCGATGATTTACCCCTAATGTCTGATAGCCTCTAAGTTGGTGTATGAGAAATTAGTTAATATGGCTCATTTAGTACTGTATCTAAGATTAGAAAACTGGTAAAATTAGAAAAAGATTAGAAAATACAGTAATACATGAGATACACTAACTAAATTTAGAAACCAACAAAAGAAGTTTTATTTGGATTTTTCCTTGAGCTAATAAGTAATCTATATGTTAATTGTCCAAAGACATAGATTTTCCACATGTTAGATCAGTTTACATCCTACTAATACAGGTCCATTTTATCATTCTAGAAGACAATCACTAATCCATCCCTTTCCCAATAATAATGCACCCTATTGTCATGACACACCACCAACAAAAGACTCTTTGCATCAATCCTACTGTAGGAGGAAAATGTGATTGCTTTTGGCAAAGCATCTGATACAGCTTCATGAATCATTTGGAAATACTTAGTTATTGTTTCAATGTAGAGTGTTCAACTTTAAGCACTTCAATAATTAGACAGATTTTTATAATCAGACAGTCCATAACAAGCACTGTTGTGGATCAAATTTCTGCTAGGAAAATATAAATAATTTCCTGGATTCAGAACCTGGCAGATTGGCTATTTTACATACCACTCTACAGACTGAGGCCAAAACAAATGACGTAAATCTTTAGTAGGTTTGGGTTATTAATGAGAAAGGTTTTCTTATTTGCATTCATACTCTCAAACTAGTTCAGAGTACACCATTGATTTTTTTTTAATTAGAGAAAATCACAGCTAGTAGTAGTTAATGGCTCAGATTTCTGAAGCAAGGGATCAGATCAGATTTCAGAACAAGTGATATGAATTACGAGAATGATCCCAGAAGTGACAGGTTGAACATATAAGGAATGTTTGATGGTTCAGGGCCTCTACTCGCTGGAGTTATGATTATGAAGACACGTAGTCCTCTTTTATTGTCATTTAGTAATGCATGCATTAAGAAGAACAAATGGAAATCTCATGGAAACCTATGAAATACTGAAAGTCCTAGTGGGGAGACCATAAGACCATAAGACAAAGGAGCAGAAGTTGGCCATTCAGCGCATCGAGTCTGCTCCACCATTTTATCATAGAAACATAGAAACATAGAAAATAGCTGCAGGAGTAGGCCATTCGGCCCTTCGAGCCTGCACCGCCATTTATTATGATCATGGCTGATCATCCAACTCAGAACCCTGCACCAGCCTTCCCTCCATACCCCCTGATCCCCGTAGCCACAAGGGCCATATCTAACTCCCTCTTAAATATAGCCAATGAACTGGCCTCAACTGTTTCCTGTGGCAGAGAATTCCACAGATTCACCACTCTCTGTGTGAAGAAGTTTTTCCTAATCTCGGTCCTAAAAGGCTTCCCCTTTATCCTCAAACTGTGACCCTCATGAGCTGATCCATTCTCCCATTTAGTCCCACTCCCCCGCCTTCTCACCATAACCTTTGATGCCCTAGCTACTCAGACACCTATCAATCTCTGCCTTAAATACACCCAATGACTTGACCCCCACTGCTGCCCGTGGCAACAAATTCCATAGATTCACCACCCTCTGACTAAAAGAGTGGCATAGAAAGGATAATTCCTGTAGTGAGGGAGTCTAGGACTAGAGCACACAGTCTCAGGATAAAAGGACATCCCCTTAGAACGAGATGAGGAGGAATTTCTTCAGCCAGAGGGTGGTGAATCTGTGGAACTCGTTGCCACAGATATTTGTGGAGACAAGGTCATTGGGATTATTTAAAGCAGAGGTTCATAGGTTCTTAATTAGTCAGAACATCAAAGGTTATGGGGAAAGGGCAGGAGAATGGAATTCAGAGGGTAAATAATTCAAACATGATGGAATGCGGAGCAGACTCGATGGGCCCAATGGCCTTCTTCTGCTCCCACATCTTATGGGCTTAATGTTTATTGTTGTGTGTACCTGGAAATATGAACTGAATCAAAGAATAGTCAAAGAAATTCATGTATACTGAAAGACGCACAATAAATTCAAATCAAATTAGGTACCATGCAGACAATTCAAGGGAGAGAATGAAGAATTTAACTGAGAGAAAATAGTGATGGAAGTAAAAAAGTAAGAAAACAAATTAAATCTAAAAATCAAACTCATAGGAAACTTTTAAGGACAGTTTGTTACCTGCAAGGATAAAACTGTTCAATTCTTTACCTGCCAGGCTAGTAAACTTTACCCACAGCTTAGTGAGCTATCTCCCCTTGTAAGTGTGAGATCAATTGCTATCTATAATGCAATCCAGCCACTCCTTAATTTTCACAAGAACCTTGACTACTTGCATCCAGTTTGTGCATCAAATCATTCAGCATTTCAGCAGTTTGCCAGATGTCATCTGTGTGCTACTCATTAGTGTGGTCTGATGCACAAATAGTGTTCAGCTTTGTAGCAATTGAAATTTGAAAGATTCTGGTAGCACTTACAAGCTTTCTGTATCACTACAGTGGCTCTCAATATGTGCGCAAACATTGCAGTGTTAAATTAGAATTGCATCAGTTAAGTGATCTTAAGCAATTTTCCATTCGAAACAATTGCCTAGAGCAATTAAATAGGTGAAACAAAAGATCTTGATGGTATCAAGTTAGAAACAGGATTAAATAGTATTGGATTTCATTATTATTACAGAGGTATCTATACCCTGTCTTCATTATTTCTAGACCTAATTCATCCACTATCACCTGATTATAAGAGAAAGTAAGCACAACTCAGGAACTAGAATGATTTAAAAAATAAACCATTTGCTTCAAGTCATAAGGTTTCTGGTACAAGCACTATCATGCTGAAAAGTTTGGATTTGTTAATGCACTTCATAAGGAATAGTTTACTTGCAAATTAAAACAGCAAGAGCAATAAATAAACAAATCTTGTACTTTTACTAGTAGTCCCCCAGAGAACTGAAGGCTTTATCTTGCTCACTCTTTAGCTTGTGTCCAACTTTCAAGACTTCCAGGACTTTGATTTTTTTTCTAATTGTGTTTTTTCTTGTTTTTTTTAATAACTTAATTTAAGGTATTCTTGTGACTGCTGCTTATATAGAAATTAGAACATTCTGGGCCCTCAGCCCACAATGTTGTGCTGATCTCTATAAACCTACCCTACTATCAATCTACCATTTCCCTTCTACACAGCCAACAACACTCAGTTTTTCCTACATCCATGTGCCTAATCTAAGAATCTCTTAAATGCCCTTACCACCACCCCAAGCAGATTGTTCCGGACTCCTACCACTCTCTGTGTGTGACAAAAATACCTACCTCTGACTTTCTCCTTTAAACCTTCCTCCAATCACATTAAGTAGATGTCCTCTGATATTGTTCTGGTAAGAATATTCTGGCTGGTTGAATATCCTTTCTATGTCTCTCATAATCTTTTACACCTCCATCAAGTTGCCTCTCATCTCTCCTACACTCCAAAGAGTAAAGCACAAGCTCAATCAACCTTTCCTCTTAAATGATGTTCTCTAATCCAGGCAGCACCCTGATGAATCTCCTCTGCACCCTCTTTAAAACTTTCACCACCCTTCCTATTATGAAGCAACCAGAACTGAACACAATACTCCTAGTGTGGTCTAACCAGAGTTTAATAGAACTGTAATGTTGTCTCACGGCTCTTGAACTCAACTCTCTAACTAATAAAGACCAACACACGATAGGCCTTCTTAACCACCCTATCACCTTGCTCGGTAGTTTTGAGGGATCTAAGGTTTGGACCCCAAGCTCCCTCTGTCCCTTCACACTGCTAGGAATCCTGCTATTAACCTTGTACTCTGCCTTCAAGTTCAATCACTACACACTTTACTGAATTAAACGCTATCTGTCATTTCTCTGCCCAGCTCTATATCCTGTCTCCAGTACATCCCTTTGTATGTGTCCTCTTATAGCTGCATTGTGGAGGGGAGTGTTAGGTAGAAAAGACTTCCTTTTTTATAGTGCCTTTCAAGAGCTTGGGAGGTCTCAGAACGATTCTCTTGAATTGTAGTCATTGTTCTAGTATCAAATAACCTACCACACATCAGGTTGTAGAGTTCAATATTGTCAAATGGACCAGCCTCCGTCTTGAATTTGAAGCCAGGCCCGTGACCTATGAAAATAGCCTGGATTTTTCCATTGAGACAAAAGATGGTTAATACAACTGAGAAACATAGTTTATTAAAGAAACAATTTAAATTGAATTGTGTTTATGTCTTGCAAGACAAAGATTCTGCAGAAACAGGGTTTAACTCAGTGATAACATTTATAATTCACTGGAATTCAGAAGAATGGGGAGGGGATTTCATCGAAACTAGTCAGATGTCAGAAGTCCTTGAAGGAGCAGATATGGAAAGATGTTTCCTATGGAGGGGGCACTTAAGACCGGAGGACACAGCCTCAGAATAGAGGGACACCCATTTAGAATAGAGATGAGAAAGAATTTCTTCAGCCAGAGAGTGGTGAATCTGTGGAATTCATTGTCACAGGCAGCTGTGGAGGCCAAGTCAGTGGGTATATTTAAGGCAGAGGTTAATAGATTCTTGGTTAGTCAGGGGATGAAGGGATACAGGGAGAAGACAGGAGATTGGGGTTGAGAGGGATATGGATCAGCCTTGATGATGATGAAAGTGGAGCATATTCGATGGGCCAAGTGCCTAATTCTGTGCCTGTATCTTATGGGCTTAAGGGTTTGTGTGAAGTTTCATGAGTGTTACTATTTTCAACTTCCCAAATTGATATTTATTTCAAAGATCGTCTTACATTTTTCAAGAAAATGCTGCAATTTTTCTATTTGTTACATAAATAATTTTTATTTTGCAAATTTTCCACCTGTATAACATCTTAAGTCAAAGCTATTTGTGGAAAACTTCACCAATTGAAAACTGAAGATTGAAAATTTGGGGGCATGCTACTTAATATTACTTTCTCATTACAATCATATGCTTGCAATTATTACAGTCATAACACACACCATTGAAGTTCCCCACTGAAAACGGACTCATAAAGTTACCCATCCATTGTCTTTGCATCTACCCCTCTAATGGCATTCCATGATCCAGCCCAAACCATGTGCTGACTAATAACCTCAGCAAATTTATATTTCAGCAGTGGTTGATAGACTCTTGATTGGTTGGGGCATGAAGGGATACAGGGAGAAGGCAAGAGATTGGGGTTGAGAGGAAAATTGGATCAGGCATAATGAAATGGCGAAGCAAACTCGATTGGCTATATGACCTAATTCTGCACCTATATCTTATGGTCTTATAGAAACACCTTCTTCTGTCCCACATTATCCATCTCTGTGATATGTCATAGTGATTTCATAACTAAGGGAAAATGATTATGCTCTCAGGATTTCCATGATGAATAATAATCTGTGCAATGTTCTAACATGGGGTTATGGTAGGTGATATTTAGTACCACCAATGCAGAAAGATGAAAGCTGACTAAATGTGTCAAGTGGTGTAAATTGATATTAAATAGTTATGAGTACTACATTCATAGAAAGTTCATAAATGGAATAATCTAAGTTTCTGTCCAAATGTCAAATGTCAACACAGTATAACACTGATAGATACACTTAATACTTACACGCATACTTTTATATTCATTATCATAGCCATGATTTCCACCACCACAGAAATTATATGACTTGTCTCTGAAAATGAATTTTTAAAAAAAATATAGACATAAATCACAAAGAATGGGGCTGATATAGCCAAAGAGTACAGATACCCTCCGGTGCAATACTCGCTAGAGAATACAAGATAAACCTGAGGATGCCAGATTTGGCATGGAGCAAGAATGTCCATAGAACATAGAGTAGTACAGCACAGTACAGGCCCTTCGGCCTACAAAGTTGTGCCGACCCTCAAACTCTGCCTCCTAGATACCCCCACCTTAAATTCCTCCATATACCTGTCTAGTAGTCTCTTAAACTTCACTAGTGTATCTGCCTCCACCACTGACTCAGGCAGTGCATTCCATGCACCAACCACTCTCTGAGTAAAAAACCTTCCTCTAATATCCCCCTTGAACTTCCCACCCCTTACCTTAAAGCCATGTCCTCTTGTATTGAGCAGTGGTGCCCTGGGGAAGAAGTGATGGCTATCCACTCTATCTATTCCTCTTATTATCTTGTACACCTCTATCATGTCTCCTCTCATCCTCCTCCTCTCCAAAGAGTAAAGCCCTAGCTCCCTTAATCTCTGATCATAATGAATACTTTCTAAACCAGGCAGCATCCTGGTAAATCTCCTCTCTACCCTTTCCAATGCTTCCACATCCTTCCTATAGTGAGGCGACCAGAACTGGACACAGTACAGTACTCCAAGTGTGGCCTAACCAGAGTTTTATAGAGCTGCATCATTACATCACGACTCTTAAACTCTATCCCTCGACTTATGAAATCTAACACCCCATAAGCTTTCTTAACTACCCTATCTACCTGTGAGGCAACTTTCAGGGATCTGTGGACATATACCCACAGATCTCTCTGCTCCTCCACACTACCAAGTATCCTGCCATTTACTTTGTACTCTGCCTTCGAGTTTGTCCTTCCAAAGTGTACCACCTCACACTTCTCTGGCTTGAACTCCATCTGCCACTTCTCAGCCCACTTATAGAAAACATAGAAAATAGGTGCAAGAGTAGGCCATTCGGCCCTTCGAGCCTGCACCACCATTTGTTATGATCATGGCTGATCATCCAACTCTGAACCCCGCCCCAGCCTTCCCTCCATACCCCCTGACCCCCGTAGCCACAAGGGCCATATCTAACTCCCTCTTAAATATAGCCAATGAACTGGCCTCAACTGTTTCCTGTGGCAGAGAATTCCACAGATTCACCACTCTCTGTGTGAAGAAGTTTTTCCTAATCTCGGTCCAAAAAGGCTTCCCCTCTATCCTCAAACTGTGGCCGCTCATTCTGGACTTCCCCAACATCGGGAACAATCTTCCTGCATCTAGCCTGTCCAATCCCTTTAGGATCTTATCCGTTTCAATCAGATCCCCCCTCAATCTTCTAAATTCCAACGAGTACAAGCCCAGTTCATCCAGTCTTTCTTCATATGAAAGTTCTGCCATCCCAGGAATCAATCTGGTGAACCTTCTTTGTACTCCCTCTATGGCAAGGATGTCTTTCCTCAGATTAGGGGACCAAAACTGCACACAATACTCCAGGTGTGGTCTCAACAAGGCCTTGTACAACTGCAGTAGTACCTCCCTGCTCCTGTACTCGAATCCTCTCGCTATAAATGCCAGCATACCATTCGCCTTTTTCACCGCCTGCTGTACCTGCATGCTCACTTTCAATGACTGGTGTATAAGGACACCCAGGTCTCGTTGCACCTCCCCTTTTCCTAATCGGCCACCATTCAGATAATAATCTGTTTTCCTATTTTTGCCACCAAAGTGGATAACTTCACATTTATCCACATTAAATTGCATCTGCCATGAATTTGCCCACTCACCCAACCTATCCAAGTCACCCTGCATCCTCTTAGCATCCTCCTCACAGCTAACACTGCCACGCAGCTTCGTGTCATCCGCAAACTTGGAGATGCTGCATTTAATTCCCTCATCCAAGTCATTAATATATATTGTAAACAACTGGAGTCCCAGCACTGAGCCTTGCGGTACCCCACTAGTCACCGCCTGCCATTCTGAAAAGTTCCCGTTTATTCCCACTCTTTGCTTCCTGTCTGCTAACCAATTCTCCACCCACACCAATACCTTACCCCCAATACTGTGTGCTTTAAGTTTGCACACTAATCTCCTGTGTGGGACCTTGTCAAAAGCCTTTTGAAAATCCAAATATACCACATCCACTGGTTCTCCCCTATCCACTCTACTAGTTACATCCTCAAAAAATTCTATGAGATTCGTCAGACATGTTTTCCTTTCACAAATCCATGCTGACTTTGTCCGATGATTTCACCGCTTTCCAAATGTGCTGTTATCACATCTTTGATAACTGACTCTAGCATTTTCCCCACCACCGATGTTAGGCTAACCGGTCTATAATTTCTCTCTCCCTCCTTTTTTAAAAAGTGGAGTTACATTAGCCACCCTCCAATCCTCAGGAACTAGTCCAGAATCTAACGAGTTTTGAAAAATTATCACTAATGCATCCGCTATTTCTTGGGCTACTTCCTTAAGCACTCTAGGATGCAGACCATCTGGCCCTGGGGATTTATCTACCTTTAATCCCTTCAATTTACCTAACACCACTTTCCTACTAACATGTATTTCGCTCAGTTCCTCCATCTCACTGGACCCTCTGTCCCCTACTATTTCTGGAAGATTATTTATGTCCTCCTTAGTGAAGACAGAACCAAAGTAATTATTCAATTGGTCTGCCATGACCTTGCTCCCCATAATCAATTCACCTGTTTCTGTCTGCAGGGGACCTACATTTGTCTTTACCAGTCTTTTCCTTTTCACATATCTATAAAAGCTTTTACAGTCCGTTTTTATGTTCCCTGCCAGTTTTCTCTCATAATCTTTTTTCCCCTTCCTAATTAAGCCCTTTGTCCTCCTCTGCTGAACTCTGAATTTCTCCCAGTCCTCAGGTGAGCCACTTTCTCTGGCTAATTTGTATGCTTCTTCTTTGGAATTGATACTATCCCTAATTTCTCTTGTCAGCCACGGGTGCACTACCTTCCTTGATTTATTCTTTTGCCAAACTGGGATGAACAATTGTTGTAGTTCATCCATGCAACCTTTAAATGCTTGCCATTGCATATCCACCGTCAATCCTTTAAGTGTCATTTGCCAGTCTATCTTAGCTAATTCACGTCTCATACCTTCAAAGTTACCCCTCTTTAAGTTCAGAACCTTTGTTTCCAAATTAACTATGTCACTCTCCATCTTAATGAAGAATTCCACCATATTATGTTCACTCTTACCCAAGGGGCCTCTCACGACAAGATTGCTAATTAACCCTTCCTCGTTGCTCAAAACCCAGTCCAGAATAGCCTGCTCTCTAGTTGGTTCCTCGACATGTTGGTTCAAAAAACCATCCCGCATACATTCCAAGAAATCCTCTTCCTCAGCACCTTTACCAATTTGGTTCACCCAATCTACATGTAAATTGAAGTCACCCATTATAACTGCTGTTCCTTTATTGCACACATTTCTAATTTCCTGTTTAATACCATCTCCGACCTCACTACTACTGTTAGGTGGCCTGTACACAACTCCCACTAGCGTCTTCTGCCCCTTAGTGTTACGCAGCTCTACCCATATCGATTCCACATCTTCCCGGCTTATGTCCTTCCTTTCTATTGCGTGAATCTCTTCTTTAACCAGCAACGCCACCCCACCTCCCCTTCCTTCTTGTCTATCCCTCCTGAATATTGAATATCCCTGAACGTTGAGCTCCCATCCCTGGTCACCCTGGAGCCATGTCTCTGTGATCCCAACTATATCATAATCATTAATAACAATCTGCACTTTCAATTCATTCACCTTATTACGAATGCTCCTTGCATTGACACACAAAGCCTTCAGGCGCTCTTTTACAACTCTCTTAGCCCTTATACAATTATGCTGAAAAGTGGCCCTTTTTAATGCTTGCCCTGGATTTGTCGGCCTGCCACTTTTACTTTTCTCCTTAGTACTTTTTGCTTCTATCCTCACTTTACACCCCTCTGTCTCTCTGCACTGGTTCCCATCCCCCTGCTGTGAACTGACCTCCTCACGCCTAGCCTCTTTAATTTGATTCCCACCCCCCAACCATTCTAGTTTAAAGTCACCTCAGTAGCCCCCGCTAATCTCCCTGCCAGGATATTGGTCCCCCTAGGATTCAAGTGTAACCCGTCCTTTTTGTACAGGTCACGCCTGCGCCAAAAGAGGTCCCAATGATCCAAAAACTTGAATCCCTGCCCCCTGCTCCAATCCCTCAGCCACCCATTTATCCTCCACCTCATCGCATTCCTACGCTCACTGTCGCGTGGCACAGGCAGTAATCCTGAGATTACTACCTTTGCGGTCCTTTTCCTCAACTCCCTACCTTGCTCCCTATATTCTCCTTTCAGGACCTCATCCCTTTTCCTACCTATGTCATTGGTACCTATATGTACCACGACCTCTGGCTCCTCACCCTCCCACTTCAGGATATCTTGGACACGATCAGAAATATCCCGGACCCTGGCACCAGGGAGGCAAACTACCATCCGGATCTCTGGACTGCGTCCACAGAATTGCCTATCTGACCCCCTTACTATTGAGTCCCCTATCACAACTGCCCTCCTCTTCCTTGCCCTACCCTTCTGAGCTACAGGGCCAGACTCTGTGCCGGAGGCACGGCCACTGTTGCTTCCCCCGGGTAAGCTGTCCCCCCCAACAGCACTCAAACAGGAGTACCTGTTGTTAAGGGGCACAGCCACCGGGGTACTCCCTATTACCTGACTTTTCCCCTTCCCCCTCCTAACCGTGACCCACTTGTCTGCCTCCCGTGGCCCCGGCGTGACTACCTGCCTGCAACTCCTCTCTATCACCTCCTCACTCTCCCTGACCAGACGAAGGTCATCGAGCTGCAGCTCCAGTTCCGTAACGCGGTCCCTTAGGAGCTGCATCTCAATGTACTTGGCGCAGATGTAGACGTCCGGGAGGCTGGGAGACTCCAGGGCCTCCCACATCCGACACCGAGAACAGCAAACGGCCCTCACACTCATACTGCCCCCTCCTCAAATAACAGCAGAAAATGAATGCCAAACCTTCCTCGCTTCGCCCGTTTCCGCCTAAGCATCCTATCAATGTCTCTCTGCAATCTGCGACAATCCTCTACCCTATGTACAACACCACCAACCTTTGCGTCGTCTGCAAACTTGCCAATCCACCCTTCTACCCCCACATACAGGTCGTTAATAAAAATCACAAAAAGTAGAGGTCCCAGAACAGATCCTGTGGGACACCACTAGTCACAATCCTCCAATCTGAATGTACTCCCTCCACCACCACCCTCTGCCTTCTGCAGGCAAGCCAATTCTGAATCCACCTGGCCAAACTTCCCTGGATCCCATGCCTTCTGACTTTCTGAATAAGCCTACCGTGTGGAACCTTGTCAAATACCTTACTAAAATCCATATAGATCACATCCACTGCACTACCCTCATCTATATGCCTGGTCACCATCTCAAAGAGCTCTATCAGGCTTGTTAGACATGATCTGCCCTTCACAAAACCAGGCTGACTGTCCCTGATCAGACCATGATTCTCTAAATGCCCATAGATCCTATCTCTAATAATCTTTTCCAACGGCTTTCCCACGACAGACATAAGGCTCACTGGTCTATAATTACCTGGATTATCCCTACTACGTTTTTTGAACAAGGGGACAACTTTTGCCTCCCTCCAATCCTCCGATACCTTTCCCGTGGACAATGAGGACATAAACATCCTAGCCAGAGGCTCAGCAATCTCTTCCCTTGCCTTGTGGAGCAGCCTGAGGAATATTACGTCAGGGCCCAGGAACTTATCTATCCTAATGTATTTTAACAACTCCAACACCTCCTCTCCCTTAATATCAACATGCTCCAGAACATCAACCTCACTCATATTGTCCTCACCGTCATCAAGTTCCCTCTCATTGGTGAATACCGAAGAGAAGTATTCATTGACAACCTTGCTCACTTCCACAGCCTCCAGGCACATCTTCCCACCTTTATCTCTAATCGGTCCTACCTTCACTCCTGTCACCCTTTTGTTCTTCACATAATTGAAGAATGCCTTGGGGTTTTCCTTTACCCTACTTGCCAAGGCCTTCTCATGCCCCCTTCTTGCTCTTCTCAGCCCCTTCTTAACCTCCTTTCTTGCTTCCCTATATTCCTCAATAGATCCATCTGATCCTTGCTTCCTAAACCTCATGTATGCTGCCTTCATCCACCTGACTAGATTTTCCACCTCACTTGTCACCCATGGTTCCTTCACCCTACCATTCTTTATCTTCCTCACTGGGACAAATTTATCTCTTACATCCCGCAAGAGATCTCTAAACATCGACCACATGTCCATAGTACATTTCCCTGCAAAAACATCATCCCAATTCACACCCACAAGTTCTAGCCTTATAGCCTCATAATTTGCCCTTCCCCAATTAAAAATTTTCCTGTCCTCTCTGATTCTATCCTTTTCCGTGATAATGCTGAAGGCCAGGGAGCAGTAGTCACTGTCCCCCAGATGCTCACCCACTGAAAGTTCTGTGACCTGACCCAGTTCATTACCTAGTACTAGATCTAGTATGGCATTCCCCCTAGTCGGCCTGTCCACATACAAGAATCCATCCTGGACACACTTAACAAACTCTGCCCCATCTAAACCCTTGGAACTAATCAGGTGCCAATCAATATTAGGGAAGTTAAAGTCATCCATGTTAACAACCCCGTTATTTTTGCACCTTTCCAAAATCTGCCTCCCGATCTGCTCCTCTGTATCTCTGCTGCTACCAGAGGGCCTATAGAATACCCCCAGTAGAGTAACTGCTCCCTTCCTGTTCCTGACTTCCACCCATATTGACTCAAAAGAGGATCCTGCTGCATTACCCACCCTTTCTGTAGCTGTAATAGTATCCCTGACCAGTAATGCCACCCCTCCTCCCCTTTTTCTGCCCTCTCTATCCCTTTTAAAGCACTGAAATCCAGGAATATTGAGAATCCATTTCTGCCCTGGTGCCAGCCAAGTCTCTGTAATGGCCACTACATTATAATTCCATGTATGTATCCAAGCTCTCGGTTCATCACCTTTGTTCCTGATGCTTCTTGCATTGAGGTACACACACTTCAGCCCTTCTACCTTACTGCCTTTACACCATTTATTCTGCTTCTCTTTCCTCAAAGCCTCTCTATATGTTAGATCTGGCTTTAGTCCATGCACTTCTTTCACTGCTCTATCGCTCCAGGTCCCATCCCCCTTCCAAATTAGTTTAAACCCTCCCGAACCATGCTAGCAAACCTACCTGCAAGGATATTGCTCCCCCTCGAGTTCAGGTGCAACCCTTCCAATCTGTACAGGTCCCACCTTCCCCAGAAGAGATCCCAATTATCCAAAAATCTAAAACCCTGCTCCCTGCACCAACTCCTCAGCCACACATTCAACTGCCATCTCCTCCAATTCTTACCATCACTGTCACGTAGCACTGGCAACAATCCTGAGAACGCTACCCTTGAGGTCCTGTTCTTCAGCCTTCTGCCTAGTTCCCGAAACTCACACTTCAGGACCTCATCCCTCTTCCTGCCTATGTCGTTGGTACCAACATGTATCACGACTTCTGGTTGCTTTCCCTCTCGTACCAGTATGTCGTGCACCCGGTCAGAGACATCCCGGACCCTGGCACCCGGGAGGCAACAAACTATGCGGGTGTCCTTCTCACGTCCACAAAATCTCCTGTCTGCTCCCCTGACTATAGAGTCTCCAATGATGACAGCTCTCCTCTTCTCCGTCCCACCCTTCTGCACCACAGGGTCAGACTCAGTGCCGGAGGCCCTGCCACTGTGGCTCACACCTGGTCAGTCGTCCCCGCCAACAGTATCCAGGACGGTAAGCTTATTATTCAGGGGAATGGGTACAGGGGTGCTCTGCACTACCTGTCCGGTCACCTTCGCTTTCCCCCCTCTGACTGTCACCCAACAACCTGCTTCCGACAGCCTAGATGTGACTACCTCCCTGTAGCTCTCATCTATGACTGCCTCATTCTCCCTTATGAGTCGAAGGTCATCCAACTGCTGCTCCAGATTCCTTACACGGTCTTCCAGATCGCCCAGCTGTATGCACTTCTGGCAGATCTGACTCTGCGGTAGAGGGGCGTTCCCCCAAGACTGCCACATCTCACATGAGAGGCACATCACCGTCTCAGAGGGCATTGTAATGACTAACTGCGAGCTTGCTTGTCCCCTGCCTCTTCTCGTCGAAGCTTCTTGAGTCAAAGCCTCAAAGCTCTACTCCTTCACTGGCCCACTCACGCTCTGGCCGCTTTCCAGTGAGTGTCAGAATGTGCTGTCCAATGTGCTGTCAGAAACTCTGTAGACATTCTGATAGAAACCTATTTCACACGAGATGGGTTATCTGAGGTCCCCTCCCCTCCAAGTCACTGACCACAAGGCTGCACCTACTTCAGTTGGAAGTTGGCTTATCTGCTACGTGCTTAGCCCCCTGCTCTACTCACTTTATACTTATGACTGTGAGGCTAAGCACAGCTCCAATGCCATATTTAAGTTTGCTGATGACACCACTATCATTGGCCAAATCAATGGTGGTGACAAATCAGCACATGGGGGGAGGGAGATGGAAAACTTGGCTGAAAGGTGCCATACCAACAACCTTTCACACAATGACCAAGGAGTTGGTTACTGACTTCAGGAGAAGGAAACCGGTCCTCATTGGGGGATCAGAGGTGGGGAGGGTCAGCAACTTTAAATTCCTCGGTGATATCATTTCAGAGGTTCTGTCCCAGCACGCAACTACCATTACCAAGAAAGCACGGCAGCGCCTCTACCTTCTTAGAAGTTTGCGAAAATTTGGCCTGTCAAAGTTCTATAGATGCACTGTGGAGAGTATATAGACTGGTTGCACCACAGCTGGTATGGAAGCACCAATACCCTTGAATGGAAATGCCTGCAAAAAGCAGTGGATACAGCCAAGTCCATCATGGGTAAAGCCCTCCCCACCTTGACCACATCCATACGGAGCGCTGTTGCAGGAAAGCAGCATCCATCATCAAGGACCCCCACCATCCAGGCCATGCTCTCTTCTCACTGCTGCCATTGGGAAGAAGGTATAGGAGCTTCAGTCCTCACACCATCAGGTTCAGGAACAGTTATTACCCTTCAACCATCAGGCCCTTGAACCAAAGGGGATAACTTCACTCACGCTGTCACTGAACGGTTCTCATAACCCTTATGAACTCACTTTCAAGGACTCTTCATCCCAGGTTCTCTAGATTTATTGCTTATTTATTTATTATTACTATTATTTTCTTTCTTTATGTATTTGCAATTTGTTTTGCACGCTGGTTCTTTGTCTGCCCTGTTGGGTGCAGTCCTTCATTGATCTTGTTGTGTTTCTTGTATTTACTGTGAATGCCCACAAGAAAATGAATCTCAGTGTAGGGTTAGTATATGGTGGCACAGATGTACTTTGATAATAAATTTATTTTGATATCCAGATCATTGTCAACTCACACTGAAGTTACTAAGGAATCCAACAGAAATACTAATAGGGACCTTAATCATTCAGAAGCTACCCAAAAAATCCATGTTTTATGCTGAAAAAATTAACAAAAACTAATAAGTTTAGCTTTGTAAAAAATCTTGGTAAATACTGATTGATCTGAAACTTAACTGCTTTTTCCTCCACAGATATTGTCTGACCTGCTCAGTATTTCCAGCATTTTCTGTTTATATATCAAACCTTCAGCTTTTGAAGTTTTATTTTAACTTTTTTCAACTTATTTAAATATCATTACCCAATGAAAGAATGATGTGCATTGAAAAAGCAACCTTCCCATCTTTTACGATTAATTGCTGTTGAAGTGCAATCACTGATAAAATGGAGGAAACAAGGCTGACATTTGGTACCCAATTATCTCCCACAAACAGAGGTTGGTAACTTGTCTTTTCTATAATATTGTGTAAGGGACAAATATTGGCTGGGGTGCTGGAGTTAAAGCATTTGTTCTTCATTATACAGCAGGCAGCGGAGTTTGCATGCTGCGGAGTGAGTCGGGAGCAGAGTGAAGGCTTAAGGGCTTCGGCTCAACGGGCTTAGGCGGAAACGGGCGAGGTGAGGAAGGTTTGGTATGCATTTTTTGTTGTTATTTGAGGAAAGGGGCAGTATGAGTGTGAGGGCAGTTTGTTGTTCTCGGTGCTGGATGTGGGAGGTCCTGGGGTCTCCAAGCCTCCCGGACACCCACATTTGCGCCAGGTGCGCCGAGATGCAGCTCCTAAGGGACCGCGTTAGGGAACTGGAGCTGCAGCTCGATGACCTTCGTCTGGTCAGGGAGAGTGAGGAGTTGATAGAGAGGAGTTACAGGCAGGTAGTCACACCAGGGCCACGGGAAGCAGACAAGTGGGTCATGGCTAGGAGGGGGAAGGGGAAGAGTCAGGTAATAGAGAGTACCCCGGTGCCTGTGCCCCTTGACAATAGATACTCCTGGAAAAAATTTTAGATTTAAATCTTTCTCAGAAAAGTGTTATAGCAATTATATATAATATAATTATAAATGTATGTCCTGATGTTTCAAATAAAATTAAAGCTGATTGGGAAAGAGAACTTAAGATTATTATACCGATTGAAAAATGGGAAAAAATTCTTCAATTGGTGAATTTATCCTCTGTATGTGCTAAACATGTGCTGATACAGTTTAAAGTAGTGCACAGGGCTCACATGTCCAAAGATAAACTATCTCATTATTGTTCTTATATTAATCCAATATGTGACAGATGACATTTCGAGATAGCTTCTTTAACTCACATGTTTTGGTCATGTCCTTTGTTGGAAAAATATTGGAAAGACATTTTGACATTATTTCAATGGTTTTGAATATAGACTTACAACCTCATCCAATTACTACTATCTTTGGACTACCTATGATAGATTCAAATTATTTAACATCTTCAGCACACAGGATGATTGCATTTCTTACTCTAATGGCTAGAAGATCCATTTTGCTGAATTGGAAAGAGATTAACCCTCCTACTGTATTTCATTGGTTTTCACAAACTATGGTGTGTTTGAATTTGGAGAAAATTAGAAGTGCGGTTTATGACCCTTCCATTAGATTTGAAAAAACTTGGAGGTCATTCATTCAGCATTTTCATTTGATGTAATTTGACCATTTCCAAACTTGTTTTATTTCTCTGTACTGTTGTTGGAGGGGAATGGAGTCGTCGACACTAAGGTTTTCTTCTTTCCCATTTTTAAGTTGTTAGTACTGCCCAAGTCTTTTAGTTTAGTTGACTAATTCTGTTTAGTTTAGTTTTTTTTGGGATGGGGTTTTTTTCTATTTTTTTTTCTTTTTCATGATTTTTCTTCAGTTTTTTTTGCCCTGTATTATTCATTGTTATTCTACACGATTGGGAGCTTTGTAAATTTATACCATTTGGTCTTACAATTACTCATTTTAAGTGCAACAATGTATCTCCTACTATTTGAATTATTGCTATGTTATGTTTTCATTCTATGAAATTAATAAAAAGATTGAAAAAGAAAAGACAATAGGTACTCCTGTTTGAGTACTGTTGGGGGGGACAGCTTACCCGGGGGAAGTGACAGTGGCCGTGCCTCCGGCACAGAGCCCGGCCCTGTAGCTCAGAAGGGTAGGGAAAGGAAGAGGAGGGCAGTAGTAATAGGTGACTCGATAGTAAGGGGGTCAGATAGGCGATTCTGTGGATGCAGTCCAGAGACCCGGATGGTAGTTTGCCTCCCTGGTGCCAGGGTCCGGGATATTTCTGATCGCGTCCAAGATATCCTGAAGTGGGAGGGTGAGGAGCCAGAGGTCGTGGTACATATAGGTACCAATGACATAGTAGGAAAACGGAAGAGGTCCTGAAAGGAGAATATAGGGAGTTAAGAAAAAGTTAAGAATCTCGGGATTACTGCCTGTGCTACGCGACAGTGAGAGTAGGAATGCAATGAAGTGGAGGATAAATGCGTGGCTGAGGGATTGGAGCAGGGGGCAGAGATTCAAGTTTTTGGATCATTAGGACCTCTTTTGGCGCAGGTGTGACCTGTACAAAAAGGACGGGTTACACTTGAATCCTAGGGGGACCAATATCCTGGCAGGGAGATTTGCGAGGGCTACTGAGGTAACTTTAAACTAGAATGGTTGCGGGGGGGGGGTGGGAATTAAATTAAAGAGACTAGGAGAGAGAAGGTTAGTTCACAACAGGGGGATGGGAACAAGTGCAGAGAGACAGAGGGGTGTAAAATGAGGGTAGAAGCAAAAAGTAGTAAGGTGAAAAGTAAAAGTGGCAGGCCGGCAAATCCAGGGCAAGTATCAAAAAGGGCCACTTTTCAACATAATTGTATGAGGGCTAAGAGAGTTGTAAAAGCGTGCCTGAAGGCTTTGTGTGTCAATGCAAGGAGCATTCGTAACAAAGTGGGTAAATTAAAAGTGCAGATTGTTATTAATGAATATGATGTAGTTGGGATCACAGAGACATGGCTCCAGGGTGACCAAGGATGGGAGCTCAACATTCAGGGATATTCAATATTCAGGAGGGATAGACATGAAAGAAAAGGAGGTGGGGTAGCATTGCTAGTTAAAGAGGAGATTAATGCAATAGAAAGGAAGGACATTAGCCGGGAGGATGTGGAATCGATATGGGTAGAGCTGCATAACACTAAGGGGCAGAAAACGCTGGTGGGAATTGTGTACAGGCCACCTAACAGTAGTAGTGAGGTTGGGGATGGCATTAAACAGGAGATTAGAAATGCGTGCAATAAAGGAACAGCATTTATAATGGGTGACTTCAATCTACATATAGACTGAGTAAACCAAATTGGTAAGGGTGCTGAGGAAGAGGATTTCTTGGAATGTATGCAGGATGGTTTTTTGAACCAACATGTCGAGGAACCATCTGGAGAGCAGGCCATTCTGGACTGGGTTTTGAGCAATGAGGAAGGGTTAATTAGCAATCTTATTGTGAGAGGCCCCTTGGGTAAGAGTGACCATAATATGGTGGAATTCTTCATTAAGATGGAGAATGACATAGTTAATTCAGAAACAAAGGTTCTGAACTTAAAGAAGGGTAACTTTGAAGGTATGAGACGTGAATTAGCTAAGATAGGCTGGCAAATGATACTTAAAGGGTTGACGGTGGATATGCAATGGCAAGCATTTAAAGATTGCATGGATGAGCTACAACAATTGTTCATTCCAGTTTGGCAAAAGAATAAATCAGGGAAGGTAGTGCACCCGTGGCTAACAAGGAAAATTAGGGATAGTATCAATTCCAAAGAAGAAACACACAAATTAGCCAGAAAAAGTGGCTCACCTGACGACTGGGAGAAATTCAGAGTCCAGCAGAGGAGGACAAAGGGCTTAATTAGGAAAGGGAAAAGAGATTATGAGAGAAAACTGGCAGGGAACATAAAAACAGACTGTAAAAGCTTTTATAGATATGTGAAAAGAAAAAGATTGGTTAAGACAAATGTAGGTCCCTTACAGACAGAAACAGGTGAATTGATTATGGGGAACAAGGACATGGCAGACCAATTGAATATCTACTTTTGTTCTGTCTTCACTAATGAGGACATAAATAATCTTCCGGAAATAGTAGGGAACAGAGGGTCTAGTGAGATGGAGGAACTGAGGGAAATACATGTTAGTAGGGAAGTGGTGTTAGGTAAATTGAAGGAATTAAAGGCAGATAAATCCCCAGGGCCAAATGGTCTGCATCCCAGAGTGCTAAAGGAAGTAGCCCAAGAAATAGCGGATGCATTAGTGATAATTTTTCAAAACTCTTTAGATTCTGGACTAGTTCCTGAGGATTGGAGGGTGGCTAATGTAACTCCACTTTTTAAAAAAGGAGGGAGAGAGAAATTATAGACCGGTTAGCCTAACATCGGTGGTGGGGAAAATTCTAGAGTCAGTTATCAAAGGTGTGATAACAGCACATTTGGAAAGCGGTGAAATCATCGGACAAAGTCAGCATGGATTTGTGAAAGGAAAATCATGTCTGACGAATCTCATAGAATCTTTTGAGGATGTAACTAGTAGAGTGGATAGGGGAGAACCAGTGGATGTGGTATATTTGGATTTTCAAAAGGCTTTTGACAAGGTCCAACACAGGAGATTAGTGTGCAGACTTAGAGCACATGGTATTGGGGGTATGGTATTGATGTGGATAGAGAATTGGTTGGCAGACAGGAAGCAAAGAGTGGGAATAAACGGGACCTTTTCAGAATGGCAGGCAGTGACTAGTGGGTACCGCAAGGCTCATTGCTGGGACCCCAGTTGTTTACAATATATATTAATGACTTAGATGAGCGAATTAAATGCACCATTTCCAAGTTTGCGGATGACACGAAGCTGGGCGGCAGTGTTAGCTGTGAGGAGGATGCAGGGTGACTTGGATAGGTTAGGTGAGTGGGCAAATTCATGGCAGATGCAATTTAATGTGGATAAATGTGAGGTTATCCACTTTGGTGGCAAAAACAGGAAAACAGATTATTATCTGAATGGTAGCCGATTAGGAAAAGGGGAGGTGCAACAAGACCTGGGTGTCATTATACACCAGTCATTGAAAGTGGGCATGCAGGTACAGCAGGCGGTGAAAAAGGCGAATGGTATGCTGGCATTCATAGCAAGAGGATTCGAGTACAGGAGCAGGGAGGTACTACTGCAGTTGCACAAGGCCTTGGTAAGACCACACCTGGAGTATAATGTGCAGTTTTGGTCTCCTAATCTGAGGAAAGACATTCTTGCCATAGAGGGAGTACAAAGAAGGTTCACCAGATTGATTCCTGGGATGCCAGGACTTTCATATGATGAAAGACTGGATCGACTAGGCTTATACTCATTGGAATTTAGAAGATTGAGGGCGGATCTTATTGAAATGTATAAAATTCTAAAGGGATTGGACAGGCTAGATGCAGGAAGATTGTTCCCGATGTTGGGGAAGTCCAGAACAAGAGGTCACAGTTTAAGGATAAAGGGGAAGCCTTTTAGGACCGAGATTAGGAAAAACTTCTTCACACAGAGAGTGGTGAATCTGTGGAATTCTCTGCCACAGGAAACAGTTGAGGCCAGTTCATTGGCTATATTTAAGAGGGAGTTAGATATGGCCCTTGTGGCTAAAGGGATCGGGGGTATGGAGGGAAGGCTGGTACAGAGTTCTGAGTTGGATGATCAGCCATGATCATACTGAATGGCGGTGTAGGCTCAAAGAGCCGAATGGCCTACTCCTGCACCTATTTTCTATGTTTCTATGTTTCTTTGGTACTTTCCCATTGGGATTTTTTTTTACACCCTTAGGAAAGAGCAGACAGGTCTTTGGTTAATGTTACATTCCAACAGAGCATTATTAATTAGTACAACCTCAACAATTAGACACTGCTTTCATGCAATGTTTAATGTGGAACTTTCATTTAAATGTTGTTTCCTGGCATGCAGACACACTTACGAAAGTGTAATTTCAGTTTCCTTTTACATGATAACCAAGTTTGAAATGCAGCTTTTTGTAATATTTTATATCGAATGGTAACAATTGCAAAATGGCTTGCTATGTATTAAAACTTTCTCAAAGGCCTGAACTTGCAACAGAGTAATGATACTAACATGAAAATCATTAAATTTTAAATATTAGAATATGGATTGCTGCCATCTCCTTTGCCTTCCGTTCCATGTGCACTCAATATCTTGCTCAACTATCTTAAACGCAGAATGGTTTCCTTCCTTTCTCATAATTTTCTGATTTAAGATTATGACCTGTTTCTGAAACTGTTAACAATAACTATATAACAATTACTGCACAGAAACAGGCCATCTCGGCCTTTCTAGTCCGTGCCGAATGCTTACTCTCACCTAGTCCCACCGACCTGCACTCAGCCCATAACCCTCCATTCCTTTCCTGTCCATATACCTATCCAATTTAACTTTAAATGACAATATCAAACCTGCCTCTACCACTTCTGCTGGAAGCTCGTTCCACACAGCTACCACTCTCTGAGTAAAGAAGTTTCCCCTCATGTTACCCCTAAACTTTTGCCCCCTAACTCTCAACTCATATCCTCTTTGATGCCATCAATCATTTTACATGTCATTAAGACACCTCTCCAAATGACCAAACCAAAATCAAGATTCCTTTTACATTTTTCAGCCTTATTATTTAATTGAGATAGTGGTGAATAATTAATGACCTACATTACAGTAATAATGCTGAAGAATCATAGATGGCACAGACAGTGACCTCTCATCCCACCAAGTCTACACCATTTATAATAATTCTACACTCTTACCACTTTAGCTCTCCCCACCCTACCATGAACTTCCCCCAGATTCTACCATTCATCTGTACACTAGGTGCTACTTATAATGGACAGGTAACCTACCAATACACACATCTTTGGGATGTGGGGGGAACCCAGAGAACTATAATCCATAGTTTCATTTTTTTAAATTCTTAACAAGAATTTTTCAAACAATATATTGATGATACTATTTACCATCAGTTAAAGATTCTTCCCTTTGGAGTGTCATACAGCACCATGAACCAACTGACGGAGTATGGATGTAGCTGAAATTATTTCTAAATGTTTCAGATAACAACACATGCACTTCAGGAAATAACAATGCCCAAAACTCAAAATATATACTGCACAACTGCGGAGCAAAAGGCAACTGAGGAGATTGGATTCAAGAATAGAAACAGAAAGTTGTTAGTGGTAGTGGGTTGGTGGGGGTGGGGATGCAGGGCGAGGGATTCTAAAAACAGAGGAAGAATTTTTATTTGCCGGTTTTGATATACAATTTCAAATAATGTCTTATCTCTCTAATAACCCGCATAAGAGATAGCTATTGCAAACAATAAATCTTGCTGGAACCCAGATCGTATCAACGATGGATTAATTAATGCTGATACAATTGTATTTCTAAGCTATATTAACTGTTCTGTTGTATATCTTACTGTACATACTATTTATTATAATTTGCACATTGCACATTCAGATGGAGATGTAACGTAAAGATTTTTACTCCTCATGTATGTGAAGGATGTAAGAAATAAAGTCAGTTCAATTCAATTCTTTACAGAGACAGTACGTTCACAATCTAGCACTGGATGAGAAATGCCTCGGTTTATTGCCAGATAGAGAGAATATGATTAATATATTATTATAAAACATAGACTAGGTTTTATGGGGTGCTATGTAGAATTCTGGTTGTTATTTAAGGAAAATGTGATTGCAGCACAGGGGCTGAAGAGAAAATTCACCATGATCTTGTCTGTGATGGAGAGTTTCAGTTCCTAAGAGAGATTGCATAGGCTGGGCTTGTTCTCCTTGGAGCAGAGGTGACTGAGAGGGGATCAGACACATATACAAGATTATGAGGAACCTAGCAAAGATAGAAAATAGGAAATGTTTCCCTATACCAGAGATATCTAAAAATAGAGGGCATAGGTTTAGGATAAGTGCTAACAGGTTTGAGGGTATAGGTTTAGGATAAGTATTTGCAGTTCAAGGGTATAGGTTGAGGATAAGTGTTAGCGGGTCAATTGGAAATTTGACAAAGAACTCTTTCACCGAGATGGTGGTTGGAATCTGGAAAGTACTGCCTGAGTGGATGGTAAATGCAGGTCCTCCCACAATAATTAGGAAATACCTAGGCATGCATTTTAATTGCTAATATGCAGAAGACTACAGACCAGATACTGGAAAATGGAATTAGTATAGATGTGTTAGGTCAGCATGGACATGGTGAGCTGAAGTGCCTGTTTTTGTGCTGTATGAACCTGTGGCTCTGATACATTTATTAGAAGATATGTTGAAGGTTTATTAGAGATAAATACTGAGAAAGAAGCAGGCTATTAAGAACTTAGAATTAAAACCTAAAGTTGAATAAAGTATGAATGAGAATATTAGAGAACAAAGCATCTCAACATTCCGGAAAATCAGAGTGGCATCAGATAAATATCTAGTCTTTCAAAGCCCAACCCTACAAGGATGTTGCCTGGATTGGGGAGCATGCCTTATGAGAACAGATTGAGTGAACTCAGCCTTTTCTCCTTGGGGCAACGGAGGATGAGAGGTGAACTGATAGAGGTATATAAGATGAGAGGCATTGATCGTGTGGATAGTCAGAGGCTTTTTCCCAGGGCTGAAATGGCTGCCACAAGAGGACACAGGTTTAAGGTGCTGGGGAGTAGGTACAGAGGAGATGTCAGGGTTAAGTTTTTCACTCAGAGAGTGGTGAGTGCGTGGAATGGGCTGCCGGCAATTCTGGTGGAGGCAGATACGATAGGGTTTTTTAAGAGACTTTTGGATAGGTACATGGAGCTCAGAAAAATAGAGGGCTATAGGTAAGCCTAGTAATTTCTAAGGTAGGGACATGTTCGGCACAACTTTGTGGGTTGTAGGGCCTGTATTGTGCTGTAGGTTTTCTATGTTTCTATATCCCTGTCATGAAAGGCGGAAACAGAAGGCTGGGGTGAAGCTGTAGAGCCCAATCCCCCGTACAGTGGATATAAGGGATTACAGAAACATAGATAAACTCCAACCATACCATTGACTTTGATGATGGAGGTGGGAGGTTATACATGGCCGATGCTCCACTAGGAGCTTAGGGGCCAAGAAGAAGAAGATAAATGTCAAGAACATTCTAAACAAAAGTGTGGAGAGAAATGATTTGCTACCAGTAAGGTATGGCTTAAATTTAGATAGAAATAGGACATCAATAAGGATGAAACTATCATATTCTGGAAGACAACCGGGAGAATGGGAAACAGGAGGTAGAACGGCACTACTAATGAAATATTATTTCACACTGCTAGAATGTTGTAAGAGTTCTAACAAGATACTGTCTACATGGGAAAAATCAGGAAAGAGAAGGGAAAAAATGGTACAATTCTTTGTTTCCATTACAGATAACCGAACAGTAGAAATTGGAGAGAGGTGAAAACACCATGACTAAATAAAATGACATACCGTGCAGCCTGCCATTGCTTATCCAAGTACAGATGGACCTCCTTACTTATCCTTCTGTTGTTGGCATAGTGGAAACGTTTTGGCAGCTCATATGCCATATAAGGTATAAAATGCTGGTTGGAGAATCTGCACTAAAGGAGTATTAAATAGGTATTAGAAAAAAATGTTAACTTTATTTTTAATACATTTTGTTATTATAATAAATCCTGTTTGCTTTTATAAGACCATAACATATAGGAGCAGAATTAGGCCATTTGGCCCATCGAGTCTGCTCCACCATTTCACCATGGCTGATCCAATTTTCCTCTCAGCCCCAATCTCCTGCCTCCCCGCCCCACCCCTGTATCTCTTCATGCCCTGACCAATCAAGAATCTATCAACCTCTGCCATAAATATACATACAGACTTGGCCTCCCCAGCTGCCTGTGGCAACAAATTCCACAGATTCACTGCTCTCTGGCTGAAGAAATTCCTCTTTATCTCTGTTCTAAAAGGACACTCCTCTATTCTGAGGCTGTTCCCTCAGGGCTTTGGCTGTCCCACCATAGGAAACATCCTCTCCACATTGACACTCTCAAGGTCTTTCACTAATCGATAGGTTTCAATTAGGCCACCACTCATTCCTCTGACTTCCAGAGAATACAGGCCCAAGTCATAAAACTCTCTTCATATGGCAAACTGTTCAATTCTAGAATCATTTTCATGAACCTCCTTTGAACCCTCTTCAGTTTCAGCACATAAGGGGCTTAAAACTGCTCACAATACTCGAAGTGAGGCCTCACCAGTGTCAACATTAAAGTCTCAACATTACATCCTTGAACACATTGAATGTATACATTTTATACCATGAAAGAAAAATGTTTCCATAGGGAGCAGATTGTTTGCTGCTTAAAAAAATTGTCTCCTGTGGTCTAAATTATATTAATTTTAAGCTGCTTTATGATGTCATTTGATGAAGACAAGTCATTTATCACTTCATATAATTCTACTTGTTTTTTAGTGCTGCCTTATTAATGTGTTTACCAAATACTGTAAATCTGAAATAAAAGCAGGGAATGCTGGAATTCTCGGCAGGTTAACCACCATTTACAAAGAGTAACATTTTCATAGTTAAGATTTCAAGTCAATGACCCTTTACCCAGGAGAAATTAAGAAACCAGCCAGCAGGGTATGATGCTATTGAAATAAGTGACAGTGCAGACTTTAACATCAAAGCAGCGAGCTGTTGTTCTCCCTCTCGATGTGGCAGGAGTGATCCCTCTCTCCTTTGTTAGTGAAAAGGAGAGCCTATGTCGAAGTGTTGGGATGAACAATGGTTTTTGATGGACTCCAGATCATGGTCTCCTTGGGAGTTTCCTATTGCTTGCGTGATGGGTAGTGTGTTTGCTGAAGCAGGAAGGTGGGGGGGGAAGAAGGGGAAGGGAGAGAGGGAAGGGGGAGGGGGAGGGCAGGGTAGATGCTTTGCTGCTTCTTGTGTGTTGGAGTGGGAGGGGAGAGCTTTGGGGTTCTAACATTTTTCTGTCATTCCTTCTTTGGGGTTTTTTCTTCTGTTTCATGGATGTTTGTGAAGAGTAAAAGTTTCAGGTTGTATAGTGTATACATTCTCTGATATTAAATGGAATTCTTGAACCATTCAACCATGCTTTAAGTTGCCGAGAAGAGATTGGAGGATGGATGTAGGGGGATGTCTTTGATCTGGTAAAAGCCAAGTGACGACATGTAAATCACAAATGACATCTGGAAAAATTGTAAGTAAAAGGAGATGAATCAGGAGAGGGGAAATGGAAAAGGACAATACCACAATGGTAATCAGGAAGAAGCTACATATTAACACCAGCAATATTAAACAAGCTCTTCACATGGAAATACTAAATTAATTTTTGACAGCTGGGCGAATCATTCCCACAAGATCCCAACTTGGCCAGCTGTCAGGTTTACAAAACTACAATAATTTTTTCTAAATTGTCTTATATCACAAATCATTCCAAACTAGGAAGGTAAATTAGATTGTTAAAAATGCTTTAAGTTACAGTGTAATTAATTTAAAAGGAATGCAAAAAAAAACAACTAAAAGTGCTGATCTTAGTTCCCTTGCAATTCACCTCCATTGAAATCAGAGTAAGAAAACTCTCTTGAGTCATGTCACATTTGAAGACAAGTTCTTCAAATGGGTTTGTGAGGATAAGTGCAATATTGTACTCTACCCTTTGATCCATGGGAGGTTCAGTTCCAACTGAACTGAAATACCTTGTGAGCAACAGCCAGCAAATGCAAGCTTTCACATATGTGGAAATATGCTGAACTTAATGGCATTTCCTTGCAAAATCCAGCTAAATGTTTACAAAATATTGAAATGTTCTATTACTTACAGAAAGGCTCTGAACAATTCCTTCTGCATCAACTGGAAAAGAAACAAATCCTTGTCGTAATTCCACAAAAAACTGGTGGAACATGAAAGTTCTGCCCTCTTGCCCCATCACTAATAGTGCATGCTGTATTGCAACTTGTGACCCTTGGCTCAAACTCTCAGGAGCCCAAAGAACAGAAAATATCCCTCACGACGTGGGAGATGTTACATTTGAAACAGAATAAAGAGTATAGTAAATAAATTAGGAAAAACATGACCATAATTAATTGTTATATAATTAATACTTTTGACAAATTTGTTTTATCTTTCTCATCTTAGCACTTCACTTGTGTCTTCTGCAGCTTTCATCAATACACGGAAAGTAAAACAGTGACAGAAATCAATGTAGGTCTTTTATGGACTAAGTAAGAGGATTTATAGAGAGAGTAAAGAAATGTCGGAGAAATGATACAAAAATTTTATGTTGTCCATCTTGAAAGATGCAAGAAATTTCCCAGAAATATTGTAGAATGGGTCTAATTGAGATTGTTCCCACAACCAATGATCTCACTTTAAGGACCCTTTATCTTGTTATTTTTATGTCCTCGTTATTTATCTTTTTATATTTGCGTTTGCACAGTTCTCTTCTGCACTCTGGTTGATCTTTTATTGATCTTGTTATTGTCACTATTCTATAGATTTGTTGAGTATGCCCTCAAGAAAGTGACTCTCAGGGTTGTATATGGTGACATGTATGTACCTTGATAATAAAATGTACTTTGAACTTTTAATTTACTTCTAATATGAACGAGGAGCTGAAAGAAATAGTAGATTGAGGGGCAATCATTGCCAGTTCGAAAGAACACTGTGAAGAGTGTCACTACTCTGTCCATAGCAAATAATTGTTTTTATTACAAGAGACCTCCTCAATTGCCTCCTCCCAATGGCCAGTGGGCTATTCCCCAAACAGCAGTATGACTTCCGCCTTCAAGCACAGAATAGGTTCGTGAAATTTGGTAAATTGATTTGATTTTTTTTTGAGTTTGCAACTATCAGAATTGAAAATAGGAAAGTAATTGGTTATTTTGGAGTTTCAAAAAGAGTCCGATGGGGTGTTGCGCAAGGATTTATCAAGTAATTTTACATCACATGGTACTGGACACAATCGGCATGGATTTCAGATTGGTTAATGGAGACCAAACAGAGAGTAGGAATAAACATTTGACTTTACATTTTTGTCTTGAGAGGCTGTGACTAGTGTGGTGCCATGGGGGTCAGTGCTAGGGATGCAGCTGTACACCATGTATGTCAATGACCTGTATTAAGGGACTAGGTCAAATAGATATCCAAGCCTGCTAGCAGCACAGAGCTGGATATCAATGTAAGCTGTGAAAAGGATGCAAAGAGGCTTCAAGGAAAAACAGACAAGCTGAGGGGATGGAAGTTAAGATGGAATTTAATGCCAAAAACAGTGAGGTCTTCCGCTTTAGTAGAAAAATATAAAGGCTGAATATTTTAAACAGTGACAAATTGAAAGATATCGGTGTTCAAGAGGTTATGAGTGTCTTTATATGCAAATTACTGTAAGTACAACAAGCAATTAGAGAGGCCAATTTTACTTTGACCTTTTTGTAAAGTACAAAAGTAGAAATACTTTGTTCGGTTATATATGGCCCAGGTGAGGCCACACTAGGAATATTGTGCAGGTCTGGCTTCCCTACCTAAGGAAAGATACAGTTGCAAAATAAAAATGTGCAAAGATTCGCCAGAACGATTCCTGGGATGTGTTTCTATCCTTTGAGGAAAAATTAAGCAGAACAGATCTTCAGGCTTCAGAGCTTGAGTGAATGAGAGGTGGTTATCGCAGGCCTTGACAGGGTAAATGCAGGAATAATGCTTCCCCTGACTGGAGTGTCTGGAACCAGGGGTTCAATTTCAAAATATGGAGTCAGCTATCTAGGGCATGGTTGGGAAGAACAGTCTTTGGAATTCTCTGTGTAAAGTGTACGTGGGAGCAGAGTGATGAAGTACACTCAAGTCAGGGGTTAAAAATAATTGAAGAATATGATACAAGAAAGCAATGTTAAGGAAAAAGATTAAGCATGATCTTTCTGAATGGCAGAGCAGATGGACAACTTAAGTTCTGTTTCTATAGATGTTATGACTGATTATTTTGTACATAAATCTGTGATTTTAACATATCCTGTTTATATTTATTAAAAGTACTTACATTTCAAATAATCCTCTGGAACTTTTTTGGCTCGGATGCGAGCAGCCGGACCACTATAAACATGTAAATTCTTTACACTGTCAAAGTAGTTTGTCATAAACTCAGTTTGATCACAGTAAGTATTTTCCATACCTGGAATATATATTAAAAAATCAATGAAAAATCATTGTAACATCTTACTCAATTCAAATCTAGTTTTTTAAATGTAAAGTTTCTAAATGAAAGGGCTAATTTTCCAAGAATATTGTCTGCATTGATTGCAGTAATACAGCAACAAACAAAATGTCAATCTAGATGTTATTCTTGGAAAATTAATTTTTTCAAAATGTCAGTTACATTATTCTTTAGGATCACCACCTAACGCACAGTGGCGTAGTGGTTAGCACAAAGCTTTACAGCACCGGCGACCCAGGTTCATTTCCCGCTGCTGTCTGTTTGTACGTTTTCCCCATGACCTCGTGCTTTCCTCCCACAGACCAAAGACCTACCAGCTTGTAGGTTAATTGGTCATTGTAAGTTGTCTCATGATTAGCCTAGGACTAAATCAGGGGATTGCTGGGAGGCGTGGCTTGAAGGGCAGGAAGGGCCTATTCTGTGCCGCACCTCAATAAATAAATAAATAAACAAACAAATAATTAACAATTAGTAAGTTAACTTTTACAATTTTAACTCTCCAGCAGAAGCTTGTACTAGGAGGTCAACAGAACCTGTGACATTTCCTATTGCTTTATATGAGCCACCAAACACTCGGCTCTCAACTGTGGCTCCATGCAGCTGTTCGCATGCAACAGCGGCCACACCCCGGTACACCGCTTCGACAGGTGGAAGAAAATAGGTGAAGTGTAGCTGACAGGCCTCACCCCAGTGAGAGAGGGACATGCCCGTCCTAGCAAAACAACTCATTTCTGGTGGCAAACAACAGGAATTCTGCAGATGCTGGAAATTCAAGCAACACACATCAAAGTTGCTGGTGAACACAGCAGGCCAAGCAGCATCTGTAGGAAGAGGTGCAGTCGACGCTTCAGGCCGAGACCCTTCATCAGGACTCATTTCTGGTGGACTAGGTGGATGAGATCAACAGTGAGATTCAAAGGGCCAGGAAGCCGGGTCCACCTTTCACGGAGAGCACACAGAAGAAGTCATGGTCATCCACTGAAACCAAGGAAGACCCCAGTTGTGATGACTACTCAAACCACTGGACCTGATCTTCCGAGGTCAAGAAAGTGGAATGGCTTTTCCATTTAAAAAACTCTTCCATGCAGGTTTCGCTGCCTTCGTCGGATATGACGGACAAGCAATTAATCATATAAGCCATTTGATTCCTTCCCCTTCTAACATTTGGTTCCATTGGTTTTAATGGGAGAGGTCCACGATAAGCAGCCTACAATATATCACACCTGACCAGCTCTGGTGTGTAAACCCACATCTGGGTGAATTTCTAGTCCAAACATTTACATCTGAATTTTTGGATTTCCACATCAATAATTTACAGTACAATAGCATAGAAACAGTATCTTTTGGAATTCAATGTGGTACAGAGAATGAGTGCATCAATTATTAAGGCAGAGAAATAGCTCATGTGAAAAATAGCACATCTAAAATCCCTCTGACCACAAGTGGTGGCGTTTTCCTGCTGGGACAGCTTAACAAATGTTTGAAGAAAACAAGTTACAGATTTGAAAAGCCACCTGTGCCAGAATGGTACTTTTGGAGATCCTTAAGAACAGATGTCCAAGAACAACCTCAAGAGTTTATATACATCTGCTCTCAGGATGAGGCTTTTCATTCTAGGACGAGGGAAATGTCTTCATTTTTTAAAGAAAGGGGCTTCCCTTCCTCCACTATCAACTCTGCTCTTAAACGCATCTCCCCCATTTCACGTACATCTGCTCTCACTCCATCCTCCCACCACCCCACTAGGAATAGGGTTCCCCTGGTCCTCACCTACCACCCCACCAGCCTCCGGGTCCAACATATTATTCTCCGTAACTTCCGCCACCTCCAACGGGATCCCACCACTAAGCATATCTTTCCCTCCCCCCCTCTCTCTGCATTCCGCAGGGATCGCTCCCTACACAACTCCCTTGTCCATTCGTCCCCCCCATCCCTCCCCACTGATCTCCCTCCTGGCACTTATCCGTGTAAGCGGAACAAGTGCTACACATGCCCTTACACTTCCTCCCTTACCACCATTCAGGGCCCCAAACAGTCCTTCCAGGTGAGGCATCACTTCACCTGTGAGTCGACTGGGGTGATATACTGCGTCCGGTGCTCCCGATGTGGCCTTTTATATATTGGTGAGACCCGACGCAGACTGGGAGACCGCTTTGCTGAACATCTACGCTCTGTCCGCCAGAGAAAGCAGGATCTCCCAGTGGCCACACATTTTAATTCCACATCCCATTCCCATTCTGACATGTCTATCCACGGCCTCCTCTACTGTAAAGATGAAGCCACACTCAGGTTGGAGGAACAACACCTTATATTCCGTATGGGTAGCCTCCAACCTGATGGCATGAACATTGACTTCTCTAACTTCCGCTAGGCCCCACCTCCCCCTCGTACCCCATCTGTTACTCTTTTTTATGCACACATTCTTTCTCTCACTCTCCTTTTTCTCCCTCTGTCCCTCTGAATATACCTCTTGCTCATCCTCTGGGTCACCCCCCCCCCCGTCTTTCTTCCCGGACCTCCTGTCCCATGATCCTCTCGTATCCCCTTCTGCCTATCACCTGTCCAGCTCTCGGCTCCATCCCTCCCCCTCCTGTCTTCTCCTATCATTTTGCATCTCCCCCTCCCCCTCCAGCTTTCAAATCCCTTACTCACTCTTCCTTCAGTTAGTCCTGACGAAGGGTCTCGGCCTGAAACGTCGACTGCGCCTCTTCCTATAGATGCTGCCTGGCCTGCTGCGTTCACCAGCAACTTTGATGTGTGTTGCTTGTTCAAGAGTTTTATGCTGGGTTGTAATCAGGAGAATTTCTATCAGCCTGTCCAGGACTTCCATATTTATGTGTACATATCTGAACTTGGCAGTACATCACCATAGTGATATGAACTGCTCAGCTAAGATGCTATTTTATTCTTTTGAATATTTAATTTATTTAATGGATAGTTATTTAATTAGGTTTGAGTACATTTGTACAGAACAGTTCATACTACTTACAGTAGTAATGTGCCCTCAGAATTGTAAAATTAAGTATGTAAGTTGATGCAGTTTTGCTATCAACACTGTATTAATCTCTTTTAAAACTTTTATTTTAGTAAAATCTTTATTCTGACTACATGTTTTGCTTTGGCAGAAAGCAACACTTAAAAGCTCATACCGTGATCTGCTACAATGATGAGGTTCACACATTTATGCAAGTTCCTCTTTTTAAGCTCGTCCATCAACATTCCTACAATCCGATCAACCAACTGCAAAGCTTCAACCACCTGAAAAATGAGGTAATTTTTTTTATTAAAGGAAGCAAAATGAACTCACTCTGAGAGTAAATGATTTATTTCTCGTCTATCGGCTTGTATGAGGTTTATTCAGAACCAAGCAATTCTGAAATGAGCATCAGCACAGAACTACAGGTAGGAGGAAGGCATCTGGCCCTTCATCCATCAAGATCATGGCTAATTTATAACCTTAATGCCATTTCCCTGTAGCATCCTTTGAAGTCAAGAAATCTATCAATATCTTTTTTGAATAAATTCAATACCTAGACATCCACAGTTAAGAATTCCAAAGATTCACCAAAAGTTGCACAAAGACATTTCTCCTCTATTCAATCCTAAGTGACATCCCCTTATTTTTGAAACTGCCACAGTGGTTCTAGATGCTTATGTCAGAACCTGCCACCTTTGTCCTTCTTGGAATGAAGTAAGTATCCATACAAATCTTTGATTTCTAACCTTTCTTCCTTTCCTTTATTAATTCACTTCAATACCAGGAAGTGACAAGCTGGAAGATAACATGTCTCAGAAAAGCCATGTAACACCAGGATGAATTTTACCAATGGGTCATCAATGTTTAATTAAATATCCAGGATCTGCACAATGGATTTCAACAGCTGAATGATTTTTAATGTGGGTGGGAAGTTAATAAAATAGCCAGCATTGACAGTACCTTGATTTTTTCCAAACAAACTCTAAGTTAGGCTGTTCTAAAAGTGGGAATTTCCTCCTGATGTGTCTAGATATTGAACACTGCTGAAGAAAAGGAGAAAAGGGCAACTGCGTTTTATTTTCAAGAGAAGGTTTAAATCAATGGTGATGAATTGATATCCCAGAAGAAGATGTGAATTAAATATCTCAACTTCAGCTGACAACGGACAGTGTCAGGATTAATGTCAATGGTCCATCACAAACTGTGATGTTGATCAAGATAATATATGCAGTATCTGATGAGAAGACGCATGTATAAAGACAACTCCATACCATAATGTGTGTATCATTCGTCCAAAACCTGCTTTACTCCAAGAACAAAATCTATTCTGGTTATCTAGCAATCAGCAACAGTAAGCAAGGAGTCAAAGTACTGTATCTAATTTTGATATGTCAAATTTTAATATTATTGCTTATTTATTTACTAAAGGACCGTAAGATATAGGAGCAGAATTAGGCCATTCGGCCCATCAAGTCTGCTGCACCACTTCATCATAGCTGATCCAATTTTCCTCTCAGCCCCAGTCTCCTGCCTTCCCCCCCACCCGCCGTATCCCTTCATGTCCTGATCAACCAAGAGTCTATCAACCTCAATTATTAATATTATTTATTTTTCTTTCTTTCTTTTTGTATTTGTACAGTCTGTCATCTGTTCCACACTGTTGGCGTGGTCTTTTATTGATTCTGTTATGTCTATTGGATTTATTGAGTATGCCCATGAGGAAAAGAATCTCAGGGATGTATATGGTGACATATATGGACTTTGATAATAAATTTACTTTGAACTTTGAACTTATAATAAAAGCAAAGAAGCAAGTTTACAAGTATAGATCTAAGAAAAAATACATGAAAACTAAGTAGGCATTTTGTAAAATAGGTAATAAATCTTATTTTAAAGAGTTAATTCAAAAAACATTAACTTACTTCACCACTGCCAGGGCCGGAATTATGTCCTGCGTGGTCTGGTTCATCAAAATAAAGGGTGTAAAAATCTGGCCTGATATAACAAAATCAAACATTAAGTAAACCATGAGTAAGATTTTCAGCAAACCGGTATTGCTAATTTTAATGGTAATTTTGGTAAATTATTTCAATTCCTGCTGCTTTATTCACAGAATTGCAAACGTGCATCATTCTTTCCCAAGTCTATCATATTGATTATTTCATATATTCTTTAATGCGAGTGTTCCCAATCTATTTTATGCCATGGATCCCTACCACTAACTGAAGGGTCCATTGACCCCAGGTTGGGAACCCCTGATTTAAAGCTTAACAATCTGTATCTGGCAGTGCATCTCCCCCCCTCCCCCTACTCTCCCCTCTTCTCCCCTCCCCCCCAATTGTTATCTCTATCTGTGAACCTTTTATTGTTCTTTTTTTCCCTCTGTCTCACTTTCTTTCACATATCTGTGAATACTCCTGATGTTCCACCCTTTTTAATTCTGTCTGTAAATCTCCCATATTTTCCTTCACTCTCAGCCTGTTTCTATTCTTTTCTCATCACTTTCTCCTTTTCCTTTCACTTCATGGAGTGATATTAAGCGGAGCATGGAGCACTAAACTTCTGAAAGCTTTTGAAAGGATATCATCCTTCCACAGATCACAGGAAGAAATAGATGCCAGGGTTTTGAGATTAAGTTCTGAGAAAGAATAGGAAATCTAGGACCACAGGCCGGGAAGGACTGAATCTATGATACAGCTTGCAGAGCTAGTGCCTTACAGTCCCAGACAGCAAGCTCAAACTTAAGCTCCAGTGCTGCCTGACTTGAATTTGTTTCGTTTGGCTGCATCTGTGGTGGTTGAATGATAATTAAACTTGATTTGATTTGATTTCAGTTTGCATGTTCTGTCCATGATCTCTGGGAGCTGTTGCCTCTCAGCTACCAAAGATGTACAGGTTGGACACTATCAATTACCATCTGTGCACAGGTGACCAGCAGAATCCTGGAAAAAATGAGAAATACAGGAAGAAATAGTGTAGGATTAGTATGATTGGGTTCTTGATGATCAGTGCAGACTAAGTGGGCTGAGGGGCCTATATCTATACTATAAAACTTATGGTACATTATGATATAGCAGGAAGGGCTGGATTTGAAAGTTAAACAAGGTGAGAGAAAGGAAACAGATACAAAGAAAGGGTACACAAAGAGGACAGAGGCCTTGGAGCAGGATTTCAATAGGTACATTTAATGTCAGAGAAATGTACACAATATACATCTTGAAATTTTTTCTCTTTGGAGGACACCTGATGCCAAGGAAGTCAGAATGAATGATGGATCAGAGCTTAGGCACAGTGGTCAAGGAAGGAGCAAACACATTTGATAAATAAGATTGTGAACAAATGATAGATAACAGGTCTATAAAGGCTGTTAGAAATTAGCAATTAAATATCAAGTTACCTTTCAGACTCAGGTAAACTTAACCATTCCAAAACAGTACGTACTCTTTCTTCAAATGGAATAGATCTGGAATGTACAAACAGTTACATGAAAAAGTGACACATCAAAGAGATTCGAGATAAATCCCTGACTATTGCTAGTCCACTAGCTAGTCTGAAACTTATCTGGTAAGATCTGGGATGGATGCGGCATGTTAGCTTGTTCCAGAGAATGTCAATTGCCGTACCAGACTAACATGGTGTTGGTGTCTACCTAACACCAACAGTGATTGTTCTCACATTAAGGTTTATTGCTGGTTGAAATTTTGCAAGTATTGTATATTAATTCATTAACTTACAGAATGTAAATAATGCAGGAAAGGTTGATATTTATTGTGCATGAGGGCAGCACTGTATCGTAGTGGTTAGTCTTACAGAACAGGCGACCCGGATTCAATTGCTGCTGCTGCCAGTAAGGAATTTGTATGTCCTCCCCGTGACTGCATGGGTTTCCTCTGGGTGCTCCAGTTTCCTCACACAGAAGAAAGAAGTTCCGGTTGATAGATTAATTGGTCATTGTAAATTGTCCCGTGATTAGGCTCGTATTAAATCAGGGGACTGCTGGATGACCTACTCCGCGCTGCATCTCAATAAATAAAAGGTTAATGGTGAGATCCTTCCTGGACTGCTGCAGTCCTTGTATGATGCGCCTTCAATTACTCCAAAAGACTGAAGTAGGGTAAATACTGAAAGGCTTTTATTCACAGTAAAATATGACTTCCAACGTGCTGAATATCTGCCCCTGGACTGAGGAGGAGGAGCAGGGTGAAATCATCTTTATTCAGGGGTCTGTGGGAGGAGCCACAGGGGCAGTCAGCAGAGGGGCATGTCCAGACAGGTAACACAGTTACAACATATATATATATACGGTTTACCACATTGTGGCAGGGTTATTTTGGATTTGGACATAACATATCCAAACATGAGCATGGTTGAGGTGAGACATATGACTAAGGCTTATTTCTCTGCTGTATGTCTCTATGAGAACAAAGGATGAAGAGGTAATATAAAAAAAAGCTGGCACTTAAGATAGAGGCGCTGTGAAACTTTTTGATGGTGTTGAGTCTTTGGAACTTGTGCAAAGAATGACGATGGGTTTAAATCGATTCTTGCTAAGTAAGGTTACAGGAGTAGGCAGGAATACAGGCTGGATTCAGATCGGTAATGATACTGAGAGATTGAGAAGGCTAGAGAATGGAATGGCCTACTCCACCTCCTAATTCATAAATTCATATCCTTGACAGGGTAAGAAAGCAATTTAAAACCGACGCTGGATTCTTGGCTATAAAAGGTTCAAAGGCTCATTTAGTATCAAAGCGTGTATCCATATGCAATGCTAACATTTGTTTTCTCCAGAGAGTCACGAAACAAAGAAAGAGCACAAAAGTCATTCAGGGAGGAAAATGTCAAATCCAATCCCCACCCCCTGTACAACAAAGAATGGCAACACAATCATCAACCCCAAAACCCCTTCCTTCGCACAAAACAGAACAGGAACATCAACCCCCAAACACCCTCTGCTCACAAAACAAAATGGAAAAGGATTCGTAAATCAATTATAATGGTGACATGATCAGCCTCTATAGACCATAGTTTGGACACAGCTGGGGTATAGTATCCAACATTAAATAGGACTTTATAAAAAGTGACAAAGATTGCTCAGAGACTCAGCTTAGACTATAGGCTAAATTGCCTTTTAGCAGTTAGACAGGTCAATGTGTTGGCCTAAATCCCATTTTATTGAATACAAGGATAAAGATATTTTACTGAAATCATACAAGGCCCTGATCAAGCTGCACTGGAAATATTATGTACATGGCTGGCTACAGAGGAACTGCAGTGGACAATCACCAGATAGATTCCCGGGATGGGAGATGTTTGTCCTAAGAGGAGAAATTAAGAAGCATGTGTTCACACTCTCCAGAGTTTAGAAGAGTTAGAGGAGATCTCGTTGAAAAATATAAAACTGTTACAGGGCTTGACAGGGTGAGGTAGGGATAATATTTCCCCAGATGAAGGGTCTTAACACAAAATGTCAACTGCCTATTTCCTTCCACAGATACCGTCCGACCCATTGAATTCCTCAACGTCTTGTCTGTTGCTCCAGATGCCAGCATCTGCAGCCTCTATAATACTTCCCCTATATGTAACATCTGGAACTAAAGATCCCATCTCAAAACAAGGATCTAGACATTCAAGATAGAGATGAGAAGAAATGTCTTCACTGCAAGGGCCATCTCAAGTTCCTTGATTTTAAATGAGCAGACTTCCATTCTCCTGAGCTAAAGAAGCACTACATTTGAAAAAGAACTCCTGAAAGAAAAGCTGACAGTCAATTGGTTGGCGTCTGCATACATTTTGTCCATGGTAATGAATAAATCTGGTTTTGGATGCTGATTTGTTTTGTTCCTGCAAAATTCTGCCCAAATTATAACAGCAGAAGGAAGGTTATTTACAAATTGCATTGCAGTGGGCAATTTTGTTTGAGCTCATTTTGTGGTTGTTTAAATAAGCATTTAACTAGAGAAGTGTCTGAGGCACATTCTCTGAATACTAGGGATTTCCAGGATTTTTTTCTGAGTGAGTAGAAGGTGTGCCAAGTGACTCAGAGACAATCTTCCATATGGTAATATGGCAATCCCTGCCCTAGTCCTTAGACTAGAGTATGGAGGTGGTGTTTTTCCCCCACAGATATCATCAAGGAGGCCTCAGGGAGCTGCTGATACACATTTTGTAGATGATGCCAACTGCATGCGTATGCAACATGGACAGAGGTAGCAGATGCTCAAAAGTTGTGGGTGGCCTATTAACCCCGTAGGCTCTTTACACCCATGACTGAGTGTCATCTATAAATTTGCTAACGACACAACAGTTGTTGGCAGAACTTCAGATGGTGATGAGAGGGCATACAGGAGCGAGATATACCAGCTAGTTGAGTGGTGTTGCAGCAGCAACATTGAACTCAGCATCAGTAAGACCAAGGAACTGACTGTGGACTTCAGAAAGGGTAAGACGAGGGAACACACACCAGTCTTCATAGAGGCATCAGAAGTGGAAAGAGTGAGCATTCTCAAGTTCCTGGGTGTCAAGATCTCCAAGGATCTAATCTGGAACCCCCAACATATTGATGCATCAACAAAGAAGGCATGACAGCAGCTATATTTCATTAGGAATTTGAAAAGATTTGTAATGTCACCAAAAACACTCAAAAATGTCTGCAGATGTACCATGGAAAGCATGCTGACTGGCCGCATCACTGATTGGTATGGGGTGGGTCTATTGCACAGGTTCAAAGTAAGCTGCATGGAGTTGTAAACTTAGTCAGCTCCATTATGAGCACTCGCCTCCGTAGTATCCAGGACATCTTCAAGGAGTGAAGTCTCAGAAAGTTGGCGTCCATCATTAAGGACCCCAATCACCCTGGTCAAGCCTTGTTCTCATTGCTACCAACAGGAAGGAGATACAGAAGCCTGAAGGCACATACTCAACAATCCAAGAACAGCTTCTTCCCCTCTGCCATCCGATTTCTGAAAGGACATTGAATCTTTGAACACTACCTCACTAATTTTTAAAAATTTCTATTTTCACATGACTTACTTAATTTAACTATTTAATATATTTCCTGTACACTGTAATTCAGTTTTTTTTGTTGTGTATTGTACTGCTGCTGCAAAGTCAAAAAATTTCACAATATATGCCGGTGATATTAAACCTGATTCTGATTCTGATTCTTGGTCCAGGATAACATTGAATCTTCGTGGAAGTAGAGAATATTCTATCACATTCTTGATATGTTGTTTTGATAGTGGGGATGTTTTGGGGGAATCATGAGGTCAGTGCCATGTAACAGAAGTGAAGCATTCTTGCAACTACCGAAAGCCTGTGAGGTGTTCTTACAACTGAGCAAAGTACAGTGTGTCTGCTGGTAAGAGCAGTTTTACTATATGTGACGTGCACAATGCTTTAGTTGGACTAAGACAGCCTAATTGCCTGAGGATTGACAACTGCCCAAACTACATGCTTTAGGCAATTTCAATTCCCGAATTAGCATAAATCATGCAAATCAGGTGTTCGTATTCACAAATTTAAACATAGCCAATTAATATGCTGTCATGACATGACCCAATATTTTGACAACTGTCTTCATATAAAAATGTCAAATCCTTTTATAATTTGCACACTTGTTTAAAATGGCCGAATGAAGAGCCTCAAATGTCAACTGTTTATTTCTCTCAACTGATGCGGCCTAACTTGCTGAGTACCTGCAGCACTTTGTATGTGTTGCTCAAGATTTCCGGCATCGGCAAGATCTCTTGTGTTTATGTCTAAATTTAATTATTTTCCAATGTACAGAAATTGCCGTTTGCGTTTGAAGTCATTTTGTGAAGATTTATCTTCTGGCATTTCTTACTCTGACACAATTAGGCAAGTCAATGAAAGGAATTTCATTTAAAGGAATTAACTTTTAAATGAAATTCCACTGAATCTGCTCAAGAGTTCATAATTTCATTTGAAACAACTGTGTACGGGTGTGTCTGCAGCATGCTTTCAATTGTAATTCAATTCAGGATACAGGGGCGTCCATTTAAAATAGAGGTGCAGGTAAATTTCTTTAGCCAGAGGGTGGTGAATCTGTGCAGTTTGTTACCACAGGCAGCAGTGGAGGCCAGGCCATTGCGTGTATCTAAGGCTGAGCTTGATAAGTTCTTGATTGCACACGGCATCAAAGCTTATGGGGAGAAGACTGGGGAGTGGGGCTGAGGAGGGGGAAAATGGATCACCCGTGATTGAATGTTGGAGCAGATTCGATGGGCCAAATGGCTTAATTTTGCTCTGAGATCTGGAATTTGCTTTAGATATTCAGCAGCATTTTACCCATCGCTAGAAATCTTCAATACTGTTACAAGAAAGTGTTCAAATACATTCAACATCTACTAATACTTCTTCTTCATTTATTGACCATTACTTTTCCTGCTGATTCCAGTAAAGCAAAAGCTGATATGTTCATTTGTAAACTGGACAGCATATTTGTAATCTTAAATATGCATTTGTCACAATACACAAGATAATTTGTCACAAACCCTAGAAAGTCTGCAGATGCTGGAAATCCAAAGCAACACATACAAAATGTTGGAGGAACTCAGCAGGCCAGGCAGCATCAATGGGAAAAAGTAAACAGTCGATGTTTCAGGACTGATAAAGGGTTTTGGCCTGAAACGTCAACTGTTATCTTTTCCGTAGAAGCTGCCTGGCCTGCTGAGTTCCTTCAGCTTCTTATGTGTGTTGCACAAGATAACTTGTGGTGCTTCTATCCTTAGAAACATTAAAAACTATGGGCTTTGATACCCCACCTGTTTGTCATTAACTGTATTCTACAACGTTTGCAGGTGATGAGCTAATGAGAAAGCTGGGCCCAGTCAACAGAGAGCCATTGTGAACATTAAGGGTTTGGCTTCTCTTGTATTCATAAAATGTACCTTAACCACACCTTCTGACTTTACAATTTCATCCTGTAAGAAATAATTAAAACTAAAACCTTAAAATATTGATTCCAAATTCAGAATTGAATTAAATTCTAAAATAGAAATGTTATTCTTAAACTAAGTGAAAACTTATGAAAAACCCACCACAGCATATGACACAACTACATTGTAAATGGCACATGACAGGCAAAATATATATCACCCACCCAATGTCCAGCCTATCTTTGCTCAACCCCCACCCCCTTTTGTACAAGACACAGACTGATTCTCACTGACTGAAATCCTGACCCAGATTGTGCTCACTGTTTTCCCTGATTTGCTCTGATTACTGAAGTTTCTTAATTGCAAAATCAGATTTCATTTTTTAATCCCATAAACCTTGTCAATGGTTTGATCTAAATTTGAACAGGCTTAACACTAAATACCTTTTCAGCAAGACACAGCCAAGATTTTTCACAATTTCCTGACAAATTGCTTCAAGGCAGGTCATATTATTTGCTTAGGTTGTAATACTTACGAATTAAACTTTACATATTTGTCCGGGTAAGTCCCATTTATTTTAACTTCCGATCCAGGCCAGAAGAACGTGCCTGCTTTCAGACCCTGATACATGGCTGTCAGCCATATCTATGGCAAGAACAAAAGCAAAATGAATATGTTTATGATTCATATGAAAATCGTTGTGTCAGCAGAGGTTAAAGGATCAAAGAACACTGCCCTTTGACTATCATGTCACTGGTTACACTTTTATTTTGCTGTTACTGCCAGGAAATTTAACTTCAGGCATTCCTGATTGGACAGGAAATGGAGTATATCTCACTTTTTCACTGATTTTTATTGACCGATGTAAACCAACACTAAATAATTAAGGACTGATGCAAACATACCGTGCCGAAAGCACTTACACTTTCTGGAAGGATTTGGCAGCAGGATTGGATGGAAATAAGATCCACGCTTGTGATGGGAGTGGAAGACTGAATATGTGGAATTTAACAAGAAAGAGATAACCGGAGAGAAAATGAAGTGACATAAACTCCAAAAGCATTTAGAAAGGTTTCAAAGGCACTAAAACAATTATTTACACATGTGGCAATATCTACATATTGAAATTTACATTATCTCCATGGAAACAGGGGATGGAGAAACAATTACAAGCAAGCGATGACAGAATGCAGCACCCAATCTTCATTTGACGCCAGCTAGTTAAACTGATTTCACATGTGCTGCCTGCATGTTGTACTACTCAATACACTTCCGTTAACAGCCCACATTGGAGTACCTGCAAATGGATGTTAACACAGTTACGCTGGCAGCTCACTGGCCGCATCACATGTTCGATCTTCAATCATCGATCTTTCGGTTTAGGATAGTGCTGGTGATTTCTCAGTGACTTCTGGCTGGTGGCCAGTGAAACAAAGAAAACATCTAAATACTTTGTTAACCACTCTTTTTTTCTGGTAAACTATCATCACAAACAAATAGCCTGTAATTTCCCTTTGGACTTGGAAGCAATTTAATGCAGCAGAACTGAGGTGAGGCGAGGCAAGGGGCCCATCGCTGACAGCGAGGAAGGCCTGCAGTTTGATAAATTTTAGTGCTGAGCCAAATTGGAAAGGTTGGGTACAGGCCAAATTGAAGTGGCGGGATCTAGGCCCCAGAGCACATTAAAGTGACAGAACCCAATGTTTGGACAATGATTTAAGTGCCAGGCCAGATAAGGTCAGGGTGTTGGGGCCCAAGGCAAGGGATGGACCAGTTCAGCACACTGCTCTGTGATTTTTACACGGCTCTGCACTGAACTAAGGGTCTGTGGACAGACTCTCTTTGTGGACTTCAGTTCTGAATGCTACTTGCTTGCTTTTATTGTTTGCATGATTTGTTTTTTTCCCCTCTCACACATTGGGACACCCTGAGCCAATAGGCTGGTCCTGGACTTATTTCCTGGCATAATTTACATATTACTATTTAACTACTTATGGTTTTATTACTATTTAATTATTTATGGTGCAACTGTAACGAAAACCAATTTCCCCCGGGATCAATAAGGTATGACTATGACCATGACTATGACTATTTGACAACCTTTTTCTTAATGCTTTCTTTTGGCTTTCTTTGTTTTGTGCTGCCTGTAAGAAGACAAATCTCAAGGTTGTATAATGTATGCATACTTTGATGCTGATCTAGTCCTCAGTTCTGTCCGAAAGGAAGGCACCATGATCATGGACTATATGAAGATCAGAACTGCCTCTTTGAAGCAGTTACTCGGCATTAGTGTAGAGCTCTGTCCTTGATTGGAATTGAGATATTTTTCTTCTTGTATTGCCTGTTAGTGGCAAATCAGATGTGCCATATCATTGTGTGCCAGTTTGATTCTCAAACCATTGCTACTCACACAGAGGATCCTTAATCCAATGTGGCAGAGAGCGGCAAACAGAGTTCCCATCTGAAACAAGCTTTATTAATCAATCACGCAAGAATGCCATTTTTTGACACCCAGCCTGTGCTTCCTCTGCTTCACACAGGTTCCAAATAATATTATATGAATTAGTCCCCAAGGTGATGGACAGCAAGCTGTATAGGTGCAAGGATGCTCATTCATTCTGTGGAAGTGGTTTCTGCTAACATTGATAATTTTGTTACTTACCAGAGTAAAGAGGTAGTGTGTTCAATTATTCCCATTTAGGCAAACTTACAAAACAATTGATCCCGTCTTGTAAATTTGTCTGTTGTAAATTTTTTTTCTGAAACTTACAGATCAATATGGAAATAACTTGGAAGATGTGTAGCTCAGGTGGTGGATGGTTGGGTTGGGTTGTTCTCCAGTCTTGGCAATCCATTTGCAAATGTTTGGTCATCATACCAGGAGACACCATCAGTGCACTGTTCACTTGTAGTGTGTCCTCCAAATGTATACTTGTATACACTTATCAATCAGTTGATTAGTCTCCATTATGGAAACTCAACTGTGACATCAGGAGGAGGCTTTGTTGCTGATTATTTGCGTGGTGAACTCTGCATTGTCTGGAATTTTGCCCACATTGGCTTATAATTTCAATATCAGACTAAGCACCCCAGGTTAGAAGCAGCGTAAACAGAGGTCCTGGGAAATTATGAACATGAAGACTACTCAAACATTCCTCACAAAGTACACCACAGGAATTAGGAATTTTTATCCCATTAGTTTGCATCGCTTTTACTGAGGACCCAGAGCTAAAGGACCAGTATATCAGCCCAGTACATCATACGCATATTCTATTATATATTGTTTGAAATCACACTCTTCTTTTAACAATTAGATGGAAAAATTAAGTTTTGAAATTAGAATTTAAAATGCAATTGTCTCTAGATAGCCCTCTGCATGTAAACCTTCATCCACAAAGTTTTACCTTCAGCAGCAAAATAAATTGGGAAAATCATAAATTTAGAAAATCTAAAATAAGTATCAAACCAAGACAACAAAGTAATCATCATATTAAAAATCAGTTTCATTAAAGATATATGGTCATTTTTTTTTACAAATATTGACTGACCTGCTATGTGTTTCTAGTATTGTCTGTTTTTGTTGTTGTAGTTCGTTGGGAATAATCTTTTACTATAAATGTTCAATAAACAATAATGTGTCCCATTTGGACACTCATTTTCATACTATTCCACATATATAAAGCTCATAGACCCAGAAATGGCCTAAAATGTACGAAGTTCTAAATACATCATATAGAAATATTAATATTATACTTACTGGCTGCCCTCCCCACCATTTTGGGTTGTTCTTTTCATCACCAGACAGAGAAAAGGACTTATTAAGTTCGTAATCATACATGTTGTTGTCAACTATGCCATGGGTTTCGGCATACAGTCCCTAAAAAACGTACATCGATTGAAACAAATACATGAAGATTAATTGAATTCATCATCCTCTCATCAAAGGGTAATTACAACGAAGAAACTGATAGCAGCAAGGTAAAGAGGAAAACGGGGAGGAGTGACAGTACATACATTGTTAAAGTTAACCAAATGTAAGATTAAACATTAGCTCTGATGCAGTCTGGAGTCAACAGTATTCTCCTCAGATCCCCTTTTGAATTTTTTTAAAGAGATGATCAAGAGGATCGGCAAGTGCAGGGTGATAAATAATATTTACATGGACTTTGGCAAGGCATTTGACAAGGTCTCACATTGGTAGGCAGGACTGGAAGGTTAGAACACTTGGGATCCAATGTGAAGTGGCCAATTGGATTTTAAAAATGGCCTGTGGAGGAAAGCATGAGGTGTTAGAGGTGGGCTGTTTTTTCAATTGTAGGCCTGGGACCAGTGGACAGGTGCAGGAATTGGCGCTAGGTCCCTCTTGCCTGAAAAGGGTGGTAGAAGCAGAAAACGTTACCACAAATAAAAATGACCGGGCTACGGATGAGGCAATGCAGCAGACATTGCAAGCAAGAGAAAATTCGGCCGTTCCGAATTGATATCGATATGTGTTAACTAGGGGGCTGTGCACAATCCTGATTTGATGGAGACAGCCGTGAGAAGCACGGAGGAACACCTGGAGAAACTTCTGAAATGCCCGCTTCGCTGCCGCTGCTACTGTGTGATCGAGAATCTCCAGAGGGGAAGGCCCCAAAATCTCGCCTTTGCCTATTGCCTGTTGCCAGGGCCGGGGTCGAAGCTCTCGTCAGGGATGGTGCTCAGTGTCGGAGAGCTGGTCGGAGGCTCGGAGTTTTCGGACGGACTCGGAGTCAGACTGTGGTCAGATGTTTCCAAGATGCTGCATCGGCAAGATTGCGGCGCTGGAGGTTTACCATCTGCATGAGATGATGGGACTTCCAAGAGATTTTGAGACTTTTACCGTGCCCATGGTCTGTTCTTATCAAATTACAGTATTGCTTTGCACTGTTGTAACTATATGTTATAATTATATGGCTTTTGACAGTTTTTAAGTCGGTTTGTCATGTGTTTCTGTGATATCATTCTGGAAAAACATTGTATCATTTCTTAATGCATGCATTACTAAATGACAATAAAAGAGGACCGCGTGTCCTCATAATCTAATCTAATCACTCTGACACAGCGGTGTCAAGAAAACAACCTCTCCCTCAATGTCGCAAAAACAAAGGAGCTGGTTGAGATTACAGGAGGAATGGAGACAGGCTAACTCCTATTTCACCTCAGACAGTTAAGGAAGTTTGGTATGGGCCCCAAACCCTAAGAACTTTCTACAGGGGCACAATTGAGAGCATCCTGACTGGTATGGGAACTGTACCTCCCTTAATCGCAGGATTTTGCAGAGAGTGGTGCGGACAGCCCAGCACATCTGCAGTTGTGAACTTCCCATGATTCAGGACATTTACAAAGACAGATGTGTAAAAAGGGTCCGTAGGATCACTGGGGACCCGAGTCACCCAACCACAATCTATTCCAGCTGCTACCATCTGGGAAGCGGTACCGCAGCATAAAAGCCAGGACCAACAGGCTCCGGGACAGCTTCTTCCACCAGGCCATCAGACTGATGAACTCACACTGATTTGAGTGTATTCTATGTTACATTGACTGTTCTATTTATTATAAATTAATATGATTGCACATTGAACATTTAGACGGAGACGTAATGTAAGGATTTTTACTCCTCATGTATGTGAAGGATGTAAGAAATAAACCCAATTCAATTCAATTCAATCTGCAGATGCTGGAAATCTGAGCAACACACTCAAAATGCTGGAGGAACTCAGCAGGCCAGGCAGCATCTATGGAAAAAAGTATAGTTGATGTTTTGGGCTGTAACAGCGAAGGTACTTTTTTCATAGATGCTGCCTGGCCTGCTGAGTTCCTCCAGCACTTTGTGTGTATTGCGCCGTTCGTTGTGGTTAGTATTAGCATATTGTGTGTGAACGGTCTCTTTTTCTGCTATATATTTCACTGATTTTATAAACTATTAATATCTGTTAATCAACTCCTTTTCTAACAGCAACATACAAAATTTGTTCTTCTGATATCTGTAGGAATCTTCCAGGCCAAGATGTTTTTTCCCCAACCATCCTTATGGAGATACATACATAAAGACACTTAAATCTTTCCAGGACATTGAGATTCCTCTTTCTTCAAATAACAAGGTTTCCCTTCATAAACCATTGATGTTGCCCTCATCTGCATCTCCCCCATTGCCTGAACATCTACGTTCATCCCATCTTTTTGCTACCTTAACAGTGATAAAGTTCCTCTTGTCCTTACCTACCACCGTATGAGCCTCCACATTCAATGCATCATACTCCGCAACTTCCACCGTCTTCAAAGGGATCCTACCACTAAGCATATCTTTTCCTCCCCCCAACCTTCCGCTTTCTGCAGGGATCACTCCCCCTGTGATTCCCTTATCCATTCATCCCTCTCCACCAATCTCCCTCCTGGCACTTACCACTGCAATTGACCAAAGTACGACACCTCCTCCCTCACCTCCATTCAGGGCTCCAAAGAATCCTTCCAGGAGAGGCAACACTTCACCTGCAAATCTGTTGTGTCTGGTGCTCCTGATGCGGCCTCCTCTACATTGGTGACACCCGTCGTAAATTGGGGGACCGCCTTGTCGTGCACCTCCGCTCCATCCACCAAAAGTGGACTTTCCCGGAAGCCAGACATTTTGATTCCAATTCCCATTCCCGCTCTGGCATATTGGTCCATGGCCTCATCTTATGCCATTCGGGGTGGACGAGCAACACCTTATATTCCATCTGGTTACCTTCAACCTGATGGCATCAATATCGATTTCTACTTCCAGTAAAACATTTTTTCTCCACCTCCCCTCTTCTTCTATTCCACACTCTGGTCTCTTATAACTTCTTACTTGCCTATCATCTCCCCCTGGGTCCCCTCCTTCCCTTTCTCCTATGGTCCACTCTCCTCTCCTATCAGATTCCTTTCTCTCCAGCCCTTTAGTTTTCCAACCCACCTGGCTTCACATATCACGTTCTAGCTATCCTCCTCCCCCTCCCCTCCACCTTTTTATTCTGGCGTATTACCCCTTCCTTTTCAGTCCTGAAGGTGGGTCTCAGCCTGGAATGTTGACAATTTATTCTTTTCCATAGATGCTGCCTAACCTGCTGAGATCCTCCAGTATTTTACATGTGTTGACTTAAATCTGCATGTCAGGAACTTGCTAGTTTCCAAGTTGCTCAGTGCAAAGGAAGTGGGAACAGTCATCCTTCCTTTGGGGGAAAGATATTCTGTCATTTTAGCATTAGAATTTTTAGAATTTTAGAATTTATTTTATACCAGCAGGCCAACCTCCAGAGCACCATATAACATCAAAAGATGTAAGCATTCTGCAGGTTGCTCAGGATTGGAAAATGGACATGGACTTGGAAAAAAAGCTTGTGTTTCTCTCAGACTTTGCAGCTACAACATTCCGGCCAGATATGGTCCTGTGGTTCACAACAGCCAAGCTGGCGTATGTTGTGGAACTGATAGTACCATGGGAAGATGGTGTCGAAGAAGCTTATGAGAGGAAAAAGACCAAGTACTCTGAACTGGCAACTGAAGCTGCCCAGAATGACTGGAAGACCAAGATTTTCCTCGTAGAAGTGGGATGCAGGGGATTCGTTGTTACATCTACGACCAGTCTATTGAAGAAGATGGGGGTGAGGGGTCACTCCCTCCAACAAGCAATCAAGTCCTTGTCAAATGCAGCAGAAGAAAACAGCAATTGGATTTGGATTAAAAGGAATGACACAACTGGGCTGCAAGATGAAGACAGGAGGGTATGGAACTGAGGGGGGTGTATCTGGGACGCCAGGTAGCACCGTTGAGCCCTCTGGAGATGTCATGGGCTTATCAACGAAACGTCAAAGAAGGAGGGTGCCCAGCTGATGACCCTGATGACGTACCTACCTTCCCTCCTTGTCACCACTCCAAGCCCACTGCCAACATCGAGAGTTCCGACTTACTATAGGGATTGAAACATCAAGTCCTAGTGGCTCGACTGAGCTCTACCACTTACATCCATTTCACAATATGAGGGAGTAAAGATCTTTATGTTGTGTCTTTGTCGCAATGTACAAGCCATAAAGAAGGGAAATCTGGGAGAATATTGCCCAAACACTAAGATTGTATACACGGTTGTTTTGTATACTTGCATCTACAGTCAGATATGCAATCAGATCAATGTGTATTGATAAACCTGATGGCCTGGTGAAAGAAGCTGTCCTGGAGCCTGTTGGCCTTAATGCTGCGGTACCGTTACTGAAGTAGCTGAAGCAGCTGGAACAGTTTGTGGTGGGTGTGGCTGGAGGTCCCTGATGATCCTCCAGATCCTTTTTACGCACCTACTGCTTTGAATGTCCTGAATAGAGGAAAGTTTACATCCTTGGTTTCACTGGGCTGGATGTGAACTTTCCTCTATTCAGGACATTTACAGCAGCAGGTCTTAAAAAGGGCCCAGAGGATCATCAGGGACTCCAGCCAACCCAACCACAAACTGTTTCAGCTGCTTCCATCTGGCAAATTTGACATTCTTCTAATGCAAACGACTTCCACAGATTCTGTTGGGAGAATGCATTAGTTTATCTTCAGAAGTGAAACACTGGAAAATAAGTATTCTGCAATCTGCAATGAGCATTTCATTAAAAATGCTGGATTTGGTTGATAACTATTTATGTGTATAAGAAAACTGAAAATGTTGGAATAATTCAGCAGATTGGCTAACTTCTACAGGGTGAGTAAGAGAGTCAACATTTCAGGATGACCATCTTGCATTAGTACTCTGTTTCTCTTTCCACAGATCCTGCCTGGCCTGTTGAGTACTTACAGCCGCCTTCTTATTTCAAATACCTAGTATATTTAGTTTTTACTTGCTTTTTAATATCTAAAAGAGGTTTGCTATTTGTATTACTTCAAAAAACATGAATACAAAATAACCAAAAACTGTATCAGCTAAGGCGCAGGAGTCAGGCATTTCCTGCTCTCAGGGTGGGAGATAATTTCCAGAATAATTGTGATAATGTAATAAATACCTCATAAGTATTATCCGGTGGGTTGGACTACTGCACAATATAATGGAATGTTAGCATATTTTTATCATGCAAAGCCAACCTAGGCCAGGTGTAAAGTCCAAAATATTGGAAGTCTCCTACAAATAAATAACTTATAGAGGGAATATTAAGAAAAAATCCTTCCCATTATTCCCCATTATTCAAAGTATCCACAACATCATTCTCCAGCATTAAAGAGGACTGAGTGCAACATCCAGTAGCTAAGAGGCCAATTACTGATGTTCCTTTAGCTGCTTTCATTTCTGAAGTCACACAGAGAACAGAAATGTGATGGAAAGTCATTGTGATCTAAATGAGAAACTTACCGTGACAATCGTGTAGTGATTGGGAAATGTTTTAGTGGGGTACATGGCTCTCATATACTTGGAGTGCGTTCCACAGGTTTCTGGAAAAATTACATTCAATTTTGTCACATTTTTTAAGCGGACAGATAAAATTTCACATCACTTCATCTGTGGTTCCCAACTGATCTTGCTCCATTTGGAGAGATGGGACACATAGACAACATTGTTTGAATGTAAAGTATATAAACTTTATCTTTGGGTATTTCCATTGCAAATGTCTCCAAGCTCCAGTCATCATACAATTGGAACCCAAAGTGCAACCAAGGATGAAATAGCGATGCTTCATAGTATGTTGTAATTTTCTGAAGGAAAAGTTTATGTTCACCATGCAAGTAATAAGGAACAACTTTTTTCTGAGAAAATAGTCAGATGCAGCTATGAAATCTAGTAGAAAACATTGGTCATCCACTAAAGATGAAAGAGATTAGATATGGTGGGAATGTGAATATGTCCTCTCTCTGGCCAAAATTTGAGGCAAGCAGGTCAGAAGGAAAACAGAACTTCCAACCCAACCTTCAACAGCCTCCTACAACCCCTTCCCCTTCTTACAGGAGGAAAAAACACTCATCCCCTATTCTGATATTCAGGACCCCTTGCCCATCATCTTCTGTTAATCAGAATTAATTAAAATATTAATTGAGAAAGCTATTTCTTTTGTTTCTGATATTAACAAGAGCAACACAATGTTGTTGCTTTTTTTATTATAAGAATGGACCGGTAAGCTAAAAGAGATTGAATTCCAAGGAAATATATTGATTAAAAGGTCGGGCTTTGGTTTCAGAAGTGAAAAAGAAGTATCTAAGTGGAGTTTATGGAGAAGTGCAGATACATAGGAATCTTGTAATGCAGTCTGGGGACACCTACTGTTAGGGATAGAAATTGTTGCAATGTCATGGTTCCAAATTGTACTAAATCTGTATTCTCAAAAATAGATCATTTTAGTTTTACAATTTTAATATAAAAGTGCATTGAATCTCAATCAGTACTCTATAAATAACATTTAATTGCTGATTATAATACACATTTCAAGTTTGTAGGATTGTGGCAATTTACATTTGAATATGTTTATTTTAACTCTTCAAAAAGACACAATTGAATGGATTTAAATTAAATGGATCCAAATTACCATATGGCACTGTTAGCATAATATATTTTCATGTTGATAAAGACGTTAATCCATCTATTTATTGCATGTTAAAAATAACAGAGAGAAGAATTTTATAACTTTGGATACCATTATTATACAGATACTTTAATCTCTTTGATTTTGATCATATAAACATATTATGGCAGGAGGGTTGCTTTCAACATTGTCTAGTTCCAGTCACTTACTGAGTTTCTCAATAACTGGGAGGAAGTTGTCCCATGTTTTTAGATACCCAGCTCTGAATCCATCTAATGAAAGTAGTATCAAAGGTGGACGGGAAAATCTGAAATCCGAAGACAAAATGTTATCCTACCATTATCATTGAATCACATCGATGTAATATACTGTATGTGTCATAAACTCAATTTATTACACACACATCCTTGTGTTTCATAGTGCTGCAACCTTGTGTTTCAATTTTCTGAAGACATCTCTGATCTGAAACATTAACTCTATTTTGCTTTCCATATCCTGATCTGCTGAGGGTCTCCAGTAATCAAGTAAATAACTTTTCATCAGACCTTGAAAATTTTATAACTTGAAGATGAAGGGGGAGGGAGAGAAAGAAATAGCAAGATCTGTTACTAGATGCAAGGCAGTAGGAGTGAGACGAATCAAGAGATCATATGTCAAAAGGGTGATAACGTAACAAAATATCCAAAGAACCCCAAAGGTCAGGTGGGCCATAGTTTCATATCTCAACTAAAAGATAGTGCAGGCCAGCCTCAGAACTACACCAAAATCTCAAAGTAAATGTTGTATTCATGACTCTGAAGTAGAACCTGAACCCAATAACTTCTGGCTCAACAAGAAGGGGGTCCTTTTTCTATTTCTGTGCAGTTGTCTTTTCTTGCTGTCTCTAAAACATGAGCCATTAAGCTGATATACGTAACTAATTATAGATTCCCTTACCCTGTAGGACATTCAGGAGTTTTGATTTCTTCACACTGATCTTCCAGCCAGGATGGCTCCCCTCCTGCACAAAGAGTAATATCACCAAAATTATCACTTTTTAAACTTTGAATTCTCACTCAAAAAAAACTTCACACTTTCATATTAAATACTGTTCATTCTGTTCTCATTTGAATGCCAGAAGTTGTTGCAGCCTCTCAGTTCCTCGTGCCTGCTCCAACACGCAATACAATCAAAACAGATCTTTTACCACTGATGCCCCTATCCTGCGCTAAACTCACTTATTTTGTTTCCCTTAATATACTCAGCAACTGATCCTTCATAGCCCTCTTTGATACTGAAATCTGGGTGATAATTTTTCATTTCTACTCTGTCCTGAATGGCTCAATAGGGTCAGAAGGTTCAATTTAATGTCAGAGAAATGCATACAATATACATCCTGAAATTTGTTTTCTTCGCAAACATCCACAGAGGAGTGCCCCAAAGAATGAATGACAGTTAAATGTTAGAACTCCGAAGCCCCCTGCAGCTCCCCCTCCCACGCATAAGCAGCAGCAAAGCAACGACCCCCTCCCCCCACCAGCAAAAAAGCATCAGTTCCCTCCACCAAGCACTTGAGCATGCACCAAAGCATCAATAAAGAGACAGACTTGCAGTACACCAAAGACTACTCGTTCACCCGGTAATTCGACATACCACAGGCTCTCTCTCTCTCTCTCCCTAATAAGGGAAAAAGAGATGTCTCTGTTTCACAGCGAGAGTGGAAACAAGGGCTACCCCTTAATTTATCTACTGGGTCAGTCAGGGGAAATATCAACCCTGCAACTACCCTGCCTGCTGTGATGTTTGTATATTTCAGAACTGCCATTATTACGTAGGGTAATGTAATTGGTGGAAACATACAGAGTTCACAGCCACCGGCATTGAGTTGGGGTTTCACGTTACGAGGCTGGTCTGATGTGATTATATAAAGGGTTTTTAGGACATCTTGAGTTCAGTTTTCTAGTGTTCAATAAATGATTTGCTATGGATTTTCTGAAACATAAAGCACTTCTGCTATTTTCTTTGTGAAAACCTACAATTATACTTAGAATGAACCAAAATCCTCTCCCTACATACATAAAAATGATATTTCAATTTGCATCATAAGTAATACTAAACCACAGGACCGATTAGCATTTCTCTTTCAATTAATGAGGTTTAATCATTGGTTATATTGTGGTAGTTTGCTGTGAAAATAACTACGTTGAACCACTTATCAATGGAGTTCCGCAGGGTCAGTATCCTTCACAGTCTATGCTTTTGATCTGGAGTTAATGTGCTTGAGGGCATGAGTTGTATTTAACATAAACTTCTGTACACTAATGTGAAAACATTACATCCTGGTGTAGATGTGATTTGAGAATGGGCCCAAATTTCACTGAACATATTTTGTTTCAATGCATGCAAATTTTTAGCATGTAGGGAGTGGCTAAGGCCAAGTTAATGCATATCTGCTTAGTTCAGAATTAATGCCTGTTGCTCAACATAATATCCTTTGGATCACAGTTCAAAGTTGCCTAGTTAGTTGCAAAATGACTTTGCAAAATCATATTGAATATTGTGGTACATGTCAGACAAGGTGCTGAATTTCACTGAAGTTTCAGGGTGTTTTTCATAGTTTTGTCTGGTACTTGCTCACTGTCAAAGCCTGCAATTTTTTATGATCAATAATGATCAAGTTATCATTAATGCATAAATGGCACAAGTTATTGCACTTATGATTAAGTTTGCAGATGACAATTTGGACAGATTGGGAGAATGGGCAAAGAAATAGCAGATGGAATATAGTGCAGGGAAGTGTACGGTCATGCACTGTGGCAGAGCAAATTAAAGCATAGGCTATTTTCTAAACGGGGAAAAAGTTCAAAAATCAGAGGTGCAAAGGGACTGCGGAGTCCTTGTATAAGATTCCTCAAAGGTTAACTTACAGCTTGAGTCAGTGGTAAGGAAGGCAAATGTAATGTTAGCATCCATTTTGAAAGGATTATAATGTAAGAGCAAGAGTGTAACGCTGAGGCTTTATAAGGCATTGGTCAGACTGCACTTGGGGTACTGTGAGCAGTTCTGGGCCCCTTATCTATGAAAAGATGTGCTGGCATTAGAGAGAGTTCAGAGGAGCTTCACAAGAATAATTTCAGGAATGAAAGGGTTAATGTATAAGAAGCATTTGATGTCTCTGGGCCTGTACTCAAGGAGTTTAGAAGAATGAGAGGAAATCTCATTTTAACCTATCAAATCCTGAAAAGCCTAGACAGAGTGGATGTGGAGAAGGTGTTTCCTATAGTGATGAGACCAGTGGGCACAGACTTAGAATAGAGGGACATGCAGTTAGAATAAAAAAAAAATCAAAATAAGCCAGATGTTAATATCCCTCGTGCCAATGGGTCATGAGCAGTTGCTCAAGACTGCCTTGATGTTGGGAATGGCACAAGGTTGGCACGCAGGGGTTTTCAAGTGTACATGTTTCCTTGATTAGCCCACTACATCCCTGGAGGGCTCGATGATGACTTCTAGTGTCCCTGAGCCACCCTCCCTCGTGCCTTCCCACTCTCTTGATGCTATCTTGGAGCCCAGGAGAGGTCTTTTCACTTGATCCTAAGCCCTTGACTGTTTCTTTCTGCCGCCTCAGTTGTGGCTCTGATGGTTTACCATAGAGTCTGACCATGGATCCTTAGCTCCTTCAGTAATTTGATGGTGGGTGTGGCTATAAATCCCCTAAAACCCACTTCCACAGGACAAACTTTGGTTTTCCAGCCCAGTTGCTAAGCTTCTGCTGCTAGATCTATATAGTGTAGACTCTTGCACTCATATACTTCAACCTCCCACAGGACTGTGAATTCCACGATGTAGACTATCTGTAATGAGAACCGTCTGGCCCAACGTTGGTGGTTGCAATTTCTGGTGGAAAGGTGAATTGTTTGTTGACATCCACCAGCATTTTCCAGTCACGGGCCATGTTCATCTGTCCCATTTCTGCTTAGGAGGGAGATTCATTGGTCCTTTCTCTTCCTCCCCGACAAATGCTGCTGGTTTCAGAGGGTTAGTCGTTCTAGGGGGCAAGGAGTTGGTTGCTGTCCTGTTGGTCTCGATTACCACGGCCAGACTCTTCAAGTCCTGGTTGTGACCTCACGTGTATCTGCCTTGTGTGAGGCTGGTTTTGCAGCTTGCCAGGATATGCTTGAGGGTTGCCAGAATCGGGCACAGGGCACAAGTTGGGTCCTCACCGAACCACAGGTGGAGGTTTTTCTGTGAGGGAAGCACATCATATGTAGCTCTGATGAGAAAGCTAAGTATGTTTGCTTTCATCTTGCATATGTCCTTCCAGCTGCTTTTCCTCCACTTAATGCTTTCCCACTGCATCTGTTGCCCCTGCTTAGCCAGGGAGACAGCCTTCACGCTTCTGTCTGGCTCTTCTTGTTGCCACACTTCCTCGACAACCATCTTTCTTCGCTCTGGAATTGTGGCGTGCCAGGTGGGGCCACTTGCTGCCTGCCCTGCAATGTCTCTAAGCCTAGGGGTTGCTGTTGCTTACTGCACCGCATCAGCTGGGGTCCATTTCCGCCCAGTTGATGAGGTCCATGCAGCATAACTGATGATCTTGTCACAAAAGTCTTTGAGTGTCATCAGTAGGCGCACCTTAGAACTCTTGAATTCCTCTGTAAGGCCGGTGAAAGGTAGTTAAGGACTCCTTCACTATAGAGATTGATGTTGCTGATACACCTTGGGACACTGAACCACTTCTTTACGAACAACACAGTGGTTTGCTCGAGCTTCGTCACGGTTGTTAGTGGGACCTCATAGACAGTGAGTGGCCACATCACTCAGGGTAGGAGTCCAAACTGTAAGCACCAGAGCTTCAGTTTTCCAGATAGCACGGTCTTGTCGATGTTATCCAGGCGTTGGTGATATGTTGCTTTAGTTGCTGCACTTGTTCTTTGTTTGTGAGGCTGGTGTTGTACCATCTACCCAGGCTTTTGAACTTAATGTCTTTCAGCCTTCCCTTGACTATGGAGATACTTCGTGACTTGCTGGGCTTGGTTTCCATTCTAGCCCACTTGATGTTTTCCTGCAGCTTTCCAAATAGTCGCTTGGCGCATGTTGCTGTAGTGGTCAGTATTGTTATATCGCCCGTGAATGCCCTGACGGGGGAAGAAAAGCCCAGTGCTTGTTCTTTCACTGCATACCACCCTTCTTGAAGCCCTGATAATGGCCATTGTGAAGGGCAGGGGTGATATAGTGCAACCTGCCATAATGCCTACTTCCAGTCTCTGCCAGGCTGTGGTAAAATCTCTGTGAAGCACATTCGCAGGTCTTTAAGGTACAAATTCACCAGCATTATGGTGCACTCTGGTATCCGGAAAAAGTCAAATGCTTCCTAGAAGAGTGCATGAGGAATTGAGCCAAATGCATTGGCAAGGTCCAGGAAGGTAACACACAGATTTCTTTTGTTCGTCCTAGCTGCTTGGATCTGGTGCCATATCATGCTTGTATGTTCCAAACACCCAGAGAACTCTGGAATTCATGCTTTCTATATAGATGTATCAATGAACTTGTTTCTCTCTAGGTAATGGAGCAGAAATCTCTTACCTTTCCTCTTCTCCTCACCTGACTATCACGTTCCTCCTTCCCTTTCTCCCATGGTCCACTCTCCTCTCCTATCAGATACCTTCTTCTCCAGCCTTTTACCTTTTCCACCTATCACCTCCCAGCTTCTTACTGCATTCCCCCCCTCCCCCACCCACCTGGCTTCACTTATCATCTTTTAGCTTGCATTCCTCTCCTTCCCCCAACACATTATTCTGACTTCTTTCCCCATTTCTTTTCCAGTCCTGATGAAGAGTCTCAGCCTGAAATGTCGACTGTTTATTCATTTCCATAGAAGCTGCCTGAGCTGCTGAGTTCCTCCAGCATTTTCTGTGTGGTAACTCCATCGCTCTCTCTTGTTCTTTCGTACATATTCTCCTCCAGCTGACCTTTGAACACTTAATTATTTGCATGAATGCCCAGGCGGTCAGATATGCTGACTCTTCTTGATCAACACAAGGAGACTGCCTGTTCAAAGACCATCTGTTTTATTTGACCACTCCCTATTACTCAAAGTGTCTACGCCACTGATGTAAGCTTTGGAAAACAACAAAGTAAAGTCCAGAGGCTAACTGGCTTCTTAATGCACTTTCATTCTGAAACAGTACGTTGATTGGATGTTTGCTAGAAAGCTCAGAGAGTTGCTGTTCACAGACAATAGTAAAGTCATCAGGAGTAACAAATTATGGAGATTTAGAGGAGAGTTAGTATTGGAACAATATTGAATTGAACTGTCTCCAATAGAACTTCCAAATGCATTATCCTATATTTCCAATGAACTACAAGAGTTAAGTGCAATTACTGTGGAGAGCGTTTTTCCTGTAGTGGCCTCAGAATACAAGGATGTCCCTTTAGAACAGAGATGAGGAAGAATTTCTGCAGCCAGAGGGCGGCGAAACTGTGGAATTCATTACCACAGACAGCTGTGAAGGTCAAGTCATTCAGTATGCTTAAAGCGGAGGTTCACAGGTTTTTGATATGTCAGAGCGTGTAAGGTTATGGGGAGAGGGTAGGAGAATGGGATTCAGAGGGTTAATAAATCAGCCATGATGGAATGGCAGCATACTTGATGGGCCCAATTGTCTAATTCTACTCTTATGGTTAAATCAAAGTATGTCCTAAACAGTTGTTCAAATATATTGACCTTGAAGCATAGGAGCAACCAGCATTTAAGGATGTCTTAAGAATCCAGTGCTTAGGCCCATTTTGGTCTGACCCTTTTTCGTTGTTTAAATGTCCTGGCTGATGGAACTGAATGGCTTCATTTTGAGGGGTATTTGAGGGTTAATTGAATTGCTGTGGGTCCAGGTCACATATAGCTCCAATCATATAAAAACATCTGATTTTCTTGAGGGAGAGGGCACAATGGACCAGCCCATTGTGTGAGAGTTGCCCAGGTATCCCAGGGTAGCATGGTGTCCCTGTCACTGACCACTGCCCATCTGCCCATCTGCCCCAGTCGGCCACTTTCTCTCAGATCCACAGAATTCTGTTGTGCTGCTGTCGAGAGGTTTCCTTCAGAACTAACGTTCTTCCCAGTGGTGAGTACGGCCTATGACACCATCATACTGGGCACTAGTGCTTCACACAGCACCTTGTTAATGGACCAAAAATGGTCTACTGCAAATAGCAGGCATTACAAATTCAAATTGTTAAACAAACGTAATGTATAAATTGTCACTTCAGCTTGATGTATGGTGTATGAAATTAGTAAAGTTACCCTTCTCATCATTAGGAGATGACTGATGTTTCAGACCCAATCCCAGTCCAAGTCCAAGAGATACAACAATTAAACAGACAACCAGCGCCTGCAAAGCAAATATTGTGACCTCATTAACTCTACAAGATTACTCATGGATTAATGAAAAATGTTAATAACATATAACATTTCTTACCAAACCACATCAACACCTGTGTGGATGACTGTGTGGCTTCGAGAACATACTGGACCTACCCAAACTAAAAGCTGTGGGCATGTTTTGGTGTATTAAATTTTGTAAAAATATTGTCTAAACAAGTCCAGGTGACCTTAACTCTTTGTGAGCTTGCAGCATGTAAGGCTACGTCCACACTACACCAGATAATTTTGAAAACGAAGCTTTTTCTCTTGGTTTTGACCCTCTGTCTACACTAAAACAGCGTTTTCATCCCCCGAAAACGGAGATTTTCAGAAACGGTCTCCAGAGTGAATAAATCTGAAAACACCTAATATCCGTTGCAGTGACGATATGGTAAACAGAGCATTTTAAAACCGCTGTCATGACGTGCCGGAACAGATGGCGATAGCGCGGCATTTCATTGTTTTCTTATTATTATTATTATTATTATTACTTTATTGTCGCCAAACAATTGATACCAGAGCGTACAATCATCACAGCGATATTTGATTCTGCGCTTCACAGAACCTAACAATTTCAGAACAGACGGCAACAAGACTGAAGCCAGAAGAGTTAGAAATGTACTCACCAAATACTTGGGCCCATAGCTTACTGAATAAATAAGTATACTCACTTTGCCCTGTTTTCTGTCCTTGCTTGTATGAAGGTAAGGACAGAAAACACCCTCCACCACCTCCAGTTTAAGTTCCATGCAGAATATTTTGGAGGATCAAGAATCAAGAACCAAGGTGGTTTACCTATTTATGCAAGTACTTCTCTGACAATAGATGTGTAACAGCCTAATGTAACATTGTATGGTAATACAAGATAACACTGATGCAGACATGTTTTATTCATTTAACAAGGTGCTTTATTAATGCAACAGAGTTAGTCAGTTTTTCAATGTTTGTCATCAGCCGGGTCATACTGTCCATGAACTCCCTGTCGGTTGCCTCCATACACTCCAGTATTTGTTTCTTTTAGTTTTAAATCCTCCTGCGCGAGAGCCAAGAGCAAAAGTTTTTCTAGTCTGTAACTGGACAAACCCGCACCAAGTATACCGTTTCCTCTTCGCTTGTTTTCTGTGTGTCCTGCGCATGCCCAGTAGGAGGAGATTCGCCCAAATATCCGTCTAATGTGGACAGAGATATTCTAAAAAACACTTAGTGTGGACGCCTGTCATTTTTACTCGAAACCGGCATTTTCAAAATTATCTGGCATAGTGCGAACGTAGCCTAAGGCATCTGTACAAGATTAACTAGGCAGAAGGCTGAAGAACAGGACCTCAAGGGTGGCGCTCTCAGGATTGCTGCCAGTGCTACGTGACAGTGATGGTAAGAATTGGAGGAGATGGCAGTTGAATGCGTGGCTGAGGAGTTGGTGCAGGGAGCAGGATTTTAGATTTTTAGATCATTGGGATCTCTTCTGGGGAAGGTGGGACCTGTACAGGTTGGAAGGGTTGCACCTGAACTCGAGGGGGAGCAATATCCTTGCAGGTAGGTTTGCTAGCATGGTTCGGGAGGGTTTAAACTAATTTGCGAGGGGGATGGGACCCAGAGCGATAGAGCAGTGAACGAAATGCATGGAGTAAAGCCAGATCTAACATACAGAGAGGCTTTGAGGAAAGAGAAGCAGAATAAACGGTGTAAAGACAGTAAGGTAGAAGGGCTGAAGTGTGTGTACCTCAATGCAAGAAGCATCAGGAACAAAGGTGATGAACTGAGAGCTTGGATACATACATGGAATTATGATGTAGTGGCCATTACGGAGACTTGGCTGGCACCAGGGCAGGAATGGATTCTCAATATTCCTGGATTTTGGTGCTTTAAAAGGGATAGAGAGGGTGGAAAAAGGGGAGGAGGGGTGGCATTACTGGTCAGGGATACTATTACAGCTACAGAAAGGGTGGGTAATGTAGCAGGATCCTCTTTTGAGTCAGTATGGGTGGAAGTCAGGAACAGGAAGGGAGCAGTTACTCTGTTTGGGGTATTCTATAGGCCCCCTGGTAGCAGCAGAGATACCCAGGAGCAGATTGGGAGGCAGATTTTGGAAAGGTGCAAAAATAACAGGGTTGTTATCATGGCTGACTTTAACTTCCCTAATATTGATTGGCATCTGATTTGTTCAGTACCAGGACCCGCAGCAACTTGCCTATTGCACAATGGGTCTACAGCGATGCAATTTCACTGGCTGTCCACTCAGCCTTCGATCATCTGAACAATAGTGTTACCCACGTCAGGCTGCTGTTTATTGATTGCAGCTCAGCATTTAACTGAATCATACTCTCAGTTCTAATCAACAAGCTCCAAAACTTGTGCCTCTGTACATCCCTCTGCAACTGGATCCTTAACTTCCTCAACAGGAGACCAGATTCTCTGCGGATGTAATATAACATCTCCTCCTCGCTGACAACCAACACTGGCGCACCTCAAGCATGCATGCTTAGCCCACTACTCTACTCTCTCTACATCCACGTTTGTGTGGCTAGGCACACTTCAAGTGCCATCTATAAATTTGCCAACGACACAACTATTGTTGATAGAATTTCAGATGGTGATGAGATGGCGTACAGAAGCAAGATAGATCAGCTGCTTGAGTGGTGTCACAGCAGCAACCTTGCACTCAGCATTAGTAGACCAAGCAACTGATGTAGATTTCTGGAAGGGGTAGTTAAGAGAACACATACCAGTCCTCTTCAAGGAATCAGCAGTGGAAAGGGTGAGCAGTTTAAGTTCCTGGGTGTCAGCTTCTCTAAGGATCTATCCTGGGCCCAACATATTGATGCAATTACAAAGAAGGCTTGACAGCTGTGATATTTCATGGAGAATTGGTATTCTCACAAACTTCTATAGATGTACCATGGAGAGCATTTAAACCAGTTGCATCTCCGTCTGGTATGGAGAGGCCATTGTAGAGGATAAAGCTGTAAACATTAGTAAGCTCAGCCAGCTCCATCATGGACATTAGCCTCCCGAGCATCCCGAACACCTTCAAAAGCTGATGCCTCAAAAAGGTGCCATCCATCATTAATAAACCCGAGCACCCAGGATATGTTCTCATTACTACCATCAAGGAGGAAGTATAGGTATTTGAAGACACACACTCAACATTTTAGAAACAGCTTCTTCCTCTCCGCTATCAGATTTCTGAATGGACAATGAACCTCAGTATTTGTTCCTTTCTTTTTGCATTCCCTATTTAATTTAATTTTTTCTATATTTTTATTGTAATGTATAGTTTTTATTATTATGTTTTGCAGTGTACTTCTGCCACAAATAAATGCTGTATCTCAATAAATGAATAAAATATTAAACTGGATTCTGATTCAGGTTGTGAGGTTGCAATCATTGGTTCAAAGATAAAAATAATCTCATTGAAAGTATTCTTCTGGGGCCGGCTAGTGGCACAATGACATCGGCGCCGGACCTGGGAACGGAGGTTCCCGGGTTCAAAACCAGTCGGGTCCGCTCCCGAGTACGCTTTCCATCTGTGCCGGGTTGAGTGTCGAGATCACAACTCGACCTCGTAAAATAAAAAAGGAATCATACTGTGAAAATGTCTGTGTGAGGAGTGGTGCACCACACAGTCTCCCTCTCGCTCCGCGCCTTGTAAAAGCCATGAAAAAGACATCATCACGGACGCACGCGCACGCAGACTCACACACACAGACTTGCACGCACGCAGGCACACGCAAAAAAAGAAGAAAATATTCTTCTGAGTAATCATGGGAAAAGATATATTTTTGAAACTGGTATGAGTCACTTATAATCCTAAATCATTTTGGCAGAGAGTGCGCAACACGGCACTAAGGCTATATTTATGAAGAAAATAATGATTAGAATACAATTTATGACAATTAATATAATCTGATATAAGAATTCTTGGGGATAAAGTTATAGTCTAGGTGAAATTTCAAAATTTTAAAACAATGATCAATTGACAAGAGGCATACAGATCATAATTTTTATATTTTTTCTGTATCAATAATGTGCTCATAATTCTAATTTTGTTGAAATTTCATTGACAAATTTAAAAAAGAATGTAATATCCTGGTCATGAAAGGTCTTTTGGAAAATTCTACCTAACTGTATTTGAATCAGATTCTGTGGATTACGTTGGTTGTGTTTTGATCAAAACACAACTCTTTAACATCAACATGGTTGGTATGAAACATATTCTACAGGAAATTCACTGCCTGCCATACATTGCAGATAACCAAGGGTGCAAAAAAAATACATGCTAAAAGTTTAGCATCGAGTGGGTCAAGCAGCATCTATGGAGGCAAAAGAATGCTCAACGTTTTGGCAGCCTGTTGACAGATAAATTTTATGATTGTAAATTTTTTTTTGTAGTTGAACTTTCGTATGCTTGGTTACAATTTTATATAAGCATCTATATGTGTATAATTGTTCAGTGAATTTTCCATAACTGTAGTACAGCCAATTCTGTATTTCTCTAGAAGCTTATCTGCAGTCTGCACGGAATTTGGTTATTACATAAGTTACTTCTTGTCGCTGGAATGTGCTTTATCTCTCTAGTGAGCCAGCTTTTAGTATAAGGTAACTTTAATTTATTTTTTTTCTTTTTTCTCCTTCTGCTCATTCTCTCTCCCCCTCTCTCCCTCCCTTACAGAGCTATGAGCTGGTTACCGATATTTTTTATTGTTATGAACACCTAATAAAATGACTATAATTATAAGATTTACGCCTCATTCTGGACTTCAAAGGAACCGCTAGATCAATATCATTCGATCCAACACAGGCCTTTAGGCCGAACAGTGCAGAACTACCACCATCAAAGCCCTCTGTCAGCATTAGGCATTCAATATTATTGCAGAAATTGCTTCAGAGGTTTTGAAAGTTCTTACAATTTTTTTTACATTCCTGAAACTAGCATTATTAACAATAAATGATAACTAATGGTGGCATTATACAGTATCTCAATGCATGGAGTATTATATATAAGGTGGATGATCTTGTTGCACGATTACAGATTGTCAGGTATGATGTTGTGTCCATCACTGAATCTTGGCTGAAGGATGGTTGTAGTTGGGAGCTGAATGTCCAAGGTTACACGTTGTATCGGAGGGATAGAAAGGTAGGCAGAGGGCGTGATGTGGCTCTGCTGGTAAAGAATGGCATCAAATCAGTAGAAAGATGTGACATAGGATCGGAAGATATTGAATCCTTGTGGGTTGAGTTAAGAAACTGCAAGGGTAAAAGGACCCTGATGGCAGTTATATACAAGCCTCCTAACAGTAGCTGGGATGTGGACCACAGATTACAACAGGAAATAGAAAAGGCGTATCAAAAGGGCAATGTTATGATAGGGAGATTTCAACATGCAGGTTGATTGTGAAAATTAATTGGATCTCAATTAATTAGTTGGAAATAGATCTCAAGCGAGTGAGTTTGTTTAATCGCCATGAGATGGCTTTTTAGAGTAGTTTGTCATTGAGCCTTCGAGGGGATCAGCGATACTGGATTGGGTGTTGTGTAATGAACCAGAGCTGAATAAGGAGCTTAGGGTAAAAGAATCTTTAGAAGACAGTGATTACAATGTGATTGAGTTCAACTTGAAATTTTGTAGGAGGAAAGTAAAGTCTAGTATAGCAGTATTCAGTGGAGTAAAGGAAATTACAGTGGTATGAGAGAGGAGTTGGTCAAAGTAAGTTGGAAGGAGCTGCTGGCAGGGATGTCAGCAGAGCAGCAATAGCGTGCATTTCTGGGAAAAATGAGGAAGGTGCAGGATAGATGTATTTCAAAAACAAAGAAATACACAAATGGCAAATCTGTACAACCATGGCTGCCAAGGGAAGTCAAAGCTAATGTAAAAGCAAAAGAGAGGCCATATACAAAGCAAAAATTAGTGGGAAGACAGAGTACGGGAAAGCTTTTAAAACACCACAGAGAGCAACTAAAAGAATCATTAGGAGGGAAAAGATGAAATATGAAAGCAAGCTTGCAAACAATACCAAAATGGATACATAAAAGTTGCTGGTGAACACAGGAGGCCAGGCAGCATCTCTAGGAAGAGGTACAGTCGGCGTTTCGGGCCGAGACCCTTTGTCAGGACTAACTGAAAGAAGAGATTTGAAAGTGGGAGGGGGAGGGGGAGATCCAAAATGATAGGAGAAGACAGGAGGGGGAGGGATGGAGCCAAGAGCTGGACAGTTAAATGGCAAAAGGGATATGAGAGGGTGATGGGACAGGAGGCCCAGGGAGAAAGAAAAGGGGGGGGGGAGCCCAGAGGATGGGCAAGGGATATAGTGGGAGGGACAGAGGGAGAAAAAGGAGAGAGAGAAAAAGAATGTGTATATATAAATAAATAACGGAAGGGGTACGAGGGGGAGGTGGGGCATTAACGGAAGTTTGAGAAGTCAATGTTCATGCCATCAGGTTGGAGGCTACCCAAATGGAATATAAGGTGTTGTTCCTCCAACCTGAGTGTGGCTTCATCTTTACAGTAGAGGAGGCCATGGATAGACATGTCAGAATGAGAATGGGATGTGGAATTAAAATGTGTGGCCACTGGGAGATCCTGCTTTCTCTGGCAGACAGAGCGTAGGTGTTCAGCAAAACAATCTCCCAGTTTGCGTTGGGTCCCCTGCCCCACTAGAGGCCGGAATATACTTGACCACTGCTACACAGCAGCCAAGGATGCCTATCATTCTGTCCCACGACCTCACTTCGGAAAATTTGACCATCAGGCCGTACTCCTCCTCCCGGCTTACAAACAGAAACTGAAGCGGGGAGGTCACGGTGTCAAAAGTGGTGTCGCGTTGGACGGAGGAAACGGATGAGGTCCTCCGTGACTGCTTTGAATCAGTGGACTGGTTGGTATTCAAGGACTCGGCAGCTAACCTCGATGAGTATGCCTCAGCTGTCACGGACTTTATCTGGAAATGCACGGAGGACTGCGTGTCTCGCAAGACGATCCGGATATTCCCTAACCGGAAATCTTGGATGAATTATGAGGTCCAGTCCCTTTGGAAGGCTAGAGCTGCGGCTTTTAGGTCCAGGGATACCAGTCACTACATGGAATCCAGGTATGAACTCTGGAAAGCCATTAGGGGCGCCAAGAGGCAATATCGAGCCAAGTTGGAAGCCCAGGCTAACCAGAGGGATGCCAGTAGACTATGGCAGGGTCTAAATAAGATCATCGGGCGCAAAGAAAAGGCTGGGAATATCAATAACTGTGGCACTTCTCTTCCTGATGAACTTAACGTATTCTGCGCAAGATTCGAACAGAAGAGGAGAATCCCGCTCCCTCCGGATGAACCAGACCTGGTGGCATCGAGATTCGTCGTCACCGAGGAGGACGTTAGAAGGGCCTTCCTGAAGATAAATCCAAGGAAGGCGACTGACCCAGATGGTGTCCTGGGATGGGTTCTCCGGGCCTGCGCAAGCGAGCTAGCTGGAGTGTTTGCTGACATCTTCAACTGCTCCTTGCTTCAGTCTAAGATCCCCTCGTGTTTTAAGAAGGCAACGATAATCCCAGTGCCGAAGAAGAGCAAGGTGGCATGCCTGAATGACTATCGACTTGTGGCTCTGACATCAATTGCTATGAAGTGCTTCGAGCGATTGGTTATGGCACACATCAACCACAGCCTACCGGTCAACCTCGACGCTTTGCAATTCGCCTGCCGGAGCAACAGGTCAACGGCAGATGCCATCTCTCTGGCCCTACTATTTTCTATTTATGATTTGTAATTTAAATTTTTAATATTTACTATCGATTTGTACTCCAGGAAGCATGAAGCGCAGAATCAAATATCACTGTGATGATTGTACATTCTAGTATCAATTGTTTGGTGACAATAAAGTATAAAGTATAAAGTACTATCAATATCAGATTATCTTAATTAGTTACTTGTTTTCTCATTCATGTTTTGATAATATTCTATCTCATTCTCATTGAGTTCTGTTTAAACTCTGCAATCTTTCCAAGACAACTCATTCTACATGCGGTACCCTGGGTTAGGTCTGACTAAAATCCCTGTACAATGGTTGCAAGATATTCCTCCCTTTATACTCCACTTTGCTCATACTGAAAGTCAGCATTCTACTGGCCTTCGGAATTGCTCTTTGTAACTGCAGGCTAATTTTCCATATTTCCTGTGCAAGTGCAGCCAGATCACTGTGGCGGAGGCATTCTGCACTCCCCTTCCATGAGAGAAATTTTCTGGTTTCTGCCATTGACTAGATCCCTGCCAACTTATTTACATCCTTTTTGTGGCCTCCCTATTTCATCAGCTCAACTTAGTTCCCTTGGGCCATCAGCAAATTTTGCTGCCTTCATCCAAATACTTAACAATAATGGTTAAAATGTTGAGGCCCACCTTTGCAGTATCTTGTTTGTTACAACCTACCAATGTGAGAAAGATCCATTTAAGTTTACTCTCTGTTTCCTGTCTCACAGTCAAACCTCTAACCACTCCACTTGGTACTTCTTCAATAAGCTTCAATAAATTGCTCAAATATGATTTCCTTTTCTGATCATCTTGATTTTCTTTTATTTAATAGCCCTGTTATAATATAGTTAGAAAAGACTTCCAACATTTTTCTCTATACTTATGCTTTCCTGTTTTTCTCTCTTCCCCTTCAGCTGATCCTAAAAAAAATCTGGCAATTTATGATTCCAGATTCTTCTGCATTTTCCCTCACTTTTTGTCTCAGGTGTATTGATCACCAGCCCTTGAGGGTTTATCCAATTGAATTTCTCCTGTATACTTCATCTCCTTATTTAACCCCATTCATCAAATCAATCATTTGGTCACTTTATTTATCAACAAACGCTGGTGTCTATTTCTTTGGTTGAAATCCATTTTTTTTGTTTGATTGTCCCTTTATAAAGCACCCTGGAACACTTACGTTTGTTAAATGCACCCTGCTGCAAGGGAATTTTCCTTCATGCTCATGTTCCTTTTGTATGCTTACTTAAAACACATGGGAGTAAATATTTTAATCACAGTCCAACCTGAACAGAAAACAACCCAACTTAAGCAACACACACAAAATTCTGGAGGAACAGCAGGCCAGGCATCTATGGAAAAGTGTAAACAGTCGACATTTTGGGCTGAGACCCTTCTTCAGAACTCAACTTAAGTATGTGTTAGATTAGTTTAAGCAAATATTGCCTCTGGCCACCAAGATACAGCAAACCTTGAGAATAATACCAAAATACGATCACATATGAGTAAATTCACATCTGAAAACTTTCAAATTATTTGGATGGCCTGCTATTATGAACAAAGTCGTAAAGTTATACAGCATGGAATCAGGCAATTCAGCCCAACTCATCCATGGTTACCAAAGTGCCTTTCAGAGCCAACCCATCTACCTGCACTTGGTCCATATCCTCTAAACCTGTAATCCATAAACCTGTCCAAATGTCTTTTAAATGTTATCTACATGAGGGCAGCATCCATTATCAGGGACCCTTGCCACCCAGCTCACGCTCTCTACTCATTGCTGCCATCAGGAAGAAGGTACAAGGGCCTCAGATCACACACCACCAGGTTCAAGAACAGTTATTACCCCTCAACCATTACACCTTTCAACCAAAGGGGATAATTTCGCTCAACCGCATGTTCCCACAACCCATTAACTCACTTTCCATAAGACCATAAGGCATAGGAACAAAATTGGGCCATTTGGCTCATCGAGTCTGCTCTGTCATTCAATCATGGCTGAGTCTATTTTTCCCATCCTCAGCCCCACTCCCTGGCCTTCTCCCCATAACCTTTGATGCAGTATTAAATCAAGAAACTTATCAAGCTCTGCCTTAAATATACCCAAAAGCTTGCCTCCACAGCTGTCTGTGGTAATAAATTCCACAAATTCACCACGCTCTGGCTAAAGAAATTTCTCCACATCTCTATTTTGAATGGATGCCCCTCTATCCTGAGGTTGTGCCTTCTTATCCTAGACTCTCCCACCATGGAAAACATCCTTTCCACATCCACTCTGTCTAGGCCTTTCAAAATTCAAAAGGCTTCAATGACATCGCCAATCATCCTTCTAAATTCCAGCGAGTACAGACCCAGAGTATTCAAACATTCCTCGTATGATAACCCTTTCATTCCCAGAAACTTCCTTGTGAACCTCCTCTGAACCTTCTCCAATGCCAGCACATTTTTGCTTAGATGAGGAGCCCAAAAATTTTCACAATACTCAAGGTGAGGCCTCACCAGTGCCTTATAAAGCCTCAGCATCTTGTATTCCAGACCTCTTGAAATGAATACTAACATTGCATTTGCCTTCCTCATCACCAACTCTATCTACAAGTTAACCTTTATTGTGGACACCCAAGTCGCTTTGCATTTCAGATTTTTGGATTTTCTCCCTGTTTAGAAAATAGACTGCAAATTTATTTCTACTAGCAAAGTGCATGACCATGCATTTTCCAACACTGTATTTCATTTGCCACTTTCTTGCCCATTCTCTGTATCTGCCTAAGTCCTTCTGCAGCCTAGCTGTTTCCTCAACACTACCTACCCCTACATTAATCTTTGTACGAGCTGCAAACTTGGCAACAAAGCCATCTATTCCATCATCTGAATCATTGATATACAGCATAAAAAGAAGCAGACCCAACACCAACCCCTGCGGAACAACATGAGTCACTGCCAGCCAGCCAGAAAAGGATCCTTTGATTCCCACTTGCTGCCTGCTACCAATCAGCCAGTACTCTAACCATGCCAGTAACGTTCCTGTAATACCATGGGCTCTTGGTAAGCAGCCATTTGTGTGCCGCCTTGTCAAAGGACTTCTAAAGGTCCAAATATACAATACCCACTATATTCCCTTTATCTATCCTACTTGTAATCTCCTCAAAGAATTCCAACAGGTTCGTCAGGCAGGATTTTCCCTTAAGAAAACCATGCTGACTTTGTACTATTTTGTCCTGTGTCACCAAGTACTCCATCACCTCATCCTTAACAATTGACTCCAACAGCTTCCCAACCACTGAGGTCAGGCTAACTGGCCTATAAACTTCCTTTCTGCTGTCTTCCGCCTTTCTGAAAGAATGAGGTGACATCTGCAATGTTCCAGTCCTCTGGCATCATGATTCAATGATTTTTGATAGATCATTACTAATGCCTCCATATTCTCTACCACTTCGTCTTTCAGAACCCTAGGGTGGAATTCATCTGGTCAGGGTGACTTAGGTACCCTTAGGTCTTTCAGTTTTTTGAATACCTTCTCCCTTGTAATAGTAACCACATTTCCTCTTCCCTCACACCCTTTAACATCTTGCACACTGCTAGTGTCTTCCACAGTGAAGACTGAGGCAAAATAGTAATTTAGTTCATCTACCCTCTCATTATCCCCTGCTATTATTTCTCCAGCCTCATTTTCCAGCAGTCCTCTATCCATTCTCATCTGATGGTGTGGTGTCTTTTGCACACTGGTTGAACGCACAAATTGGTGTAGGATTTTATTGATTCTATTATAGACTTATTGAGTATGCCCACAAGAAAATGTATCTCAGGGTTGTATATGGTGACATATATATACTTTGATAATAAATTTAGAAACATAGAAAACTGTTACAGCACAATACAGACCCTTCAGCCCACAATGCTGTGCCAAACATGTACTTACTTTAGAAATTACCTAGGGTTACACATAGCCCTCTATTTTTCTAAGCTCCATGTACCTGTCCAGGAGTCTCTTAAAAGACCCTATCATAGCCGCCTCCACCACCGTTGCTGGCAGCCCATTCCACGCACTCAGCGCTCTCTGCATAAAAAACTTACCCCTGACAGCTCCTCTGTACCTACTTCCAAGCACCTTAAAAATGTGCCCTCTCTTCAGCTCTGGAAAAAAGCCTCTGACGATCCATATGATTAATGCCTTTCATCATCTTAGATACCTCTATCAGGTCACCTCTCATCCTTTGGCAATGAAGAAAGCTAATGGCATGTTGGCATTCATAACAAGGAGAGTTGAGTATAGGAGCAAAGAGGTCCTTCTGCAGTTGTACAAGGCCCTGGTGAGTCCCCACCTGGAGTATTGTGTACAGTTTTGGTTTCCAAATTTGAGCAAGGACATTCTTGCTATGGAGGGAGTGCAGCGTAGGTTCACTGGGTAATTCCAGGGATGGCAGGACTGTCATATGTTGAAAGATTGGAGCGACTGGGCTTGTAGGCACTGGAATTTAGAAAGATGAGAGGGGATCTGATTGAAACCGAAAAGATTATTAAGGGATTGAACACGCTAGAGGCAGGAAACATGTTCCTGATGTTGGGGGAGTCCAGAACCAGAGGCCACAGTTTAAGAATAAGGGGTAGACTATTTAGAACAGAGTTGAGGAAAAACTTTTTCACACAGAGGGTTGTGGATCTGTGGAATGCTCTGCCTAAGGCGGCAGTGGAGGCCAATTCTCTGGATTCTTTCAAGAAAGAGTTAGATAGAGCTCTTAAAGGTAGCGGAGTCAAGGGATATGGGGAGAAGGCAGGAACGGGGTACTGATTGTGGATGATCTGCCATGATCACAGTGAATGGCGGTGCTGGCTTGAAGGGCCGAATGGCCTACTCCTGCACCTATAATCTATTGTCTATCCACATGATCAATGCCTCTCATTATCTTGTACTCCTCTATCAGGTCACCTCTCATCCTCTATCGCTCCAAGGAGAAAAGGCCGAGTTCACTCAACCTATTCTCATAAGGCATGCTCCCCAATTCAGGTAACATCCTTGTAAATTTCCTCTGCACCCTTTCTATAGTTTCCACATCCTTCCTGTAGTGAGGTGACCAGAACTGAGCACAGTACTCCAAGTGGATTCTGACCAGAGTCCTATATAGCTGCAACATTACCTCTCGACTCTTAAACTCAATCCCACAGTTGATGAAGGCCAATACACCGTACGCCTTCTTAACCACAGGGTCAACCTGCGCAGCAGCTTTGAGTGTCCTATACACTTGGACCCCAAGATCCCTCTGATCCTCCACACTGCCAAGAGTATTACCATTAATACTATATTCTGCCATCATATTTGACCTCCATCTTCCACTTCAGTTTTGCATCCTATCGATGTCCCGCTGACAGCCCTCTACACTATCCACGAGACCCCCCAACCTTTGTGTCATCAGCAAATTTACTAACCAATCTCTCCATTTCCTCATCCAGGTCATTTATAAAAATCATGAAGAGGAGAGGTCCCAGAACAGATCCCTGAGGCTCACCATTGGTCACCAACCTCCATGTAGAATAGGACCTGCCTTTGCCTTCTGTGGGCAAGCCATTCCTGGATCCACAAAGCAATGTCCCCTTGGATTCCATGCCACCTTACTCTCTCAATAAGCCTGGCATGGAGTACCTTATGAAATGCCTTGCTGAAATCCATATACACTACATCTACTGCTCTACCTTTGTAATGTGTTTAGTCACATCCTCAAAAAATTCAATCAGACTTCTAAGGCATGACCTGTCTTTGACAAGGCCATGTTGACTATTCCTAATCATATTATATCTCTCCAAATGTTCATAAATCCTGCCTCTCAGGATCTTTTCCATCAAGTTACCAACCACTGAAAAAAGACTCACTGGTCTGTAATTTCCTGGGCTATCTCTACTCCCGTTTTTGAATAAGGGAACAATATCTGCAACCCTCCAATCCTCCGGAACCTCTCCCATCCCCATTGATGATGCAAAGATCATTGCCAGAGGCTCAGCAATCTCCTCCCTCGCCTCCCACAGTAGCCTGGGGTACATCTTGTCCACTTCCAACTTGATGCTTTCCAAAAGCTCCAGCACATCCTCTTCCTTAATATTTACATGCTCAAGCTTTTCAGTCCACTGTGAGTCATCCCTATAATCGCCAAGATCCTTTTCTGTAGTGAGTACTGAAGCAAAGTATTCATTAAGTACCTCTGCTATCTCTTCTGGTTCCATACACACTTCTTCACTGTCAAAATTGATTGGTCCTATTCTCTCACGTCTTATCCTCTTGCTCTTCACATACTTGTAGAATACCTTGGGATTTTCCTTAATCCTGCTTGCCAAGGCCTTCTCATGACCCTTTCTGGCTCTCCGAATTTCATTCTTTAGTTTGTTCCTGCTAGCCTTATAATCATCTAGATCTCTGTCATCACCTAGTTTTTTGAACCTTTCATAAGCTCTTCTTTTCTTCTTGACTAGATTTTCAACACCCTTTGTACACCATGGTTCCTGTACCCTACTCATTGGAATGTGCCTATGCAGAACGCCACATAAATATCCCCTGTACATTTGCCACATTTCTGCCGTACATTTCCCTGAGAACATCTGTTCCCAATTTATGCTTCCAAGTTCCTGCCTGATAGCTTCATATATTCCTTTAGTCCAATTAAATGCTTTCCGAACTTGTCTGTTCCTATCCCTCTCCAATGCTACTGTAAAGGAGATAAAAATTGTGATCACTATCTCCAAAATGGTCTCCCATTGAAAGACCTGACACCTGACCAGGTTCATTTCCCAACTCCAGATCAAGTACAACCTCTCCTCTTGTAGGCTTATCTACATATTGTGTCAGGAAACATTCCTGAACACACCTAACAAACTCCACCCCATCTAAACCCCTTGCTCTAGGGAGATGCCAATCAATATTTGGGAAATTAAAATCTCCCACCACAACAACCCTGTTATTATTGCATCTTTCCAGAATTTGTCTTCCTATCTGCTCCTTGATGTCCCTGTTACTATTGAATGGTCTATAAAAAACACCCAGTAGAGTTATTGACCCCTTCTGGTTCCTAACTTCCAACCACAGCGACTCAGTAGACAATCCCTCCATAAGTTCCTCCTTTTCTGCAGCCATGACACTATCTCTGATCAACAGTGCCACGCCCCACCTCTTTTGCGTCCTTCCCTGTCCTTGCTGATACATCTAAAGCCTGACCATTCCTGCCCCTGAGCCATCCAAGTCTCTGTAATGGTCACAACATCATAGCTCCAAGTGCTGATTCACGCTCTAAGCTCATCCGCTTTGTTCATGATGCTTCTTGCATTAAAATAGACAGATCTCAAACCATCAGTCTGGGCACATCCCTTCTCTGTCACCTGCCTATCCTCCCTCTCGCACTGTCTCCAAGCTTTCTCTACCTGTGAGCCAACAGCCTGTTCATTCTTTTCTTCAGTTCGGCTTTCACCCCACAACAATTCTAGTTTAAACTCTCCCCAAAAACCTTAGCAAACCTCCCTGCCAGAATATTGGTTCCCCTCGGACTCAAGTGCAACCTGTCCTTAATGTACAGGTCACACCTGCCCCAAAAGAGGTCCCAATGATTCAGAAATCTGAACCCTGACCCCTGCTCCAATCTCTCAGCCACATATTTATCCTCCACCGCACTCTATTCCTATACTTATTGTCGCGTGGCACAGGCAGTAATCCCGAGATTACTACCTTTGCGGTCCTGCTTCTCAACTTCCTTCCTAGCTCCCTGTAGTCTTTTTTCAGGACTTCTTCCCTTTTCCTACCTATGTCATTGGTACCAGTATGTATCACGACCTCTGGCTGTTCACCTTCCCACTTCAACTTACATGTAACCACCTGTACAAGTTCCTCCGGCAGTTTTGTCCATATACCTGTCATCCTTTAAATCTTTATCTTCACACCTCAAACTCATGCCCTCCAGTTTCAGATTGTGCCACCCTTGGAAAAGGACGTTATTTATGCCCCTCATGATTTTTAAACCCATTTGAGAGTGGTGGCCAAATTGGTGATAATCTTCTAAACAATTCTGTTACATGAGATGGCAATTTTGAGCAGAGGTGATCATTGACTAATGAATTAGTAACAATATTTTTGGAGGATGAGTCCTGTTGCTTACTTGTATGTATTCATTGTTTGACTATTAACAGAGACCAATTGAAATAAATGAAGCATTTTGGAAAAACTGTTCAAAATTATTAATATTAATATTTTCAAACAACAGTTGAAAAATAGCAATTTCTAAACAGTATTGTTATTATTAGTGTGGTGGGGTGGAGATACATCTCTACCAAAAGAGGTGTAAGGCGCTCCTTTCCTCGGCTACTCTGCAGATCACCCTTGGGCAACTGCGTACTCTCAATCAGAGTCACGTGAAGCCATGGGGGTAGGTGGTAGATAGTCTTATGAGCAGCTGGTATATATCACAAGTCCTGGTTATGCACCATTGACGCCAGGCAGACAATGTCTGGAGTATTGATAATGGCTGGGGTCACTTGACTTGTAAAGATACTGCCCAGAAGAAGGCAATGGCAAACCGTTTCTGCAGAGAAATTTGCCAAGAGCAATCATGGTCTAGACTATAATCATCCACGTCATATGACATAGCACATAATGATGCTGGTGATGATGATTGTTATTGTAACAATTGGCTACCTAGATACCAATGTGTACATCAGGTCTGTGAGGATTTCAAAATGTATCTGCCAATGTCACCTGTGAAAATATCTCACTGATCTCAGGTTGTAAAAAAATCATTTGGTTGTAAAGATAACCATCATATATCTTTTTATGCAACATACATCAAAGTTGCTGGTGAACGCAGCAGGCCAAGCAGAAGAGTGAACTCTTCCTTCAGTTAGTCCTGACGAAGGGTCTCGGCCTGAAACGTCGACTGCACCTCTTCCTACAGATGCTGCTTGGCCTGCTGCGTTCACCAGCAACTTTGATGTATGTTGCTTGAATTTCCAGCATCTGCAGAATTCCTGTTGTTTGCATTTAAATATATCTTTTTATTATGGGTTGGATTTGCAGAATTGGGGGTGAAACTGCATGCTGCATGCCAGCATAGTTTTTGCATGTGTCTTCATGGGCACATGTGTCACAGGTTTGCCACCCCTGCCCCCTGCAATCCAGAGAACCAGCCGCAGCCTTATAGTCTGATACATTCCTAGTCTGAGTCCAGTCTCAGCGTAAACTCAAGCCCTCTAGACCTGGAAACATCCTTATGAATCCTTTCTCAACCCCCTCTAGCTCTATCATATCTTTCTTTAAATATGGTATACTATATTCCAACATCTCATAAATGTCTTGAACAGCTGTAATGTGATGCCCCAACTCTTCTACTCGATGTCCCATCCAATAGGATGCCATACACTTCTTCACTATTTTGACTAACTGTGTTACCATTTTCATGGAACTATGAACTTGTATCCCTAGGTCTCAATGTTTAACAATACTCCCTAGGACTGTTTATGTCATCGCCTGGCTAACTTCCCAAAAGGCAAAACTTCAAACTTGCTTGAGTTTGTTACACCTGCAGATTCAGCTTGCCATTTTAAATAAATTATTTCCTGACTGCTTGACTGAACAGAGCAACCTTCAGATAGGTAATTAACATTGAAAACCTACAGCACAATACAGGCCCCTCGGCCCACAATGCTGTGCCGAACATGCCCTTACCTGAGAAATTACCTAGGGTTACTCATAGCCCTCTATTTTTCTGAGCTCCATATACCTGTCAAGGAGTCTCATAAAAGACCCTATTATATCCGCCTCCACCACCGTCGCTGGCAGCCCATTCCACGCACTCACTGGTCACCGAACTCCATGCAGAATATGACCCATCTACAACCACTCTTTGCCTTCTGTGGGTGGGCAAGCCAGTTCTGGATCCACAAAGCAATGTCCCCTTGGATCCCATGCCTCCTTACTTTCTCAATAAGCCTTGCATGGGGTACCTTATCAAATGCCTTGTTGAAATCCATATACACTACATCTACTGCTCTTCCTTCATCAATGTGTTTAGTCACATCCTCCAAAAATTCTATCAGGCTAGTAAGGCATGACCTGCCTTTCACAAAGCCATGCTGATTATTCCTAATCATATTATGCCTCTCCAAATGTTCATAAATCCTTCCTCTCAGGATCTTCTCCATCAACTTACCAACCACTGAGATAAGACTCATTGGTATATAATTTCCTGGGCTATCTCTACTCCCTTTCTTGAACCTCCGAAACCTCTCCTGCCCCCATTGATGATGCAAAGATCATCATCAGAGGTTCAGCAATCTCCTCCCTCGCCTCCCACAGTAGCCTGGGGAACTTCTTGTCCGGTCCCGGTGACTTACCAACTTGATGCTTTCTAAAAGTTCCTGCACATCCTCTTTCTTAATATTTACATTCTCAAGCTTTTCAGTCCATTGTAAGTTAGGTTTCAAGTTCCAAAATAATCACTCCCTATGCACGTAAATGTCCAAAAAGCGTAACTCCTTACTTGTGTTATCTACAAGTTTGTTGTGAATCATTTATAAAAATTGTTAATTTATTTGATCAAAGGTTAATCAAACCTTTGAAAGGTTTCACTCATACTTGATCTTACCCTTACATCAAAAAATAAATTATTGATGACATAACATAATAATTGTCTTTTTCCTGCACAGGAGCAAAACCCTAGATTTTTGAGCTCAAGTGCCTAGAGTGGAGTTGAACCTTCTGATTCAGACAATTGAGCCACAGCTGAAATAAACATATTGGGCTTTATTACAGATATACAATAACAGCAGATTAAAAATTGTTTTATAGCCCACCTAATCACCTATATGAAGACAAATTTTCTTCAGTCAACTTCCACATGTTAAGAAGTGACATTTGTTAGTTATTTCATAAGAACATTCAGGAAGTGAGGGAAGGTGATCAACGCCATTAGGAAGCTATTCCACTGGGAAGTTAATAGAAAGTCAGCAAAGTGTACGGTACAAAGTCAATTTTAGCACGTATTAAGGATGCTACATTTTGATTAAACATAGTTTAAACAATTTAAATGAACTTAAAGCAAGTTGGCCAAATTCAATTTCAAAACCAAAGGGTAACACAATCTCTTACCCAATACATGGAAATTTTAAGAAGAACTTCGTATGCTGAAAATCTGAAGGGTCTTTGATCTGAGATGTAAACTCTGTTTCTCTTTCCACAGATGCTTCCTGAACTACTGAGCATTTCCATAATTTTCAGTTTACAAATCTTTTACCCATTATTTGATCCACTGTAAATATGATTTTTTTTAAAAAAAGTAATTATACTCATGAAAAATCTTTCGGAAACATAATATTCATTCATAGTTTGATCACTTCAATACTGGCAGATCCAAATGTTCTTTAATTATAACACCAAGAAAAACATCTAAAGTAACAGAATAGCAGATTCCTTAAACAATCAAATCACTTACCACACACAATATTTTGAATATTTTTAGTTCGTCCTCTTTTGATAGTTTCTGTAAATTTACCATTTCTCAGTATTTTTCTCTGACACATACACAAGTTGTCAAAACTGGTAAAGGATTGTGGTTCTCCCTCTTTCTAAAACTCTCCTTACTCCTTTGCAGTCTACAAATCTGTTGATTCACATGGCATCATTAACTGTGCAGGTTGAGATCAATGTCCCTACTATTATAAATGGTAATTAAAATTTATTATATATGGTAATAGATTCCAACTGTGAGTTGTAAAATGATCAACTGACTTACTGAAATGAAACTACTAATTATTAAATGAAATTACAAAGTGTTGGTATATTTTCTATAAATTAAATGGTTTTAAATTTGGATAACTTCTACATGAGCAAGAAATACATCTGATTTCCCATTTCAAACTCCATATCATGTGAATCTTTCATCTCCTGCAGTTTTGATTCACCAGCATGAAGCTCCAATGGCATAAGTTTTGAAAATTTTAAAGGCATCCGTTAGTCTTGCAAGACCATGGATCTGCGCCTGGAAAGTCTTCACTCTCCAGGGCGTAGGCCTGGGCAAGGTTAGATTTAGATTATTAAGACACGCAGTCCTCTTTTATTGTCATTTAGAATTGCATGCATTAAGAAATGATGCAATATTTCCTCTGGTGTGATATCACAAAACACAGGACAGACCAAGACTGAAAAAACTAAGAAAACCACATAATTATGACATACAGTTACGACAGTGCAACAATACCATAACTTGATGAAGAAGTCCATGAGCACAGTAAAAATTTCGAAGTCTCTCAAATGTCCCACATCTCACGCAGACGGGAGAAGGAAGAAAAACTCTCCCTGCCGTGCCCAAACACAGTCCGACTCTGAGTCATCCAAAAACTTCGAGCCTCCGATCAGCTCTCCGACACCGAGTACTGAGCGCCGTCTCTATCCGAACGATTCAACCTCAATCTTTGTTGCCAACAGCAGGCAAAGCCAGGGATTTTGAGACCTTCCCTCCGAAAGATTCTGGATCGCGCAGTAACAACAGCAGCGAACTGGTGTTTCAGAAATTTCTCCAGATGTTCCTCTGTACTTTCACGTCTGTCTCCATCAAATCAGAATTGTCCACGGCCCCTATTTAACGGATACAATATCATTTTTCACAGGAGGGCTGCGCACACACAGTGCGCTGCTCTCTCTCCTCCCACCATTGTATGGAAGACCGGCAATTGCCCATGCTGCAAGTCTGCCCTCTCCACAACACCAATGTTGTCCAAAGGAAGGGCATTAGGACCCATACAGCTTGGCACCAGTGTCGCCGCAGAGCATTGTGTGATTAAGTGCCTTGCTCAAGGATACAACACGTTCCCTCGGCTGGGGCTCAAACTCACAACCTTCAGATCGCTAGTCAAACGCCTTAACCACTTGGCCACGTGCCCACACAAGTTTTGAAAATAGTTCCATAAAATATATTAATAAAAGATACTATTGCATAAAAAAAGTCCACGTCAGCAAAGAAAAATCTTGAGTGACTACAGATTAATATCCATTTCACTCTGAAGCATTCATATCTTTTCAACCACCATCAGCAGATGAGTCATTGGTACAAGGGGAGATTTGAAATGTTCTTCCATGAAGTTAAAAATTAATAATAAGTTTAGCTCCAGTTTTTAAAAATTAAAAAAAGATTTTAAAAGTCTTTTTTTTATTTTAGAAACTTTGTTGTCTCCCATTTCATGAAGGCAAAATACATTTGCAAATCCTCACGAGTGGTTTATGGCAACTTTGAATGTCCTCCCACCATGAGACATGAATGGAACTGGAAAATGGGGGATATCAGGCAAGATACTGTTCTTATACACTATTTTACACAATTACCTAAAAATCAAAACCTCCCCACAATGAATATCTTGGTCAATCTCAACAATGTAGTAGCAATGTAGGTCCAGATATGATAGCAATCTGTTCACACAATAAGTGTTTTAGCTGGAAAGGATCTAAAGAGCCTAATGTTATGGCATCATATGCAGTGATTTATCAAGATCCTATGTAAGTTTGAGGAACAGCATCTCATCATCCATCTGGCCATGCTGCCACATTCATAAAAGATTGAAACAGGTCCTTTGGCCCACAATGTCATGCCAACCATCGCAGTTACCTATTCTAATCTCAATGGCTTAATATGAATTCAGCTTACTTTCTCCATAGGAGAACTGGCCAATTCAGCTGCGTCAACTATCTGAGATAATAGGTTTTCTTTCTCTCTGCTAACACAGACATATCACAAATAAGAAGAAATTTCGAATGGAAGGAGAACACTACCGTGGCTGACAACTGCAGACAGAACCAAAGTAAAAGCAAAAGAGAGGGCATACAAGGAAGCCAAAGCTAGTGGGAAGATAAAGGATTGGGAAGCTTTTAAAAACTCTCACAAGGAAACTAAGAAGGTCATTAGGAAAGAAAAGATGAATTATGAAAAGAAACTGGTGACTAATATCAAAGAAGATACTAAAAGCTTTTTTAAGTGTATAAAGGGTAAAAGAGATTTGAGGGTAGATGTAGGACCAGTAGAAAATGACTCTGGAGATATTGTAATGAGAGATGCAGAGATGGCAGAGGAACTGAATGTGTATTTAGCATCAGTCTTCACAGTGGAAGACATCAGCAGTATACCGGACATTCAAAAGTGTCAGGTAAGTGAAGTTTGTGGAGTGAAAATTACGACTGAGAAGGTGCTCAGGAACCTTAATGGTCTGAAGATGATTGCGGAGGCATTAACAATGATCTTTCAAGAATTGATAGACTTTGGCATTGTACCGGATGACTGGAAAATTGAATATGTTACTCCGCTACTTAAGAAGGGTGGGAGGCAGCAGAAAGGAAACTATAGACCTGTTAGCCTGACATCAGTGGTTGGGAAGTTGTTGAAATAGATTGTTAGGGATGAGATTATGGAATACCTAGAGGCATATGACAAGATAGGCCAAAGCCAACATGGTTTCCTGAAAGGAAAATCCTGCCTGACTAACCCACTGCAATTTTTTGAGGAAATTACAAGCAGGATAGACAAAGGAGATGCAGTAGATGTGGTGTACTTGGATTTTCAGAAGGCCTTTGACAAGGTGCTGTACATGAGGCTGCTTAGAAAGATAAGAGTCCATGGAATTACAGGGGAATTATTAGCATGGGTGGAGCATTGGCTAATCGGCAGAAAACAGAGAGTGGGAATAAAGGGATCCTATTCTGGCTGGCTGCCGATTACCAGTGGAGTTCCACAGGGGTCGGTGTTGGGACCGCTGCTTTTTATGATGTATGTCAATGATTTGGACTATGAGATTAATGGATTTGTGGCTAAATTTGCTGATGATACGAAGACAGGTGGAGGAGTGGGTAGAGTGGAGGAAATAGAGAGCCTGCAGTGAGACCTAGATAGTTTAGGGAAATGGGCAAAGAAGTGGCAAATGTAATACAATGTTGGAAAGTGTATGGTCATGCACTTTGGTGGAAGAAATAAATGGGCAGACTATTATTTGTTACTTAGACGGGGAGAGATTTCAAAATGCAGAGATGCAAAGGGACTTGGGAGTCCTTGTGCAGGATACCCTAAAGGTTAACCAACAGGTTGGGTCTGTGGTAAAGAAAGCAAATGCAATGTTAGCATTCATTTCTAGTGGTATAGAATATATGAGTAGGGATGTAATGTTGAGGTTCTATAAGGCACTCATGAGACCACACTTGGAGTATTGTGTCCAGTTTTGGGCTCCTTATTTCAGAAAGGATATACTGACATTGGAGACAGTTCAGGGAAGATTCACAAGAATGATTCCAGGAATGAAAGGTTTACCGTTTGAGGAATGTCTGGCAGCTCAGGAGAATGACAGGGGATCTCATAGAAACATTCCAAATGTTAAAAGGCCTGAACAGATTAGATATGGCAAAGTTATTTCCCCATGGTAGGGGAGGCTAGGACAAGAGGGCACGACTTCAGGATTGAAGGACGTCCATTTAGTTGATTAGTTTGATTTAGAGTAGTTTTTTTTATTGGGGCTTTTTTTTTCTTTTTTCTTTTTCCAGGATATTTTTGTATTTTTTTTCTATATACTACTATATTTGTACTCTGTAAGATGTTGGGAGGTTAATATCTGTGTATTAACTGCGTTTATATCCATGTATACAAATTATTAACAATGTAATCCCAATAGCTTTGTATCAATTTTTTGTAATGTTTGAGATTTTGATATTAATAAAAAGATTGAAAAAGGAAAAGAAGGACGTCCATTTAGAACAGAGATGCAGAGAAATTACTTTAGTCAGAGATTTACTTTCTAGGAATATCAAGTTGTTACCCCTCTCCACATCTGACAACACGAGCCTCTGGGATTTCCTCGTGCTCTGCATCTCAAAGGTCTTACCTGTCTTTCTCTTTGTATTCTCTATTTCTCTAAGTCATTTCACTAACCAATCAACCTCATATTTTTTATCAAAAACGTGCCACCAGGGCAATCCTAGCTACACCCCATCAGAGACAACAAAAATCAAACAAACTACAGGTATTGGAAATCTGAAGCAAAAACAGAAAATGCAGAAAAAGATCTTAGCAAGTTGGGCAGCATCGATGGAAAGAGTAACAGTTATCATTTTGGGTTGAAGACTTTTTGTCATAACTGGGAAGGAAAGAGGACAAGTTAGCATCAAGCTGCAGGGTGGGAGGAGAAGGGATAGACAAAGATAGCTCTGATAGGATGAGGCCACTGCTGCCCTGGAAATAAACTCCAAATGAAGTCAACCATCAATGGGGGAGCAACACTCACAACACGCTGGAGGAACTCAGCAGGTCGGGCAGCATTTGTGGAAAAAGATTGGTCGACGTTTCCGGCCGGAACCCTTCGTCAGGACAGTTCGGGAGGAAGTGGATGGTTGTTCATTCATTAAAGTTGAAATCCTGTTTGTCTTTCCACAGATGCTATGTGGCTTATTTCATCTCTGCAATTTATTTTCTAAACTTGTTTTCTAACTTTTCTGGTTCTGAAAAACATTCTTGACCAGAAATGTTAATTTTGTTCTTCTTATGGACGTCAATAGACCTCCTGAATATTTCTCACATCTTCAGCATCTACAGATTTTCAATTTCCATTTATTTACAACTATTAAGATTCCCTATCAATGGATTAAGAGTAATCAATACAAACTACTTTTAAAATTATAAATGCATCCTTGAACTCTACCTATCTTGTTTCTCAATGTACCTTCCATAAAGAGGAAACATCCATGCATATTAGCACATATGTTATTTTGGCAGCTGTTTGGAACAGTGATTCATGGGTCATTACTGAACTGATTATAGGAGACATACAAGAGTGATCAGAGACTCTGAACCTGACAGAACAGCACACAAAGCTAAAAGAATGCAATGGGGCATTGGGCAACCACACTGTCAGCAGAAAATAGTGCTCACATATCATTATAAAATAATCAAACATTTTGCCCTGCATGTTCCACACAGCTAAATAGCCTAAGGATTTTTGGCAAGTTCCAGGACCAGCAAGAACTATTTTACAGATTTTTTAAAAACTTAAGCACCTAATAAGGGTGGAGGGAGAAGCAATGCAGGACCTATATCAACATTGTTTCAGTCAATATGTATTTGGGGAAGAATTCTCCAGCAATTTTACGGTCCTACAAAAACTCTTGAACAGGACATAAAGGATGCAAACACTACACATATCAGGCTTCTAGCCTAGATACCCAGACCTATAAAAAATTTGGGATCATCTTAAGCTGACTACCAATTACTGCCTAAAGTCAGTGGATTGTAATCTCCTGGAGCTGTGCGGTCATAGATGGTCTCCTGTACAAAGCAACACGCACAAAATGCTGGAGGAACTCAGCAGGTCAGGCAGCAGCTATGGAAAAGAGTAAACAGTCTGAGACCCTCATGTACAAATCTTTCTACAAGGAACAGAGGAAATGATATGGTCCATTGAAAAGGAACATTCCATGGTAATGATGCAACACTTCAGAAAGGGATAATCTCAGTACATGGTCACAGTAGGTTTTTGCACAAGGTCTGTGCTCTGCTATACTATGATAAAGAATGCCAAATGTTTCAAGCCCAGACTGCAATTCAAGAAATCTGATCACTTATCTGTCCTTCTCCTACCTACATACAGAGGCTAAAGAGAAGGGCTTTAGAGATAAGAATAACAAAACGGGAGGCAGAAGAACAACTACAGGATTGCTTTGAGTCAGTGGACTGGGCCATGTTCAAGGACTCATCAAAGGATCTAAATGAAAACACCACAGCTGTCAAGGACTTTATTAAAACAGTCGTAGATGAGTGTGTCCCACAAAATTGTTCAGAGTCTTCTCAAACCAGAAGTCCTGGATGAACCATGAGTCCACAATCCGCTGAGGGCCAGATCAGTGGGATTCAGGTCTGACAACTAAGTAAGGTACATGAGGTCCAGGAATGTCATCTCACAGCTGAAGTGGCAATTCTGGATCAAACTTGAATCACTTTTTTCGATGATCGAAAACCAGCATGGATTAAAATAGAATTAGACAAGATAGGAGAAAATAGACCTGAAGATTTTATATATAGATGGGAATCTAAATGGATACGGGAAAAGAAAGAATCTCCTATATTAACTCATTTGATTGATCTATGGAATAAGATAAATGTTGATAATGAAATACAGAAATCTTTATTAGCAAGGAGACCTTTGTTCCAAAACAGACTTATTCCTTTTACAATGGACAATCAACTTTTATATAATTGGTACCAAAAAGGGATTAAATTTATAGGAGATTGTTATGAACGAGGTATATTGATGTCATTTGAACAACTAAAGGATAAATATAAAATATCAAATAACGCTTTCTTTTGTTACCTTCAATTAAGGGCTTACTTAAAAGGTAAGCTGGGTCAAACAATGTTTTTGCCAAAACCTAATGAAATTGAAACTTTAATTCAAAAAGGGAAAATTTAAAAATTTATTTCTTGTATGTATAATTTGATTCAAAAACAGACAATTAAACAAGGAATCCATAAGTCAAAACAAAAGTGGGAAACAGATCTGAATATTAATATTGATGAAACAAACTGGTCAAGACTCTGTCTTGACAGTATGACAAATACAATAAATGTTCGACTTAGATTACTATAATATAATTTTTTACACCAATTATATATTACACCACAAAAAAATAAATAGATTAAATTCAAATCTATCCAATAAATGCTTTCGGTGTAATCAAGAAATTGGTACTTTCTTACATTCTACTTGGTCTTCTTTTAAAATTCAACCCTTTTGGATAAATTTAAGTCTTATTGGAACAAATTACTGGAACTCAACTTCCACATAACCCTGTATTATTTCTATTAGGTGATATTAAAGGGATAAAACCGAAACTTAAATTGAATAAATATCAGAAAGAATTTATAAAAATTGCATTGGCAGTAGCTAAGAAGACTATAGCAGTTACTTAGAAATCTGATTCGTGTTTAAGTATGAATCGTTGGAATAATGAAATGGCTAGTTCTATTCCACTCGAAAAAATTACTTATGATTTAAGAGATAAATATGTAACATTTTTGAATATTTGGCGCCCTTATTTACAAAAGATAGGATGGCATATTTAAGTGCTCCGATAAAGATCTTGGTCCCTTGGAGAAAGTAACGCATAAGTATACCAAATTTATTTTGAATTCCATGGAGCATGTGGAAACCTTCCAACACCCAAGCAGTTCTTCTTTTTTTCTTCTTTCTTTTTTAGGTAGGACTCTATATGGGGGGGGGGGGGGGAAGGATAGATACTATCTTTTCATGTATTCCTTTTGAAAATTCAATAAAAATTATATTTAAAAAAAACTTGAATCACTGAAGGATGCTCAACAGTTGTGGCAGGGCTTGAATGCTATTACCTCTTACAAAGTGAAACCAAGCAATATAGGTGAAAACAAGGCTTCGCTCCCAGATGAGCTCAATGCCCTCTATGCTTGTTTTGATCATCAAAACATGGAGGAAACTTCACAAACTTTCATAGTCCCCTGATGACCTTGTGAATTCTGTCTCTGAGGCCAACGTGAAAGCATCCTTCAGGAGGATGAACCCATGAAAAGCATCCAGCCCCGATGGGGTGTCTGGCCAAGTACTAAAAACCTGTGCTGATCATCTGGCTGGAGTGTTCACTGAGATCTTCAACCTCTCACTTCAGCAGTCTGAGGTATCCACCTGCTTCAAGCGGACTCCAACTATACCGGTGCCTCAGAAGAATGTTGTAACCTGTGTCAATGACTGTTGTCCAGTAGCACTTACATCCACTGTGACAAAGTGCTTTGAGGGGTTAGTGATGAAACATATCAACTCCTGACTGAGAAGGGACTTGAATCTGCTCCAATTTGCCCACCAGCACAACACATTAACAGCAGATGCTATTTCATTGGCTCTTCACTCAACTTTGGAACATCTGGACAGCAAAAATGCATTTACCAGGATGCTTTTTATCGACTACAGATCAGCATTCAACACCATCATCCTCTCAAAACTAATCAATGAGCTTCAAGACCTTGACATCAATACCTCCTTATGCAATTGGATCCCCTATTTCAGCACTTGCAGACCCCAGTCAATTCAGGCTGGCAACAATATCTCCTCCACAATCTCTATGAGCACAGGTATACACAAGACTGTGTGCTTAGCCTCCTGCTCTGCTTGCTTTAAACTAATGACCATGAGGCTAACGACAGCACCTATGCCATACTTAAGTTTGCTGATGACATCACTGTCATTGACCAAATAAAAGGAGGTGATGAATCAGCATATAGGAGGAAGATTGAAAATCTTGCTGAGTGGTGCTATGACAACAACCTCAGTGCACGTCAGTTCCTCTATCTCCTTAAAACTTTACAAAGATTCAGCAGGATATCTAGGACTTTGACAAACTTCTATAAATGTGTGGTGGAGAATATATTGACTGGCTGCATCACAGCCTGGTATGGAAACACCAACACCTTTGAACAGAAAATCCTACAAAATGTAGTGGATACGGCCCAGTCTATCTCTGGTAAAACTCTCCCTACCATTGAGCACACCTACACAAAAGTGTTGTCATAGGAAAGCAGCACCCATCATCAAGGACACCTACCACCCTGATCATGCCCTTTTCTTCTTGTTGCCATTGTGAAGAAGGTACAGGAGCCTCAGGACCCACACCACCAGGTTCAGGAACAGTTATTACCAACCAACCATCAGGCTCTTGAACCAAAGGTGATAACTGCACTCTACTTCACTCGCCCCATCACTGAACTGTTCCCCATAACTTATGGACTCACTTTCAAGGACTCTTCATCTCATATTCTCGATATTTATTTCCTATTTATTAATTATTATTATTTCTTTTTTCTATTTTGCATTTGCAGTTTGTCCATCCAGTTGGGTGTGGACTCTATTATGTTTCTTAGACTTCCTGATTATGCCCGCAAAAAAATGAATCGCGGGGTTGTATATGGTGAAAATACATTTACTTTGAACTCTGAATGTTTGTGCAGTTGCACACAATGCTATCCCTCACAATGAGGGAAACATTTCTCCCCCTATTTTCAAGAGATTTTTGCATCGTGTCACAGCAGATATGTTATCTATCTTGGATCATCAGATGAAAGGAAAGATGGATAAGGTGACTGACCTTCATTTCTCGTAACATATAATGTTATGCAGCCCAAAATTATGTACTGTACATTTTAATTAATAATAGTTCCTCGGAGTCATCAAAAGCACAGCACAAAAACAGGCCATTTGGTCCATCTAGTCCATGCCAAGCCATTTGAACTGCCTACTTCCACAACTATAGCCCTCCTTAGCCCTGATTCTTGATGAAGCATAAGAAATTAGGAGCAAAAAAACCAAACTGCTGGAGGAATACGATGGGCCAGGCAGCATCAGTGGAGGGAAAAGTCCATGGTTCGGGTCAAGATCTTTATCTGGACTCATGAAGGGTCTTGACCCAAAACGTGGACAGTCCATTTCTTCCATAGATGCTTTCTTATATATAGAAATACAACAATACTTCCCTATTTTTAAACTCCTTCTCTCTTGTGATAACTTTTGTGATTGTTGCACAACTACTAGATCTCTTCGTAATTTTCTTCATTTAGAAAATAGCCTGCCTTTAGCTTCTAGTTAATGAAGTGCATGAGCTAACACTTTCCCATATTAAAGTCCATTTTCACCCACTTATTCACACCACCTATATCCAGTTGCAGAGTCCAAATATCTCAATTGAAACATACACTCCACATATTTTCATGTCATCAGCAAACTACTCAGATAGCTTATGCCCTGCCTGTTTCTCCATTATCAATCAAAAATATTTCAAAGTCAAAGTACATTTATTATCAAAGTATGTACACTTTTTACAACCTAGAGATTTTTACACCTTCTTACAAGCTGCTGCAAAACAAAGAAGCCCAGTAGAACCAATTAAAACAAAAGACTGCTAAACACACAACATGCAGAGGAAAAAAAAGTGCAAATAATGAGTAAGCAAATAGCATTCAGAACTGAAGTTCACAAAAGTGAACACGAGGAAATCTGCAGATGCTGGAATTTCTCGGCCCGAAACATCGACTGTATCTCTTCCTAGAGATGTTGCCTGGCCTGCTGCGTTCACCAGCAATTTTTATGTGTGTTGCTTCACAAAAATGAGTTCACACCATGATAGTAGCAGGCTACAGCCACAGTTTGGTGCAGAGATGAGTAAACCTCGTGGAATGAAGAGTTGAAGCCCCCATAGTGCAAGAACATGTCTACCATATGCTAACATGAGAAAAATAATTCTGCTTTATTTTCTTCTGTCTTTAAACCCAGCTTCTGGGCATGTGGCCAAGTGGTTAAGGCATTCGACTAGCGACCTGAAGGTCATGAGTTCGAGCCCCAGCCGAGGCAGTGTGTTGTGTCCTTGAGCAAGGCACTTAACCACACAGTGCTCTGTGATGACACTGGTGCCTTTGCCCTTTCCTTGGACAACATTGGTGTCATGGAGGGGGGAGACTTGCAGCATGGGCAACTGCCGGTCTTCCATACAACCTTGCCCAGGCCTGCACCCTGGAGAGTGAAGAATTTCCAGGCGCAGATCCATGGTCTCGCAAGACTAACGGATGCGTTTAATAAACCTAGCTTATGCAGTAGCTGTGCGCTGTACAGCAGTTTCAATATCAATGTGATCCTTGAGCTTGAGAGTTTTTAGGAAGAATTAAAATTTCTGGTTCAAGTTGTAACAGCAGAAGCCTCAAGTACCCACATGTAACAACATTCAAGCAGTTTTTGTTTTTGTGAGTATGTGGTTCACTGCACTGGAGCCTCTTTCAACAAGGTAGGAGGATGGAAGTGCAATGGAGCAGTTTGTCTCTTCTCCAAAGATCAGGAATCTCCGTATGACAGTGTAACCACATACCACAAAAGCAGACATTTTTGAAAAGCATTTTTGCTTCTTCATCATTCTAGATTTTGATATTTTCTTCTTGCAAGCTCTCTTCCTATTTTTTCATCTTGCAAAGAAGTGGGTTAATTACTCAGTCTGGAGTTTCCAGTCATTTCCAGATCGTTCAAATCCTTGAATCGATTCTGAAATTCCTTCTTCTGTGACTGCAGGTGCAAGCAGTACTCCTACAAATTACCATCTGTGAAAGAGAGTTCCATACTTTCCGTAAACAAGAGAAAACAAGAGTTGGTCAGGTCTCGCAGTGGGAGAACATTTTGGAGATAGTGATCACAATTCTATCTCCTTTACCATAGCATTGGAGAGGGATAGGAGCAGACAAGTTAGGAAAACGTTTAATTGGAGTAAGGGGAGCTATGAGGCTATCAGGCAGGAACTTGGAAGCATAAATTGGAAACAGATGTCCTCAGGGAAATGTACCAAAGAAATGTGGTAAATCTTCAGAAGATATTTCTGTGGGGTTCTGAGTAGGTACGTTCCAATGAGACATGGAAAGGATAGGAGGGTACAAGATCTGTGGTGCACAAAGTCTGTTGTAAATCTAGTCAAAAAGAAGAGCGTATGAAAGGTTCAAGAGATGATATGAATCTAGAAGATTACAAGGCTAGCAGGAAGGAGCTTAAGAATGAAATTAGGAGAGCCAGAAGGGACATGAGAAGGCCTTGGTGGACAGGATTAAGGAAAACCCCACGGTATTCTACAAGTATGTGAAGAGCAAGAGGATAAGATACGAGAGAATATAGGACCAATCAAGTGTGACAATGGAAAAGTGTGTGGAGGAAATAGCGGAGGTACTTAATGAATACTTTGCTGCAGTATTCACTACTGAAAAGGATCTAAGCACTTGTAGGAATGACTTGCAGTGGACTGGAAAGCTTGAGAATGTAGATATTAAGAAAGAGGATGTGCTGGAGCTTTTGGAAAGCATCAAGTTGGATAAGTCACTGGGCCCAGACGGGATGTACCCCAGGCTTCTGTAGGAAACGAGGGAGGAGATTGCTGAGCCTCTGGCAATGATCTTTGCATCATCAAAGTGGACAGGAGAGGTTCCAGAGGATTGGAGGGTTGCGGATGTTGTTCCCTTATTCAAGAAAGGGAGTAGAGATAGCCCAGGAAATTATAGGCCAGTGAGTCTTACTTCCGTGGTTAGTAAGTTGATGAAGGCAGGATTTATGAACATTTGGAGAGGCATAATATGATTAGGAATAGTCAGCATGGCTTTGTCAAAGGCAGATCATGCCTTACGAGCCTGATTGAATTTTTTGAGGATGTAACTAAGCACATTGATGAAGGTAGAGCTGTAGATGTAGTGTAGATGGATTTCAGCAAGGCATTTGATAAGGTACCCCATGAAAGGCTTATTGAGAAAGTAAGGAGGCATGGGATCCAAGGGGGCATTTCTTTGTGGATCCAGAACTGGCTTGCCCACAGAAGGCAAAGTGTGGTTGTAGGTGGGTCATACTCTGCATGGAGTTCGGTGACCAGTGGTGTGCTTCAGGGATCTGTTCTGGGACCCCTACTCTTTGTGATTTTTATAAATGACCTGGATGCGGAAGTGGGGGGATGAGTTAGTAAATTTGCTGATGACACAAAGGTTGGGTGCGTTGTGGATAAGTGTGGAGGGCTGTCAGAGGTTACAGCGGGACATTGATAGGATGCAAAAATGGGCTGAGGTCCTGTGCCATGAGTCAAGGGGAACTGTTGGGCACCCTAGTTGCTAATTTATGCATCTCCAATCATGCTTGTTTGGTTGGTGAGGTCAGATGAGATTGCTGAACTTCAGGTGAGTTGTGATGATGAGTGCTCACTGCTGAGAGAGCTATGGTCCTTCCTGCATTCCAGTGCCTCATCTTTTTTTTTTGCAAGTGCCTGCTCTACTAGCAGTAGGTCAGGTGTCGTGCCTCAAGTTAGGGTGCTACGTACCACCTTTCTTGAATCTTGAACTCCAATTATGGTATTGCTTTGCACTGCTGTAACTATATGTTATAATTATGTGGTTTTGTCAGTTTTAGTCTTTGGTTTGTCCTGTTTTTTTGTGATATCACTCTGGAGGAACATTGTATCATTTCTTAATACATGCATTTCTAAATGACAATAAACGAGGACTGAGTGTCCTCATAATCTAAAAAAAAAATTGCTTTTATCTCCTCTAAAGCCCTCTTAGGACATGTAACCGCCCCCATTGAATATCTCTGCCATAACAGAATCAATGAAAGACTGCTCAGCAAGTGTGTTCAACCAGGGTGCTGAAGACAACAAACTGAAAATACAAAAAGAAGAAACAATGATAATAAATATATAAGCAATAAATATTGAGAACAACAGATGAAGAATTCTTGAAAGTGAATCTATTGGTTATGGAAACATTTCAATGGTGAGGCAAGTGAAATTGAGTGAAGTTATGGCCTTTGGTTCAAGAGCCTGATGGTAGAAGGGTAGTAACTGTTCCTTAACCTGGTGGTGTGAGTTCTGAGGCTCTTGTACCTTCTTCCTGATGGCAGCAGCAAGCAGAGGTCATGTCCCGGGTGGCGGGGGTCCCCAATGGTAGATGCTGCTTTCCTGTGACAGCATTTTAAAACGATGTGCTGAATGGTTGGGAAGGCTTTACATGTGATGGACTGGGCCATATCCAGTACCTTTTGTTGGATTTTCTGTCCAAAGGCATTGGTGTTTCCACAAAAGGCTCTGGTGCAGCCAGTCAATATACTCTCCACTACACATCTAAAAAATTTTGTCGAAGTTTTAGATGTCTTGCCAAATCTCCGGAAGAAAAAGCTGCTGTGTTTTTTTCGTAATTGCATTTACAAACGTTTGTACATGGTGGGCCCAGGACAAGTCCTCCAAAATAACTTCAACAAAATTAATGTTGCAAACCTCCTCCGCCTCTGATCATCTGATGAGGACTGGCTCATGGACCTCTGCTTTCTTTCTCCTGAAGTTCAAGACAAAAGAACTGATTTTGAACTTCAGGATGGTGAAGTTGAGAGAACACACACCAAACCTCAGCTAATGGTCAAAAGGGAGAGTAGCGTCAAGTTCCTGGACATCGACATCTGAAAGGATTTATTCTGGGCTCAACACATTGATGCAATCACTAAAAAGGGACACCAGTGGTTATATTTCATTAGGAACTTGAGGAGCTTTGTTATGTTACTAAAGATTAGACCATAAGACCATAACACATAGGAGCAGAATTAGGCCATTCAGACCATCAAGTCTGCCCCGCCATTCCATCATGGCTGATCCCAGATCCCACTCAACCCCATACACCTGCCTTCTCACCATATCCTTTGATGTCCTGACTGATCAGGAAACTATCAACTTCTGCCTTAAATATACTCACAGACTTGGCCTCCACTGCAGTATGTGGCAGAGCATTCCACAGATTCACTACTCTCTGGCTAAAAAAAATTCTTCCTTACCTCTGTTCTAAAAGGTCACCCCTCAATTTTAAGGCTGTGCCCACCATAGGAAACATCCTCTCCATATCCACCCTATCTAGTCCTTTCAACATTCGGTAGGTTACAATGCTATCCCTCCACATTCTTCTAAATTCCAGTGAGTACAGGCCCAAAGCTGCCAAAAACTCCTCATATGTTAACTCCTTCATTCCTGGAATTATCCTTGGGAACTTCGTCTGGAGTCTCTCCACTATACATCCTTTCTGAGATATGGGGTCCAAAACTGTTGACAATACTTGAAGTGCGGACTGACTAGTGTCTTACAAAGACTCGGCACTATCTCCTTGCTTTCATATTTTCTTCCCCTTGAAATAAATGCCAACATTGCATTTGCCTTCTTTACCACAGACCCAACCTGTAAATTAACCTTCTGGGAGTCTTGCACAAGGGCTAAGTCCCTCTACACCACTGATATTTGAAGTTTCTCTCCATTTAGATAATAGTCTGCACTAATGTTTCTTTTACCAAAATGCATTATCATACATTTCCCAACACTGTATACCATCTGCCACTTTTTTGCCCATTCTTCCAATTTGTCTAAGTCATGCTGCAATCACATTGCCAGAATCAAGAGATTCGTGAAAAATCATGACCAACGCATCCGTTATCTCTTCAGCAACATCTTTCAGGACTCTGGTCCAGGTAACCTATCCACCTTAAGACGTTTGAGTTTGCCTAGCACTTTTTCCTTTGTAATTGCAATGGCACTCACTCCTGCTCTCTGACACTCACAGACCTCTGGCACACTGCTAGTGTCTTTCACAGTGAAGACAAATGCAAAGTACCCATTGTTCATCTGCCATTTCTTTGTCCCCCATTACTACCTCACCAGCATCATTTTCCAGTGGTCCAATATCAACTCTCACCTCCCTTTTACTCTTTATATAACTGAAAACAATTTTGGTATTCTGCTTTATATTATTGGCTAGTCTGCGCTAATATTTCATCTTTTCCCTTCTTATAGCTTTTGTAGTTGTTTTTTTTTGTTGGATGTTGAAAGCTTCCCAGTCATCCAACTTCCCACTCACTTTTGCTACATCATATGCCCTTTTCTTGGCTTTTATGCAGTCCTTAACTTTCTTTGTCAGCCACGGTTGTCTACCCCTACCATTTGAGAACATCTTCCTCTGTGGGACATATCTATTCTGCTCCTTATGAGCTATTCCCAGAAACTTCAGCCATCTCTGCTCAGCCGTCATGTCCACCGGTATCTTCCTTCAATCCACCTGGACAAGCTCCTCTCTTATGCCTCTGTAATTCCCTTTATTCCATTGCAATATTGATACATGTGAGCTATGCTTCTCTCTCTCAAACTGCAGTATGAATTCAATCGTATTATGTTACTATTCCCAAAGGGCTTCTTCATGACAAACTCCCTAATAAGGTCTGGGTTATTATACAACACCCAATCTAAATTAGCCTTTCCCCGAGTAGGCTCAAGCACAAGCTGCTCTAAAAACCTATCCTGTAGGCATTCAACACATTCCCTCTCTTGCTGTGACACACACCTGATTTTCCTAATCCCCTTGCATATTGAAGTCCCCTCTTACAATTGTGTCATTACCCTTATTACATGCCTTTTCCAGCTCCCTTTGCAACCTCAACCCCACATCTTAGGTACTATTTGGAGGCCTATATATGATTCCCATAATGGTTTTCTCACCCTTGCAGTTTCTTAACCCCACCAACAAAGATTCAACATTCTCTGACCCTATGTCACCTCTTTCTAATGATGTAATTTCATCTCTTACCAACAGAACCACACCAGTGCCTACGCCTTCCTGCCTGTCCTTTCAATACAAAGTACAGGCAGTCCCCGAATTATGAACGTACGACTTATGAACAACTCGTACTTACAGAGGAAGGAGAATGCCGTCCGCCACTTAAAGTCGGATCACAACGCCATCCGCCATTTTAATTCGTTGCTGTTAACACTGTGTTGAGTGTGTAACTTTGAATTTGGCTTAAATTTTTCTTAGCAAGATTCACCCTGACCCCTCTCCTTTTCCGGTCAGCACCACCCCCATTTGTCCATTTAACCTGTCTCAGTGCAGGTGGACTTTAGGACCCGGGGAAGCTCAGGTCAGGACCCGCTGCCCATGGCTGCTGCTGAATCCGCAGCGTTTCTGTTCCGTTGATGGAAAATGATCACGATTGAAAATAAAGTGGAAATAATAAAGCGATCGGAAAGTGGTGAAATGCCATCGGTCATTGGAAAAGCATTAAGCTACAGTCTGTCAACAATCGGAACAATTTTAAAGGATAAAGGATAAAGTGAGAATGATGGAGCATGTGAAAGGCCCTGCCCCAATGAAAGCTACAATTATTACTAAGCAACGTACTGATTTAATTATTGAAATACATACGTTTCTTAAGTGTTTTATATGCATAGAAAGGTAAAATATATACTATATACTAAGACAAACGTTTGACTGACGCTAAATAATACTGGATGTACCTGTTCCGACTTATGTACAAATCCGACTCAAAGACGAACTCAGAAACGGAACTTGTTCGTAACCTGGGGACTGCCTGTATATCCTTTAATGTTAAGCTTCCAACTATGGCCTCCTTTCAGCCACGACTTAGTGACGCCCACAACATCATACTGACCAATCTCTAATTGCATAAGAACATAAGAAATAGGAGCAGGAGTAGGCCATTTGGCCCGTCAAGCCTGCTCCACCATTCAATAAGATCATGGCTAATCTGGCCATGGATTCATCTCCACCTGCCTGCCTTTTCCCCATAACCCTTAATTGCAAAAATATATCCAACCTTGTCTTAAATATATTTACTCCACTGCTTCATTGGGTAGAGAATTCCACAGAGTCACCACTCTCTGGGAAAAGTAGTTCCTCCTCATCTCCATCCGAAATCTACTCCCCCGAATCTTGAGGCTGTGTCCCCTAGTTCTAGTCTCACCTACCAATGGAAACAGCTTTCCTGCTTCTATCTTATCTATCCCTTTCATAATTTTATATGTTTCTATAAGATCTCCTTCCATTCTTCTGAAATCCAGCGAGTACAGTCCCAGGTGACTCAATCTTTCCTCATAGTCTAACCCCCTCATCTTTGGAATCAACCTGGTGAACCTCCTCTGCACCAACTCCAAAGCAGTATATCCTTCTTCAAGTAAGGAGACCAGAACTGCACGCAGTACTTTAGGTGCGGTCTCACCAGTACCCTGCACAATTACAGCATAACCTCCCTGCTCTTAAATTCAATCCCTCTAGCAATGAAGGCCAACATTCCATATGCCTTCTTGATAGCCTGCTGCACCTGCAAACCAACCTTTTGTGATTCATGTACAAGCATTCCCAAATCCCTCTGCACAGCAGCATGCTGCAATTTTTTACCATTTAAATAATAATCTGCCTTTACATCTGTCCTTCCAAAGCGGATGACTTCACATTTGCCAATATTGTACTTCATCTGCCAGACCCTTACCCACTCACTTAACCTATCTATATCTCTCTGCAGGCTCTCCGTATCTTCTGCACAATTTGCTTTTCCCCTCAATTTAGTATCATCAACTACACTCGGTCCCTCTTCGAGATCGTTAATGTATGTTGTGAACAGTAGCAGGCCCAGTACCGACCCCTGCGACACACCACTCACCATTGATTGCCAACCAAAGTAACCCCCATCTATCTCAACTCTCTGCTTTCTTTTAGTTAAACAATCCTCTATCCATGCTACTACATCACCCCCAACTTTATTCATCCTTATCTTATGGATAAGCCTTTTATGTGGCACCTTATCAAACGCCTTCTGGAAATCAAAGTAAATAACGTCCATCTGTTCCCCTCTATCCAATGCACTCATTATATCCTCAAGGAGCTCCAGTAAGTTTGTTAAACAGGACCTGCCTTTGCTGAATCCATGCTGCGTCCATCTGATAGATCCATTACTTTTCAGATGCCTCGTTATTTCTTCTTCAATGATGGCTTCAAGCATTTTCCCAACTACAGATGTTAAACTAACTGGACTACAGTTACCTGCCTTTTGCCTACATCCTTTTTTGAACAGTGGCATGACATTCGCCGGCTTCCAATCTGCCGGGATCTGCCCAGAGTCCACAGAATTTTGGTAAATCATCACCAAAGCCTCTACTATAACTTCTGCCATTTCTTTCAATACCCTGGGATGCATTCCATCAGGACCAGGGGCCCACAAGTTTGCCCAGCACTACCACTTTAGTGATAGCTATTGAATTGAGGTCTTCACCTCCCATCGCATCCATAGCATCTCTCTTTGGCATGTTAGATGTGTCCTCCACTGTGAAGAATGACACAAAATAGTCATTCAAAGCCTCAGCCATTTCCTCAATACTCAATATCAATTACCCCTTCTCGTCCACCAAGGGATCTACATTCACTTTAGCCACCCTTTTCCACATCACATAATTACAAAAAAATTTTACTATCCACTTTTATATTTTGTGCTATTTTCTTCTCATAATCTAGCTTCCCTTCTTTAATGCTCACTTAGTGGTACTTTGTTGCTTTTTAAAGTTTTCCCAATCTTCCAGTTTCCCACTACTCTTGGCAACTTTGAATGTACGAGCTTTTAGTTTGATGCCTTCTTTTATTTCCTTTGTTATCCAAGGCTGGCTCTCCCCACCCTTACTGTCTTTGTTTTTAACTGGAATATACTTTTGTTGAGCACCATGAAAAATCTCTTCGGGCTTAGGCGGAAGCGGGCGAGGCGAGGAAGGTTTGACATTCATTTTCTGTTGCTATTTGAGGAGAGGGGCATTATGACTGTGAGGGCAGTTTGCTGTTCTCGGTGTCGGATGTGGGAGGCCCTGGAGTCTCCAAGCCTCCCGGACGTCTACATCTGCGCCAAGTGCATCGAGATGCAGTTCCTAAGGGACCGTGTTACGGAACTGGAGCTGCAGCTCGATGACCTTCGTCTGGTCAGGGAGAGCGAGGAGGTGATAGAGAGGAGTGGAAGGCAGGTGGTCACGCCGGGGCCACGGGAGGCAGACAAGTGGGTCACGGTTAGGAGGGGAAGGGGAAAAGGCAGGTGATGGGGAGTACCCCAGCGGCTGTGCCCCTTAACAACAGGTACTCCTGTTTGAGTACTGTTGGAGGGGACAGCTTACCCGGGGGAAGCGACAGTGGCCCTGCCTCCGGCACAGAGTCTGGCCCTGTAGCTCAGAAGGGTAGGGCAAGGAAGAGGAGGGCAGTTGTGATAGGGGACTCAATAGTAAGGGGGTCAGATAGGCGATTCTGTGGACGCAGTCCAGAGACTCGGATGGTAGTTTGCCTCCCTGGTGCCAGGGTCCGGGATATTTCTGATCGTGTCCAAGATATCTTGAAGTGGGAGGGTGAAGAGCCAGAGGTCCTGGTACATATAGGTACCAATGACATAGGTAGGAAAAGGGATGAGGTCCTGAAAGAAGAATATAGGGAGCTAGGAAGGGAGTTGAGAAAAAGGACCGCAAAGGTAGTAATCTCGGGATTACTGCCTGTGCCACGCGACAGTGAGAGTAGGAATGCGATGAGGTGGAGGATAAATGCGTGGCTGAGGGATTGGAGCAGGGGGCAGGGATTCAAGTTTTTGGATCATTGGGACCTCTTTTGGCGCAGGTGTGACCTGTACAAAAAGGACAGCTTACACTTAAATCCTAGGGGGACCAATATCCTGGCAGGGAGATTAGCGGGGGTCTACTGAGGTGACTTTAAACTAGAATGGTTGGGGGGTGGGAATCAAATTAAAGAGGCTAGGTGTGAGGAGGTTAGTTCACAACAGAGGGATGGGAACCAGTGCAGAGAGACAGAGGGGTGTAAAGTGAGCGTAGAAGCAAAAAGTACAAAGGGGAAAAGTAAAAGTGGCAGGCCGACAAATCCAGGGCAAGCATTAAAAAGGGCTAAGAGAGTTGTAAAAGAGCGTCTGAAGGCTTTATGTGTCAATGCAAGGAGCATTCGTAATAAGGTGGATGAATTGAAAGTGCAGATTGTTATTAATGATTATGATATAGTTGGGATCACAGAGACATGGCTCCAGGGTGACCAGGGATGGGAGCTCAACGTTCAGGGATATTCAATATTCAGGAGGGATAGACATGAAGGAAGGGGAGGTGGGGTGGCGTTGCTGGTTAAAAAAGAGATTAACGCAATAGAAAGGAAGGACATAAGCCGGGAAGATGTGGAATCGATATGGGTAGAGCTGCGTAACACTAAGGGGCAGAAGACGCTGGTGGGAGTTGTGTACAGGCCACCTAACGGTAGTAGTGAGGTCGGAGATGGTATTAAACAGGAAATTAGAAATGTGCGCAATAAAGGAACAGCAGTTATAATGGGTGACTTCAATCTACATGTAGACTGGGTGAACCAAATTGGTAAAGGTGCTGAGGAAGAGGATTTCTTGGAATGTATGCGGGATGGTTTTTTGAACCAACATGTCGAGGAACCGACTAGAGAGCAGGCTATTCTGGACTGGGTTTTGAGCAATGAGGAAGGGTTAATTAGTGATCTTGTCGTGAGAGGCCCCTTGGGTAAGAGTGACCATAATATGGTGGAATTCTTCATTAACATGGAGAGTGACGTAGTTAATTCAGAAACAAAGGTTCTGAACTTAAAGAGGGGTAACTTTAAAGGTATGAGACGTGAATTAGCTAAGATAGACTGGCATATGACACTTAAAGGATTGACGGTGGATATGCAATGGCAGGCATTTAAAGGTTGCATGGATGAACTACAACAATTGTTCATCCCAGTTTGGCAAAAGAATAAATCAAGGAAGGTAGTGCCTCCGTGGCTGACAAGAGAAATTAGGGATAGTATCAATTCCAAAGAAGTAGCATACAAATTAGCCAGAGAAAGTGGCTCACCTGAGGACTGGGAGAAATTCAGAGTTCAGCAGAGGAGGACAAAGGGCTTAATTAGGAAGGGGAAAAAAGATTATGAGAGAAAACTGGCAGAGAACATAAAAACGGACTGTAAAAGCTTTTATAGATATGTAAAAAAGAAAAGACTGATAAAGACAAATGTAGGTCCCCTGCAAACAGAAACAGGTGAATTGATTATGGGGAGCAAGGACATGGCAGACCAATTGAATAATTACTTTGGTTCTGTCTTCACTAAGGAGGACATAAATAATCTTCCAGAAATAGTAAGGGACAGAGGGTCCAGTGAGATGGAGGAACTGAGCGAAATACATGTTAGTAGGGAAGTGGTGTTAGGTAAATTGAAGGGATTGAAGGCAGATAAATCCCCAGGGCCAGATGGTCTGCATCCCAGAGTGCTTAAGGAAGTAGCCCAAGAAATAGTGGATGCATTCGTGATAATTTTTCAAAACTCGTTAGATTCTGGACTAGTTCTTGAGGATTGGAGGGTGGCTAATGTAACCCCACTTTTTAAAAAAGGAGGGAGAGAGAAACCGGGGAATTATAGGCCGGTTAGCCTAACGTCAGTGGTGGGGAAACTGCTGGAGTCAGTTATCAAGGATGTGATAACAGCACATTTGGAAAGCGGTGAAATGATCGGACAAAGTCAGCATGGATTTGTGAAAGGAAAATCATGTCTGACGAATCTCATAGAATTTTTTGAGGATGTAACTAGTAGAGTGGATAGGGGAGAACCAGTGGATGTGGTATATTTGGATTTTCAAAAGGCTTTTGACAAGGTCCCACACAGGAGATTAGTGTGCAAACTTAAAGCACACGGTATTGGGGGTAAGGTATTGGTGTGGGTGGAGAATTGGTTAGCAGACAGGAAGCAAAGAGTGGGAATAAACGGGACCTTTTCAGAATGGCAGGCGGTGACTAGTGGGGTACCGCAAGGCTCAGTGCTGGGACCCCAGTTGTTTACAATATATATTAATGACTTGGATGAGGGAATTAAATGCAGCATCTCCAAGTTTGCGGATGACACGAAGCTGGGTGGCAGTGTTAGCAGTGAGGAGGATGCTAAGAGGATGCAGGGTGACTTGGATAGGTTGGGTGAGTGGGCAAACTCATGGCAGATGCAATTTAATGTGGATAAATGTGAAGTTATCCACTTTGGTGGCAAAAATAGGAGAACAGATTATTATCTGAATAGTGGCCGATTAGGAAAAGGGGAGGTGCAACGAGACCTGGGTGTCATTATACACCAGTCATTGAAAGTGGGCATGCAGGTACAGCAGGCGGTGAAAAAGGCGAACGGTATGCTGGCATTTATAGCGAGAAGATTCGAGTACAGGAGCAGGGAGGTACTACTGCAGTTGTACAAGGCCTTGGTGAGACCACACCTGGAGTATTGTGTGCAGTTTTGGTCCCCTAATCTGAGGAAAGACATCTTTGCCATAGAGGGAGTACAAAGAAGGTTCACCAGATTGATTCCTGGGATGGCAGGTCTTTCATATGAAGAAAGACTGGATGAACTGGGCTTGTACTCGTTGGAATTTAGAAGATTGAGGGGGGATCTGATTGAAACGTATAAGATCCTAAAGGGATTGGACAGGCTAGATGCGGGAAGATTGTTCCCGATGTTGGGGAGGTCCAGAACGAGGGGTCACAGTTTGAGGATAGAGGGGAAGCCTTTTAGGACCGAGATTAGGAAAAACTTCTTCACACAGAGAGTGGTGAATCTGTGGAATTCTCTGCCACAGCAAACTGTTGAGGCCAGTTCATTAGCTATGTTTAAAAGGAAGTTAGATATGGCCCTTGTGGCTACAGGGGTCAGGGGGTATGGAGGGAAGGCTGGGTTCTGAGTTGGATGATCAGCCATGATCATAATTAATGGCGGTGCAGGCTCGAAGGGCCGAATGGCCTACTCCTGCACCTATTTTCTATGTTTCTATGTTTCTATGTTTCTATGAAAGTCTTCCACAGTTTCTCAACCATCCCACCATATAGTCTGTGTTCTCAGTCTACTCTTGACAAATCCTCCCTCATCCCATTGTAGTCTCCATTGTTCAGGCAAAATACATTCGTTTTAGATTGAACTATTGCAGCCTCCATTTGTATGAGGAATTCAGTCAAACTGTGATCACACTTTCAAGAGGATCCCTAACTACAAGATCACTAATTTTACCTGTCTCGTTGCACAGGACCAGATCTAAGATAGCACATTCCCTTGTAGGTTCAGTAACATGCTGTTCAAGAAAGCCATCACGGATGAATTCTATGAAAACCTCCTCAAGACTGCCTCGACCGACTTGATTCACCCAACCTATGTGCAAGTTAATGTCCCCCATTGTAACTGCTGAGCCATTCTCACATGCCTCAGATATTTCTCGGTTTATTGCCTGTGCCATTGTAATATTGATTGGCACCTGATTAGTTCCAAGGGTTTAGATGGGACAAAGTTTGTTAAGTGTGTCCAGGAAGGATTCCTGTCACAATACGTGGACAGGCTGACTAGGGGGAATGCCATACTAGATCTAGTACTAGGTAATGAACCGGGTCAGGTCACAGATCTCTCAGTGGTTGAGCATCTGGGGGACAGTGACCACTGCTCCCTGGCCTTTAGCATTATCATGGAAGAGGATAGAATCAGAGAGGACAGGAAAGATGGGGAAGTTGTTTCCCATGATGGGGGAGTCTAGTACGAGAGGGCATGACTTAAGGATTGAAGGGCGCCCATTCAGAACAGAAATGCGAAGAAATTTTTTTAGTCAGAGGGTGGTGAATCCATGGAATTTGTTGCCACGGGCAACAGTGGAGGCCAAGTCATTGGGTGTATTTAAGGCAGAGATTGATAGGTATCTGAGTAGCCAGGGCATCAAAGGTTATGGTGAGAAGGCGGGTGAGTGGGTCTAAATGGGAGAATGGATCAGCTCATGATAAAATGGCGGAGCAGACTTGATGGGCCTAATGGCCGACTTCTGCTCCTTTGTCTTATGGTCTTATGGAAAATTTTTAATTGGGGAAGGGCAAATTATGAGGCTATAAGGCTAGAACTTGCGGGTGTGAATTGGGATGATGTTTTTGCAGGGAAATGTACTATGGACATGTGGTCAATGTTTAGATATCTCTTGCAGGATGTTAGGGATACATTTGTCCCGGTGAGGAAGAGAAAGAATAGTAGGATGAAAGAACCATGGGTGACAAGTGAGGTGGAAAATCTAGTCAGGTGGAAGAAGGCAGCATACATGAGGTTTAGGAAGCAAGGATCAGATGGGTTTATTGAGGAATATAGGGAAGCAAGAAAGGAGCTTAAGAAGGGGCTGAGAAGAGCAAGAAGGGGGCATGAGAAGGCCTTGGCGAGTAGGGTAAGGGAAAACCCCAAGGCATTCTTCAATTATGTGAAGAAAAAAAGGGTGACAGGAGTGAAGGTAGGACCGATTAGAGATAAAGGTGGGAAGATGTGCCTGGAGGCTGTGGAAGTGAGCAAGGTTGTCAATGAATATTTCTCTTCGGTATTCACCAATGAGAGGGAACTTGATGATGGTGAGGACAATATGAGTGAGGTTGATGTTCTGGAGCATGTTGATATTAAGGGAGAGGAGGTGTTGGAGTTATTAAAATACATTAGGATGGATAAGTCCCCAGGGCCTGACGGAATATTCCCCAGGCTGCTCCACGAGGCGAGGGAAGAGATTGCTGAGCCTCTGGCTAGGATCTTTATGTCTTTGTTGTCCACGGGAATGGTACCGGAGGATTGGAGGGAGGCGAATGTTGTCCCCTTGTTCAAAAAAGGTATTAGGGATAGTCCGGGTAATTATAGACCAGTGAGCCTTACATCTGTGTTGGGAAAGCTGTTGGAAAAGATTCTTAGAGATAGGATCTATGGGCATTTAGAGAATCATGGTCTGATCAGGGACTGTCAGCATGGCTTTGTGAAGGGCAGATCATGTCTAACAAGCCTGATAGAATTCTTTGAGGAGGTGACCAGGCATATAGATGAGGGTAGTGCAGTGGATGTGATCTATATGGATTTTAGTAAGGCATTTGACAAGGTTCCACACGGTAGGCTTATTCAGAAAGTCAGAAGGTATGGGATTCAGGGAAGTTTGAGCAGGTGGATTCAGAATTGGCTTGCCTGCAGAAGGCAGAGGGTCATGGTGGAGGGAGCACATTCAGATTGGAGGATTGTGACTAGTGGTGTCCCACAATGATCAGTTCTGGGACCTCTACTTTTTGTGATTTTTATTAATGACCTGGATGTGGGGGTAGAAGGGTGGGTTGGCAAGTTTGCAGATGACACAAAGGTTGGTGGTGTTGTAGATAGTGTAGAGGATTGTCAAAGATTTCAGAGAGACATTGATAGGATGCAGAAGTGGGCCGAGAAGTGGCAGATGGAGTTCAACCCGGAGAAGTGTGAGGTGATACACTTTGGAAGGACAAATTCCAAGGCAGAGTACAAAGTAAATGGCAGGATACTTGGTAGTGTGGAGGAGCAGAGGGATCTCGGGGTACATGTCCACAGATCCCTGAAAGTTGCCTCACAGGTGGATAGGGTAGTTAAGAAAGCTTATGGGGTGTTAGCTTTTATAAGTAGAGGGATAAAGTTTAACAGTCGCAATATAATGATGCAGCTCTATAAAACTCTGGTTAGGCCACACTTGGAGTACTGTGTCCATTTCTGGTCGCCTCACTATAGAAAGGATGTGGAAGCATTAGGAAGGGTACAGAGGAGATTTACCAGGATGCTGCCTGGTTTAGAGAGTATGCATTATGATCAGAGATTAAGGGAGCTAGGGCTTTACTCTTTGGTGAGAAGGAGGATGAGAGGAGACATGATAGAGATGTACAAGATAATAAGAGGAATAGATAGAGTGGATAGCCAGCGCCTCTTCCCCAGGGTACCACTACTCAATACAAGAGGACATGGCTTTAAGGTAAGGGGTGGGAAGTTCAAGGGGAACATTAGAGGAAGGTTTTTTACTCAGAGAGTGGTTGGTGCGTGGAATGCACTGCCTGAGTCAGTGGTGGAGGCAGATACACTAGTGAAGTTTAAGAGACTACTAGACAGGTATATGGAGGAATTTAAGGTGGAGGCTTATATGGGAGGCAGGGTTTGAGGGTCGGCACAACATTGTGGGCCAAAGGGCCTGTACTGTGCTGTACTATTCTATGTTCTATGTAATGTTATTATTCGGTGGCCAATAGACAACTCCCACCAGTGATCTTTTTTCCTTTACTATTCCTGATCTCTACCCAGATGGATTCAACATTCTGCTCCTTAGATCTTACATCGTCTCTCACTATCGCCCTGACCTCCTCTTTAATTAAGAGCACTACACCACCTCCTTTATCTTTCTGCCTATCCTTCCATATTACCTGATATCCTTGGATATTTAATTCCCAATCCTCTCCACCCTGCAACCACGTCCCTGTAATGGCCACTAAATTATCCCTCTTTGTACTAATTTGAGCCACAAGTTCACTGACCTTGTTTCGAGTACTACGGGCATTCGAATAAAGTGGTCTTTCACTCATTGTGCTTTTAAAATCTTGTAATTTTTTACTATTTTGCACTTGACTTTTCTTCACTGCACTCATACTTTTCTCTTTTTTATATTTTGTTTTTTCTTTATCTTTATCCACACTTTCCTTTTTCACTTTAGCCATACTTCTCCAATCTGTTGAACCCACCCCTACTATTTAGTTTAAAGCCCTTTCCATAGCCCTAGTTACCCCACAAGTTCATTCACCTTATTCCAAATACTAGGCACATTTAAATCAGCACCTTCAGTCCTGCATTCTTGGCCCTTTGGATTTTTGCCTCTGTGGTACAATTTAACTCGTTGGTCTGTCTGCATTTGTACCCTATCATTGGCTTGTCCTTCCTTACATTCATGTTACATCCATCATCTACTTTGTACTTGTAAACCTGCTGGCTCATCCTCAGCTCTATCATACTGGTTCCCAATCCCCTGCCATATTAGTTTAAATCACTCCTAAATTGCTACAGATGTGCAATGAAGAGCATCTCACACAAAATGCTAGAGGAACTCGGCAGGCCAGGCAGCATTTACGGAAAAATGTAGTTGACGTTTTGGGCCGAAACCTTTGGCAGGCAACGACGAGCATCTGACTGGTTGTATCATTGCCTGGTATGGAACTTCCAACATGCAGGATGTAAAGAGGCTGCAGAATGTTGTAGAATCACCAAGCTGCATCGCAGGCGCAACGTCCCAGCCATCAAGGACATTTTCAAAAGGCAGTGCCTCAGAAAGGCGGCATCTGTCAATAATGATCCTCACGATCTCGGTAATGTCCTCTTCTCAATGCTACCAACAGGGAGGAGGTACAGGAGTCTCTATGAACTAAGAACAGCTTCTTCCCCTCTGCCATCAGATTTACGAACGGTCCATAAACCCCATCTCACTTTATTTGTAACAAAGTAATTTTTTTATGTATTGCACTATATTGCTGCCACGAAACAACAAATTTCACGTCATATATTAGTGATAATAGACATTCTGAGAAATAAAACTCCAGCTGACAACGGGAGACTGTGGGTACATTTGCCAAAGCAGGAGAGGGGCGCTTATGCTCTGCCTACGGTGGGCGGCGGGGATAGGAGTCCCTTCGGGTGGGAGATGACAGGGAGTCGGGGGGCGTCCGGTGACATGAGGGTCCTTCGGCTGCCATATCGCGGTTGGCCGCAGGGGGAGCCGGGCACGGGCGTTCAACCCCCGGCGCATTTCGCCCCACCAAGTTACTGAGGCACGGTTGGCGGTCTCGTTCGTTGGACGAGCCCGGAGGGGAGCAGAGCGTGAACCTCTGAAGCGGCCGAGCCCCCCAACCCCATCGCGTTCCCTCCGACAGCGGGGTCGAACACGGCTGCAGCGAATGGACGGCCGTCCGCCGGCGCGCTACCCACGGCCGAGTTTCTGCACGCTGCCGGAACCTAGGTGCCGCAGCCCTTGCGGCAGGGCGGAGGATGAGGGGCGACGGCGCTGCTGATACAGGAAACGGAAACTGTTCGCGCTTTCGATGGGTATCTGTGGAGCGGGCGGCACAGGCGAGGAAAGTGGCCGTTTCCATGGAGACGCAGCTTCAAAGCATCTTCGAGGAGGTGGTGGTGCGTAAGCGTCTGAAAAAGAGGGGAAGGATCCCATGAAGTGGGGGAGGCAGGGCGAAGTGCATGGATCCAGTATTTGGAGGGAGGGAGGGAGGGAGTCCGGGGAAAGGATTCCAGGGAGAGAGGGTAGATGAAGAGTTGGGAGGGAAAATGGTGGGATTCAGAATATTTGTAATTGCTCACATGAGATGAAGACAGAATTATAGATTTGGAATGCTGTCGGTGGAATTTAAACCAGAGTTGCAGGGGGGTGGGAACCATAGTGCCAGTACAGTTAATGGAGATGTTGTGACGGCAGATGTTGATAAGACCTCAGACAAGGTTAGGAATCAAAAGGTTGAGCATAGTGCGACTAGTGTCATAGAATCATTTGTATTTTGCAAATAATAGTGTTGAAGATGAGCTAGCTGGTGTACAAACAGAGACAATGTTTATTGAGGAGAGGCTGATGATAGGGCAAAATTACAGTCAACAGGATGAGTTGTAACGTAAAAGACAGACAAAATCAAAAAGGGTGAATAGAGGAAATGAGGAAATCTGCAGATGCTAGAAATTCAAGCAACACAGAAAATGCTGGTGGAACGCAGCAGGCCAGGCAGCATCTATAGGAAGAAGTACAGTTGATGTTTTGGGCTGAGACCCTTCATCAAGACTAACTGAAAGAAGAGATAGTAAGAGATTTGAAAGTGGGAGGGGGAGATCCGAAATACAGGACTGAAGTTGTATTTGAATGTGCACAGCATACAGAATAAAGTAGATGAACTTGCAGCACAGTTGCAGATTGGCAGGTATGATGTTGTAGGCATCACTTAATCATGGCTAAAAGATTATAGCTGGGAGCTTAATATCCAAGGATACACATTATATCAAAAGGATAGGCAGGAAGGCAGAGGGGGCAACTTTGTTCTGATGGTAAAAAATGAAATCAAATCATTAGAAAGAGGTGACATAGGGTTGGAAGGTGTTGAATCATTGTGGATAGAGCTAAGGAACTGCAAGGGTAAAAAGACCCAGATGGGAGTTGTGTACAGACCCCGATTTGTAAGGATGTTTCCTACAAATTACAAAGGGTGATAGAAAATGCATGCCAAAAGGGCAATGTTACAAATAGTCATGGGGGACCTCACTATGCAGGTAGATTGGAAAAATCAGGTTGGTGCTGGATTCCAGGAGGGGAAATTTCCAGAGTGCCTACGAGATGGCTTTCTAGAGCAGCTCGTGGTTGAGCCTAATAAAGGATCAGCTATTCTGGATTGGGAGAGTTTAAGGTAAAAGAACTCTTTCTTCTCTGGGCAAGCCAGTTTGGAATCTAACCGGTCTATTCATCATGGATCCCATGCATCTTAACCTTTGGGTGAGCCTCCCATGATGCACCTTGTCAAATGCCTTACCAGGATTCATGTCGACAACATCCACAACTCCACCTTCATCAATTAACCTTGCCATCTCATCAAAAAACTCAATCAAATTGGTCAGATAAGATTTATCCTGCACAAAGCCATGCTGACTCACCCTGATTAGGCCATGGCTTTCCAAATGTTCGTAAATCCTATCCCTAAGAGTTCTCTCCAGTAACTTCCCTACCACTGAGCTGAGATTCACCAGTCTATAATTTCCAGCATTCTCCCTGGTTCCTTCCTTGAATACTGGAACAATGTTAGCTTCTTGCCAGTTCCTCTGACCTTGCCTGTGGCTAGGGAGGACACAAATAAGCCCTGGGGACTTGTGTATCTTAATGCTCTTTAAGAGGCTCAACACTACTTCCTTCCTCTCTTACCTCAAGATGCCCTGGCTTATTAATTGCATTTACATGCTGGGTCTAGGACAGGTTTTCTAAAATAGTAACACCCAGAAATTTAAAGTTACTGACCCTGTCCACTTTGACTTTTGGAAGATCCCAAGAGGTGTGAGAGGGAGGGATAAAGGGGAAGGGTGAGTGAAAAGGAAGTAGGGGAATGCATGGATCCACCTCATCCTCTAATGAGAACTGACTCATGGACTTTGGTTTCCTTCTCCTGGTCTGCAATCAGCTCCTTGGTCTTGCTGACATTGATTGAGAAGTTGTGGTTATGACACTGCTCAGCCAAATTTTCAATCTGCCTCCTGTATGCTGATTCATCACCACCTTTGATATGACCCACAACAGATATCCTCTGCATCCAGTGCTCCCTATGTGGCCTTCTATATACCGGTGACACCTGGCGAAGACTGGGAGACTGCTTCACTGAATACCTATGCTCCATCCACCTGCAGCCACCCATTTCAATTCTACTTCCCATTCCCATTCCAACATGTCAGTCCATGGCCTCCTCTACCGTCGCGATGATGCCATACTCAGGCTGGAGGAGCAACACCTTATTATCGGTCTGAGTATCCTTCAGCCTGATGGCATGAACGTCAATTTCTTGAACTTCCAGTAATTTCCCCCCCTCTCCTTCTCTATTCCCCCATTCCTGTTTCCTTCTCTCACCTTATCTCCTTAACTGTCCAGCACTTCCCTCTGGTGCTCCTTCCCCTTCCCTTTCTTCCATGGTCCTCTACCCTCTCCTATCAGATTTCTCCTTCTCCAGCCCTTTATCTCTTTCACTAACTTCCCAGCTCTTTACTTCACCCCTTCCCCCCACCTCCCAGTTTCACCCATCACCTACTACCTTGTACTTCTTCCTCCCTTGCCTTCATCTTATTGCTCTGACTGCTCGTCTTTTATTCCAATCCTGATGAAAGGTTTCGGCCTGAAATGTTAACTGTTTACTGTTTTCCACAGATGCTGCCTGATGAGTTCTCAACATCCAAGGTTCTCTTACCTTGTCATCCTTATCCTTCCTTCTGATTGGAATATACCTGTCTTGAATTCTGTGTAGTTAGTCTTTAAACACTCAACACATGTTGGATATGGGCTTACTCAAAAGCAGATATTCCCAGTGAACTCTCCCTAGTTCCTGCCTAATGTTCTTGTATTTTGTTCTGCTTCAGTTTAATACTCTCTTACAAGGTCTATGCTTATCCCTGTCTATAGGTACCTTAAAACTTAAGGAGTTGTGGTCACTGTTCCTTAACTGTTCACCCACTGAAAGATCAGTCACCTGCTCAGGCTCATTACCCAGCACCGGGTCCAGTACAGCACCTCCTCTTGTTAGACTATCTAAGAAACCTTCCTAGATGCACCAGTTGAATATAGTAGGTCCCGTTTATATTAGGAAAGCTAAAGTCTCCCATGATAACAACCCTATTGTTCTTACACCTTTCTTTAATCTGCCGCATAGCTGTCCTTCATTGTCACCATGACTATTGGGTCTGTAGTACAATCCCATCAGAGCGAATGCACCCTTCCTATTTTTGAGTTCTACTCATACAGACTCAGTTGATGAGCCTTCCATTATGTGCCATCTGAGTGAGGCTATGATATTATCCTTGATTAGTTGTGCAACTCATTCACACCTTTTACCTTCCTCTCTATCTTTTCTAAAACACCAGACCCCTGAGACATTAAGCACCTATTCCTGCCCCTCTCTCAACGAAGTCTCTGTATTGGCCACAAAATTATAGTTCCATATACTGTTCCATGCTGCTCCAAGTTCATCACCTTTACCCATAATACTCCTACCATTAAAATACACACACTTCAAATTATCCTGCCCCGACTATCACATTGCACTGGGAGTAATCCAGAGATTATTACCTTGAAGGTCCTGCTCTTCAGCTTCTTTCTTAACTTCCTGTACTCACCGTACAACACCTCTCCCCCCTTTTCTACCTATGTCATTGGTGCCAATGTGCACCACAACTTTTGGCTGCTCACCCTTCCCCTTGAGAATGTTCTGCACCCGCTCTGAGACACCCTGGACTTAGCACTGGGGAGGCAGCACCATCCTAGCACTTCTTACGTGGCCGTAGAGTCTCCTATCACTTTTGCTCTGACTGGCTTTATCCTTCCCTCAAAGGTCATAAAGAAAGCTTTTGGCACATTGGCCTTCAGAAGTCAAAGTACTGAGTACAGGAGGTGGGATGTTATGTTGAAGTATGAGATGTTGGTAGGGCCTAGTTTGGAGTTTTGTGTGTAGTTTTGGTCACCTACCTAAAGGAAAGACGTAAATAAGGTTGAAAGAGTACAGGGAAAATTTACTTGGACTGAAGGACATGAGTTATAAGGAAAGATGGACAACACACATCAAAGTTGCTGGGTGAACGCAGCAGGCCAGGCAGCATCTGTAGGAAGAGGTGCAGTCGACGTTTCAGGCCGAGACCCTTCGTCAGGACTAACTGAAGGAAGAGTGAGTAAGGGATTTGAAAGTTGGAGGGGGAGGGGAGATCCAACATGGTAGGAGAAGACAGGAGGGGGAGGGATAGAGCCAAGAGCTGGACAGGTGATAGGCAAAAGGGGATTCGAGAGGATCATGGGACAGGAGGTCCGGGAAGAAAGACCTTATATTATATTATATATAACACCTTATATTCCGTCTGGGTAGCCTCCAACCTGATGGCATGAACATCGACTTCTCTGGCTTCCGCTGAGGCCCCACCTCCCCCTCGTACCCCATCTGTTACTTGTTTTTGTGCACACATTCTTTCTCTCACTCTCCTTTTTCTCCCTCTGTCCCTCTGAATATACCTTTTGCTCATCCTCTGGGTCCCCCCCCCCCCCCGGTCTTTCTTCCTGGACCTCCTGTCCCATGATCCTCTCGTATCCCCTTTTGCCTATCACCTGTCCAGCTCTTGGCTCTATCCCTCCCCCTCCTGTCTTCTCCTTCATTTTGGATCTCCCCCTCCCCCTCCAACTTTCAAATCCCTTACTCACTCTTCCTTCAGTTAGACCTGACGAAGGGTCTCGGCCTGAAACGTCGACTGCACCTCTTCCTAGAGATGCTGCCTGGCCTGCTGCGTTCACCAGCAACTTTGATGTGTGTTGCTTGAATTTCCAGCATCTGCAGAATTCCTGTTGTTTGTGAAGGAAAGATGGAGTAGTTTAGGACTTTATTCCTTGGAACATAGAAGATTGAGGGGAGATCTGATAGAGGTATACAAAATTATGAGGAGTTTGGATAGGGTAAATGCTAGTAAGCTTTTTTCACTGAGTTTGGGTGGGACTACAACTAGAGGTAATGGGCTAAGGGTGAAACGTGAAAATTTTAAGAGGATCCTAAGGGGAAACCTCTTCACTCAGAGGATCATGCGAGTGTGGAATGAGCTGCTAATGGAAGTGGTGCATGCAAGCTCGTTTTCAACTTTTAAGATAAGTTTGGATAGGTACATGAATGATAGGTGTATGGAGGGCTGTGGTCCCAGTGCAGGTCGATGGGACTAGGCAGCTTAGATAGTTAGGCACAGACTAGATGTGTCATTTGCACTCTGTGCCGTACTTTTCTATATCTCCATGATTATGATTCCACATAGAAACATAGAAAATAGGTGCAGGAGTAGGCCATTCGGCCCTTCAAGCCTGCACCGCCATTTATTATGATCATGGCTGATCATCCAACTCAGAACCCTGAACCAGCCTTCCCTCCATACCCCCTGACGCCCGTAGCCACAAGGGCCATATCTAACTCCCTCTTAAGTATAGGCAATGAACTGGCTATAACAATGACCATGAAGGACTGATAATATAGTTCCAGATCAGGATGGGGTGCAGCTTGCATGGGAACCTACTGCTGCTGCTGTTTTCTCAAGCTCTTGCTGACCTTGCCCATAATGATAGTGATTGTGAGGTTGTCGAAAATATCCTTGATAAGTAAGTGTAACCCTCAGGTTTGGCCAGCTTCGTTAATCCAGCGGGAGAAAGCCTTTGGCCCGGCCAAACTGGTGAAATCTTCTTTGGGTGGATCCTGCATGATGTGTCCCCTGTTACAAATCAGTACCGCAAAATAACAAACAGTACACAGTATGCAATTAAACAATTGAGCTTTATAATTCTTAATTTGGTTATAGGATTAGTAAAGAAAACAAAAAGAAAATGGGCCCATTTTAATGAAACAGTCTAATGGGCACATTAGAGCTCACTGTTTTCACTTCTGTTTGTTCTCCATCATTTTCCCCCGGCTGTCGTCGTCTCCTGACCCCATTCCAAGTCCGCTTAGTCCTGCAGCCTGCGACTTCCCCGTTCTGGCATCTTCTCTCTCCATCTTCTCCTGAACTAAACGCCCGCGCATGCCTTCTCTCAGACACACAAGAAAGAAACAATGTGCCTCTCATTGGATGCCACACATTCCAAAGCCCCCGTTATCTCCAGTCATAACCCAAACATTGCTGCTCCAGAGAAACCATTACATTAGGAGTGAAACTTTACATGAGTGCAGTATATTTTGTAGATGGTGTACATTTGTAGGTCTGTTTTGTAGATGGTGGCACTAAACATATGCCACTGTGGCCATGGTGCACCTTTGGTGAAGGAAATGAATGCCTAGGGTTGTGGATGGGGTTTCAATTAAGTGGCCTGCATGATCCTTCAGGGTCCCAATCTTAATAAGTTAGCAGTCCAGTTTTCCAGACAAGTGAAGGCTATTGTATCACACTCTTGACGTGCTTTGTACATGGCAGAAAGGCTTTTAGTTGTCAGAAAATGGGGCACTCACCTGAGAATACACCGTCTCTGATTAGCTCTTGTAGATGTGATTGTTGTATGGCTGGTCCATCTGGGATTCTGGATTCCCAGGAATTTGATGGATTACCTGGTAATGCCATTGAATGTCAAATATACTGTACGTGGTTCGACTCTCTCTTGTTGGAGATGGTTGTTCTCTGGTAGTTTTGTGGCTAACAGTGACTTGTCACTTACTGATTATAAATGTGTACTGAAAAGCCAACAAATTTCTGGCTATTTTTATTGACAGTTTATTAACTTCTGTTTTTGTTTTTTTTTGTGTGTCTTCTCGGCAACCTACAGTTTTTTCCTTTATTTATTAGACTGCAAAGTTTTCCTTGCTTTGATCCAAATTTCACGAGCTTATTGTTTTTGTTTTTGCAGAAAACTGAAGTAATTGAGGAAGCATTTGCTGGGTGAGTGTATACTTCCACATCTTAGCAATTTTGATTCAAATTTATTTATCACGCACATGAAAACGTGTTGTTTGCATTAAAAACCAACACACCACCCAAGGATGTGATGGGGGCAGCCCACAACTGTCACCAATAATAATTGAGCTACAATTATAATACATTTTTAATTGGGATTGGCTTGGACAGAATTTATTTTTTTACATTTAAAAAGATTATTTTGAAATTACTAAGATGATAGGTAAATAGTATCGAACAACACCTGAAGCAAATATCTTAGTGAAAGATGAAAAGTGTAATATTCGTGCATGCATTTTCTCTATCTTATTACCTTATCAGTTGCTCCAAATTTACTTGTATAATATGGACCATGATTGTAAGTTCTATTTGAAAGCCTATTTTTATTTACGTACGCGTACACTGCAAGGGTCAATTTTCATTGATAGGGTGTGAAGAAAACAAGGATTAGAAACTTGTTAGGTTGATGGCACTAAACGTGTTGAGCGTTTTTCATCAGATGTTTCTGACTTCAAATTTCATTGCATTTACTTGGGTGAAGTTGACAGCAAGCAAGATTGAATTTTAGAGCATTTTGCACTGCTGTTCACTATTAATCTGTCGAGCTGGTTGTTTATTGTGTGACAGAATTTGCAAATCCTGATTTTCACTTGTGTTTGAAGAAAAGTATGCAGGTTTACTGAAATTAGTCTTTGTTTAACCTCACAATTGACATCCTTTGGCACAAAGCTGACAAATACTACTTTTTTTTAATTTCACGGGGCATCTTACACCAATGACATCACTGATCTCTGCCTTTTGACAGAGACATTATCCAAGACCCTTTCTCTTCTCTTGAACTGAAACTTTGAAGAAGAATGGGACGTTTATCCCTTGCCCCACTTAATGTTCCATGAAATCCAAGCAACACATACAAAATGATAGAGGAACTACGCAGGCCAGGCAGCATCAATGGAAAAGAGTACGTTTGATGTTTAGGCCCGAGACCTTGTCCTGATGAAGGCTGTTGCGGATAAATCTCAGGAGCAGCAGACAGAGTAGATCAGGCAGACTCAGAGAGTTGTTTCAGACTAAAGGGTTTTATTACATGATATCATAGAGAGTGCAGACTCCTAAAGCAGAGCTCCACAGCTCTGCTCAACAAAAGGTTACTCTCATATTTATAGTCAAAATATACGTGACAAAAAGCACTTTCTCACACAAATTAGAATAGAAAAGTTTCACAGCATGTTCCAGATGATAACCCGAAACACCGATCAGCTTAAAGGTTACTCTGCCTACCGTGTTAGGGCAGATTATGGAACAATGATTCCTGAGAGAAACAAGTTACCACTTCTTTCTCAAAGTACAAGCAAGCATGCGAGTCAGTTACTTGCAGCTAGGTATGGTTAGTTGGCAATTTACCAAGAACAGACAGTACTGCTGTCGTGGCAGAAATGGCTTGACCCTTTGGTCCCTAGTCGGTAATAATGCTTTAAATTTTCTTCCACAGTTCCCTGCTTGTTGATCTTTTAGATCAACACTTACGGTATTTCCTCGTCACTACTGAGGTCCTCATATGGTGGGTCATACCCCTCCGGGAAGGGTCTTTCCTTTTTCGGATGCACCTCCTCACCCCACCAATGTTCCTTGCTGGGTTAGGTTCTGGTCATTTGGGGAACCGGGACTTCAGGTCCTGATAAAGTTTTCTTTATTAACTGGTAACAGCCCAATCTCAAGGCTCTATATACACAGCACCCTAAAACACATATCCTTGCCACTATTAGTATTCCATGTGTTATCCAGTTTCCCCAGCCGGAAAACCATCCCTATATTCCTTCCCACTAAGATCCTCCACTGTTAAAGTTTTTGAGCGGTTCTCCCACCTTCCTAATCTCCTTAACCTTCTCTATAATGTGCTGGCCTAAGTCAGTTATGTCTTTTGTGGCATCGGGAATATAAGTACAACATTCCTCTTCATTCTTTTTTCCTGTCTCCCGTGATGTGTGATTGCGCATAGAGTAATGCTACCGTCTCCCCTGACTTTGACTTCGTAAAGGCGCAGAGCCAGCAAATGCAGAGTTGTATGACACAATGAGCTACCACCACTAAGCAGACCAGGGCAATGAGGCCATAAAAGAGGGGCTATAGCCAGGAAAATATTCCTTCTCCTAACACTGATTTAACTCACCTAAATAAATCCCAGCCTTCTGGAGGGACTTGAGAGTTCAGTCTATGCGTTCCATCTCGCAACTGGGTCATGTGTTCTAACACATGGGTCATATTTTCTGAAGCATCGGGTATGTAGGTGCAACATTCTTTCCCTACTAATGCTCAGACCCCTCCTTCCCAGGCTAATACTTCTTCTCTGCTTTCCTGTTTCTTTGTATTTACCCTCCAACGCTGTTAGGTAATCAATCAATCCCACCCCCAATATGATTATTATCACTACTTCCTTCACGTTAGTCCTCTGTTGAGTATGTATTTTGTTAATAATCAGTCACTATGTATATAACATGAGGTGCAGGTTAAAATAGATTTAAGTTCCAGTCTCTCAATAACACTTTGTTCTTAGTTCTCAGTGCCGTTCCTCTCTCTCAGGGAAGACGTCACTTGTTCTGTGGTTTATTTCATCCTCGTTGTGGTGCAACTTGCACCTGCGGGCATGTATCCAGACAGGTTTCTCCTTCACCTTAACGGCTGTATGGGTTGTCAGCAGCACTAGGTAGGGGCCTTTCCACCTGGGAGAGAACGAATCTTTATTCATTGATCTCACATATATTCAATCTCCCGACTTAAACAGATGCACATTACCTTTAGTTAAAGGTGCCTGGGCTTGCCAGACCCTCTCATACAATTTCCCTGCCTCCTGACACAATACTTGTTCGTATTTCAGTGTCTTCTCATCATTCCATATTAGCACTACCTTTACTGGGGTCATGGGAGGCTTAGTTCCTGTTGTCATAGGCTGCCCATCAGAATTTCATGAGGGATAAGTCCTGTATTTCTATTGTTCTGATTTCGCAGAGTGTACGTTACTAAGGGCATTGCCTCTGGCCATCTGAGACTGTTTTGCTGACAAACTTTTGTCAAAGCCGCTTTTATTTCCCCATTTGCTCTTTCCATCATACCCAGGGACTGAGGCTGGTAGGAGATATGCAATTTCTACTGGAACCCCAAGGCTTCCTTCAGTCCCTGTACTAATTTATTTGTAAAATGGGTTCCCCTGTCGGTATTTATCCCCAGGGGAATTCCAAACCTAGGTATAATTTCTTTCATCAATATGTTCACCACAGTTCTGGCATTATTCCTCTTAGTTGGATAGGCTTCCGCCCATCTGGAAAATATGTCTACTATTACCAATATATACTTAAACCTCCTTTCAGCAGGCATATGTACAAAGTTAATTTGCAGGGGTGTACCATTGTTGAGTGATGGCATGCTGCATCCCTCCTTTGCCCATATGAGCCTGGCCATGTGCCAGGAGAGCCGGGGCAAAAATAAACCATGCGGGCACACTACTCGGCCGTCTGGGTGATGCCATAGCCCAGTATTCTGGTAACATGCAGGTTTGCTCCAGGCACATTTCTCTTGCTGTGAGGCAAGATTTTGGGCTTCCTGCAACTGCTGGACGTCAATACACACAGGGAGCTCCTTCCCTCCCGATTCAAGCTGAGGGGTCTATAGCACAGGTTGTTGCTGAAGGGCCACCTGTTTTGTTACCATGTCTGCAAACCAATTCCCCTTGGATACCTCATTCTCGGCTTAGGTGTGTGCCTCGCACTTAATTATTTCTAAAGTCTGTGGCAACTGTATAGCTTCTAAAAGGTTCAGTACGAAGGAGGCGTGTTTAATCACTTTCCCCGAGGAGGTGATAAATCCTCTATTTTTCCACAATTGCCCAAAGTCATGTGCTATCCCAAACGCATAACATGAGTTGGAATAAACATTGGCAGCTTTTCCTTAGGCCAAAAGGCAAGCAGGCTCGGGTAACAGCATAGAGTTCTGCCGTCTGCACTGATGTTCCTATTGTCAAGGCATAAGCTTCTACTACCTCGTGGGGAGTTACTATAACGTACTCTGCCAGCAACAGATCATCTCTTGGGCAGTGCAAAGAGCCATCTGTGAAAATTATTAAATCAAGGTTATCAATAGGCTCGCTTCTCCGATCTGGTGGGGCAGTAGTAGTGGCTTCCACTGTGATCAGAGAGTCATGGTCATCCCCATCCTGCTGTGCAGATGGTAACGGAACAAAATTAGCTGGATTAATAGCGGAAGATCTTTTGTACGTACAGTTGGATCAAGAGAGAAGAATCACCCCATAACCTGTCCTTCTGGCTTTGGTAAAATGCTGAGTAGCAGCTGAATTCAACAGTAGCATTACAGCTTGGGGTACTGGGGGTACTGTCACAGTACACGGGTGATCCAATACAACAGGAATAGATTTTTCTACCGTTACGTTTAGGTCATATAACCATATAACAATTACAGTATGGAAACAGGCCATCTCGGCCCTTCTAGACCGTGCCGACTATGGAAGGCTTTCTCCCTTTCGGGTGTCTATTCCACGATGAGGGGCTCCGTTTTCAATGTAGCAGAAGGCATTACTGCATCCCTCTCCTGGTATTCGGGAATCCACTGTCGATAGTGCCCTGCCATGCCCAGGAAAGAAAGAATGTCCTGTTTTGTTTTGGGGACTGGGACCTTCTTTATTGCTTTTATTCAATCCCTTCCCAAACTTCACCAATCTTTACTGAGCTGGAATCCAAGGTACAGGACAGTCTCTTGGCAAAACTGCATTTTCTCCACAGACACTCTGTGCCCTCTTCTCGCCAAAAGTTCAAGGAATGTTAAAAAATAGGTCAGACATTCTGGCCCTGTAGCAGAAGCAATCAGGATGTTGTCTGCATACTGAATCAGCGTGGAATATTCAGACAGCTGGCATTCGGCCAATTTATTTTTAACTGCTGCAACATAAACTGCGGGGCTTTCGGTATATCCCTGGGGCAGACATGTCCACGTATGTTGCTCATTCTTATGAGTAAGGCAAATAAATACTGGCTGTCCTTGTGCACAGGTATGGAGAAAAATGCTGAGCACTGATCGACTACAGTAAAGGTACTAACTCCCGCAGGTACAGAAGTAAGCATAATGTTGGTGTCTGGCACCAGTGGAGCAATAGGGATGACTGTCTTATTAATGGATCTTAGGTCCTGCACAAATTGCCACTCATTTCTCCGGCCCACTTTTGGGATAGGTAATATAGGGGTGTTACACAGGCTTTGTGTCTTCACCAGCACCCCTTGCTGCAATGAGTCAATTACTGGAACGACACCTTCTTCAGCTTCAGTAGCTATACGGTACTGTTTAATACAGGGCAGTGGCACATTATTTTTTAGAGTAACTTTATGCTCTGGAGCTGTTTGGGCTTTTCCCACATGATTTTTATGTTTTAGGTTCCCTGGTACCCGCGCTAAGGCTCTAGGGGGAAGTAGAGGGTCTTCTGCTGGTGGTTGTTGCTCTTCAAAGGTTGTTTCCCAGCTCTCGGACTTTAACATAATTCTCCCCTCCTTTTCATTAAAGAATTCTATTCGGGCTTCTTGTTCCAGTGCCAGCAGAGTTATAGTATAAACAGCCTTGATTTCTTTCGCCAGCTTGTACTGGAACCTACTAGGGAGAAGGCATTTCTGGATTTAGGGTTGTGTAATGAACCGGATTTGATAAGGGAACTCGTGGTAAAGGAGCCATTAGGGGGTAGTGACCATAATATGATAAGTTTTAAACTACAATTTGAGAGGAAGAAGGGAAAATCGGAAGTGTCAGTATTGCAGTTGAACAAAGTTGGACTATGGAGCCATGAGGGAGGAGCTGGCCAAAGTTGACTGGAACGATAACCTAGCAGGGATGACAGTGGAACAACAATGGCAGGTATTTCTGGGAATAATGCAGAAGGTGCAGGATCAGTTCATTCCAAAGAGGAAGAAAGATTCTAAGGGGAGTAAGGGGCGACTGTGGTTGACAAGGGAAGTCAAAGATAGTATAAAAATAAAAGAGAAGAAGTATAACATAGCAAAGATGAGTGGGAAGCCAGAGGATTGGGAAACTTTTAAAGAGCAACAGAGGATAACTAAAAAGGCAATACGGGGAGAAAAGATGTGATACGAAGGTAAGCTAGCCAAGAATATGAAGGAGGATAGTAAAAGCTTCTTTAGGTATGTGAAGAGGAAAAAATTAGTTAAGACCAAAGTTGGGCCCTTGAAGACAGAAACGGGTGAATTTATTATGGGGAACAAGGAAATGGCAGACGAGTTGAACAGGTACTTTGGATCTGTCTTCACTAGGGAAGACACAAACAATCTCCCAGATGTGATAGTGGCCGGAGGACCTAGGGTAACAGAGGAACTGAAGCAGATTCACATTAGGCAGAAAATGGTGTTGGGTAGACTGATGGGACTGAAGGCTGATAAATCCCCAGGGCCTGATGGTCTACACCCCAGGGTACTTAAGGAGGTAGCTCTACAAATCGTGGACAATTATTTTGCAATTTTCCAAAGATTCAGGATCAGTTCCTGAGGACTGGAGGGTAGCTAATGTTATCCCACTTTTTAAGAAAGGAGGGAGAGAGAAAACGGGGAATTATAGACCAGTTAGCCTGACATCAGTGGTGGGGAGCATGCTGGAGTCAATTATAAAAGATGAAATTACGACACATTTGGATAGCAGTAACAAGATCGATCCGAGTCAGCATGGATTTACAAAAGGGAAATCATGCTTGACTAATCTTCTGGAAATTTTTGAGCATGTAACTATGAGAATGGACAAGGGAGAGCCAGTGGATGTAGTGTACCTGGACTTTCAGAAAGCCTTTGATAAGGTCCCACATAGGAGATTAGTGAGCAAAATTAGAGCACATGGTATTGGGGGTGGGGTACTGACATGGATCGTAAGTTGGTTGGCAGACAGGAAACAAAGAGTAAAGATTAACGGGTTCCTTTCAGAATGGCAGGCGGTGACTAGTGGGATACCGCAAGGCTCGGTGCTGGGATCGCAGCTATTTACAATATACATTAATGATTTAGATGAAGGGATTAAAAGTAACATTAGCAAATTTGCAGATGACACAAAGCTGGGTGGCAGTGTGAAATGTGCAGAGGATGTTGAGATAATGCAGGATGACTTGGACAGGTTGGGTGAGTGGGCAGATGTATGGCAGATGCAGTTTAATGTGGATAAATGTGAGGTTATCCACTTTGGTGGCAAGAACAGGAAGGCAGATTACTATCGGAATGGTGTCAAGTTAGGAAAAGGGGAAGCACAACGAGATTTTGGTGTCCTTGTTCATCAGTCACTGAAAGTAAGCATGCAGGTACAGCAGGCAGCGAAGAAAGCATGTTGGCCTTCATAACAAGGGGATTTGAGTATAGGAGCAAAGAGGCCCTTCTGCAGTTGTACAGGGCCCTGGTGAGACCACACCTGGAGTATTATGTACAGTTTTGATCTCCAAATGTGAGGAAAGGCGTTTCTTGCTATTGAGGGAGTGCAGCGGAGGTTCACGCGGTTAATTCCCAGGATGGCGGGACTGTCATATGTTGAAAGATTGGAGTGACTGGGCTTGTATACACTGGAATTTAGAAAGATGAGAGGGGATCTGATTGAAACATATAAGATTATTAAGGGATTGGACATGCTAGAGGCAGGAAACATGTTCCTGATGTTGGGTGAGTCCAGAACCAGAGGCCACAATTTGAGAATAAAGGGGTAGGCTATTTAGAACGGAGTTGAGGAAAAACTTATTCACCCAGAGAGTTGTGGATCTGTGGAATGCTCTGCCTCAGAAGGCAGTGGAGGCCAGTTCTCTGGATGCTTTCTGGAAAGAGTTAGATAGAGCTCTTAATGATAGCAGAGTCAAGGGATATGGGGAGAAGGCAGGAACGGGGTACAGATTGTGGATGATCAGCCATGATCACAGTGAATGGCGGTGCTGGCTCGAAGGGCTGAATGGCCTACTCCTGCACCTATTGTCTATTGTCAATCGTTCTATCATCGTCCCGATATCTTTAGGCTTTGCTGGTGGTTTTATGGCCACTGTCAAATGAGCCATTGAGGAGTTCCCTAGTCGGTATCTTTTTTTTTCTGATCTTCCACTAAGTTTACCAGGAGCCTTAATCCCTCGGAACCAAAATACACATACGGTGTTACCTTCAGCTTTACCATTTAAATAAGAGTGTATAGCCTGATCGTAGTGCGGGTCGGTTAGTAAAGTGTAATAGACCGTGCAGTGGAGCTGCTGTTTTTCTCGGCTGCTATTAATCAAATATTGCAGATTTTGCATGTAGAGGTTGGTTCGTCCTATCAATGTGTCATACAGTCTGTGAACCTGCCAAACATAGAGATTACTATCCAGCTGTCGACAGTATGATATGGGTTCTGAACTGTCCTTTTCTCGCCCATTCATTAATTTTAGCATTTGAGGGACCCTAATTTGAGGAAGCTCGGTGTATATACCTTCAGCTGTACAGCGCATTGTTGCCCCTAATTTATAAAGGGTCTGTGGACCCAGCAGGGGAAGTGGGACTGTTCTAGATATAATGAAGGTGTCTGTTAAAAGCTTATCCGCCATTCTCTTTTTCTCTTTTCCTGCATCTTTTTTTTTTCTTTTCAGGCATTTTTTTTTTCTCATCTCTAGTACTTCCTAACACTTCCTTCAACTCCCTTAGCTTCCATTCCTCTTTCCTGAGAACCTTCTCTCGTAACAGAGATATCTGCTCCGCTGGGGGTGTCAGGTGCCTGAACTTCTGGCATGGGGGGTTGTAAGGAGTAGGTGCGGGTTGTCTTAAGGCAGTCATCGTCATTGTTAAATGGTCTAATTCACTATTGGATGCCAGTGGGGCACTGGCCGGTACAGGGAGTTGGGGATAAAGTCCTGTGGCAGGTTTTGTTTCAGCCACAGCCTTCTCTGTTTCAGGCTGCTTAATCTCCTTTTCTTTGGAGGTTGGTGTCTTTTAACTACCTCCTTCCATCATTTAAAACGTTTTAACATATAATCAGCATCCCAGTTTGGGTCGCCGTCCCCATTTCAGGTGGCATCCTCCCAGTGCTGGATTAGTCTCAAATTAAAACTTCTCCCATATGGCCGATCCCCATGTGACCACTCATGTAAATCGCAACTGAATGTTACTGCATATGGATCATCTCCGGCCTCTCTGATTACCATATCTGCCGGGGATCCAGGCAGGACTAAGGGGTCTCCTATTTGCTGGTGGTGCTGTTTTATCTTTCTAATTTTTTTCTTTTTGGCAGCCTTTTTCCTACCTGTCGATGAGTGTTCAAAGCCTTCGTCTTACCTCCGGAACTCTTCGGTTTATTAGCAGGATCAGCGCTAGCTGATCGACTGCTCGCACTTTCCGTTTTTTCTGTTTAGGATTTCAATTTCAGTTAAGACAGCACAAAGTTTCTTTATTCACAGTATGTACACAATGAGCGCTCGCCAGTGTGTTTCCTCTGTATTTACACAAGTCTCTGAGTTCGGTCACGGAATAAATCGGTAGCTACCTTGGTACTCCCATAAGCACCCCTGCTGTCTCCCCCTTTCAGCTAGGACGCAGGGCACCTGTCTCCCCCTTTCAGCTGGGAGACTGATCTTCCTTCCCAACTTGGAAGGCACTTTTCTGTCTTGCTTCTCCTTTTCTGTCTGGGGTTCATTTTGAATCCTGCTCTTCTAACCTCCCCCTTTCAGCTAGGAGACTAGATTGAGGATTCCATCCTCATTGCCAATCCGTTGCGGATAAATCTCAGGAGCAGCAGACAGAGTAGATCAGGCAGACTCAGAGAGTTGTTTCAGACTAAAGGGTTTTATTACATGATATCATAGAGAGTGCAGACTCCTAAAGCGGAGCTCCACAGCTCTGCTCAAGAAAAGATTACTCTCATATTCATAGTCAAAATATACGTGACAAAAAGCACTTTGTCATACAAAATAGAATAGAAAAGTTTCACAGCATGTTCTAGATGATAACCCGAAACACCAATCAGCTTAAAAGTTACTCTGCTTACCGTGTTAGGGCAGATTACGGAACAATGATTCCTGAGAGAAACAAGTTACCACTTCTTTCTCAAAGTACAAGCAAGCATGCAACTTGTAGCGAGGTATGGTTAGTTAGTTGGCAATTAACCAAGAACAGGCGGTACTGCTGTCGTGGCAGAAATGGCTTGACCCTTTGGTCCCTAATCGGTAATAATGTTTCAAATTTTCTTCCAGAAAGGCTCTCGGCCCAAAATGTTGAATGTACTCTCTTCCACATTTCTTTTTGTGCAACCTTACATACATAAAAAATGGTAGGCCATATAGCTCCCACAAACCTGCCGTGGCATTCAATGTGAACATGACTGATCTGCACCAGGCCTCATTTCTTTAGTGTCAATCGCCCTCACCCTCAATTCCTGTAACTATATTGGTATCAGTGTTTTTGATGTTATAACATGGACGGCATCTTCACAGTCATTGATTGCAAAGATGCTGTAAGATGTCTTGAGATAATAAAAACTGCTATATAACGTAAAGTTTTTGTTTTTTTTTCCCCAAGCAGTTTCTGCATCTGTACGTTTCTAAAACGACTCTTAAGCTCTGGTGTTAGTTAGTGGCTATTTCCAAGCTGACTTTAACAATAAGTTAAATTCTTTGTACTACAGTTCATTTTTAGGCAGTTTATATAATCCTTTACTTGTTTTCTAGGGAATCTGTTCCTTCTGAAATCTAAAACATCCATTTTCATTGTTTTTAACAATTACTTGAGAGTTCAATCTTTCACTTCCTTTATTTCTTCTTTTGACGTCTTAGGCCCTGAAGACCTCTTTCTTTCCTATCTGTTACTTCTTCATTACAACTTTATTATGTCCCTAACACCATTCTTTGTTTTGCTTGTCTGAAATAGCTACTTCAAACACTTCATTATTCTGCAGTCTCGTGTCTCCACTTCATTAATCACTGATCTTTCAATCAGTATTCTGGCACTAGCCTGTCACCTTTCTTCTAGTTCCATTCAATTTGCCCACCATTTCTCCTTGTGTAACGCCAGGACCATCAAATGCTACGGTTTTCCTGTTACAGAAAACATTTATTGTAAAGTAGTCACTATGTTCCCATTTTGCTTTTCAATGACTTATTATATCAATATCCTGGCCTGCACTTTAAATTGGCTTGCAAATTGTTCATGGAAGTATGATCCACAAATATGCGATCAGCATTGATGCAAACCAGTTGTCTGTCACCACTTTGCTCAATCTCTCCGTCAGTTTTCATATTTTTATGTGCCCAGTCAAAATGTGGTTAGTGCCACAATTAAGGACCTTGGGATATAAAATATCAGTTATGCCAATTAACATCAAATGCATTAACAGAATAATCTAACCAGAAGAATATAGTTGAGTAAATATATAATGGAAAAGGAATGTACTTCCAAACATTGATTTTTGATGATTATTTAGGAGCTATAATGTAGACTTTTTATAACATACGTATTTGTAGTCTGCAGTTGTTTCTTTACAAAACTTAAAACACTTGGCTGTTAATTGTCTTGTGCCAATACTTGTTTTTGTTTATAAATATATTTTTAAACAAATCTTTCACAGTATGTTTATGGACACAGCTGAAGATGAAAGAACCAAGCTGATCAGTTGTCTCGGAGCATTTAGACAACTCTGGGTGACACTCCCTCAGGTTAGAATCCAAAGATTATTACAGTGGATTTGGTTAATTGGGCCATCGGTGAATCAGGGCAGCCATTTATTTGGGACAACTCTTCAAGAACAAAATCTAAATAGAAAAAATAGTCAGGATTCCTTTTATTTATTTGGGACACCATGATGCTTAATTGGGATAGGACACTTTCTGAAAAGTTTCTAACTAGCATCAGTGGCGTACACTTGTGTGGCAGTTAGACGCTACACCGTGCTTTGAGCGATTCGTTTTTAAATAGCATCAGTTGTGTGTGTTTGTGTTCAAAAAGCAGTGATTTTCATCACTGACAGTTGGTGAGAAATAAACAGTAAGACAATTCGGAACTGTTTTGCTCACCGTGGTTTCAAGCATTCAGACTTAGAGATGCCAGAAACTGCCGGGAGTGAAAATGAAATGGTTTCATTACTTCAACAAGTTATGGATTACAAATAATTTGAAGATATCGACAATCATCTTGAATATTACAATGACAATAAAGATTTGTAGGATGAAATTGTCTAAGACATTGTACGAAGCAGTCCATTATCTGCACTAGGTACCTGAGCTGATTTTGTTCTTTTATAGTCAATCAAAAGAACACAGGTGAATTCCTCCGTTGGTAACTATTTGGAACTAATACACAGCTTTATAGCACTGTGGATGTATTGGTAGTGTTCTAATTTATTCTGTATGTAATTTAAATACATTTATTTTTACTCAGTTAAAATGACAGTTTGTCTTTTTATACCTTTTAACTATTTCCATTATATTTCTGATGTGCCCCAATTAACCAGAATCCACTGTATTTACCTGAAATATGTTTTCGGTTAAAGTTAACTTAATTTTGTATGAAGTTCTTCATATGATACATTGATAAATACTTTTTGACTGCTAGGAATCACATGAACAGTGTGTGCAGTGGATTGTTCGCTTCATCCATGGACAACACAACCCCAAGAGGATTTCTTTTCTGTATGATTGCTTGGCTATGGCAGTTGAAAATGGACTGCTACCACCCAGGTATAACTGAAAGGAGAAAGCAAAATGTTTTATTTTTTTTGTTGGATAAATGATTTAAATTTATCAAAAAATCAAATGCATGAAATTTGAAAAAATTCTTCTAAAATACTTAATTGCAATATTCTATTAATATATCAAATTCTACAGCTTTAGAATGTGATGTATTCTGAGAGTGTTATTTGTTTAGCTTATCTACCTGCTTACTACAGCTCTTTGCTATGTTTTTAATCCTATAGGAAATTCTGTGTTCTAAGGTTCTCTCCTCATATGTGAATATTCTCCATAACAAAACCAACTACTGGCATTTAGGGAATAGCTTTACAGGATTTATTTAACTATACTAAAATTTTAATGGTGTTCTTGAATACTGTGGTCGGGCTTTGACATTTTACACCAGTTTACAGTTGTATGCAATGTACTGGCTGGAGACCAGCTACTTGGCCTCAATCTGCAGTGACCAAATTATATCTGTAGGGTTCAGGTTGGGTAGCAAAAATAAAAAATGATGTAACTGGAATCAGATTGAGCTATGGTAGCTCTTTATGAATGATATACTAGGCTCGGAGCAGATTGCCTAGAAATAGCCAGGAGGGTGAATGTAACACACAAGAGGGGGTTCCTAATTCTCAGTGCCCGATCTGGCTACATGATTTGGCCCCATGGGACCCAATAAAATAGTATTGATAGGTCAGGTTGGATATGAAAAAACAAAAATCAGCTCTGGGCCTGAGTCAGATTGATTTTTGCTCTGATTGGGTCAAGTTCAGCTTCAATATTTAATAACCAAGCAGATCATTAGTGCTAGTAATTTGACTACTATAGCAACTGTTCACCAGTTTGATGTGCTATCAAAGTATATTATGTTAGTTCAGGTAACACTAGTTTTTAAAAAAAGGCATTCCAGTTATGAAAGAACAGTGTCAGTGATGAAATTGAATGCTCCAACATTGAACTTTGATCAGGTCAGATAGGTTCTTGATTGGACATGGCACCAAAGGTTATGGGGAGAAGGCCAGGAACTGGAGTTGAGGAGGAAATAAAGGATCAGCCTTGATTGAATGGTGAAGCAGACTCGATGGGCCAGATGGCCTAATTCTGCTCCTATGAGCCTGCTTTCAGTACTTGTAACAGTTAACATTAAGTCCCCTTTAACAGAGGGGTTTTGAAGTTCAAGTTCAGTTTATTGTCACTCAACCGCATACCTGTATGCCACCAAAAGAAATAATGTTCCTCCAACCAAAGTGCACAACACAGCACTATAACACATAAAGTAATATTACTACAAATAAATTAACAGATAATATGATTATGAAGACACGTAGCCCTCTTTTATTGTCATTTAGTAATGCATCCATTAAGAAATGATACATTATTTCCTCTGGTGTGATATCACAAAACACAGGACAAACCAAGACTGAAAAAACTGACAAAACCACATGATTATAACATATAGTTGCAAACAGTGTAACAATACCATAACTTGATGAAGAAGTCCGTGAGCACAGTAAAGTTCAAAGTTTCTCAAATGTACCACATCTCACACAGACGGGAGAAGGAAGAAAAACTCTCCCTGCCATGCCGACCACAATCCGACTCTGAGTCATCCGAAAACTTCGAGCTCTGATTAGCTGTCCGACACCGAGTACTGAGCAGCATCTCTGCCAAACGATTCGACCTCCTCCTCGGTCGCCAAAAGCAGGCAAGGCCGGGGATTTTGAGGCCTACCCTCCGAAAGATTCCCGACCACACAGTAACGACAGCAGCAAACGAGCGTTTCAGAAATTTCTCCAGATGTTCCTCTGTGCTTTCACGTCCATTCTCCATCAAATCAGAATTGTCCACGGCCCTTATTTAACAGATACGATATCATTTTTCACCAGAGAGCTGCGCACACGCAGGCGCGCTGCCATCTTCTCCTCCTGCTACATGTGGTGCATTTATCACAGTATATGCTACCAGCTCTTCAAACATGAAGAGACCTGGGTGGTAGCAATGAGTTTAGTAGTTTTACAGCCTGGGGGGAGAAACTAGTTCCCATCCTAACAGTTCTTGTCCTAATGCCATGATACCTCCTGCCTGATGGTAGGAGGTCAAAGAAATTGTTGGGTGGATGGGAGAGATCACCAACAATGATAAGCACCCTGCATATGTAGCACTCCTAATAAATATCTCTGATGAGTGGAAGAGAGACTCCGATGATCCTCTCATCAGTCCTCACAATTCTCTGTCGGAACTTCTTCCCAGCATAAACTGAGAATATAATGGAGCTCACGGCAATAAGTAGTGATCCTTAAAAATATACTTTGCATTGTGATTGAGATCCTTTTTCTCAATGTATTGAGTAATATTTGCATTACTGACATCTTAATTAGTAACAGCAAATCCTGTAATGTGTGAGTTAGCTCAGTACGTGTGATCACAATGGTTACTTTAATTTTGTGGAAACATTTTGAAGTGATTTTCTGTATATTTTACCAGACTGGTCTGTGAATCCCTAATCAACTCTGAAAGTCTGGAATGGGAGAGAATGCAGCTTTGGGCTCTAACATTTAAACTGATTCGAAAAATAATAGGAGGTGTTGACTACAAGGTACTATGCAAAGAACTGATTAAATCACCTTCACCTTGATGCTAGTAGCAATTTCTAATTATAAGCAAAACTGTTGGTTAAATTAATATTATTTTTGTGGATAATAATTGAAATCGTTTTAGATAATTATCAATTCTAATGTTTTGTTTTTAAAATATTAAAACCTTAAATCTTACTTAACCCTTGAAAAGGACCCCACTTGGGACTGTCACATCTCCTGCACCATCACCAAACTCATCCAACTCTGGAGATCTCCTAGCGTCTGCCACCAAACTCATAGTTCCCTTACCACACACTGCTTGTTTCTTCCTCATACCCAAGTTCCACAGACCTGACTGTATGGGTAGACCCATTGTTTCTGCCTGCTCCTGCCCCACTGAACTTGTGTCCACATACCTGAACTCCATTTTATCCCCCTTGGTTCAGTCCCTTACCCCACTACATCCACACACTTCATATGCTGTCAGTCTCCTCAACAACTTTCGATCCCCTGGCCCTGATCACCTTATTTTCACCATGGATGTTCAATCCCTATATACTTCTGTCCCCCGTCAAGAAGGCCTAAAGCTCTCTTCTTTGTTGATGAGATCTGATCAGTTCCCTTCTACCACCACCCTCCTCCATCTGGTGAAACTGGTTCTCACACTCAATAATTTCTCTTTTGGCTCCTCCCATTTTCTCCAAATTCGAAGTATACCCGTGAGCATCCGCATGGGCCGCGGCTATGCCTGCCTTTTCGTTGGCCGTATGGAACAATCCACCTTCCAAGTCTTCCTGGAAATGCTCCCCAACTCATTTTGTGCTACATTGACTACTGTAAAGGTGCTGGTTCATGCATTCATTCTGAGCTCGTCAATTTCTTCAACTCCGCCTCCAAGTTCCACCCTGCCCTTAAATTCCCCTGGTCCATTTCTGACACCTCTCACCCCTTTCTTGATCTCTCTTGTCTCATCTCTTGAGGTAAACTGTCTACTGATCTCTTCTATACACCTACCAATTCCCAAAGCTATCTTGACTATAACTCTTCCCACCCTATCTCCTGTAAAAATGCCATTCCTTTTTCTTAGGATAAGGCCATCCTTTCCAGGACATCAGAGATGTCCTAATTCTTCAAAGAATGGGGTTTTCCTTTTTCCGCCAATGATGTTGCCCTCACACATAGCTCCTCCATTTTCTAGACATTCGCGCCACCTTAACAGGGATGTAGTTCCTCTTGTCCTCGCCTACCATCCCATGAGTCTCCACACCCAACGCATCATTCTCCACAACTTGTGCCATTTTCAACGGGAATTTACCTTGCCCCATCTCCATTTTCCACAGGGATCACTCCTGTGTGTCCATTTATCCCTCCCCACTAATCTCCCTCCCGGCACTTATTCCTACAAGCAACAGAAGTGCTACACCTGCCCATTCACCTCTTCCTTCACATCCACTCTGGGCCCCTATCAGTCCTTCCAGATGAGGTAACTCTTCACCTGCATATCTTAATATAACCAGTGCTCCTGATGCGGCCTCCTGTACATTGGTGAAACTTGACATAGATTGGGGTACAGCTCTGACAGGCATCTTTGCTTCATCCGCAAGAGGCAGAATCTCCTGGTGACCAGCCATTCTAATTTCTATCCCCGTACCTGGACTTTCAGAAAGCCTTTGATAAGGTCCCAAAATTAGAGCAAATGGTATTGGGGGTAGGGTACTGACATGGATAGAAAATTGGTTGGCAGACAGGAAACAAAGAGTGGGGATTAATGGGTCCTTTTCAGAATGGCAGGCAGTGACTAGTGGGGTACCGCAAGGCTCGGTGCTGGGACCGCAGCTATTTACAATATACATTAATGATTTAGATGAAGGGATTAAAAGTAACATTAGCAAATTTGCAGATGACACAAAGTTGGGTGGCAGTGTGAAATGTGAGGAGGATGTTATGAGAATGCAGGGTGACTTGGACAGGTTGGGTGAGTGGGCAGATGGATGGCAAATGCAGTTTAATGTGGATAAATGTGAGGTTATCCACTTTGGTGGCAAGAAGAGGAAGGCAGATTACTATCGGAATGGTGTCAAGTTAGGAAAAAGGGAAGTACAACGAGATCTAGGTGTCCTTGTTCATCAGTCACTGAAAGTAAGCATGCAGGTACAGCAGGCAGTGAAGAAAGCTAATGGCATGCTGGCCTTCATAACAAGGGGAATTGAGTATAGGAGCAAAGAGGTCCTTCTGCAGTTGTACAGGGCCCTGGTGAGACCACACCTGGAATATTGTGTACAGTTTTGGTCTCCAAATTTGAGGAGGGACATTCTAGCTGTTGAGGTAGTGCGGCGTAGGTTCACGAGGTTAATTCCCGGGATGGCGGGACTGTCATATGTTGAAAGATTGGAGCGACTGGGCTTGAATACACTGGAATTTAGAAGGATGAGAGGGGATCTGATTGAAACATGTAAGATTATTAGGGGATTGGACGAGCTAGAGGCAGGAAACATGTTCCTGATGTTGGGGGAGTCCAGAACCAGAGGCCACAGTTTAAGAATAAGGGGTAGACAATTTAGAATGGAGTTGAGGAAAAACTTTTTCACACAGAAGGTTGTGGTTCTGTGGAATGCTCTGCCTCAGAAGGCAGTGGAGGCCAATTCTCTGGATTCTTTCAAGAAAGAGTTAGATAGAGCTCTTAAAGATAGCGGAGTGAAGGGATATGGGGAGAAGGCAGGAAAAGGGTACTGATTGTGGATGATCAGCCATGATCACAGTGAATGATGGTGCTGGCTCGAAGGGCTGAATGGCCTACTCCTGCACCTATTGTTTATTGTCCTGTTCCGATATGTCGGTACATGGCCTCCTCTTCTGCCACAATGAGTCCACTCTTGGTTGGAGGCACAACACCACATCTAGTTAGCCTCCAACCTGATGGCATGAGCATTGATTTTCTCCTTCCGGTCATATTTGCCCCGTCCCTTCCCTCTTCTTCGACTCCCTATTCTCGCCCCTCTTACTTCTTCTTGTCACCCCTTTCTTTTTCTCCAGTGGTCCAACTCTCCTCTCCTATCAGATTCCTTCTCCAGTGCTTTACTTTTTCCATTTATCACCTCCCAGCTTCTTTCTTCATCCCCTCCGCCTTCCACCTGGCTTCACCTATCACCTTCAAGCATGTGCGCCTTCCCCTCCCCCCACCACCTTATTCTGACTTCTTTCCCCTTCCTTTCCAGTCCTGTTGAAGGATCTCAGTCCAAAATGTCAACTATTGATTTCCACTGATGCGCCTGACCTACTGAGTTCCTCCAGCATTTTGTGTGTGAAACCTTAATTGTGTATTTAGTGATAATAAAAGTTTACGTATTCTTAAATGCATTCAGCTAATGGGCTTAAAGGAATTTTTGTCAATATTAACCTTATAAAGCACAATTTAATCTTTTAGGGTGTAAGAGATCTGTTGAAAGCAATTTTAGAGAAAATGCAAACTATTCCCAACACCGTCAGCTCCGCTGTTGTACAGCAGTTGCAAACAGCCAAAGATGTAAGTTTTTGATATATCGTTTCCCATATTTGAAGTCAATATTAAACAGTAATCTGATCTTGTTTGGACTCGTGCTGGTACTTTCACATTTGAAATGATTGCATTTTGTTCTTTTGATAGCAATGTTCTTTCATTCTCAATGAAATAATGAATGCCAAGCAATAAACTAATCTTTTTGGAATTCTAGCATGTGCACATCATTTGCTTTTAACCTAATTTAATTATGACAAAATCAATGTTTGAATTTGTTTTGTTTTATATTGATTAGTTCAAATATTTTCTTCTGAATGTAATGGCTGTTCCTTCCATTAACCTTCCCAGGTTGTGGCATATATCCTGGACAGAAACGCTTGTCTTTTGCCGGCATATTTTGCAGTTACTGAGATTAGGAAGCTTTATCCTGAAGGAAAATTGTCTCATTGGGTAAGAGATTCCTGCTGTAGTTTTGCTAAGTAAAGACAAATTAATAATTTTAATGTATTCTGTTGTTAATGATCTGGTGCTAAGTGAATTTGAATTGACTTTATTTCTTACATCCTTCACATACATGAAGAGTAAAAATTTTTATGTTACATCTCCGTCTAAATATGCAATCATGGTAATTTATAATAAATAGAACAGTCAATGTAACATAGAAATACACTCAGATCAGCGTGAGTTAATCAGTCTGATGGCCTGGTGGAAGAAGCTGCTCCAGAGCCTGTTGTTCCTGGCTTTTATGCTGCGGTACTGTTTCCCGGATGGTAGCAGCTGGAATGGATTGTGGTTGGGGTGACTCGGGTCCTCAGTGATCCTTCGGGCCTTTTCTCACACCTGTCTTTGTAAATATCCTGAATCATGGGAAGTTCACAACTGCAGATGCGCTGGGCTGTCCTCACCACTCTCTGCAAAATCCTGCGATTAAGGGCGGTACAGTTCCCATACCAGGCAGTGATGCAGCCTGTCAGGGTGCTCTCAATTGTGCCCCTGTAGAAAATTCTTACGATTTGGGGACCTATACCAAGCTTCCTCAACCGTCTGAGGTAAAAGAGGCGCTGTTGTTCCTTTTTCACCATACAGCTGGTGTGCACAGATCACGCGAGATCCTCGGTGATGTGAATGCTGAGGAACTTAAAGCTGTTTACTCTCTCAGCCCCAGATCCATTGATGTCAATAGGGGCTGGCCTGTCTCCATTCCTCCTGTAATCCACAACCAGCTCCTTTATTTTTGCGACATTGATGGAGAGGTTGTTTTCTTGACACCACTGTGTCAGAGAGATGAGTAGATTACAGCAAAGAAGTACAAGGATACACAAAAATAGGAGCTTGTATAGTTGGGGATTTGTACAAGGCCTTGACTCTTCTGTGCCAGTTCAACAGAGCCCTCATCAAAAATTAACTGCTTCCTCTTTAAATTTCCCCTTGTGATAACCTCCACAACCATCTGAAGTAGAAAATTCCACAGATCCATTACCCGCAAAAAAAAATCTTGTACATCTGCCTGCCCCTTTATCTTACAGCTCTCAAAATCATCTTGATGTTCAGGGACAGTGACCACAACTACCTGACCTTTACCATAGCCTTGGACAGAGAAAGGAGCAGATAATATGGAAAAGTTAGGAGAGGGTGAATTATGATGCTATCAGGCAGGAATATGGGAATACATAAATTGGGAACAGATGTTCTCACTATCTCAGCAGAAATGCCCAGCAGATATGCAAAGGTTGTTTAGGGAGTACTTGCTTGGAGTTATGGATAGGTTTGTCCCGGAGAGGCAGGAAAAGGCTAATGGAGTAAAGGCATGATGGTTGAGAAGAGATGTGAACATTGTCAAGATGAAGAACGAAGTACAAAGGTTAGGAAGCAAGGATTAGACAGGGCTGAGGAGAATTTAAGATAGACAGAAAGGAGCTCAAGAAGGGACTCAGGAGAGCTCGAAGGAAACATGAGAAGGCCTTGGTAAGTAAGATTAAGAAAAATCCTACACATTCTACATGTATGTGAAGAACAGGACGTGACTACAGTGAAGGTAGTAAAAGCAGAAACATTCCTGGGGTCGGAGGTGGTTAGGAGAGGTCCTTAGTTAATTCTTTGCTTCATTATTCAACATTGAGAGGGACCTTACATAGAACATAGAATAGTACAGCATAGTACGGGCCCTTCAGCCCACAAAGTTGTGCCGACCCTCAAACCCTGCCTCCCATATAAGCCCCCAACTTAAATTCCTCCATATACCTGTCCAGTAGTTTCTTAAACTTCACTAGTGTATCTGCCTCCACCACTGACTCAGGCAGTGCATTCCATGCACCAACCACTCTCTGAGTGAAAAACCTTCCTCTAATGTCCCCCTTGAACTTCCCACCCCTTACCTTAAAGCCATTTCCTCTTGTATTGAGCAGTGGTGCCCTGGGGAAGAGGTGCTGGCTATCCACTGTATCTATTCCTCTTATTATCTTGTACACCTCTATCATGTCTCCTCTCATCCTCCTTCTCTCCAAAGAGTAAAGTCCTAGCTCCCTTAATCTCTGATCATAATGCATACTCTCTAAACCAGGCAGCATCTTGGTAAATCTCTGTACCCTTTTCAATGCTTCCACATCCTTTCTATAGTGAGGCGACCAGAACTGGACACAGTACTCCCAAGTGTAACCTAACCAGAGTTTTATAGAGCTGCATCATTACATCGTGACTCTTAAACTCTATCCCTCGACTTATGACAGCTAACACCCCATAAGCTTTCTTAACTACCCTATCCACCTGTGAGGCAACTTTCAGGGATCTGTGGACATGTACCCCCAGATCCCTCTGCTCCTCCACACTACCAAGTATCCTGCCATTTACTTTGTACTCTGCCTTGGAGTTTGCCCTTCCAAAGAGTACCACCTCACACTTCTCTGGGTTGAACTCCATCTGCCACTTCTCAGCCCACTTCTGCATCCTGTCAATGTCTCTCTGCAATCTTTGACAATCCTCTACACTATCTACAACACCACCAACCTTTGTGTCGTCTGCAAACTTGCCAACCCACCCTTCTACCTCCACATCCAGGTTGTTAATAAAAATCACGAAAAGTAGAGGTCCCAGGACAGATCCTTGTGGGACACCACTAGTCACAATCCTCCAATCTGAATGTACTCCCTCCACCACGACCCTCTGCTTCTGCAGGCAAGCCAATTCTGTATCCACCTGGCCAAACTTTCCTGGATCCCATGCCTTCTAACTTTCTGAATAAGCCTACCATGTGGAACCTTGTCAAATGCCTTACTAAAATCCATATAGATCACATCCACTGCACTACCCTCATCTATATGCCTGGTCACCTCCTCAAAGAACTCTATCAGGCTTGTAGACACGATCTGCCCTTCACAAAGCCTTGCTGACTGTCCCTGATCAGACCATGATTCTCTAAATGCCCAGAGATCCTATCTCTAAGAATCTAAGACCTTGGTGAATGTGAGGTCAACGTACAACAGGCTGCTATGCTGGAACATGATGACATTAAGAAAGAGGATGTGCTGGAGCTTTTGAAAAACATTAGGAGGGGCTGGAGGGAAGTATTCCACGTTACTATGGGAAGCAAGAGAAACAATTTCTGCACCTTTGAAGATCTTTGCATCCTCACTGGCCACAGGATTAGTACCGGATGGTTGGAGGGTGGCAAATGTTACTCATTTGTTCAGGAAAGGTAAAAGGAATAATCCTGAGAATTGTAGACTTGGGATTCTTAGTCAGTGGTGAGCAAACTATTGAAGAGGATTCTTAGAGACAGGATTTACAAGCATTTGGAGAAGCAGAGTCTGATTAGGAATAATCAGACACAGTAGTGCCTCACGAGCCTGACCAAATTCTTCAAGGAGAGAACAAAACAAATTGAAGGTAGAGCAGTGGATGTAGTGTATATGGATTTTAGTAAGGCGTTCGACAAGTTTACCCATGATAGGCTCATTCAGAAAGTCAGAAGACAGGGGAACCAGGGAAACTTGGCTGTATGGATACAGAATTGGCTTGCCCAGAGTAGACCATGAGACATAAGAGCAGAATTGGAGGGGATGTCAGAGGTAAGTTTTTACAGAGAGTGGTGGGTGTGTGGAATGTGCTGCAGGTGTGGTAAAGGCCAGTGCATCTGGAATGTTAGGAAAAGAGACGTTCCCCTCTGCCATCATATTTCTGAAAGGTCACTACCTCTTATTTCACATTATTTATATATTCTCATTGTAATTTATAGTAATTGTATATATTACACTGTACTGCCACAAAACAACAAGTTTCATAGCATATTTTAGTAATAATAAGCTTGATTCTGAAATTCTGAGATTTAGATAGGCACATGTTGTTCCTTTTTGCGCCTTGTGGCACATTGGGCGACATTTTTATGAATGAAATACAAAATATTTTGCAAAGAATTTTGAGTAGGTCTGGTGTTACAAGTTCAGAAATTTGAGGGTCTTAAAACACGGTGAAGAGGAAGAACCTATTTTCCTTGACAGATCTGCAACTTGTGGATACAAATTAATGTTAATTATAGAAGGAATAGAGCATATTTCCGCAACAATGCAGAGTGGTTTGGAATATGCCATCAGAAAAGATGAAGGAGGCAGAAACAACGATCCCATTTGAAGAGTCATAACCTACAAGCCTGTTGCGTGAGGGTTAGGAAATGGGAGTAAATTATGTAGCTCCTGGTTGTTTTGCTTAACATAAACAGGCCTCCCGTGCTATAAATATGCTATAGCATTTTTTTTCTTTTATGGAATATCATAATTATTGGGAAACAGGGTATAGCTTTAGAACATATTAAATTTTGAAAGCAATGTTTTAAATGAAGGGAAATCTTTACACATATTGAAAAATGCATTAGTGTAGTCACTTTCAAATGTTTTATGAATATACTAACTAGCTTCTCTATACCTATATTAAATACTTTTCCAAAAATGTTCTCACTCATAGCAGAAGTTGAATGTCATTAGGTGGTTAGCTTCTGTTTTAAGAGTCATATCTTAAAATGAATAAATTACAAAAGATAAAGTATTTTTATTTATGTTATACTAATTCAGTTTTAAAATTTTGCTTGCAGTTGCTAGGCAACTTGGCTTCTGATTTTGTGGACAGCTTTAGACCCACGGCACGAATAAACTCCATATGTGGTAAGAGCACTAACAATTCTATGGATTAATGAATACATTACATCTCTAGTGGAGTTTCCCTGTTTATTTTCATTATAAACCATGTTTGTGTTACTTCAATAGTAACAGCAAAATATAACTGCTGATGCTGGAATCAACAAAATTGTTGAAAAAGAACCCGACTTGTCTAGCAGCATCAATGGAAAGAGAAACTGGTTAACATTTCAGTTGAAGACTCTTTATCAGAACTTCATTAGATCTGATGGAGAAACTTTGACCTGAACTTTAATTGCTTTCTCTTTACACAGATGCTGTTTGACTGGCTGAGTTCTTCCAGTGTCTCTGTTTTTGTCACAAATGAGAAAATCTGCAGATGTTGGATATCAAAGTACTATACACACAATGCTGGAAGAACTCGGCAGGCCAGGCAGCGTCAATGGAAAGGAGTAAACAGTGGGCATTTCAGGCTGAGACCCTTCATCAGGACTGGAAAGTGTCTCAGCCCAAAATGTTGACTGTTTACTCTTTTCACCAGTCCTGAAGGGTTTCGGCCCAAATCATAGACTGTACTTTTTTCCATAGATGCCGCTTGGCCTGCTGAGTTCCTCTCACCGTTTTGTGTGAAATTTAGAACCACACAGTATGTTCATTGGCACCTGTAAAAATGTTATTTTTTTAAAATCCTCAACAGCTTTAAACTTGAACTGAACATCTTAAAAAGATGTGATGGGGAAGATAGCAAATGTCGTGAGAAGAAGGTGGCAGGGTTACTTTTTCTGGTAGAATATGTTTTATCAGAGTCAGGACCTGTTATAAATGGTGTTTATTCACTCTTCCAAGCTTGACAAGGTTCATATTTGCTGCTTATTTCTAATAGCCCTTGTGAAGGTGCTAGTAAGCTGCTTCGATGTACAATTAGTCTTTCTGGTGAAGGCACTCCTGTGATGCTGTTGAATAGGATTCTGTAGGAGTAGGACTCAGCAATGATGAAAGATTTTAAGTATCTGAAGTTGAGTTCATCACCACAGGACACCCAACCTCCAAAATACTTTTGTAGCAACAATATTGATGTAGCTGGTCCAGATAACTTTCTGGCTGACATTGCCCTCGGGATGTTGATCTGAGAGTACCCTGATGATGCCATTGAATGTGGTTAGACAGTCTCATTTTGGAAATGAGTACTGCTTCCACTTTAATTTTATGATTGTGTTACATATCACACTGTGCACAGATCCATTCAGGCATGGATTGTTTTATTTGTGAAGAATTGCACTAACTTGTTGATCAGTGATGGGGTTGTGATCCAGGACAGTAAGATATTAGTAGAGTTGTTGAACATTTGAGGGAGAACTTAGTTTTTTGCATTTTTCATTGCACTCTAAAACATTATTTATGAACATCCAATGGAAATCTTTTTTGATGTAATTTGCCCTTTTGTTCAGATTACCCCACTATTTCCATTTTCTCCTTTAATCAGAAATTTAGATCTGAGAGTTCCTTTGTCCCACCATTGTCTTACGATGCTATGTATTTCTGAAGTGTGGTCAGTATTATATTTAAATTTCCTATCACCCAATGTTTATTTTTAAAATTTCTTTTACATTTAACAATTAATTTTGCAGTTTCTTTTCCAAAACTTTCGCTCCACTCCAATTTGAATATGTGACTGCCGTTATTGAGTTACTTTTGATGGTATTGCTTTATGTCTGCCAAAGTCTACAGTCTGAAATGTCTTCATAAATGTCGTCGCAGCTCTGCCATCCATCTAAAGTCTACCCCAGCCTAATTTCCTTTCTTTTAGCATGAAATTATTATCATGTTTATTTCCTTTGCCAATTATCTACTTGTATGACTTTTTTATTGTTTTGTGTTGAATTCCATTGGATTTACATCAGAGTATTGGGTCAGAAAATTCAAAGTAAATTTATTATGGAAGTACATGTACGTGACCATATGCAATCCTGGGATTCATTTTCTTGCGGGCTGTAACACTGAAGCAGGTTCACGGGTTTGGTAAATGAAACAGAAAACACTGACTGAATAAATATATTAATCATTTATTTACAACCAGTCAAACATTCGACCAAACATTTAAGTTCCCCCAAGTTAAGCAAACTATAGAACTAAATATTCAACGAACAGATAAAAAGTGTACGTGGAGCATACTTTCCTGATGGTTCTGTGCAGAGTCTCTTAGACAAAGGAGAGAGAGGGCAAGCCTCCTGCATGTGATACTTTATACCCCTCAAGGCATCTGGAAATGGAAATGGGTGCTGTGGCACGCAAGCCATGCAATGAGAAGAGAGCATCGCAGACCTTAAACGAACCAATCACTGACTGGCATGACAGAAGCAGGTTTTACTGGGAAATAAGCCACACTTCCACACAACTCTATAGTAGAATGATAGTCTTTATAGAATCAGTGAACGACCACAGCATCTTGGGCATTCAACCAGTATGCAAAAGAGCCTGATGGTTTAGGGGTAATAACTGTTCCTGAACCTGGTGGTGAGAGTCCTGAGGCTCTTGTCCCTTCTTCCCAATGACAGCAGCGAGAAAAGAGCATGACCTGGGTGGTGAGGGTCTCTGATGATGGATGCTGCTTTCCTGAGCCAGCATTCCGTATAGCTGGGCTCATTAGTGGGGAGGGCTTTAGCCATGATGGACTGGGCTGTATCAGCTACTTTTTGTAGGATTTTCCATTTAAGGGCATTGATGTTTACATACCAGGCCATGATGCAGCCAGTCAATATACTCTCCACCACACATCTGTCGAAGTTTAAGATGTCATGCCAGATCTTCACAAACTCTTGCAGAGGCGCTGCTGTGCTTTCTTCATAATTGCATTTTTGTGCTGGGCCCAGGACACATACCCAAAATAGTAATACCGAGGACTTTAAAGTTGCTCAACCTCTATCTCTGATCCTTTGAGGTGGACTGGCTCATGGACCTCCTGGTTTTCTCCTCCTGAAGTCAATAATCAGCTCCTTTGTCTTACTGACATTGAGTAAGAGGTTGCTGTTGTGGCACCACTCAGCTAAATTTTCAGTCTTCCCTCTTATATGCTGATTCATCACCACCTTTGATTTGGCCTACGACAGTGATGTCCTCAGCAAACTTGAATATGATATTGGAGCTGTGCCTAGCCACTCAGTCATAAGTGTAAAGTGAGTAAAGCAGGGGCCTAAGTACCCAGTCTTGTGCTGCACCTGTGCTGATGGAGATTGTGGAGGAGATGTTACTGCCAATCTGAACTGACTTGTCTGCAAGTGAGGCAATCCAGAATCCAAATACACAAGGAGGTATTGAGGCCAATTTCTTGAAGCTTATTAATTAGATTTGAGGGGATGATGGTATTGAATGCTGAGCTGTAGGCAATAGAGAGCATTTTGATGTATGCATCTTCGCTGAATATCGTCATTTAAGCTTCTCTTTCAAAACAGGTTATGAGCTATTTAAAAATAAGTAGCCAATATAAGAATCTTCTAAATTTTTCTTGCTTTTCATGCACTGAATGGCTAGGACGTTGCAGTCTTTTGCCTGTAGTGAACAACTCTGGTGCAATCTGTAACTCCTGGAAATTGGATCCAGCAACTCTTCGTTTTCCTTTGAGAGGACTCTTGCCCTATGACAAGGTATGATATGTAACTATCATTATTTCGTTAAACCCATTCAAATATTTAATAATTGGACAAGCAATAGCATTAAAGAATGTTCAAATAAATTGTATATTGTGGTTTATTTCAGCAGCATATTTTAAGATTCTCACACGTTTTAAAGTTATCTTTTAATCAATTCCTGGCAGGTGTTTTTCCATTGTATGTAAATCTATGTCCCTCACAGATGTAAGTGAGGTTGTATTTTTTATAACAACAGCTTCCACTTGCAGTCAAATAACTTCCAATAATGTAATATCTGTAATGTACCAAAAAAAATTGCTGGTCTTTCACAGGACTATAATACTAAAACAATGGAATCAAGTGATTTTAGGACAATTGACTGAAGGCTTGGTGTAAGAGGTTTTGGAAGTAAGTTCTAGAATGTAGTGCCACGACAGTCCTGACGAAGGGTCTCGACCCGAAACGTGGACTGTACTTCTTCCTATAGATGCTGCCTGGCCTGCTGCGTTCCGCCAGCATTTTGTGTGTGTGGAGGAATTATTAAAATGTGTTGATATTATACTTTTGACTTTTGTAAGCTTAGATTTTTCTGATGAGGTGAGTCTTATTCAACTCAGATCTTGGGGACCAATTTTGTTGGATCTCTGTATTGTTGGGTTGAATCACAACTAGACCTAGGGTGAATATAAACTCCTGATTGGCTTTGACAGAAAGCAGTGCTGGAGTCAGAATTTGACAGCTGTCATGTATTTAAATGGCTCAGAAGCATTTAAAACTTTTAAAATGGATTCAAATAATTAAAGAAATGTTTAAAAATAGAAAATTATAAATAAGGACACATGAAGTAATAAAAATTGTACAATGACAGAATCTTAAAAATGTTTTTCCATTTTTCTACTAATCTGCAGTCCTCAAAGTTAATAGGACTTTGCATTGTCTTGATGGGTTGGCATTGGTTCGCAGTTCCATGGCAGGGAGAGCTAACTAATTCGCCCTCTTCAAATATATCAGTATATTCTGAACTTGTAACGCATGCAGGTAGATCCAGCAATAGTTCACTTAAAATTGCCTATCAGATTTGGAACAGTACTTTTATTAAGCAATGTTGGACAGAGGTCATTTTACATGGAAAGCAGGTGAAATGTGTACTTTTTTAAACTACAACTGGACAGTGAGAAATTGGAAGTTCCAAAATAATGTTAAAACTACGAACTGATTTATCGCGTGTTCATAGAAAGATATTGAAAGTACTATAGAATATTGACGTGGCTTGCACATTATACAAAATATTGTAATTTTCTTTTGAAAGTACTAGGTGTTGTTCAAAAGATCTGATTCATTTCAAATTAGGATAAGTTTGTCAGTATCTTTATAAATAATGAAGAGTGGCAGTTTTCTCACTTTCTCATCAGAACCAGGTTTATTATCACTGGCATGTGACGTGAAATTTGTTAACTTAGCAGCAGCAGTTCAGTGTTATTGTGTCTCAACTGAACGTCACAATTATTATTTGCTCTTGTGATGACATTGAAGGCATCATGCATATCTATAAATCTGGTAAATTATCTGGATTAGAAACAAGGAAAGCTTAAGCCTTATTTACAGCTAATGCATGATACTCTACAAAAGGATCAGTTCTTTGGTGTTTTGTTATTTTTCAGCTTTGTTTTATGTCATTAGATGTCAAACTTTTAAGTTTCACATTACAATGCAATTTTTTTCCATTCTGATGCTGACAACTCCTTCATAATTATAGTGAAGGTAAGAAAGAAAATTCTCAGCAGTTGAGTATCAAGAGAAAAATGCTGGTAAAATGTCAGAGGTCAGAAACAGTGACATTAAGGTACTGCTCATTGTAAGTATGGTATAGATGTTTTGCAGAGGTTTTTCTAAACAAGAACAACCCAGATATTTGAAGCTATTCCTGTCTAGCTTTGGTTGTAGCAAACACTTTTCAACCAGGGAAATTTATCTGTTTAGAACAGGAAGAAATCTTGGATGCTTCAAGGTTTTATCTATTGAATTAAAAACTGAAATAACCAATCACCAAGTGTCTATGATAAGAAGAGCTGAGATTAGATGATCCATTGTCAGAATGAAGGTTAGAAGCTAGGTAGTTACTATAGCCTGAGTTTTGCTGCCTTTCATTTATTTTGATGAGATCCAGTGCTCTGTATTCAGTACAAGAACATTTGGGATTCTTGAGCAACATACTTGTTTCTTATTGCAATTCTAAAATGTGTTGGATTAAACTTTACTAAGTTACATTTGTGCATTAAGGTTTGAATTGACCTTAAATCAGCTTATTTAAAGAGGTACATTTTCCCACCTGATTTAATGGTATTTATGTAACTATTTGGTAGCTCTTAGCTTGTAAGATTCTTTGTAATCTAAAAATATGTTTAATACATTAACATTTCTGTAAGTTTGCTTCCTGATAGTTTTGTCCATTAACCTGCACAGTTAGCTGAATGGATGTTAGCAAACTAGTCGTATTGTAATTCACCTGCCTGTTTGTAGTGGGAGCATTTGCACACCAATTATGGAGGCCCTAGCTCACATGACTGTATTACAGACAACTATTAATTTCATCCTACTGTATTTCTCTACCTTCCCAATTTTTTATATTAATAAATATAAAACAGCCTTAGACAGCAGGCAGCAGAGTGAACCGGGAGCAGAGTGAAGGCTTAAGGGCTTTGGCTCAACAGGCGAGGCAAAGTAGGTTTGGTTTTCAATTTTTCCTGTTATTTGAGGAAAGGGTAGTGTAGTATATGAGTGTGAGGGCAGCTTGTTGTTCTCGGTGTCGGATGTGGGAGGTCCTGGAGTCTCCTAGCCTCCCGGACGTTCACATCTGCGCCAGGTGCGCCGAGCTGCAGCTCCTAAGGGACCGTGTTAGGGAACTGGAGCTGCAGTTCAATGACCTTCGTCCGGTCAGGGAGAGTGAGGAGTTGATAGGAGTTACAGGCAGTTGGTCACACCGGGTACACGGGAGGCAGACAAGTGGGTCACAGTTAGGAGGGGGAAGGGTCAGATACTAGAGAGTACCCCAGTGGCTGTGCCCCTTGGCAATGTACTCCTGTTTGAGTACTGTTAAGGGGGCGCGGGGGAACAGCTTACCTGGGGGAAGCAACAGTGGCCGCGCCTCCAGCACAGAGTCCGGCCCTGTAGCTCAGAATGGTAGGGAAAGGAAGAGGAGGGCAGTAGTAATAGGAGACTCGATAGCTAGGGGGTCAGATAGGCGATTCTGTGGATGCAGTCAGGAGACCCAGATGGTAGTTTGCCTCCCTGGTGCCAGGGTCCAGGATGTTTCTGATCGCGTCCAAGATATTCTGAAGTGGGAGGATGAGGAGCCAGAGGTCGTGGTACATATTGGTACCAATGACATAGGTAGGAAGAGGGAAGAGGTCCTGAAAAGAGAATATAGGGTGTTAGGAAGGGAGTTGAGAAGAAGGACCGCAGAGGTAGTAATCTCGGGATTACTGCCTGTGCCACGCGACAGTGAGAGTAGGAATGGAATGAGGTGGAAGATAAATGCGTGGCTGAGGGATTGGAGCAGGGGGCAGGGATTCAAGTTTCTGGATCATTGGGACCTCTTTTGGCGCAGATGTGACCAGTACAAAAAGGACGGGTTGCACTTGAATCCTAGGGGAGCCAATATCCTGGCGGGGAGATTTGCAAAGGCTACTGTGGAGACTGTAAACTAGAATGGTTGGGGGGTGGGAATCAAATTGAAGAGACTAGGAGAGAGGAGGTTAGGTCACAAATAGAGAAAGCTAGCAGTCAGTGTGTGAGGAAGGATAGGCAGGGGACAGAGAACAGGAGCACTCAGACCGAAGATGTAGGGGAGAAGGAAGAAAAAGATAACAAAGTTGTTTGCACCATTAGGGATAAACAGGGAGTAAGAGGTGGAGAGTTTCTTAAATGCATCTATTTTAATGCTAGGAGCATTGTAAGAAAGGTGGATGAGCTTAGAGCATGGATTGATACCTGGAAATATGATGTTGTAGCAATTAGTGAAACATGGTTGCAGGAGGGGTGTGATTGGCAACTAAGTATTTCTGGATTCCGTTGCTTCAGGTGTGATAGAATCAGAGGGGCAAGAGGGGGAGGTGTTGCATTGCTTGTCAGAGAAAATATAACAGCGGTGCTTTGGCAAGACAGATTAGAGGACTCGTCTAGGGAGGCTATATGGGTGGAATTGAGGAATGGAAAAGGTGTAGTAACAATTATAGGGCTGTATTATAGACCACCTGATAGAAACCATAGAAACCATAGAAACTACTGCACAGAAACAGGCCCTCTGACCCTTCTTGGCTGTGCCGAACCATTTTCTGCCTAGTCCCACTGACCTGCACACGGACCATATCCCTCCATACACCTCCCATCCATGTATCTGTCCAATTTATTCTTAAATGTTAAAAAAGAACCCACATTTACCACCTCGTCTGGTAGCTCATTCCATATTCCCACCACTCTCTGTGTGAAGAAGCCCCCCCTAATGTTCCTTTAAACTTTTCCCCCCTCACCCTTAACCCATGTCCTCTGGTTTTTTTCTCCCCTTACCTCAGTGGAAAAAGCCTGCTTGCATTCACTTTATCTATACCCATCATAATTTTATATACCTCTATCAAATCTCCCCTCATTCTTCTACGCTCCAGGGAATAAAGTCCTAACCTATTCAACCTTTCTCTGTAACTCAGTTTCTCAAGTCCCGGCATCATGCTTGTAAACCTTCTCTGCACTCCTTCAACCTTATTTATATCCTTCCTGTAATTTGGTGACTAAAACTGAACACAATACTCCAGATTCGGCCTCACCAATGCCTTATACAACCTCATCATAACATTCCAGCTCTTATACTCAATACTTCGATTAATAAAGGCCAATGTACCAAAAGCTCTCTTTACGACCCTATCTACCTGTGATGACACTTTCAGGAAATTTTGTATCTGTATTCCCAGATCCTTCTGTTCCACTGCACTCCTCAGTGCCTTACCATTAACCCTGTATGTTCTACGTTGGTTTGTCCTTCCAACGTGCAATACCTCACACTTGTCAGTATTAAACTCCATCTGCCATTTTTCAGCCCATTTTTCCAGCTGGTCCAAGTCCCTCTGCAGGCTCTGAAAACCTTCCTCACTGTCTACTACACCTCCAATCTTTGTATCATCAGCAAACTTGCTGATCCAATTTACCACATTATCATCCAGATCATTGATATAGATGACAAATAACAATGGACCCAGCACTGATCCCTGTGGCACACCACTAGTCACAGGCCTCCACTCAGAGAAGCAATTCTCTACCACCACTCTCTGGCTTCTTCCATCGAGCCAATGTCTAATCCACTTTACCACCTCTCCATGTATACCTAGCGACTGAAGTTTCCTAACTAACCTCCCATGCGGGACCTTGTCAAAGGCCTTACTGAAGTCCATGTAGACAACATCCACTGCCTTCCCTTCATCCACTTTCCTGGTAACCTCCTCGAAAAACTCCAATAGATTGGTCAAACATGACCTACCACGCACAAAGCCATGTTGACTCTCCCTAATAAGTCCCAGTCTATCCAAATACTTGTAGATTCTGTCTCTTAGTACTCCCTCCAATAACTTACCTACTACTGACGTTAAACTCACCGGCCTATAATTTCCCGGATTACTTTTCGATCCTTTTTTAAACTACGGAACAACATGAGCCACTCTCCAATCCTCCGGCACTTCACATATAATGCGGAGTGAAAATTGGAGGAGCAAATTTGTAGGGAGATAGCAGATATTTGAATTAAGCACAAGGTTGTGATTGTGGGAGATTTTAATTTTCCACACATAGACTGGGAAGCCCGTACTGTGAAAGGGCTGGATGGTTTGGAGTTGTGTGTAGGATAGTTTTTTGCAGCAATACATAGAGCTACTAGAGAAGAGGCAGTGTGGATCTCCTGTTAGGGAATGAGATGGGTCAGGTGATGGGGATACGCGTGGGGAGCACTTCAGGTCCAGTGATCACAATGCCATTAGTTTCAATATAATTATGGAGAAGGATAGGACTGAACGCAGGGTTGAGATTTTTGATTGGAGAAAGGCTAACTTTGAGGAGATGCGAAAGGATTTAGAAGGAGTGGATTGGGACAATTTGTTTTATGGGAAGGATGTAATAGAGAAATGGAGGTCATTTAAAGGTGAAATTTTGAGGGTACAGAATCGTTATGTTCCTGTTAGGTTGAAAGGAAAGGTTAAAAGTTTGAGAGAGCCATGGTTTTCAAGGGATATTGGAAACTTGGTTCAGAAAAAGAGAAAGATCTACAATAAATATAGGCAGCTTGGAGTAAATGAGGTGCTCGGGGAATATAAAGAATGCAAAAAGAATCTTAAGAAAGAAATTAGAAAAGCTAAAAGAAGATATGAGGTTGTTTTGGCAAGTAAGGTGAAAATAAATCCAAAGGGTTTCTACAGTTATATTAATAGCAAAAGGATAGTGAGGGATAAAATTGGTCCCTTAGAGAATCAGAGTGGATGGCTATGTGCGGAGCCAAAAGAGATGGGGGAGATTTTGAACAATTTCTTTTCTTTGGTATTTACTAAGGAGAAGGATATTGAATTGTGTAAGGTAAGGGAAACAAGTAGGGTAGTAGTTATGGAAACTATGATGATTAAAGAAGAGGAAGTACTGGCACTTTTAAGGAATATAAAAGTGGGTAAGTCTCCGGGTCTTGACAGGGTATTCCCTCGGACCTTGAGGGAAGTTAGTGTGGAAATAGCAGGGGCTCGGACAGAAATATTTCAAATGTCATTAGAAACAGAGATGGTGCTGGAGGATTGGCGTATTGCTCATGTTGTTCCATTGTTTAAAAAGGGTTCTAAGAGTAAACCTAGCAATTGTCGGCCTGTGAGTTTGACGTCAGTGGTGGGTAAATTGATGGAAAGTATTCTTAGAAATGGTATATATAATTATCTGGATAGACAGGGTCTGATCAGGAACAGTCAACATGGACGTGTGCGTGGAAAGTCATGTTTGACAAACCTTATTGAATTTTTTGAAGAGGTTACTAGGAAAGTTGACGAGGGTAAAGCGGTGGATGTTGTCTATATGGACTTCAGTAAGGCCTTTGACAAGGTTCCACACGGAAGGTTAGTTAGGAAGGTTCAGTTGTTAGGTATTAATATTGAAATAGTAAAATGGATTCAGCAGTGGCTGGATGGGAGACACCAGAGAGTCGTGGTAGATAACTGTTTGTCAGATTGGAGTCCGCTGACTAGTGGTGTGCCTCAGGGATCTGTACTGGGTCCAATGTTGTTTGTCATGTATATTAGTGATCTGGATGATGGGGTGGTTAATTGCATTAGTAAGTATACAGATGATACTAAGATACGTGGAGTTGTGGATAAGAAAGTAGGTTTTCAAAGCTTGCAGAGAGATTTAGGCCAGTTAGAAGAAAGGGCTGAAAGATGGCAGATGGAGTTTAATGCTGATAAATGTGAGGTGCTACATTTTGGTAGGACTTACCAAAATAGGACATACATGGTAAATGGTAGGGCATTGAAGAATGCAGTAGAACAGAGGGATCTAGGAATAATGGTGCATAGTTCCCTGAAGGAGGAATCTCATGTGGATAGGGTGGTGAAGAAAGCTTTTGGTATGCTGGCCTTTATAAATCAGAGCATTGAGTATAGGAGTTGGGATGTAATGTTGAAATTGTACAAGGTATTGGTAAGGCCAAATTTGGAGTATTGTGTACAGTTCTGGTCACCGAATTATGGGAAAGATGTCAACAAAATAGAGAGTACAGAGAAGATCTACTAGAATGTTGCCTGGGTAACATGAGGGGGAACTTCTTTACTCAGAGTGTGGTAGCTGTGTGGAACGAGCTTCCAGCAGAAGTGGTTGAGGAAGGTTCAATGTTGTCATTTAAAGTTAAATTGAATAGCTATATGGACACAAAAGGAATGGAGGGTTATGGGCTGAGTGCAGGTCGGTGGGACTAGGTGAGAGTAAGAGTTCGGCACGGACTAGAAGGACCAAGATAGCCTGTTTCCGTGCTGTAATTGTTATATAGTTAAATATTGCAGCAGCATTCCATCAAATCAAAAAAAATTCTCTGCAAAGTGAATTCCATTCCCTTTGTGCCCTATCCTTTAATATAATGATTTTCCATAATGTGATAGTGCAGAAAATTGGCCTTTCTATACGTGACTTTTGTGAACCGACCAATTAGGTAACTGCTTTAAAAAATTAAGAATATTCTTAAAGTTAAGTAACCGTGTATCTGTCATGGTTTTCTTGCCTGTCTGGAACGGAAATGTTTTCAATATAGGTACTTGTGTGAAACTGGTTTATAAGTCTAGTTTGTGATTCTTTGTATGTGTCTGACCAGAACGTGGAGAAGTGTTCTAGATGCTATAGTATTAGATGATGCATTTTGAGAAGCTGTATGGATACACACTTGCTTTACTGACAATCTTGATGGTTTGAATAAAATTTTGAAATCCACTTTGTCGGATTAAAATCTGAAGGTTGAATAAATCTGAGATTAACATACCAGTTTTTGCAAACTGAAGTTCAAATTGGTTTCAGATCAGATGTTGTCTCTTGCAGTTCCAGATTATATGAGCGTACATCAACAAGCCATAAAACGAGCATACGATTGAAGGAAATGAGTAGCAGAGTTGATTGTAGAGGTTGATATTAAGTACTGCATTTATTTCCAACCCAATGAACTTCAAGGAAATTACTGATAAAAGACAAATTTTAAATGATTTGAAAATAAATTCAGTTCAATGTATTACAAGAGAATTTTTAAATGACTAATCTCAAAAAAAGGCAAAAGCTATTGCAGTTGAGATGAAGAGACCTTTATATTACATTATGACTTGGACAATTTATCACTTTAAATCCATTCTCTGCAGTTTGGATAGAAGCATTGAAAATGTAGGAGATGAATTTTCTAGAGCTTACAATTGCCAAATGTTGTCAAGCCCTCTCCCCAATCCATATAATAATAGTTTATTGGTATGCTTGCAGTATTAATAATCTCAGAATTATCGTAATGTTGAAAGGATTATAATGACTGCCCATCAGCATTGAATTTGAAATCGGTATGAACAGTCATTGAAACCAAGAGTTCAAATTGTATTAACATTTTATGGTTGAAATCAAACACCCATATCCAGTTTTGAAAAGGTAGATGCTAAAAGATGGTTTGTCTATGTCAGAGAGTCTAGAAATAGGCAGTCCAAAGCTGAGTGATTGCAATTCAGATCATGAAAAGTTTCTTGATACGTGGCACAGGATTATTAGTCATTGCATTTTCTTTCTTTTAAAGCTTAGACGAATTGAACTTTGTACAATATCAGCACACGGTGATCAGTGAGGAAAGTGGACAAAGCACAATTCAGCATTGCCTCATTAAATGGCAGAGCAGCTTAGCCTGTCTATTTCAAATGCTCTTGAGTTTCTAAAACAGGGCAGTCACCTGTTTAATCACCTAATCCATAACTCCACCCAAATCCACTATTTTATGATTTGGTACTTAAGTGCTGTGAAGAACATCTTTTGTTAATTTCATAACCTTTAGAACATGGTATTACAAGTATTTGTGTTGAAATTCTCCTCAAATTATTAAATATTAAGCCCATGTGTTTTTTTTCCCTTAGGACCTTTTTGACCCACAGACTGCCCTACTGAGATATGTTTTAGAACAGCCTTATTCCAGAGACATGGTCTGCAACATGCTAGGTCTAAACAAGCAGGTACTGTGTCTCACTATAATTTGCCTTGGATTTGACTTCTAAATATAGCCTGCACTGTTCTTTTTCTCTTTTCTGTTGCTATGGCTAAATAAGCAAAAGAGTGCTTAGCAAGAATAGCAGGACTGTAAGTTAGCATCAGTATCTCATGGATATTACTCTTGAGTTACATGAAACAGGAGAACAAAGTTTAATCTTCCAGTTTGTATTGCCTTGTGGATGGGAACTGTAAAATACTGTAAATGCAGTACCTTATGAAATAACAGTAGAATTAATATAAAGAAATAGAAATACATAATTTGAGTTTTATTTACATTGCTTTAGCTATTAGGCCAGCCTCAAACATTAGAATTTGTACATTGGTTTTTGTGGGGCTTGGCCTGTCTGGGGCATTCTGAGGCTGGCCTCATAGTCACTGTTATGTCTTTCTTTTTTTCTTCCTTTATTTTTGTTCTGTCCTGTCTTGTCCTGCCCATCCTACAATGCTCTAGACCTTGAACATTGCTCAGGTATGTTTACAATCTTACTGTTGTATTGTGACTAACGAGATGCTGACTGCTTGGTAGCAACTGATGCCATTTTAGAGAATAAAGTAGATCTGCATGCTGGTATACGTAGAGTATGTAGTGGTGTCTGTCGCTGTCTGCTACAGAATGTGTGATTGTTGCAATTCTTGCACCTAAGATTTTTTAAAGTTGTCATGGAGAGGTTGTCTAGAAAATATTCTTTTGTTGACCTTTGAAAACTAGATAACTGCATATGTAAAGTGGCATCAAAAGATGTGTTCAAAGTAGCTCTACTTTTGTTAGGGATCATTAAAGCATGCTTTCAAAGGAAGTACAATTTTATTGTAGTTTTTTTTAAGTTTCATGATCATACATGGAAAGCATGCTAATTTTATATGTAGGTAGTAATAGAATTTAGGTTCTGAAGATATCAAAAATATTCTGCTTTACAAATTTGATCACTAGAATATGTGTGGTTAAGTTTCTTGCTGACCAAAGTTGAGTTTTTGACTTTTCCAAAAAAAAACACAAAATACTAGTGTATTTGAATAAGTAGATTTGGGGAGAAGGGCAAATCATTGCAGTGCTTGGCATCTTTTATTTTACGCTACATGCAAATTAGGTGCTTTCTGAAATATCTCATGCAGTATGTTTAGGTTAGCATTTCATGCTTTGTTCATTTTCCTTTGCATAAGAAGTCTGTCTTTGTGTTTAATGTTCATTACTGTAATAAGTGTCTACTTTACAGCACAAACAACGTTGCCCAGTTTTGGAAGACCAGCTTGTGGATTTAGTGGTTTATGCTATGGAGCGCTCAGAGACAGAAGAAAAATTTGATGATGGAGGCACCAGTCAGTTATTGTGGCAGCACCTCTCCAGTCAGCTCATTTTCTTTGTCTTGTTTCAGTTTGCTAGCTTCCCGCACATGGTGTTATCACTTCATCAAAAGGTAAGTTCGGGATGTAGAGGTACATGCATGTCTCATTTCAAACCTGAATTGTGCCCAGTTCACATTTTAATCCATGATTAATTCATGAGTGTCTAAGATGATAAACTTCTGCAGCTTTTTTTTTGCATTAGGAGGTAGCCAATCCAGCTGATAATGTATAAAAAGGAATGTGTCTGAAAATTGCACATGAATAGTCATTGTAAATCAAGAAATATGTAGACTCTGAAAATCTGAAATAAAAACTGAAAATTCTGGAAACACTCAGGTTGCCAGACACAATCAGAGTCAACATTTGACTTTGTAAATCTTTCATTTGGACTTGAAGAGTAAGAAAATAAGGGTGTTTTTCAAAGCATGGCAGGATTGGAGAGAAAATATTTATTATGGAATGGGAAAAGAAAAATGCTGAAGCACAATTTAGCTACTAATAGAGTGTAGTTATCAAAAGCATTGATCAAACTGAAATTAACAGTGCTAATTGAATTGATTAAATACATATCAAATATACTGAAGGAAGCCAGAGATAAATCTTTAAATGTTGACAATGTGGCATATGTGTGAATGATCTCAAAGGTAACAAGTCAATGATAACTCATTTCACTTTAAGTGAAATTTTAGAATTTCTGTACACAAGGTAAAATATGAAAAGTAAGAGGAAGTTGCAAATATCACACTTTAAGAAAAGAAGAAGGCCACAGAAAGGAAATTATAGATCAGTTAGCCTGACCTCAGTGATTGGGAAGATGTTTGAGACCGTTGTTAAGGATGAGGTTATGGAGTACTTGGTGACATAGGTCAAGATAGTACAAAGTCAGCATGGTTTTCTTCAGAGAAAGTTCTTGCCTGATGAACCTCTTGGAATTTTTTGAGGAGATTACAGGTAGGATAGATGAAGGGGATGCAGTGGATGTTGAATATTTGGACTTTCAGAAGGCCTTTGACAAGGTGCCACACTTGAGGCTGCTTACAGAGTGTTGCATTAGAGAGAAAAGTACAGCTCAGGTACAAGGTCACAACAAAATAGATTGTTGAGTCAATTGTCGATCTTTTAACATGAAGGAAATAGTCTTATAATAGCAAGGTTAAGAGCCTATGGTATTACAGGAAAGTTACTCGAATGGTTAGAGCATTGGCTGATTGGTAGGAGGCAAACAGTGTGAAGAAAGGGATCTTTTTCTGGTTGGCTGATGGTGACCACAGGGGTCTGTGTTGGGACCGCTTCTTTTTATGTTGTATGTCAATGACTTGGGTGATGGAACTGATGGCTTTGTGGCCTAATTTGCAGATGATATGAAGATGGGTGGACAGGCAGTTAGTTTTGAAGAAGGACTTGGACAGATTAGGAGAATAGGCAAAGAAGTGGCAGATGGATACAGGTCAGGATGTGTATAATGATGCACTTTAATAGAAGAAATAAAAGCCTAGGCTATTTTCTAAATGGAGAGAAAATTAGAATAACACTAACCCTAACCATAATGTGCGGAGAGGTGCAAAGGGACTTGGGAGTCCTCCTGTACGATTCCGTAAATCTTTATTTGCAGGTTGAATCAGTGGTGAGGAAGGCAAATGTGATGTTAGCATTCATTTCAAGGGCACTACAAAGTAAAAGCAAGGATGTAATGTTGCGGCTTTATAAAGCACTGGTGAGGCGTCACTTTAGAATATTGTGAGAAGTTTTGGGCCGCTTATCTAAGAAAGGATATGTTGACATTGGAGAGGATTCAGAAGAGGCGCATGAAAATGATAAACACAAGAAAATCTGCAGATGCTGGAAATCCAAAGCAAGGAACTCAGTAGGCCAGGCAGTATTTATGGAAAAGAGTAAACAGTCAACATTTCGGGCTGAGGCCCTTCACTGGTCAACCATTTGTGGAGGCCAAGTTATTGGGTATACTTAAGACAGGGGCTGATAGATTCTTGATTAGTCAGGGCATGAAGGGATATGGGGAGAAGGCAGGAGACCTGTGCTGAGAGGGAAAATAGATCAACCGTGATGAAATAGTGGAGCAGACTTAATGAACCAAATGTCCTAAATCTGCTCCTATATCTTATGGTCTTGTGATCTTATCTTATCCCCACGTACAGTAATCCGTAATCTCTTTTGTTGCTTTGAAGTTGTGGGACTACACTGAAACTGTGCACCACTGGATGTAATTTTGGAAAGGCAATAAAGAACATCTTGACCTTTTTCCACAGTGAGGATGGCATATGGAGACTTCTTTCTGCATAAAAGTCTTGATAGGATTTTTTTTTTTGGAGCGAGATCAGACCTTCCGCCATCCTTCCTGTTAATTCCTCATTACAAGTGTTCAGGAATGGATTTATTACTCAATCTCGAAATTGGATCGAAAGAAGCTGCTGAAATCTCTCTGACATGTCTTTATGTAGCTTACCCAGGTGGGCACAGTATACGTGAAGATCATCACCTGGCATTCTTTCTTTCTCTTCTAACTCAGAGAGATTTGGAAATGGGCCACTTAATTGCACTTAACTTGAACAAAAATGTGGACACGTCTGTTTTGACTTTGATAAGATTCACATAATTTCCTTGCAAATGAAGAATAATTTCATTAAACTTCAGGAATAATTCTGGCAAATCAGAAATGTCATACCTAATGTTCCTGAATTGATTACTGAATGAAGCATTTGAGTCTTCAAAGAATTTTATCAATTTCAAAAACACATAAAAGCATCTCAGGCGATTTCCTTTTGAGAGCCATCTGACTTCTGGGTGCAACAGCAAGCATTCAAAACTGCTGCAACACACACAAAATGCTGGAGGAACTCGGCAATCCAGGCAGCATCTGTGGATAAAAGTACAGTTGAAGTTTCGGATCAAGACCCTTTGGCTGGACTGCAGTAGCATCAGCACTAGACTTCAATGTGGATGGTCCAGAGTTCGAATCCGGCCGCGTCCCAACCTGAACAGCAGCAGTACCTGCGCGGAAGAAAGGCCTGGTAATTTACTTCCCTATCTTGCCACAAAAACTCTGGATCGCCGTGAGTCGACGATGACTTGACAGCACTCAACCTTACAGTACTTTAGACCACGTTCAAAACTGTTCATCATTCTCAATACAAATCTCAAAACATTTGTGCAGCTGATACCTTAGGTAATTTGTGACAAGATGTTGTCTGTGAATTACACAATGAATGGTAAATATGTTAGGTACAGCCTTTTCAAGAAAGTAATAACCCCACAGTGGCATCCTGTCATTGATGGTGCCCCCTCTGTCGCACAAGCAGGAATGTTGATGTGTGGAATGTCCTTCTCTTTGGAAAAATTGCTCAACAACCCGAAATATTGACTCCACCTCCATTTCTGTTTCTAGTCTACTTGAAAATAACACTCTTGAACCATGCTCTCATCTTGTATAAAGTGAACATAACCAAGGAGCAACGATTTGTTTCCTGGCAAAGGTGACTCATCCAACTGCAGAGCAAATTCTGTTGTCCTAAGTATGTTGCACAATGTTTCTTCCATATTCTTAGACATTTCATCTATTTGTCTTTGAACAGAGTTGTCGCTGAATGGATTCGCTTTAATTATTTGGTCTGCTGACTTCTGCAAAACTGTACTCAGAATCTCCCTTACTGCTGGCAGAATCAGTTCTTCTCCAATTATACGGGGCTTTCCAGATTTAGCAAGGAGCAATGAAATGTTTTTATGAAGCACGTAACCCATCAGTATTTCGTTGTGAAGTGTTGGCAAACATGTTTTAAGTGTTTTCCATTTCTGAAAGTTATCTCAAATTGTCTGAAAATAAGCTAAGTTCGTGTTTGCTTTATCAAAGTGTATTCTCAAATGTTCAAGGAGCCTTCAAATGCAGTCAAATGCAGTCAAGACCATTTGAAAGGGGAGATTCTGAACTTTACCACTTTGAATGCCATACCCTAATTCACAAGAATTTCATCACTGCATGTTTGGAGTACAGGAATCGTAGAAGCTAATACTGTACCTTAGTAGTGAATGGCAATAATGCGTGGGCTGGGCCCGGAAATAACACAATTACTTCAGTCCAGATTTCTCATGATATGCCAAATTCAGAAGTGTCACATTCCTTTTCAACAACTATAATGTGCTTCAAGAAAATTCTAAGAGAGTGGTGATCATGCACCCCCCCCATACCAAGAACCCCCCCCCACTACAACTTTATCTTCATTACCCCCTTAGAAACTCCCATCGCCCCTGCCAGAGGTGGGTGAGGGGGTTGATATTGCCCCCTTTGGGAACCACTAGTTTAGAGGGATATGGGCCAGGTATGGTCAAATGGGACTAGCTCAGGCAAGCAACTTGGCATGGGTGAGTTGGGCCAGAGAACAGAAAGATATGGGGTGCAGCCTTCAATCTTAAAAATGGACAGCTTGAAATTGGAACAGGAAAAACAAATCAATTTCACTTACATATATGAGATACTGAATTTATTACAATCAGTTATTTTGATTTGTTTGGTCACACTTTGAGTTTTGCAATCAATTCTGGAAACATGGAAGTGATGAAATGAAAGCTCACAATCACATGTATAATCAGCAAAATTGTGACTTTAATCTTTGATATATTGGGCAGGAGCTGAATGCATGCTTAATATCCATTTCAGCCATTAAACATCCAAGTCATCTTTTCCCCAAACCTTCCCAAAATCTAATCTCTTCCCTCTGCCATACATCCTCATTTCAGAAACTTGCACACATAGATGTTTGGCTTGTACCACAATTACATTTTAAATCTGAATTTCTGTTTTCCAGCACTTGAAATATTAAGCAATTTCAATTTGCACCTCTGTTGTCTTTATCTTTTAGCTGGCAGGCCGAGGTTTAATAAAAGGTCGAGACCATCTGATGTGGGTTTTATTACAGTTCATCTCTGGCAGTATTCAGAAGAATGCGCTGGCTGACTTCCTTCCAGTGATGAAGCTGTTTGACCTTCTCTACCCAGAGAAAGAAGTAGGATTTATGCATCAATTTACCAGTGCATTTATTTAAGTAAGGGATGAAGGTAGCTGTCTCGATTTTCACGTGTGCTTGTTCTTTTTTTCATTTGCAGTGTATTCCAGTACCTGACATTAGCAAACCACAGTCAACTCATGCTTTTGCTATGACTTGTATCTGGATACATCTCAACAGGAAGGCACAGAATGATAATTCCAAACTGCAGATACCCATCCCTCACTCTCTCAAACTCCACCATGAGTAAGCTGCTGAATAGAAAGTTTGTGTTTATTGTTTAGACAAGTGTCCCTAATATTTATAATAGCACACTGCCTGCAAGGCTGTTGGCCCATTAATGCCTATGTAATAAATAAAACAGTTGGTCAGATTATTTCTTATAATCTGTTATTCTGTGCAATGTGTATTTTAGCATGGTAAAATGCAATTAAAATTAGCTAGTTTAATGTATGATGTTATCTTACTATCATTTAACTTACTATTAAAAAGATGTTTTTGAAAAGTAGGTATGAATAAAGAGTAAATATTAATAAGCAATGAAGAGATGAAGCTTATCTCTCATCCTTGAAAGGATGATGCAATGCTTTTGAAAGTAATCTTCCTTATATAGAACATAGAAATCTACAGCACATTACAGGCCTTTTGGCCCACAATGTTGTGCCAACCATGTGATCTACTCTAGAAACTGCCTAGAATTTCCCTACCACATAGCCCTCTACTTTTCTAAGCTCCATGTACCTATCTGAGAGTCTCTTAAAAGATCCTGTTCTATCCACCTCAACCACTGTCACTGGCAGTGCATCCCATGCACCCACCAAAACTTCACTCTGACATCCCCCATGTATCTACTTCCAAGCACCTTAAAACTATGCCCCCTCATGTAGCCATTTCAGTCCAGGGGAAAAGCCTCTTTCTAGCCAAATGATCAATGCCTTTCATCATCTTGTACATCTCTATCAAGTCACATCTCATCCTCCATTGCTCCAAGGAGAAAAGACCAAGTTCACTCAACCTATTCTCATAAGGCATGCTCTCCAATCCAGGCAACATCCTTGTTAATCTCCTCTGCACTCTGTCTCTTAGATATCCACATCCTTCCTGTAGTGAGGTGACTAGAACTGAACACAGTACTCCAAGTGGGGTCTAACTAAGGTCTTGTATAGTTGCAACATTACCTTACAGCTTTAGTCCTCAATCCCACCATTGATGAAGGCCATCACACCATAAGCCTTCTTAACAACACTGTCAACCTGCGCAGCAGCTTTGAGTGTCCCATGGATATGGACTCCAAGCTCTTGCTGATCCTTTACATTGCCAAGATTCTTACCATTAATATTATATTCTGTCTTCAAATTTGACCTACCGAAATGAACCACTTCACACTTACCTGGGTTGAAGTCCATCTGGCACTTCTCAGCTCAGTTCTTTGTCGTATCATTGTCCTGTTGTAACCTCTGACAACCCTCCAGACTATCCACAACACGCCCAACTTTTGTATCCTCAGCAAACTGACTAACCCACTCTTCTACTTCCTCATCCAGATCATTTATAAAAATTACAGGAAGGGTCCCAGAACAGATCCCTGCGGACCGCCACTGATCACTGTCCTCTATGCAGAATACAAACCATCTACAACCACCCTTTGCAAGCCAATTCTGGATCCACAAAGCAAGGTCTCCTTGGATGCCATGCCTCATTTTTTTCTGAATGAGCCTTGCATGGAGAATCTTATTAAATGCCTTACTCAAATCCGTATACACTACATCCACTGCTCCACCTTCATCAATGTGTTTTTGTTACCTCCTCAAAGGATTCATTTAGGCTCATAAAGCACGACTTGCCCTTGACAAAGCCATGCTGACTATCCCTAATCAGATTATGTCCCTCCAAATGATCATAAAATCCTGCCTCTCAGGATCTTCTCCAACAACTTGCCCACCACTGAAGTAAGACTCACTGGTCTATAATTTCCTGTGCTATCTCTACTTCCTTTCTTGAACAAGGGAACAACATTTACAATTTTCCAATCCTCTGGTACTTCTCCGGTCCCTATTGATGATGCAAAGATCATTGCCAGAGGCTCAGCAGTCTCCTCGCTAGCTTCCCACAGTAGCTTGAGATATTGTCCTTGGAAAATAAAAATGCACATTTCTCTTCACAAGACTCAATTCTCAATGTTTAATAAATAAACAAAAGTTAATTAATTGTGTTTAATTATTTCCAATGCAGGTTTTTGCAACAAAGTTTGAGAAATAAAAGCCTACAGATGAATGATTACAAGATTGCCTTGCTGTGCAATGCTTATTCCACTAATTCCGAATACTTTACATTGCCAATGGGAGTATTGGTTGAAACAATATATGGGAATGGAAGCTTGAGGATATCTCTTCCAGGAACAAATTGCACAGCTTCAGGGTCTATTACCCCCTTGCCTATGAACTTACTGGATTCACTAACAGTTCATGCCAAAATGAGGTAGTGACTAGAATTAAATCCTGATCAACTACAGTACAATATTTTTTGTTGTTAAGGTTTATCATGTTCATTGTTATTAATCCTTAGTTGGGATATCTTATAGTGATAGGAAGAAACAGTTCTTAAAGGATTAAGATTAGCTTTATTTGTCAAATATTTATCAATACATCGAAACATACAGTGAAAGGTGTAAATTGCATCAAATCAAATCAGTGAGGATTTGCTGGGGGCAGCCTGTAAGTGTCACCACACTTCTGATGCCATCATAGCAAGCCCACAACTTACTAACCCTAACCAGTACATCTTTGGGAGGAAACTGGAGCACCAGGAGGAAACCTACGTGGTCACAGAGAGAACGTACAAAGTCCTTACAGACACCAGTGGGGATCGAACTTTGATCGGTAATACCTGGAACTTTAAAATGATTGTGCATGCCGCCCCAATATAAGGATTAGTTTTAAAAATACAACAAAATATTAGTGAAGTCAAAAGACTATACAAGAATAAATGGTTTTAATAATGAAAAGCTTGGAGTATTAGAGGATGTATTTCCTATTAAAAATGAATGTTGCCTACGGAGAAATGAGTTACCTTAATGCCAGTTTTAAAGATGTTTCTTGGACTCAAACAATGTTAGTTTCAATTTAGTATTGCTTTATTTATTTTAGTAATAACACCATGGTAGCTAGTGATTTTATTACATTCCACATAATTAGTATTTTTTTGTCTGCCTGTCAAGCAATTGGTATTTTAATTACTTGTTTGCATGAATATCATTATAGGCAATAAATAAAGAACATTACTGCTATTCTTTACCATGATTTATGTAATATTTGAGTGTTGATTTAAATATTCTGTCTTTCAGCCTCATTCACAGTATAGCTACAAGGGTGATCAAACTAGCTCATGCCAAATCAAGCCTAGCATTAGCTCCTGCTCTGGTAGAAACTTACAGTCGTCTTTTAGTTTATATGGAGATCGAATCCCTTGGAATTAAAGGTTTTATCAGTAAGTGTATCATTGAAGTCTAAATATACGAAGTACTTTGAAAATTAATGTTGCATGTTTTTAAGTTTAGAGTGGAAAAACATTTTGAATTCAGTGGGGCTAAGAGAATAATTTGGGCTGATGGAAGACTTGTAAAGTTTCTTCCATCAGCCCAAACTATTGAAGCTCAGAAAGAGCTTCGCTAATTTGAATTGGGACTTGGAGTCTTCCTCTAATCTACATGCAAGTGTAAAATCTTGAGAATCAGTATAAAGCAGTAGATTTATTTCTCGGGCTTCTGTTGTCAAACTTGTAGAAGGAAATCTTATATATTTCTCTGATTTTATGTAATGCTTTTAAATCATAAAGTTGGAGTATTCGTAGTCCATTTCCTGTAAATTTGACATTTTTGAAAATATGGCACTCAGAGACCACACACTGGTGTTTTGAGAAAATAATTACCTCAGTTTTCTAGTATCTGTAATGTTTGGATCATGTACTAATTTTGTTGCGGGCAGAATAAAAATATGGATAAACTCCATATGTCAAAATATTCAGTGCTGCAAAGATGAAGAAAAATTAGGACAATTTTCATCTTTACTAAAATGGCAATAGTCTCTTAATAGTGCAATAACTTCTAGAACCTGTTTAGATCTACCAAAGTTTAACAGAATTCATTCATGGATTGAGTTAAGATTCATTGTATGGAATGTAGAGAATGGATTAATAAAATAGAGTTAATTCATTCAAGCGTATGATGGCTGTAGTTGTGCATATGCCAAAAAGTTCTTAAACAAAATTTAGAATGTTTCTATTTTCTAGAATTGCCCTTTGCTGTGCATACCAATATTTTTGCTAGTTGTAACACAGTGCAGTTGTGAGAGTGGAATTTTAATTAAATGTTAAAGATTCATTTGTACCATTAGATAATTAAGAATGAGATTTCTTTAACAGTATTACTATCCTTAAGTTCTGATCTTTCATCCTGGGGCATTGGGTTTAGCTCAAGTAAAATACATATATTTTTGAGGAAAATAAACTCCTCATTGTGCACAAATTTTAACTTTTTTTTTCCCCTTTAGGCCAGCTTTTACCAAATGTTTTCAAGTCACATGCCTGGGGGATCTTACACACTCTGCTGGAGATGTTTAGCTACCGCATGCATCATATCCAGCCCCACTACAGAGTACAACTATTAAGTCATCTTCATTCTTTGGCAGCAGTGCCACATACCAATCAGAATCAACTTCACCTGTGGTAAGTTATTTATTATAACTAAGGTCGTATTTCAATACATGCTTCTTTAAATAGAAATAATATTGTGGCAGTGATGAGAATTCTGCAAAACTTAAAACCTTGCTTTTGTTGAGTGGACTTTAAATGAAGAATGGAAGTTTTAACACAGAAATGAGCCTGCACCTTATCTAGAGCTATCTTATTTCAACATCCTTGTCTTCTTCCATAGCACTTATATTCTCCATTTCAAATACTTGTATCTCTTTTTCAGTGATACAGTCCTGCCTCATTAGGAATCTGAAGTAAAACTTTTACGTTTTGATTACTGATGGTATGAATCTCTTTTCCCCACTTACAAAAACTTATTGCTTTGTTGCAAATGCCTTAATCGGTGAAGGAACTCTTTGCTACTTGTAACCTTCAGTAAGGGATTTTTTTTTTCATCATTTCTAATGTTTATTAAACCATCAATTACAACCCTGTGCTTAAAATGTATGTAAATTACTTTAGATTAGACCATAAGGTATAGGAGCAGAATTAGGCTATTTGGCCCATTAAGTCTGCTCCATCATTTCATCATAGCTGATCCACTTTTCCTCTCAGCCCCAATCTCCTGCCTTCTCCCCATATCCCTTCATGCCCTGACCAATCAAGAATCTATCAACCTCTGCCTTAAATATACATAAAGACTTGGCCTCCACTGCTGCCTATGGCAAAGAATTCCACAGATTCACCACTCTCAGGCTAAAGAAATTCCTCCACATCTCTGTTCTAAAAGGACACCCCTCTATTCTGAGGCTGTGTCCTCTGGTCTTAGACTCTCCCACCATAGGAACACAGGAACATTTTTGTTTCTTACTAAACAAAGCTTCAGTGCTTAGTTTAAACACTTGGAACTCTGAACTAAAAACGAGAAATGCTGGGAATGTTTAGAAGGTTAGGGAGCATTTCTGGAAAGATAATGATGCTTTGTCTGAATTGGTTTGAGTATCTCAAAAATTGCTGATTTGGGATTTTCATACACAACTATGTCTAGAGTTTACAGAGAATAGTGTGGAAAAAACATCCAGTGACCGGCCGTACTGAGGGTGAAAATGCATTGTTAATCAGCGAGGTCAGAGGAGAATGGCCAGACTGGTTCAAGCAACAGTAACTCAAATAACCACGCATTACAACAATGGTGTGCAGAAAAGCATCCCTGAACACACAACTCAACGAAGTGGATGGGCTACAAGAGCACAAGACCACAAACATACACTCATTGACCACTTTATTAGATACAGAAGGTACCTAATAATGTGGCTACTGAGTGCTGCTCTTCAGTGTGAGAATGGGATAAACTCTGGTTGCTTTGGTTTGTAGCCATTTTCTGTAACCAACTACTTATGAAGGAAAATGCATTCTGTTCATTTCCTTATCATTCAGGATGGCTTTTCAAAACCATTGTGGGTCATTTTGAATAGCTGTCTTGAATGATGAGAAGGCATTGGGGTCCTCCCCTCCATTGTCATTGATTTTGTTTTAATTTAGAGCAATACAATTCATTTGTATTCTCTTGTTTAATACACCATTTTTGCGATCATTCACTTGAAATTTGGAAGACCAAATAATTATAATGTTCTGATGCTCTCCTCATTGAGTTTTGGGGAATTGGTGTAATTGTGATGTCTGCAATTTAATTTTACTGTTGAAATTACTGTTATACAAATGAGGTTGCAAATGAACGGAAAGAATTGCCACCACTAACTAAAGCCTTAACAGACTATATTTTATATTTTTAAAAATAATCAGCAAGTTGCTACCTTTGTAGGAACTCTAACCTAAATTTGGGTTTACTTCAATTAGAGATATTTCAAACATGAGCTATACTTTCTTATTGGGATTTGTGTCAGGGGATTTCTTATCCTCCATGTTAATCTGAACACTAAATCTTATTCCACAATGTTGAATAAGTTCTGATACACTTATATTTTCATCACTTTTTCCACAAAAGTGAAAGTACCTTTTTTGTCATCTCTTTTGTTTCAAAAGGTCATATTTCATTCAAATTTAATTAAAATCTTAAATGGCTAGAGGATGTGGCAAGCCTCCTTGAATCACTTTTTTTTAAACTAAGCCTGGTAATTTCAGAGGAAATTGGTGTGAAAATGAAGCACCTTGTAGGCTAGGTCAAAAAGAGGTGACAGATGTGCTTCCCCTAAGATATTAATAAATGTTAGTCCTGACGAAGGGTCTCGGCCTGAAACATCGACTGTACCTCTTCCTAGAGATGCTGCCTGGCCTGCTGCGTTCACCAGCAACTTTGATGTGTGTTGCTATTAATAAATGAGTTAGGTTTTCAAAACAGTATGTTAGAAATTGTAATATTTCTTTTAGCTAATGTCATTTGTTCATTGGCACCCATTGTTTGTTTATTTGTGTGAGTGTTACACACACACACACACCGACAAGTTTGTAGTCCTCTTAGTGGATTGTTTATGTAGGTTTTTTTACTTATGGAAGAATCTACTTGGAGTGAGATTATAATTGGCTTCTTTTAAGAGCTGACAAAATTGCAGAGGAGGGGTGGGCGGTAGTTCATAAATCTTATCTAGGTAAGAGCTGGAATATGGAATTATATGCAAGACTGTAGTTTACTTACAGTTTTATCTTTGACCATTTTAGTGTTGAAAGCACTGCTCTCCGGCTCATCACTGCTTTGGGCAGTTCTGAAGTCCAGCCCCAGTTTACTCGTTTTCTCAGTGATCCCAAAACAGTTCTATCCGCAGAGTCTGAGGAACTTAACAGAGCACTAATTCTTACTCTAGCTAGAGCAACACATGTAACCGGTAAGTACTAATATGTAGCTTCAGCTTTTTATAAATATATCTTGCATTATCCATTGTTAGACTGAGATTATTTTGAGTAAATTATCCAATATTACATGAGATCCAATTTCTGTTAAAAATATTAATGAAAATTGAAGATTTCATGCAAGTTGCTAGGAGTCCACATTTCTAACTGCAATGCACATTAAGCATACGGTACATGAAGAATCTTGAGCGTGACTGCATACTAAGATGCCATTTTTGAGCTTTTCTGTAACATTTAATTAAGGTCCCAATGTTCGGTGAAAGTTTGCTTCTACCCTGACTGGGACCTTCTTAAGCAGTCCTGGTCCAGTACTGTAAACTCAAGCTGTGTGAGTGTCCATTTAGTCATTTGCTTTACCTGCTTGTCCTTGAACTCCAAAATATCCCTCACAGTCTTCTGTAAGCACCATTTGGGCTATGGTAGTAATTTAGCCTCGCCCCTGATTCACAATCCTCACCTGACCAACCTTCTGTTCACCAGGCTTCCTGACTGCCTAGCCCTAGTCACAAATGGCCCTGTGTCTCAATGAATCAGCCTTCTGCAGCTTGCCAGTAGATGTTCTACTAAGTTTGTATTAGCTTAAGGCTGATTTATACTTATGCGTCAAATGGACACCGTAACCTACGCAAGTGGCCTACGCGCCTTGTGAGCATTTATACTTGTGCGTTGGTGTGTCTGCGTCGCTCTGCAATTTGGGTACGTCGCGCATGCGCACAGACCTGCCCGTGCAAGGCCTCACGGTAGTCTTTCTCAGGGTAAACAAGTTTAAAGTGAGCGTCTTTTTTTGTGAAACCGAAATGTGTCCTCCATAATTTCAGAGGTCTGTAAAGCTTTATGGAAAGCATTGCAGCGAGAGTTCCTTCCCTGCCCTTACAGTTGCCCAATGGGAAGCTATTGCAGCGTAGGAGGAAATGCGATGCTACCAAGCAGACTAATCACAATTGTTTCTGCGACACGTAGTTACGTTTTGGGAGAGGTGCACGTCGGGCTACGGCGTAGGGATCTGCGTAGGGTTCGCGGCTACGCCGTACCTATAGCATCAAGTTGAGGCAGAAATATAAATCAGCCTTTAGTCCTAGCACAGGGTTAATAGTTTGAATGAACCACTATGAGGCAGAAAAATAGTTTATATTTTCAATTGATATGTGTTAATTTTTTTCTGTACAATCTTATTTAGTGTTTTTTGAAGTCATTTAGTTGCTATTGTTAAGAGAATGTATGACATTTCCAACCATTCAGCAGTTTGGCAGCCATTTTCATCCTGGAGAGTGGTTTAAAGGCCTGCTTATGTAGTTCTGTGGATTTGAACAGCACCTTGCCGATCGGAAAACTCTCACCATGCAATTCCCCTCATCGTAAGAGCAGGGCTAGTGGGTAGATAAGCGCAGGTGGCTTGCTGCAGCTATGGAATTTGGGTCATGTTTGCCAAGTGCTGGTTTTCAGATTCACTATTGTCTTCATGTACGCCCATGCCCTTGTACTTCTGCATTACCTGCTATTCTTATTGCTTATCATGTCTTTTTAAAAATATATATAGACTTTTTTACAGGGTCAGAATCTATACAAGGTACCTGGTGTAAAGACATTCTACAGACAATTATGGTTTTCACCCCTCACAACTGGGCTTCCCACACTCTCAGCTGTTTTCCAGCTCCATTGCAGGTAAGGTTATCATTTGGAGATTTTGGAGGTAAATATTAAATGTGATAGCACAGAAGTTGGTAGCCATGCAAATAAAATTCTTAATTAGCTTATTAGTTTATTATTGTCATGTACTGAGATTTACAGTACATGTACCGGGAACAGCTTCTGTTTGGATGCCATCTGGACAGATTCCATACATAAGTATATAAAGGAAGTACTCTGTACAAAAAGGGGGAAAAACACAGAAACACAAGGAAATCTGCAGATGCTGGAATTTCAAGCAACACACATAAAAGTTGCTGGTGAATGCAGCAGGCCAGGCAGCTTCTGTAGGTAGAGGTACAGTCGACATTTCAGGCCGAGACCCTTCGTCAGGACTAACTGAAAGAAGAGCTAGTAAGTTTCAAATCTCTTACTAGCTTTTCTTTCATTTAGTCCTGACGAAGGGTCTCAGCCCGAAACGTCGACTGTACCTCTTCCTAGAGATGCTGCCTGGCCTGCTGCGTTCACCAGCAACTTTTATGTGTGTTGCTTGAAAAACACAGAATGCAGGATGTAGTGTTACAGTTAGAGAGAAAATGTGGTGCAGGTAAACAAGTAAATTGCAAGAGCACAAAGAGGTAGATTGTGAGATCAAGAATTCCTCTAGATTGTATAAAAGATCTATGCAAGAGTCTTGTATCAGTGGGGTTAAGTATTTCCTTGAGCCTATTGGTAACATGTTTTCTATCTTCAAATGGGAGAGGGGAGAAGAGAGAATGACCAAGGTGGGAGAGGTCCATGACTATTGTGGCTCTCTTTCTGAGGCAATAGAAAGTGTGGACAGTCAGTAGAGGGGAGGCTGGTTTTTGTGATTGACTGGGCTTTGTTCATAACTCTCTGAAGGTTTGTCTTTGCCCTTCCAAGCTTTGATGCATCTGAATAAGATGCTTTTATCATGCATCTGTAAAAATCTGAAGTATTCTGTTTTATTTCAAAGTTCAAAGTAAATTTATTATCAAAATACATATATGTCACCATACACAACCTTGAGATTAATTTTCTGGCAGGCTTATTCGATAATCCATAATAGAATAATAACCATAACGAGTCAATAAAAGACCGCAAGCACGAGGAAATCTGCAGATGCTGGAAATTCAAGCAACACACACAAAATGCTGGAGGAATGCAGCAGGCCAGGCAGCATCCATCGGAAGAAGCACAGTCGATATTTCAGGCCGAGACCCTTCGTCAGGACTAACTGAAAGAAGAGATAGTAAGAGATTTGAGAGGGGGAGGGGGAGATCCGAGATGATAGGAGAAGACAGGAGGGGGAGGGATAGAGCTAAGAGCTGGAAAGTTGTTTGGCAAATGGGATTAAAGGCAGGAGAAAGGAGAGGATCATGGGACAGGAGGCCTAGGGAGAAAAAACGGAGGAGGGGAGTGCCAGAGAAAGATGGAGAGCAGGCAAGGAGTGATTGTGAGAGGGACAGAGAGAGAAAAAAGACTTCTTTAACTTCCGCTAATGCCCCTCCTCCCGTTCTCACCCCATCCCTTATTTGTTTTTTTTTATTTTTTCTTTTTTTCTCTCTCTGGTGATGTGAGCTCTGAGGCTCCTGTATCATCCTCCTGGTAGCAGCAGTGAGAAGAAAGCATGTCCTGGGTGGATGGATGTTGCTTTTCTGTGACATTTCATGTAGTTGTGCTCAATGGCAGGGAGGGCTTTACCTATGATTGTCTAAGCTTTAGACATAAGTTTCAAAGAAGGCTCTTTAAGGATAGATAATTTGTTACTAACTTGAGATAGCTTCTAAGGTCGGCCCCATTCTGCTTGTTTGAGCGCTAGTTTAAATCATATGTGTAAATATTTCTAAGTAGTGAACTTCAAATAAAATTTGAAATACAACGCCTTGAAAATTAAACATCATATATATCTAACATATTCCTGTCCAAGTATGAAAATAAAAAAATCATGTAATGGTTTCATTATTTGTAATTTTTTAAAATTTATTATGTTTTCATATCAAACTTATCAGAAAGGTAAATTTCAATTTTTTTTACTGTAATCAAAATGTTGAAGTGATTTCAACAGTCACAGAGACAAAGAAAATGTAAAGCAACCTCAGGCATCATTCCAACGCCAAATCAAAGTTAGTTTAGCAAATTTGATTTACAGGCTACTATAAATGGATTATTTTTTGGTAATCTTTTGTCCCAAGTGAATAACATTATTTTAAATGCCTGCCTTTTCCCACAATTTGACCCTCTAAGCTCTTTCCAGGTGAATTATCAATTACTCATTTCAGTTTCTGCTTGCTGTAAGGATCTCCTTTCCATTGAAGAATCTCGAAGCAGAGTGAGGGATTGTTTTGCATATCTTACTGTTAAGTACGAATGTGAACCTTAGCTTCCAGTTGTCTTTCATTTAAATTCACTGCACATTAATATGATCTAAAGCAAAAACAAACTGTTAGAAGAACTCAACTGGTTAAGCAGCATTTGTTGAGGTAAAGAGAGGGTCACCATCAGAATCAGGTTTATTATCACTGACATGTTGTGAAATTTATTGTTTGCAGCAGTAATTCAGTGCAAGGCATAAAAGCTGCGATAAGTTACAAAAAAATAATAAATAGTGCAAAAGAGGAAAAACAAGTAGTGTTCATTGACCATTCAGAAACTTGATAGAGAAGGGAAAGAAGCTGTCTAAAACATTTGAGTATAGGTCTTCAAGCTGCTGTATCTCCTCCCCAGTGGGAGTAATGTTATTTTCAAGATGTAGAATGTCGAGAGAATATAGCTTGTGTATTGAGTTGATAGGGAAGGATGAAATAGGCTGTTTTGTGATGGGTGGAACCAGACATTATGGGCTAATGGGCAGATGGAACTAAGTGGAAGGGGGAAAGGAGAGATGAGCCAAGGGAGAAGGAAGAAGAAATCCTTCTGATGCAGATGAAACCAGATCAGGGTGAGTGAAGAGTCTTGGAGGGAAGGAAAAAGTGATCAGAAGGAGGGGACGCCCGGAAGGACAGGAGTGAGTGGGAAAAGAAGACAAGGGGTGTGAGTTGTTTGAAATGAGAAAATTTGGTCTTCATGCCATTTGGGTGTAGGCTGCCCAAGTGGAATACAAGATGTTGTTTGAGTTTGCTTTTGGCCTTATCACAGCAGTGAAAAAGGCTGAGGAGAGACAGATCAGTGTGGGAAGAGAAAGGATATTGAAAGACTTTTGACCAGAAGCTCAAATGGGCTGTTGTAGGCAGAACACAGAAGCTCTACAAATTGGTAGCCTGGTCTGTGCTTGGTTCTAACGCTGTAGAGAAAGCCACATCGCGAACACTGACTGAAGCAGACAAAAGTTGGAGGTTGATCTTTGCACGCCCAGAAAGGCTGCTTAGGATCCTGAATGTTACTAAAGAAGGAGGTGAAGGGGCAAGTGTTGCACCTCCTACAGTTGCAGGGGAAAGTGCAGAGAACATGGAAGGGATGAGTAGCATAGCTGATCTTGGAAAGAGTGGTCTCTGAAAAGCAGAAAGCGATGGGGAGGGAAGATATGTGTGGTAGTGGGATCCTGTTGGAGGTAGCAAGAATGGCAAAAGATGATATGCTGAATTCAATAGCTAGTGGGGTGAAAGGTGAAAACTAGAAAATTCTGCTTGGCCTGGGAGAGGAGGTTTGAGCACTGACAGGTGGAAATGTGAATGAGGGCTCCAACTGTGGCAGAAGGGAGGCCACATTTCCTGAAGAAGCATGGCCTAGAGTGGAAAGCCTCACCTTGAGAACAAATGTGGAAGAGATGGAGAACTGAGAGAAAGGGATGGTGGGAAAAGGTGAACCGAGGTAACTGTGGGAGGCCCTGGGTTTTCAATCAGCTTATCAGTGGTTAGTTTGTCGACTGAGATGTGGACAGACAGATCCAGAAAAGGAATAGAAGTATCAGAAATAGTTCAGGTGTCTATGAGGACAGGCTACGAATCTGATTCTGCTGTTCTTGGATGTACTTTTTGATTAAGTCCAATGCAAACTGTAGGAACAGAAATCAATTCTCAATGTAATTCTGGAATCTTCCCAGTGCTCAATAATCTCAGATATTAATCATTGCCCACATTTCTTTGAACCAATGTTGTGCTAATTCATACCTCTTTAGTTCTTCTAATTGTTCCTATGTCCCTTTTATCACTTGAACATTCCTGGTACTGCTTCCCTTTCCCCTTCCCCAGCCTCTGTACCTGCTTAAATCTTTATAACTTTTTCTTCTTTTGAGGAATCATCATCTTGAGATGTTAATTTTATTTCTTGCATCAGAATTAGACCAAGTTTAATATCACTGGAATATGTCATGAAATTTGTTGTTTTGCAGCAGTAATACATTGCAATATATAATGTATTAAAAAGCTATAAATTACAATAAGAGCTACAACAATTCTATAACGAGCAGCCTTACCGGTGAAAGAAAGTAACAATGACTACCAAAGTATTCCCACTAAATTCACATTTCTCTGAAACTTGTGCAGCATTTCTCTTCCTGTTTCTGTTTTTTGATTTTATTCTTAGCTAACGAAACGCAAAAGCTCAAGCTCTAATCCTTCCACAAATGTTGTCAATCACATTAGGTCTTTTAAAGTGATTCCAGTGTGTTCTGACTGAACAAAGCGATAAATTGTGAGGCGATAAGATGAAAAATAGACATGGATGGAAAGTTCTAAATGTACTTTGATTAGAGCACTCCTGATCCTGAGTCAAATTATTAAAACTCTGTGAACATATTCTTCCATTCTGCATTCTGATTTTCACTTGGTGAAAGGAAGCTAACTTAAAGGAAAAGGTGGATATAACTGGAATCTGACATGCTCATGAAAGAGCTGTCTACCTTTGCCACTTAAACAATTCACTTAGAATGATACCGCAATACCCATCAAAATTATCTATATTTCTGAGTACAACCATATAGAAGAGATTTTCTATGGTGGTAGTCAAGTAGCTTAAAGTGCATATTCTTTGCAACTCAGTGGTAAAATTCAGAATAAGACTTACTACATTTCTTCACCTTCAAAGAAATGTTTCAATTCAGAACTTGTTTTTATTTGCCCCAATATTTTTTAATACTGTTTCACTTTATTGTAAGGCTATTATAATGACAAATCAGGAAGACAGATTATGATTTAAATAGCAATAAAATAGGAAAAGGGGAGATATAGTGAGACCTGTGAATCCTTTGCACCGGTAGATGAAAGTAAACAAACAGGTGGATGGAGTGGTAAATATTGGCCTTCGTAGTGGGAGGAATTCAACACAGAAGCAGAGGTGCCTTACTACAGTTGTACAGAGTCTTTGTGAGACGATACCTTAACTATTAGTTCAGTTTAGGTCTCCTTATCTGAGAAGTATGTGATTGCTGTGGAGTGAAAGTTCACAAGACTTATTACAAACCCAATTTCCAGAAAAGTTGGGATATTTTCCAAAATGCAATTGAAGCAAAAATCTGTGATATGTTAATTCATTTGAACCTTTATTTAACTGACAAAAGTACAAAGAAATTATTTTCAATAGTTTTACTGACCAACTTAATTGTATTTTGTAAACATACACAAATTTAGGATTTGATGGCTGCAACACACTCAACAAAGGTTGGGACAGAGGCATGTTTACCATTGTGTTACATCACCTTGCCTTTTAATAACACTTTTTAATCGTTTTGGAACTGAGGATACTAATTGTAGTAGATCTGCAATTGGAAATTTTGTCCATTTTTGCTTGATATAAGACTTAAGCTGCTCAACAGTCCGTGGTCTCCATTGTCTGATTTTCCTCTTCATGATGCGCCATATATTTTCAATAGGAGATAGATCTGGACTGGCAGCAGGCCAGTCAAGCACACGTACTCTGTGTCTACAAAGCCACGCTGTTGTAGCTCGTGCAGAATGTGGTCTGGCATTGTCCTGCTGAAATAAGCATGGACGTCCCGGGAGGAGACGTCGCCTTGATGGCAACATATGTCTCTCTAAAATCCTAATATATGCCTCAGAGTCAATGGTACCTTCACATACATGCAACTCACCCATGCCGTGGGCACTGATGCACCCCCATACCATCACAGATGCTGGCTTTTGCACCTTTCACTGATAACAATCTGGATGGTCATTTTCATCTTTGGCACGGAGAACTCGCAGCCCATTTTTTCCGAAAACTAGCTGAAATGTGGACTCATCTGACCACAGCACACGGTTCCACAGTCTTTCGGTCCATCTGAGATGAGCTCAGGCCCAGAGAACTCGCCGGTTGATGTATGGCTTCCTCCTTGCGTAATAGTTTCAAGTTGCATTTCTGGATGCAGCAACGGACTGTGTTGAGTGACAATGGTTTTCCGAAGTACTCCAGAGCCCAGGTGGCTATAATTGTCACAATAGCATGACTTTTCTGTGCACTTTTCAATCTTATTTTAACTCTGTCCCAACTTTTGTTGAGTGTGTTGCAGCCATCAAATTCTAAATTTGTGTATATTTACAAAATACAATTAAGTTGGTCAGTAAAACTACTGAAAATCTTTTCTTTGTACTTTTGTCAGTTAAATAAAGGTTCACATGAATTAACATAACACAGATTTTTGTTTTGATTGCATTTTGGAAAACATAGAATAGTACAGCACAGTACAGGCCCTTTGGCCCACAATGTTGTGCCGACCCCCAAGCCCTGCCCCCACCTTAAATTCCTCCATATACCTGTCTAGTAGTCTCTTAAACTTCACGAGTGTATCTCCCTCCACCACTGACTCAGGCAGTGCATTCCATGCACCAACCACTCTCTGAGTAAAAAACCTTCCTCTAATATCCCCCTTGAACTTCCCACCCCTTACCTTAAAGCCATGGCCTCTTGTATTGAGCAGTGGTGCCCTGGGGAAGAGGCGCTGGCTATCCACTCTATCTATTCCTCTTATTATCTTGTACACCTCTATCATGTCTCCTCTCATCCTCCTTCTCTCCAAAGAGTAAAGCCCTAGCTCCCTTAATCTCTGATTATAATGCATACTCTCTAAACCAAGCAGCATCCTGGTAAATCTCCTCTGTACCCTTTCCAATGCTTCCACATCCTTCCTATAGTGAGGCGACCAGAACTGGTCACAGTACTCCAAATATCCCAACTTTTCTGGAAATGGGGTTTGTACTTGGCTAGCAGGACTAACAAATGAAAAGAGATTGAAACTTTTGGATTTATCTTCATTGGAGCCTAAAAGAATAAGGTGGAATCTCATTGAAACTTATAAAAATCCAAGAAGATCTGGACAGACAAAATGCAGGAAAGGAATTCCTGATTTTTGGGGAAGTCTAGAACAATGGGCCACAGGTTGAAGGTATGCCATTTAGGACAGAGAAGTGGAGAAATTTCTTCACCCAAAAAAATGATAAGCTTGTGGAGGCAGTTGAGGTCAATTTATAAGTGCTGCTATTGACTAATAGTAAAGAGATCAGGGGAAATGGGGAGAAGTGGAAACAGGGTACTGAATTTGGATGATGGACTTGGCTTGAAGGACCAAATGGTCTACTACTGCTCCTAATTTATATTTTGCTATGTTTTCAAAGTATTAAAACAGGTCTTAAAGCAGTTGAAGTATAAAGGTGATCCACTATCAGCATAAAATCAAAAATAGGATTTCATGGCCAGTGTTTAATAGTGATACACTCAAGTTTTGAAAATAATTCTGCAACCACAGTTTTTCATATCTGTGTTTATAATATATTGAAGTTGTTAAATCTGTTGATTTAAAATATTTTATCTGTCTTAGGCCTTTTTCAAACAAAACAACGTACCTCAGGAAAGCCGATTTAATTTAAAAAAGAACGTGGAAGAAGAATATAGGAAGTGGAAGTCCATGACCAATGAGAACGATATCATTACTCATTTCTCCATGCAGGGTTCTCCACCACTGTTCCTCTGTCTACTGTGGAAAATGTTGTTGGAGACTGATCACATTAATCAGATTGGCTACAGGTGAACACCAACAAAATGACTTCATGCAAATTTACTGAAAAAGTAGTAAGAACTGGAAATTTTCTGCAGAATATTCCTGTTACAGATCTTATAAATAACATTGTGCAGGTTTTTAGCTATAATCTAATTGTTTTGAATCGTAGCAAAATAGAATTCCACTTTACACCCACATGCCCACCACCACCACCACAGTATATGAATTGAGCATTACATGAGTTACCAGGTTTGAATTGACTATTGTTTTCAAAGTAAAGGTTGTGGTAAGTTTTTTATTTAGAAAATGTATGAATTATATTCATTAACACATAATTACAGGGTATTGTACAACTATATTAACATAGATTTCAAAATTATATTAGCATTCTTTCAAAATTATGTTAACATTTATATAAAAGAAAATTCCAACTGCGCAGCAACAAAGGCTATATGCATGAGAACATTTCACTTACTGCTGAACAGTGCACGCAGATGAAAGGAAAATGGATGGCTATGTAGTAGGGAAGGTTAGATTGATCTTAGAGTAGGTTAAGAGGTTTGCAGAGCATTGTGGTCTGAATGGCATGCATTGTGCTATACTGTTCCATTTTCTAATATTGTTTAATAAAACATAGAAAATAATTGGGCATTAGGCATTCCTTGCCTTAAGGACCATGTTAGTATCGAAAATATTCACATAAAGTTGAGGGGGTTGCACGTGCTCACTCTTCATACAATCACACAAAACTGAAGCCAGCCTTTCTGGCCCACCTCATTAATACATATTCGTGCTAATCCTATATACCTGTTTTAGGCTACGTCCACACTAGACCAGATAAATCCGTAACAGAGGCTTTTTCTCTTCGTTTTGACCCTCCGTCCACACTGAAATGGCGTTTTCCTCCCCTGAAAACGGAGCTTTTCTAAAACACTGTCCAGAGTGTTTAAATCTGAAAACGCTGGTTGGGCGTTGTAGTGTGTACGGGGTAACCGGCTAATTTTAAAAACGCTGCCATGATGTGCCAGAACAAATGGTGGCGGCAGCGCCGCATTTCATTGTTTTCTTGAACACAGCCTCCAACACCAAACAACAATATCTGACAATAGATGTGTAACAGCCTAATGTAACATTGTATGGAAATACAAGATAACACTAATGCAGACATGTTTTATACATTTAACAAGGTGCTTTATTAATGTATTGCTTGTGCAAACATTCAATAGATGCAATTGTCACTTTTGCCCAGTAACTCGTTTTATTGCACATGTTAAATACAGCAAAATAATACAGAAAGACATGGCAAAAGTAAAGGCAAACAAATGAGGTAACAGCAAATTTCACTTTTGCCCAGTAACAAGCCTTGTTGCATTTAGTTGTAGCTGTCATCCCTTTCATCGGTGAAGAGACTATGGCTGTAGAAAATGTTTCTGGACAAATGTGCACCAAGTCTTTTGTTTGGCAATTTCCTTTTAAGTTTTTCTAGTCTAACTGGACAAACGCGCACCAGGTATACCATTTCCTCTTTGCTTGTTTTCTGTGTGTCCTGCGCATGCCCAGTAGGAGGAGATTCGCCCAAATACCCATTTTAATGTGGACTGGTGTGGACGCCAATCATTTTTACGCGAAACCGGCGTTTTCAAAATTATCCAGTCTAGTGTGGACGTAACCTTAGACCTTCAAGCACCTAAGGCTTTCCTATTCAAAAACTTGCCCAAATGGCTTCTAAATGTATATCTGTACTATTTCTGCTGACAGCTTAATGATTCTTGGTAATTTTGGCCCATGAGCACTCTTAAATGGAAAAATGCAATCTGGATGGTGTTGTAAAACTCAGGTCATGCATTGGGAGTTTACACGGAAGGAGTATATCACCTGATAAAATAACTCAACTCCTTTCCACTTTTCTCCCCCACCTGTGGAAATGTTTGTGTTTACAAAATTGGCTACATTAGATTTCTCAGAACCAACAAAATTGGAATGAAAGCAAGTAATTCTCAATCCTGACAAAGAGTTTAATTGTATATTTCTGTACAATTAATTTGTACTATTATAATTGTAACATTTACCTGTTTTCAACAGATTTAGATATTTCTGTAGTTATTTTTCTGTTTCACAATCTGATTTAGTACCTTAAAGTGTAGTTTTGCCTTTAAGTTTGCACCCACTTAATTTTTTATTTCTTTTAATGTAATAAGCTCTTAGCATCTTGTTTGAAAAATGTAAATTTTATTCTGCGTTGCTTTTGAATTCTAGTATTTTGCAGCTACACATTTTTTACTTGTATAAATGTATAATGTATTTGCAAGTTATGTAATTTTTCTATAAATAGTATATAGTGAAAGAGATCTGTATTTTTCTTTGAATGCAGAGTATTGGAAAGAATTGGAGCTAGAGCTTTGGTAGCTCATGTTCGAACATTTGCCGATTTTCTCGTTTATGAATTTTCAACCTCTGCTGGAGGGCAACAGTTGAACAAATGCATTGAGATCCTCAATGATATGGTGTGGAAATACAACATTGTCACTTTGGACAGACTGATTTTGTGCTTAGTAAGTCTACTGTTAAGCAGTTTTCAAGTTCAGTGGAAAAAATATGAGTCATGCTACACATTTGATATTTCAGACTGAAAATTAAATGCATATTTTTGAATGCAATGTGTAAAACTGGAACATATTTATAGCTTTATTTGTGACCTTAGTGTTCCTCAGAGTAAACACTAAAAATTTCTTATTGTCGACCATTGTCAATTTGAGATTTTCTAGCTATGGCCATGCAATAATTAATAGGGTTTTAAAATCTCTGATTCGGGTGTCTTCCTTTACAACATACCTGATTTTTAGATGAGCTTTTTGGAAGATTTTGAAAACCTAAAAATTCAAAAACTGAAATGTCAGCAGTTCAAAAGTACTCATCCCCTTTTGCTCAGTACTTAGTTGAACCACCTCTCAGAGCCACATCAGCAAAATGGATGAGTCGGTAAGGTATACTGCACCTGAGGAAAGTTAGTATCATAATTACAAAGGGAATGAATACTTTTTCAGCCTCACAGTTTTGGTTTTTACAGGTTTTGGAATTGTTCTTTTGATTTGATATGATGTGCAATGCTTTGTAGATTAGCTCAAAAATCCTATATCAATGTATTTTAATTTTAGAAAATGAGACAGTAAAATATAAAAATAGTTGTGGGGGCTGAATACTTTTTCAAGACACTGATGTAATAGTTCTTGTCATACTTACTTCTCCCATCCCCACAAAGATAAAGAACCAGGAAAAATTGTATCTGAAATATCTTAACTTAAATGCTCCCAGATTATGTGTGTGTGGCCTGTCTTCTATCCTCCTTCTCCACTGTATACAAGAGAACTGACTGCTGTAATGAAAATTATTTTTAAATGTAGGCTTTGCGAAGCCACGAAGGGAATGAAGCCCAAGTCTGTTACTTCATTATTCAGTTGCTGCTGTTAAAACCAAATGATTTTAGGAACAGAGTGAGTGACTTTGTGAAAGAAAACTCTCCAGAGCATTGGCTGCAGAATGACTGGCATACAAAACACATGAGCTACCACAAGGTGAGTGACTTTCTTATTGATACTTCAGTTCAGATTACATGTATCAGATTTATTGTAGCTAAAATGAAAAGCTTCCCTGTAGCAGCAACACAAGCATTAGAGGCACAACATTCACAAGAAAAACACAAGTTAAATGTAAATTATACAAGTCCAATGTAGTGCAAAGTGGACATAATGTTGCTATACTGAGGCAGTGATTAGGGTTATATAAATTGGTTCAAGAACAGAATGGTTGAAGAGAAGCAGACGTTCTTGAACCTGTGGGACTTAAGTCTTCTCCACCTCCTCCTACCCAGTGATAACTACAAGAAATTACCATGGCCTGGATCATGGGCATCTTTGATAGATGATGCCTTCTCTGCAATATCCAAGACTTCTTCAAGGAGTGGTGCCTCAAGGACCCCCACCACCCAGGATATGCCGCCTTCTCACAGTTACCATCAGGAAGGAGGTTCAGAAGCCTGAAGGCACACACTCTGATTCAGGAACAGCTTTTTCCCCTCTGCAGTGGAAGTTGAACCCATGAGCACTACCTCACTACCTTTTTTATTTATTTCTGTTTTTTCACTACTTATTTTAACTTAACTATTTAATATCTATTTACTGTAATTAATTTTTTCAATATTTATCATTTATTAAATTGTACTGCTGCCACAAAGTTAACTAATTTCACATGTGCTGGTGATATTAAACTTGATTCTGATTCTTGAGATTTATCTGGGGTTCAGGTCTTTGTTTTTTAATTTCAAATCATCAGTATTGCAGTAATTTGGAAAGATGTCATTTTATATGCATCACTAGGGAATCAACTTTCCAAGTTTGAAAAAATATAGCTTGTCTTTGTACTGCACGTACATAGAATTCATCATCCCTACAGTCCCTATTGATATTCCTTGTTGCCTTCTCCAGAGAAACATTCAGTCAAGTTAGTTGGTCGTGACTTTCCCATTTAAAAAAATCTTTGCTGAATGTCCTTGATCACTTTGTGTCTTTTGATCATTTGCTGTCTGAAGATTTAGGTTGTCCTTTTGGAGGAGATGACTCTTGTGCTCAGGTGCCCTATGGAGTTTGGAGCAGATAAAGGCCTAATGTTGTAGAGTGAGAAATGCAATTAGCATTTCAGCATGATCTTTCATGTGGTGTAGCTCCATTTGATAATCCCTCTAATTAGGTACTTGATCTCACAGCTGTGGTTATTTCTTTAATCAACCTTTACTCCTAATGAATAAGACAAAGGGAATAACTCTGATTGAAGCCCAGGGTTGCCGCAGAGATAAGTTGCAAATGAAATTATCTGGTTAAAGGACAGTTAACGAGAACTCACACAGAGGAGTATCTAAAACCTGCAAAATGCACAGCTCTAGTAACTAACAAGCAGATCCAACCATGTTAATCATAGTCATAGAAAAGTACAGCACAGAACGGAGTGGTTGTAGCAGTTTTTTAACCTTTTATCCTGACAGATAGATACAAGCTTTGTACTCTCAAAATTTCACTTTTGAAGGCCTTCCATTTACCAAGCACACCTTTGCCAGAAAACGGCCTGTGGAAAGAGAAAAACTGAGCTAATAGCATTGATCAGGAGTTCCTAGCCTTTTTATCCCATCGATCAAAATGTCATTAGGCAGGGGGTCTGTGGGTCCCAGGCTGGGAACTCCTGGCATACATAAATGGATGATATACGTTCGTACATCAGAGCTGATCAATTCCGAAACAAATAGAGAAAACTAGTTATCTGAAGTTGTAGAATTTCATATCAACTCTGGAAGATAAGTTGCTCTTCCTCAAGCTGACATCGTGTTCAACACAGATTTTGTTATCAAACCTGCAGGGAAGGGCGGTGCATGGTCTGGCATGGACACAAGTATTTTCAGTTTTGTAAAGTTTTTGGAGAGTAGGATGAATGAGACTGATCAGGAGTATATACGAATAGCCATACAGCAGAAGAAAACAGGCCTTTCAGCCCACCACGTCTGTTTCACCAAATACAGTTGCAAGAAAAAGTTTGTGAACCCTTTGTAATTGTCTGGTTTTCTGCATTAATTACTCATTGTGTGCTGATCTTCATCTAAGTCACAATAATAGACAAACAAAATGCCTAATCTAATAACACACAAACAATTGTATTTCTTCTCATCAAACACTGAGTATACCATTTAAACAATCACAGACTAGGCTCAAAAAAGTATGTGAACCTTTGGGGTAATGCCTTCCATAAAAGCTGTTTGGAGTCAGGTGTTCCAATCGATGAGATAAGATTGGAAGTGTAGGTTGTAGGGGTACCCTGCCCTATATATTAAAATAAAGACACCCAAAATTAGGTTACTGACAGAGCCTATGCTTTTCTAGAAAAATCTGTTTATGTGTACCATGCCTCAATCAAAACAACTCTTGGAGGACTTTGTAAGAAAAATTGTAGAGATGTATGAAGCTGGAAAAGGCTTCAAAAGTATTTCTGAAGACCTGAGTGTTCATCAGTCCACATTAAGAGAAATTGTCTACAAATGGAGGAAATTCGGTACTGTTGCTACTCTCCCTAGGAGTGGGCATCCACCAAGGATCACATGAAGAGCACAATGTGCAATGCTAAAGGAGGTGAAAAAGAACCCAAGGGTAACAGCAAAAGACCTTTGGAGCTTGCTAAAGTCTCTTTTCATGTGTCCACTATAAGAAAAACACTGAATAAGAATGGTGTTCATGGAAGGACACAATGGAGGAAGCCACTGCTCTCAAAAAAAAATCCTGCACATCTCAAGTTTGCAAAAGACCACCTGGATGTTGCACAACACTTCTGGGGCAATGTTCTGTGGACAGATGAGACAGCAGTTGAACTTTTTGGCAGAAATGCACAAGGCTATGGAGGAAAAAAGGCATTGCACTAAAATACCAAAACCTTATCCCAACGACTGAAACATGGTGGAAGAAGCATCATGGTTTGGGGCTGTTTTGCTGCCTCAGGGCCTGGACAGCTTGCAATCATTGAAGGAACAATTAATTCAAAATTGAATCAAGACATTTTACAGGAGAGTGTCAAGGTAGCGGTCCATCACCTGAAGATTAATAGAAGTTGAGTGATGCAACAAGATAATGATCTGAAACACAAGACTAAATCAACAACAGAATGGTTTAAAAAAAAGAAGATTCATGTTTTGGAATAGCCTAGTCAGAGTCCAGACCTTAGCCCAATTGAGATGCTGTGGCATGACCTGAAGAGGACTGTTTATGCAAGGTATCCCAGAAATGTTGATGAACTGAAACAGTTTTGCATGGAGGAATGGTCTTAAATTCCTCCTCGTCATTGTGCAAGTCTGATCAGCAGCTACAGGAAATGTTTAGTGGAGGTTATTGCTGCTAAAGGAGGTTCGACCAGTTCACATACTTTCTCCAGTCTGGACTGTGAATGATTAAACAATGTGTTCAGTAAAGACATGTAAAGTGTAATTGTGTGTTCTTAGTTTAGACAGATTGTGATCGTCTATTATTGTCACTTAGATGAGGATTAGACCACATCTTGAGTAATTAATGCAGAAAACCAGGTGAGTTCAAAGGGTTCCAATTTTTTTCTTGTAACTGTATTAATCCTATTTTTCAGTACTTAGCCTGTAGAGTTCTATGCCAAGGAACTCAATGTACTGATAAAAGTACGTGTAAAATGTTGAGAGAAATGTTGAGACCTTTCATTCCAGTTGCTGACTGCCCACTTGTTGAGAAAGACTTCCCCAAATCCTTTCTAACTCTCCTGGCACTTAAACAATTCTGCCCTCTGGATACATTTGCCTCTGCAAAAGACTGGATAATTCTTGTCTTACTAGTTAACTCAAAATATATCTCATTTTTTTTCCAAGCTTAGAGTCACTTCTCAGACCTTCTTACCAAATGTAGACGAAGACCACCAAACTTTGTGTAATCAAACTTCCTGCATTGGCATCCAGATGTCAATAACATGGATAACAAACTGTAAAGGTCCCAGTCTCTGTCAGTTGAGTACACCACTAATCACAATCTTCCATTTGCAAAAAGCATCCCTTTGTATCCTAACCAATTTTGAATCCAATTTGCCAACTTGCTGTGGATCCATCAGCTTTACCTTTAGTACTTGGCTCCGTTGTTGTACCTTGTAATAGCCCTTACTAAAGCTCATGTAAGCTACATCAGCCAACCTTCATCAATGTACTTAATGCCTCAAAATTCAGTCAGGTAGGATATTCTTTTAACAGTTCTGATCAGTTCCTTCCTCTCCAAGTATAGATTAACCCTGGCTCAGAAACATTTCCGCCAACTTCCCTCCTACTGATTTTAGACTTGTCAGCCAGTAATTACTGGACTGACATCTGCTGCCTTTCTTGAATTTGGGTTCTCCAGTGACATGGTACCTATTCTGTGACCAGGGATGATTTAAAAATTTCTAATAAAGCTCTAATAATTACTTGCCTTGCCCCGCATTGCCACGCGGGATACAAATTCATCATGCCGTATATTTACAGTCACTAAGATATTTGATGGCACCTTCTATCTGATAGTAATTTGTTCTCAACTTCCACCGTACAAATCTCTGAACTTTACAAATAATTGACCTTCTCCAGGTGAATAAATCCTTCTCCATAATTAATCAACAAGTCTAAAGTAATAAAGACATCATTTCAGGGCATATGAGCTGAAGAAGGAGAAAGCAATGTTAAAATAGGCAATCTTAGTGCTCATGCAAATATGTGGCCCAAAGATCAGTTGGGGGGGGGGGAGTTGAGTTGATCATAATATGGCACCTGGTTCAATTTCAAACAGACTTTGTAGAAAGTGGTTGAGTTGGTGACTGGGTAATGCAATGCATGATGGGGATGAGAATCAGTATCTTTGATCTTCTTGATACTTAGTTGAAAGAAATTATGTTCATCCAATACTACATGTCAGATAAAAGATGGGGAGATACCAAAAGAGAGAGCAGGGTGTCACCAGCAAGCTTTTTTTCTTCTCTAAACAGACAGAAAATAACTTTCTTCTCACACACAGCAATATTTTCCACTTTGCATTTTAGCAAGTTAAAGTCTCTTACTTGTAGTGGGCTGCCACTCTCCTAGATGATGTCCCTAGTTGGGCTGCTATACTCACAATTTTTTATTAAAAAGATTATTGTTAATTGGTGATTAAAACCATAAAATTGGAAGTGTAAAATGTTTACATTGAATATTTAGAAGTCCATTTTTATTTACAGCACCTGAAGATTTTCTATTGATGGTTGCTTGTTTTCTCTTTCAGAAATATCCTGAGAAGCTGTATTTTGAAGGCTTGGCTGAACAAGTGAACCCTCCTGTGCAGATTCAGCCTCAATATCTGCCCATTTATTTTGGAAATGTCTGCCTTCGATTTTTGCCGGTATTTGATATTGTAATCCACAGATTCTTAGAACTACTTCCAGTTTCAAAGTCTTTGGAAACACTTCTTGATCATTTAGGAGGCCTGTACAAGTTTCATGGTAAGTTCTAAACACCTCAGTATAATAATTAGCTTTTGGCTCCTTAATTTGTGGATTAATTAAGTAGATTTTTTTATTATTTATAATTTAAGATCTTCAGGTTAATACTACTTTCATCATTTTCTTTCTGTGATCTTGAACTGGCATTGTCATTTCTAACCTGAAGATTAGTTATGCATATATAATCTGCATGTAACACATATAAAATACTGGAGGAAATTGGCAGGTCAGGTAGCATCTATGAAAAAGAGTAAGCATAGAAACAGAAAATAGGTGCAGGAGTAGGCCATTCGGCCCTTCCGAGCCTGCACCGCCATTCAGTATGATCATGGCTGATCATCCAACTCAGAACCCTGTACCAGCCTTCCCTCCATACCCCCTGATCCCTTTAGCCACAAGGGCCATATCTAACTCCCTCTTAAATATAGCCAATGAACTGGTCTCAACTGTTTCCTGTGGCAGAGAATTCCACAGATTCACCACTCTCTGTGTGAAGAAGTTTTTCCTAATCTCGGTCCTAAAAGGCTTCCCCTTTCTCCTCAAACTGTGACCCCGTGTTCTGGACTTCCCCAACATCGGGAACATCTTCCTGCATCTAGCCTGTCCAATCCCTTTAGGATTTTATATGTTTCAATAAGATCCCCCCTCAATCTTCTAAATTCCAACGAGTATAAGCCTAGCCAATCCAGTCTTTCATCATATAAAAGTCCTACCATCCCAGGAATCAATCTGGTGAACCTTCTTTGTACTCCCTCTATGGCAAGAATGTCTTTCCTCAGATTAGGGGACCAAAACTGCACACAATACTCCAGGTGTGGTCTCACCAAGGCCTTGTACAACTGCTCCTGTACTCGAATCCTCTTGTTATGAATGCCAGCATACCATTCGCAGTTGACGTTTCAGGCCAAGACCCTACATCAGGACCCAAGTATCAACTCCAGCATTTTGTGTGTGTGTGTTGCTTGGATTTCCAGCATCTGCAGATTTTCTCTTGTTCATATGATGCATGTTGTCATTTAATATACAAAGGCTTTGAAGATTCTGCAGACTGGAAAGCCAACCTTAATGGAAATTTCTCAACACAATGCTTGTCAGTCAAATGTTGAGCATTTATCATGAAGTCTCAGAAATTTTGCCTGTCTTGGATAGATGAGAGGAGTGTCAAATATTGTAATTTGTATAACAGAGCATCCCCAAGTTACATTCTTCATGGGGTTTAGATCAGGGAAAGGAAAGGATTTGGACAGAACTGAAATTGCTGTTAATGTGAGCTTTTAAGGCATTAGAGAATCTGTAAAGAAAAACTTTTATAAGTATGTTGGGGGACTTACATAGGCTAGAAAAACTATGAAGTTTACTGCTTTCTTGATCATAATTCATTGCATTAAAATATAATATACTGGGTTAGCAATTGACTAAGAACAGACCCTGGTGTCTATTATATTCCTGTTTGTGAAGAGAATTTATATTTTAATATTAACAGATGTACCCAAATTTGTATATAAAGTTGATTATTTCTACATAGGTTTAAGGGTAATCATTTTTGCTTTTGTTGTAGACCGACCTGTGACGTATTTGTACAACACTCTTCATTACTATGAGAGACATCTGAGAGACCGTACAAATCTTAAACGCAAACTTGTTCATGCAGTTATTGGTTCCCTAAAAGATAACCGTCCACAGGGCTGGTGTTTAAGTGAAACCTATTTGAAATCTGCTATGAACGCACGTGAGGATAATCCATGGGTTCCTGATGACACTTACTACTGCAAATTGATTGGTCGATTAGTGGAGAGTATCCTTCTGTGCTACCTATTTTTACATGCAAAAAGTGATCAGCACCAAAAGCTGTGGGCATTTACTGTTAATCTCATAGGAAGATGTATAAATCAAAAATATTGTCTTTACAGAAAAACATTGCAAGAGGTTTTTGTTATCCTGAAGATTAAAGAGTTATTGTGGTCTTCACCTAAAAAATATAAGAGCTACTACATTTCTTTACGACTTCCAGAATTTATTAAAATTTCACATGTTGAAGGAGCATATGGCATTAAAATAGAAATTAATCGTTCCAGCTGATTGAATTTTATTTGTAGCATTATAATGTGATCCATCTGATTGAGTCAGAAGGTACTGGATTTTGCTGAAAGATGCCAGTTTCTTTCTCACTCTTAAACAACAAAATCCTGAAGCAAATTGTAGCATTTAAGTTTGTGGCCTCCCTAAGCTATGCAAGGGATTTGAAATTACTAGTATTTACAAGGGTAAGTATCAAAAGCTCCCTGCAGAATAGCTGGCAAAACCCAGATGTTTTGTAATTATACGACACAACTTTGTGAATGGAAAATATACAATTTGGCCCTCTGTTTGGGCCAGGTTCTTCCCATATCTATGCTAAGCTGGCAGAGATGTAGGGTCCTGTCACTGGAGTCCCTTGTTGAGGAAATAATGAGAAGTAAGTGGCAATACTTAAGTCATACCTGTGTATTGTTAAAGTCCTGTTTCCAGAATGTGCTGACAGGAAATAAGATTTTTAAGTATCTCTGATGTACATGGACATTTATAGGAAATTTAGAGGAAAATTAAATTTTTTAAAAAGCTTTTATTTCCTGACCTTCAGGTAGGAATTCCCATAAAATGAAGGGAGTTTCAAATCCTGCATGAGGTCTTGCTGGTAGAAACTGGCTGATGCAAATTCCTCAGCCTAATATGCTAGTATGTGTTGCTCAGCTCATTTCAGACAGGGTGCCTCAATGCCACCTGAGTCCAAGGATACTTAACTATGAACAGCTAAACGTTGGGCATTCTGCATAAAATTGCCAGAAATCTTCAACACAGTTCTTGGTTTACTTTCCTGAGGCTTGAGGTCCTCCATTGAGGATAATTAAGACTTAGCAAGGACCAAAGAATAAGAAGCTAGTGTAGTCCATTCAGACTCTTGTGCCAGCACTGCCGTTGGCAGTAAGATGTGGCTAAGCTTTGACTTCAGCATGACGTTCCTGCATTAATGCCTCTATCCCTTAATTCTCTAAAAATCTATTGATCCAACAGTAACCATTTGTTTTACTCCTTTTTGTTTCAAAAGTGTGGGCTGTGTTGAGTTAAATATTGTTCAATATGTCAAGATTATTTTTGAATGAGGTGTGGTTGCTTTATCTGCATTCTGTTTTGTCTTCTCCATGTGAAGATCCTGATGTTCAGTAACATTTCCCTTAATTAGTCCTTCAGCTATGGCAGGAAAATCACCTGGTCCATTTCCGAACTGTGACTGGAGATTCAATGAATTTCCTAACCCAGCAGCGCATGCCCTCCATGTTACATGTGTGGAACTTATGGCATTGTCTGTATCAGGGAAGGAAGTTGGAAATGCACTGCTAAATGTTGTTCTTAAGAGGTAGCTGTTTCCGGAAATTATTTTTAATTCAGTATGTGCAAGGATAGACTAAAAAGAATGGCTAACTTATGAAATGATCAATTACATTTTATTTAATGTAAGGAAAGGTCTTGCTGAAAAGTGTGTGAATTCTGTGTGCATGTGTTTTCAAGATTCCTGGTCCCATTTGCAAAGTTAGCACAATGATGTGGGTAATAAGCACATATTTTTTAAACTGTAAGTGTTTGAGGTTGTGTAATCTTTAATGTTGTAATGTTATTTATATCTAAATCTATTGAATAAATCACAAACTTTCACAGTCTATTACATCAGATTTAAGCAAGGCTCACTCACAGGAAATTGGTTCAGTACTGAATGTGCTTTACAATGTCAAAATGGATCTCAGTACAAAACCTAAAATTTCACATGAAATTGACAGAGTAAATTCATTATTTACTCTTTAAGAATTCAAATACTTAGTGCTGTAGTTAGTTCAAGAAAGTGGGCAGATATTTTAGAGGTATTTGCGCTTGCACTGATGATTTTTCTTTTTTTTCCAGTCAACCTTTGGTTCCGAGAGAAAATATTACAGCTTGGATGAATGCAATTGGACTTGTAATTACTGCATTACCTGTAAGTCTAAAAGCTTTTACATTATTCTGGGGCCACAGCAATAAATGATGAAGCCAATAGGTTTTTGTAATTTAGGCACACATTAACAGGATGGAGGGAAATTACATACCTACAATATTGATGAAGATTCTTCCAACCAAAAGAATTCTTTTTAATGTATGACTCGATAATCACTGACAGAAACAGCTGTTTTATTTTGAAAGCCCATTACCTTTCAAGTGACTGACTCTAGCTTATGTTCAATTCAGATATGCCACATAAAAGATTCCTGCCAGATTTTTAAGTTCCCCACCAGCACAGATGCTTGTATTTAGTTAAAGCAGTTTGCTGTGCATAACATCAACTTCAGTTTTAGATTAATATTAGGAAAGTGCTAAATAGAATACATCACATAATTAGTAGTGTAAAATAACTATTTTAAAATGGGGAGCAAACGTTATTAAGTGGGAAGTGAAGCCTGTAGCCAAGCTAGAAAATTTCTGCTGGGTAACTGCTCTAGCCTGAGATACTTTGCTTTGTTAATGATCTGAAATAAAACACAGCTAATATGGTGATTCATGAAGAGGGTTTGCTGTGACACAGTTTTGGCAACAATAGTATATTAGTAAGCTGAACGAAGTTCTGCTTTAGATTTTATGAAACGCCTGGTTATACTGAATATTCACTGGAATTTTAAGGCTAAAACTGAAATATTTAATGGTTCAGTTTCCTGTTTAGTCCAGATTTAGAAATCTTAACCAGCTTTGAAAGCTCTCTGCTTGCACAGAGTTTAATTTTGCATATGAAATATAGTTTTGAGATGTGTTAACAAGATTTGGGAGTGAGGTATGTGGAGGTCTGGCAATTATCTTCAGTAGTGGAACCAATTGGCCTGTTTCTGGTCCTATATTGTGTTATTAAGTGAGGTTGTCTCTACGGTCATACAATTCAATCTGCTAAACGATAACTGCTGAATTGTTTCCAATTTGCTTCTTTTGTTAAAACATCAAGAAATCTTAGATGCCCAATAGGAACATAAACCAGACAAATATGGAATTCTTAGAATGGAGAGTGGGATGATATGTTGTTATGGATTCATTGAAAAATAGAATTTGAAAATGCTTTCAAATAAAGATATATTTCTCTACAGAGTGATTTTTTAAAATTTTATGTTTTAAGGAGCCCTACTGGATAGTATTGAATGATCGCATTGTGAGTGTTATCAACAGTGCTACACTGACCTCGGATACAGAATGGGTTGGCTATCCATTCCAACTCTTTGATTTCACAGCTTGCCATCAGTCTTATTGCGAGATGTACTGCAGCTATGTTTTAGCCTTGGCCCATGCTGTATGGCACCATTCAAGTATTGGACAGCTTTCTCTTATCCCCAAGTATGTAATAGAGTTCTGTGTTCTATCTCTTCTGAAATGTTCTCTCTTGGTATGCATTGCTGTTGTACTTTTAAAATGTAGCGGGCTTGCTCATGGTCATACTAACTTAGTGATGCCACAGAAGAAGCAAGACTTTATAGCTGAGTTGGTAGCACTTTTGATTTTGAGTCAGCAGGCTGTGCATTCAAGTTTCATTCTTGAGCATTGTCAAGAAAGGGGGCCATCTTTCCCTTATGTCCTCATTCAACATTAACAAAAAAAAATCTGATCATTTAGCTATTTGATTGTGAAACCTTGACATGCACATCCTAAATTTCACTTCAAAATATTTAACTAAGCACTTTGAGGTTGTGAAGGACAATTATTATTCAAATCAGAGTCCAAATCAAAAAGAAGGTTCCCCATTCCCCTACTTTCCCACTGTTCCACCATGAGAATTTTATCTGTTCTGCCTTGTCTCAGCTCATTCTGTTTTCTGCTCCTGTTCCTTTAAGACTTGCTCCAACTGCTTTATTTCTTTTTGTTCCTATAATTATCTACCTCAAATATTGCTGCAGTCTTGGTCATTTCTCAATAGTATAGCTATCAGTATGTGGCATTTGAAATAATACCTAAAGTATGAAATTAGAATCACGTAACCAGTACCGCAAAAAGGGCGATTCAGTGCATTATTCCGACATCCCACCTCTCCTGGAAGTTCCAGGAGTCTCCCGCATATTAATGGCAGCTCCCTGACGCCCGCAAATTATATACAATATCCCGGAAATGAGCGGGAGAGAGCATCTCTCTCACTTTGTGCTAAGTAGACCTATCAGTTTTCTCTGTGGGCGGCCTCTGTCTCTCCATCAGTTTCGTGTCCTGCGCCGCCATGGCAAAGTGTTTCAAAAAAAGGAAATATAAAACGCACTTCACCCCAGACTGCTCTAAAGTGTACCCTGCCTAATAGGGGTCAAAAATAATGACAGTGTTGCTCACTGCACTGTTTGCCATAGTGACTTTTCTATTGCCCATGGTGGGTTAAAATTTAAAAGACATGTTGAGGTGAGTTTAACAGGTGTCATTCGTTCATTAGCATTGCTAACGTTATTTAAACTAGCTGGCTGGCTGCTAAGGAGCTACTCTATTGATGTCCTACATGTTGAGGCCAAACTCCCTGTAGACGTGCTTAAAGTTGTAATAGAATTAAAAACGACTCCATGATAATATATAAGTACATACTGTATTTTAATGTCACATTTTCTGCATATACCCAGTTTACAGATTGGTTTACAGATTAGACAAAATCACTAAACAAAGTATTACATAAGACAATATAATAAGGATACACCTTATGCTTTTATTTCTTTTAGAGACCACAACATATTAGGGAGGGTAATCGCAGGAAAGGCTGCTCAAGTATTTCACAGTTCTTTTCAGCAGAGCCACATCACAGTACAAGGAAAGTTTGCAAAAGAAATAGAAAAGTTATTTGCATTAGCATTGAGATTGCCAACAAAATACTCAACAAGGAGTGTGTGTGTGTGTGTGTAAATAGTTTCAATATGTGTCAAATAAATTGTTGTATTCTTTCATAATCAAATGTCCCGTAAACATGCGCCCTTGGAGGTCGACCAGGGGGTGGGGGGGTGGGAGGAGGAGGGTGCTACCTCCCTGAGATGGTGGTGCTATCTCCCTGAAATGAGTTTTTGCAGGGTGGGATGTCTGCATTATGCCTCTGCTAACTGTCTACCAAACTAAAAATGACGAGTTAAAGTCACAGAGAATCATAAGACAAGAAGGAAAGACATGCAAATAAGGGACATACACAAAATGCTGGAGGAGCTCAGTGGGCCAGGCAGCATCTATCGACATTGATTGGACTTTTCTCCATAGATGCTGCCTGGCCTGCTGAGTTCCTCCAGCATTTTGTGTGCATTGCTTGAATTTCCAAAATCTGCAGATTTTCTCTTGTTTGCAAATAAGGGAATTTGTGGCTCCTTCATTACAAATTCAGTTAAGGATGGTTAGATAAAGATGTGAATTGGGAAAAAAGGTGGAAGTAGTTGAGCAAATAAAAGGAGAAGTGGTAGGTAGACACACTGAGAGGAGGGGATAATGGAGTAGGAGAAGTAAAGTCAATGACTTGAAATTTTACTGTTTCCTTCTCTGTGGTATTGACCACTTTCCTATTCAGTCCTGGTAATACTGAAGCTAAAAGGAAGCTTTTGTTGAAATGCAAATTTTCCTGCCCCAATACTTTCCAAAGATGATTGGAGGGAGGTGAATGTTGTCCCCTTGTTCAAAAAAGGTAGTAGGGATAGTCCAGGAAATTATAGACCAGTGAGCCTTGCGTCTGTGTTGGGAAAGCTGTTGGAAAAGATTCTTGGAGATGGGATCTATGGGCATTTAGAGAATCATGGTCTGATCAGGGACAGTCAGCATGGCTTTGTGAAAGGCAGATCGTGTCTAACAAGCCTGATAGAGTTCCTTGAGGAGGTGACTAGGCATATAGATGAGGGTAGTGCAGTGGATGTGATCTATATTGATTTTAGTAATGCATTTGACAAGGTTCTACACGGTAGACTTATTCAGAAAGTCAGAAGGCATGAGATCCAGGGAAGTTTGGCCAGGTCGATTCAGAATTGGCTTGCCTGCAGAAGGCAGAGGGTGGTGGTGGAGGGAGTACATTCAGATCGGAGGATTGTGACTAATGGGGTCCCACAAGGATCTGTTCTGGGACCTCTACTTTTCGTGATTTTTATTAATGACTTGGATGTGGGGGTAGAAGGGTGGGTTGGCAAATTTGCAGATGACACAAAGTTTGGTGGTGTTGTAGATAGTGTAGAGGATTGTCAAAGATTGCAGAGAGACATTGATAGGATGCAGAAGTGGGCTGACTAGTGGCAGATGGAGTTCAACCCGGAGAAGTGTGAGGTGGTACACTTTGGAAGGACAAACTCCAAGGCAGAGTACAAAGTAAATGGCAGGATACTTGGTAGCGTGGAGGAGCAGAGGGATCTGGGGGTACATGTCCACAGATCCCTGGAAGTTCCCTCACAGGAAGATAGGATAGCTAAGAAAGCTTTTGGGGTGTTAGCTTTCATAAGTCGAGGGATAGAGTTTAAGAGTCGCGATGTAATGATGCAGCTCTATAAAACTCTGGTTAGGCCACACTTGGAGTACTGTGTCCTGTTCTGGTCGCCTCACTATAGGAAGGATGTGGAAGCATTGGAAAGGGTCCAGAGGAGATTTACCAGGATGCTGCCTGGTTTAGAGAGTATGGATTATGATCAGAGATTAAGGGAGCTAGGGCTTTACTCTTTGGAGAGAAGGAGGATGAGAGGAGACATGATAGAGGTGTACAAGATAATAAGAGGAATAGATAGAGTGGACAGCCAGCGCCTCTTCCCCAGGGCACCACTGCTCAATGCAAGAGGACATGGCTTCAAGGTAAGAGGTGGGAAGTTCAAGGGGGATATTAGAGGAAGGTTTTTCACTCAGAGAGTGGTTGGTGCGTGGAATGCACTGCCTGAGTCAGTGGTGGAGGCAGATACACTGGTGAAGTTTAAGAGACTACTAGACAGGTATATGGAGGAATCTAAGTTGGGGGCTTATATGGGAGGCAGGGTTTAAGGATCGGCACAACATTGTGGGCCGAAGGACCTGTACTGTGCTGTACTATTCTATGTTCTATGTTCTAAGACTTGCCCCACTCATCACTTTTGATAAATGAACTGACGGGAAGTCATAGAATAACTTTATTGAAAGTTAATACACTGCATTTCGTAGTGATTTCTGAGCTGTGGTCAATTGTCTTCTCTGACAGAAGTTATTCAAACTCCTCAGTTCAAGTGTGAAATTAACTGAGCAATTTACACATGACAAATGTTGTATAATAGTTGCAGCCAAATTAAGTGAATTGCATTCCATGCTGTTTGTTTCCATGTTTTGATTTGATTTTTTTAAAGGAATAAATAACATTTCATTTGCACCTTCAAACTATGTACTGCTTTTACAGTATTAATTGTAACATATTGGCTGCTGCCCAACTGAGATCATATCGTCACCCAGACCTATCCAGAATTCATGTTTAAAATTTACTCTGGATCTAAAATCTGTCTACTTGCGTATCTAATTAAAATTACTCTATTGACTCGTATATTTTACTGGACACTGATTTTTTCCTGAATACCAGATTGACCAGGGAATGAGAAAGTATTCAGAGTGATCTGTAGCAAATGGGGTGAGATAATAAAAACTTGCATGTTCGAAAGAGGTAGAGACAGGCCAACCTATGTATATCATAACTTCTCATTTCTATCCAGAGCACATTAAAGGTTTTTTTCTGCCACCATTGCAATCCTGATTAACCAATATTGATAAAGCATAATAACAAAAGACAGGTTCATCAGTCTTGGGTAATGACCAGATATTCTGTTCCTGTGAACTGCAACATGTACAGTTTGCAAGTCCGAAATTTTCGAAGTTCAAAGTAAATTTATTGTCAAAGTGTGTATTTTCATTTTCTACCCTGAGGTTCATTTTCTTGTGGGCATTCACGGTAGAGCAAAGCCATACAAAACAATCAATGGAAAAAATGCACACTAAGACTGACAAAACATTGTATAACTGAAGACAAACTGTGCAACTACAAAAGAAAAATAAATAATAATAAATAAATAATATTGGGGGACAAGGGTTGTAGGTGCCTTCAAAGTGAGTCATAGGTTATGAAACCAGTTCAGTGTTGAGGTGAGTGAAATTATTCTTGCTAAATCAGGAGCCTGATGGTGGAAGGGTAATAACTGTTCTTGAACCTGGTAGTGTGGGACCTGAGGCTCCTGCACCTCCTTCCCTACGGCTGAATTAAGAAGGGAGTATGCCAAAGGTGGTGCAGGTCCTTGATGATGGATCCTGCCGTCTTGTGGCAGCACACCTTGTACATTTGCTCAATGAGGAAGGGGTGGCTTTTCCTGTGATGGACTGGGCTGCATCCACTACTTTTTTTAGGCTTTTCCATTCTTGGACACTGAGTGTTTCCATACCAGGCTATGATCCAATCAGTCAGGATACTGTCCGCTGTGCATTCTTAGAAGTTGTTAAAGTTTTAAATGACATGCCAAATGTTCATAAACTTCTAAGTAGAGGCGCTGCAGTGCCTTCTTTGTAATGGCACTTATGTGCTGCTAAATGTGACTGCAAATCGAGTTCCCGCACAGCACAAAATGCCTGAAACCCTGCAGCAGCTGGCAAATTCATGCTGCTGGTCTCCCAGATACTTGTTCATGTGTATGGAATTTACATAACTTGAGTGCCATAAACTAGAAAGAGCCTGTGTTTACATACTGTATTTTTAAATATTGCAGTAAAGGTCAATAAAAGGGTAAAGATGAATAAGGGATCCTTGACTTCGTAAATAAAAGCATTGAACGTAATACCACAAAATATGCAAACGAGTTAGGGCTCATTTAGAATATTATATACCACACATCGGGTCAGCTGTCAAGGCATGTGATGATATTGAAGAAGCTGCTCTCTAGGTCAGAGAAAACTATCACATTAAGATTTATGTGAAACCTCAGATAAAATGTGAATAAATTCATAAATCAATGCTATAGAAATATGGTAAGTAATTTGTTTGCAATAAATATTTAATTTGAACATCCAGTGAAAATTAGTAAACTGCTTCTCTTCCTCAGATTTCTCACAGAAGTGCTGAAACCGTTAGTGAAGACAGAATTCCAACTGTTGTATGTATATCATCTAGTTGGGCCTTTTCTGCAACGGTTCCAGCAAGAAAGGACTCGATGCATGCTTGAGGTCAGTTTTCTGATGCTTAATGTTAATATGAATTTCAAGTAATGGAAAATGAGTTTGCCATTTCTCAGAAACATAAAATAAAGTGCATATCAGGCAGTATTTGTTCATATTTCAGATTAATGACTTTTTCAATCAGAGTAATGAAAATTTTGTTGAATACTTTGACAAAGTACTTTCACTTTTTAAAAGTTTTTTTTTAATCTACTCATCATCTCTCCAAATTTTCATACATTTATGTTCAATGTTTATCATCAAACTCTTTATTTTGGAGTGGTGGTCCACAGGTTGGTAACTATAATTTAGAACAAAATTCTGCTCTTTTTCAATGTCTGAAACTTTGAATCTTCAAATGAGGAATTTGCCTGTGTACTCTCAGCAAATTACACCATGTAAATTATATGAAGTTCACTTCCAATTAAGAAATGTATTTTTGTATCTATCTCAGTTATAAAATGTTGCATCCAAATTACAGCACATTTTTCTTCATATCTGTATAGAATGATCCAATTTGACGGAACAGTTTATTTCCATTCTCTATTGATATTATCATCCTCTTAACATGGCCATCATCATTTGAATTAATCATATTATTACACATCACACATATTAATTCAATAAGTAATTTAAAACTTCTCTTAGTCAGCCAGCTCCAGCGATTCCACCTACTGCCCTGCTCTATGTCAGATGTCTGTTCATTATTCATGGCGTGTTTTCTGTTTTATGAGTGAATGAATGATTAGAACAAACTGTGGTTGAACCTAGTGATGCATAGAGAAAAGGGGCCCTAGATAGTTTCCAAATTGTTTTGTATAAGTTTAAAACTGAGAATTGCTTGGAGTTACTATACTCTTGAAATGTTAGTAACATGAAAACCTTTTGAATGCAATTAAATGCAAATAATAAAGGCACAGGGAAAACTAATGTGCCTGTATACTTTAATTAATGAACCACTGCATTTAAATTCATTTCCAAGTCGTTGCATAAATCATGCAGTTTTTAAAAGTAAGCATGTTGTTTGTGTGGCAATGTACTTTTCTCTGGCTTTCTACAAGTTATGCAAAGTATGATTTAAATTGTTTTTTTTACCAAAATAAACTACGCAACAAATCTGTGGCCTGAAAAGAAGTCTGCAATTTATTTTCATAGTCAGTACATGTTAGGGGTAGATGGGAATGTAGCATCCAGTATTAGGACAATTGAGCACAGGCTTGTCCAGAGAGGTATATTTCAACAAGCATCCTTCGGGTAAAGAGGGGAACTTCACTGATACCACTGGTGGAAAGATTGTATTTGGAGTTGCTTAAGTGGGCTAAGTCAAAGAAAAGCTGAAATCTTAACAGATTGTTGAACTAGAGAATGATGGAGAACAGCATCTTTAACAGATCTGAACTAGGTTAGCAAGCATAAATTTAGATGGAACTCGGTTACCGCCTTCTGGTTTAATAAGATGGTGTGAATTTTGTTTACTGGTACTCTGCTTTTAATTTAACCTTTCTGCATTGCTGTACATAAGGCTTGTCTTATCTCATTTTGCTTTTTCCCCATGCCACACTAAACCACAAGGAGACAATCCTTAAGGTCCCTACTGTCTAAGTTTAACCTTACTTGCACACGCTAAAATTCTGTTATGTTTTAGCAGCAGGATCACTTGGATTTTGCTAATCTGTAGTTGTCATGTGCCCTTTTCGCTGTTTTGTGGTTTGTTTCTCATGATATCCAAGTGAACAGTTGAAGCCAAAGGCACCTCAGGTCATGCTGAATTGTTGTATATGTAAACAACTTGGAAGCATATAAGAAATCAGGCAAAAGGAGAAAGTGGAGTGATGAACGAGGAATCCTTGGGTTGCATGAGGGAAAAGCATTGATAAGGCAAAGAGAGATACAAGAGCGGCTGAGGATTGGAAATGAATGGAGAAGAGGGAGAAGACTTCTGAATAGAATTCATTTCAGAGAATGGTTAATGGAATAAGCTGGAATGGGTGGAGTATGACAAGTTGTGACATTGGAGAGGGTAGATTTATATACATTGTAGTTTAGAAGAGTTAAAAGGGATGTAATTGAAATGCACAAGATCCTGAGAGGCCTTGAAGGGATAAATATAGGGAGAATGCTCCTCCTTATGAGATAGGCTGTAACTGCAGGGTTACTGTTTTAAAAATGAGGTGTTTGCCATTTGCAAGAGAGATGCGGCATAATTTCTTCCCAAATGAGGTTGAGTATTTAGAATTCGCTTCCTTGAACTTGGAAGCAAGTATTTTGAATATTCTTAAGGTGGAGAAAAATAAAATCTTGATAAGCAAGGGAGTGAAATGTTACTGCAGGTAGTCATGAGTGTGCAATTAAGATTAAAATCAGATTAGCTGAATGGAGCATAGGAGGGAAAGTAGATAGTAGTGGAGGAAATGAAGGAATGGGCCAACTTGGAAAGCTGATTGTGAGCAAAAGCAGAAAAAGTCAGGGAAAAGAATGGGAGACAGAAAAGGTGTAAAGGGATGTGGAGGCATGAAGGATGAGATGGAGAAAAGGAGCTAATTTTGTGCTAGTGGTGAATTTTCTGTATCTGATTAAGGTTTTGCCTAAGCAAATGTGGCCAGCTGAAGTTGAGTTTATCATGTGCACAGGTAGTGTAAGGTACAAGTCCAATGGAAAACTTGCAGCAGCATCTCAAGCACATTGGGTCAGACAGCATGCAACACAAATTATTACAAGACAATGAGGAGAAAAGGACTGTGCAAAGTGAGACATTAGTGCACAAAAATATACACCAGCAGAGACAAGTCCATAGCAGTGCAAGAAGTGGTCAGTTGAACTCTGTTGCTAAAGTAGGATTAGGATTACATTTGTCATCTGTGGCTTATGGTGGGGTGTTGTGTATGTTCCATTTTAGCCTGACGTGTTTACTTTCTGCTTCACTGCTGAGAATGGAAATTTGTAGAATTTTCTCACTAGGAGAGTGATATTTATTCTTCAAGATGGAGGTGGGTTATGGACATCGGCAATAGCTCAATAGCCATTTGTTCAATTGCTTTTTTTCTTGTGGTAACTTATAATTCATGTGTTTTTTTCTCAATTTTATGTCCTTTTCATAGAACCTGTTGAAACTTACTGGTACAGTGATTATTTTGACTTCTATGAGGACATCCTGGGTTAGAATTTCATCACTTTCCATTGAGGAATATAAAACTGTCATTCCATAGTGGGTCAGAGAGCATTTTGTTATGGAACCAATATACTGAAACTTAGGACAGGTGCTATTGAATAACACCCCTTCATCGGTTTAAGGATTTAGTGTGACCATTGTTGGATTTCCACAGTGAGTGACACCAGGTTGATTGAGTGAGAGGTTGGGAACTAAAGGCAGGGTGTTTCTTGGGGTTGGTAGGTGGGCGTGATGGGGTTGACTCATGGCAGTCAGTAGCAGGCTTGTGATTGCCATTTGGAGATGGAAACTTGTGAATTTGATTTTTGGTGGATTTGAGATGGAGATGAGAGGGGTAAGCAGATTGGCTATGAGGTGCTGAAAGGTCCAGTTAAGTCATGCACAAAATCTAACTTTTAGGCAGTTTTATCAATTGCGCCATGATTGTAAGTAAGTAGCTTGAAAGGAGCTTGCCTGAGTCAAGTTCCCATTGTCAGCAGAGGCCTATGCAGGAAGGCCTCTGAGTAAAATCATGGAAAAATAGGTCTCAGAGATTCAAAAGCCACTTCTCTTGGAGTGACCTGGGAATGGCACGTGCTGCTCCAGAACAATTGAAATCCTGGATGTGACACCTAGATGTGGGTTGCATATCATTGGTTGCTGTTGCTTGTATTTTGTGACAGGTGCACAAGGAAACCCAATGATGCATGTCATGATGCCCCACTTCTTACTCTTTTTTTATTTTTCATAAACGTTGAATGAAGTAATGCACAAAATCTAACTTTCAGGCAGTTTCATCAATCAGGCCATGATTGTCTTTTAGTTCCTTCATTGGCGAGCCTTAAAATACTGTTGTCCTTTGGTTTACTTGCTTTTATTGGTCTGGTTTTCTATTAATCATTCTTGCCCTTTTAATTAGCCCTGCCACATAATGTAATATTACATGAATGTGCTTGGTAAGTGGCCATGTGGATCCCACTGGAATTTTGAGACAGTTGTATATTTTTCCCATATAATCATTCCATTGCTTCCAGTGATAATCATTATCCTCTAAATGTTTTGTTGACAGCATCACATTCTTTGGCATCTTTTTTTATTAATGTTAACCAATATTTTTGAAAGTTTGTTAGAAACCTAATGAGCACTTGACAAGTTGATCAGCTGGAAGGTAATACACCTGTATGAAATGAAGAAGATGGCAAGCTCAATTTTCTTCTCAATTGATTTGCTACATTAAATTTTCAGATGTGTTATTTTTTTCTGCCTGAGTAAAGCTCCATGCAGTTACAAATAGCTCTTCAAAGAGACAGTTCAAAATACAATGTTGAGTGTTTATTATGCTTTGCAGCTAATGAGATTGCTTCCCCTCTTTTGTGAAGGCTCGCAGCAAAATTTAACTTCTCTCATCCCACATGTGTATGGACCCATTGGCAACTTGATGTTTTCTGTTCAAATGTTAATGAGAGCAATTTGTTGTATTAAATGTATTACCTTGAATGATAAGCAACTCTTGGATTTTTGGCAGAGCTAGTGTATTTAACCAGTTTTAACATTTATTCCCTACAGATCGGCATAGCGTTTTATGAGATGCTACAGAATGTAGATCAAAACAGCAAACATTTGAGCTATATGGACCCTATTTGCGACTTCCTATACCATGTAAAGTACATGTTTACAGGAGATAGTGTGAAGGATCAGGTGAGTAGATTATAAGGACCTTAATAAGTTTGGTAAAGTGTGTCTAAAGTAATAAAATTTGCCTGAGAAGGTCGTTATTCTTTTTTTATTTTCATCAATCATTGGTGGAATCAGAGAGCATAGGATTTAAGGATTTTGAGATAAACAGCAGTGTTGTTTGCCCTGAATTACTGTTTTCCATGTATTGTTCTATGCTGATACTTTGCCTTCTGGCTTTGAATCTTGGATTGTTTGCAAGTCATGGGATTGGGAGGGTTTAATAATCCTTTGTATCCTAGTAGTGAAGATTCTGAGAAATTGAATCCTCCTTTCAGAAAGTAATGAAGGGCAAACAATTCTCAAAGATAAGATGGGTCAGTTAATGAATGGATACACATTAATTATAGTTCGTAACTTGCATAGAAGCAACCAACACTCTAATCTGAGAGTTTTGCTCCTTATTTCTAGGTGGAAAAAATTATCTGTACGTTAAGGCCAGCTTTAAGACTCCGGCTGCGTTTTGTGACTCACATAAGTAAAGTGGAACCAGCAGCTCCAGTACAACCAACAAGCAGTGCTTCCCCAGCCATCACTTCCAACCAGGTCTCCACTGGTGTTGCTCTACCAGTAACACAATAAGAAGATGTGGGTTGCATTTTATTTTGGGTGTTCAAATGTTGTGATGTAATATATTATTTAGTATTTAAGACCAACTCCTGCAATAAGGTTACTTTAAATATTGTACTTATTCACATTATCAAATAAACAACGCTGACCAAGAAGGAGTGTTAACTGCATGTATTCTGCAGAAGTTTCTTTTCCTACTACATAATCTTGGTCGTGATGGCTCTAGGTTCCATTAAAGTAAACCAAAATGAACTGTCTTCCTTGTCCAGCAGATCACTTGCTGATTAACAATGAGAAATATAGATTCTAATGTTTTATACTAAATGTATTTGTTTATGTTGGTGATGCTTTTTATTATTTTTCTCCACACAATGAAATGTTTTTTATTTAAAACTGAAGACAACTTTATTCTTATTTTTTATTAACTTGCCTACTGTTCATATAATTTTACTCATTGACTATAACCACTGGCGTACAATAGTTTGACCAAAAGTGAGTGTTCCAAAACACCCATGGCATGTTGATGTACTTTCTGAAGTAATCCTGATCTAATGTTAGTTGCCAAGATTCAGTCCATGTTTTAAGTTTCAGATTCTTGAAGCTTTACTTTGGGATATAAACTGGTCTCCTAACAGACTTTAAACAGATTTATTGGGCAAAGTTACATGTCCAAGTGGAAGTCAATCCATATTTATTAATGGTATACTTTTTATATTTGCTTCACCTTCTGTGATAAGGATGAGAAAAATTATTTGTCTACTGGCCTTAAATTATTTCTGTAGTTAAGAATTTGAGTGCTTTTATTGAGTCATTCAGGCAGACAGCATGGAAATAGCCACTGACAATCAAACATCTATTTACATTAATCTCATTTTATTCTCTTGTGTTCCTGTGAACTTCCCAGATTCTAGCAATCCCTAACGTTAGACACAATTTGGTGACAAATTCATCTACCAATTCGCTTGCTTTTGAGATGTGGGAGGAAATTGGAGCACCCAGAGGAAACCAGTACAGTTACAGGAAAAACATCTTAACTCCATTCATGTCATAGCAGAGGTCAGGATCGAACCTCGGTCTCTTGGGCTGTGAGGCAGCAGCTTCATTAGCTCTGTGCCACCTAATCTAAACTCTAATTTGTATTCAGACATGATATTCTTCAAACAAAGAAATCTTATTGTATCATCCAGTTAATAATCTTAGTGACTGATAAAACAACTGCACAAGTGAATTGAAGTACAAATATCCTGGCAACTTTTTAAAATCAGCTGTGAAATATTGAAATTTTGATAGCCCATACATTTATTTTGTTAAAATGAGATTGTTGTTTTTCCAGGTTAAATTTTAGCCAATTTACTTTAATTGATTGACTGACTTGCATTGCTTGTGAATTTGAGTGTTTGATATCATGAAGATGGAAACACTGTTACTTCAGTTTGTTCAACAATTAAAAATGTACAGTATTGTGATAATAAAGTGTGTCAGTCATTGCTATTGACTTTGTAAAGCACTCTCACTGACCTCAAGATGACCCAAACCTTTTTACTGCAAATTAAATAATTTTGAATTGCATTCAATATTACTCTCAACCTCAGTAGCCCTATACCTTGAGGATACTTTATTCTGTGAGTTTTGAAATGGCTAATGAGACCAATGTGGGGCCTGCAGACTTTACCACAGTTGGACGGGTATGTCAGACTGGACAGGTGGAGGGGTAATTTGGGAGATAATGCACAGGTTATGCCTTTTACATTGAGCTTTGAGGACATCCTGCAATTATTTCCTCTATTTACCTGTTAATTTCATAATGTCATGAAGTTCCAATTAGTGTTTGCTTTGAGCATCTTCTGTCAGGCATGGAGATGATGTGTCTTTATCTTTGAACCCAACAGCTTAATTAAGGCCTCAATGTAGGGGATATTGATTTACATATTCAGCCAGTAAATTTGGTTTAGATAGTGGTATTTCTCCAGTACTTTGGAATGTCCACTGCAGGCAGTCCAGCAGAGCATGGGCACTATGCCCAATTTGAGATCATTATATTTTCATTACACAGCCAAAAACTTTGGCACATTGAAGATGATGCTGCATTTCTTCACCAATAGCTCCCATGCCGAGCAAATCAGACTCGTGTACTCTAGGATCGTAAGTCGGCAGGAGGAGAAGATGGCGGCGCAATGCAGCTCGCAGCGGCCACTCCGGTGGTGATGTCTGTTATCTGTCAAGTAGGGTGCTGTGCACAATCCTGATTTGATGGAGACAGACGTGAGAGCATGGAGGAACATCTGGTGAAACTTCTGAAATGCCTGCTTCGCTGCCACTGCTGCTATGTGATCCGGAATCTCCGGAGGGGAAGGCCCCAAGTCCTCGGCTTTGCTTGTTGCAGAGGATGGTGCTCGGTGTAGGAGGACTGGTTGGTGGCTTGAAGTTTTTGGACGGACTCAGAGTCTGCTGCGGTCGGGTGCTTCCAATGGTGCTGCATCAGCAAGTTTGCGGCACTTGGAGGTTCATGGCAGGGAGAGTTTCTCCCTTCTGCCACCTGCGTGAGATGATGAGGCTATCGGGACTTTTTTTTACCATGCCCATGGTCTGCTCTTTATCAAATTACAGTATTGCTTTGCACTGTTGTAACGATATGTTATAATTATGTGGTTTTATCATTTTTAGTCTTGGTTTGTCCTGTGTTTCTGTGATATAATTCTGGAGGAACATTGTATCATTTTTTAATGCATGCATTTCTAAATGACAATAAATGAGGACTGAGTGTCCTCATAATCTAATCTAATCTTATGGGTCTTTATTGTCTGATAATGTTGTGGAATGATGTCACATTGGTAGATGACCCTTTCTTTTGAAGATATGAAGTACAGGTCCACTTGCCCAAGTACTGTGTTGTGTGACGCCACTATGACTTGGAGCTTCGACATCGGACATTTGCAAACAAACATCGTCTGCACACTGACGACTGATACCAGAAGTTGGATGTTCTTGTGCATTCAGGAGACTGTGGCACAGGTTGAACAGTTTCTGATTTATAAACTCTCGGGATTCCAGCCGGGTACAGGTATCTATATAACTGACGTTTCAATGACAAAATCTGCCATCTTCTTTAGGGATGAAAGATCATGAAAGAGTTTATTAGTCATATACGCTGGGAAAGCACTAGATCCCTTTTTTTAAGTTTCTGATTTGTCCTACAGAAAAGGTACATCTTGGCAATGAAAAGGATTGAGAAGACCATAAGACAGCAGAATTAGGCCAATCTGCCCATTAAGTCTGCTCCACCATTTCATCATGGTGGATCCCATTCAACCCCACCTGATGCCCTGACCACTGACGGATGTATCAACTTCCACTGTGAATATTCCCATGAACTTGGCCTCTACTGCAGTCTGTGGCAAAGCATTCCACAGATTCACCACTCTGGCTAAGGAAATTCCTCAATTCTGTTCTAAAACATTGCCCCTCAATTTTGAGGCTGTGCCCTCTAGTTCTGGATAGCCCCACTAGAGGAAACACCCTCTCCACATCCACCTTATCTAGTCCTTTCAACGTTCAGTAGCTTTCAATGAGATCCTCCAGCATTCTTCTAAATTCCAGTGAATACAGGTCCAAAGCTACCAAATGTTCCTCGTATGTTAACTCCTTCATTCGCGGAATCATCCTTGTGAACCTCCTCTGAACTCTCTCTGATGATAACACATCCATTCTGAGATATGGGGCCCAAAACTGTTGACAATACTCAAAGCAGGGCTATCTAGTGTCTTATAAAGCTTCAGCATTATCACCTTGTTTTTATTTTCTATTTTCCTTGAAATAAATGCTAACATTAGATTTGCCTTTTTTACCACAGACTCAACCTGTGAATTAATCTTCTGGGAGTCTTGCACGAGGACTCCTAAGTCCCTTTGCACCTCTGATGTTTGAATTTTCTCCCCATTCAGATAATACTCTGCACTATTGTTTCTTTTACCAAAATTATCTTACATTTCCCAACATTGTATTCCATCTGTCGCTTTTTTGTCCATTCTTCTAATTTGTCCAAGTCCTGCTGCAATCGCATGGCTTCCTCAGCACAACCTACCTCTCCACCTATCTTCGTATCAGCCTCAAAACCATCAATTCCACTATCTAAATCACTGACAATGTGAAAAGGTCCCAATACTGACCCCTGAGGAACACTGCTAGTCACTGGCAGCCAACCAGAAAAGGCCCCCTTTATTCCCACTCACTGCCTCCTGCCTGTCAGCCATTCCTCTATCCATGCCAGTATATTTCCTGTAACACTGTAGGATTTTATCTTGTTAAGCAGCCTCATGTGTGGCACCTTATCCAGTGCCTTCAGAAAATCCAAGTAAATGACATCTCCTTTTGTCCACTCTGTTTGTTATTTGCTTGAAGAACTCTTAACAGATTTGTCAGGAAGATTTCCCTTTACAGAAACCATGCTGACTTCGACTTATTTTATCATTAGTCTCCAAGTACTCTGAAACCTTATCCTTAATAATGGACTCCAACACTTTCCGAACCTTCGAGGTGCGGTAAACTGACCCACAATTTCTTTCATTTGTCTTCTTCCCTTCTTAAACAATGGAGTGACATTTGCAGTCTTCCATTCCTCCAGGACCATGCTGTAATCAAGTGGTTCTTGAAAGATCATGACCAATGCAATCCCTTCAGCAACCTCTTTTCAGGATTCTTGGATGTGGTCCATCTGGTCCAGGTGACTTATCCAACTTAAGATCTTTCAGTTTGCCTAGTACTTTTTCACTTGCAATAGCAATGACATTCATTCCTGCTCCCTGACACTCATGGACCTCCAGCATACCTGTTGCTTAGGAAGCAAAGTACTTAAGTTCATCTGCCATTTCTTTGTTCCCCATTGCTATCTCACCAGTATCATCCCTCGCCTCCCTTTTATTCTTAATATAACTGAAAAAACTTTTCATATCCTGCTTTATACTATTAGCTAGTTTGCCCTCATTTCATCTTTTCCTGACTTACAGATTTTTTAGTTGCCTTTTGTTGGAATTTTAAAGCTTCCCAATCATCTAACTTCCCACTCACTTTTGCTACCTTATTTGCCCTTTATTTGGTTTTTATGTAGTCTTTAACTTTCCTTGTCAGCCATGGTTGCCTACCCCTGCCATTTGAGAAGTACTACTTCCGATCTCTATCCTGTCCCTTGTGAACTATTCCCAGAAACTTCAGCCACCTTTGTTCTGCAGTCATCCCTGCCAATATCCTTCTCCAATCTACCTGGGCAAGCTCCTCTCTCATGCCTCTGTAATTCCCTTTATTCCATTGCAATACTGATACGTGTGATTTATGCTTCTCCCTCTCAAATTGCAGTATGAATTCAATCATGTTATGATCGCTGCCTCCTAAGGGTTCCTTTATGTTCAGCTGACTAATAAGATCTGGGTTATTACACAACACCCAATCTAAGATGGCCTTTCCTGAGTAGGCTCAAGCACAAGCTGCTCTAAAAAGCCATCTTGTAGGCATTCAACAAATTCCCTCTCTTGTAATCTGACACCAACCTGATTTTCCCAATCCCCTTGCATATTGAAGTCCCCCATTACAATTGTGACATTACCCTTGTCAATTGCTTTTTCCAGCTCTCCTTGCAATCTTAACCCTACATCATGGCTACTATTTAGAGGCCTATATATGATTCCCATAAAGTTTTTTTCACCCTTGCAGTTTTTTAACTCCACCCACAAAGATTCAACATTTTCTGACCCTATGTCACTTCTTTCTAAAGAGGTAATTCCATCTCTTACCAATAGAGCCACACCACCACCTATGCCTTCCTGCCTGTCTTTTCGATACAAAGTCTATCATAGGGCCATAGAACACTACAGCACAGAAAACAGGCCATTCAGCCCTTCTAGTCTGTGCTGAAACATTATTCTGCTAGTCCCATTGACCTGCATCCAGTCCATAATCCTCCAGACCTCTCCCATCCATGTATCTATCCAATTTATTCTTAAAACTTAAGAGTGAGCCCACATTTACCACATCAGATGGCAGCTCATTCCACACTCCCACCACTCTGAGTGAAGAAGTTCCCCCTAATGTTCCCCCTAAACCTTTCCCCTTTCACCCTAAAGCCATGTCCTCTCGTATTTATCTCTCCTAATCTAATTGGAAAGAGCCTATTCATATTTGTTCTGTCTATACCCCTCATAATTTTGTAAACATCTATCAAATCCCCCTCATTCTTCTACACTCCAAGGAATAAAGTCCTAACCTGTCCAATCCTTCCCGGTAACTCAACTCCTGAAGACCCAGCAACATCCTAGTAAATCTTCTCTGCACTCTTTCAATCTTACTGATATCCTTCCTATAGTTGGGTGACCAGAACTGCACATAATACTCCAAATTTGGGCTCACCAATGTCTTACACAACCTCCCCATAACATCCCAACTCCTGTACTCAATACTTTGATTTATGAATGGCAGGATGCCAAAAGCCTTCTTTACAACCCTGTCTACCTGTGACGCCACTTTCAGGGAATTATGTATCTGAACTCCCAGATCTCTTCGTTTCTCCGCACTCCTCAGTGTCCTACCATTTACTGTGTATGTCCTACCTTGATTTGTCCTTCCAAAATGCAACACCTCACACTTGTCTGCATTAAATTCCATCTGTCACTTTCTGGCCCACCCCTCCAGTTGGTCCAGATCCCTCTGCAAGCTTTGAAAGCCTTCCTCGCAGTCCACAACGCCTCCAATCTTAGTGTCATCAGCAAACTTGCTGATCCAATTTACCACATTATTATCTAGATCATTGATATAGACAACAAACAACAACGGTCCCAGCACAGATCCTTGAGGCACACCACTAGTCACAGGCCTCCAGTCTGAGAAGCAATCATCCACTACCACTCTCTGTCTTCTCCCACACAGCCAATTTTGAATCCAGTTTACATGGATACCTAGTGTCTGAACCTTGTGCATTAACCTCCCATGTGGGACCTTGTCAAAGGCCTTACTAAAGTCCATGTAGACAACATCCACAGCCTTTCCTTCATCTCAGGCCGAGACCCTTCGTCAAGTCCTGACGAAGGGTCTCGGCCTGAAACGTCGACTGCGCCTCTTCCTATAGATGCTGCCTGGCCTGCTGCGTTCACCAGCAACTTTGATGTATGTTGCTTGAATTTCCAGCATCTGCAGAATTCCTGTTGTTCTTTCCTTCATCTACTTTCTTGGTAACCTCCTCGAAAAACTGTACAAGATTCGTTAAACATGATCTACCACACACAAAGCCATGCTGACTATCCTTAATCAGCCCTTGGCTGTCCAAATATTTGTATATCCGATCTCTCAGAACACCTTCCAATAATTTACTCCATAATTCCTCCATAGACAGGTATATGGAGGTATTTAAGGTGGGGGCTCATATGGGAGGCAGGGTTTGAGGGTCGGCACAACATTGTGGGCCGAAGGGCCTGTAGTGTGCTATACTATTCTATGTTCTATGTTCTGATTTACTTACTACTGATGTCAGGCTCACTGGCCTGTAATTATCTGGTTTACTTTTGGAGCCTTTTTTAAACAACGGAACAACACGAGCTACCCTCCAATCCTCCGGCACCGCACCCGTGGCTAAGGACATTTTAAATATTTCTGCCAGGGCCCCTACAATTTCTACACTAGTCTCTCTCAAGGTCTGAGGAAATATCATGTCAGGCCCAGAGGATTTATCTATCCTTATTAGCTGTAAGGCAGCAAGCACCTCCTCCTCTTTAATCTCTATATGTTCCATGACACTGCTGCTTGTTTCCTTTCCTTCCATATACGCTATGCCAGTTTCCTGAGTAAATACTGATGCAAATAAATTGTTTAAGATCTCCCCCATCTCATGAGGCTCCACACATAGACGACCACTTTGATTTTCCAGGGGACCAATTTTGTCCCTTACTATCCTTTCACTCTTAATATACTTTTAGAAACCCTTCAGGTTTACCTTCACATTATCTGCCAAAGCAACCTCATGTCTTCTTTTTGCCTTCCTGATTTCCTTCTTCAGTATTTTCTTACGTTTTCTATACTCTTCAAGTACCTCATTTGTTCCTTGTTGCCTATACCTACTATACACCTCTCTCTTTTTCTTAACCAGATCGCCAATATCCTTTGAAAACCAAGGTTCCCTGTGCCTGTTAACTTTGCCTTTAATCCTGGCAGGATCATGCAAACTCCGCACTCTCAAAATTTTGCCTTTGAATGCCTTCCACATGCTGAACACGTCCTTGCCAGAAAACAACTTATCCCAATCCACTCTTCCTAGATCCTTTCCCATTTCCTCAAAATTGGCCCTTCTCCAATTTAGAACCTTAACGCGAGGACCAGACCTATCCTTATCCATAACTAACTCAAAACTAATAACATTATGGTCACTGGACCCAAAATGTTCACCTTCTCATACTTCTGTCACCTGACCTGTCTGTTTCCCTAATAGGAGATCAAGTATTGCATCCTCTCTCGTTGGTACCTCTATATATTGATTTAGAAAACTTCCCTGAACACATTTGACAAACTCCACGCTATCTAACCCTTTCACAGTGTGGGAGTCCCAGTCAATATGTGGAAAGTTAAAATCCCCTACTATTACAACTTTCTGTTTCTTACATCGGTCTGCTATCACTCTACAGATTTGCTCCTCTAATTCTCCCTGACTACTGGGCGGTCTATAATACAACCCTATTAGTGTGGTCACACCTTTCCCGTTCCTCAGCTCCACTCATATGGCCTCTGTAGACAAACCCTCTGGGCTGTCCTGTCAACGCACAACTTTGATATTTTCCCTGACTAGTAATGACACTCCTCCCCCTTTCATCCCTCCCCCTCTGTCACGTCTGAAACTACGGAACCCTGGAACATTAAGCTGCCTGTCCTGCCCCTCCTGCAACCAAGTCTCACTAATAGCAATAATGTCGTAATCCCACGTGCCAATGCACACCCTAAACTCATTTGCCTTACCTACAATACTCCTTGCATTGAAGTAGATGCACCTGAGAACATTTCTATCACATACAAACCTTTGATTACTGTCCATACATGCAGTCCTCGCATGTCCTTTATCCTCCTCCACCTCATTATCAGCTCTAACTCTCTGGTTCCCCTCCCCCTGCAAATCTAGTTTAACCCCCCCCCCGAGCAGCACTAGCAAACCTACCCGCAAGGATGTTAGTCCCGCTCCAGCTCAGGTGCAAACCGTCCCGTCGGAACAGGTCCCACCTTCCCTGGAACAAAGCCCAATTGTTCAGAAACATGAAGGCCTCCCTCCTGCACCATCTCCTCAGCCACGTATTTAGCTGCATTATCTGCCTATTTCTAGCCTCACTAGCACGTGGCACGGGTAGCAATCCTGAGATTGCAACCCTGGAGGTCCTGTCCTTCAACTTTGCACCTAACTCCCTAAACTCTCTTTGCAGTACCTCCTCCTTTGAGGTTAGGCTCCCAACTATGGCCTCCTTTCAGCCATGACTCAGTGATGCCCACCACATCATACCGACCAATCTCTAATTGCACCATGAGTTTGTCCACATTATTCCGAATGCTACGCACTTTTAAATACAGAACCTTCAATCCTGCATTCTTCACCTTTATAAATTTTGCCTCCGTGGTACAGCTTAACTCTTTGCTCTGTCTACATTTGTACCCAATCATTGGCTTGTCCTTCCTTACATTCATGTTACATATTACATCATCTGCTTGTAAACCTGCTGGCTCATCCTCAGCTCCATCGTACTGGTTCCCACCCATAGTCATAGTCATACTTTATTGATCCCGAGGGAAATTGGGTTTTGTTACAGTTTCACCAACCAAGAATAGAGTATAAATAAAGCAATATAAAACCATAAATAATTAAATAGTAATATGTAAATGCCAGGAAATAAGTCCAGGACCAGCCTATTGGCTCAGGGTGTCTGACCCTCCAAGGGAGGAGTTGTAAAGTTTGATGGCCACAGGCAGGAATAACTTTCTATGACGCTCTGTGTTGCATCTTGGTGGAATGAGTCTCTGGCTGAATGTACTCCTGTGCCCAACCAGTACATTATGTAGTGAATGGGAGACATTGTCCAAGATGGCATGCAACTTGGACAGCATCCTCTTTTCAGACACCACCGTCAGAGAGACCAGTTCCATCCCCACAACATCACTGGCCTTACGAATGAGTTTGTTGATTCTGTTGGTGTCTGCTACCCTCAGCCTGCTGCCCCAGCACACAACAGCAAACATGATAGCACTGGCCACCACAGACCCGTAGAACATCCTCAGCATCGTCCGGCAGATGTTAAAGGACCTCAGTCTCCTCAGGAAATAGAGACGGCTCTGACCCTTCTTGTACTCAGCCTCAGTGTTCTTTGACCAGTCCAGTTTATTGTCAATTCGTATCTCCAGGTATTTGTAATCCTCCACCATGTCCACACTGACCCCCTGGATGGAAATAGGGGTCACTGGTACCTTAGCTCTCCTCAGGTCCACCATCTGCTCCTTAGTCTTTTTCACATTAAGCTGCAGATAATTTAAGGACCCCCCCTTGCCATATCAGTTTAACCCACTCCTAACAGCCGTATCAAACCTGCCTGCAAGGTTATTGGCCCCGTCGGATTCAAATGCAACTCATCCCTTTTGTACAGGTCCCACCTGCCCCAGAAGAGGTTCTAATGATCCGGAAATCTGAATCCCTGCCCCTGCTCCAATTCTTCAGCCACACACTTATCCACTTCCTCATTCTATTCTTATCCTCACTGTCACATGGCACAGGCAGCAATCCCGAGATCACTACTCTTGAAGTCCTGCTTCTCTGTTTCCTTCCTAACTCCCTGTATCCTGTTTTCAGGACCTCTTCCCTTTTTCAACCTATTTCATTATCACCAATATGTGCCACGACTTCTGGCTGCTCACCCTCCCTTTTCAGGATATTGTGGATGCGTTCAGGAACATCACAAGCCCTGGCAACTGTGAGGCAAACCACCATCCATGTTTTCTTTTCACGTCCACAGAATCGCCTATCTGTCCCCCTGACAATAGAGTCCGCTATTACTTCTGCCATGCTCTTTCATTTCCTGCCTTTCTGAGCCTCTGTGCCAGAGGCACAGCCACTGTTGTTTCTACCAGGTAGGTCATCCCCCACAAGAGTACTCAAAATGGAGTACTTATCGTTTAGAGGAGCGGCCACAAGGGTGCTCTCCACTATCTGATGTTCTCCCTTCCCTCTCCTGACAGTCACCCATTTACCCGTCTCCTGTAGCCTTGGGGTGACTACCTCCCTGTAGCCCCTGTCTATCACGGCCTCACTTTCCCTAACACGGTCTCTAAGGAGCTGCATCTCGATGCACCTGGTGCAGACATGGCCACTGGGGAGGCTGGTAGTCTCCCGGAAATCCCACATCTGATACCAAGAACAGAACACTGGCTCTGCAGACGTACCTCCTGTTCTCTGAAGAGAGAATTTAGGAAAAAAGGAATAAGGAATGAACCTACTGACTTCCCTTGCCATTCGCCTGGTCTCGCGAAGCCTCGTCGAGAGAAGGGAGGAGGCAGCCTTACCTGGGACGGGGTCCCCAGTTGTTCAGATCATGGCTCGCAGCAGATCTAGGATGGAGGCGGAGATGAGAAAGTGCAGATGCTGGAAATCCAAGCAACACACTCAATATGCTGGAGGAACTCGGCAGGTCAGGCAGCATCAGTGGAAAACAACAGTCAAACTTTTGGTCCGAGACTCTTCATCATGGACTAGTTCCTGAGGATTGGAGGGTGGCTAATGTAACCCCACTTTTTAAAAAAGGAGGGAGAGAGAAACCGGGGAATTATAGGCCGGTTAGCCTAACATCGGTGGTGGGGAAACTGCTGGAGTCAGTTATCAAGGATGTGATAACAGCACATTTGGAAAGCGGTGAAATGATCGGACAAAGTCAGCATGGATTTGTGAGAGGAAAATCATGTCTGACAAATCTCATAGAATTTTTTGAGGATGTAACTAGTAGAGTGGATAGGGGAGAACCAGTGGATGTGGTATATTTGGATTTTCAAAAGGCTTTTGACAAGGTCCCACACAGGAGATTAGTGTGCAAACTTAAAGCACACGGTATTGGGGGTAAGGTATTGGTGTGGGTGGAGAATTGGTTAGCAGACAGGAAGCAAAGAGTGGGAATAAACGGGACCTTTTCAGAATGGCAGGCGGTGACTAGTGGGGTACCGCAAGGCTCAGTGCTGGGACCCCAGTTGTTTACAATATATATTAATGACTTGGATGAGGGAATTAAATGCAGCATCTCCAAGTTTGCGGATGACACGAAGCTGGGTGGCAGTGTTAGCGGTGAGGAGGATGCTAAGAGGATGCAGGGTGACTTGGATAGGTTGGGTGAGTGGGCAAACTCATGGCAGATGCAATTTAATGTGGATAAATGTGAAGTTATCCACTTTGGTGGCAAAAATAGGAAAACAGATTATTATCTGAATGGTGGCCGATTAGGAAAAGGGGAGGTGCAACGAGACCTGGGTGTCATTATACACCAGTCATTGAAAGTGGGCATGCAGGTACAGCAGGCGGTGAAAAAGGCGAACGGTATGCTGGCATTTATAGCGAGAGGATTCGAGTACAGGAGCAGGGAGGTACTACTGCAGTTGTACAAGGCCTTGGTGAGACCACACCTGGAGTATTGTGTGCAGTTTTGGTCCCCTAATCTGAGGAAAGACATCTTTGCCATAGAGGGAGTACAAAGAAGGTTCACCAGATTGATTCCTGGGATGGCAGGTCTTTCATATGAAGAAAGACTGGATGAACTGGGCTTGTACTCGTTGGAATTTAGAAGATTGAGGGGGGATCTGATTGAAACGTATAAGATCCTAAAGGGATTGGACAGGCTAGATGCGGGAAGATTGTTCCCGATGTTGGGGAGGTCCAGAATGAGGGGTCACAGTTTGAGGATAGAGGGGAAGCCTTTTAGGACCGAGATTAGGAAAAACTTCTTCACACAGAGAGTGGTGAATCTGTGGAATTCTCTGCCACAGCAAACTGTTGAGGCCAGTTCATTGGCTATGTTTAAGAGGGAGTTAGATATGGCCCTTGTGGCTACAGGGGTCAGGGGGTATGGAGAGAAGGCTGGTACAGGGTTCTGAGTTGGATGATCAGCCATGATCATAATAAATGGCGGTGCAGGCTCGAAGGGCCGAATGGCCTACTCTTGCACCTATTTTCTATGTTTCTATGTTTCTATGTCTGGAGAGAAGGATGAGATGTTAGAGCAAGAAGGTGGGCGGTGGGGAGGAAGAAGCACAAGGTGGTAGGTGATAGGTGAAACCAGACGCGGGGAAGGGGGGGGTGCTGAAGAAAAGAGCTGGGAAGTTGAAGTTGAAGCTGGTGAGAGCGATAAAGGGCTGGAGAAGGGGGAATCTGATAAGACGACAGAAGACCATGGAAGAAAGGAAAGGGAGAGGAGCACAGAGGGAGGTAAGAAATTACAGACAGAAAGGAAAACGGGAATGGGAATGGTGAAGGTGGGGTGGGGAAGTTTGATGTTTATGCCATTAGGTTGGAGGCTACTCAGACGAAAATAAGGTTTTACTCCTCCAGCCTGAGTGTGGCCTCATTGCGGCTGTAGAGAAGGCCATGAACTGACATATCAGAATGGGAATGGGAAGTAGTATAAACATAGGTGGCCTCCAGGAGACTCTGCTTTTTCTGGCAGATGGACCATAGGTGCGCAGTGGAGCAGTCTCCCTCCCAATCTACATCGGCTCTCCCCAGTATACAAGAGGCCACACCAGGAGCACCGGACACCGTATATGACCCCAACAGACTCACAGGTGGCGTGTCGCCTCACCTGGAAGGACTGTTTGGGCCCTGAATGTTAGTGAGGGAGGAGGTGTAGGGGCAGGTGTGGCACTTGTTCTGCTTGCAAGGATAAATGCCAGGCGGGAGATCAGTGGGGAGGGTTAAATAGACAAGCAAGTCGTGCAGGGAGCAATCCCTGTGGAAAGCAGAAAACAGGGTGGAGGGAAAGATGTGCTTGGTGGTGGAAGCCCACTGGAGATGGCAGAAGTTACAGAGAATTATGTGCTGGATGCAGAGGCTACTGGGGTGTCGAGAGGATAGGGTGAGGGCAGAGGTATGCGAAATGCAGGAGATGACGATGCAGGTGCCATTGATGGTGAAGGAAGGAAGGCCCCTTTCTCTAAAGAAGGACATTTAATTTGTTTTGGAATGAAAAGCCTCATACTGAGAGCAGATGCGGCAGAGACGGAGGAAGTGAGAGAAGGGAATGGCATTTTTACAAATGTCAGGGTGGGAAGAGGTATTGTCTAGGATGGAGACAAATTTTTCGAGGGAAGTGAGAAGGATGCTCCACAGTCCCTGTCGTATACTGCGTGCATTCAAATTCAACAACTTCAGTCCTGTATTCACCCTTTTTGATTTTGTCTGACTTTTTAACGTTGCAACTCATCCTACTGACTGCAATTTTGCCCTATCAACAGCCTTTCCTCACTGCACATTGCCTCTGTTTGTAAACCAGCTACGTCACCTTCAGCACAATTATCCACCTTTCCTACGATACTTCTTGTGTTGAAATACAGGGAGCTCCAGACACTAGTTGCACCATGCTCAACCTTTTGATTCCTAACTTTGTCTGAGGTTTTACCAACCACTGCCTCCATAACCTCTCCAGTAACTATTCTGGCACTCTGGTTCCCAGCTACCTGCAATTAGTTTAAGCACTACCATGCAGCATTATCAAACCTTCCCGCTGGGATATTAGTCTCCTCCAGTTCAGGTGCAAACTGTCTCTTCCGTACAGGTCCCACATTCCCTACAAGAGAGTCCAATGATCCAAAAATCTTATGCCCTCCCTCCGACACCAAATCCTTAGCCAACTCCTTATTAAATTGTATAATCTTCCTAGTTCTGGTTTCACCAGCATGTGGCATGGGTAGTAATCCTGAGAGCACAATCCTGGAAGTCTAGCCCTTTAAGTTAACATCTAACTCCCTGAACTCCCTATGCAGAACCTCATCACTCATCCTGCCCATGTCATTGGTACCTACATGGACCATGACTTCTGGCTGTTCATCTTCCCACTTTAGAATGCTGAGGACTTGATCACTTACCCAATATTGATTTGCAAGTGGTTCAGACAATCTCCCAACAAGTATCATCTTTGCAAAGCTTTTTAATTTGGATCTTAACCACTAGTAGTCCTTTAACGTCCTTGGATGACAGAAGAATTCTGTATGATAACACAAAGTGTAGAAACCTTAGAAAAACCACAGCATAGAAACAGGCCCTTTGGCCCTTCTTGGCTGTGCCGAACCATTTTCTGTCCAGTCCCACCAACCTGCACACGGACCATATCCCTCCATACACCTCCCATCCATGTATCTGTCCAATTTATTCTTAAATGCTAAAAAAGAACCCGCATTTACCACCTCGTCTGGCAGCTCATTCCATACTCCCACCACTCTCTGTGTGAAGAAGCCCCCACTAATGTTCCCTTTAAACTTTCCCCCCCTCACCCTTAACCCATATCCTCTGGTTTTTTTCTCCCCTTGTCTCAGTGGAAAAAGCCTGCTTGCATTCACTCTGTCTATATCCATCATAATTTTATATACCTCTGTCAAATCTCCCCTCATTCTTCTACACTCCAGGGAATAAAGTCCTAACCTATTCTACCTTTCTCTGTAACTGAGTTTCTCAAGTCCCGGCAACATCCTTGTAAACCTTCTCTGCACTCTTTCAACCTTATTAATATCCTTCCTGTAATTTGGTGACCAAAGCTGAATACAATACTCCAGATTCAGCCTCACCAATGCCTTATACAACCTCATCATAACATTCCAGCTCTTATACTCGATACTTTGATTAATAAAGGCCAATGTACCAAAAGCTCTCTTTACGACCCTATCTACCTGTGACAACACTTTTAGGGAATTTGTATCTGTATTCCCAGATCCCACTGTTCTACTGCACTCCTCAGTGCCCTACCATTTACCCTGTATGTTCTACCTTGGTTTGTCCTTCCAAAGTGCAATACCTCACTCTTGTCTGTATTAAACTCCATCTGCCACTTTTCAGCCCATTTTTCCAGCTGGTCCAAATCCCTCTGCAGGCTCTGAAAACCTTCCTCACTGTCTGCTACACCTCCAATCTTTGTATCATCAGCAAATTTGCTGATCCAATTTACCAAATTATCATCCAGATCATTGATATAGATGACAAATAACAATGGACCCAGCACTGATCCCTGTGGCACACCACTAGTGACAGGCCTCCACTCTGAGAAGCAATCCTCTACTACGACTCTTTGGCTTCTTCCATTGAGCCAATGTCTAATCCAATTTACCACCTCTCCATGTATACCTAGCAACTGAATTTTCCTAACTAACCTCCCATGCAGGACCCTGTCAAAGGCCTTACTGAAGTCCATGTAGACAACATCCACTGCCTTCCCTTCATCCACTTTCCTGGTAACCTCCTTGAAAAACTCCAATAGATTGGCCAAACATGACCTACCATGCACAAAGCCATGTTGACTCTCCCTAATAAGTCCCTGTCTATCCAAATGCTTGTAGATTCTGTCTCTTAGTACTCCCTCCAATAACTTACCCATTACCGACGTCAAACTTACCGGCCTATAATTTCCCGGATTACTTTTCGATCCTTTTTTAAGCAACGGAACAACATGCACCATTCTCCAATCCTCCCGCACCTCACCCGTAGACCCCAACATTTTAAATATAATCTGCCAGGGCCCCTGCAATTTAAACACTAGTCTCCTCCTGAGGGAATACCCTGTCAGATCCTGGGGATTTATCCACTTTAATTTGCCTCAAGATTGCAAGCACCTCCTCCTTTTCAATCTGTACAATTTCCATGATCTCACTACTTATTTCCCTTATTTCCATTGACTCCATGCCAGTTTCCTTAGTAAATACAGACGCAAAAAAACCTTTTAAGATCTCCCCCAGTTCCTTTGGTTCCGCACATAGCCGACCACTCTGATCTTCAAGAAGATCAATTTTATCCCTTACAATCCTTTTACTCTTAATATACTTGTAAAAACTCTTTGGATTATCCTTCACTTTGACCGACAAGGCAACCTCATGTCTTCTTTTAGCCCTCCTGATTTCCTTCTTGAGTATTTTCTTGCACTTATTATACTCCTCAAGCACCTTATTTACTCCCTGTTTCCTATACATGTCATACAACTCCCTCTTCTTCTTTATCAGAGGTGCAATATCCCTTGAGAACCAAGGTTCCTTATTCCTATTCACTTTGCCTTTAATCCTGACAGGAACATACAAGCTCTGCACTCTCAAAATTTCTCCTTTGGAGGCTTCCCACTTACCGATCACATCCTTGCCAGAGAACAACCTGTCCCAATCCATGCTTTTTGGATCCTTTCTCATTTCTTCAAATTTGGCCTTCTTCCAGTTTAGAACCTCAACCCTAGGACTAGATCTATCTTTATCCATGATCAAGTTGAAACTAATGGTGTTATGATCACTGGAACCAAAGTGCTCCCCTACATACACTTCCATCACTTGTCCTAACTCGTTTCCTAATAGCAGATCTAATATTGCATCCTCCCTAGCTGCTACCTCTATATATTGATTTAGAAAACTTTCCTGAACACATTTTACAAACTCTAACCCATTTAGACCCCTAACAGTATGGGAGTCCCAATCAATATATGGAAAATTAAAATCCCCTACCACCACAACTTTATGTTTCCTGCAGTTGCCTGCTATCTCTCTGCAGATTTGCTCCTCCAATTCTCACAGACTAATGGGTGGTCTATAATACAACCCCACGAATGTGTCCATACCTTTCCTGTTTCTCAGCTCCACCCATAAGGGCTCAGTAGACAAGCCCTCTAATCTGTCCTGCCTGAGCACTGCTGTAACATTTTCCCTGACAAGCAATGCTACCCCCCCCCCCCCACATTCCTCTGCCTCTATCACATCTGAAACATCGGAACCCTGGAATACAATCCACGCCCTCAACTCATCTGCCTTCCCCGCAATACTCCTAGCATTGGAATATATACACCTCAGAAGATTTTTACCACCACTCACCAACCTTTCTATTTGTGGCTTTGCTTGTACTTTTAACATCATTTATTTTCACCCCAGTCCCACTGTCAGCTCTGGCACTTTGGTTCCCATCCCCCTGCAAATCTAGTTTAAAGCCTCCCCAATAGCACTAACAACACTCCCTGTAGTTCAAGTGTAACCCATCTCTCTTGTACAGGTCCCACCTGCCCCAGAAGAGGTCCCAGGGATCCTGAAATCTGAAACCCTGCCCCCTACACCAGTTCCTCAGCCACTTGTTCATCCTCCAGAGCATCCTATTCTTACCCTCACTGGCACGTAGCACAGGTAGCAATCCTGAGATTAGCACCCTCGAGGTCCTGCTTTTCAACTTCCTACCAAGCTCTCTATACTCATTCTCCAGGACCTCCTCACTCTTTCTTGCTATGTCATTGGTACCGATGTGTACCACGACATCTGGCTGGTCACCCTCCCACTTCAGAATGTCATGCAAGTGATCAGAGACATCCTTGACTCTGGCACCCGAGAGGCAACAAACCATCCTGGATTCTCTGTCATGACCACAGAACCTCCTATCTGCACCTCTAACTATCGAGTCCCCTATCACTACTGCTCTCCTCTTTTCTCCCCCTCCCTTCTGCACTGCAGAGCCAGACTCAGTGCCAGAGATCCGGCTACTGCAGCTAGTCCCAGTTAAGTCACCCCCCCCACAACAGTATCCAATGCGGTATACTTGTTGTTGAGGGGAATGGCCACAGGGGAACCCTTCTCTCCCTGCCCTTTCCCCTTCCCTCGCCTGACGGTGACCCAATTTCCTGTCCTCTGCTCCTTGATAGTAACTACCTCCCTGTAGCTACTATCTGTAATCTCCTCATTCTCCCGAATGATCCGGAGGTCATCCAGTTCCTGCTCCAGTTCCCTAACGTGGTTTGTTAGGAGCTGCAGCTGGATGCACTTCTTGCAGGTGTCGTTGTCAGGGACACCGGAGGGCTCCCTGACTTCCTACATCCTGCAAGAGGAGCATTCCAACATCCTGCCTGGCATTCTCTCTACTCTAAACAAACTGGACAAAAAACTTATCGGAACCTATCCTGGCCTCTGCCTGTTCTCGCCGAAGCCTGTTGAGCCAAAGCCATCCCACTCTGCTCCCTCCCACTCCGCTGCCCACTCACAACGCTGCCCGCTGTATATGGTGGTCTGTTTTTAAACCTTGGCGCGCTACGTCACGAGCCTGCGCAGTGCAGACCCTTCTCCCCGAGCAGTGTTTAAAAAGAAAAGACTTTTTGTACCCGATTTCTTCACTCCCTTCTTCTCAGCTGCTTGCTTCGACTGAAACAAGAACCGTTGAAAATTCCTTTTTTTAAACCTTGGCACAGTTCTAGTATTTTCTTATTGTTCCCATTCTTCTCCTTTTTATATCAAAAAGTGTCATCTACAAGTAACAAACCTTCCTCACCATGCTTGGTATTCGGCTCGGCTGCCAATCCCATCATGGTCTCTGATGACCCTCATCCATCTCTGGCATTACTGTGATTCTTTTCCGTTCCTCTCCCTTGTCTAAAACTCAAAACATTCTTGTCTTCAAGCTGTCTAATTCTGATGAAAAGTCAAAACCTGAAATATTCTCAGATTCTCCCTTCCCACAGTTACCGCATGCCCCGCTGAGAATTAACAAATCACTTTTGCTTTCTTAAAATAACCTTGACTCTGTTATGCTTTGTTAAGTGATGTAGTGAATTTTTAAGAGTGCTGGAAGCTCTCAACAGGCAAGGAAGCATTTATGGAGAGAAAAATATAATGGTTTAGGTTGAAGATTCTTCAACAGATTTCCAACATCTTTTTATTTTCACAAGCTAATTTTATATCTGCTGTCAGTGAAACATTCTGAATGATATTTATACTTTAGCTTTTAACATTGTTTCTACCATTATCTCTGTGCAATGTTCCATATGTTTATTATATCCCTAACCTGTCTAATAGTTGCATTTTCTCTTTTTCCGTGGCATGTAAGTTGTTTAACGTGATTGGCTGTTCAGTCTAGTATCGTTGGATTCCAGAGATTTCTTTGATCTAGTATCTGTAAGACCATAAGACCATAAGAAATAGAAGCAAAAGTAGGTTATTTGGCCCATTGAGTCTGCTCCACCATTCAATCATGGGCTGATACAATTCGTTCAGTCATCCCTACTCCCCTGCCTTCTCCCCATACCCTTTGATGCCCTGACTAATCAAGAACCTATCTATCTCTGCCTTAAATGCACCCAATGACTTGGCCTCTACAGCCACTCGTGGCAACGAATTCCAAAGATTTACCACCCTCTGACTAAAGTAATTTCTCCGCATCTCAGTTCTGAAAGGACGTCCTTCAATCCTGAAGTCATGGGCTCCCCAATCATGGGAAATAACTTCTGAGATACCCCCTCATTCTCCTGAACTCCGGGGAATACAGCCCAAGAGCTGCCAGATGTTCCTCATACTGTAACTCTTTCATTCCAGGAATCATTCTCATAAATCTTCTCTGAACCCTCTCCAATGTCAGTATATTCTTTCAAAAATAAGGAGCCCAAAACTGCACACAATACTCCAAGTGTGGTCTCACGAGTGCCTTACAGAGCCTCAACATCACATCCCTGCTCTTATATTCTATACCTCTAGAAATGAATGTCAACATTGCATTTGCCTTCTTCACCACCATCTCATCCTGGAGGTTAACCTTTAGAGTACCCTGCACAAGGACTCCCAAGTCCCTTCGCATCTCTGCATTTTGAATTCTCCCCTATCTAAATAATAGATGGGGGATAAATAATAATAAATGCAGCCGTTCCGAATGAATACCGTATGTGTAACTAGGGGGCCGTGCACAATCCGGATTTGATGGAGACAGCCGTGAGAAGCGCAGAGGAACATCTGGAGTAACTTCTGAAATGCCTGCTTCGCTGCCACTGCTACTGTGCGATTGAGAATCTCCAGAGACGAAGGCCCCAAATCCTCGGGTTTGCGTATCGCCTGTTGCCAGGGCTGGGGTCGAAGCGCTTGGCAGAGATGGTGTTTGGTGTTCAGTGTCGAATAGGTGGTCGGAGGCTCGGAGTTTCTCGGATGGACTCGGAGTCGGATTGTGGTTGAATGCTTCTGGGATGCTGCATCGGCAAGTTGGCGGCGCTGGAGGTTCACCGTCCGTGTGAGATGATGGGACTTTCGAGAGACTTTGAGACTTTTACTGTGCCATGGTCTGTTCTTATCAAATTATGGTATTGCTTTGCACTGTTGTAACTATATGTTATAATTATGTGGTTTTTGTTAGTTTTTAAGTCGGTTTGTCATGTGTTTTTCGTGATATCACTCTGGAAAAACATTTTATCATTTCTTAATTCATGCATTACTAAATGACAATAAAAGGGGACTGTGTGTCCTCATAATCATAATAATAGTCTGCCCGTTTATTTCTTCCACCAAAGTGCATGACCATACACTTTCCAACATCGTATTTCATTTGCCACTTCTTTGCCCATTCCCCCAAACTATCTAAGTCTCTCTGCAGGCTCTCTATTTCCTCAACACTACCCACTCCTCCACCTACCTTTGTATCATCAGCAAATTAAGCCACAAATCCATTAATCTCGTAGTCCAACTCATTGAGATACATTGTAAAAAACAGTGGTCCCAATACCGACTCCTGTGGAACTCCACTGGTAACCGGTAGCCAGCCAGAATAGGATCCCTTTATTCCCACTCTCTGTTTTCTGCCAACCAGCCAATGCTCCACCCATGCTAGTAACTCCCCTGTAATTCCATGGGCTCTTATCTTACTAAGCAGCCTCATTTGCGGCACCTTGTCAAAGGCCTTCTGAAAATCCAAATACATCACATCTACTACATCTCCTTTGTTTACCCTGCTTGTAATTTCCTCAAAAAATTGCAGTAGGTTAATCAGGCAGGATTTTCCTGTCAGGAAACCATGTTCTCTTTGGCTTATCTTGTCATGTGCCTCCAGGTCTCCTCCCTAACAATCGATTCCAACAACTTCCTAACCACTGATGTCAGGCTAACAGGTCTATAGTTTCCTTTCTGCTGCCTCCCACCCTTCCTCAATAGTGGAGTAATATTTGTAGTTTTCCAGTCATCCGGTATAATGCCGGAATCTATCGATTCTTGAAAGATCATTGTTAATGCCTCTGCAATCTCTCCAGCTACTTCCTTCAGAACCCAAGGGTGCATTCCATCAGGTCCAGGACTTTTATCCACCCTCAGTCCATTAAGCTTCCTAAGCGCCTTCTCAGTCGTATCTTTCACTGCACAAACTTCACTTCCTTGACTTTCTTGAATGTCTGGTATACTGCAGATGTCTTCCACTATGAAGACTGATGCAAAATATGCATTCAGTTCCTCTGCCATCTCTGCACTTCTGGTTACAATATCTCCAGCGTCATTTTCTATTGGTCCTATATATACCCTCAACTCTCTTTTTCCCTTATATACTTAAAAGGGGTTTTGATATTAGTCAGCAGCAACCTTTCATAATTCATCTTTTCCTTCCTAAAGACCTTCTTAGTTTCCTTCTGCAAGTTTATGAAAGCTTCCCAATCCTCCATCTTCCCACTAGCTTTGGCTTCCTTGTACGCCCTCTCTTTTGCTTTTACTTTGGCTCTGACTTCACTTGTCAGCCACAGTAGTTCCCTTCTTCCATTCGAAAATTTCTTCCTATTTCTTCCTAGTCTTGCACTTCCCTCATTTTTTGCAGAAACTCCAGCCATTGCTGCTCTGCTGTCCTTCCTGCTAGTATCCCTTTCCAGTCAACTTTGGCTAGTTCCCCTCTCATGCCATTGTAATTTCCTTTTTTCCATTGAAATACCGATACACTGGAATTTAGTTTCTTCTTCTCAAATTTCAAAGTGAACTCGATCATATTGTGATCACTGTTCCCTAAGGGTTCCTTAACCTTAACTCTCTTATCACCTCCAGATCATTGCACAACACCTGATCCAGCACAGCCGATCCCCTAGTGGGCTCAGCAACAAACTGTTCTACAAAGCCAGTCTACAAATTCTCTCTCTGGTCCATTACCAGCCTGGTTTTCCCAATCCACTTTCATGTTAAAATCCCCAACGATTATCATGACATTGCCTTTTTGACATGCCTTTTCTATCTCCTGCTGTAATTTATAATCCACATCCTGGCTGCTGTTTGGAGGCCTGTATACAACTGTCACTAGGGTCCTTTTACCCTTGCCATTTCTTAACTCAACCCATAGAGGCTCTACACCTTCTGATCCTATGTCATCCCTTTCTAATGATTTAATGTTATTTCTTATACACAGGGCCACACCATCCCCTCTGCTTACTAACCTATTCTTCTGATACACCGTATATCCTTGGATGTTAAGCTCCCAGTGGCAGCGATCCTTTAGCCAAGTTTCAGAGATGGCCACGACGTCATACTTGCCAATCTGCAGCTTATTTCAAGATCGCCCATTTTATTTCTTATGCCGCGTGCATTCAAATACAACACTTTCAGTCCAGGATTTGTTGCTTTCTGTTTTAACTGCACCATGCCTCTATTGTTCTGTAACTCATCCCACTGGTTGTGATTATGCCTCATCTCCTGCCTGTCCTTTCTATCATCTCTATTGCGTTATCTCTGATTTATTTCTGTTTTCCCCTTCCTCAGCCCTATCACTCCAGTTCCCACCCCCCTGCCAAATTAGTTTAAACCCTCCCTAACAGCTCTATTAAACCTGCCTGCTAGGATATTAGACCCCTTTGGGTTCAGGTGTAACCTATCCTTTTTGTACAGGTCATACCTCCCCCAGAAGAAGCCCAATGATCCAGAAATCTGAAGCCCTGCCCCCTACACCAGTCTCTCATCCATGCATTAATATGCCTGATCATGCTATTCTTGCGCTCATCAGCACGTGGCACAGGCAGCAATCCTGAGATTACTATCCTGGAGGTCCTGCTTTTCAGCTTCCTACCTAACTCTCTGAATTCTCTCTTCAGGGCCTCCTTCCTTTTTCTACCTATGTCATTGGTACCAACGTGTACCAAAACTTCTGGCTGTTCACTCTCTCCCTTCAGAATATTCTGGACTCGATCCAAGACGTCCCGTACCCTGGCACCTGGGAGGCAACACACCATGTGGGTATCTCTATCAGGCTGACAGAATCTCCTGTCTGTTCCCCTGACTATGGAATCCCCTATGACTACCGCATTCCTCTTCTTCTTCTCTCCCTTCTGCACTATGTAACCAGGCTCAGTGCCAGGGACCCCATCGCCGTGGTCGTCCTCTGTCAGGTCACCCCCCTCAACAGCATCCAAAACGAGATAAGAATTACTGAGGGGGATGGGCACAGCTCTTCCCATCCCTTCCCTGACAGTCACCCACCTATCTAACTCTTGCAGCCTTGGTGTGACTAACTCTTTGTAGCTCCTATCTATCTCCTGCTCATTTTCCCTATGAGCTGTAGGTCATCAAGCCACAGCTCCATATCCCTTTTTCTCAGAAGCTGCATCTCGGTGCTCCTGACACAGATGTGGCCATCTGGGAGACTGCAAGATTCCCAGGATTCCCACATCTGACACCCAAAGCAAAGTACTATCCCTCCAAAAAAATGCAAAGAAAAAAATGAAGTCCACTTACCTCGAATGAGCCAAAGCCCTACCACCCTGCCTCAGACCACTCTGTTGATGACCGTTCTGCTAGTCAGCGTCTCCCATTTTATGCCTGAATCTTCCTGCTCTTCAACTCATGATTGGTGCGCCGGTTATAGCCGCTGATAGGCCACGTACAATGGACAAACGCTCTCAAAGCTCTCTTAGTTTGTCCATGAAATTCTGCACCCTTTTTTCTCTAAACATACCTTTGCTCATTGTGGACAAAAAATTCTATTTTAACTTCATCAGTCCACAGGACTTGTTTCCAAAATGCATCAGGCTTGTTTAGATGTTCCTTTAGTATGTTAAAGGGTGCTGAATTTCATGAAAAGAACACCTCTCCAGCATTAAGCACGGGGGTGGATCGATCATGCTTCGGGCTTGTGTTGCAGCCAGTGGCACGGGGAACATTTACTGGTCGAGGAAAGAATGAATTCAATTAAGTACCAGCAAATTCTGGAAGCAAACATCACACTGTCTCTAAAAAAGCCAAAGATGAAAAGAGGATGGCTTCCACAACAGGATAATGATCCTAAACACATCTCAAAATCCACGATGGACTACCTCAAGAGGGGCGAGCTGAAGGTTTTGCCATGGCCCTCACAGTCCCCCGACCTAAAGATTATCGAGAATCTGTGGATAGACCTTGAAAGAGCAGTGCATGCAAGAGGGCCCAAGAATCTCACAGAACTAGAAGCCTTTTGCAAGGAAGAATGGGTGAAAATCCCCCAAACAAGAATTGAAAGACTCTTAGCTGGCTACAGAAAGCATTTACAAGCTGTGATACTTGCCAAAGGGGGTGTTACTAACTACTGACCACGCAGGCTGCCCAAACTTTTGCTTCGGGTCATTTTCCTTTTTTGTTATTTTGAAACTGTAAAAGATGGAAATAAAATAAGTTTTCTTGCTTAAAATATTAAATAAATGTGTCATATTTAACTTTATGCCTTTTGGAAATCAGTTCATCTTTTACTCGCTTAGCTATTCACAGTAACAGAAATTTTGACCAGGGGTGCCCAAACTTTTGCATACCACTGTATTTACTGTATATGTGCCTAAGACGTTTGCACAGTACTGTACTGTATGTCCTCTGGTGGGGACGCCAGCACCCACGGTGGTGCTGGCTAAGTTTAAAAACCTCTGCAGATTTTTCTGATCCTGTGCAAAGGCACCCCCCCTCCACAGCAGGCAATGAATGCAAGCAGTTAAGATGCCCTCCACCGTACAGCTGCAGAGATTTGCTAGTGTTTGGTGACACAGCAAATCTAATCGAACTCCTAATGAAATATTCTTCTTAATTGCATCAATATGTTAAACCCAGGATAGATCTTCAGAGATGCTGGCACCAAGGAATTTGAAGCTGCTGACCCCACCACCCCTTGATGAGGACTGGTAAATGTTGCCTCAACTTCCCCTTCTCAAGTCCACAATCAATTCCTTGGTCTCTCAGTGGTTTGAAAGTTCTTCGGAGAATGCAGTGTGAATCATCCCCCTGGTTCTGGTCTAATCTGTTTATTGTACAGGTTTGAAGTATCTTCCCTGCTTCTGTACCCTGTATTTTAATGAATCACTGGATCCCAGATTTATTATCTTTTTTTTACAAACCATGGTCTCAATGTACCCTCTTGGTTTGAAGGATTTAAGCATGTGAAGGAAATTTCCTATCCAACTGCTCCTTTAATTGCATTAGCCTTATTTTATCTTTCTAACCAGCCTTTCATGCGGTCTGAAAATGTATGTCTATTATCTCTTCAGATTATTCAATTCAGTTAGTTAAACATAATTCACTTTGAGGAAATCTACACTGCATCAGCTGTATCAGCTCATTTTGGGAATTATACAATCTTGGATGGTGCAGCTGCATCATCAAAAACCCACCAGGATTTGATCAACAACACACATCAAAGTTGCTGGTGAACGCAGCAGGCCAGACAGCATCTATAGGAAGAGGCGCAGTCGACGTTTCAGGCCGAGACCCTTAAATTTCATAATGACAGAGAGGAGGCCATTCAGCCTATCGCGTCTATGTCAGCTCTCAGAATATTCCAATCAGTCTCAGTTCCCCATTTATTTTCAGTAACCTATTCTCTCTCACGTGTTCATTGTCTCCAGCCTGATTCTCCTGCCACTTGCCCACTCTAGGGGCATTTTACAGTAGCCAATTAACCCTCCAGCAAGTCTTTGCGTTGAGGGAGGACCTGGAGAAAACCCACAGGCAAATTCCACGGAGACAGGAACTGAGTTCAGGATAGAGCCCGAATCTCTGGAGCAGGGTAGCAGTATACTGGAGTGACAATATATAGTATTTAAGAGATTTATTCACCAAGATTATAAGGACCTACCTTTATTCTATGACTTCCAACACAAAGAACAGATTTTTTTTTATGGTAACAGGCCCTCCCGGCTCAATGAGCCCACACTGCACAATTACACCCATGTGACCAATTAACCTACTAACCCTTACGCCTTTGGAATGTGGGAGGAAACCGGAGCACTCAGGGAAAGCACACACGGTCACTGGGAGATCATACAAATTCCTTATAAACAGCAGCAGAATTGAACCATGGTCACCAGCGCTGTAGTAGCGTTTTGCCAACTGCTACGTTACCGTGCTGCCCCAAGTTAATTCATATTCCAAATGGCAGAATCCAGTTCCTTCAATTTTGGAGATAACACCCTAGCTGCTTACTATGGTGGGAGAGCCTAGGACCAGAATAGAGGGGCATCCTTTTAGAACAGAGATGAGGGGGATTTCATTAGCCAGAGAGTGGTGAATCTGTGAAACTTGTTGCCCCAGATGACTGTGGAGGCCAAGTCTTTACATATATTTAAGGCAGAGGTTGATAGGTTCTTGATTGGTCAGGGGATGAAGAGAAATATGGAGAGGTTAAGAGATTGGGGCTGAGAGGGAAAATGGATCATTCATGATGAAATGGCCTAATTCTGCTCCTATAGCTTATGGTCTAACAGTGCCTGTAGGTGCAAAGATAGTGTTGCTACAAAGAGCAGGCCTTTCAGGCCTTCTCAAAGCACCTGGAGACAGGAAATGGGCATGTTCACTTTACAAAAACATCATAAGTATGTTGCTCAGGTTCATCATTCAGTGATTTTGAAACAGCTTAATCAGAACTGGCAGCTGAAGCATTCTCCTAGAATCTGAAATCGAAACAACAATTTCATGCAATTGTCTTTCATTAATTTGAAAAATGCATCATATTCCATTACAATAAAAAATAATTTTCAAATCCAAATGAAGGATGAACCTGTGAGCTGAATGTATAAAAATAAAAATGAATCATACTGCAGCGTGCCCCTGAAATCCATTTATCACACAAATACTGAACTTGAACCTGAAGAAGTTTCTGCCTTTTGTTTTATCTCCACAACTGAACTATTGCTGTTATATCCTTGGTATAAAGGATATAATATCATCTTTAGCAAAGGAGGTGAAGAAATAAATCAGCATCACACACTCTGGGGATTTACACCTGCAATCTTTGCAGATGTGGGTTTGTTTTACTTTTTAAATAACACTTCACAGTACGTACAAATAACTCATATTTTAAGAATTTGCAGAGAGAAGTACTTCTTCCCTTCATGTATGTATTGCTTTTAAAAGGAAGTTTTAATTTTATTCTTTGTAACTCATCCTTTTAAGCATAAAAGCCCTTCGCCCACAGCCTATTTGTGTAACGCATTTCATCTTTTCACCTAAACCGGTTGGACTATGATAAATGCTTCACATTATGAAGTAAAGCATGGCCCAAGAGTCCATCAATAATTACATTATAGGTGTTGCTGCCAGAGTTCTGCCAATGTTAGGTTCACCCTTCTGACAAAATAGAAGCAAAAATCATTCAAGGTAAAATAATTTAACTATTCCTTACTTACTGCCCATTACGATGCTAGTGTTTAGGGCAGCAATGAAGGTCTTTCATCTTTGTCTGTCCATACAGTTACATGCAGATATTGAAGGATTCTTCATTGCTGTTTCCATAACAATTTAGTTTTACCAGTTAGGGTTGTCACCCTGAACATGGAGGATTGGGGGCCCCACTCTTGGTCTGGCCTCTACACTTCGACCTGTTAGGCATGGGTGACCATACCAAGAACTAAAGCACAAGGCCCCGACTCCAGAACATAGCTCTCCGGATCATTGAGGCACACAGGCCTCTAAACTTTACAACAAAGTTTTGGTCATCCTGGAGGCAACTATTCTCAATAGCAATAAAGGAATTTACCTGGAATGTAGGACTGTGGAAGGAAGGGAAAAGAGGGGGATTTATAAAGCAACACACATCAAAGTTGCTGGTGAACGCAGCAGGCCAGGCAGCATCTCCAGGAAGAGGTGCAGTCGACATTTCAGGCCGAGACCCTTCGTCAGGACTAACTGAAGGAAGAGTGAGTAAGGGATTTGAAAGTTGGAGGGGGAGGGGGATATGCAAAATGATAGGAGAAGACAGGAGGGGGAGGGTTAGAGCCGAGAGCTGGACAGGTGATAGGCAAAAGGGGATACGAGAGGATCATGGGACAGGAGGTCCGGGAAGAAAGACAAGGGGGGGGGTGACCCAGAGGATGGGCAAGAGGTATATTCAGAGGGACAGAGGGAGAAAAAGGAGAGTGAGAGAAAGAATGTGTGCATAAAAATGAGTAACAGATGGGGTACGATGGGGAGGTGGGGCCTTAGCGGAAGTTAGAGAAGTCGATGTTCATGCCATCAGGTTGGAGGCTACCCAGACGGAATATAAGGTGTTGTTCCTCCAACCTGAGTGTGGCTTCATCTTTACAGTAGAGGAGGCCGTGGATAGACATGTCAGAATGGGAATGGGATGTGGAATTAAAATGTGTGGCCACTGGGAGATCCTGCTTTCTCTGGCGGACAGAGCGTAGATGTTCAGCAAAGCGGTCTCCCAGTCTGCATCGGGTCTCGCCAATATATAAAAGGCCACATCGGGAGCACCGGACGCAGTATATCACCCCAGTCGACTCACAGGTGAAGTGATGCCTCACCTGGAAGGACTGTTTGGGGCCCTGAATGGTGGTAAGGGAGGAAGTGTAAGGGCATGTGTAGCACTTGTTCCGCTTACACAGATAAGTGCCAGGAGGGAGATCAGTGGGGAGAGATGGGGGGACGAATGGACAAGGGAGTTGTGTAGGGAGCGATCCCTGCGGAATGTAGAGAGAGGGGGGCAGGGAAAGATGTGCTTAGTGGTGGGATCCCGTTGGAGGTGGCGGAAGTTACGGAGAATAATATGTTGGACCCGGAGGCTGGTGGGGTGGTAGGTGAGGACCAGGGGAACCCTATTCCTAGTGGGGTGGCGGGAGGATGGAGTGAGAGCAGACGTACGTGAAATGGGGGAGATGCGTTTAAGAGCAGAGTTGATAGTGGAGGAAGGGAAGCCCCTTTCTTTAAAAAAGGAAGACATCTCCCTCATCCTAGAATGAAAAGCCTCACCCTGAGAGCAGATGCGGCGGAGACGGAGGAATTGCGAGAATGGGATGGCGTTTTTGCAAGAGACAGGGTGAGAAGAGGAATAGTCCAGATAGCTGTGAGAGTCAGTAGGCTTATAGTAGACATCAGTGGATAAGCTGTCTCCAGAGACAGAGACAGAAAGATCTAGAAAGGGAAGGGAGGTGTCGGAAATGGACCAGGTAAACTTGAGGGCAGGGTGAAAGTTGGAGGCAAAGTTAATAAAGTCAACGAGTTCTGCATGCGTGCAGGAAGCAGCGCCAATGCAGTCGTCGATGTAGCGAAGGAAAAGTGGGGGACAGATACCAGAATAGGCACGGAACATAGATTGTTCCACAAACCCAACAAAAAGGCAGGCATAGCTAGGACCCATACGGGTGCCCAGAGCTACACCTTTAGTTTGGAGGAAGTGGGAGGAGCCAAAGGAGAAATTATTAAGAGTAAGGACCAATTCCGCTAGACGGAGCAGAGTGGTGGTAGAGGGGATTCCAGACCTAATCAGTTCCCCTGAGTGGCGCCCCACACAGACTTCCAATCTGCGCCTTGTAAGGCATGAAAATGCCTGACGCAGGCCTCTCATGGTCTGAGTCGACGTTTTCTTTCCTTCCTTGGTCTGGCTGACATTGAGAGAGAGGTTGTTGTTGTGGCACCACTCTGTCAGGTGTTCAACTTCCCTCTGAGATGCTGATTTGTCACCATATTTGATTTGGCCAACGACAATGGTGTCACCAGCAAACTTAAATATGGCATTGGAGCTGTGCTTAGCCTCACAGTCACAAGGGTAAAGCAAGCAGAGTAGAGGGCTGAGCACACAGCTTTGTGGGGCATCTGTGCTGTTGGTGATTGTGGAGGAGATGTCGTTGCCAATCTGAACTAACTGGGGTCTGCAAGTGAGGCAATCCAGGATCTCGTTACACAAGGAGGTATTGAGGGCCAGACCTTTGAGCTTATTGATTAATCTTGAAGGGATTTTAGTACCAAATGCCAAGCAGTAGTCAATGAAGAGTTTGCGGATGACACGAAGCTGGGTGGCAGTGTTAGCAGTGAGGAGGATGCTAAGAGGATGCAGGGTGACTTGGATAGGTTGGGTGAGTGGGCAAACTCATGGCAGATGCAATTTAATGTGGATAAATGTGAAGTTATCCACTTTGGTGGCAAAAATAGGAAAACAGATTATTATCTGAATGGTGGCCGATTAGGAAAAGGGGAGGTGCAACGAGAGCTGGGTGTCATTATACACCAGTCATTGAAAGTGGGTATGCAGGTACAGCAGGCGGTGAAAAAGGCGAATGGTATGCTGGCATTTATAGCGAGAGGATTCGAGTACAGGAGCAGGGAGGTACTACTGCAGTTGTACAAGGCCTTGGTGAGACCACACCTGGAGTATTGTGTGCAGTTTTGGTCCCCTAATCTGAGGAAAGACATCTTTGCCATAGAGGGAGTACAAAGAAGGTTCACCAGATTGATTCCTGGGATGGCAGGTCTTTCATATGAAGAAAGACTGGATGAACTGGGCTTGTACTCGTTGGAATTTAGAAGATTGAGGGGGGATCTGATTGAAACGTATAAGATCCTAAAGGGATTGGACAGGCTAGATGCAGGAAGATGTTCCCGATGTTGGGGAAGTCCAGAACACGGGGTCACAGTTTGAGGAGAAAGGGGAAGCCTTTTAGGACCGAGATTAGGAAAAACTTCTTCACACAGAGAGTGGTGAATCTGTGGAATTCTCTGCCACAGGAAACAGTTGAGGCCAGTTCATTGGCTATGTTTAAGAGGGAGTTAGATATGGCCCTTGTGGCTACAGGGATCAGGGGGTATGGAGGGAAGGCTGGGGCGGGGTTCTGAGTTGGATGATCAGCCATGATCATAATAAATGGCGGTGCAGGCTCGAAGGGCCGAATGGCCTACTCCTGCACCTATTTTCTATGTTTCTATGTTTCTAAGAGCATCCTGATGTATGCATCTTCACTGTCCAGATGTTCTAGAGTTGAGCGAAGAGCCAATGAAATGATATCTGCTGTGGACCTGTTGAGCCGGTAGGTAAATTGGAGTGGATCAAAGGCACTTCCTAGGCAGGAGTTGATATGTTTCATCACTACCCTCTCAAAGCACTTCATCTCAGCAGCTGCAAGGATGATAGTCACTGAGGCAGGTTACCATATTCTTCTGAGGCACCAGTATAATTGAAGCCTGCTTAAAGCAGGTGGGTACCTGAGGTGAGAAGTTAAAGATATCAATAAATACTCCAGCCAGTTGATTAGAACAGTCTTAACCACTCAGCCAAGTTAAGGATGCCCTCACGTCAGCCTCAGCGGCTATAATCACAGGGGGGCTGTGGGAGCTCGTGTAGGTGCCTCCATGTTTTGAGGGTTAAAGCAAACATAGAAGGCAGTGAGCTTGGTTTCACTTTGTTGGAGGTGATAGCGTTCAGGCCCTGTTGCAGATGTCGAGTATTCTTCAGTGATTTCAGTTTGGTCCAGAATTGCTACTTCACATGTGAGTTGGCTTTCTGGAGATCATACTTAGATCTCTTGTATTTTACTTAGTCGCCAGACCTGAGTGCCGTTGACCTGGCCTCAGCAGATTGCAGATCTCATGATTCATCCAGGGCTTCTGTTCAGGGAAGAGACTGAATGATTTTGTGGGGATGCATTCATCTACCACTGTTTTTAGAAAGACCATGAGAACTATTGTGTATCCATTCAGATCCTTTGATGAGTCCTTGAACTTGCCACAGTCCACTGACTCAAAGCAATCCCATTGCCACTCCTCTGTGACCTCCTTTGTTCCTTGTCTCTGGTGTCTTGCTCCTTAGCCTCTGCCTGTATGCAGGTAGACAATCAGATTTCCTGAAATGCTGTTTAGGGATGGAATGGTGGACATTCCTAATGATGGTTCGTATGGACTCAGTGGGTTGAGGCCTGTTTCTTGACAATAATAGGCAGCTTCACCTAAACTGAGCTCTTAGTGCCACTTGAACAGATTCAACAAAGTAGGCAAGCCTGCACCAACAGGCACAATTCTGCAGAACCCAAGATATAAGACCAGAATTAGGCATTTTGTCCATTGAGCCTGCTCCACCATTTCATTGTGGCTGATCCATTATTCTTCTCAGCCCCAATCTCCCACCTTCTCGCCATATCCCTTCATGTCCTGACCAATCAAGAATCTATCAATCTCTTCTTTAAATATACATAAAGACTTGGCCTCCATAGCTGCCTGTGCCAAAGGATTCCACAGAGTCACTACTCTCTGGCTAAAGAAATTCCTCCTCGTGTCAGTTCTAAAAGGACACCCCTCTATCATTAGACTGTGTTCCCTAGTCTTAGACTCTCCCACCATAGGAAACATCTTCTCCACCATCCACCTTATCAAGGCCTTTCACCATTCAATAAGTTTCAATGAGGTCACCCTTCGTTCTTCTGAATTCCAGTGAATACAGGCCCAAAGCTATCAAACACTCTTCATTTGTCAAGCCACTCAATTATGGAATTAATTTTGTGAATCTCTTTTGAACCCTCTCCAGTTTCAGCACATCCTTTCTAAGATAAGTGCCCAAAACTGTTCATAATACACCAAGTGAGGCCTCACCAGTGCTTTATAAAGTCTCAACGTTACATCCTTGCTCTTATATTCTGGTCCTCTTGAAATAAATACTAACATTGCATTGGCCTTCCTCACCACAGACATAACCATGCAAGTTAAACTTTAGGGAATCCAGCACAAGGACTCTCAAGTCCCTTTGCACTTCAGAATTTTGTATCTTCTCTCCATTTCGAAAGTAGTCAACCCTTTCAGTTCTTCTACCAAAGTGCATGACCATACATTTCCTGACACTGTATTCCACCTGCAATTTCTTTGGCCATTCTCCCAATCTCTCTAAAGTCCTTCTGTGGCCTCCCTACTTCCTCAAAGCTACCTGCCCCTCCACCTATCTTCACATCATCTGCAAACTCTACAACAAAGCCATCAATTCCATCATCTAAATCATTGACATATAACTTAAAAAGAGTAAGTCCCAACACAACAAATTGGAAAACCACTTGATGTAGGCAAAAGGCAGGTAACTATAGGCCACTTAGTTTAACATCTGTAGTTGGGAAAATGCTTGAAGCTATCATTAAAGAAGAAATAACGAGGCATCTGGAAAGAAATGGATCCATCAGGCAGATGCAGCATCGACTCAGCAAAGGCAGGTCCTGTTTGACAAACTTGCTGGAGTTCTTTGAGGATATAATGAGTGCAGTGGATAGAGGGGAACAGCTGGACATTATTTACTTAGATTTCCAGAAGGCATTCGATAAGATGTCACATAAAAGACTTATCCATAAGATAAGGATGCATAGAGTTGGGGGTGATGTATTAGCATGAACAAAGGATTGGTTAACTAATAGAAAGCCAAGAGTTGGTATACATGGGTGTTACTCTGGTTGACAGTCAGTGGTGAGTGGTGTGTCACAGGGGTCGGTGCTGGGCCCGCTACTGTTCACGATATACATTAACGATCTGGAAGAGGGGGCCCAGTGCAGTTTATCTAAGTTTGCTGATGATACTAAATTGAGTAGAAAAGCAAATTGTGCAGAAGATACAGAGAGTTTGCAGAGAGATATTGATAGGTTAAATGAGTGGGCAAAGGTCTGGCAGATGGAGTACAATATTGGTAAATGTGAGATCATCTACTTTGGAAAGAAAAGTGGAAGAGGAGGTTATTATTTAAATGGTAAAAAATTGCAGCATGCTGCTGTGCAGAGGGACTTGGGCGTGCTTGTTCATGAATCACAAAAGGTTGGTTTGCAGGTACAGCAGGCTGTCAAGAAGGCAAATGGGATGTTGGCCTTCATTGCTAGAGGGGTTGAATTTAATAGCAGGGAGGTTATGCTGCAACTGTACAGGGTACTGGTGAGGCCACACCTGGAGTACTGTGTGCAGTCCTGGTCTTCTTACTTGAAGAAGGAGGCAGTGCAGGGGAGGTTTACCAGGTTGATTCCAGAGATGAGGGGGTTAGACTATGAGGAGAAATTGAGTTGCCTAGGACTGTACTCGTCGAAATACAAAAGAATGAAAGGAGGTCTTATAGAAACATATAAAATGATGAAAGGGATAGAACAGATAAAGGCAAGAAATTTGTTTCCACTGATATGTGAGACTAAAACTAGGGGACATAGCCTCAAGAGTTAGGGGAGTAGATTTAGGAAGGAGATGAGGAGAAATTGCTTTTCCCAGATAGTGGTGAATCTGTGGAATTCTCTGCCCAATGAAGCAGTGGAGGCTACCTCAGTAAGTATATTTAAGACAAGGTTGGATAGATTTTTGCATAGTAGGGGAATTAAGGGTTCTGGGAAAAGGCAGGTAGGTGGAGATAAGTCCATGGCCAGGTCAGCCATGATCTTATTGAATGGTGGAACAGGCTCAACAGGCCAGATGGCCGACTCCTGCTCCTATTTCTTATACTCTCAACCATGAGCTGCTCTAAAATGCCTTCTCATAGGTGTTCTAGAAATTCCCCCTCCTGGGATCCAGGACCAACCTGATTTTCCCAATCTCCCTGCATATTGAAATCCCCCATGACAATTGTAACATTGTCCTTTTGGCATGCAGTTTCTATCTCCCGTTGTAATGTGTAGACAACATCCTTACTACTGTTTGGGGGTCTGTCTACAACTCCTACCTGGGTTTTTACACTTGCAGTTCCTTAGCTCTATCCACAATGATTCAACACCTTCTGATCCTATGTCACCTCTTTCTAGTGATTTGATTTCATTTTCCTTCCCAGATTGTGTGTGACCTGCTTATTACTAGACCATGGCTTACTCCATGCCAGTTAAAATGTTCCAGAAGTAAATGGAAGCTATCACATAGGAACAGACCCCTTATGCTTACCATTCTGTGTACACAATTACTCCCCACCTCATCAAATGGACCTACTTGCTTTGACATGCTTTGCTTCTCCATTTCTTTATCCTCATAACCAATTTAGACTTGAGCATCAAATAGTTTGTGCCGAACATATTAGTGATGGAAGTGAGTCTCAGAGCCTCTCAGTTCTCTCTCCTTGTTCTAACCTTTAACTTTGCTTCTAAGTGACTCTCATTCTAGTCACCTCAGTCAATGGATAAAGTCAACTTCTCTCTTTCTTACATAATTCCGAAACATTTCTATGCTATTATTTTACCCCACTGTAAATCTGCATTATTCTCATGTTCCTGTTCCCAAATATTTCAACTCTTTTTTTCATTTTTATATTTCCTGTCAAAGGCAATTATTACAATGAGTTTGTTTTATACCCTGTGGACTCAGTGTTTTTTACCCATTAATATATCAGCAATATGTTCTTTTGGCAAAGAAGCCTCGTGTCATCAAAGAGAGAGTTAAAACATTGACAGCCATTGCTTTATTCCCACATTCTTCAGTGTTTACTTTTCAAAATAGCTTTGCCATGGAAACATATTGAATCAAATATTAGGATTAGGATTAAACTAAAACAGAATTTAAAATGCTGTCATCAAAGTATCTTCCAGGATTTAAAATGAATGTTCTTTTGATGGTGACAGTTTCTTGAACTGAGGTAAAAGTATGAACAGATCGCCTGCTGATGGAACTGCTTAGCCACTTTGTGATCAAACCCTCAGCCTTCTGGACATGCTGTCATTTGTATCTATAGCAACCAGCAATCTATTTTTCCCAAGACAAGTTTTGTATTTAAGGATTTAGAATGATGTTGTTCTGATTCCTCTGAAAATGTGACTCACACACATATTGGGTAAAACAGGAAATCACTTCTGAGCAGAAATAATCTCAGACTTGTTCATGGTTAGGTTTGAGCAGAACTATTTTTTCTCTCTTCAACCGCCTGGTAGGACCATCATGTCTTCACTTGCATTTTCTGTTTTAACTTTAAACCCATTGCATTTAGTGCTTCTTCCTTTTACGTTTTTCATTATTTTCTTTAAGTTGTTTTTAGAAGGGACTTCTTGCACAATTTTCATCCTTCTATAGAAGCTCACAGGGTTTTTAGCTCATTCCACCCTGTATGGGATGTATTCCAAAGCTGTGTAACATATGAGAACTTGAAAATGTTGATGCCCCGCCCCCAAGTTCTTCCCGTCCCTGGTAGTCGAGGAAATGCTTTTGGGAAATACTCCACCGTTAGCTGAGACAAGTAACTGCAGCGCATTTGGTATCTGGCACACAGTGCGCCCAGCATGTACAGTGCCTTGTCGTGCATGGTGAGGAGCTGCAGTCATTCGAGCAAGTGCTGAGAATTCTGTCAAGCTCTTTCAGCCTTGCAGATGGCAGATTGTGCTCAGCGCCAGCCAATGAGACACTTGCTGTGTGATACCCAGCCACTGACCTACTCTCTGCCTGAACTACTCATTCCCCTTCAATCCACAAAATTAATTCAAACACTCCAGCTTCAAAGGAAAACTTACACAAACTAAGATAAGAATTTGAGGCACCAAGGGAACAAGCTTTGAAGAAATTTATTGGATTGAAATCTAGAAATTTGAAGCAATTTAAAACACTGTAGCATATTTAGCAACATACATCAAAGTTGCTGGTGAACGCAGCAGGCCAGGCAGCATCTATAGGAAGAAGCGCAGTCGACGTTTCAGGCCGAGACCCTTCGTCAGGACTAACTGAAGGAAGAGTGAGTAAGGGATTTGAAAGCTGGAGGGGGAGGGGGAGATGCAAAATGATAGGAGAAGACAGGAGGGGGAGGGATGGAGCCAAGAGCTGGACAGGTGATAGGCAGAAGGGGATACGAGAGGATCATGGGACAGGAGGTCCGGGAAGAAAGACGGGGGGGGGTGACCCAGAGGATGGGCAAGAGGTATATTCAGAAGGACAGAGGGAGAAAAAGGAGAGTGAGAGAAAGAATGTGTGCATAAAAATAAGTAACAGATGGGGTACGAGGGGGAGGTGGGACCTTAGCGGAAGTTAGAGAAGTCAATGTTCATGCCATCAGGTTGGAGGCTACCCAGACGGAATATAAGGTGTTGTTCCTCCAACCTGAGTGTGGCTTCATCTTTACAGTAGAGGAGGCCGTGGATAGACATGTCAGAATGGGAATGGGATGTGGAATTAAAATGTGTGGCCACTGAGAGATCCTGCTTTCTCTGGCGGACAGAGCGTAGATGTTCAGCAAAGCGGTCTCCCAGTCTGCGTCGGGTCTCACCAATATATAAAAGGCCACATCGGGAGCACCGGACGCAGTATATCACCCCAGTCGACTCACGGGTGAAGTGATGCCTCACCTGGAAGGACTGTTTGGGGCCCTGAATGGTGGTAAGGGAGGAAGTGCATGGGTAGCCTCCAACCTGATGGCATGAACATTGACTTCTCTAACTTCCGCTAGGCCCCACCTCCCCCTCGTACCCCATCTGTTACTCTTTTTAATGCACACATTCTTTCTCTCACTCTCCTTTTTCTCCCTCTGTCCCTCTGAATATACCTCTTGCCCATCCTCTGGGTCACCCGCCCCCCCGTCTTTCTTCCCGGACCTCCTGTCCCATGATCCTCTCGTATCCCCTTCTGCCTATCACCTGTCCAGCTCTTGGCTCCATCCCTCCCCCTCCTGTCTTCTCCTATCATTTTGCATCTCCCCCTCCACCTCCAGCTTTCAAATCCCTTACTCACTCTTCCTTCAGTTAGTCCTGACGAAGGGTCTCGGCCTGAAACGTCGACTGCGCTTCTTCCTATAGATGCTGCCTGGCCTGCTGCGTTCACCAGCAACTTTGATGTATGTTGCTTGAATTTCCAGCATCTGCAGAATTCCTGTTGTTAGCATATTTAGCAAACTACTAGGCAAAGTTATTTTTTCTCCACATGCAACCTCATTGTTAGTACTTGGGATTTTGGGGACATTCTGCTGCAGGAGAGTTCGTTTATCCAGTTCCAATTCATTGGAAAGGATCTGTGCTTTAAGAAACCTCTGCAAACCAAGTCTATCAAAGAGAAGGAATGTATAAAAAGAGAAAATTGTTTTTAAACCACCAAATCTTTATTAACATTGATGACCTTTACTGTTTGAAAAGCTGGTTCTTTCTGATGAATTCAACCGGGCTGATCATCATATTGCTTCAAGTAAAATTTACCAGACTGACTGAAAGTCCCAGCAACACACATAAAAGTTGTTGGTGAACGCAGCAGGCCAGGCAGCATCTCTAGGAAGAGGTGCAGTCGATATTTCAGGCCGAGACCCTTCGTCAGGACCCAGCCATGAAAGTCCCAGCCATGATTTTCTCACTGTTCCCGTTTCACGGTTTTTTCTATGTCCTTTGCTTTCCTTATTCATGGGGGGATATTACAAGGTAGAATTTCACATCTGCCAGCTTCCCACACCATGCCATACCTAAGTATGCATTGCATGCATGGAGTGCAATTGAATCTGCCTGATTTCTCAACATGCCAGTCTATTGTTACCTGTTGCGGGTAAAGTCTAGTTCATAAAAAAAATAACAGCAGCTTTCCAGTTCAGTATGAATCAATGTTACTTTGCTTCAGCACGTTTATCCTCTAAGCCCGTGTGCTTGACCCAGAGTTTCTATTTTGATAATTCAATGGCATGTCAATTCAAAACAATTAACAACAATTCAGTGTTAATGAAAGTACAGAAGCCAGGCAAACAAAATCATTGTTATAAAATCCAGAGGAAGTAAGACATGGTTATCTTGAATAATTGGCTATTTCTGTTGAAGTGAAATTTACTTTATGAACGCTAGTAATCAGAGATAATGTCTTCTTACAAAGCAAACCCAAGAGAAGTTCAAGGTCTAAAACATGAACGATAAATCCTAGTTAGGTGTAACCTGAACTAACGTCAGATTTTGCAAACATGACACTTAATCATTCCTCACAATGAACTTAGGTCAGAAATGTGATCATTTGCACTAGACTTTATACCATAAAGCCTGTATATATATACACACACACTATATTTAGTAAGAGCTTAGATATACGCTATCTCTGCAGGAAAAAAAAGGAATAATTGCAAGACAGCAAATTGAACAATATGTTTTGTTCCAATGAATAGCACTTAAAATGCTCAAGAGACTAAATCAATTGATTCAACAGCAGATGTAATTAAAGCACTCAATAAACAAAAGGAATTATGGTTCATGCTGCACTGGTAGCAAGAGATGAGAATAAAACATGCATTCTCTTAAATGCATAAGAAACATTTCCTCCACCAGTTTTGTTTGGCTTTAACAAAGTAATAGAGAAGAATTGTAAAGAAATAGCAATAGATATCATATCTATTTATTAATTGACTTTCAAAAGAGTTAACCAGAGATGTACAGTACTTTATGCTTACAGCCACGTGAATCATTTTTTTTAAACCAAGAGCATGCTGGAGGAACTTAGCAAGTCAGGCAGCATCTATGGAAATAAATGAACTGTCAACTTTTTGGGCCGAGACCTTTCTTCAGGACTCGAGAAGAAGTCCCGAAGAAGGGTCTCGACCTGGAGTGTTGGCTGTCTATTCATTTCCCTAGATGCTGCCTGACGAGCTGAGCTCCTCTAAGATTTTGTGTGTGTGCTGTTTTGGATTTCCAGCATCTGTAGAATTTCTTGTGTTTATGACTAATTGTACTCCTGTTACATTATTGTGCTCACTTTGAGAATGGCACATTTTCCTTATAAGGAGAAGTTGTGATCACAGGCATTAGATTTAAGGTTAAAAAGAGCTAGTACGGTAATTGATCATCAGTGTTGGTCACATCTATGTTTGGATAGTGTTACCACTCTTATCAACTCTAGACACAGAATGATACATTTTAATTTTTTACATCACTTGTATCTCACACCTGAAAAAATACATAAAAATAAACCAGAAATTTCTGACGAGTGTTTCAGGTGTGGCATAGATGTTGGTACCTTTTTGCATTCCACCTGGCTATGTACGAAACTGAGATCTTTTTGGATAGATCTGATCTGGGGGAGGTACTGGGGAAAATTCTGGGGATGGATTTCCCTCTAGACCCAAAATTGTTTCTTCTGGGGAACTTAGCAGTTTTGAAAGTTAACCTCCCCGGGAATAAATCCAAATTTATTAAAATTGCGTTGTCAGTGGCCAGGAAATGCATAGCAGTAACATGGAAATCCGATTCCCTTGTACATATTGATCGTTGGAATAAAGAAATGCAAAGTTGTATACCCCTTGAGAAGATTACTTACACCCTTAGGAATGGATACACTATGTTCATTGAGATTTGGCAACCATATTTGAATTACTTAAATGCCCAGATTGTTTAATTTATTTATTTTATTTTTTTTAAATTAATATATCCCTTATTATAAGCTAGTTTCTTTAACTTGCATTTTAAACTGACTCTGAGAGCTGAATGCCTACTCTTCTTTTTCTTTTTTTTCTCTTTTCTTTTCTCTTCTCTCCTTTCTTTCCTCTGTCTTTTATGTTTTTTCTCCCTCCTTTTTTCTAAATGAGGGGAAATGGTGTTGGGATAGGTTTTTTTTCTCTCGGACTTATTAATGTATTTGAATTAATTTTTTTTCCAATATGTATTAATTGCATTAATTGAGTCCTTATATTTCTTCTTTAAAAAATTAAATAAAATACATATTTAAATAAAGAGCTAGCACAGTGGATTCCCTTTATCGAGAGCAATCTGTGCTTTTACAGGTAACCCTCACATAATGGTTGTTGGGTTACAGAAATTTGCCCTCACCAAATTCACTAAATCACAACTGAAAAATTTGAGATGTGGAATGCAGTTCACCTTCACAGAATTTATTGGAAAATAAATAAATAAACACAAAATTTGAACCTGCATTCCTTGGCACATGCACAGGACGATGCATTTTGCATTAAGGAAAACCGCAAAACAGACTTTTTAAGGAATAATGTGGGGGTCCAATAATGTGGGGGTTACCTGTAGTTAATAATATATAGTCTAGGATCTTTGGAGTTTACATGTCATCTGAAATGAGAAAAACTGAAAATGATAGAATTAGAAATTAATACGTATACTGCATTTGTTAAAAACAAGTGGAAGAGCCATTCATTAGAATCAAAGCTATGCCTTAGCGTTAGAGTATCATGGACTCACCTTTTTAGTCAACAGGTTATTCAATATCTGTTCAGGAGTTCTGTTATCGCAAACAGAAAGCACTTCATTGTTTTAACAAAAAAAAATCCTTTGTAGATTATTGTTCAAATGGTTTTAAGCCCTATAAATCTATACAATAAGGGCCCAGAGTCTGTTGGTTGTCTTAAGGCAGCTGGAACTAGATCTATATAGGGTTGCCAAAACCAAGTCAGAATCATAGAACACCACAGAACAGAAACAGGCCCTTCAGCTCATCTAGCCTGGCTAGCCCATTGCTCTGCACCAAACCACAGCCCTTCCTACCTCCCCCCTCCATGTATTTATCTAAATGTCTCTTAAATCTTCAAATCAACCCCACATCCACCACTTGTGCTGGCAGCTCATTCCACACTCTCACCACCTACTTAGTGAAGAAGTTCCCCCTCATGATCCCCTTAAATATTTCACCTTTCACCCTTAACCCATGACCTCTAGTTGTAGTCTCACTCAACCTTAGTGAAAAAGCCTGCTTGCATTTACCCTATCTATATCCCTCATAATTTTGTATCCCTCTATCAGATCTCCCCTCAATCTTCAACGTTCTAGGGAATAAAGTATTCAACCTTTCCCTACAACTCAGGTCCTCAAGTCCTGACAAAATCCTTGTAAATTTTCTCTGCAGTTGTTCAATCTTTCCTGTAGGTGGGTGACCAAAACTGCACACAATGCTCCAAATTAGACTGCACAAATGTCTTACACAATTTCAACATAACATTCTGACTCCTGTACTCAATGCATTGATTTATGAAGGACAAATTTACCAGAAGCTTTCTTTATGACTGTATCTACCTGTGACGCCACTTTCAAGGAATCGTGGATCTGTATTCACAGACATCTTAGTTCTGCCGAACTCCTCAGTGCCCTACCACTCACCATGTGAGACCTACCCTCGTTGGTCCTCCTGAAGTGCAACATCTTACAATTGTCTGCATTAAATTCTATCTGCCATTTTTCAGCCCAATTTTCCATCTGGTTGAGATCCCATTGCAGGTTTTAATAGTCTTCCTCCTGGTTCACTACACTGCCAATCTAGATTTGCTGACCCAGTTTAACACATCATCACCCAGATTGTTAACATAGATGACAAACAACAATGGATCTAGCGCCAATCCTTGTGGCACACTACTAGTCACAGGCCTCCAGTCAGAGAGGCAACCCTCTGCTACCACTCTCTGACTTTTCCCATGAAGCCAGTGTCTAACCCTGATGTTGCTCAGATGTGGCTGAACACAGTGTAAACACTGATTCAGTTAGGAAAGATCTTTGTATTCTTCTCAACTATCAACAGCTCCTCCATTCCCATTCTGATTCCTTGGAAGGCCTTTAGCAAGATGCCGCACATGGGGCCTTTAAACAACATTAGAACCCATGATATGACAGGAAAGACACCAGCATGAATGGAAGATTGGCAGACTGGCAGGAGGCAAAGAGTGGGAATAAAGGGGGCCGATTCTGGTTGACTGCTGTGTTCTCCAGGGGTCGGTGTTGGGACTGCTTCTTTTCACGTTATATGTCAATGATTTTGATGATGGAATTGATGGCTTTGTGGCCAATTTTGCAGAAGATACAAAGACCAGTGGAGGGGCAGGTTGTGTTGAAGAAAAAACATGTATGCAGAAGGACTTAGACAGCAGAATGGGCAAAATGAGCAAAGAAGAGGCAGGAGAAATACAGTGTAGGGAGATGTATAGTCATGCACTTTGGTAGAAGGAATAAAGATGTAGACTATTTTCTATTTGGAGAAAATACTGAGAAATCAGAGGTGCAAAGGTACTTGGGAGTCATCGTGCAGAATTCCCTAAAGGTTTACTTGCAGGCTGAATCAGTAGAAAAGAAGGCTAATGCAATGTTAGCATTCATTTTGAGAGGACTAGAAGATAAAAGCAAACATCTAATGCTGAGACGTTATGAGGCATTGGTCATATCACACTTGGAGTATTGTGAGCAGTTTTGGTCCCCTTATCTAAGAAAATATGTGCTGGTATTGGAAAGAGGAGTTCTCAGAAATGATCCCAGGGATGTCAGGGTTAACATATGAGGAGCATTTGATGGTTCTGTGCCTGTATTCACTGGAATTTAGAAGAATGAGGTGTTATCTCATTGAAGCCTATCAATTATCACAAGGTCTAGATAGAGTGGATGTGGAGATGTTTCCTACAGTGGGGGAGTCTAGGATCGGAGATCACAGCTTCAGAATAGAGGGGCACCATGGTAGTTTAACGGTTAGCACAATGCTATACATTTCAGGGCATCCTGGAGTTCTGAGTTCAATTCCACCACCATTCCATAAGGAGTTTATACGTTCTCCCCATGGAATGTGTGGGTTTTCCGCTGGGTGCTCTAGTTTCCAAAGGCTTAGCAGTCAGCTGGTTAATTGGTCATTGTAAAATTGTCCCATGATTAGGATAAGGTTAATCGGGATTGCTGGGGCAGCACAGCTTGAAGGGCTGGAAGGGCCTACGCCATGCTGTATAACAAATAAAAATTAACAGAAATGAGGAGCAATTTCTTTAGCTAGAGGGTGGTGAATCAGTGGAATTCATTGCCACAGGTGTCTGTAGAGGCCATGTCATTGGATGCATATAAAGCAGAGGCAGATAGTTTCTTGGTTAGCCAAAGATTATGGGAAGAAGGCAGAAGAATGGGTTTGAGAGAGATAATAAGTAAGCCATGAGAGAACGGTGGAGCAGACTCGATGGGCCAAATGGCCTAATTCTGTTTCCATATCTTATGGTCTTAGATTCAATGCACCAGCTGTCCCCATTCCTCCAGCTTCTCTCACAAACAAAACCATCAGACAGTCAACTGCTATTGGCAGATCTGACTTTCAACACCTCCCCCCCCAGGAGAATGATGACAAGAACACGTTCCAGAGCAAGCTCGCTCAGTCACTACTCTGCATGTGAGATCTGACCTAATAAATTTGCTGTCTGCTTCATGTCAATTTTGGTTAGAACACAGCAGTTTTGCCTCTGCCCTGTTCCATTGTCTGCTTACCCATTAGTTTATGCCAGCCACCTTCCTATAGCATCCACACAATGATTTCTACAATCGCCTTTCCCCATTCTATTGCTTGTTTCAGCAACCATCTTCCTCCAGTGTGAAATATAGTTCTTTATTTCTCACAGCCCACTCCTCTCTATTTTGACTGAACCCAGTGTAGATTCACTACACACTTCATGGTCAATATCAGAGAATGTATACTGTGTATAACCTGAAAGTCTTACTCTTCGCAGACATCCATGAAACAGAAGAAAAACCACAAGGAATGAATGACAGAAAAACGTTAGAATCCAAAAGCTGCCTCTCCCCCCACCCCCATGCAGGAGCAGCAGTGAAGTAACAACCCTCCCCCTCCCCCTCTGTCTCCCCCCCCCACCTGTAGCCTCCGACCTGATGGCATGAACATTGACTTCTCAAACTTCCGCTAATGCCCCACCTCCCCCTCGTACCCCATCTGTTACTTATTTATATACACACATTCTTTTTCTCTCTCTCCTTTTTCTCCCTCTGTCCCTCTCACTATACCCCTTGCCCATCCTCTGGGCTCCCCCCCCCCCCGGTCTTTCTCCCGAGGCCTCCTGTCCCATGATCCTCTCGTATCCCTTTTGCCAATCACCTGTCCAGCTCTTGGCTCCATCCCTCCCCCTCCTGTCTTCTCCTATCATTTTGGATCTCCCCCTCCCCCTCCCACTTTCAAATCTCTTACTAGCTCTTCCTTCAGTTAGTCCTGACGAAGGGTCTCGGCCTGAAACGTCGACTGTACCTCTTCCTAGAGTTGCTGCCTGGCCTGTTGCATTCACCAGTAACTTTGATGTGTGTAGCATAGGTGCCCACCACTCACCAAGCAGGCAACAGCAAGCCCCCAGAGAGCCCATAATCTGCAATCCAACAAAAAAAGCTACCCAGCAGTTCAACATGCCAAGGCTCTGTCTCTCACCAAAAAAGGGAAGAAATGTCACTCTTTCCATAATGAGAGAGAGAGACTAACAGATCACAGATCATTATCTCATGCTCTTGTAACTTATTGCTATTTATTTATATCTACATTTGCACGGTTTGTTGTCTTCTGCACTCTGGTTGATCTTTCATTGATCCTGTTATACTTAATATACTATACATTTGCTGAGTATGCCTACAAGAAAATGACAGTATATGGTGACAAAAATGAACTTTGATATAAAACTTAACTTTGAACTTTGAACTTCAGTTCGTCTGGAACTTAAACTTGAGCTGCTAGTCCAAGTTGCTTGATCAGTATTTGCTGCCTAACCCTGCTGAAGTAATAAATTCTGCAAACCCGAATGGTAATTCTAGACAGCACTAAAGAGTAGTGCCTGGTTTCTGAACACTGCCATCTAAAAATGTGATGTATCCCAGGATAAAACTGATGTATTCTTCTTAAACTTATGTACATAATAAACTCAATCTAAATAAACTCAGATCTATGTTAGAGATTACATCTTCCAGGCAACAATGACTGCAGTAATCCTTTTGTAACTGGGAAGTGCCAGGATCTTGCATGTGAGTTATAAAGTAATGGCAATGCCAGTTGCCTAGGAGATGTTATTTCTAACTAGATCTTGAAGCATGTTGGTGAATGATGCAGCCAGATACACAGTGAGAGAACAGGTCCAAGACCTGTGTCCCACTTTGCTGCCATAACTACTGCAGAACTAAACATCCAACCTGAGGTCATTCCAAGAACCTGACGCAATCAGATTTCCAGGGAAAAGGCAGTTTGCATTCCTTGCCGAGTTTGTACACACATATCATGGATCTGAGCCTACTGCACAAACTGTGGGACTAACTAACCATGCACAATTTGGGTCTGATTGTAATGTGTCCACTGCGGGTAAGCAGTAAGGTAAATCATGGCACTGATTTTAGTAATGCGTACTACGCATAAGGCACACCCAATTGAATATACTGCTGTAGATACAGCACAGGACTAACTGCAGTGTTCATTTTCATTAATTAAATAGTTCATTTCATAAACAATATATACAAATAGTATTAAGGTGGCAGGGTGGAGATACGTCTCTACCAAAGGAGGTGTAAGGTGCTCCTTCCCTCCGCTAGCCTGCGGGTCACCCTTGGGCAAGGTGTAGCACCTGCTTAGCCCTCCCTTCCCTGATCAGGGTCAAGTGAGGCCATGGGAGGAAGTGCTGGATGGTTGTATGAGCAGTTGGTGCGTATCACAAGTCCGGGTTATGCAACCATTGACGCCAGGCAGACAATCACTGAAAAGTACAGATAATGGCTGGGGTCACCCGTCTTGTAAAGACACTGCCCAGAAGAAGACGATGACAAACCATTTCTATAGAAAAATTTGCGAAGAACAAGCAACGGTCATAGAAAGACCATGATTGCCCACGTCATACAACATGGCATGTAACAAATGAACATACAGCATACATATAGACAAAACTCATGCAAAGTCTGAACTGTCACCACATTACTTCAATACGAAGGATACAGACGGACAGACAGATTAGAAGGTTGGACGGTGAGATTCCTGGATTTCACTCTTACTGTATTATGGGTGTGCCTTCACTGGAAGAACGGCAGTAGTTTGAGTAAGCAGCTCAGCACCACCTTGTCAACAACACACAGGGTCGAAAAACATATATATATATAAATAAAAGGAATGTGGATTTGAGAAATGAGGAACTATAAATCAGTGACACACACAAAATGCTGGAGGAACTCAGCAAGCCAGGCAGCATCTATGGAGAAAAGTAGACAGTTGACATTTCAGGCCAAAACCCTTCATCAGGAGTGAAAAGGAAGGGGAAGAAGCCAGATTCAGAAAGTGAGGGAGGGGAAGGAGCAAAAGCTGGCGGGTGATAGGTGGGACTAGGTGAGTTGGAAGGTGACTGGGTATGGGAGGGGGGTGATGTGAGAAGTTCGGACATGATAGTTGGAAGAGGTAAAGCGCTATGAAGAAAGCAGGTGTCTGGGGTTGAGTGGGATCCAGCATCAGCCATGATGGAATGACAGAGTAGAATCAATGGGCTGAATAGCCTAATTCTGCTCTTATGTCTTATGTTCTTATTAATGGGCAGGTGTTTCCCATGATGGGGGAGTCTAGTACAAGAGGGCATGACTTAAAGATTGAAGGGCGCCCATTCAGAACAGAAAAGCCAAGAAATTTTTTTAGCCAGAGGGTGGTAAATCTATGGAATTTTTTGCCATGGGAGGCAGTGGAGACCAAGTCATTGGGTGTATTTAAGGCAGAGATTGATAGGTATCTGAGTAGCCAGGGCATCAATGGTTATGGTGAGAAGGCAGGGGAGTGGGACTAAATGGGAGAATGGATCAGCTCGTGATAAAATGGCGCAACAGACTCGATGGGCCGAATGGCTGACTTCTGCTCCTTTGTCTGATGGTCTTATGGTTTTATGGTGTACAGGTGTACCTAATACAGTAGCCATTGAGTGTGAAGGGGCAAGGGCTAAGACCAGAAGATAGAATTTTACAAAAGCCTGTAGCAAGAACTAAAATATTAAAAAGAAGGAAAATAATTAATTATGAGAAAGACTGGCAGGTAATATAAAAACAAACAGCAAGAGCTTCTATCAATAAATAAAAAGGTTAGAGTATGCGTGGGATCTCTGGAGAGTATGATTAGGAAACCAATAACAGGAAACAAGGAAATGGTAAACAAGTTAAATCAATACTTTGCATTAGTATTTAAAGCTGAGAATGCTGCAAATATGTGAAAGATTTCTCACAGACCAATTTCAAATAGTGTGGAATAACTTGGAATAATCATTATTAAGAGTGACAAGTTAAGGAAGAGATTAATGGCACTAAAGGCATACGAGCTGCCAGATCTTGATGGCCATCATCCAAATGTTTTAACGGAAGCATCTGCAGAGACAGTGGATTCACTGGTTGAGTTTTTACACAGACCACTGGGATCTCAGAATGGAAAACTCCAATCAGGATTTCATTGTTCATGAAGGGACATGAGTAATCTATGCCTGTTAGATCAGCACCCGTCACTGCTGGGAGGATGTTGGACTCCAAATTAAGGAAGAAGTATCTAGTCAGGTAGAAAATCAAACTAAGTCAACACAATTTTGTGGAAGGCAGATCACGTTTTGACAAACTTGCTGGAGTTCTTTAACTAGCAGAGTTTTTAGAGGCGATCCAAGTGAAGCGGAATATTTGGATTTTCGGATGTTTTGACAAGATGCCACACACAAGACATGTGCTGACAATATTAGGAGATGTGTGCTAGTATGGTAAAGACGGGACATCAAGCGGAAAAGAAAGAATCAGAATACAGATATGTTTTTACGTTTCAAGGATGTAACTTGTGGAGTCCCCCTGGGATTAGTTCTTGGCTGTCAATTATTGACAATTTTCATGATAGACCTAGAGAACTGGGCAGGGTAAATTGTATCAGATTTGCAGAGGATGTGAAAATAAGTGGGGAGGCATGTTGCGATGTGGAAAATTAGATTCTGAAAACACAGTAGGATAAGATAGGTTGAGTGAATAGGCGAAAATGTAGCAAATAGACTCTAATGTAGGAAAGTGTGAAGTTATGCATTTTAGCAGGAGAAATAGAAGTGCAGAATACACATCCAAAATGTTGGAGGCACTCAGCAGGTTAGGCAACATCTATGGAAGTGAATAAGCAATCACTGTTTTAGGCTGAGACCCTTCACTGGCCTGCAATGTTGACTGCTGATTCACTTCCATAGATGCTCGATAACTGCAGAGTTCCTCCAGCATTTTGTATGAGTTGCTCTGGATTTCCAGCATCTGCAGAATCTCTTGCACATAAGTGCAGACTGGATAAAGTGCAGAAGGATCTAGGTGTCCACAAGCATGAATCACAAAATATAAGCAGGCAGATGTAGCAATGATGAGGTGCAACATACTAGGTAAGTGTGGAAGGTGAGATCACTTGGGATCCTGGGTGAACTAGCCAATTGGATATGCAGTTGGCTTGGTGATAGGAGTCAGAGGGTAGTGATGGAGGATTGTTTTTCCAGTCAGAGGCCTATTGTCTGGTATGCTGCAGGTATCAGCCGTTGTTAGAAACGTAGAAAACCTACAGCGCAATACAGGCCCTTCGGCCCATAAAGCTGTGCTAAACACGTACTTTCTTTAAAAATTAGCTAGGGTTACCCATAGTCTATGTTTCTAATCTCCATGTATCTATCCAGGAGTCTCTTAAAAGACCCTATCGTATCTGCCTCCACCACCATTGCCGGCAGCCCATTCCACACATTCACCACTCTCTGCGTAAAAAACTTACCCCTGACATCTCCTCTGTACCTACTTCTAAGCACCTTAAAACTGTGCCCTCTCGTGTCAGCCTTCGCCAGTATCCCACATGGTAGCCTGGTCTGGAATCCAGGAAGAGCTAGTTTGGTAGATTTGAAATAGGCTTGAGGGTGGGAAGCAGAGGGCGATCGTTGAAGATTGGTTTTCAGTTTGGAGGCCTGTGATTAGAGGTGTGCCACAGTGGTCTGTGTTGGGGCCCTTGTCATTTGTTCTTTATAGAAATGACTTGGACGCAAATGCACAAGGCTTGATCAGCAAATTTGTGGATGATATAAAATTTGGAGGTGTTGATTGCAAAGAATATTACCGTGAATTATGGGAGGATCTTGATCAGTCAGGGAAGTGGACGGAGGAGTAACAAGTACATTTCAGGTAAATTTGATGATGACTTTTAAAGTAAAGTCATCCGTTAGTCTTGCGAGACCATGGATCTGCGCCTGGAAAGTCTTCACTCTTCAGGGCACAGGCCGGGGCCAGGTTGTATGGAAGACCAGCAGTTGCCCATGACAACAATGTTGTCCAAGGGAAGGGCAGTAGGACCCAGACAGCTTGGCACCAGTGTCGTCGCAGAGCGATTAAGTGCCTTGCTCAAGGACACAACGAACTCGAACTCACGACCTTCAGGTAGCTAGTCCAATGCCTTAACCACTTGGCCACGTGCCCACACGTGACCTTTAATACGCTCTAATCTGTAAAGGGCTGATTATTTTGTTTATATTGTGCTATATTGTTAGATCTTGTTCAATGGGAAATGGGAAATGCTGTTAGCTTTTCAGTACTAATTTATTAATTTCTTTCAATTTATAGAACACTCCAATTAATTATAGCTTCATGTCCTGGCAGGCCAGCTAAATAATTAAAACCTTATCAGAAACAGAGGGTGATAAAGATTTGAAAAACTAGTTGTTTTTATCATCATTATGTGTTTGTACACATGACAAAACACTGAAGAAGCATCCATCAAGAAAGAATTTGGTATATTCTTTGAAATACAAAGCATGCACTTTAAAAAAAAAGACTTGTCTTTATGATAGAGCCTTTGATCACTTTAGATAATCTCAAAATGCTGTAAAGTCATTGAAATGCATTTTAAATATATTTATTATTACAATGTACGAAGAATTAGGCAGCAAGGTGGCATTCAACAGACACCCACAGTTACATGATAATTTGTCAGTTTGATTAAAAATTAAATACCAATCAGCATATTCAGGAAACTTCCTAATCTTTGACAAGGTACATGTGATCTTTTGCATTTATCCTAGAGCAGATAAGGCCTCTGCTAGGTGTCTCATGAGAATGATACGGAAGTACTCGATCAATCCTGAGCTAAAATGTAAGCCTAGAACTTTAGCCTAAGCATCTGAAATTGGATTTTAGCTTACAATTTCTGACTTGAAGCAACTAAGCCACCTGCCTAGCCACAGCTGGTGCGCTGAAGGTATAGTCATAGTCACAGAATCATACTGTAGGGAACATAAATGGTGGAAATGTACATAATTCACAACCACCAACATTGAGATGGGGTTTCACCTTAAGAGTCTGGTCTGGCATGATGACGTTATTACGTAAAGATTTTTTAACGAGATTTTGTGTTTAGGGTTTTGGAGTTCTATAAAATGTGCTACGGGTTTCATTAAACATAAAAGGCCTCATTTTGTTTTACTTACAAAAACCTACATTGGTGACTCCGATGCTTCAGGACGATTCCAGAGTTATTGAACATGTCAGTCATAAGGCCATAAGACATAGGAGCAGAATTAGGCCATTCAGCCCATCGTCTGCACCACCATTCCATCATGGGTGATGCCGGATCTCACTCAACCCCATGCACCTGCCTGTCACCATATCCTTTGATGGGGATGCTCCGACTGATCAGGAAACTATCAACTTCCATCTTAAATATTCCCACGGACTTGGCTTCCATCACTGTCTGTGGCAAAGCAATACCACAGATTTACTATTCTCAGCCTAAAAAAATTCCTACCTATCTCTGTTTTAAAGGCTTGCCCCTCAATTTTGAGGCTGTGCATTCTAGTTCAGGATACCCCCACCATAGGAAACATCATCTCCACATCCACCCTATCTAGTCCTTTCAACATTCGGTAGGTTTCAATGAGATCCCCCTGCATTCTTCTAAATTCCAGTGAGCACAGGCCCAAAGCTGCTGAACACTCCTCATATGTTAACCCCTTCATTCCCAGAATCATCCTCATGAACCTCCTCTGGACTATTTCCAACGACAATACATCCTTGGGCCCAAAATACATGGGGCCCAAAACTGTAGACAATACTCCAAGTGCAGCCTGACCAGTGTCTTATAAAGCCTCAGCATTATCTCCTTGCTTTTACATTCTATTTCATTTGAAATAAATGGCAACTTTGCATTTGCCTTCCTTACCAACTCAACTTGTAAATTCACCTTCTGGGAGCCTTGCACGAGCACTGCACCTTTGATGTTTGAACCTTCTCCCCATTTAGATAATAGTCTGCACCATTTCTCCTTTTACCACAATGCATTACCTTACATTTTCCAACACTGTATTCCACCTGCCACTACTTTGCCCATTCTTCCAATTTGTCTAATTCCTGCTGCAATCGCATTGCTTCCTTGGCACTACCTTCCACTCCACCTAACTTGGTATTATCCGTAAACTTTGTACAAGGCCGTTAATTCCATTATCTAAATCATTGACAAACAATGTGAAAAGCAGCGGTCCCAATACTGACCCCTAAGAAACACCACTAGTCACCAGCAGACAACCAGAAAAGGCCCCTTTTATTCCCACTCGCTGCCTCTGCCTGTCAGCCAGTCCACTCTCCATACCAGTACCTTCCCTGTAATGCCACAGGATTTTATCTCGTTAAGCAGCCTCCTGAATGGCACCTTATCAAATGCCTTCTGACAATCCAAGTAAATAACATCCACTGCCCCTCCTTTGTCCACCCTGCTTGTTACTTCCTCAAAGAACTCAAACAGATTTGTCAGGCAAGATTTCCCTTTTAAGCAACCATGCTGATTTTGACTTATTTTATCATTAGTGTTCAAGTACCTTGAAACTTCATCCTTAATAATAGACTCCAACTCTTTCCCCACCACTGAGGTCAGGCTAACTGGTCTATAATTTTCTTTTTGTTGCATTCCTCCCTTCTGAAAGAGTGGAGTAACATTTGCAAATGCAGGCACTGTGAAACTGCTGGAGTTTTGGAAGCAAAGTGCCATCTCTTAGGCCCAGTTTGCGCTGTGAGAAATAATCACTGACAACACCAAATATTTCTATGTGGTAGCATCCCTCAGCAACTCCACAGCTGTGAGAGTGATGAGTCCACTAGAACACCCGCCTAACCACGATAAATAGCGATCGCTGAAAACTCACCTTTTACAGGCTTTAGGCCCATCAGAGTCTGATCATGCCAAACAGTTGCTCTCATTGCCACCGACTCAGCAACACCAGGCCTTTAGAGCTAACGGACCACATGCTGTCTCTCCTGGGAAATCACCATCCTTGGTTTAGTTTTAAAGAACTCTGCAGCATGTGCCTAATGAAGTTTGCATAGCATCACTAATGCACCTGTGAAGGACTATAGACAGCTTGCTAAAATAGCTGATTGTCCACACTCAGCCGGGCAGCGGTGTGTCGTTCCTCCTCCTTTCCCTCCCTCAATAAACCTGGTCGGCAATGCCTCCAGCATAAGGACACCCACTGATGCACCATCAATAACTCCAAAAGACTGGAAGTGGAGTAAATACTGAAAGGCTTTTATTAGCAGTAAAATGTGACCTCCACCATGCTGAGTATCTGCCCCTGGACTGAGAGGAGGAGCAATGGCTCAATCACCTTTATTCAGGGTTCTGTGGGAGGAGCCACAGGGGCAGTCAGCAGCGGGGCGTGTCCAGACAGGTAACCCAGTTACAACATATATATGGTTTACCACACCCATGCCTGTGAAACAGATGATGCTGGGCCTGTGTTTGTACCATGCTCGATTTGGTACAAACGCTAGGAAGTGCCAATCGTCCTGTGGCTTCAACAGTGACAGCACATCAGGACATCAGAGGTCTGTGAACATCATGGGTTCCAGCTGCCAGGGTTGTCTGCTGCTCATTACAGACACCGTTTCAGGGCGACACTTCCTGTGAATGCGTTGCCGGCACTGCCCTGTTGCTGAAGAAGGCTAAGAGTGATGAAACTTCGCAGGGGACTGCCAACGGCAGCAAGAGCCAGACTTATGGCACAGGATGGGTGAAACTCTGCTTCTGTGGGCAACGTTAAACATGCTAATTTATCCTGGCTGAAGTGACTAGACCTCTGTTTGGTGCAGATTCCCTGCGCTCCCAAGGAGTTAGTCGACTTTAAGAACTGCCAGCTTGTGGGTGTCAAGACTCTGGGTCATTACCCTGCTCCACCTGTAAGTTCCCCACGACTCTGTCAAGCGTGTACCACCGCGCGTGAGTTTACTCGCCTGCTGGATGAACTCCCAAACCTCACCAAGCCCACATTCTCCACTACGGTCACAAAACATAAGGTTGAGCACTACATTTCCCACAACGTTCTAGTCCATGCCAACGGGCCTAGACTGGACCCAGAAAAGCTGGCAACCGTGAAGGCTGAGTTGGCCAACATGAAAAGACTTGGCAGTGTACATCAGTTGAATAGCCCCTGGGCTTCACCCCTCTGTATGATCCCTAAATCGGATGGTGGTTGTTGCCATGTGGGATTACCATTGCCTTAACCAGGCCACAACCCCCGGTCGTTACCCCAGTCCCATGCACCTAGGGCTTTTTGGCACGTTTAGTTGAAAAGTTAGTTTTGTGGAAAGTCGATCTAGCTAGGGGCTACCACTAGGTGCCTGTGTGCTCAGAGGGCATTTCCAAACCAGTTGTGATTACCCCGTTTGGCCTTTTTGAGTTTCTGCACATGCCGTTACGACAGAAAAATGCAACACAGACTTTCCAACGGCTGATGACTCTGTATTAAAAGACTTCGATTTTCTTTTTGTTCACACGGTACCTCCAAATTTGAAAATGTACCTCATCTCCACACTCTTTTCGAGCGTTTACTCCAACACAACATTGAATTGGGTTTCACCTTAAGTGGCTGGACTGACGTGATGACATTATTACATAAGTACTTTTAGTGTAATTTTTGTGTTTAGGCTTTCAAGTTCAATAAAATGTGTTATGGGTTTCACTAAACATAAAACACATCACTTTGTTTTATTTGAGAAAACAAATAATACTGGATGGAAACAGGTTTTTCAGTCCAATATGTTTCTACTGATCAAGATGCAGGTGTGCAGATGTGCTAAAGGTCCAGAGATATCTGCTATAAGGATGATTTGTGGAAGTGACAATTTGAGAAATTCTCTGTATTAACGTAACAGCTGGCTTTGTTTTTGGATTTGCAGTTGTGATAAACTATTTTCAATTTGCATTTTGTGACACTGTTGCACTTTCTGATGTTCTGATTTTGAAACCACATTTGTCTTTCCATATTTGTCAGACGCCATTCAGCCTTTACGCATCAAACCTAATAAAATTATGACATGCATCAATCTAACTGGTTGCTTTCTGACTGAGATTGGTCCTGAGCCAAACTCAAAGTCTTGTCTTTTATCAATTTTGGTGCATGACAATTATGTTTTTACTCAAGTAGTATTTCTGATACGGAGGGGGAGGAGGAGGGGGAAGGGAACGTCGATTCAGACCATGAGAGGCCTGCGTCGGGCATTTTCACGCCTTACAAGGTGCAGATTGGAAGTCTGTGTGGGGCGCCACTCCTCACACAGACACCAGAGCAATGTGTGGTTAAGTGCCTTGCTCAAGGACACAAACACGCTGCCACAGCCAAGGCTCGAACTAGCGATCTTCAGATCACTAGACGCACACCTTAACCACTTGGCCACGTGCCCAACGAAGATGGTTTATAATATATATATAAAATATAAAATGTGTATATATATATATATATATATATATATAGGAATTTGAGAAAACAATTATTTGAGCAACACTCACAACACGTTGGCCTTCATCAGGTTCCGGCCCGAAACGTTGACTGATTGTTTCCACGGATGCTGCCCGACCTGCTGAGTTCCTCCAGCGTGTTGTGAGTATTGCTTTGATCCCAGCATCTGCAGATTATTTTGTGTTAACAATTATTTGACAAGCATGCATTGAGCAAAATCTTCTATATGATTTAAAAATACTTTTTCTTTTTCACAGTAGTGTGATAATCTACACAGAATTAACATTTAGAACATTTATTCATGATGAAATATAAGTTGATTATAAAATATTCTCATGATATTTTAATAAAGCTACATGAACTATTTGATTGGTATCTTCATTTCTCATTACTTTTGCATTTTTCTCCTTTTCATATTCGCTTTTTATTCTTTTGCATTTTCTCACCTTTTTTTTTACCATTGAAATCTTATTTTCCTATCTGCTTCTGATAACTTAAATTCCCTTTATTGATCTTCACAAGCACAATCTAGTTAGTTAATAATTTCATATCATCCATATGTCACCCTTGGTTGTTACTTTTGGTCCCCATTGGACACCTAGTACTCATCTGTGGCTCCAAGTAGCTGTTTGCATGCAACAGTGGCCAGACGCCAGTACACTGCTTTGACAGACTGGCTAAACCAGGTGAGGGTAGCTAGCGGGTCTCGTACCCCGGTGAGATAGGGACATACCTGTCCTAGCATGCAAAGTTAAGTCCAGTCCTATTTAGGACAGAGCGAATGAGAGCTACAGTGAGATCTAATCGCCAGGAAGGTGGTTCTGCAACACTCCCTGGTGTGTGAAGGGCACGGCAAGGCACAGAAGAAGTCATCGTCATCCACAGCAACCAGAAAAGACCCCAGTTCGTGACAACTACTCATACCACTGAATGCGGACTTCCCAGGTCAAGAGAGTGGAACTATCCCAGTGTAACAGTTTCTCCACTGACAAAACTCTCCAGCACAGGTTCCCTGTCATTGTCAGATACAACAGCCAATCACCAGTAGGATTGGTAGTGTTCTAATCTGTCCTGCCTTTCATATAAATACATAATTCATTACTTAGTTAAATAGTTGTATGCCTTTTTAACTATTTCCATTAAACTGCTGCTTAATTGGACCAAAATCTACTGGGCCAAATGTCCCATTTAACCAGAATACACTATATAGCATTCCAGCTGAGGTTTCTCTAAAGTGTAGTACAAACTGGGGTGTTTTCCAATCGTGAATAACCCTTTGATCGTATCCCAGAGCTTTATTACCTGGAAATTAGCCGATGACTACAATGACTGGTTGGTCAATCAGTTCAGGGCAGGGCAGACAACTTCAGTCAAAGATATGTGGCTAGTAAATTTGGAGCCCAAGGTGTCCAAAGTGTCAGTAGTTAGTGTAAATGTCACGGTCCCGATCGTTAATTCCTTATCTTTCTCCTGATTTCCTTTGATTGTGCCACGGTTCTGACTGCTAATTTCCCATTTGCTTCTAATTCTCTTTGATGACGGCACATCTGGTTTCCATCAAGACCTGCAGCATTAGAACCCCGGCATTACAACCACTAGTCGCCAGATCGTTGGTTTTGCCTGTGTGGTAATTAACGTTTCCCGGCCGCTTAGGACCTTGTGTTTTAAGTTTTGCTCCAGTTTCAAGGTTTACCTATGAAACTCTCTCTCTCTCTGTCAAAGCTTCGTGTCAAGGCTTTGTGTCCAGATCTCTCCCGTTTGCTGTTCAACGTTCACGTCTGCGTAAGCATCCATACTCAATCTCCGTGCCTGTGTCCTGCACTTGGGTTGGCGTCATTCGCTCATTGCAACAGAACAATCTGGCCACAATGGACCCAGCAGAAACAAATACCCTGCAACAAGCCCTCACCCAGCCAGGGCTCCCTACTGGGTCTGCACAATCAACTTCTCCAGGATGTCATGGAGAATCTCCGTTTCCTGTCTGCTAACGTAACAAAGATCAGTGACCAGGTGGATCGTGTATCCACTCATTTTACCCCATTCACTCCTGGAACTCTGTCTAGCCAGCCCAGACTGCCTGTAGTGACACCCCCTACGTGTCAGCAACACCTCCGCCAAGAGAGCAGCACGTACCTAAACCGAAGAACTACACTGGGGATTTGGGGAAGTGCCGGGCCTTCCTTCTGCAATGCCCCTTGGTGTTTGAACAGCAGTCATCCACATACTCCACGGATAAGTCAAAGATAGCTTATATCATGGGGTTGTTGCGGGGAGGTGCTTTAGCCTGGGCTACAGCTGTTTGGGATAATTAACTGGATATCTGCTCTTCCTTCCCCACCTATATCGCAGAAATGAGAAAGATCTTTGACCACCCAGTCTGTGGTAAAGACGCCGCCAAGCGTCTACTCACTCTCCATTCATGTTCACGCAGTGTTGCCGAATATTCTGTGGAGTTCCGGATGTTAGGGGCCAACTCGAGGTGGAACGATGAAGCACTCCAAGAGGTATTTCGGGATGGTTCTAGCGACATGGTGAAAGACGAGTTGGCGGCAAGAGATGACTCCGACAGCCTAGATTCCTTGATCTCCTGAGCCACCAGGTTGGACAATCGTCTAAGAGAACGCCATAGAGAAAGAACTGGTTGTCCACCACCTTTGGCCAGTCCACGGCACTCATTACTGTCTCCCACCAGCACAAGTCCCTCTTCTCCTCCTGCTCCTAGAATAGCTCCCAGCCCGGCCATTTTCACCGCCCCGGGAGAGGAACCCATGCAGCTGGGATGGAACCGTCTTTCTCCCACAGAGCGACTCTGGAGAGTGAGAGAGCGGGAGTGTCTCTATTGCGGCCAGTCTGGCCACTTCCGTGCTACCTGTCCCCTTTGGCCTAAAGGGAAGGCTCACCAGTAAAAAGGGGGACCCTGGTGAACCAGACAACATTCCCTTCCATCCCCCGAACCCAGATGCAGATCCAAGCTATTTTACGTTACAACCAACAGTCCCTGCCTCTGTCAGCTCCAGTGGACTCCAGCGCTGAGGGAAACCTTTTGGATGAAAATATAGCTTCCCCAGCCGGAATTCCTCGGGAGCTGTTGAGTACGCCTCTGGAAGCCCGGACACTGGACGGTAGACTCCTGGCCCGAGTCACTCACTGCACACTACCCGTCGCTTATTCTCTCCAGGAACCATCAGGAATTGGTGCGACTTAACCTAATTTCCTCTCCTCAAGGTCCTATAGTTCTTGGGTACCCCTGGTTAAGCGGCCATAATCCCCACATTGACTGGTCCACCGGGAAGATAGTCAGCTGGAGTCCATTCTGTCACTCCACTTGTCTACAATCGGCCCTGTCCCTTGTGAAAGTCACCGCGACCTTGTCTGCCACTGAAAACCCTGGGTTATCCAGGGTTCCAGCAGAATATCACGATCTGGGAGAAGTGTTTAGCGAACAACGTGCTCTTCCTCTGCCTCCACATCGCCCTTACGATTGTGCTATTGACCTTCTCCCCGGAGTCCCTCTGCCCACCAGTCGGCTGTATAACCTGTCCCGGCCAGAAACGGAAGCAATGGAGGCTTACCTAAATGACTCTCTCAGGGCTGGTGTTATCTGACCCTCATCTTCCCCTGTAGGCGCAGGTTTCTTCTTTGTGCGGAAGAAAGACGGCTCACTGCACCCCTGCATTGACTACCATGGCCTGAATAGCATAACCATAAAGAATAAGTATCCCCTGCCCCTTATCAACTCTGCTTTCAAGCCCCTTCACTTCTCTAAGTAGTGCCTACCACCTGGTCAGGATAAGGGAGGGAGATGAGTGGAAAACAGCTTTCAACACCCCTCTTGGTCACTTCGAATACCTGGTCATGCCTTTCGGTCTCATCAATGGCCCTGCTATCTTCCAAGCCCTGATAAGCAATGTCATTAGGGACTTCATTAACCGTTTTGTTTTTGTTTATTTGGACGACACCTTAATCTTCTCCCGCAGACTTCAGGAACACACCCACCATGTCCGTCAGGTTCTGAAGAGGCTTTCGGAGAACAAACTATTCGTTAAGGCTGAGAAGTGTGAGTTCCATGCCCGTTCCGTCAGTTTCCCGGGATACATCATTGAGAGTGGGCAGGTGAGGGCAGATCCCGAAAAGATCTGGGTGGTGGTGGAGTGGCCAAAACCCACGATACTCAAGCAACTCCAGCAATTTCTGGGGTTCACAAACTTTTATCGTCGCTTCATCAGGGATTACAGCTGGGTGGCAGCACCCCTTACTCAGCTCACCTCTCCTGCGACCCCTTTCCACTGGACCCCCAGAGCGGTCTCAGCCTTATCGGAGCTGAAGAGGCATTTCACCTCTGCTCCCATCCTGGTCCAACCCGACCCCTCTCGCCAATTCATTATGGAAGTCGATGCCTCCGACTCTGGGGTCGGAGCGGTCCTCTCCCAACGCTCCGTCCCAGACCAAAAACTCCATCCCTGTGCCTTCTTCTCTCACTGTCTATCCCCTGCCGAACGGAACTACGACGTAGGGTACCAGGAGTTACTGGCCGTCAAGTTCGCTTTGGAGGAGTGGAGGCACTGGCTGGAGGGAGTGTGACATCCATTCATTGTCTGGACAGATCACAAGAGTCTCGCATATATCCAAACCGCCAAACGCCTGAATTCCCGCCAAGCCCGTTGGGCATTATTGTTTGGCCGTTTCAGACTCACACTCACCTCTCGTCCGGGGTCCAAGAAGGGGAAGACTGATGCTCTCTCCCATCAACACATCTCTAAGGAGGGCCTTCCTAACCCCAAGACCATCCTTCCACCATCCTGTGTAGTGGCTGCCCTCACCTGGGAGATCGAATCCATAATCAAAGAGGCCCAACGGACTCAACCTGACCCAGGCAATGGACCCCCCCCAGTCGCCTCTTCGTGCCTGACTCTGTTCGGTCTCAGGGTCTCCAGTGGGGGCACACTTCTCGTTTCGCCTGCCATCCCACAATCGATCGAACTCTGTCCCTTCTGAAGAGACATTTCTGGTGGCCCTCCATGGACGCTGACGCCCGTTCCTTCGTCTCTGCCTGTTCTGTTTGCGCCTGTGGAAAAGCCTCCCACTGACCACCTGCTGGGTTGGTTCGTCCCCTACCTGTCCCTAGGCGCCCTTGGTCTCACACTGCGCTGGATTTCGTTACGGGACTACCCCCTTCACATGGGAACACTGCTGTACTCACCATGGTGGACCGTTTCTCCAAAGTTGTGTGCTTCGTAGCCCTTTCCAAACTCCCTACAGTGCGAGACAGCTGACCCCCTTGTCCAACACATCTTCCACCTTCGTGGTATTCACTCTGACATTATTTCTGACCAGGGCCCCCAGTTCATCTCTCAAGTCTGGAGATCCTTTTGTCAAGCCCTTGGATCCTCAGTAAACCTGTCTTCCGGCTTCCATCCGCAGACTAATGGTCAAACAGAATGAGCAAACCAGGATTGGAAGCAGCACCGTGCTGCATAACCGCCAACAACCCGTCATCCTGGAGCACCCATCTCCGTTGGGTAGAGTATGCCCACAACTCCCTGGTCAGCACTGCCACCGGAATGTCATCTTTTGAACGCTTCCTTCGTTACCAACCCCCTCTGTTTCCTGCACATGGAGATGACATTGCTGTGCCTTCTGTTCAGGCCCATCTCTGCCGGTGCTGCAATGTCTGGAAGGATGCACGCACAGCCCTGCTCCGCTCAGCCGACCGCAACCGGAGGATTGCCGATCGTCGTCGAATTCCTGCACCAAATTATCAGCCTAGGCAGAAGGTTTGGCTCTCGTCAAAAGACATTGCCCTCTCAAGAATGAACCCAAGAAACTTGCCCCTTGCTACCTGGGACCACTCGAGATTGAGAGTGTCATCAACCCCTCGGTGGTCAGACTCCAACTGCCCGGATCCATGCTCATTCATCCCACGTTCCATGTCTCCCAAATGAAACCTGTATCTGTCACCCAGCATACACTATCCGGCAAATACTGGATGTGTGCCGCTGAGGCAGGAACCTCCAGTACCTGCTCGATTGGGAAGGATATGGCCCGGAGGAACGTTCCTGGATTCCCCGCTCCTTCATCGGGGACCCCTCCCTCATCCATGATTTCCATCGAGACAATCCGGACAAGCCTGGTTGTTTAGATATCCCTTTGCAAACTTCTGATGCTGAATTTTGTAGTGAGGATGCAGGAAAGGTTTTCTTCTGATGACTCTTCCTTGAAGGTCATATTTGTGCAGGTGTCACTGCACAGTAGAACAGTACACCACCACTCCAGAGTCTGCTAAATCTTCCTGAAGGTCTTTTGCAGTCAAACAGGGGTTTTGATTTGCCTTTCTAGCAATCCTATGAGCAGTTCTCTTGGAAAGTTTTCTTGGTCTTCCAGACCTCAACTTGACCTCCACCGTTCCTGTTAACTGCCATTTCTTAATTACATTATGAACTGAGGAAACGGCTACCTGAAAACGCTCTGCTATCTTCTTATAGCCTTCTCCTGCTTTGTGGGAATCATTTATTTTAATTTTCAGAGTGCTAGGCAGCTGCTTAGAGGAGCCCACGGCTGCTGATTGTTGGGACAAGTTTTGAGGAGTCAGGGTATTTATAAAGCTTTGAAATTTGCATCACCTGACCTTTCCTAACAATCATTGTGAACAAGCCAGAGCCCTAACAAGCTAATTAAGGTCTGAGTCCTCGGTAAAAGTTATCTGAGAGCTCAAATCTCTTGGGGTGCCCAAACTTTTGCATGGTGCTTCTTTCCTTTTTTTCATTTTAAAACTGTACAAAATAGAAATAATACACTAATCTTGCTTAAAATGTTGAAATGAATGTTTCATCTTTAATTTTACAACTTTTGGAGATCAGTTCATCTTCTACTCACTTAATTATTCATAGTAACAGAAATTTTGACCAGGGGTGCGCAAACGTTTGCATGCTGCTGTACTGTGTTCAAAACGTATGGCTCTTCTTTAACATCCTCTGCAAGTCTAGTGTCTTAGGTGTTTGCATCATTTAAATTTGGATGCATCCTAAGCTTCACGAGGAGGTTCCCAGTACTGAATACAGTGGTTGTTTCCTTGGTGTAACATGTTCAAATGTGTCTCTATGTGCGATCGCAAATTTATGTATGACTCCGTGCATGATTGTTAATGTGTCTGTGTATGTTGGTAGCTTCCCCTCTCTCTCTCTGTCTATTAGAAAGTATAGTATAGTAAAGCCTGATAGTAAAACTTCAGGTTGCAAATCCTGAGCCAAATCCCAAACCAGCATGGAATATTAGCTCTATTCCCTTTGGACTTACACAGAACCCCAGCTCCAGTGCTCTCTTCTGACTCACAGGGGCCCAATTCCCACACTCCCTTTCCACTTAATGAGGCCCTGCTTCCAGTGCCCCCTTTAAACCAGGGGATCTCAAACGGAGGTCCCTGGATTGGTTCCAGGGAGTCTATAAATCTTGTTATTTAATGCATTAATAAAGAAGCACATATACTATATCACAAATTTGTTTTTTTTAGTATTTTGATACCTGTGCTTGAACGTAATTGGTTTCTTTTGTAATCCTAGGTATTTTATTATATATATTTAAATACTTTATTTTGAAAATGAGTCCGTAGGCCACTTGGAATATCAGAAGGGTCCATGGCATAAAAAGATTGAGAATCCCAGCTTTAAACTCCCAGATTTTCATTCCCCTGCTTCCTTGAAACTTGCCAGGTCCTTGTTTCTGCACTTCATTTAAACTTATCCAGTTTAATGAGACATTTATCATTCTACAGTGTAATCTAAAATTAAAACTGAATTCGCAGTGTATTAGAGCATAGCATTTGTATGAGTAACAGCTGATAGTCCAGGAAATCTGCTAGTTTGGTACCATGAAAGTTCTGAGTGTGCTGGATTTTCTTGTCTCCCACATCATCAGAGATTAAGGTTTATTTGAGAAGGACTCAGAATGTTTTACCCAGCGTTTCATGATCTGTGAAAGACTCCAGAATCTTTTTTAATAAAATGCATTTTTTTCTCCTGTGACACCACTGCAGGATTCCCAGTGAAGGTCCAGATCATTTCTCATTGAATTCTGTCAACTAGATGATGGTCCATCTGGAAACCCCACTCCTCCTTGTCCTGAAATTCTTGACTTGGAAATTCACATTTCAGTTCACTTATAATGCTTTTACTAACTAAACCTTCTTCTACTTTGCTTTATTAAACTGTGATATTTTGAATTTAATAGGAAAATTAAAATCAATTTCTTTGATCTAACGTATTCTAACAAAATGCAACTGAGGTAATTTGAATGAAATCATCATTTATTTGCAATTTTATCAAAGAATATATTTTATTCATTGGATATTTAAATATATTACGGTGTAGAATCAAGTAGATTTATATTAAAGGTAATTTGATAAACAGAACATGAACATATAATACTCAGCCATTCAATGTGTTTTACTGCATAACTTGTTTATACAGATTCAGGGTTTCCATAGAGATCATATTCTCTTAAAGTGAATGTTGTTCATCATTTCCTGAGTAGTACCAACGACTGAAATCTGTCAGCAGTGGTTTATAGCAATGGTATTAACTGTAGAGAAGACAATAAGTTACTTGGATTTGGTAACGTTCAAAACAGTACCATGTGTTCAACGTAAGTCAGTGTTGGATTCTGATGTTAATCCTAGGTTCCTTCAGAAGTCAGGAAAGAGGCACAAAACGGTTTCTTCACAATCATTTTATTAAGCGGTGATAGAACCAAGGAACCAGGAGCAGAAGTTAGTAGCAGAAGGCTTAAAGACAAAAAAAGACAAAAATGTTAAGATGGCATCCAGTGTGGAACAGCTATTTTTATATTACAGAGATAACAAAAACTCCATTCAAATATGTAGATAAGTATCAACCAATGAGAAAGCACATTCAAATAACGCAGAACAAATAAGCTACCAGAGCTTTTCAGAATTTTACTTTGTATAACCACTAGAGGCTTATTAAACGGTTTATATATAAGAACTACTTAAAATACATGGAGATAATTAGTTGTTAAATTACAAAGAAAATGACAATTGAACAGTCTAATCTAAGAATTAAACAGTCAGATTCAACAAGTTCAGTTGAAGAAAATGATAGTAACACAGAAGGACAAAATAGTCCACCCACACAGATCCTTGCTTCTGTTTTAATAATATTGTAAACAAATCCACAGAAAGAAATGCAGTCTGACATTCAATTTTCTCTTTTGCATTTGAAAAATTATTGAAGAATAGTGTATATAAACTCAACTTCATTTGGCTAGTGGTCACAGAATTTACTTCCCAAGTGGTAATTATTTTCCATTAGCCAGTTTCTAATTTTTTTAACTGAAGGCTTACTTCAACTCAAAATTAATGTTTTCAGTAGACTGAACCAAAAAAAAATTATATAAATAAATCTTGAGTAATATCCTGATTAAGATTTTTACTGTTATATAGTAGGTATTTCATTTTAGCAGTTCTGTAAGAGCAGTCTGGTCTGCTTTCAGCCTGTTTGGGTTTGAGCTGAGATAAGAGGCTCTGTTGTTCATCTTACAAATGTGGTGTCAGCTAATCAGGATGGTGGAATTGGGAGAAGGTTCTAGAGAATACTGGGTGGGACAAGGTCTTTTTTGGCGGGAGCCGGGGGAACCCGGGAGGGAAGATGGCTGAGGGTGTCATCCCTGTTTCACAAGGTACTTTGTGCAGATGAATAGCTTCAAGGAGGAAGGACCGATACTCCCCTGGGAGACCGATGCTCCCACTTTCAAATCTCTTGCTAGCTCTTCTTTCAGTTAGTCCTGACGAAGGGTCTCGGCCCGAAACGTCGACTGTACCTCTTCCTAGAGATGCTGCCTGGCCTGCTGCATTCACCAGCAACTTTTGTGTGTGTTGCTCCCCTGGGAGAGCCCAATTGTTGGAGATGGATTTTCAGCAACATTCAGAAGGTGTTGTGTGCTTTCATGACTACCGAGGGTTCAGTGCGTGAGCTACTGACAACTTCAAGATGAGCTCCAACTTATATGCACATTTGACTGTTTAATTATAATGGGTCTTTTTTGTTTTTTTCCTTTCTTTTCTTTAATAACTCTTTGGTTAAGTTAACGTTCATAAATTTACTTTCTTTATAATTGTATGCAGTGTACTCGCTGTTATTTCTTGCCAACGGGCAATTATGGGGGCGGGGGGCAGTATATCACACAACAGTCACACAAACCAGGGTTTGGGTGGGCAAGACCTCCCAAACACATGGGTTTGGTGGGATCAAAGTTGTATACACCTTCGAATTAAGGAGCTGAGAAAGATGGTTTCCTCGCTGCAGAGTCCAGTGGCTGTTAGCTAGGGGCGAGACAGCTGCATTTCCAGAGACACCCAGTAATAAGGGGTTTCACTTGAAATCCATTTTAAAACTGAAGTTTAGAAAATAATACTTTGGATAAGCTAAATTCTGAAGGTTATTGAACATTTGTTTGTTAATTATTATTGTATGTGCTTAATCCTTCTTCAAATAATATGATTAATTGTGTTTAATTTGTCTCATAATAATGTGATTAATTTTGTTACAAACTATGAGAGTATTTTACAGATGTTAACACAAAATACTCTGCAGATGCTGGGGTCAAAGCAATACTCACAACACGCTGGAGGAACTCAGCAAGTCAGGCAGCATCCGTGGAAACGATCAGTCAACGTTTTGGGCCGGAACCCATCGTCAGGACTGAAGAGGGAAGGGGCAGAGGCCCTGTAAAGAAGGTGGGGGGAGGGTGGGAAGGAGAAGGCTGGTAAGTTCCAGGTGAAAAACCAGTAAAGGGAAAGATCAGGGGGTGGGGAGGGGAAGCAGGGAGGTGATAGGCAGAAAAGGTGAAGAAGGAATAGGGGAAAACACAATGGGTAGGAGAAGGAGGCGGAACCATGAGGGAGGTGATAGGCAGCTGGGGGAGGGGGCAGAGTGAAATAGGGACAGGGGAAGGGAGGAAGACGGAATTACCAGAAGTTGGAGAATTCAGTGTTCATACCAAGGGGCTGGAGACTACCTAGACGGTATATGAGGTGTTGCTCCTCCAACCTGAGTTCACAGATGTTTCTAGACTTACATCTTCTAGATAGCTCTACACTGAATTTTCAATAATATTAATGTTCAACAGTATATACAGCATTGAGAGCATAATATTTGTAACATAAATGCCAGTTCATTCTAAGAAATCATACAGCCGGAAGCCAACAACCCAGTCAATTGGCATCTGAGAATAGATGGAAATACAAACGTTGTATTTCGGAGAAAACTGTTTGACAGAGCTGAAAAATGAAAGGTGTTGGAGCAGCTTAACAGGTTGGAGTCCGCGGAATAGAATTGGCAGAAGCGATGCAATGCTGAAAATTCATGAGGGTAATAAAAATACAGAGAGCTGTGGCCATGAGTACATCACCAAAAGTCGGGGATAAAAACAAAGTCAATAGCTAGCTGATGATATGGTATTTTCTGCTGAAAATTTTGCAGACGTTTTGTAGACATGGAGCAAAAAAAGGTGCTGACAGGTGGAAAGAAAGTCTGAAGAGCTGAAAACACTGGCATAATATCACAGAATTGTTATGCCACAGAAATGGGCCATTCATGCTGGTTCTGTGAACAACAATCATTTCTATCCTCTTTCCCATAGCACTGGAAGTTATTTTCCCTTAAGTAGTCATCTAATTCTCTTTAGAAAAACCTTGTACTAATTTCAATATTTGAAGATGAAGTCCTTCATGCCTGAAACCATTTCAGTCAACATCTGCAGATTCAAGAACCAATATGTCCTACTTAAAGTGTGGTGACCAATTGTGGGTGAAGTCCTTCAGTTGTATTCCAACTGGTGTTCAAATATCCTCACTATTGTAACAGCAATGAAGCCCAGATGTTCTTTAGCAGCTCTGGCTACCTCCAACCATTTATGTACAAGTATAACCAGGTGTATTTGTACTTACGTATAGTTTGCTTTTGCCTCTGTTGTCTTGCTTTACTGGCTTTCATTCCTTCTTCCAAAAGTGAAGTTTCCTGCAGATTGTGGAGGTACTTACTGTAGTTCTATCAGAATGATTTAGGCAAGAGCTGAATGATTTCAAAAATCTATAATATGGCATATTGGAGAAGGAGGGAAATGATGACTCTTTTGCAAAGCTTCTTTCTGCTGTTTAACACCAGACTCTCCAGGCATGCTTAACACATGGGTAGCTCAAGACCAACTTGGCGGTGCTAGTGTTAAATCATTGTTGCATGAGGAATAATGTTATGGATTTCCTGTTAGGCACAGTATCAATGTGTGAGAGACAATTTTATGTCCTCCTATCTCAATTTGCAGTCCGTACTTATGATGAAAATATGCATATGTGATTCCATAAGACCATACGACCATAAGATAAAGAAGCAGAATTAGGCTACTTGGCCCATCGAGTCTGCTCCATTTTTTTTGATTCATACAAGAAACATTAATAAACATTTTAAATGGTCAAACAATGAACATTATGAAGCCCAGTTTCATCATCATTCTGGCTGTTGATTTGAAGCGGATTTCAAATAACTATTCAAATACATTTTTTGTTCCATCTTTTCTACAAGTTAATTTCATTCTGAGAGCACAAGGAAGAATGACAAATTAAGCAACACCTGAGGTCTGACACACTGAGCACAAAAGCAAAAAGCCACGTTTCACAGAAATAGGAAAATTCAAAATGAATAAAAGCATTGGTGAAGGATTTCTTGCAGCAATTCTTTTAACAGCTGGAGGATAATATGCAATTCTATGTTTCACGTTTGTTTTAAAATAAATACACATATTTTTCTGATGACTATGAAGGCAATCTGGATGATTTTGGACCTTGATATTCTTTCAAGTACCAACACTGATTTAAAGGCTTCAGTTTTTAAAATCTAACTTACTTCTGAAGCTGAGGAAGCAAAGGGGTACAATGGAAAACAGGCAAAGGGGCCACGATTTCAATGGGCAAAAGAAACAGTAAAATCTGCAGATACACTCTAACATCACAATGTGGAAACATTTCCAAGTTATCTCATTTTATATATATTTTCTAAAAGGTGTTACGTTTTAAATGGAAACTTATCTCAATTAAGCCCACTCTGCATTGACCTTGGTTTGCTCAAGCAAAGCTTAACTTACTGTGTTTCTCGTTAGACTATCAGAGGGCAAGATAAAAGAGTCAGTGGTAGAGCTGTTCACTGGTTGCAGATGTAACTGGATGGAGATGGATTTAATCTACAATGGGCTTTTATTAGTGTAGCTCAAAACCAGGCTGAAAATTGCTCTTCTAACTTGCAGCCTAAGAAAGACCTTTTGATGCCTTGATCTGTCAGAACATGTGACCACGTCCACTAATAACTTCAAGGATTTCAGGCCAGTTACATGAATAGATTTATTGTCAAACCAAAATAACCTTTTACGTAAAATGCAGATCAGTAAACTATTTAAGATTGATACATGTTAGAGTCTTCTCATGATCTAATTTCTTCCAATAAGGAAAATGGAATGTTAAAGATGGTCTTTTTTAAAATGCAAACTTAGAAATCAGGTTTTTGTAAAGTGAACCCCCATCCTCCCAAAATTTTTCACTGATATGCAGGGCTTCGGTTAATTAACGTTAATGCTGAGGGAATCAATGCTGTCAAGTACTGAGACATCTTGATTTCCCACTCTCAGACCATATCTATTTACAGCTATAACTCCCTCCACTCAGAATGAGATTCCTATTTTACTTCAGACATTAGAAGATATTCCTAGGTGTGCGTATTGGATTGGGAGTTTGGGAATCGGAAGCTGGATATTGTAGATGGTTCACTATGGTGGAGGGAATGAATGTTTACAAAGGTGGAAAAGGATGCCAATTAAGTGGGTTGCTTTTTCCCACTGACGTCAAACATCGCTGGAGCTTTGCTGGAGCTGCCTTCCATCAGAGAGATGTGGAAAGTTATTCCATTGTGTTTCTGTCATGCTTTGTAGGATAGGCTCTTACAACGGGTGTGGAGGGACAAGAGGTAAAGAAGTCCACTGCCTAACCTCTATTTGTAAACCTATTGCTTCTGATTTGTCCAACTGAATTTCAGGTCATTTGTGACCCCTGGCAAACTGCTGCTGAGGCATGGTACTGATAGTGTATGTCAAGGGAAGGTTTTATATGATTAATTTATTAGCGAAGTACATATATGTTACCATATACTACCTTGAAATTCACTTTCTTGCAGGCATTTACTGGAAAAAGAAAGAAGTACAATAGAATTTGTACTTCTATAGAATACAATAGAATGTCTCCCATCCACTACATAATGTACTGGGTGGGCACAGGAGTACATGCAGCCAGAGACTCATTCCACCGAGATGCAACACAGAGTGTCATAGGAAGTCATTCCTGTCTGTGGCCATCAAACTTTACAACTCCTCCCTTGGAGGGTCAGACACCCTGAGCCAATAGGCTGGTCCTGGACTTATTTCCATCTGGCATAATTTACATAGTATTATTTAATTATTTATGGTTTTATATTGCTATATCTATACTCTATTCTTGGTTGGTGCAACTGTAACGAAAACCAATTTCCCTCGGTATGACTATGATTATGAATTTAGAGAGATGTACATTACCAGAAAAAGACTGTCAAACAATCAATGTGCAAAAGAAGACAAAGTGTGGAAATAACAAAACTATAATAGCACTGAGAACCTGAATTGTAAAGGGTCCTTGAAAATAAGTCTTCAGGTCACAGAATCAGATCGGAGTGGTGGTAATTGAAGTTATCCTCATCGGTTCGGGAGCCTGATCGTTACAGGATAGCAACTGTTCCTGAACTTGGTTGTGACCTAAGCCTTCTGTACCCCAAGTAATACTGACCCAAGCCCCCTGTACCTTGTAATATCGACCTAAGCCTTCTGTACCGCATGCACAATGATACTAGCGAGAGAGGGCATGACCTGGGTGGTGGCTGTCATTGATGACAGATGCTGCTTTCATACGGCAGAGCTCCATGCACTCAATGGTAGGGAGGGCTTTAGGACTTTGCCTGTGACGGACTGGGCTGTATCCATCGCTTTCCAGAGCCTTGTCCTTTCCTGGGCAACTGTTGTTTCCATACCAAGCTGAGATGCAACAGTTAGGATAGTCACTGCTTGCCAGCTTTGTGACACGCTACTGTGTGACAAAGTAGACAATCCCCAAATGGCATCTAGGTCCCACTTCATGTAAGTATGTGCTGTTTCACTGGGGATATAACCTCATGAAATTATTAGCAAACATCTATACTTCTCTTCTAATTACAGAAGGTCACTGATGACACAGTTGAAGATAACTGAGCATAAGCATGTTACATTGATCAAAAAGGGCTGAGATGTTTGGGCTTATGCAGCAATAGCCACCCTTCTCACATGGCATCGGACTCCAGATATTGCAGTGTATTTTTTTTTTTACTTGATGCTTATTGACTTCAGTTTTACCAGGTGAAGGTAAACCTGAAGGGTTTTTCCAAGTATACTAAGAGTAAAAGGATAGTAGGGGACAAAATTGGTCCCCTAGAAGATCAGAGTGGTCGTCTATGTGTGGAGTCTCACGAGATGGGGGAGATCTTAAAAGTTCTTTTGCATCACTATTTATTCAGGAAACTGGCATAGCGTATATGGAAGGAAGGGGAACAAGCAGTAGTGTCATGGAACATATAGAGATTAAAGAGGAGGAGGTGCTTGCTGCCTTACAGCGAATAAAGGTAAATAAATCCCCCAGGCCTGACATGATGTTTCCTCGGACCTTGAGAGAGACTAGTGTATTGCAGGGGCCCTGGCAGAAATATTTAAAATGTCCTTAGCCACGGGTGCGGTGCCGGAGGATTGAAGGGTAGCTCATGTTGTTCCGTTGTTTAAAAAAGGCTCCAAAGGTAAACCAGGTAATTACAGGCCGGTAAGCCTGACATCAGTAGTAGGTAAATTATTGGAAGGTGTTCTGAGAGATCGGATATACAAGTATTTGGACAGTCAAGGGCTGATTAAGGATAGTCAGCATGGCTTTGTGCGTGGTAGATTATGTTTAATGAATCTTGTAGAGTTTTTCGAGGAGGTTACCAAAAAAGATGAAGGAAAGGCTGTGGATGTTGTCTACATGGACTTTACTAAGGCCTTTGACAAGGTCCCACATGGAAGGTTAGTTCAGAGGGTTCAGACACTAGGTATCCATGGAGAGGGTGTAAACTGGATTTGAAATTGGCTGTGTGGGAGAAGACAGAGAGTGGTAGTGGATGATTGCTTATCAGACTGGAGGCCTGTGACTAGTGGTGTGCCTCAGGGCTCTGTGCTGGGACCATTGTTGCTTGTTGTCTATATCAATGATCTAGATGATAATGTGGTAAATTGGATCAGCAAGTTTGCTGATGACACTAAGATTGGAGGCGTTGTTGTAGACAGCGAGCAAGGCTTTCAAAGCTTGCAGAGGGATCTGGACTAACTGGAAAAATGGGACAGAAAATGGCAGATGGAATTTAATGCAGACAAGTGTGAGGTGTTGCTTTTTGGAAGGACAAATCAAGGTAGGACATACACAGTAAATGGTAGGGCACTGAGGAATGCAGAGGAACAAAGGGATCTGGGAGTTCAGATACATAATTCCCTGAAAGTGGCATCACAGTTAGACAGGGTTGTAAAGAAGGCTTTTGGCATCCTGGCATTCATAAATCAAAGTATTGAGTATAGGAGCTGGGATGTTATGGGGAGGTTGTATAAGACATTGGCGAGGCCAAATTTGCAGTATTATGTGCAGTTCTGGTCACCTAACTATAGGAAGGATATCAGTAAGATTGAAAGAGTGCCGAGAAGATTTACTAGGATGTTGCCGGGTCTTCAGGAGTTGAGTTAGAGGGAAAGATTGGACAGGTTAGGACTTTATTCCTTGGAGTGTAGAAGAATGAGGGGAGATTTGATAGAGGTTTACAAAATTATGATGGGTATAGACAGAGCAAATGCAAGTGGGCTCCTTCCACTTAGATTAGGAGAGATAAATACGAGAGGACATGGCTTTAGGGTGAAAGGGGAAAGGTTTAGGGGGAACATTAGGGGGAACTTCACTCAGAGAGTGGTGGGAGTGTGAAACGAGCTGCCATCTGATGTGGTAAATGCGGGCTCACTCTTAAGTTTTTTAAGAATACATTGGGTAGGTACATGGATGGGAGAGGTCTGGAGGTTTATGGACTGGGTGCAGGTCAATGGGACTAGCGGAATAAAGTTTCGGCACAGACTAGAAGGGCCGAATGGCCTGTTTTTTGTGCTGTAGTGCTGTATGGTTCTATGGTACTTGATATCACAGTTGGTCAAGAACTGCCTTAATGCCACAGGGCAATCATTCTCACCTCAACTCTGGAATTCTGCCCATTTGCTAATGTTTACAACAGAGCTGTGATCCGGTCTTGAGGCAAGAGGTCTGTCACAGCCTGAAGTTGGTATCGGTTATCAGTGAGTATATACTGCCACATAGCACTGTTCAGAAAACCATCCGTCGTGATAATCAAGAGAAGACCACTTGAGTAGTAATTAGGCAGTTTTGATGTGTCTTACTTCCTGTGGGCAGGAATGTGGACAATTTTCCACATTGCCAGGTAAATATTGTTAGAGTGAATTTCTTTGGGTAGATGATTTGTTTACACTTAAGTGACTTTGGCCACCAGACTTCTATTTGACAAGTACTGTGGATTGAGTCCACAACAATGCGCTTCCTAAAAGGGTGTGAATACCAGATGCTTCTGGTGCCGTAGTTTGACCTGATGCTGTAGTTTTGAAGACAGTATTATCTATACATTATAAATATCAATTGTCTTCTATGTTAACATGGGAAATGTCAAATAAATGTATTGTAGACTTAACTTACATTCCTAAAGGCTGTGGATACCAACCCAGACATGTTGGCGTCGGAAGGAAAGGATGGTGTGATATTTTGTATGTAGCTTCTATAGGAAGCATTGTCTATGCATTGTCTATAACTTTTTAAGTAGTGATTGCCTTTGTGTTTAGCATATAAATATCGAGCCCACATTGGGCTAGCAGACCTTTCTCCTGAAACCGTTTCCGTCCGTATGAGGCCTGCTTGTTGTGGCGAATAAAGAAGCTGTTTTGTATCTACCAGTGACTCTGTCTCTCCCGTGATTTCATCCACACTACAACAAATATAGTTTTTGTAGCTGTACTGGAAAACTTGACAAGCATTACTGCTAGTGCCAGAGCACAACTTCAATACTGCAGATGGGGTATTCTTGGCTGCCACTGTGGCACCCAGTATTCTCAATCATTTTAAGATATCACGTGCAGAGGACCAGACTGGCTATAGTCTAGATTCTGTAGCAATGGGAGCCCAAGATGGATAATCCAATTCTGGCTAAAGATAGCTGCAACCCTTTCAGTTTTGAGTCCATTATTAAGATTGAGGTTTAGAGGTACTTGAAGGCACATGATAAAATAGGTCAAAGTCAGCATGATTTCCTAAAAGGGAAATCTTGCCTGACACATCTGTTGGAATTATTTGAGGAAATAACAGGCAGGATAGACAAAGGAGAGTTGGATGTTGTTTATTTGGAGTTTCAAAAGGCCTTGATAAGTTGCCACACATGAAGCTGCTAAACTAGAGCTCATGATATTTCATGGATGTACTATATGTACTAGGATGGACAGAAGACTGGCTGACTGCAGAAACCAAAAGAGTGGGAATAAATTAGACTGTCATGACTGCCAATGTTCTGCAAGGGTTGGTGTTTGGTCTACGACTTTTCACATTATGTAAAAGAATTGATAGTTGAGTAGCCAAGTTTGCAGATGATACAAAGATAGGTGGACGGACAGGAGTGTTGAGGAAGCAGGGAGTCTGCAGAAGGACTTGTACAGATTAGGAAAATGGGCAAAGAAGTGCCAGGTGGAATATAGTGAAGAGAAGTGTATGCTCATGCACTTTAGAAGGGGTAAAGTCATAAACTATTTTCTAAATGTGGAGCAATTTCAAAAACCAGAGTTGCAAAGGCACTTGGGAGTCCTAGTGCAGTATTTCTTAAAGGTTAACTTGCAAGTTGAGGTGGTAGTAAGGAAGGCAAATGCATTGTTACCATTCATTTCCAGACGACTAGAATATAAAAGCAAGGATGTAATGATGATCAGTGTAGACAGGTTAGTACGTCACAATTAGAAAGTGGTTTCCTTTCCTATGTTTGACAGGGTTTCTAACATTTATCTACAACTTTCTGACTGCATATCACAGAGCCACCATTTCCCGTGTGCAGGAAAAATTAAGACTCTGTGAGAATTCATTTGTCAGGCAGTTACTTGATGCGCTCATGGATAATTCTAATTTTAGATATTCATGAGAATTTTGTAGAATCAAATGCCCTTTGTCCAAATCCAACACTGGGAAGTGGATGCAAAATGGCCTGGCTGGCTTCATCTTTTATATTTAGTTGTACTAATACTGGTATAATTATACTTGTTTACCATTTCAAAGACAGAAGACCAATCACTTGGGCTTGGACCTGAAGTCACATAATAAAGGCTCATTTGCATGTATGTGCCAGATCTCCTTCTCTATATGCATTATTGAACCACAGAGATTTCCTACTGAAACAATCTCCTTATTTTAGATTATTTCATTAACTAAATGCAGATCCCCCAGCTCCTCTGTGGGATTTCAAGAGATTCCCTGGAATGAGTCCCAATTTCCTAAATTGTTACACTAGTAACAAATGACTGTTTTACTAACCTTGCTTCTTTTGAAACTTAACTCAATATGAACTCTATCTTATCTAAAATTCGTTTCCTCATGCCCTATGCCACACTAAGAATTATACTTCTGTTTTTCTGGGAACTACAATTACAATGCTCTGTCTTCCCAATATGGTCATCTGATTCTCTGCCTCCACAATCTTTTCTAGCCTTTCTCCCAAATTTACAATGCTATGAATTCACCTCTTTGCTCCCCCATTGATGACAGTGTGTTCACAGCACTGTACATTTTAATTCCAGAAGTCAGCAAATCCAGAGGTAGAAGCCCAAAGACTGAAGACTGCAGCCAGCAAGTCTGGAGATAGAGGCCTCAACGTTGAAGCACCTGGGTCAGCTTATCTGGAGGTCAGAGGCTCGATGTCTATGAGTCCGGGCCAAGGTCTACGAGATTGAGAGTCTGTGGTTAAGGACTGGAGGCCGCCTGACCTGGTGACCTGGGGCTGAAGGGTGAATGAGTGTGAGTGGGTGGGTGTGTGGGAAAGGGACTCGTTTCCCTGCTATTGTCCTGCAAGTTTGTTGTTGTCATTGCTGCTTGTTTTGTTCTGCTAAACACTGTGGGCATGCAACGCCCTCTACCTTGCTGAGGGCAGGCAACAACTCCCTGATACCTCCTCATACCTATTCCTTGAAGAGGACCCCACTCTGGATGAACAGAAAACTGCCTCTGACATCAGCACTGATCTCATTAATTCTGGAGAACTCCCATCCACTGCCACCAAACTCATAGTTCCCATACCCTGCACTGCCCACTTCTAGCTCCTACCCAAGATCCAAGACCCTGACTGTCCCACTGTGTCTGCCTGTTTCTGCCCCACTGAACTCGACTCCATTCTATCCCCCTTGGCTCAGTCCTTTCCCACCTATACTCACGACACTTCTCATGCACTCTATCTCCTCACTTTCATTTCCCTGGCCCTGACCACCTAATTACTACCATGGATGTTCATGCCCTATACTCTTCTATCCCCTATCAAGAAGGCCTTAAAGCATTCTGCTACTTTCTCAATTGAAGGACCAACCAGTTCCCCTCCACCACCACCCTCCTCCGTCTTGCAGACCTGGACCTCACCCTCAACGATTTTTCCTTTGGCTCCTCCTACTTTCTCCAGGCTCAAGGGGCAGCCATGGGCACCTGCATGGTCCACAGCTATGCCTGCCTTTTCATTGGCTACGTAGAGCAGTCCATGTTCCAAGCCTTCCCCGGAAATGCTCCCAGCTCTTCCTCCGCTACATTGACAACTACATTGGTGCTGCTTCATGCACCCATGCTGAGCTCGTCAATTTAATTAACTTTGTCTGTAACTTCCACCCTGCCCTTAAATTCACTTGGTCCATTTCTGACACCTCCCTCTGCTTTCTCAATCTACCTCCATCTCTGGAGACAAATTGTCAACCAACATCCTTTGAAAATCTACAGATTCTCAGAGTTATCGTGACCATTCCTCTTTCCACTCGATCTCCTGTAAAAATGCTATTCCATTTTCTCAGTTCCTTTGTCTCCATCACTTCTGTACCCAGGATGTGGCTTTCCTTTCCAGGACATCAGAGATATCCTTCCTTTTCAAAGAACAGTGTTTCCCTTCATCCACCATTGATGCTTCCCTCACCCGCATCTCCTCACTTCCTGAATGTCTATGCTCATCCCATCTTCCCACCACCTTAACAGTGATAGAGTTTATCTTGTCCTTCCCTACCACCTATGAGCCTCCACAGCCAACACATCATCCTCCACAACTTCTGTCATCTCCAAAGGGATTCTACCACCCAACATACTTTTACCTCCCTCCCTCTCTGCTTTCAACAGGAATTGCTCTCTCTGTGATTCCCTTGTCCATTTGTCCCTCCCCACTACTCTCCCTCCTGGCACTTCTCCCTGCAAGCAGCCAAAGTGCTGCACCTACACATTCACCTCCATTCAGGGCCCCAAACAGTCCTTCCAGGTGAGGCAACACTTCACCTGTAAATCTGCTGGGTTCATCTATTGTGTCCAGTGCTCCTGATGTGGCCTTCTCTACATTGGTGAGACCCATCGTAAATTATGGGACTGCGTCATTGAGCATCTTTGCTCCATCTGCCAAAAGCCCTCCGGACCCTCTCCTCCTTCCCTTTCACCTGTCGTCCATTCTCTTCTCCCATCTGATTCCTTCCTCTCCAGCCCTTTAACTTTCATACCCACCTGGCTTCACCTATGACTTGCTAGATCTCTCCCTTTCCCTTACCTTTTTATTCTGTAGTCTTCCCCCTTCCTCTGCAGTTGTGATGAAGGGGCTCGTCCTGAAATGTTGACTGTTTATTCCTTTTTACAGATGGTGCCTGGCCTGCTGAGTTCCACAAACATTTTTTTGTGTGTTGCTTTGGATTTCCAGCATTTGCAGAATTTCTCTTGTTTACATAATGTTGGCACCTGGTTGTTTGGCAACACTTGCAGCTGCCCCCAGCATATCCATTGTTGGTTGTTAATATAAATGACAAATTTCACTGTATGTTTCAATGTACCCATGATAAATAAATCTAAATCTGAATTAATTTTACTCATTTGACCTTCTGGTTTGCCCCTTCTCAGTTCTGTCACAAAAGCCATTTCAATACCTAACGGTATGATCATTCCTCTAATAAATTTTCCTAATTCTCATTTTATATCCTTTCTTTCCATGAAAACCAAATAGGGATGCTTTGCTTTGTTAAAGATATTATGTTGCTTATCTGTTGAGTTACTCTACCAGCGGGCTGAATGAGTCGTACAAATCATTTCCCAACACTTTCAATAGAAATCCAGTATTTATTTGAACAAACAAATTGTTGATTTCTGATTCTGTCATTTAAATATGCACATTTAATTTTAAACAATGAAGTTTGGAACATAACACTTATACGTATCGCAAAGGGAACAATATAAAGGCAAAGTGAATACAGTAGATTAGTCACATCGGGTTGGTGAGAGCAGACTGTGAAAAACTAGAACTAAATAATGCACCGTTAAACAAGACACCAAAATTACCATCTCAATATCAAATGCTGGAGTAGAATCAATTCTGTATGTACATTGAAACATTTTACATGAAATAACAAATCAAATGGTAAATATCTTCTCATATTTTAAAACAAGTAAATTATGTTACGTATTTTGCTTAAAAATTATTCAGGCACATTTTGTGAAAATTGAGCAAATTACTTGAAAACAAAATGATAAATAAAACCATAGTAAGGTTTATTTTAAATCAATTTGTAATCATACTTGATAAAAAAATTATAACTGATATCAATAAGCACATCACAAACCATACAGTAACTTTTATCTCACTGTAGCTGTAAGAATTTAACCACTAATGTGTTCTTTCTTGGTACTAATTCGAATCACTTCATATACAACACAAAAAAGTCTTTAAATTTAGTGATATAATCTGAAAACATACGCTATGAATTCAACAATGAAAAAACTATAAAAAGAGTGAAAAATATATGAGAACATGTTTGAATAATTATTTTGTTAATACAAGAATTCTCTTCACATCTATTAAAATCTGCCATGTGCATTTTATTCAAACAGATGTCTATTGTGCCTCTCTGCACCCTGAAATGTTCAGCTGGCTTACTTTGACCAGTGTCATTCCCAAATATCAAGAAATCTAAAAAAACCCAGCAGATTTATGCATTTTTCTCAGGTTCTTTATGCCATTATTTCTTTGGCTTAAGTAAATTAACTTTACAGTGCTTGTAGAAAAGAACTTAGTGAAAATAAATGAATATGAATCACATTGCTTTAAACAACTTGCCAAATCTAGTATCTGAATTACTTATACACTCAAAATAATACCAGAAATTACTTGTAAAAGCCTTTCTGACTGCTGACTGTGAAACATAAACTCACGCAGTGCTGCTCCTCAGAAGTGAAAATGACATTCAAAGGCCCATTGGAATACATCCTTGCTTAAATTCAGACAGTAGTTTAATCCTATTTTCTTGTTAGTTAGCAGCAGAGTGATTTAGGCTAATGACAATTTTAATATTAGTCAACATTTATAATTGCTTAAAATCAACATGTGAAATATAGTATATACTGGACCTGAAGTCACATGAAGGTAAGATTGCATATAGGTGTCAGATCTTCTTTCATAAATGGATCAGTGAACCACAAATGTTTCCTACTGATCATATAGTAGGAAATCATTTCTGTTAAATCGGTCTCCTTCAGTTTTTTGGTGTTTTCTTTCTCGTGGCCAGTTGGCAGGTGAGTGATTTGTTAATTCTGTGTGTGTGTGCATGTGTGTGTTGGGGGGGGGGTGTTGAGAGCTTTGATGCTACTGTCGCTGTTCTCTTCTGCAAGTGAGCGGATCAGGGATTGTTATTGTCACTGTTTTTTTCTGTGGGGGTTGGGGATTTGTTGCTATTGTTGCTTTTTTCCTGCAGGGGAGAAGTTGGGGCATATTGGGGTTTGCGAGCTTTGTTTTCCTTTTTCATGCCGGGGTGGGGTGTGAGTTGGTGTGTTTTCTTTGAACAACTCCCATGGTCTTTCTATATTTCATGGCTATCTGAAGAAGATGAATATCAGTATTGTATTGTACATGCATATTGTGACAATAAAATGAACTTTGAATAATTGTAAAATGAATGTTAAGATAGGATAAAAGATGATTCAGTGAAAATGAATTATGTTTGTTAATGAAATAATTTAAATATTGCCCCATAATGGATAAAAATCTAAGATTCTAGTTGAGTCACAGAAGGCAGACATCAGTTTTGTATTTGGTAATTGCATAGTCTTGAAAGGGCTGTTCTGCTTCAGTTTTGAATTCTTTGCTTTTATTTTATTTAGAGATACAGCACAGTGCCCAGTTACACCCGAATGACCAATTGACCTACGAACACGTACATCCTTGGAACGTGAGAGGAAACTGGAGCAAGCAGAAGAAACCCACATGGTAATAGAGAAAATGTACGAACTCCTGACAGACAGTGGCAGAACTGTATCTGGGTCACTGGTGCTGTAATAGCGTTATGCTAACTGCTAGGCCGCCATGTTTACCATATTTAACTTTTATTGAGATACAGCACGGAATAGCCCCTTCCAGCCCCTTGAGCCACGCTGCCAGTATTCCCCTGATTTAGACCTAGCCCAGTCACTGGACAACTTACAATGACCAGCCAACCTAACAACTAGTAGGTATTTGGGCCGTGGGAGAAAACTGGGGCACCGGAGGAAAGTCACATGGTCACAGGGAGAACCTACAAACTCATTACAGGCAGTGGCAGGAATTGAAACTGGGTCGCTGGTACTGTAAAGCGCTGTGCTAACCACTACGCAATTGAGGAAATGCCAACCGCACAAATACACGGGAGGCAAATGTTTCATATAGTCTTGAGTGGTAAAAATCATCTGTGATTCATTGCTGGGAATTTAATTTAGTCGACCATGGACCAGTAAAATCAGGCAGATTATATTTAAGTCATATTATCCGAGTAAAAACTTCAGACCTATTGATTAGTCCCAAATTAGCAATGCAAATTAGTCTGAAGCAAATGCAAATTAAATAAATATTCTTCAGAACAACCCTTTCCAAATATCTATGTAGGTGTAATTTATTTAGGTCAAACCAACTAAAAGCTGTTTTTCTCAGTTGATTTCTTACTGACAACAGTAAACTAATCAATGCCTGGCCAGAGATAGAAATTGAAGCATTCAATTTAATAATGTTTAGAAAAAAAGTAAAAGCAGTTTATATGTAGATAGATATACATGTCATCTATCTATATATGATATAAAGGAAATCAAAATTGATTCCAAACCATAATATTACATCCTGACTGAATTTTCAATAAAGCAATACTTAACTTTATACCTTCTAATTGAAGTAGTTTATGTTCAAAGTAATGATTATAAGAAACATGTTTAATATTAGGTGAACTCGATCCTCAATTTCCTCTGAGGATTTATTACTGTACTTTTTTCCATTTTACAAGTCATAAGAATCAATATTGACTGTTCTATCCTCCTGCTTATCACCGCTTCATTGCATTGTTTTTTACAGCTATTTCACTCCGTATTCTCATTTGTGTCCCTGGATGCGACAATACTTCTTTTATCTGATTAAGTTTGCACTGTACTGCAATGGTCTCTTTCTGCAGAGCATTCCTAATTACGTCTGAATCGTGTTTTTTTCCTGAAGAAGAAAAGATAGAAATGTGTTTCATTTAACAAAAGCTGATTTAATTCTAAAATTTATTCAAACTAAAAAATAAACAAAGTGTAGAGTTTTTCAACTGCACAACCATAATTATAAATAAATATGTAATATGCCCGTGTCCTAGAAGGTTCAGCTTACATGTAACAATTTTAAAATCTACATAGCTTATTCCAATAATTCAATCAGTTTTATTTGCAATCAGTTTAGATATATTCTATTTTATTGTGTTTTACTGTTTCTGTTACATCAATAATAAAAATAATTGTAAAATTAAATCAATGAAAATGGTGCCTTGAAGAAAAATCAAATCAACATTTATAGATACTTGAGGCCCTTTTATCACATTTGACATCCAGACACAAGCATTGAACAAAAGACCATTCTTTCCTTCGGTTGTTGCGTTGGAAAACCCCGGATGAATAAATTGTGAAGGTCTTGATTGTTCGTCATTTTGATTTATTATTTCTTCCTCAGCTTTTTCATCCTTGGAGCACTGAACATTTGATACAATGATCATGTGTATTCATTAAAGTTCTCTCCGCTGACGTTAAACACTTATTTTAAAATGTAACATTTTCACTTCTTGTTGCCATTGTTTGGGTCAGTGTCCGTAACACATTTTGAGCTGATGTTCTGCCCATTTGTGTTCTGTTTTGTTTTAGATTGTGTTTCCTCTAGATACTGTTGTACAGCCTTAATCACAGCAGTCTCCACTAGACGCTTACTCAGACTGACCAGTTCCTCCTCATCAGGTTCACTCTCATTCTTTTCTCCTACACACCACAACAAACAAAACAGATCAGGTGTCACCTTCTCATATAACACACCAAATCTTTACCACATTCAGTTGTCAACAACTTGCTTTTATATAGCACTTTTAAAGTGGAGAAGCATCCTAAAGTGCTTCATGGAAGTTTAAGATCATTCTATAATTCTGAAACCGTTTATATAGTCAACTTTCAGTTGAACAGTTTGCTTATTTTTCTCCGTGATCTATATTTCATGAGAGTCTGCTCAGATTTTTAGGTTTTTCCTTTTTAAAGCAAAAATCCCCAAAAGGACCTAATTTAATTCTCACCATGGTTGTGTTGAGACACACCAGTAATAAGGAATGTAATTCTTATTTTTTCAACCTCTAATGTTAATAGGGTCATGAATAATATTTCTCAACCCAACCACTAACAAACACTGACTCTTCAACCAATGGAAAAGATGAATTTATCTGGAATGATTTAAGTCACGGCTCCAGGTGGTAAAGGACATTGCATAATTTACTGTGCACTTCAAAATTTTCACCAATATCAATCAGCATGCTTGATTCAACATTCTCTACTGATGAGCGTATACCAGTCAATTTGACTAACATAGAAAACAAAGACTTATTGGGAAGCAACTTAAGAGACTGAGATCAATGATATGAGTTTACACCAAAGGTATACTAAAACGCTGGACCCTTTTTATTTTAATTAACAGGATTAAATGGACCATCATTCGCACCCTGAAAAGAGAGAACGGGGCGGGGGGAGAGGGGGGAAGAAAATCACAACTTTTTCAGTGATCTTGGTTGCAACTCGATGAAGAGTTAGCTGGTGAATGATCCGTACTTCAAAATCCTTTCCCCTTATGAAAGATAAAACAAGTTATTCTTGATGCTAGGTAGTCCAGATGTCACTTTCTGCATATTTACAAATACCATATTATTCAAACACAAAAATAAAACCTCTATTTTTTGGTTACTTGGGAAACAGAACACAAATGACTATAGAGATCAATTGCACAATTACGCCACAATAATTTCATCAAATTCTAAACCGGAGATGAAAACAGGATTGCTACTTCCCGGAATGTGTCTAGAAAACCAAATAGCTTTCTCTTTAATTAAAGTGGATCAGACATTAAGAGCAAGATTACCAAATAGGCAGTCGTTTTCTTAATGTACTGTAATGGCTTCAGACAAATAAGTACACAATTCTTCACTACAATGCAGTGCTGAAATACACACTACAACACAAAATGCAGTTTCTACAGGAGTTCAGTGATGGCCCAAGTGTACAGGGAGAGACACAGAGACGGAATGAACAGTTAATTGGGTTTTAATAAGAACTGTACAGAACAAAGAAAAATAATAAACAACACACACAAAATGCTAGAGGAACTCAGTAGGCCAGGCAGCACCTATGGAAAAGAGTACAGTCGACGTTTCGGGCCAAGACCCTGGTTTTAGCCTGAAGTGTCAACTGTACTCTTTTCCATGGATGCTGCCTGGCCTGCTGAGTTCCTCCAGCATTTTGTGTGTGTTGCATCTGATCTTGGTGTTGATTTTTTGAGTTAAGACAAGGAATTACATATTTAAGGTTATCCAAAAATATTTAAGCTTTTCACAGTCAATACCTCATGGAATTAAAGGAAGACTAACGGCATAATTTGAAAGCAGTCATAGATTTGCACAGCACACCACATTCACGCCACCTTTTTGTCCATCTGCATTAATCTCATTGGCTTGTAATGCAATTACCAGCAGGAGATAAAGAGAATTCATTTACTCAAATTGACTGGACGGGACTAATAGTACTGCAAATGGATTTGCGTTTGGGCTGGGGAGCCACATATCTAACTTTGTAAAGAAAAATTAGCTGAGTTAGGAGTGTAGAATTACAAAGAAATTTAATAAATGAAAGGTTAGTACACTAAAAGCAAATATATTTCTTTAAAGTGGAAAGGACAGTAAAATTGAAACTTAGCTGCCTTTTATTTGTTGTTTGTTGTCATCTATGGTCTTGCTCCTTCATTGATCCTGCTTATGGTTACTATTCTATAGATTTGCTGAGTACACCCACAGGAAAACGAATCTCTGAGTATTTATGTACTCTGAAAATAAATTTTACTTTGAACTTTATTGTATAGATGTTGAGAGTGGCTGAAGGGTGAAGGGAGGATGAGAGATCACCTGACTGCTTGGGGAGGAGACAGCTGGGGTCCAATGGGAGATCATGAAGCAGTGTCAAGGGAGGGGCGTGGTAGATTGCATGAATTGACTGGAATGGCTTGGATGTTTGTGGGACCATTTTAGAAACAGCATTGGCAAACCCACAGAATGTAGATATGCAATTTACTTTTTCTACAGATCTCCCAGATCATTGCTACAGTTTTAATGCCATGTTATTCCAGAAGTACCTAACAAACTGTGTGCCCAGGATAAAATTATTCAAGTTCCACTGTAATTGGAAATGGTTCTCAGAAAATAAATCCATATCACCAGTAACATCTTTTCCTGCTGTGATAATCAAGAAAGCACATCAGTGTATGTACTTTTTAACGTGCCTGAAAAGGATTAGCTTGTCATGATCATGAGGATCTTCTCGGATTTTCACAGATGCACAACAGCAAGTAGCCTGACAGGTTGCACCTTAGCCCCAGCTCTGCTGTTGACCACCTAAACCTGCAGAGAGTGGTGAACACTGCCCAGTCCATCACAGGCTTGGCCCATTGCTCCTTTTATAGTCGATATTCGCAGTGCGTTACTTCAGGAAGATGAGTAGAATTACATACAAAATGCTGGAGAGACTCAGCAGGTCAGGCAACATCTATGGAAATGAATAAACAGTTGACGTGTTGGGCCAAGACCCTTCTTCAGGACTGGAAACGAAGGAGATGATGACACAATAAAAAGGTGGGGTAGGGGAAGGAGTTCAAGCTAGAAGGCGATAGATGAAACCCAGTGTGCGGCGGAGGGGGGGAATGATTTAAGCTGTGAGGAGATAAGGGCTGGAGAAGGAGAAATCTGATAGGAGAGGAGAGTGGATCATAGGAAAAGGGAAGAAGGAGGGTCATCAGAGAGAGGTAATAGGCAGGTGACGGAAGAGGTAAGAGGCCAGAGTGGGGAACAGAAGAAGGAGAAAGGGGGAGGGGAAAATTACCAGTAGTTGGAGAAATCGATGTTCAGGTAGAGGCTACCTAGATGGAGCATGAAGTGTTGCTCCTCCAGCCTAAGAGTCACCTCATCCTGCTAGAAGAGGTGGTATTGACCAACATGTTGGAACGGGAAAGGAGATGGGAATTGAAATGTTTGGTGTCTGGGAAATTCCGCTTTGTGTGGATGAAGCTAAGGTGCTTGACAAAATGATCCCCAATCTACATAGGGTCTCACCAATGTAGAGGAGGCGAGTAGTATCATCAAGGATGCCTGCCACCATGGGTATTCTCTTTTCTCTCTTCTCGAAAGCCCGGGTGTTGTGACTTAATTCTCCACTGCTATCAGACTTCTCCACTGCCATGTTCTCAAATCCTTGGTTCTAACTCTTCATAGTTGTCACTTAAGCATTTCTTTTTGCACCATTCCAGAGTGTTGTGCTTGTTGCTGTATTTATTGTTGTATTTAGTATCACTATGCATACTGTTTACTCTGTGACATTACACAAGCAAGGATTATTATTGCACTCTGGTGAATATGATAGTAAACTGATTTGGATCTGAACCTGAATGAAATCATCCTATTCAAGACTCTCATAGTTGGATTGAAACAGTGACTACTGACAGGAAATGTCTGGTCACTATCACGTTTCATTCTGGGAAAACATGATGCTGAATGTAATTAAACATCCCAATATATGCCTCCTGGTTAACGTGCAGAATTTAAGGTACAATATACAGTATGTTGAATCACACAGGGATAAACCATATGTAAATATATTCTGCATATACAGTGGCACGCAAAAGTTTGGGCACCCTGGGTCCAAAATTTCTGTTATTGTGAATAGCTAAGTGAGTAAAAGATGACCTGTTTTCCAAAAGGCATAAAGTTAAAGGTGACACATTTCTTTAATACCTTAAGCTAGACTACCTTTTTTTAATTTCCATCTTCTACAGTTTCAAAATAACAAAAAAGGAAAAGGGCCCGAAGCAAAAGTTTGGGCACCCTGCATGGTCAGTACTTCATAACACCCCCTTTGGCAAGTATCACAGCTTGTAAACGTTTTCTGTAGCCAGCTAAGAGTCTTTCAATTCTTGTTTGGGAGATTTTCGCCCATTCTTCCTTGCAAAAGGCTTCTAGTTCTGTGAGATTCTTGGGCCCTCTTGCATGCACTGCTCTTTTGAGGTCTATCCACAGATTTTCGATGATGTTTAGGTCAGGAGACTGTGAGGGCCATGGCAAAACCTTCAGCTTGCGTCTCTTGAGGTCGTCCATTGTGGATTTTGAGGTGTGTTTAGGATCATTATCCTGTTGTAGAAGCCATCCTCTTTTCGTCTTCAGCTTTTCTGCAGACGGTGTGATGTTTGCTTCCAGAATTTGCTGGTATTTAATTGAATTCATTCTTCCCTCTACCAGTGAAAAGTTCCCCGTGCCACTGGTTGCAACACAAGCCCAAAGTATGATCGATCCACCCCTGTGCTTAACAGTTGGAGAGGTGTTTTTCTCATGAAATTCTGCACCCTTTTTTCTCCAAACATACCTTTGCTCATTGCGGTCAAAAAGTTCTATTTTAACTTCATCAGTCCACAGGACTTGTTTCCAAAATGCATCAGGCTTGTTTAGATGTTCCTTTGCGAACTTCTGACGCTGAATTTTGTGGTGAGGACGCAGGAAAGGTTTTCTTCTGATGACTCTTCCATAAAGGTCATATTTGTGCAGGTGTCGCTGCACAGTAGAACAGTGCACCACCATTCCAGAGTCTGCTAAATCTTCCTGAAGGTCTTTTGCAGTCAAACGGGGGTTTTGATTTGCCTTTCTAGCAGTTCTCTCAGAAAGTTTTCCTGGTCTTCCAGACCTCAACTTGACCTCCACCATTCCTGTTAACTGCCATTTCTTAATTACATTACGAACCGAGGAAACGGCCATCTGTAAACGCTTTGCTATCTTCTTAAAGCCTTCTCCTGCTTTGTGGGCATCAATTATTTTAATTTTCAGAGTGCTATGCAGCTGCTTAGAGGAGCCCATGGCTGCTGATTGTTGGGACAAGGTTTAAGGAGTCAGGGTACTTATAGCTTTGAATTTTGCATCACCTGGCCTTTCCTAATGATGACTATGAACAAGCCATAGCCCTAACAAGCTAATTAAGGTCTGAAACCTTGGTAAAAGTTATTTGAGAGCTCAAATCTCTAGGGGTGCCCAAACTTCTGCGTGGTGCTCTTTTCCTTTTTTTCACTCTAAAATTGTACAAAACAAAAATAATACACTGATCTTGCTTAAAATGTTGAAAAGAATGTTTCACCTTTAACTTTATGACTTTTGGAGATCAGTTCATCTTCCACTGACTTAACTATTCACAGTAACAGATAGCTTGCCTCAATAAATGCATCAAAACTTTTTGTGTCAACTATTCACTGAGGATGCAAATTCCATATTCTTACCACTGCTTAGATACCACAAAATTCTTCTGAGTTCTCTTCGGTACCAGCCACCTCTAGTTTCCTATGACTGGAAAAACTTTGTATCCATTGCAACAAAACTTTGCATAATTTCGTCGACCTATGCATTCGTTTCTCAAGAGAAAACCATCCGTTCATTATTTCCTGATATGTTCAGTCACGTTTTTGATTTAATCTACATAAATGTTCTCCATTTCCTCTGTCCTCATTATAACATGGTGATCAGTATTCCAAAGATGGCCAAAATGCAACATAAAGGAAGATGGCTTTGTGCCTTAATCCATGAAGCATTCATAATAAGATACATCTACCAATGGTACCAAAGCTACAAGAACAAATTCTGAGAACATGTTTGGGAAATCTGCCTAGAGACGAATAGGTACGAAGTGTTACAATTACAGAGACATAGCTGCAAGGGGATCGAGGATCGAGGCAGGGAACATCATATTCAAGGATTTCTGCTTTTTGAGGAGGAGAGGTTGGAAGGTAGAGATAGAAGAATAACATTGTCAAAAGGATCCAGAATCAACTTTATTCACCATATATTGTACAATTATATGTATTAGGAATTTGCATGTACAGCACCGATAAGAAGCATTCACGCCCCTTGGAAGTTTTCACGTTTTATTGTTTTACAACATTGAATCACAGGGGATTTAAGTTAGCTTTTTGACACTGATCAACAGAGAAAGACACTGTTGTGTCAAAGTGAAAATGGATCTTTACAAAGTGACCTAAATTAATTATAAATATAAAACACAAAATAATTGATTGCATAAGTATTCACCCCCTTTAATATGACACACTAAATCTTCAGTGGTGCAGACAATTGGTTTTAGAAGTCTCATAATTCATTAAATGGACACCTGTGTGCAGTCGAGCTGTATCAATCGATTGCAGTAAAAATACACATGTATCTGGAAGGTCCAACTGCTGGTGAGTCAGTATCCTAGCATGAAGACAAAAAACACCAAGCAACTCCACACAAAGGTTATTGAAAACCACAAGTCAGGAGATGGATACAAGAAAATTTCTAAGTCACTGAATATCTCTTGGGAGTACAATTAACTCAATCGTCAAGAAATGGAAAGAATATGGCACAGCAGAGCAGGCCGCCCTCAAAAACTGCGTGACCGTGCTACAAGGGGACTAGTGAGAGAGGCCACTAAGAGACCTATGACAACTCTGGAGGAGTTACAAGATTCAGTGGCTGAGATGGGAGAGACTATGCATACAATAACTGTTGCCTGGCTGCTTCACCAGTCACGGCTTTATGGGAGAGTGGCTAAGAGAAGGCCACTATTGGAAAAAAAAACTCACATGAAATCTCAGCTAGAGTTTGCCAGAAGGCATGTGGGATGCTCTGAAGGCAGCTAGAAGGAAGTTCTATGGTCTGATAAACCAAAACTGAGCTTTTTGGCCATCAGACTAAACGCTATGTTTCGCGTAAGCCAAACACCGCACATTACCAAAAGCACACATCCCTACCATGAAACATGGTGGTGGCTGTATCATGCTGTGGGATGCTCACTGCAGCAGGCTCTGGAAGGCTTGTGAAGGTAGAGGGTAAAATGAATGCAGCAAAATACAGAGAAATCCTGGAGGAAAACCTGAAGCAATCTGCAAGAGATTTGGGAGAAGATTTGTTTCCCAGCAAGACAATGACCGTAAGCATAAAGCCAAAGCTATACAGGAATGGCTTAAAAACAATAAAGTTATTGGCCTGGAGTGGCCAGTCAGAGTCCACCTCAATCTAATTGAGACTTTGTAGCTAGACTTGAAAAGGGCTGTCCACTTACAATTCCCATACAATCTGACAGAGTTTGAGCAGTTTTGAGAAGAAGAATAGGGAAAAATCGCAGTGACCAGATGTGCAAAGCTGATAGAGACCTACCCACACAGACATAAGGCTATAATTGCTGTCAAAAGTACATCTACTAAATACTGACTAGAAGGGGGTGAATACTTATGTAATCAATTATTTTGTGTTTTATATTTGTAATTAATTTAGTCACTTTGTAGAGATCTGTTTTCACTTTGACACGAAAAAGCCTTTTTCTATTGATCAGTGTCAAAAAGCCAAATTAAATCCACTGCGATTCAGTGTTGTAAAGCAATAAATCATGAAAACTTTCAAGGGGAGGGAGGGAATGAATACTTTTTATAGGCACTGTACATGTATATGGTGAATAAAGTTGAAGAAGACATTGTTCATATGCATACGTTCGAATACTGTTCATAGACTTCAGTTCAGCATTCAACACAACCATTCCTCAGAAACTGATTGGAAAGCTGAGCCTACTGGGCCTGAACACCTCCCTCTGCAACTGGATCCTAGACTTCCTGACTGGGAGACCTCAGTCAGTCCAGATTGGAAGCAGCATCTCCAACACCATCACACTGAGCACGGGGGCCCCCAGGGCTGTGTGCTCAGTCCACTGCTGTTCACTCTGCTGACCCACGACTGTGCCGCAACACACAGTTCGAACCACATCATCAAGTTTGCCGATGTCACGACCGTGGTGGGTCTCATCAGCAAGAATGACGAGTCAGCATACAGAGAGCAGGTGCAGCGGCTAACGGACTGGTACAGAGCCAACAACCTGTCTCTGAATGTCAACAAAACAAAAGAGATAGTTGTTGACTTCAGGACGACACGGAGCAACCACTCAACATCGACGACTCCTCCGTAGAGATCATTAAGAGCACCAAATTTCTTGCTGTTCACCTGGTGGAGAATGTAAGCTGGTCCATCAACACCAGCTCCATAGCAAAGAAAGCCCAGCAGCATCTCTACTTGCAGCGAAGGCTGAGAAAAGTCCATCTCCCACCCCCATCCTCACCACATTCTACAGAGGTTGTATTGAGAGCATCCTGAGCAACTGCATCACTGCCTGCTTCGGAAATTGCACCATCTCGGATCACAAGACCCTGCAGCGGATAGTGAGGTCAGCTGAGAAGATCATCGGGGTCTCTCTTCCCGCCATTACAGATATTTACACCACATGCTGCATCCGTAAAGCAAACAGCATTATGAAGGACCCCATGCACCCCTCATACAAACTCTTCTCCCTCCTGCCATCTGGCAAAAGGCACTGAAGCATTCGGGTTCTCATGACCAGACTATGTAACAGTTTCTTCCCCCAAGCCATCAGACTCCTCAATACCCAGAGCCTGGACTGACACCAACCTACTGCCCTCTACTGTGCCTATTGTCTTGTTTATTATTTATTGTAATGCCTGCACTGTTTTGTCCACTTTATGCGGTCCTGGGTAGGTCTGTAGTCTAGTGTAGTTTTTGTGTTGTTTTACGTAGTTCAATGTAGTTTTTGTATTGTTTCATGTAGAACCATGGTCCTGAAAAACACTGTCTCATTTTTACTGTGTACTGTACCAGCAGTTATGGTCGAAATGACAATAAAAAGTGACTTGACTTGTTAGGAAGAGTGTAGAGACTCCCTACGACTAGCCACAGAGTAGGAAAGAGCAGTGCAATAATTGTGAGAAGCTTGAAAGTCTACCAGCTGGGAAAGGGTAATTAAATGAATGAATTAATGCTATGGAGCCATCATAGATATGAGATTCTAGATGCTGGACATACACACACGCACACACACACACACACACACGCACACAAAATGCTGGAGGAACTCAGCAAGTCTGGTAGCATCTATGGGGTGAATAAAGAGTCGACGTTTCAGACTGAGACTCTTCATCATGACTGGAAAGGTGGGGAAAGCAGCAGCCTGAATAAGAAACTCGGGGGAGAGACGGAGTACAAGCTGACAGGTGATAGATGAAACCAGGTGACGGAAGAGATTGAAATAAGGATCTATGTGGAAGAGGTAAAGGTTTGAAGAAGGAGGAGTCCAACAGGACAGGACAGTGGACCATGGAAGAAAGGGAAGGAGGAGGAGAACCAGAGAGAGGTGATGGCCAGAAGAAGGGAAGAGAAGGAGTGAGAGGGTAACCAGAATGGGGATAGAAAAGGCGAGGGGTAGTAATTACTAAAAGCTGGAGAAATTGATGTTCATGCCATAAGGATGGAGGCTACTCTGGTGAGTTTGGCCTCATTGTGGCAGCAGAGGAAGTCTTAGGCAGACATGTTGGAATGGAAATGGGAAGCCAAATGAAAATGGGTACTTCAAAAGTCAAAGTTCAATGTAAACTTATCAAAGGACAAATATATCACCATATACTAATCTGAGACTTATTTTTTGTGGACATCTACTGTAAGTACAAAGAAACACAATAGAGTCAATTAAGACTGCACACACACAGAGGGACAAACAACCAATGTGCAAACGAGAACAAATGTTGCAAATGCAAACAAAAAAACCAAAAAGTAATAATAAATAAGTGACTAATAAATATTGAGAACATGAGTTGTCAAGTCCTTGAAAGCAAGTCCATAGTGTGTGATACCAGTTTAGTGTTGGGGTGAGTGAAGTTATCACCTCTGGTTCAAGAATTGAATTGGATTGACTTTATTACTTACATCCTTCATATACATGGAGAGTACAAATCTTTACGTTGCGCCTCCATCTAAATGTGCAATGTACAATTTATAGTAATTTATTATACAAACATAAATAGTATGTACAACAGGATAGTCAATATACACACGTTTGTAACATAGAAATACAGTTGTGTCAGCATGAGTTAATCAGTCTGATGGCCTGGTGGAAGAAGCTGTCCCAGAGCCTGTTGGTCCCGGCTTTTATGCTGTGATACCGTTTCCGGAATGATAGCAGCTGGAACAGTTTGTGGTTGGGGTGACTCAGGTCCCCAGTGATCCTTCGGGCCCTTTTTACTCACCTGTCTTTGTAAATGTCCTGAATAGTGGGGAGTTCACATCTACAGATGCGCTGGGCTGTCCACACCACTCTCTGCAGAGTCCTGTGGTTGAGGAAAGTACAGGCCTGGATGGCGGGGGTCCCTGATGATGGATGCTACTTTCCTGCAACAGAGCACCTTGTAGATGTTTTCAATGGAAAGGAGGGTTATACCGTGATGGACTGGGCCGTATCTAGTACTTTTTGTTGGCTTTTCCTTTCCAGGCCATGAGGGTTTCCATCCCAGGAAGTGATGCAACCAGTCAGTATACTCTCCACTGTGCATCTATAGAAGTCTGTCAAAGTTTTAGATGACTTGCCGAATCTTTGCAAATGTACAGGAATATAGAGGCTCTGGTACGTCTTTAATTGTAATTGCATTTACATGTGGGACCCAGGACGAATTCTCAGAAATGATAATACCGAGGAATTTAAAGTTGCTGACTCTGTCCACCTCTGATTCCCTGATAAGGACTGGCTCACGGATCTCTGGTTGGTTTCCTTCTCCTGTAGTCAATAATCAGCTCTTTGGTTTTGCTGACACTGAGTGAGAGGTTGTTGTGGTACCACTCAAACAGATTTTCAATCTCTTCTCATATGCTGATTCATCACCATCTTTGATTCAGCCAAAGACAGTGGTGTCATCAGCAAACTTAAACATGGCATTGAAGCTGTGCTTAGCCTCACAGTCATAAGTGTAAAACGAGTAGAGCAGGGAACTAAGCATGCAGCACTGTGGTGCACGTGTTGAAGGTGATTATGGAGGAGATGTTGTTGTCAATCCACACTGACTGGGGTCTGCAAGTGAGGAATTGAAGATCCAGTTGCACAAGGAGGCACTTTGGCCTAGGTTTTAGAGCTTATTGATTAGCTTTGAGGGGATGACAGTGTTGAAAGTCGAGCTGCAATCGATGAGGAGCATCCTGATGTACGCATCTTCACTGTCTGAGGATCTAGCATTGAGTGAAGAGGCATCGAAATAGTATCTGCAGTTGACCTGTTGTGACGGTAGGCAAAAAGTAAACTAAGCGACATACGTGACAACAAGGTTTAGTTCCCAGATGAGCTCAATGCCTTTTATGCTCACTTTGACTGATAAAGTATGGAGGCACCTTCATGAAATCCAACAGCCCTGTTATTTCAGTCTCTGAGGTTGGCGTGAGAGCGTCCTTCAGGAGGTTGAAACCATGGCAAGCATCTGGCGCAGATGGGTTATCTGGCTGAATACTGAAGACCTGTGCTGAGAGCTGGCTGGAGTATTCTCTGATATCTTTAAGCCACTCCTTAGGCAGTAGTTGATATGTTTCATCAACAAAGTCTCAAAACACTTCATCACAGTGGATATAGGTGTTACTGGATGATAGTAACCATGTTCTTCTTGGGTATGATTGAAGCCTGTTTGAAGCTGCTGGGGACCACATACTGCTGAAGTGAGAGCTTAAAGATATCAGAGAATACTCCAGCCAGCTCTCAGCACAGGTCTTCAGTATTCAGCCAGATACCCCATCTGCACCAGATGCTTGCCGTGGTTTCAACCTCCTGAAGGACGCTCTCACACCAACCTCAGAGACTGAAATAACAGGGCTGTTGGATTTCATGAAGGTGCCTCCATACTTTATCAGTCAAAGTGAGCATAAAAGGCATTGAGCTCATCTGGGAACTAAACCTTGTTGTCACGTATGTCGCTTAGTTTACTTTGTAGGAGGTGAGAGCATTCAAATCCTGCCACAGCCATCGAGCACCCTTTTGTGATTCAATTTAGTCCAGAATTGCCACTTTCTATGTGAATTGGCTTTCCAGTAGTCATTCCTGGACCTCCTGTCACCAGACCTGAACGCCACTGGCCCTCAGCAGACTGCAGATTTCTTGGTTCATCCAGGATTTCTGGGTAGGATAGACTCTGAATGATTTTGTGGAGACATTCTGATCCACAACTGTCTTTATAAAGTCCATGATCACTGTGGCATATTCATTCAGATCCTCTGATAAATTCTTGAACATAGCTCAGCTTTTCCATACACTGGGAGGTCCTACCTTTTGTGACAGACAGAGCGAAGGTGCTCGTCAAAATGGTCCCCCAATCTGTGCCAGGTCTCACAGATGTATAAAAGGCCACACGAGGAACACCAGGTACAACAGATTACTCCAACAGATTGACAGATGAAGTGTTGCCTAATGTGGAAGTACTGTTTTGGCTCTGACCAAATTGAGCCAACTGGGGAACAGGCTAAAATAAAAACAGAAAATGCTGGAAATATTCAGCAGGTCAGCCTATATCTATGGGAAGCAAAACCCTTTGACAGAACAAGGAACAGACTTTCTTGGATCTGGTGATGAGGGCATCAGATCCTTTATGAAGCAGTGTTCACGTTAAGACAGAGAAACTTGGGTTTGAAACGACTGTGCTTAACTTAAATAAAATGGCATTACAGTGGAACAAGGATACAGTTGGTTAACATGGACCATGCCAACAGATTAGTAGGAAAACCACCACAGCAGATATTTAGAACACAGAACATTAAACAGTACAGTGCAGCACAGGAACAGCCAACCATGTCAATAAAACTAATCTCATCCTCACACACATGATCTATATCCCTCCATTTTCTGCCCTTCTTAATTCTTCTTACATGTTACCATTGTATTTGCCTGCACCTACTAGCACATTTGTGGCTTCTACCATCCTGCATAATAAACTTGCCTTGCAATCTCCATTATACTTTCCCCATCTGTGTCCTCTTGTAGTTGACACTTTCATGATGGGAAATTGATTCTGACAACTCCTCTCATAATTTTATATACTCCCACGGGTTGCCTCTCAGTCTCCAATGTTCCAGGAAAAAAAACAATCTAAGATCCTCAACTCTCCTTTAATACACTCTAATCCAGGCAACATCCTGGTGAATGTAAAGTGACAGCGAACATTGCATTCAATCTATAGACTGCACAATTTCAGAAAAATTGGTTACATAATCAGAAATTCAACACTTGTTACATCTTTTGAGCAATGAACTTTGAGAGAGCACCCTTGAAATAAAAGCCACAGGACATCCTGCATGCATTTGAGAGGAGGGCCAGTGCCTTACATTCATGTCTCATCCAAATGCAGCATTACTGACAGTCCTCTTTCAGTGCACTGCTCTGAGTAACAATATATTTGCAGGGTTACATGGGAATAAAACAAAAAGGAATGGACTGAGAGGAGTAGTCTGTCTAGATGAGGGAGGATTATCTCAATGTGCCAAATAGCCTCCTTCAGTGCTGTTAATAAGCATGTGACCATATAGACACTGATGAGCAAGAGCATGTCACAATGGTGGGGGATTGTCATAATAGAACACATTACAGGCAAGAAGGATTTTCTGGTGAACTACAATATTTATTTTGCACCTTTAGCGAATGACATCATCCAAGCCACCTCACAGAAATGCAATCAAACAAAGTGTGACTCTGAATCATACATTAGAATGGCTGAAAGAAAACTTAGGAAAAGAGGTAGGTTTTAAGTGCATTGAAACAGAAAGAAGTAGAGAGATTTAGGGAACTATTTCATCATTGAAGTCAGGTGTCCATAAAGAGGGGGAACAAAAAAAAACAGGATAAGTAAAAAATTATCTTTGGCAAATAACTCAGATGGCTAAAAGGTTATAAATTACAGATGTGGTGAAACTGGGTGGATAGAACCATCGATGATTTTAAAAGCAAAGATGAAAATGTTAAAATTAAGATGAAGGTTGACTGATGAAAGTTAAAATAAGTAATTGGGAACACAGGAGAGGCTGATAGGAGGTAGCGCAAGTGGGATAAACTCAAGTTCATCCTACAGAACTGGTTTGAATTGGTGGTCTGGACTGTATTCAGGGATTCAGCTTCAAACCTGGATGAGTATGCTGCAGTTGTTGCCGACTTCAATAAAACCTGTGTGGATGAGTGTGTGCCTCCAAAGATTTGCCGTACTTTCCCAAATCAAAAGCCATGGAGGAACCAGGAGATATGTCGTCTGCTGAAGCCTAGATCTGTGACATTCAAGTCTGGCAACCCAGGATTGTACCAGAAAACCAGGTATGACTTGTGGAGGGCTATTTCAAGGGCGAAGAGACAATTCTGAATGAGGTTGGAGGCGACCTCGGATGCATGACAACTCTGGCGGGGTTTGCAAGACATTATTTCCTACAAAGCGAAACCCAATAGCATGAATGGCAGCGACGCTTCGCTACGAGATGAACTCAATGCCTTCTATACCCGCATTGAAAGGGAGAACACAACTACAGCTGCAAAGATCCCTGCTGCACCCGGTGACCCTGTGATCTCTGTCTCAGAGACCAATGTTAGGCTGTCTTTAAAGAGAGTGAACCCTCATAAGGAGGAAGGCCCCGAAAAAGGCTCTGAAACTTGTGCCAACCAACTGGCAGGAATATTCAAGGGCATTTTCAACCTCTCACTGCTACTGGCAGAAGTTCCCACTTGCTTCAAAAAGGCAACAGTTATACTAGTGCCTAAGAATTGAAGTAAATTGAATTGACTTTATCTCTTACATATCCTTCACATATATGAGTAAAAATCTTTACATTACATCTCCATCTAAATGTGCAATATGCAAACATAGTAATTTATTATTTATAATAAATAGAACAGTCAGTGTAATATAACTTTCAAATCAGCATGGGTTCATCAGTCTGATGGCCTGGTGGAAGAAGCTTCCCTCTGCCTGTTGGTACCACTTCCCAGATGACAGCAACTGGAATAGATTGTGGTTGAGGTGACCTGGATCCCCAATGATCCTATGGGCCCTTTTTACACACCTGTCCTTGTAAATGTCCTGAATCATGGGAAGTTCACAACTACAGATACTCTGGGCTGTCCACACCACTCTCTGCAGAGTTCTGCGATTAAGGGAGGTACAGTTCCCATACCAGGCAGTGATGCAGCCAGTCAGATTACTCTCAATTGAGCCCCTGTAGAAAGTTCTTAGGACATGGGGGCCCGTACCAAACTTCCTCAACCGGCTGAAGAATAATATGAGCTGCCTTAATGACAATCGTTCAGTCGCACTCACATCTACAGTGATGAAATGCTTTGAGAAGTTGGTCACGACTAGACTGAACTCCTGTCTCAGCAAGAACCTGGACCCATTGCAATTTGCCTATTGCCACAATAGATTAACGGCAGACGCAATCTCAATGGCTCTTCACATGGCCTTAGACCACCCGGACAACACAAACACCTATGTCAGTATGCTGTTCAATTAGATCCTCTGCAACTGGATCCTCGACTTCCTAACCGGAAGACCACAACCTGTGTGGACTGGTGATAATATCTCCTCCTCGCAGATGATCAACACTGGTGCACCTCAGGGGTGTGTGCCTAACCCACTGCTCTGCTCTCTCTATACCCATGATTGTGTGGCTAGGCACAGCTCAAATACCATCTATAAATTTGTTGATGATACAACCATTGCTGGTAGAGTCTCAGATGGAGACGGGAGGGCGTACCGGAGTGATTTACAGTAAGACGAAAGAGCTGATTGTGGACTTCAGGAAGGGTAAGATGAGGGAACACATACCAATCCTCATAGAGGGATCAGAAGTAGAGAGAGTGAGCAGTTTCAAGTTCCTGGGTGTCAAGATCTCTGAGGACCTAACCTGGTCCCAACATATTGATGCAACTATAAAGAAGGCAAGACAGTGACTACATTAGGAGTTTGAAGAGATTCAGTATGTAAACAAAAACACTTAAAAAAACTTCTATAGGTAGACTGTGGAGAGCATTCTGACAGGCTGCATCAATGTCTGGTATGGGGGAGTTACTGCCTGGGACCGAAAGAAGCTGCAGAGAGTCGTAAATTTAGTTGGCTCCATCTTGGGTACTAGCCTACAAAGTACCCAGGACATCTTCAGGAAGCAGTGTCTCAGAAAGGCAGCTTCCATTATTAAGGACCTCCAGCACCCAGGGCATGCCCTTTTCTCACTGTTACCATCAGGTAGGAGATACAGAAGCCTGAAGGCTCACACTGAGCGATTCAGGAACAGCTTCTTCCCTTCTGCCATCCGATTCCTAAATGGACATCGAAACCGTGAACACTACCTCATTTTTTAAATAAATATTATTTCTGTTTTTGCATAATTTTTAATCTATTCAACATGGATATACTGTAATTGATTTATTTATTATTGTTCTATATTATGTATTGCATTGAACTGCTGCTGCTGTTAACAAGTTTCACGATACATGCCAGTGATAATAAACCTGATTCTGATTCTGAGTTCATGAAGCACAAGTGCATAATTCTCCCAATGGCAAAGGTGCCATTCTGAGTGCTTTCTAGCCTGGAGTACATCACGGAAGTTGAGTCAAGGAAATTAGCAGCAAGTGCAGTATTTTTTATTCACTGGAAGTAAAACCTGCAGCTCTACTGACTACTGAATGAAAATTCCAAATCATGAGCATAATAAGGTTTTTGATAAGGCTTATTGAGAAAGTAAGGAGGCATGGGATCCAAGGGGACATTGCTTTGCGGATCCAGAACTGGCTTGCCCACAGAAGGCAAAGAGTGGTTGTAGACGGGTCATATTCTGTATGGAGGTCGGTGACCAGCGGAGTGCCTCAGGGATCTGTTCTGGAAGCCCTCCTCTTTGTGATTTTTATAAATGATCTGGATGAGGAAGTACAGGGATGGGTTAGTAAATCTGCAGATGACACAAATGTTGGAGGTGTTGTGGATAGTGTAGAGACCTGTCAGAGGTTACAGCAGGACATTGATAGAATGCAAAACTGGGCTGAGAGTAGCAGATGGAGTTCAACCCAAATAAATGTGAAGTGCGAACACGAGGAAATCTGCAGATGCTGGAATTTCAAGCAACACACATAAAAGTTGCTGGTGAACGCAGCAGGCCAGGCAGCATCTCTAGGAAGAGGTACAGTCGACGTTTTGGGCCGAGACCCTTCGTCGGGACTAACTGAAAGAAGAGCTAGTAAGAGATTTGAAAGTGGGAGGGGGAGGGAGAGATCCGAAATGATAGGAGAAGACAGGAGAGGGAGGGATGGAGCCAAGAGCTGGACAGTTGATTGGCAAAAGGGATATGAGAGGATCATGGAACAGGAGGCCCAGGGAGAAAGAAAAGGGGGGGGGAAAGCCCAGAGGATGGGCAAGGGGTATAGTCAGAGGGACAGAGGGAGAAAAAAGAGAGAGAGAAAGAAAGAATGTGTGTATATAAGTAAATAACGGATGGGGTACGAGGGGGAGGTGGGGCATTAGCGGAAGTTTGAGAAGTCAATGTTCATGCCATCAGGTTGGAGGCTACCCAGACGGAATATAAGATGTTGTTCCTCCAACCTGAGTGTGGCTTCTTCTTTATAGTAGAGGAGGGCGTGGATAGACACGTCAGAATGGGAATGGGACGTGGAATTAAAAGGTGTGGCCACTGGGAGATCCTGCTTTTTCTGGCGGACAGAGCGTAGGTGTTCAGTGAAACGATCTCCCAGTCTGTGTCGGGTCTCGCCAACATATAGAAGGCCACATCGGGAGCACCGGACGCAGTATATCACCCCAGCCAACTCACAGGTGAAGTGTCGCCTCACCTGGAAGGACTGTCTGGGGCCCTGAATGGTGATGAAGGAGGAAGTGTAAGGGCATGTGTAGCACTTGTTCCGCTTACAAGGATAAGTGCCAGGAGGGAGATCGGTGAGAAGGGATGGGGGGACGAATGGCGCTCTTGGCTCCATCCCTCCCCCTCCTGTCTTCTCCTATCATTTCGGATCTCCCCCTCCCCCTCCCACTTTCAAATCTCTTACTAGTTCTTCCTTCAGTTAGTCCTGACGAAGGGTCTCGGCCCGAAACGTCGACTGTACCTCTTCCTAGAGATGTTGCCTGGCCTGCTGCGTTCACCAGCAACTTTTAAATGTGAAGTGGTCAATTTTGGTCAAGTATGATGGCAGAATATAGTATTAATGGTAAGACTCTTGGCAATGTGGAGGCTCAGAGGGATCTTGGGGTCCGAGTCCACAGGACACTCAAAGCAGCTGCACAGGTTGACTCTGTGGTTAAGAAGGCGTACGGTGTATTGGCCTTCATCAATCATGGAATTGAGTTAAGGAGCCGAGAGGTAATGTTGCAGCTATATAGGACCCTGGTCAGACCCCACTTGAAGTACTGTGCTCAGTTCTGGTCGACTCACTACAGGAAGGATGTGGAAACCACAGAAAGGGTGCAGAGGATATTTACAAGGATGTTGCCTGGATTGGGGAGCATGCCTTATGAAAGCAGGTTGAGTGAACTTGGCCTTTTCTCCTTGGAGCGACTGAGGATGAGAGGTGACCTGATAGAGGTATATAAGATGATGAGAGGCATTGATCATGTGGGTAGTCAGAGGCTTTTTCCCAGGGCTGAAATGGTTGCCACAAGAGGACTCAGGTTTAAGGTGCTGGGGAGTAGGTACAGAGGAGATGTCAGGGGTAGGTTTTTTACTCAGAGAGTGGTGAGTGTGTGGAATGGGCTGCCGGCAATGGTGGTGGAGGCGGATACGATCGGGTCTTTTAAGAGACTTTTGGATAGGTACATGGAGCTTAGAAAAATAGAGGGCTATGGGTAAGCCTAGTAATTTCTAAGGTAGGGACATGTTTGGCACAACTTTGTGGGCCAAAGGGCCTGTATTGTGCTGTAGGTTTTCTATGTTTCTATAAATTTGTAATTTATTTACTTATTCATTTACTTAGAGATAAAGCACAGAACAGACCAGTCTTGCCCAATGAACTGCACTGCCCAACAACGCACCTGTTTAACCCCTAGCCTAATCGCAGGACAATTTAGAAGGACCAATCAATCTACTAACCTGTATTTCTTTGGACTGTGGGAGGAAACCCACACGTTAATGGGGAGGACATAGAAAGTCTTTACTGACGACGCCAGAATTAAACTCTGAACTCTGACACTCTGAGCTGTAATAGCGTCTGGCTAACTGTAATTCTACCATGGCATTCCAGGTTACCATATAACATATAACCATATAACAATTACAGCACGGAAACATGCCATCTTGGCCATTCTAGTCCATGCCGAACTCTTACTCTCACCTAGTCCCACCGACCTACACTCGGCCCATAACTCTCCATTCCTTTCCTGTCCATATATCTATCCAATTTAACTTTGAATGACAACATCGAACCTGCCTCAACCACTTCTGCTGGAAGCTCATTTCACACAGCCACCACTCTCTGAGTAAAGAAGTTCCCCCTCATGTTACCCCTAAACTTTTGCCCCTTACCTCTCAACTCATGTCCTCATGTCCTCTAATCTCCCCCATTCTCAATGGAAAAAGCCTATCCACGTCAACTCTATCTATCCCCCTCATAATTTTAAACACCTCTATCAAGTCCCCCCTCAACCTTCTACGCTCCAAAGAATACAGACCTAACTTGTTCAACCTTTCTCTGTAACTTACAAGATGAAACCCAGGTAAAATTTTAGTAAATCTCCTCTGTACTCTCTCAATTTTATTGACATCTTTCCTATAATTCAGTGACCAGATCTGTACACAATACTCCAAATTTGGCCTTACCAATGCCTTAATACAATTTCAACATTACATCCCAACTCCTATACTCAATGCTCTGATTAATAAAGGCCAGCATACCAAAAGCTTTCTTCACCACCCTATTCACATGAGATTCCACCTTCAGGGAACTATGCACCATTATTCCTAGATCACTCTGTGCTACTGCATTCTTCAATGCCCTACCATTTATCATGTATGTCCTATTTTGATTAGTCCTACCAAAATGTAGCACCTCACATTTATCAGCACTAAACTCCATCTGCCATCTTTCAGCCCACTCTTCTAAATGGCCTAAATCTCTCTGCAAGCTTTGAAAACCTACTTCATTATCCACAACGCCACCTATCTTAGTATCATCTGCAAACTTATTAGTCCAATTTACCATCCCATCATCCAGATCATTAATATATATGACAAACAACATTAGACCCAGTAAAGATCCCTGAGGCACACCGCTACACACCGTTCTCCAATCTGACACACAGTTATCCACCACTACTCTCTGGCGTCTCCCATCCAGCCACTGCTGAATCCATTTTACTACTTCGATATTAACGCCTAACGATTGAACCTTCCTAACTAACCTTCTGTGTGGAACCTTGTCAAAGGCCTTACTGAAGTCCATATAGACAACATCCACCGCTTTACCCTTGTCAACTTTCCTAGTACACCTCATCAAAAAATTCAATAAGCTTTGTCAAACATGACCTTCCACGCACAAGTCCATATTGACTGTTCCTAATCAGACCCTGTCTATCCAGATAATTATATATACCATCTCTAAGAATACTTTCCATCAACTTACCCACCACCGACGTCAAATTCACAGGCCGATAATTGCTAGGTTTACTCTTAGAACCCTTTTTAAGCAATGGAACAACATGAGCAACGCGCCAATCCTCCGGCAGCATCCCTGTTTCTAATGACATCTGAAATATTTCTGTCAGAGCCCCTGCTATTTCCAAATTAACTTCCCTCAAGGTCCCAGGGAATATCCTGTCAAGTCCCGGAGACTTATTCACTTTTATATTCCTTAAAAGCACCAGTACTTCTTCTTCCTTAATCGTCATACTTTCTATAACTACCCTTCTTGTTTCCTTTCCCTTACACAATTCAATATCCTTCTCCTTAGTGAATACGGAAGAAAAGAAATTGTTTAAAATCTCCCCCATCTCTTTCGGCTCCGCACATAGCCATCCACTCTGATTCTCTAAGGGACCAATTTTATCCCTCACTATCCTTTTGCTATTAATGTAACTGTAGAAACCTTTGGATTTATTTTCACCTTACACAGCTAAAGCAGCCTCGTATCTTCTTTTAGCTTTTCTAATTTCTTTCTTAAGATTCTTTTTACATTCTTTAAATTCCTTGAGCACCTCATTAACTCCAGGCTGCCTATATTTATTGTAGATTCCTCTCTTTTTCCAAACCAAGTTTCCAATATCCCTTGAAAACCACGGCTCTCTCAAACTTTTAACCTTAAATTTTTAAACTTTTACGCCCGACAAGAGAAAGAAAATCCCAGATTTAATTTATGGATGCTGCAACTGATATCATCTTGTTATAGGCTGACAGCAGAAAATCACACAGGTGTTTTCTTCTCATAAAAATTCAGCCATCATTGGTGTAATGTACGTTTTGTATTTAAATACATGGATATGATATATGTTGGTGGAATTCAGAGGAAACAGTGAGAGATGAGGAAGTATTAATTTAGTGGCTGAGAATTTCAAATTCATTAGGTCTTGCTGAATCTAATAGCAAGATGCAGTTAATATTTTGGAATGTTTTTCCTCGTTATTGTTTACCGGATTGAAAGGACAACTATTGAGAGGCAAACCTTTGGCAACAGAGAGAGGTGTTGATTGCAGTTCGTAGGGGGTGGGGGAAGGGCAATGAGATCCAAAGAGATAGTGGATCAGAAGAGGACAATGATAAGAATAAGGGGTGAGGAGTAGGGAAGGGAAAATGAAAAGATTAGAAGATTCAATGGAGATGTGCCTAGAGATTGGGGAAGGAAGAAGCACTTGCAGAGGGTAGGCAAGGAGAAGAAGATTCATAAAATGGAGGACAGTGGGAAAGGGCCATAGGGAAAAGTGTAAGCTGGAAATGACACATTGGAAAGAGAGTAGACATGGATGCCAATGGATTACAATGCTTTATTGCTGGAGTGACTAGCAAGGAGCATGCAGGTTATGGTTTCTCTTGGGCTAGAAAAAAATACTCGACGAGCATTTACCCTCCATCTGAGGATCTGTGCCTTCCCGCAGGTTCTGGGTTTCCTGGGACATTGGAAACTAGGCCAGCCAACACTAAACTAGAATATAGTTAAGGTAACACACACAAAATGCTGGTGGAACGCAGCAGGCCAGGCAGCATCTATAGGAAGAAGAACAGTTGACGTTTCGGGCCAAGACCCTTCGTCAGGACTCACAAAGTCCTGTGTTGGCACGTGGCCAAGTGGTTAAGGCGTTCGTCTGGTGATCTAAAGGTCGCTGGTTCGAACCTTGGTTGAGGCAGCATGTTGTGTCCTTGAGCAAGGCACTTAACCACACATTGCTCTGCAACAACACCGGTGCCAAGCTGTATGGGTCCTAATGCCCTTCCCTTGGACAAATCAGTGGCGTGGAGAGGGGAGACGCAGCACGGGCAACTGCTGGTCTTCCATACAACCTTACCCAGGCCTGCACCCTGGAAACCTTCCGAGGCGCAATTCCATGGTCTCATGAGACCAACGGATGCCTATATAAAGATAAAGAAGTCTGTTGAAACTCTGTGTCTCAGCTCACATATTAACATAATATACCACATATTAACATCTGCAGATTATTTTGTGTTAACATATCCTGGTCTGTTTTTGAAAGCAGATGAGAATACAGCTAAAATGATCTGAAACCAATTTGCTCACTCAATAATGAAAAGTCTATAAAAAGGAGTGAAAAGTGTCAGTGTGTGTCTGACTGGCATTAATGAATTCTATCGTATCAGACTATTTAGGGTGGAAATCTTATTTTTCAATGTGCCCTGCTTTACGATACCAAATGATGTCGACATTTAAATTTATTTCACCATAATTCTTTGGAATGACTATAATGATATGGTGTCTTTGTATCTATTTCAAAATCTCTTCCTGTCATCAATCCCCCAGTCTCAAAACCACAAACTAGATTATCACCACGGCAATACTATTTTTTTTTAACTTGGATATTTTCTTTACTTTTAGAAAGCTGAAAGACATCTATTTTGTGTCAGATATTATTAGTTAGAGCAGGGTAAAGATCAAAAGAAAAATGCTTAAATTTTTACAAAAAAATGGTTAAAAATAGACATGAATTCACTGACAAAAAGAAAGTCAAATCACGGCGAAACTGCACGCTGATTATTCTTGACAGCAAATGAACATGTATTTCTTTAAATCACCAAAAAAGCTTTGTCACAAGGAAGAAATGGAAACATGCAAATATGTCACATGCCTGTTTCCAAAATCAGAAAACTGGTAGGTGAGAATAAGAGAACATAAAACACAAAAGAACCATCAGTCCATTTTACAAGTAATCTACGTTAAAATTTTCTATCGATAATCTTCATTCTACCCCTTTGTCACAGGATTAGCTTAAAGATACTGTACATATTCCCTACTTCCTAATTCAGTGCTATAACTCCACTATTTCATATCTAGTATTAACTTCTGAATCATCCTTTTGCTTATTGTTAACAGAACTACAATTACCTTCACAAACAAGAGAAAATCTGCAGATGCTGGAAATCCAAGCAACACACACAAAATGTTGGAGGTACTCAGCAGGCCAGGTAACATCTATGGAAAAGAGTAAACAGTCGACTGTACTCTTTTCCACAGATGCTGCCTGGCCTGCTGAGTTCCTCCAGCATTTTGTGTGCGTTGCTACAATTAGTGCAGTGAAAATTACAACTGAGAAGGTGCTCAGAAAGCTTAAAGGTCTGAGGGTGGATAAATCTCCTGGGCCTGATGAAGTGCACCCTCGGGTTCCGAAGAAAGTAGCTAGAGAGATTGTGGAGGCATTAATGATGATCTTTCAAGAATTGATAGATCCTGGTATTGTATCAGATGACTGGAAAATTGCAAATGTTACTCCACTATTTACGAAGGGTGGGAGGCAGCAGAAAGGAAACTATAGGTCGGATCTCCCCCTCCCCCTCCCACTTTCAAATCTCTTACTAGCTCTTCTTTCAGTTAGTCCTGACGAAGGATCTCGGCCCGAAACGTCAACTGTACCTCTTCCTAGAGATGCTGCCTGACCTGCTGCGTTCACCAGCAACTTTTTTGTGTGTTGCTATAGACCTGTTAGCCTGACTTCAGTGGTTGGAAAGTTGTTGGAATTGATTGTTAGGGATGAGATTATGGAATACCTAGAGGCATATGACAAGATAGGACAAAGCCAGCATGGTTTCCTGAAACAAAAATCCTGCATGATAATCCTACTGCAATTCTTTGAGGAAATTACAAGCAGGGTAGACAAAGGAGATGCAGTAGACGTGGTGTCCTTGGATTTTCAGAAGGCCTTTGACAAGATGCCGCACATGAGGCTACTCAGCAAGGTAAGAGCCCATGGAATTACAGGGAAGTTACTAGCATGGGTGAAGCATTGGCTGGTCAGCAGAAAACAGACAGTGGGAATAAAGGGATCCTATTCCGGCTGGATGCCGGTTACTAGTGGGGTTCCACAGGGGTGGGTTTTGGGCCCACTGCTTTTTACGATGTATGTCAATGATTTAGACTATGGAATTAATGGATTTGTGGCTAAATTTGCCAATGAAACAAAGATAGGTGGAGGTGCGGGTAGTGTTGAGGAAACAGAGAGCCTGCAGAAAGACTTAGATATTTAGGGGAATGGACAAAGAAGTGGCAAATGAAATAATGTTGGGAAGTGTATGGTCACGCACTTTGGTGGAAGAAATAAACGGACAGACTATTATTTAGATGTGGAGAGAATTCAAAATGCAGAGGTGCAAAGGGACTTGGGAGTCCTTGTAAAAGATATCCTAAAGGTTAACCTCCAGGTTGAGTCGGTTGTGAAGAAGGCGAATGCAATGTTGGCTTTAATTTCTAGAGGTATAGAATAGAAGAGCAGGGGTGTGATGTTGAGGATATATAAGGCACTTGTGAGACCACACTTGGAGTATTGTGTACAGTTTTGGGCTCCTTGTTTTAGAAAGGATATACTGACATTGGAAATGGTTCAGAGAAGATTCATGAGAATTATTCCAGAAATGAGGAACGTCTGGCAGCTCTTGGGCTGTATTCCCTGGTGCTCAGAAGAATGAGGGAGGTTCTCATAGAAACATTCCGCGTGTTAAAAGGCCTGAACAGATTAAATATGGCAAAGTTATTTCCCATGGTAGGGGACTCAAGGACAAGAGGGCACAACTTCAGGATTGAAGGACGTCCTTTTAGAATTGAGATGTGGAGAAATTACTTTAGTCAGAGGGTGGTAAATCTGTGGAATTTGTTGCCACAAGTAGCCGTAGAGGCCAAGTCATTGGGTGTATTTAAGGCAGAGACAGATAGTTTCTTGATAGCCAGGGCATCAAAGGGTATGGGGTGAAAGCATGGGAGTGGGGATGACTGGAAAAATTGGATCAGTCCATGACTGAATGGTGGAACAGACTTGATGCTCCTATATCTTATGGTCTTATGGACTATTCTGAGGCAATACCCTCTGGTCTTAGACTCCCCCACTATAAGAAACACCTTCTCCACATCCACTCTATCTAGGCCTTTCAACATTTTGATAGGTTTCAAAGAGATCCCTCCTCATTCTTCTAAACTCCAGCAAGTACTGGCCTAGAGCCATCAAACACTCTTCATAAAAAATGGTTACACAAACCTTGGGGAGTGACAAACCCCATGATTAGAAAACAGAAACAAATTCCATGTAAAGCAGTATATCCCTCACTTCATTGCAAGTGTTTCAGCTGCAGGTCTTATTCCAAGCAGTTAATAATACTTGCTGTCCTGCAGAACATGGGTAACCTAGATTCCACTGTCATAGGCAGTTGTGCAAAACCTTGATTTATGTATTAAAGAGTAACACACAGAGAAATTGCTGGAGGAACTGAGCAGGTCAGGCAGCATCTTTGGAAGTAAACAGTCAACAATTCAGGACCTGAAGAAGGGTTTTGGCCAGAAATGTTGTCTGTTTATTTCTTTCCATGGATGCTGCCTGACCTGCTGAGTTCCTCCAGGTATGTGTTACTCTAGATTTTCAGTGTCTGCAGTCTCTCTCAGGTTGAGAAAGATAAAGCTTTATTGATTATTTAGTAAGGGATAATCATGGGGAACATTCACAATGGCCATAGGATTGACTTCAACGGCACAAAACTACTGTGCCATGCCAACGGCTTTTGGGACTGGCTGGTGAAGGAAGCCATTGAATAAAACTAGAGGAGAAGAATTTCAACAAAGACGAAGGTCTCGCTCTAAGTAAGATCTGGAATTTGATTGATTGATTGGGACAGCAGAAACCTGATCGGATAGGGACTAACCAATCAGGAGGGATGGATGATAGAGGTATAAATGCCACTGGACTAGGTGTGCCCAGGCATCATCCCTGATGAAGATGGCAGAGATTGTCATGAAAACCTTGGTGAAAATCGATACCTGTGTCTGGCTCGAAGCCCAAGAAGAGTTTATTCACCACACAATGAAGTTACTTGAAAAATCAATGATATCGAGAAAAGTTTTAACATAAGTTAAATGGCTTTAGTGTTTGCTAACTTTGAGTAATCTATTACTTTCTGTCTTATGTATAAAAAAAATTGAATACAATTGGAATGGGATGAAGTGACTGAACAAGAAATGATAAACTGTAAGATTGTTACACTACAGCCACAACAGCAGACAGCAAATGTGTAATGTTCCTTGAAACATATCACAGCGTGTCTAGCAAATAATTAATTTCTCAATTACTTCAAAACATACCGTTGGATTGGTGCATTACATTGATGTTCGAGGTTTGAGTGTTTTATCATTCCATTGTTGAACTGTAGGGCAGCTACATGATCAGAAATTCTAACCTTTGAATAAGAAGATAAACTGAAGTGGTGTGTTCTCAGTTTAATGTGAGTTTGAAGATTTTATTGTGTTGCTTCAAGAATAACAAAAAGCCTTAGAAAGGAAGGAGAGCGTAGTGACATGGTATCATGACTATAATCTTTCCCTCAATGTCAGCAAAGCAAACGAGCTGGTCATTGATTTCAGAAAGGGAGACAGTGCACATGCTCCTGTTTATGTCAGCAGTGCTGATGCTGAGGGGATTGAGAACTTCATTAACAATAGCCTGTCCTGGTCTACACACATTAACACCATGGCTAAGAAACCTCACTAGTGCCATTGCTACTTCAGAATGCTAAAGGAATTTGGCATGTTCCCTCTAGGCCTCACGAATTCTTACTGATGTATAACAGGGAGAATCCTATCCAGACACATCAAAACCTGGTATTCCAATTACTCTGCCCACAACCACAAGAAACTGCAGTGACTTATGGACACAGTTCAGCACGTCATGAAGCCTTCCCTCGATGGACTTCTTACTGCCTTGGTAAAGCAACCAAGTTACTCAATCTCCCCTTCAACACTGAACATTGCCCTCAGCCCCTGCTATTGTGGAGAAGGTACAAAAATCTAAAAGCACGGACTACCAGGTGCAAGGACAGTGTAGGAGCTATTTTCTGTCTGTCTATGTGTTATACGTTTATAATGGGTAGTTTGTCACGTGGATTGGAGCGTGGTAGAAGTGAAGAGTATAGTTACGTACTCATGCTTTGTCTTAGGTCAGTTTAGTTTAGAGCAGGGGGTAAGTTGGGGGACTGTTTTTTTTTTGGTGACCTCTATCGTCTAAGTGTTAATTTCTCTATTACGCTAAGATCGTTTAAATATACTTAAGTATGCTTAGACTGCTCACTTCATTATATCATTAGTTTTTGTTTCATTCATTTTTTTTCTCGTTACAAGATTGTTCATTTTTGCTGGTCTCTTCATAAAGGATCGAACGTACTTTCTCCAACTTAGAACTTCGTTATTCTTGGATTGCGTCACACAGTGTCAACCCCCGCGCTTAGTCTCTGAGGGGTTTTGGTTTGTTTGCGAGTAACCGCTACAGACAATTTCTTTCTGTTATAAGCCCCATAAGAACTGTTGACCTCACAATCTACTTTGGTATGACCTTGCTCCTTATTGTCTACATGCAGTGCACTTTCTATGTACTGTAACACTCCTCTGCACTGTTACTGTTTTACCTCGTAATACCTCAATGCACCGTTGTAATGGATTGAACTGTATGAATGGTATAAACGACAAGTTTTTTGCTATGTCTAGGCACAAGACATTAATAAGCTGACTTACTAATTTTCCTGTTAACTTGAGCAACATTATTTGTAACCAAAGCCACCAAAGAAATGCTGCTCATTTATTTCATCGTTGTTTCTGAGACACTGAGTGCAGAATGGTTATTTCAAGATTAGTTTGCGTGAATTCATTTCATCTATATCAGTACAATAAGGTGTGTAGCTATTTTAAATAGAATTGAGAACCCTTCTATAACGTGAGGTACCTGACATTTCCAAACTGAAGTTGGAAATCTACAGAATTGCTGATCTTAATCTTCTACTTGTGATCGGTGAAGGGTCTCACCAGCTGTAAAGACTTGGAAAATCTACTTTGAAAATACTTTTAAAGGGATCTAACATTGTCATTTATAGGGACTGAACATTGCACAGAGCATTGAGTCATTATTTTAATAGATAATAAAGCAGTCTTTTAATGACTGCCTTTTAGATTTTCCAACTTATCATACAATAATGTTAACTTTATTTCCATAGAATATTGTTCCTTACAAAATAGGCTTTGCTAGTTCAAACTATAGCTTTAGCCTTTTGGGGGGAAAAATTGGCATACATTTGAAAGCATCTTCCATTAGTGGATTACATTAAATCAACATGGATTATTGGCTCGCAAAGTAAAATATTCCCGCTTTTCCTCTTTATAGGCACAATAGAATCACATCTCCTTGACTGTTCCCAAGAATTAATTCATTGTTTTATTTTATCTGTGCTCTTATTAAAACATTCCTTTCTATAAATAGGCAGAGCAGTCCAAGCAACAAAACTGTAAAATAGGAAGATGCATTTGGCACAGAAAGCCTGCTCTGCTAAGTAGCCTGGTGCTGTAAACAGCCTTTCCCCCAGTATATTTAAGTCCGTATGTTTTAAATTACAATATGAAGCATAGATAGATACTTTATTGATCCCAAAGGAAGTAACATTTCATAATAATTTCAAGTGCACAGATATACAAAATGTACAAATATTAGAAGAGAAGTAAGAAAGAATAAAAGATGTTACTTCAAACAGTCTAACAGGAGCGGGGGGTCATCACTTCCCCAGCTATAGGTTGACTCATTATAGAGCCTAATGGCCGAGGGTAATGATCTCATACCGCGCTCTTTGGAGCAGCACAGTTGTCTTAGTCTATTATTAAAAGTGCTCCTCTGTTCAGCCAAGGTGGCATGCAGAGGATGAGAAACATTGTCCAGAATTGCCAGGATTTTCCGTAGGGTCTTTGTTCTACCGCAGCCTCCAGTGAGTCCAGTTTGACTCTTATAACAGAGCCACCCTTTCTAATCTGTTCATCAACCCGTGTTGATGCCATTGTCCCAGCACGCCAGCGCATAGAAGATTGTACCAGTGACAACAGACATATGAAGGAGAGGTCTGCATACTCCAAAGGGCCTCAGTCTCCTCAGGAAGTAGTGGCAACTCTGACGCTTCTTGTACACAGCCTCTGTGTTGGTGCTCCACTCAAGTCAGATTGCCCCCAGTTCTTATAATTCTACCCTTCAAATAAAGACAAACATGATTTTTTTGTGAAAAGAATTTAGAACAGTGCCATGTTCTAAAGACTACACTTGGAGTATTGTGTGCAGTTTTGGGCTCCTGATTTTAGAAAGGATATACTGACATACGAAAGGGTTCAGAGTAGACTCACGAGAATGATTCCAGGAATGAAAGGGTTACCGTATGAGGAATATCTGGCAGTTGTTGGGCTGTATTCCCTGGAGTTCAGGAGAATGAGGGGGGATCTCGTAGAAACATACCGAATGTTAAAAGGCCTGTGAACAGATTAGATATGGCAAAGTTATTTCCCATGGCAGGGGAGACCAGGACAAGAGGGCACGACTTCAGTATTGAAGGACATCCATTTAGAACAGAGATGCGGAGAAATTACTTTAGTCAGAGGGTAATAAATCTGTGAAATTTATTGCCACAAGCGGCTGTGGAGGTCAAGTCATTGGGTGCCCTTAAGGCAGAAATAGATAGATTCTTGATTAGCACGGGCATCAAAGGGTATGGGGAGAAGGCAGGGGAGTGGGGATGACTCGAAGAATTGGATCAGCCCATGTTTGGTGGAGCAGATTCAATGGGCTGAATGGCCTACTTATGCTTATGCTATCTTATGCTTATGTTTTTGTGCATGATGGATTCAATTTCAGTGTATAGGAAAATTGAGAGCCTATTGCTCATCCTTACTTTTCTTATGGATCCTTTAGTCTCTGCTGTAACAATTCACCAATGAACCACTGAATGACACTTCCAGAATTTCCTGCTTTCTTAAGCCACAACCTCCTGCTTCGCAACTATCAAATCTGCGCCCTGCTTCCACAGTTTAGATGTTCACTTTCATGCCAACAGCTCCAATAGCTTTATTTTCCCCTCTACCCTTCCAAACCTCACTAGCAACCAAACTTTCAATCCACCAAACATCTGCCTCTCTCCCCCAGCAAACAGCCTTCCTGGAATTTACAGATCGTCCACTGTATTTTACACAGCCTGGGATTGGCCACATTATTTATACATTCTGAATTGCAGAAAGGTATAAATAGAAGACTTTATCAGAGTGTCCTGCTGAATTTCCCACTGGTGAGACAGCAGTTACTTTTCAGGCTACTCACTTCATTTAGCCAGATCTAACATAGAGAGAGGCTTTGAGGAAAGAGAAGCAGAATAAACGGTGTAAAGACAGTAAGGTAGAAGGGCTGAAGTGTGTGTACCTCAATGCAAGAAGCATCAGGAACAAAGGTGATGAACGGAGAGCTTGGATACATACATGGAATTATGATGTAGTGGCCATTACAGAGACTTGGCTGGCACCAGGGCAGGAATGGATTCTCAATATTCCTGGATTTCAGTGCTTTAAAAGGGATAGAGAGGGGGGAAAGGGGAGGAGGGGTGGCATTACAGGTCAAGGATACTATTACAGCTACAGAAAGGGTGGGTAATGGGGCAGGATCCTCCTTTGAGTCATTATGGGTGGAAGTCAGGAACAGGAAGGGAGCAGTTACTCTATTGGGGGTATCCTGTAGGCCCCCTGGTAGCAGCAGAGATACAGAGGAGCAGACTGGGAGGAAGATTTTGGAAAGGTGCAAAAATAACAGGGTTGTTATCATGGGTGACTTTAACTTCCCTAATATTGATTGGCACCTGATTAGTTCCAAGGGTTTAGATGGGGCAGAGTTTGTTAAGTGTGTCCAGGACGGATTCCTGTCACAGTATGTGGACAGGCCGACTAGGGGGAATGCCGTACTAGATCTAGTACTAGGTAATGAACCGGGTCAGGTCACAGATCTCTCAGTGGGTGAGCATCTGGGGGACAGTGACCACTGCTCCCTGGCCTTTAGCATTATCATGGAAAAGGATAGAATCAGAGAGGACAGGAAAATTTTTAATTGGGGACGGGCAAATTATGAAGCTATAAGGTGTGAATTGGGATGATGATTTTGCAGAGAAATGTACTATGGACATGTGGTCGATGTTTAGAGATCTCCTGCGGGATGTTAGGGATAAACTTGTTCCGGTGAGGAAGATAAAGAATGGTAGGGTGAAAGAACCATGGGTGACAAGTGAGGTGGAAAATCTAGTCAGGTGGAAGAAGGCAGCATACATGAGGTTTAGGAAGCCAGGATCAGATGGGTCTTTTGCGGAATATAGGGAAGCAAGAAAGGAGCTTAAGAAAGGGCTGAGAGGAGCAAGAAGGGGGCATGAGAAGGCCTTGGTGAGTAGGGTAAAGGAAAACCCCAAGGCATTCTTCAATTATATGAAGAAAAAAAGGATGACAGGAGTGAAGGTAGGACCGATTAGAGATAAAGGTGGGAAGATCTGCCTGGAGGCTGTGGAAGTGAGCAAGGTCCTCAATGAATACTTCTCTTCGGTATTCACCAATGAGAGGGAATTTGATGATGGTGAGGACAATATGAGTGAGGTTGATGTTCTAGAACATGTTGATATTAAGGGAGAGGAGGTGTTGGAGTTGTTAAAATACATTAGGACGGGTAAGACCCCGGGCCCTGACGGAATATTCTCCAGGCTGCTCCACGAGGCAAGGGAAGAGATTGCTGAGCCTCTGGCTAGGATCTTTATGTCCTCGTTGTCCACGGGAATGGTACCGGAGGATTGGAGGGAGGCGAATGTTGTCCCCTTGTTCAAAAAAGGTAGTAGGGATAGTCCGGGTAATTATAGACCAGTGAGCCTTATGTCAGTGGTGGGAAAGCTGTTGGAAAAGATTCTTAGAGATAGGATCTATGGGCATTTAGAGAATCATGGTCTGATAAGGGACAGTCAGCATGGCTTTGTGAAGGGCAGATCGTGTCTAACAAGCCTGATAGAGTTCTTTGAGGAGATGACCAGGCATATAGATGAGGGATGTGATCTGTATGGATTTTAGTAAGGCATTTGACAAGGCTCCACACGGTAGGCTTATTCAGAAAGTCGGAAGGCATGGGATCCAGGGAAGTTTGGCCAGGTGGATTCAGAATTGGCTTGCCTGCAGAAGGCAGAGGGTCGTGGTGGAGGGAGTACATTCAGACTGGAGGATTGTGACTAGTGGTGTCCCACAAGGATCTGTTCTGGGACCTCTACTTTTCATGATTTTTATTAAGGACCTGGATGTGAGGGTAGAAGGGTGGGTTGGCAAGTTTGCAGACGACACAAAGGTTGGTGGTGTTGTGGATAGTGTAGAGGATTGTCAAAGATTGCAGAGAGACATTGATAGGATGCAGAAGTGGACTGAGAAGTGGCAGATGGAGTTCAACCTGGAGAAGTGTGAGGTGGTACTCTTTGGAAGGACAAACTCCAAGGCAGAGTATAAAGTAAGTGGCAGGATACTTGGTAGCGTGAAGGAGCAGAGGGATCTGGGGGTACATGATCACAGATCCCTGCAAGTTGCCTCACAGGTGGATAGGGTAGTTAAGAAAGCTTATGGGGTGTTAGGTTTCATAAGTCGAGGGATAGAGTTTAAGAGTCGCGATGTAATGATGCAGCTCTATAAAACTCTAGCTCGGCCACACTTGGAGTACTGTGTCCAGTTCTGGTCGCCTCACTGTCGGAAGGATGTGGAAGCATTGGAAAGGGTACAGAGGAGATTTACCAGGATGCGGCTTGGTTTCGAGAGTATGGATTATGATCAGAGATTAAGGGAGCTAGGGCTTTACTCTTTGGAGAGAAGGAGGATGAGAGGAGACATGATAGAGGTGTACAAGATAATAAGAGGAATAGGTAGAGTGGATAGCCAGGGTACCACTGCTCAATACAAGAGGACATGGCTTTAAGGTAAGGGGTGGGAAGTTCAAGGGGGATATTAGAGGAAGGTTTTTTACTCAGAGAGTGGTTGGTGTGTGGAATACACTGCCTGAGTCAGTGGTGGAGGCAGATACACTAGTGAAGTTTAAGAGACTGCTAGACAGGTATACGGAAGAATTTAAGGTGGTGGCTTATATGGGTGGCAGGGTTTGAGGGTTGGCACAACATTGTGGGCTGAAGGGTCTGTACTGTGCTGTACTATTCTATGTTCTATGTTCATTTAACAGTTTTTTAGGAAATAATTTTTAAAAAGACAAAGGAAAAGGAAGTTTTGTATCAGATAACTGTTGGAGCTGAGAAAAGGAGATAGGCTGGAGTAATGGTGTCAGACCAGGCTTGCAAATTCCATTTGCCGTCTACAGCTGCCTTCTTTCACATGACCTGTCAGCCTAACTGTCAATGGGTCTTTTCGCAAGTTACCAAGATTCACTGGCAGCCAGTCAGCCATAGTTGGCAGGAACTGAGACTCTTCCCACAGACAGCTCCAATAGATAATCTGACAGCTTAGACTATAAAAACAAGGATCGAATGTGGAGGCTTTATAAAGCACTGTTGAGGCCTCACTTGGAGTATTGTGAGCAGTTTTGGGCCCCTTATCTAAGTAAGAATGTGCTGTCTTTGGAGAGGTTCAAAGAAGGTTCACAAAAATAATTCTGAGATTGAAAAAATTGAGTCAAATTTTTTTAAAAAAATGTTTCATTGTTTGTTCTGAACCCAATAAGGTTGAGCAGCGACCTTACTGTTTATTATATGATTATGAGTGGCGTAGACTGGGTACACAGTTCATCCTTTTCCTAAGGTAGAAGAATCTAAAATGGTAAACTTGTGAATTGGTTTATTATTGTCACATGCACTAAGGTACAATGAAAAACTTGTCTTATGTACCCTCCATACATATTAACTCATTGCAAAGGTGCATTGAGGTAGTACAACATAAAACAATAAGAGTGCAGAATAAAGTGTTATAGTAACAGAGAAAGTGCACAGCAGGTAGACAATAAGGTGCAAAGTCCTAATAAGGTAGATGGTGACATCAAGAGGCCATCTTATCATTCCAGGAACCATTCAATAGTCTTATAACAGTGGAGCAAAAGCTGTACTTGCACCTGGTTGTCTGTGCTTTTAGGCTTTTGTAACGTTTGCCTAATGGAAAAGGGGTGAGATATTTGAATATGTTGGCTGCTTTACCAATGTAGCAAGAAGTATATAGTCAAAAGCCCATGGAGGGGAGGCTGGTTTGTGTGATGGATTGAGCTGTTATCACAACTCTCTGCAGTTTATTGCAGTCAAATGTATAATGTATAGGTGTAAACTGAGAGGGGAAAGATTTAAAGGGGATCTGAGAAGCAAGTTTTTCACTCAGAGGTAATGGGTATACACTCCGTGGTCAATTTATTATGTTCTTCCTATACCTAATCATGTGGCCATTGAGTGAATGCTCGTGCTCCTCCAGTTCAAAGCTCAACGCACAACACATTGAAAAGATCTTCTCCACACCACTGCTGCAGTGCATGGTTATTTGAGTTACTGTTGCCTTCTGTCAGCTTGAACCAGTCTGACCAGTCTCCTCTGACCTCTCTCATTTACAAGGCATTTTTGCCCACAGAACAGCTACTCACGGATGTGTTTTTTGGTTTTTTTGCACCATTCTCTGTAAACTCTAGACATTATTGTGCATGAAACTCCCAGGAGATCAGCAGTTTCTGAGATACTCAAACCACCCTGCCTGGCAACAACGGTCATTCCACGGTCACTTACATCACATTTCTTTCCCGTTCTAATGTTTGGTCTGAACAGATCTATGGACCAGAACTCCATGCTTTATGCACTGAGATGCTGCCACATGATTGGCTGATTAGATATTTGCAGAGCAGGTGTATCGGTGGACATGGTGTATGAAATGACCTGCTAGAGGAGGTATGGAGGCAGATGCAATTAAAAGTCATTTGGATAGTGAACGGTTTGGAATGATATGGGACAAATGCAGCAAAATGAAATTAGTCTGGGCATGGATTAATTGGGTCAAAAGGCTCGTTTCTATGGTGTAGAAATCTATGAATCTATGAAGTTGAGAAAGAAATGAACCTCTTATATGAGGAAGCTTTTATAAAAAGCAACTAGTTGAACATCCAGTGGGTAACTTCAAAATCGGATGTATGTAGCACTTGAAAAGAACATTCAAGAATAAGCAAACAACAGGAATACTACAGATGCTGGAAATTCAAGCAACACACATAAAAGTTGCTGGTGAACGCAGCAGGCCAGGCAGCATCTCTAGGAAGAGGTGCAGTCGACGTTTCAGGCTGAGACCCTTCAGTCCTGATGAAGGGTCTCAGCCTGAAACGTCGACTGCACCTCTTCCTAGAGATGCTGCCTGGCCTGCTGCGTTCACCAGCAACTTTGATGTGTGTTGATTCAAGAATAAGTACAGTTTAGTATTACTTAGTGTTCCAGGAAAATTTGAGGGATCCTTCATTGGTTATAACACCCTTCTCTTACAGAAATACTGATTCGAATCCATCCTTGCAACAAATGATAGTCTTAATACCAGTCCACAACTGGGGTGCCAAACTATATGCATATTTGTTTTATTCGATATTCATGCCAGAACGTGTACGCCTGTTTTTGTTTTTGGTGTTAAACTTGTATTTTACCAATGGCACATTCTAAATGTTGTGCAGTGGCATAAGAAATTACCTGTTACAGGCATTATACTATAAGCAGTTAGAAGAAACTGATCATACAGCATTGCCATATTCCTGTAATTTGTTTTATTTTGCAATGGGAAGTCTCACATTCACTGCCTTTACAAGCTTCACTCAGGAACTTATCTCCTACTAATTTTCACCACAACCATCGCAACCCGAGCGTCTGTCTGATTTTCCAGATAAAGAATACCTGAACAAAATTACAACCATAGATATTTGGATTTTATTAAACAGCAGCATCAGTCACATTTACTTCCTAGGCTGGTATGAAATAGTATTGATATTCTTTCTTTCTTTAAAAATAAATGTACTGCAGGTTTTCACCATAGAACTAAAAATAACTCTCTCTCTCTCTCTAAACGAAATGCACCGATGCTTCAATGCTGCATCAGTTTTCCTTTGCTGTTCACTAAATATGGTACAGCAGTACCTATGCTGGACACTAATATTTAATTATAGTAGTGGGCAACTAGTCCATCTCAGCACCTGAGTGGGGGGAGAAAAACAGTTGTCTTCTATATCCTCACCTGTGCATTTTTAAAAATACGATCATTACACATACCAGGACATCCAGGCTACAGCATTCGCAGGACTCACAACTGAATTTGTCCCATTGCCCTGTGCATTCACTCAACCAACGATAATAATACAATGAAGAACTGCATCTGAACCATCACCTACCAGTCTTATCCTTACAGAATCGAAAGCAGCACAGTTGGCCCATGGCACCCTGCAGTTTTCACGATGTTCCCTCAGCACTCCAAGCCACTGAACAAAGATCTGCACAGCTTTGGAGAAAAGCTTTTCTCTGTTTTCACAGGGTGGGGGGGAACTTAAGGCAGTGGCTTGCAAAGAGCTCCACCACCCTGTCAGGCTCACTCATGGAATGGTTTTACGATTGACAGGAGACTGGCCATCCTCCTCTCTCTCTCTCTCTCTCTTCCCCACCTCTCCCACTTGCTCTCTGTCTCTCCCTAGTCCCACCTTCATGCCAAATATGGTCTCCTTATTAATGATGCAATCTCTCAGTAATTAATTCAAAACTGTGGCACACAGTAAGTAAATGCATAGTAAGTTTCTCTTTAACACAGTGAAAATTAAACAGTTTGCTGCCAGGATTAGTAATTCAACTGAAATTGAAAGAAGGTTAACTCCTCACTTGCCAGGAATAACTCCTCCCTTTCAACATTCAATGTAACAGTTCTGCAAAATAGCAAGTAAGCAAATATCTAATGCACTATAAATAACTGAGGGAATAATGGATGTATTTTGCTGGGCTTTCTCACCTTAACACTCTTTCCTTGAAGGTAGCAGATTCCTAAATTCTAGCTCTAAGAAATTCTGCTTTGTTGTTTGCATGGACTGGAGTAGCACTGCTATCTTGTTTGTTCTAAGCAATGACAATAATGTTCTATTCTATTTCATTCTACAGTACTTTGCTCTGCATAGGTATCTCTATGGTTTCTCACCAGGTATACTAGTACCAGGAGAGCCATTCTATACAAATATTGTGAGAAGGATCTACTCAGATGACATTGGTGGGTTTGCATTCAGGATGACAACAAAGGCAGATATAGAGGGACCAACTAGAGGGGATGCAATATTGGATCTCCTGTTAGGAAACGAATTAGGGCAAGTGACAGAAGTCTGTGTAGGGGAGCACTTTGGTTCCAGTGATCATAACACCATTTGTTTCAATTTGATCATGGACGAGGATAGATCTGGTCCTAGGGTTGAGGTTCTGAACTGGAAGAAGGCCAAATTTGAAGAAATGAGAAAGGATCTAAAAAGCGTGGATTGGGACAGGTTGTTCTCTGGCAAAGATGTGATTGGTAGGTGGGAAGCCTTCAAAGGGGAAATTTTGAGAGTGCAGAGTTTGTATGTTCCTGTCAGGATTAAAGGCAAATTGAATAGGAATAAGGAACCTTGGTTCTCAAGGGATATTGCAACTCTGATAAAGAAGAAGAGGGAGTTGTATGAAATGTATAGGAAACAGGGGGTAAATCAGATGCTTGAGGAGTATAAGTGCAAGAAAATACTTAAGAAAGAAATCAGGAGGGCTAAAAGAAGACATGAGGTTGCCTTGGCAGTCAAAATGAAGGATAATTCAAAGAGTTTTTACAAGTATATTAAGAGAAAAAGGATTGTAAGGGATAAAATTGGTCCTCTTGAAGATCAGAGTGGTCAGCTTTGTGCGGAACCAAAGGAAATGGGGGAGATCTTCAATAGGTTTTTTGCGTCTGTATTTACTAAGGAAGCTGGCATGAAATCTATGGAATTGAGGGAATCAAGTAGTGAGACAATGGAAACTGTACAGATTGAAAAGGAGGAGGTGCTTGCTGTCTTGAGGAAAATTAAAGTGGATAAATCCCCGGGACCTGACAGAGTGTTCCCTCGGACCTTGAAGGAGACTAGGGTTGAAATTGCGGGGGCCCTGGCAGAAATATTTAAAATGTCGCTGCCTACGGATGAAGTGCCGGAGGATTGGAGAGTGGCTCATGTTGTTCCATCGTTTAAAAAAGGATCAAAAAGTAATCCGGGAAATTATAGGCCGGTGAGTTTAACGTCAGTAGTAGGTAAGTTATTGGAGGGAGTACTAAGAGACAGAATCTACAAGCATTTGGATAGACAGGGGCTTATTAGGGAGAGTCAACATGGCTTTGTGCGTGGTAGGTCATGTTTGACCAATCTGTTGGAGTTTTTCGAGGAGGTTACCAGGAAAGTGGATGAAGGGAAGGCAGTGGATATTGTCTACATGGGCTTCAGTAAGGCCTTTGACAAGGTCCCGCATGGGAGGTTAGTTAGGAAAATTCAGTCGCTAGGTATACATGGAGAGGTGGTAAATTGGATTAGACATTGGCTCGATGGAAGAAGCCAGAGAGTGGTGGTAGAGAATTGCTTCTCTGAGTGGAGGCCTGTGACTAGTGGTGTGCCACAGGGATCAGTGCTGGGTCCATTGTTATTTGTCATCTATATCAATGATCTGGATGATAATGTGGTAAATTGGATCAGCAAGTTTGCTGATGATACAAAGATTGGAGGTGTAGTAGACAGTGAAGGTGGTTTTCAGAGCCTGCAGAGGGACTTGGACCAGCTGGAAAAATGGGCTGAAAAATGGCAGATGGAGTTTAATACAGACAAGTGTGAGGTATTGCACGTTGGAAGGACAAACCAACGTAGAACATACAGGGTTAATGGTAAGGCACTGAAGAGTGCAGTGGAACAGAGGGATCTGGGAATACAGATACAAAATTCCCTAAAAGTGTTGTCACAGGTAGATAGGGTCGTAAAGAGAGCTTTTGGTACATTGGCCTTTATTAATCGAAGTATTGAGTATAAGAGCTGGAATGTTATGATGAGGTTGTATAAGGCATTGGTGAGGCCGAATCTGGAGTATTGTGTTCAGTTTTGGTCACCAAATTACAGGAAGGATATAAATAAGGTTGAAAGAGTGCAGAGAAGGTTTACAAGGATGTTGCCGGGACTTGAGAAACTCAGTTACAGAGAAAGGTTGAATAGGTTGGGACTTTATTCCCTGGAGCGTAGAAGAATGAGGGGAGATTTGATAGAGGTATATAAAATTATGATGGATATAGACAGAGTGAATGCAAGCAGGCTTTTTACACTGAGGCAAGGGGAGAAAAAAAACCAGAGGACATGGGTTAAGGGTGAGGGGGGAAAAGTTTAAAGGGAACATTAGCGGGGGCTTCTTCACACAGAGAGTGGTGGGAGTATGGAATGAGCTGCCAGACGAGGTGGTAAATGCGGATTCTTTTTTAACATTTAAGAATAAATTAGACAGATACATGGATGGGAGGTGTATGGAGGGATATGGTCCATGTGCAGGTCAGTGGGACTAGGCAGAAAATGGTTCGGCACAGCCAAGAAGGGCCAAAGGGCCTGTTTCTGTGCTGTAGTTTCTATGGTTCTAGATAGATTCTATGTGTAGGAGAAACATGGAGCAAAATAAAACGGAGTAGAGCAGATCTGAAGACCTTCTGACATTTTACAGTAACAACTGCCCTGGCTACAAGCGTATACTAATTGTAAAATTTGTCGACCAATGCACTGCCAATTCCTTGTTTTACAAAACATTGGCTTTTATCTCTTCTCTTGAGAGAAATGGTGCAGAACTATCTTTGAGACATCATCTACCAGACTTACCTCCACACAGGCAGAATGGACTGATTAGCTTCTTTCTGAGCAGTGGGATTCTATTTAAAGAAATGAAAACAGCAAGGCTGCTACTTGGTACTTGGCACTTACAATCCTTTGCTGACATTTCTTCCCTACTCCCAATGTTGGCAGGCTGAAGAAACCTTGAACCAGGAAAACATTTAGTCCATCAGATCATATCAGAAGGGTTGTACGTTAGCAGAAGGGTGCCTAGGTTGTGTTTAACATGGTTTAAAGTTAATGCTGGATTACATCATCAATAAGGAGACCATATTTGGCGGGGAGGTGGGAAAGAGGATGTCAGACATAAGGACAGCAAGAGAGAAGGAGGATGGGTGCTTTACTTGAAGAGTTCTAAAATGATAACTGGATTAAACACATCCCATTGTTAAGTGGAAGCTGATATGGTTAAAATCTTGCTTCCCAGATTCAGCAAAATTGAAAATTACTTTTTCTCAAAGGTGTTTCATAGTTCCAGTATCCTTAAGGAATCAAAACACCTAGATTTCCCCCAACTGTTTACCAAAAACAATAATGTATCACTAGGTAGTGTAGTTCCAGTGTTGCAGACTTCTAGAGCTCCGCGTGTGAAACTGGCTATGGGCACTGGCACAACATTAGTTTAAAGTTCATGTAAATGTATTATCAAAGTACATACATGTCATCATATACGGTCCTGAGACTTTGTTTTCTAGTGGGCATACATAGTAAATCCAAGCAGCACAACAGAATGAAAAAAGATCACCCCCAACAGGGTGGAGGAACAACCATTGTGCAAAAGACAACAATCTGTGCAAATACAAAGAAATAATAATAATAAATAAATAAGCAATAAATATCGAGAACATGAAACGAAGAATCCTTGAAAGTGAATCCATAGGTTGTGGGAATAGTTCAGTGATGGGACTAATGAAGTTGAGTGAAGTTATTCCACTAATTCAAGAGCCTGATGGTTGAGGGATAATAATCGTTCCTCACCTTGGTGCTGTGCATCCTGAGGATGCTGCACCTGCCTTCTGATTGCAGCAGTGAGAAGCAAGGGTGGCCTGGATGATGGATTGTTGTTGTAGCACCACTTAGCCAGATGTTCAATCTCCCTATACAGTGGCATACAAAAGTTTGGGCACCCCGATCAAAATTTCTGTTACTGTGAATAGTTAAGTGACTAGAAGATGAACTGATCTCCAAAAGTCATAAAGTTAAAGATGAAACATTCTTTTCAACATTTTAAGCAAGATTAGTGTATTATTTTTGTTTTGTACATTTTAGAGTGAAAAAAAGGAAAAGAGCACTATGCAAAAGTTTGGGCACCCCAAGAGATTTGAGCTCTCAGGTAACTTTTACCAAGGTCTCCGACCTTAATTAGCTTGTTAGAGCTATTGCTTGTTCACAGTCATCGTTAGGAAAGGCCAAGTGATGCACATTTCGAAGCTTTATAAATACCCTGACTCCTCAAACCTTGTCCCAACAATCAGCGGCCATGGGCTCCTTAAAGCAGCTGCCTAGCACTCTGAAAATTAAAATAAATGATGCCCACAAAGCAGGAGAAGGATATAAGAAGATAGCAAAGCGTTTTCAGCTAGCAGTTTTCTCAGTTCGTAATCTAATTGAGAAATGGCAGTTAACAGGAACGGTGGAGGTCAAGTTGAGGTCTGGAAGACCAAGAAAACTTTCCGAAAGAACTGCTCGTAGGATTGCTAGAAAGGCAAATCAAAACCCCCGTTTGACTGCAAAAGACCTTCAGGAAGATTTAGCAGACTCTGGAATGGTGGTGCACTGTTCTACTGTGCAGCGACACCAGCACAAATATGATCTTCATGGAAGAGTCATCAGAAGAAAACCTTTTCTGTGTCCCCACCACAAAATTCAGCGTCAGAAGTTTGCAAAGGAACATCTAAACAAGCCTGATGCATTCTGGAAACAAGTCCTGTGGACTGATGAGGTTAAAATAGAACTTTTTGGCCGCAATGAGCAACGGTATGTCTGGAGAAAAAAGGGTGCAGAATTTCATGAAAAGAACACCTCTACAACTGTAAAGCACGGGGGTGGATCAATCATGCTTTGGGCTTGTGTTGCAACCAGTGGCATGGGGAACACTTCACTGGTAGAGGGAAGAATGAATTCAATTAAATACCAGCAAATTCTGGAAGCAAACATCACACCGTCTGTAAAAAAACTGAAGATGAAAAGAGGATGGCTTCTACAACAGGATAATGATCCTAAACACACCTCAAAATCCACAATGGACTACCTCAAGAGGGGCAAGCTGAAGGTTTCGCCATGGCCCTCACAGTCCCCCGACCTAAACATCATCGAAAATCTGTGGATTGACCTCAAAAGAGCGGTGCATGTAAGACAGCCCAAGAATCTCACAGAACTAGAAGCCTTTTGCAAGGAAGAATGGGCGAAAATCCCCCAAGCAAGAATTGAAAGACTCCTAGCTGGCTACAGAAAGCATTTACAAACTGTGATACTTGCCAAAGGGGGTGTTACTAAGTGCTGCCATGCAGGGTGCCCAAACCTTTGCTTCGGGCCCTTTTCCTTTTTTGTTATTTTGAAACTGTAAAAGATGGAAATAAAAAAGTAATCTTGCTTAAGATATTAAAAAAATGTGTCATCTTTAACTTTATACCTTTTGGAAATCAGGTCATCTTTTACTCGCTTAACTATTCACAGTAACAGAAATTTTGACCGGGGTGCCCAAACTTTTGCATACCACTGTATGCCGATTTATCACCACCTTTGATTTGGCCAATGACAGTGGTGTCATCAGCAAACTTAAATATGGCATTGCAGCTGTGCTTAGCCTCACAGTCACAAGCATAAAGTGAGTAGAGCCTGCAGTCTTGTGGTGCAGCTGTGCTGATGGAGATTGCGGAGACGTTTTTGCCTATCCAAACTGACTGAGGTCTTCAAATGAGGAAACCAAACATCCAATTGCACAAGGAGGTATTGAGGACAAGGCCTTGAAGCTTACCCATTAGTTTTGAGGGGATGATAGTATTGAATGCTGAGCGGTAGTTGATGAAGAGCATCCTGATGTGTGCACCTTTGCTGTCCAGATGTTCCAAGGTCGAATGATGAGCCAAAGAAATGTCATTTGCTATGGACCTATTGGAGTGGATCCAAGTCACTTCTCAGGCAGAGGTTGATATGTTTCATTACTGACCTCTCAAAGCATTTCATCACAGCGGGTGCAGGCGCTACTGGACGATAGTCATTGAGGGAGATTAGTACATTATTAGGCACCGGTTCAGAAACTAAAATCACAGTGGGAGTTTGTGAAAGTTCCTCCATGGTTTGATGGTTAAAGTGAGCACAGAAGGCATTGAGCTCATTTGTGAGTGAAGCCTTTGTCACGTATGTCACTTGACTTCACTTTGTATGAGGAGATAGCATTCAAGCCCTGACACAACTGTCGAGCATCCTTCAGTGATTCAAGTTTAGTCGGGACTTGCCACTTCGCCCACGAAATAGCTTTTCAGCTATAATATCTGGACCACTTGTATCTTAGCTAGACCTGACTGCCATTGATCAGGCTCTCAGCAAGTTGCAGATCTCATGGTTCATCCAGGGCTCCTGTTGAGGGAAGACCATGAACAATTTTGTGGGGACATGATTGTCTACAATTAAGTTTATAACGTCCATGACAAGTGTGGTGTATTCATTCAAATCCTCTGATGAGTCCTAGAACAAGGCCCAGTCCACCAACTCAAAGCAATCTCGTAGGCACTCCTTAACCACCTCTTTGTTAGAACCATAGAACACTACAGTACAGAAAACATGTCATTCGGCCCTTCTAATCTGTGCCAAAACATTATTCCGCTAGTCCCATTGACCTGCATCCAGTCCATAACCCTCTAGACCTCTCCCATCCATGCACCTATCCAATTTATTCTTAAAACTTAAGAGTGAGCCCGCATTTACCACGTCAGATGGCAGCTCGTTCCACACTCACACCACTCTCTGAGTGAAGAAGTTCCCCCTAATGTGCCCCCTAGACCTTTCCCCTTTCCCCCCAAAGCCATGTCCTCTCGTATTTATCTCTGGAAACTGCCTGTATACAGGTAAGAGAACAGCCAAATGATCAGATTTCCCAAAATGTGGTCTCGGGTTGAACGGCTGACATTCCTAATTGTAGTATAGCAGTTATCAAATGTACTGGGACCTCTGGTGCTGCAGATTATACGTTGATGATAATTGGACAGAAAATGCTTCAAAGAGGCCTGTTTAAAGTCCCCAGCAATAATTTGAAAGGTGTCGAGGTATGCATTTTCTTGTTTGCCAGTGGCAGCATTCAATTCTTTGTGTGTCTGTTTAACATCTGCCTTTGGCAGTATGTAAACCGTAGTCACGATCACAGAGGGGAATTCTCTTGGTAACTAGAATGGTTAGATGCTCCAGGTCGGGGAAACAAGATTGTGACAAGACAGCTGTATCCAAGCACCACAAAGAGTTATCATGAAACACAGATCCCCACATTTTGCCTTCTCCAAATCAGCAGTCTGATCCATCCTGTGTACTGAGAAGCCCTCAATCTTACCGACATATCTAGTGTGTCCGGGGTGACCCATGTCTCCATGAAACACAAAACACGGCAATTTCTCATTTCTCTCCGATATACCCTTCTTGACCTTGGGTCCTCAATCTTGCTCTTCAGTGACTACATTCATTAACAAGATGTTGGGTAGAGGAACTTTCATTCCCCTGCATTTCAGTGTAGCTTAGAGTCCTCCCTTCCTCCCTCTCTTATATCGATGGTAGAGTACCTTTGTCCGCTTAAAGCTGCTGTACTTACATGCTGGAGAGTTAAGTCTGCCAAGTCCTTCAGAAGACTGTGAAATCACTAGTTCATTAAGATGGTTCAAAAGTATGTTACTTAAACAGAAATTACAGGCTGCAGATTGTAGTGAGAGCAGTTTAGAAGTATATTTCTAAGTTTTGTAAGCTGCCTGCAACACGTCGCCATGGTTCACCAGTGCCATCTTGCCAGTGCATCCTGGGAAAAGAAAATTCAGCAAGGTATAAAACAGCCAGTCTTGCTACGTATTTCAGCAAGGATCCAAGGTCATCCCCATTGCACTTAAATTATTCCTAGGATCAGAGATAGAGAAAATAGGAGCAGAAGTAGGCCATTCGATCTTCAAGACTGCTCCATGATTCAATATGATCACAGCTGACCTTCTAAATTCAGTGCCCTGGTTCGGCATGCTCCCCATATCCCTTGACATCCTAGTCCTTAGAACAACTTCTGATATCATCTTGATCTTGCTTAAGGACTTTAGCTGCAATTACTTTCATTTCTCTCCATGAGAATAATGTTCTCCTTGAATGGGCTACCAGCAACAGTGGTGGAGGTAGATACGATAGGGTCTTTTAAGAGACTTCTGGATAGGTACATGCAGCTCAGAAAAATAGAGGGCTATAGGTAAGCCTAGTAATTTCTAAGGTAGGGACATGTTCGGCACAACTTTGTGAGCCGAAGGGCCTGTATTGTGCTGTAGGCTTTCTATGTTCCAATGTTTCTAAATAAGTCCTAACTGGTTTCCTCCTTATCCTTGTCTTCCCATGATCCTGGATTCTCCTGCCACAGGGGAATATGCCGAACATGTATCTAATCATTTTAGACCTGTAAGAATTCTGTAGATGTATATGGGATCCCCTCTCATTCATCTAAACTCTAATGAATATAAGCCTAATTAAACCAATTTTTATTTACGTATCACTCCTGCCATCCCAGGATTCAGTGTTCATTACATCATCAAAAGTTCCAGTATACTTGTGAAGCATGATCTCTCTTTCACAGATCCACATTGACTTTGTCTGATCCTATCAATCTCTAAGCACTCGACTTATTTTATAACAAACTCCAACATTTAGTCATAGAAACGTACAGCACAGAAATGGGCCACCCAGTTCACGCCAAAGCACATAGACTGCCTACTCACATTGACCTTTACTGGGACAATAGCGCTCCATATCCCTATCATCCATGTACCTATCCAAACTTCCCATAAACGCTGAAATCAAGCTTGCATACACCACTTGCGCTGACAGCTCATTCCACACTTTTACGACCCTCTGAGTGAAGAAGTTTCCCTTCATGGTCCCCTTAAACTTTTCAGCTTTCATCCTTAACCCATGACCTCTGGCTGTAGACCCACCTAACCTCAGTGGAAAAAGCCTGCTTGCATTTACCCTATTAATACCATTCATAATTTTGTATCCCTCTATCAAAGTTCCCCTCAATCTTCTACATTCGAAGGAATAAAGTCCAAACTGACTCAATTTTTCCTTATAACTCAGGTCCTCTAGACCCAGCGACATCCTTGTAAATTTTACTCAACTCACCCATGTTTTAATCCCTTTTGTCTTTATTAAGTCAGTTCACCTTCATATTCATTTTATTATCACACGTAATCAAAACATACAATGAAATGCATTGTTTGCATGAACAACTAACATAACCTAAGGATGACACACACAACACGCTGGAGGAACTCAGCAGGTGGGGCAGCATCCGTGGAAACGAACAGTCAACGTTTTGGGCTGAGTCCCTTCATCAGGACTGAAGAAGGTCGGGGGGAGGGTGGGAAGGAGAAGGCTGGTAGGTGTCAGGTGAAAAACCAGTAAGGGGAAAGATCAAGGGGTGGGGGAGGGGAAGTAGGGAGGGGATAGGCAGGAAAGGTGAAGATGGAATAGGGGAAAGCACAATGGGTAGCAGAAGGAGGTGGAACCATGAGGGAGGTGATAGGCAGCTGGAGGAGGGGGCAGAGTGAAACTGGGATGGGGGAAGGGAGGGGTTTCTCTTCTGCCGTCATCAATGATGCCCTCACCCGCATCTCCTCCATTTCCCGCACTTCAGCCCTCACCACAACAGGGACAGAGTTCTCCTTGTCCTCACCTACCACCCCACCAGCCTCTGGATCCAGCACATTATCCTCTGCAACTTCTGCCACCTTCAACAGGACCCCACCACTAAGCACATCTTTCCCTCTCCGCTTTCTGCAGGGATCATTCCCTCCGCGACTCCCTGGTCCGCACGTTCCTCCCCCCACAGATCTCCCACCCGGCACTTATCCCTGCCAGCGTAAGTGCTACACCTGTCCCTACACCTCCCCTCTCACCACCATTCAGGGCCCCAAACAGTCCTTCCAGGTCATAGTCATACTTTATTGATCCCGAGGGAAATTGGGTTTCGTTACAGTTGCACCAACCAAGAATAGAGTATAGATATAGCAATATAAAACCATAAATAATTAAATAATAATATGTAAATTATGTCAGGAAATAAGTCCAGGACCAGTCTATTGGCTCAGAGTGTCTGACCCTCCAAGGGAGGAGTTGTAAAGTTTGATGGCCACAGGCAGGAATGACTTCCTATGACGCTCAGTGTTGCATCTCGGTGGAATGAGTCTCCGGCTGAATGTACTCCTGTGCCCAACCAGTACATTATGTAGTGGATGGGAGATATTGTCCAAGGTGGCATGCAACTTGGACAGCATCCTCTTTTCAGACACCACTGTCAGAGAGTCCAGTTCCATCCCCACATCACTGGCCTTACGATTGAGTTTGTTGATTCCGTTGGTGTCTGCTACCCTCAGCCTGCTGCTCCAGCACACAACAGCAAACATGATAGCACTGGCCACCACAGACTCGTAGGTGAGGCAACACTTCACTTGTGAGTCTGTTGGGGTCATCTATTGCATCTGGTGCTCCTGGTGCGGCCTCCTCTACATTGGTGAGACCCCACGCAGATTGGGGGACCGCTTTGTCGAGCACCTCCACTCCGTCCGCCACAACAGACAGGATCTCCTGGTTGCCACCCACTTCAACTCTGCTTCACGTTCCCATTCGGACATGTCCATACATGGCCTCCTCTACTGTCATGATGAGGCCAAACTCAGGTTGGAGGAGTAACACCTCACATACCGTCTGGGTAGTCTCCAGCCCCTTGGTATGAACATAGAATTCTCCAACTTCCGGTAATTCCCAGTGGTGGGGTCCTGTTGAAGGTGGCGGAAGTTGCGGAGGATAATGTGCTGGATCCGGTGGCTAGTGAGGTGGTAGGTGAGGACAAGGGGAACTCTGTCCCTGTTGTGGTGGTGGGAGGATGGGGTGAGGGCCGAAGTGCGGGAAATGGAGGAGATGCGGGTGAGGGCATCATTGATGACGGCAGAAGAGAAACCCCTCCTTTCCCCCATCCCAGTTTCACTCTGCCCCCTCCTCCAGCTACCTATCACCTCCCTCATGGTTCAGCCTCCTTCTACCACCCATTGTGCTTTCCCTTATTCCTTCTTCACCTTTCCTGCCTATCCCCTCCCTGCTTCCCCTCCCCCACCCCTTTATCTTTCCCCTTACCGATTTTTCACCTGGCACCTACCAGCCTTCTCTTTCCCACCCTCCCCCCACCTTCTTTATAGGGCTCCTGCCCCCTCCCTCTTCAGTCCTGATGAAGGGTCTCAGCCCGAAACGTTGACTGTTCGTTTCCACGGATGCTGCCCCACCTGCTGAGTTCCTCCAGTGTGTTGTGCGTGTTGCTTTGACCCCAGCATCTGCAGAATATTTTGTGTTTACAACCTAAGGATATGCAGGGGATAACCTGCAAGCGTCACCACACATACCAGCACCAAAATAGCATGCCCACAATGCTTGCTAGAACACTACAAGCAACAAAACAACAGCAAGAAGCCTCGCTCCTCCCTCCCACCATGCACACAGAGAGACCTCCAAATCTGGGAACAGGCTGTTTCCACATTTCTGCCTCCAGCAGTCTTCGAATTCACAAACCTTGGGCTATGACTTCCCCAGTGGACTCACAGTGAGCTCCGGGTTATTACAGAAAGCGGTTCTGTATAAGTTGTTGATAATGTATGCATATAAAGTTTTCTTGTTAAATTCCTGCGTTTTATTTAATAAACATGGGGAACACTATAGAACAATGCAGGACTCCGATTTTTTTTGATATAGTTAAGATTATTTAGACAAGATATTGATCTAGAAATTCTTCCCACAGCAATACACAACGGATTTTAATCTAAAATTCAATTGTTAAAACATATGGGGCCTTTCCTGTATACATTAAGCAGCTTCCAAAATTTCTTGACCCTGTGTTTGACGTACATGGAGGCTGCCAGGCAGGTGAAGCGACATCACTTGCACATAATGCATTTTCCCATCTGAGCTTCTACTTTAAGTCAAGCCTCCTTCTGCAGTTTTTAATCACAATCTGTGACTGGGACTCTCTGTTAAAATATGCAAGAGGAATTTTACTGCACATGATAGAAAGCACGTAAGCTGGAAGAATGCAGAGTCCATGCCTGCTTTTGGTGCGTGTTCTTTTAGGAAATATTTAAAAATCTAGTCTTAGGAATAATTGATGTACCAATGGTATCTGTTACTTGATTTTAAGTATGAAAGTAAAATGAGGGAGTGAAGGGTTAGATTGGTCTTGGAGTAGGTTACAGAGCTGGCACAACATTGGGGGCTGAAAGGCCTGTACTGCGCTGTGCTGTTTTATATTTTATAAATCAGGATGCAGTTTGCAATTTCTGTACAAAAGCTGTCCATGCTTTATAAACTCTTGATTTATGAAGCTTACAATGACAAAGTTTCTAGCAGCAATAGCCAATTTTGTAATTTTTTAAACAAAAATCTGCATTCTGTGCTCTTGAGTAAATCTCAACAATCATCCCCTGAAGGCTCCAGCTCCAGCTCTCAAGTGTTGCTGCCTCTCTAGGTGGCCAAAAGGGAGCTACTTTCCAAATAATGGTGGCGATCTTGTTTGCGTTTTTAGAAAGGATGGGTGATTCAAGCTAATCAAGAATCTTAAGAGTTCCTATTTGGCCAGAAGAGGATACGTAAAACCAGCAAGAACACAGTTGCTTATTGACTGCCAATTACTGCAGGTAATGGAATTTAACAGGAAAGAAAAGTTGAACATGGAACCAAAGAAGGCAGGCGGGAAGAAGTAAACAATGGGAGGGAGGTTCTGAGTGGGATGAGAGAGTATGGGTGATGGGCAGATGCGGGGTGGATGGAGGAGAGGAAACACACAGGGTGATCAGGGGTTGTGTGTGTGTGTGTGTGTGTGTGTGTGTGTGTGTGCATGTGTGAAGAAGAGAGGGGAAAAGGACAAGAGGGCAAGCTGATTAACAGAAATTAGAGATTTTCATACAACCTGGTTGTCGACCAGCCAGACAGAATATGATGAATATAAGGTTCCTCCAGTTTGCATTTGGCCTCAACACTGGCCGGAGGGGGGTGGCAGGACATGCACGTCGGTAGCAGAATGAGGAGGGAAATTAAAATGGCTTGCGATCAGAAGCTCCAGATGGCCATGATGAATGGTGTTAATTTTAAAACGATTTTGTTGTACTCAAGGACCCAACTCCAAAAATTTCTGCCAATCCTTTTATCCTTTTGGCAGAAATTAAGAGTTTATTAGGAGTTGGCTCCTCGAGTACAACAACCTCTTCATATGAACAGTCCTCCAACATCCCAACACTGTCCAGTCCAGGCAGAATCCTTTCCTGTTCTGAGACCTGTACCTACCAAGATTTAACCTGAGAAAAGCGAATTGGACATCTTCCACAGAATCCCTTGATCGACTTATTGATACCACACCACCAGAACCTGATCATTATAATGAATTTGTCCGACTAATCTGGAAAGTAGCGCAGCAGAACATACCTAGAGGTTGCAGAACCAAATATATTCAGGGATTGACTAGTGATATCAAGCAAAGTTATGATGAGTATGTCAACTTATACGACCAAGACCCGTTTGGTCAAGACACAATTGAAATGTGAGAGTCAGTTCTGACCCTACTGAGCCAAGAGAGACAACAGAGTTAGTAGGAACTGATAGAAAACACAGATATGACCAAGAACAGTAAGAAGGCATGGGCAACTGTTTGGAAACTCAACTCAGACAATAGACCACCACAGAGAATTGCTGCCATAATACCCAATCAGGTTGCCCACCGACTTATACTAAATGGTCCACCAAATAACAAGGATCGGAGGCAAAGGTAAAAGCAACCTTGATGGAGTCAGCTCTCTCAAACGGGAAAAACAGCTTCCCACCTCTCACCCTAGAAGAATTAAAGGATGAAGTATCACAGCTAAAATCCAACAAAGCTGCTGGTATAGATGGGATTCTTAATGAATTCCTTAAACATCTTGGACCTAAAGCACTCCACTGGCTTCTGTCCCTTTTTAACTGTTGGCTATGTTACTGGGTCTTGGGTACACTGGCTGCTGAGGTATCTAAAATGGCTTCTTTGTATGTTACTTAAAATGGCTTTTCTGTAATAATAACTGTGATGTAAGGAGTTCTCTCTCTCCCTGCTTGTTTGGGTTATATTATTGATAAGGGAGAGAACGAACCAATGAGTGTACATGTTATTCTTTTTGTGGGTGATATTCTGTCCCATATGGCTGGGAACCGTGTGGTTGGGGCCGGTTTTTCGAGAGGAGAACCGAAGAGGAAGGACATGCTGGACGCTCTCTGGTCGACCACTGTGGTTGGTCCCAGGCAGTGGGTCGAGGGGGTCAGAGGAAATCGAATGGTGGAAAGAAAACCCCATTAATTGAGCTCCAATGGTTGTGCACGAAAGTGGTTGAACTCTTGGCACCTCTTACTTTCCTTTCATATTATATCTCTATTAATTACATAGTTCCAGTAAGATCTATAAATTGTAATCTGTAAATCGTACATTGTGTGCTGTCTGATATTTGCTGTGCAAGTTTGAACCAGGGTGCATTACACAGCAACTACGTAAAACGTGAGACACGGTTTGGCAGGCGGACGGGGTTTCCCCTAGATAGCCCTAAGCGTTACACCTAATATCATTAAAAATACCTAAAAAATGGAGAAGAGCCAAAGTTGTTGCTCTCCTAAAACCCAATAAAGACTCCAACATTCCTAAAAATTACAGATCAATTTCCTTGCTCTGCACCCTCTATAAACTCTACAAGAGACTCATACTGAAAAGAATATCCCCCTTAGTCGAAGATCTTCTAACACCAGACCAAGCTGAGTTCAGGCCAGGCCGCTCTTGCTGCGGTCAAGTCCTGAACTTAACCCAGTATACTGAGGATGGCTTTGATATGCGACAAATCACAGGGGCAGTATTCGTTAACTTAACAGCAGCATACGACACTGAATCACAGAGGCCTTCTACTGAAATAATCTAAAATATTAAAGAACGAAACCACAGTCAAAGTAATAAGAAGCCTCCTAGAAAATCGCAGATTTTATGTAGAAATGAATGGAATTAAGAGTAGGTGGCGTCCAAGAAGAACAGACTACCACAGGGATAAGTCCTGGCACCTCTACTACAAACGTGTATTTAATGTTTACACAAATGACTAACCAACCTTTCCTAACACACGCAGGTTTATCTACGCAGACGACCTATGCATAGCAACACAAGCTAACTCCTTCCAAGAAGTTGAAGTACGGCTTACACAGTCCTCGAAGCAATGAAGCAGTATTATGAAAAATGGTCTCTGAACCCAAATCCATCAAAAACTCAAGTGTGTGCATTCCACCTGAGGAATCGAGAAGCAGCTCGGAAACTCAAGATCTTCTGGTGTGGGAAGGAGCTCGAACACCATTCGACTCCAATTTACCTGGGCATGACACTGGATAGGACGCTCTCATTTGCCACCCATATCCAAAACCTCCGAGGAAAAGGTGGTTCTCACAATTCTCTCTTGAAAAAATTAGTAGACACGAAATGGGGAGCTAATGCCCACACACTTAGATCAACTGCCCTAGCACTCCGCTATGCACCTGCAGAATACTGTGTACCTGTGTGGGGCAGATCAGCCCATGCGAAGAAAATAGACCCGTTGCCTAATGAAGCCTGCCGAATAATCACAGGCACACTGCGCCCCACACCTACTAACATCACTTACAGACTTGCAGGCATTGCTCCCCTAGAGATCTGAAGACACACTACAACAAAAATTGAAAAAGGTCAACAGAACTCGGATCCACGGCACCCACTACATCATCATGTGCCAGTTTCCAACCACCTAAGATCAAGGAAAAGCTTTGCTACAGTGGAGGAACTACCATAGGGAATATCCCCCCAAACAGCAACAAACAGAAGCCAGAACCCCACCAAACAATACAGTGCAAGACCCACAGAAATGTTACCAGACGGGGCACTGCTTGACAGACGGAAGTGGTGCACTTTCAACAGAGCGAGAGCGGGAGTTTGTAGGACGGGAGACAACATGGTGAAGTGGGGTTTAAAGACCAGCGAATCCTGTGAGTGTGGTGAAAGGGTGCAGAACATTGACCCTGTTCTGCGCAACTGCCCACTCTCACCTGATTTAGCTGACACTGACCTGCTCAGCATCAAACAAACAACACTAGAGTGGCTGGCTGTCTGGTGCGACAAGCTATGATGATGATTTCTGCCAATAAAGCAATACTACCTGATCAGGTGGTATTATATGCCCTGCATAGTTGATGCAAGAATTGATGTAGATTCTTTCTGCTAATTGTTTGGTCAAAGAGAGTCCTTGGATGTCATAATCTCTGGTTCACGTGGTTAGCTTCTAGCAGCCTCGTCCTAGAACAATATGCACCTTAATGAGGTTTATGTGCCCTAATTTATTCACCCATGGGATGTTGATGCCACTAACATTGGTATTTATAGTCCATCTCTGAGTTGTCAAGGGAAGACTCAAGAACGTTAGTCAATCTGGAGTCAAATATAGGTCAGCGCAGATAAGGAAGGCAGATTTACTCCCCTGAAGGACACTAATAAACCAAGTGTATTTTTTATAATTCTGTAGTTTCAGGGTCACCAGTACCAATGCTAATTTTTACCGTTAATTCCAGATCTTTTATTTGATGAATTAAAATGTTTCTGTTACCCAACATTTATTGAACTCCTGCTCATCAAGACATCCGAAATTAAAAATATAAGCTAACCTTGGAATGGATGACAAGAAAATTACTGGCCTACTCAGTATTAGAACATAGAATAGTACAGCACATGGCCCTTCAGCCCATGATATTGTGCTGACATTTTAGTTTAGTCCAAGATCAATCTAATCCTACCCTCCCACAGAGCCCTCCATTGTTTTTTCATCCATGTGCCTTTTTAAGAGTGTCTTAAATGTCCCTAATATACCTACTTCGGCCACAGCCCCAGCAGTGTGTTCCATGCACTCACTGCTCTGTGTTAAAAACCTGCCTCTAACATCCCCCTAAATTTTCCTTCAATCACTTTAAATGTATGTCCTCTTGCTCTGGGGAAAAAAGTTATCTGTACTCTATCAATGCCTGTCATCCTCTACCAAGTCACGTTTCATCTTCCTTCGATCGAAAGAGGAAAATCCTAACTCACTCAACCTATCCTCATATGACATGCTCTCTAGTTCAGTCAGAGTTCTGGTAAATCTCTGCTGCACCCTCTCTAAAGCTTCCACAAGGCAATCAGAACTGAATACAATACTCCAAGTAAGTTCAAAGTTCAAAGTAAATTTATTATCAAAGTACATATATGTTACCAAATACAACCCTGAGATTCATTTTCTTGTAGACATACTCAGTAAATTATAGAATAATAACCATAATGGAATCAATAAAAGACCACCCAACGTGGGTGTTCAACCAGTATGCAAATGACAACAATCTGTGCAAACTATGTGTGTGGTCTAAACACAATTTTATAGAGCAGCAACATAACCTCATAGTCCTTGAACTCAATCCCCTGACTAATGAAGGCCAACACACCATACGCCTTTTTGACCATCCTATTAATCTGCACAGCAGCTTTATTTAACGTTTAGTTAATTGTTTAATGGTAACCAGTATGGTGATTGTATTTGTCCGTTTCTAACTGTGTTTCTAACCTAGGCTCACTTTGTTGAAAGTTCTTTAATGAAAGCTTATCTGTGTGGAAGGGGTGTAAACAGAGGGAGAACAGAAGAAAAAGGGAAAAAATGATAAGACATGAGATACAGAACACCATGGTTATGGAGATCTGAAATAAAAGAAACATCTGGAAGTTGTAGGGAAACACTGACATCACATGACTTTACACTGGAACTAATATAAGCTAGAAAGGTTACTTGCTGGATTCAGTGTTGAGTCTTGAAGACTACAGTGTGTGTGTATGTATACACACACACACACACACACACACACAGATAGATAGATAGATAGATAAATAGTTAGGGTGCCTAAGACTCTTGCACAGTACTGTATTTTTCAATGTGGAGCGGAAAGCAAGTTTGTAAATTTGGCAGGAGCAATGGATGTCGGGAATGGCAAGGGTGGAGTGCTGTGGGAGGGGTGTGGGACAGTTGGCAGAGAAGGAGTTTTGGGATGGGGAGGAGGGTGACATGGGTGCAGACACACCCAACTCTGAAACACCAGGCAAGGTCATTTGATTCCAATCAATTGGCTTATTGATCATTAGAGAATGTCTCTCTCATGCTTCCCGCTTCCTCCCCTCTCCCATTCCGTTTTCTCAACCATGCTCTCTCCATGCCCCCTTCACACTCTCAGGCCACAACAGAGACCCACATCAGAATCAGGTTTATCATCACCCACATATGTCATGAAATTTGTTTTGTTTTGCAGCAGTAGCACAGTGCAATACATAAAATTACTACAGTACTGTGCAAATGTCTTTTATATATATATACACACACACACGCATGCCTAAGATGTCTGCATACTACTGCATATTTGGTGATAGTAAGTTACACAACTTTCTAGTTTAAAAAAAACTGGAAATAATCACTATTCAAATAAGAAAGATTTCTTGTTTTGGATATTATTTGGACAGATAAATCTTTGTTGGTCAGTATAAAGGAACAAATCAATTATCAGATGTTATTAGAAGGTGCTGACTAGTCAGCGTTGTTAGTTATTTTGTTTCTTCTTTGTGGCATTTTGCATATTAAAGCCCTTTGCATTTACTCTTAATTACTCACTGTTAGCTTGAACTTTGAGCACAATTAACCATGTACAGTTCATGTTGGCTAGCCTATGACTTTAGCACCTGATTTTAATATATTAAGTAGCAGAAATCCTTTCTAATTGAAAGGCATTTTGTACTGGGTAGAATTTTGGAAGTAACAAATTATTTCGTATATGGCAAGTAGAGTAGGGTGTAGTGAAGGGGGATCAATAGAAAATTATAAAATGTTTTTAAAAAATGCTTTGTTAGCTTGTGGGTGGTTGATACCAGCTTTTGTATGTTTTTGGCCAAACCCAATTTTATCCTTCTTCATGGTGTTACAAATCCTAAGTCAAAGTAGGATAGAGGCCAGACTAAGAGTGGTCCGCTGGTCCTCCAGGGTCAGGGGTTCAACTCATGGCCAACAATCAGACTGGTCAAAATAAATGTTATGGAAAAAACAATGAAGAATCCTTCTGTATCTGTATGTGACCAAAGACAGACAGAGATGGAGGACCTTCACTGCTGCCCTAGATGCCAGCGGTGTTACAAGTCATGGAGTCACAACACTAACTGGCAGAAACTGGTAAGCGAACATTATTGAAAGTAGAACTAATAAAAGTGAGACTATCTTTCCAAAACTGCAGACATTCATTCCGAGTCTGTTACCCCTTCTGTTATCTACTCACATTGAACTGGACAATTTTCAACAGTACTAGGATATTTGTACCTGGCTATCATTGGCTCATACTCAACAACACATCTCTAGTTTTAACTCAAAGCAACTAAGCTTCTGAAGTTATCACGGTGTGCACTGATAAATGACTGAATGCAGGTGCGGAGGAGCGACACCCTCCCATGTTGAGATAGAAACAAGATTTTATTCAACTGAACTTCGATGGCTTGACCAAGCGCTACAATGAGACCAGTCATTCTCGAAACACACATAAGGACCAGCACTAATTGGGAGGCTGCTTAAATAATCACAGTACACTGACAATCCGTGCCAGTCAAAATAAACTTGACAAGTTTAAACAGAAAGTGTAAGGGCTTAATGACTCTGGATAAGACAACAATTAACAAATATAGATGCAAGGATGACAGAAGTGATGCTTAACGCATAACCTTCAAGCTCAGAGGTCCAAAGGGAAAATCTCACAACTGAATCAAGACTTTTACATTATTTACAGTTAGGGTGGCAAAACTATGAAGCTTAAATAACTGATTTGTTATGTTTTTGTTATGATTCCAGACCTAATCAGTTCCCCTCTACCACCACTCTGCTCCGTCTAGCGGAATTAGTCCTTACTCTTAATAATTTCTCCTTTTGCTCCTCCCATTTCCTCCAAACTAAAGGTGTAGCTATGGGCACCCGTATGGGTCCTAGCTATGCCTGCCTTTTTGTTGGGTTTGTGGAACAATCTATGTTCCGTGCCTATTCTGGTATCTGTCCCCCACTTTTCCTTCGCTACATCGACGACTGCATTGGCGCTGCTTCCTGCACGCATGCAGAACTCGTTGACTTTATTAACTTTGCCTCCAACTTTCACCCTGCCCTCAAGTTTACCTGGTCCATTTCCGACACCTCCCTCCCCTTTCTAGATCTTTCTGTCTCTGCCTCTGGAGACAGCTTATCCACTGATGTCTACTATAAGCCTACTGACTCTCACAGCTATCTGGACTATTCCTCTTCTCACCCTATCTCTTGCAAAAACGCCATCCCCTTCTCGCAATTCCTCCGTCTCCGCCGCATCTGCACTCAGGATGAGGCTTTTCATTCTAGGACGAGGGAGATGTCTTCATTTTTTAAAGAAAGGGGCTTCCCTTCCTCCACTATCAACTCTGCTCTTAAACGCATCTCCCCCATTTCACGTACATCTGCTCTCACTCCATCCTCCCACCACCCCATTAGGAATAGGGTTCCCCTGGTCCTCACCTACCACCCCACCAGCCTCCGGGTCCAACATATTATTCTCCGTAACTTCCGCCACCTCCAACGGGATCCCACCACTAAGCACATCTTTCCCTCCCCCTCCCTGCATTCCGCAGGGATCGCTCCCTACACAACTCCCTTGTCCATTCGTCCCCCCATCTCTCCCCACTGATCTCCCTCCTGGCACTTATCTGTGTAAGCGGAACAAGTGCTACACATGCCCTTACACTTCCTCCCTTACCACCATTCAGGGCCCCAAACAGTCCTTCCAGGTGAGGCATCACTTCACCTGTGAGTCGACTGGGGTGATATACTGCGTCCGGTGCTCCCGATGTGGCCTTTTATATATTGGCGAGACCCGACGCAGACTGGGAGACCGCTTTGCTGAACATCTACGCTCTGTCCGCCAGAGAAAGCAGGATCTCCCAGTGGCCACACATTTTAATTCCACATCCCATTCCCATTCTGACATGTCTATCCACGGCTTCCTCTACTGTAAAGATGAAGCCACACTCAGGTTGGAGGAACAACACCTTATATTCCGTCTGGGTAGCCTCCAACCTGATGGCATGAACATTGACTTCTCTAACTTCCGCTAGGCCCCACCTCCCCCTCGTACCCCAGCTGTTACTCATTTTTATGCACACATTCTTTCTCTCACTCTCCTTTTTCTCCCTCTGTCCCTCTGAATATACCTCTTGCCCATCCTCTGGGTCACCCCCCCCCCGTCTTTCTTCCCGGACCTCCTGTCCCATGATCCTCTCGTATCCCCTTTTGCCTATCACCTGTCCAGCTCTCGGCTCTATCCCTCCCCCTCCTGTCTTCTCCTATCATTTTGCATCTCCCCCTCCCCCTCCAGCTTTCAAATCCCTTACTCACTCTTCCTTCAGTTAGTCCTGACGAAGGGTCTCGGCCTGAAACGTCGACTGCGCCTCTTCCTATAGAAGCTGCCTGGCCTGCTGCGTTCACCAGCAACTTTGATGTGTGTTGTTATGTTTTATGCTGTTTTATTCTTATAATATTCACAAGGCACCACATTGAACCTGATTTTTTAGTAGATGAGCTGAGGTGTTCTTGAGAATTCAAATAAAATAAATCGAAAGAAAATCATTTCAGTTATACTGTTGTTTCCATGGAGATGGATTTTATCTGAAGTTATTCGTACAGCAATTCTTTAACATCTATCTCTGTGGACTATCTGAACAACAAGATAGTCTTGTTAAGATAAGGAGTTTGGTAATACAGTGGATTCCAGTTACATTGGGATAAATCAAGACCTCTACATTCTGGCCCAATTAGGGACTGGACCAATTAAGTGGCTGCCCCAATTCACCAATGATTCATGGAAACAGTTAAAAAGGCACATAAAAAAGACAAACAACTGCTTAACTGAGTAAAAAATTAAGTACTTAAATGAAACACAGAACAAATTAGAACACTACCAAATTAGAACATATCCAACGATGACAGGAATCTGTGCAGGAGAGTTGTTAAAGTGGCTCAGTTATTGCACTGGGGCAGTTCCACTCTCTTGACCTCAGAAGTCAAGGTCCAGTGGTACAAGCAGTCATCACATCTGGGGTCTTCCTTGGTTGCAGTGGATGACCATGACTTCTGTTGAGCCTTGTCAATGCCCTTCACTCTCCACAGGGTGTTGCAGAGTTCCTTTCCTGGCTGTTGGATCTCAGCATAGATCTCATCCGCCCAGCCCGCCGGAGCTGACTTCACATACGAGTACAGGCATGTCCCAATCTCACCGAGGTATGAGACCCGCCAGCTACTCTCACCTGGATTTAGTCCGCCTGTCGAAGGGATAAGGGGTGTACCAGGGTGTGGCCACTGTCGCATGCATACAGTTTCTTGGAGCCACATGTGACAGCTGAATGTCCAGTGGGGATCAAAGGTAACATTCAAGATGACTGTTAATACCGTCAAATCTTCATAGTTCCCAACTTGTTGAAGTAACAAAATTGTTTTATTTTTAATCACAGTCGTTTCTGGCATTTTCAACCGTGAATGCTTGAAAGGTGGAGTGAGCAAGACAATTCTCAAAGGTTCAAAGGTTTATTTTATTGTCAAAGTATAAATGTAGAATACAACTCTGATATTTGTCTTCTCCAGACAACCACGAAATACAGAAAGACCATGGGTGTTGTTCAAAGAGAAGTAATCAACTCCCCCCCAACCATCACGAATAAGAAAAAGAAACAAAACTCACAAACCCCAAAATCTGACACCCCCCTCCCCTGCAGAAAAAAACCAGCCACAATAGCAACAAATCCCCAACAACTGCCCAGCAGAAAAGAAACAGAGACAATAACAATCCCCAACTCCCTCACCTGCAAAAAAAAGACAGCAACAATAACATCAAAACCCCCTCTCGCACACAAAAATCTAACAGCTCACCCACCTGCCAATCAGCCACATGAAAAATGCAAAAAAACTAAAGGAGACCACTATAAAGTACAGTCCAATAATCATATAAATCCCAGAATATTGAAAACATCTTTCCATCAGCATACAAGGAGCACGACTACAGCGCCAGATCTGAACACCGCCCACCAGGCTGCTGACCATTGTTACCCAGGTTGCCTCCGTTCAGAGCAATCGCTGACTGGGTCTGAATGCCACCAAGCTGCCCGCTGACTGTCGTTACCCTGGAGGCCTCCATTGGGAGCGATCACCGACCAGGTTCAAACGTCACCGACCAGGCTGCTGACTGTCATTCCCCGGTGGCCTCCGTTGGGAGCGATCACCGACCAGGTTCAAACGTCACCGACCAGGCTGCTGACTGTCATTCTCCAGTGGCCTCCGTTGGGAGCGATCGTTGACCGGGTCCAAATGTCACCGACCCGGCTGCTGACCGTTGTTGCCCCAGTAGCCTCCATTGAGAACGATCGTTGACCAGGTCTGAAGGTCACCAACCTGGCTGCTGACTGTCGTTCCCCGGTGGCCTCCATTGGCAGCGATCGCCGACCGGGTCTGAAGGTCACCAACCCGGCTACTGACCGTCGTTCCCCGGTGGCCTCCACTGGGAGCAATCACTGACCGGGTCCGAACGCCACTGACCAGGCTGCTGACTGTCGTTACCCCGGTGGCCTCCATTGGGAGCGATCGCTGACCGGGTCCGAAGGTCACCGACCCGGCTGCTGACTGTCATTCTCCAGTGGCCTCCATTGGGAGCGATTGCTGACCGGGTCCGAAGGTCACCGACCCGGCTGCTGACTGTCGTTCCCTGGTGGCCTCCATTGGGAGTGATCGCTGACTGGGTCTGAAGGTCACCAACCTGGCTGCTGACCATTGTTGCGCAGTGGCCTCCACTGGGAGCGATCACTGACCGGGTCCGAATGCCACTGACCAGGCTGCTGACCGTCGTTACCCCGGTGGCCTCCATTGGGAGCGATCACTGACCGGGTCCGAAGGTCACCGACCCGGCTGCTGACCGTCGTTCCCCGGTGGCCTCCATTGGGAGCGATCACTGACCGGGTCCAAACGCCACTGACCTGGGTCCAACCTCCGCCAAATTCTGAATTGTCTTACTGCTTATTTCTTGCCAACTATCAGTGACAAAAGCACTTCTTTTTGAACACAGACCCACAATTGATGCTATTTAAAAACAGTTCACTCTAAGCATGGTGTAGCGTCTAATGGCCACACAAGCGAATGTGACAATAGTGTAAACACCCATGAGCAAACCACAATTAGCAGAGCGACCACATGCGCAAACGTCAATAATCATGCTTAAATAAGTATAATCATATGAACATACTAGGTAATTATCAACAAGGCAAGGACAGCAGGAAAGACCAGGGACAGGGACAGTTAGGGTATTACACCTGAGTGAGTTTTGGCGAGAAGCTGGATAGCTACTGAAAAGCTTCAGAGGTAATGTGTAGTCCAAGTGGTGATGGACTTGTTCTGTCTCCCTGATGGTAATCTATTGAATAGGTGACTGCTAGGTTGGATGATAAGTGACACCATCCTTAATGAGAAGATCATTCAATTCCCTGAAGTGCCTGAGTGATGGATAACACCTCAGTCCAGTCTGGACTTTTCATCAGCTGAAAAATATTCTATTGCATTAACACATAGATGGAAGATACCTAAACCATAGCTACGATTCCTTCTTCCTGTGGACCACTACTCTTTTCTTGTGCTTTCAGAAGTCCAAGCAGATGCTAGAAGGGAAATGGTTTCTCGCTGAAAGGCCTGAAGGATGCTGTCCAGGAAAAGTACAACTCAAAGCTTCAGACCATCAAGATGCTATGGAGGAACCTACTGGAATGCCTGAAATATATGTTGGACGCCTTGATTGCCCTGGAGGAGTGCTTCAATACACACCTAATCTTAGAGTGTCAAGAAGGGTGCTGATCTTTTACATCACCATGCAAGATCTGTGCGACTAGCATTTAAACGCAGTCTGGGGATTGGAGCTTTAACTTCCTGATACACTTGAAATGGAAGATGAGAAGTGGGGATACACAGCTGATCAACAACCAGGAGCACAGTTTTAGTTTGCAATGTGTTTGACTCAGCAGACACATTGCTTCATCTGTGTCAAGCATTTTACCATGTATTCAAAAGGTAAATCTGCGAGGAGGTTCAGAACATTTTCCTGATCTGATGATAAACATAAGCCAGAGGACCCCCATCCGAAGAAGCTCTCAATCTAAAACAATAAGGTCATAAGACCATAAAATATAGGAACAGAATTAGGCCATTTGGCCCATCGAGTCTACTCTATCACTTCATCATGGCTGATCCATTTTTCCTCTCAGCTCCAATCTCCCGCCTTCTCTCCATATCCCTTCATGCTCTGGCCAATTATGAACCTACCAACCTGTGCCTTAAATATACATACAGACCGGGCCTCCCCAGCTGCCTGTGGCAATGAATTCCACAGATTCAGCACTCTCTGGCTAAAGAAATACCTCCTCATCTCTGTTCCTAAAAGACACCCCTCTATTCTGAAGCAAACAGTCCTCCATATGTCAGCTAACCATTGCCATGCGCAGCAGGAAAGAATTTCTAGAGCACGTGGAGGAGTGGAAGGAGTTCTGCAAAATCCTCAATCACTTTGTGCAAGTGATTCACTTTAATTAGTAAGGATATAAAATTATATTTCCATACATCATATCTGATTTGCATACTTCCATTTCCCCAAAAAAGTAATTAAGTGAAATATAAGGTAATTTATTATCTCAAAAATTTTATGGCACTCAAATTCTTGTCAGATGGATCAAACTCTTGCTAACTTAGTTGAACTTGCTACTTATATTCAAGTACTTTGTCACATATAAAATCCTATTGTTTCCACAAATATTCTTTTAATAAATATCTGAAAGAAAACCACAAAGAGCCTGAAAACTGCAGAAAGAGATACTGAAAAGAATAAATACATTAAGGTTAAAAGAATAAGAAATATAAGCATAATCAATCCTCGCTGATTTGATTTGATGCAAACAGTGAACTTTAATGCATCCACCATTCAGGGCCCCAAACAGTCCTTCCAGGTGAGGCATCACTTCACCTGTGAGTCGACTGGGGTGATATACTGCGTCCGGTGCTCCCGATGTGGCCTTTTATATATTGGTGAGACCCGACGCAGACTGGGAGACCGCTTTGCTGAACATCTACGCTCTGTCCGCCAGAGAAAGCAGGATCTCCCAGTGGCCACACATATTAATTCCACATCCCATTCCCATTCTGACATGTCTATCCACGGCCTCCTCTACTGTAAAGATGAAGCCACACTCAGGTTGGAGGAACAACACCTTATATTCCGTCTGGGTAGCCTCCAACCTGATGGCATGAACATCGACTTCTCTAACTTCCACTAAGGCCCCACCTCCCCCTCGTACCCCATCTGTTACTCATTTTTATGCACACATTCTTTCTCTCACTCTCCTTTTTCTCCCTCTGTCCCTCTGAATATACCTCTTGCCCATCCTCTGGGTCACCCCCCCCCTTGTCTTTCTTCCCGGACCTCCTGTCCCATGATCCTCTCTTATCCCCTTTTGCCTATCACCTGTCCAGCTCTCGGCTCTATCCCTCCCCCTCCTGTCTTCTCCTATCATTTTGCATCTCCCCCTCCCCCTCCAGCTTTCAAATCCCTTACTCACTCTTCCTTCAGTTAGTCCTGACGAAGGGTCTCGGCCTGAAACGTCGACTGCGCCTCTTCCTATAGATGCTGCCTGGCCTGCTGCGTTCACCAGCAACTTTGATGTATGTAACTTTAATGCATGCTTTGATATTTCGATGTATATGTGACAAATAAAGCTAATCTTTGAAAATAAGAGTGAAGTGGACCAAATCGCCCTGAAGTCTGTTTCACCATTTAATTAGATCAAGGTTGATCACATCTTATCCTCATCCTGACTTAGCTGCCTGTTCCACATAAACAGACAGTTCAGAAATCTCAGCTTTAAATATATGCTTTAAATAAATGATGTTGCCTGTACTGATCTGAGGTAGAAAATACCAAAGATTCGTGACCATTAAAAGAAGAAACTCCCAATCATTCCTTTCTGAAATGGGCAACTCCTTATTGTGAAACTATGTCCTACTAGTGAGGGATTCCCACATAGAGAAGTTCTCTCAATGTTGTACCGTTAATACTGATATACTGTCATGGCAATGGTTAGCTAATGTCAAACAGCATAAACTTCTAACAGTTCTGAATCAGGTTTTATTCCTTATGCTATTTACCTGAGGCTGATGCAAGAACTAAATCTATAATTCTTTACTAAGCAAAAATTAAATGCAACAACATGACCCCAAATTCATGAACATTTGCGCACATTACTGAAGGTAAGATATTGTGTATGTGCCAGCCTGCTCAAGTTGCACAGGAAGCAAATGAGACCACAAAGGAATGCTATTCAGGGCACACTTGTTTAGCACATTAAAGGCTACCCAAAAACCCTACCCTGTCAAGGACTTGTTCTCCTCCTCTTTCAAACAAATTGAGATTCCCCCCATCCTTATAGATTTAGCTTTCACATAATTTATCTCACCCACGCTTGTTCTTTTATTAATGGAACACTAATAATTCAATTTGAGAATATCAGCTATAATTAAATGATTTCTCTTTGTCTAACTTGCGAGAAGTCAATCAAGCAGGAATTATGCCAACCAAAAAGAAATATCTAAGCTGCAGGGTTGGTAACTACAGGAGACAAAGCTCCAAAGCGAACCACATTGCACCGCAGTAATACATTTTATCTTTTACACAAAAGCTGTTAATTGGCCTAAGGATTTACAAACTAAATTGAATATCAATTCCAAGATATACTCATACTAAGCCAGCTGACCTGTTCTATCCTTTAGAGTTTAAGATTAAGTGCTGCTATGTGCATAAAAACTTCAAAGTGAGCATGAACATCTATTATCGTTATGGTTGTCGCTTCACATGACAGAAGTGAAGGATAAGAAAGTTTACTTTGATTATCAAAAGCCTTCTTGTGGTGTGAAGGATTCCTTAAACAGTAGCTTGTATTTTTTTAATGAAATGTCTGTAAGGAAAGCTCGATACGTTAAATTATGTACTTCTCGGCTATTGAGAATTGCACTCCATCAAGAAAATAGAAGGCCACTGAGTAGGGAAATGATTCACTGTTGCTATTATCAGTATGCGGCTCACAATCAAGACAGCTGGCTAATTTATACTTAGCTCAGAGTTAACTTGCTGGCAAAATTTGCTGGTGCCATAATGAATTATTCTTTACTGAACGCTGCTTTTAAATGTGCTTTTAAACATCTCACCTAGACTCCCAAAGCAGTAAAAATACAGCCAATATTAAATCTTCGATAAAACATGCAAATTATCTTCTAGTGGAATTCTTTTATTATAAATATTAATATAATGTAAAACTACAGTTAAATTATGTATATAGCAAAAATATCCTCGACAGATATATCACTTTACATTCAAAATATGTGGAGGAAGTTGAACAAAAATGTGAAAATGTAAATCTGCTCCTTGTGTTTCTTTGGCTCTAATCCAGAACATCACCCCAGAAACTGCTAAGGAGTTTCTGCTGGTTGAGCTGAAAACTACATCAGATAAGATGTTGTGAGGCACCATATGCTTTACATAAACATATCCCGCAAGGTATCAACATGTACACATTGCATTTTCCCCTGAGTTCTGCAGTGATCTTTCTCTCCCTCCGTCACTCAAATTTCTACAGATGTACCCTGAAGAGCATTGAAACTGTTTGCAACACCCTCTCGTATGGACAGGCCACGGCAGAGGATTTGGAAAAAGCTGCAGAAAGTTGTAAAATTAGCCAGCTCGTCACAGGTTTTGAGAATATCTTCAAAGGCAATGCATCAAAAAGGCATCATTAAGGACCACCTTCACCCCGGATATTTGACAATAGACATAGACAATAGGTGCAGGAGTAGGCCATTCAGCCCTTCGAACCAGCACCACCATTCACTGTGATCATGGCTGATCATCCACAATCAGTACCCTTTTCCTGCCTTCTCCCCATATCCCTTCACTCCGCTATCTTTACGAGCTCTATCTAACTCTTTCTTGAAAGAATCCACAGAATTGGCCTCCACTGCCTTCTGAGGCAGAGCATTCCACAGAACCACAACCCTCTGTGTGTAAAGTTTTTCCTCAACTCCGTTCTAAATTGTCTACCCCTTATTCTTAAACTGTGGCCTCTGGTTCTAGACTCCCCCAACATCGGGAACATGTTCCCTGCCTCTAGCATGTCCAATCCCTTAATAATCTTATCTGTTTCAATTTATTTGCTCATGAGAAAAAGACATGCTTTCTTCTCTTTGCTACCATCAAGGAGAAGGTACAGAGCCTGAAGCCACACACTCAACCTTTCAGGAACAAAGTCAAAGTAAAAATTTATTATCAGAGTACATACATGTCACCACATACAACCCTGAGATTCTTTTCCTGCAGGCATACTCAGCAAATATATAGAATAGTAACTGTAAACAGGATCAATGGACAACAAACTGAGCAAATGCAGATATAAATAAATAGCAATAAATAATGAGCATGAACTAACAAGATAAAAGTGTCCTTAAATAGGTGTAGTTATCCTCTTTTGTTCAAGAGCTTGATGGTTGAGGGGTAGTAACTGCTCTTGAAACTGATGGTATGAGTCATGAGGCTCTTGTACCTTCTACCTGATGGCAGCAGCAAGAAAAGATCATGGCCTGGTGGTGAGGATCTTTTATGACGGATGCTGCTTTCCTATGGCAACGTTTCATGCAGATGTGCTCAATGGTTGAGAGGGCTTTACCGGTGATGTACTGGGCTGAATCCACTACCTTTTGTAGGATTTTCCACTCAAAGGCCTTGGTGTTCCCATTCCAGGTGGTAATGCAGCATCTTCCCCTCTGCCATCAGATTTCTGAATGGACAATGAACTCAACAATACTTCCTCACTATTTTTTCCCTCTATTTTTGAACTACTTATTTATTTTTTTAATATATACATCCTATTTTAATTTATAGTTTTTATTTCTACATACGGCAATGTACTACTGCTGCAACAGGACAAATTTCATGACATATGCTGCTGGAGATATTAAGCCTTTCCCTCTCCCTCTCTCTGTACTTTTCAATATGGCAACGGTCCACCCTCATTGTTGCTGAGTTGCTGCGATGCTGCATTGTTTGTTGGTGTGTATTTAATATTCCAGTAATATTGTAAATATATTGTTGGATTAAGAATTCTTGTTCAATTAAATGATTCACTATGAGTTATATGCAAAATACATGAACTGCATACATCACGATGCTCCTAAGTGATAAGTGTGCACCTCACTTAAAGTAAAGAATAAACTAAGACTTGCCTCTCTCAGCTCTCTTGTATTTGTTTGAATTAGTTTAATGTTGCCGGGTTACAAAACATAATATTTGTGAACATGACCTTTTCATATATGTAACTTAAAAGAACTGATTTTTTTTCAGACAGCATTAGTTGCCTTCTATCAGTGGCCCAGTTCAATAGCCCTAATTCAACAACCAACCCATTTAATCTTCTGAGCCCATTTGGGAAAAACAAGTTCCTAGCATAATATCCTATATGCCAAAGAGTAATGGAACAGGATAATTTGCACTTCTATTACGCGTATTTCAAAATGAGAAATGTATAATTCAGAATAAAAGGACAAAATCATTAACTGACAAAAGGTTTATTATTAATGTATTTTTTGATATACTGTATTAAAGTAAAAAGAATGTTATGCGTCTAGTGCCCTCTCATGGTAGAACAACATTTGTGAGCATTTCTGGTCACGGGTTGTTGCTAAGATGGAGGTCAACTATATTGCCAACTTGTCAGCAGCAAAGAAATACTCTCGTAATATTACTCACCACAAAACAAAAAATGTGACAGGGAGGACTCCATTTAAAGAAAGAATAGCAACCAGAGGCAGTATAATATGTCAAAAGATACTCTATAAATGGAGACTAGGAGTTACAATAGACTTTTATTTAGGGGAAAAGGTAATAAAATTGATTAATAATTACAAATTCAAACCTTAAAATTGAAGTCAAAACCCTTGAAACTCGATCTCTATCAGAAACGCTGGGCAACTTCCGTTCACAGCAAACAATTGTGGCAGGTTAGTTGGCCAGTGTAAATAGCCAAATCCTGTTGGTGAATGCGAGAATCTAGGGGGAGTTGAGGAGAAAGTTGGGACAATAAAAATGGAACTAATGTAAGATTAATGTAAGGTGGTCAATGGTTTGTGTGTACTTGAACCTTTTTCTGTGCTGTACCTCTATGACTCTGAGATCTGGACTTCTGTCTGGCTAATGGTCTCAGTGCTTACCCTACAATAAATCACTTGTATTGATTGTTTTAGTTTTACAGTGCACGCCAGAGACACAAGCCCAGACAACAAATAGTGAGTCATGCCAATGAAGGTTGGACTTTATATACGTGTAGGGTGATGGTGGAATAAATCCTCATGAAGACAGTATTTGCGACTGCACTTCTCAGAAAAAAGTAATATAATCAAATGCTCCCAGCAGGAACAAGAAGATTTTCTTTTTTTTTAAAGAAAGCACTGTATAAATAATACTCTTGCTAAAAATGAGGAACAGAAGCCAAACAACCATAAAAACAATAAAGAACACAAGATCAAAGATCATATAACAACATACATCAAAGTTGCTGGTGAACGCAGCAGGCCAAGCAGCATCTATAGGAAGAGGCGCAGTCGACGTTTCAGGCCGAGACCCTTCGTGACGAAGGGTCTCGGCCTGAAACGTCGACTGCGCCTCTTCCTATAGATGCTGCTTGGCCTGCTGCGTTCACCAGCAACTTTGATGTGTGTTGCTTGAATTTCCAGCATCTGCAGAATTCCTGTTGTTTGCGATCAAAGATCATATGGTAGGAGGCAGCAAAGGCTGTAAATCACAAATTCCCTGGCTCCTTTTGGGGTAAAAAATGAGCTCTTTAGTAACGAGGGCCTAGTCTTAGTACTCGATCTGCTGCGGTAAGTGAGATAGCTGCAGACTGGTATTAATAATACATTATATACCTAAACATAAGAAAGTCTGCAGATGCTGAAAATCCAAAGAAACACACACAAAATGCTGAAAGAACTGAGGTAGCATTTATGGAAATGAATAGACAGACACAATTTCAGGCCGAGACCCTTCTTCAGGACTGAGAAGTAAGGGCAAAGATGCCAGAATGAAAAGTGGTGGGGGTGGGGGGGGGGGGAGAGGCCAGCTGGAAGGTGATAGGTGAAGCCAGATGGGTGGGAAAGGTCATCTAGATACCCTCTTCTCTCCAAAGACCTGCCTGTTCCTGTCTTGAGCAGGGTGCCAATTTTGCAGATTAAATCTTAAAAACCTTGCAGGTTTCATGGCAATATTTCTGAATGTTTGATGTTTTTCCTTCTGAATGCTATTTTCAGACAGAGTAGCAAGATAAGGCTTGATAGAGACAAGGTCCATCGAAGCACTGGTTACATCATTGTCAGCCTGTGATTGTAAGGACTTGTACATTATAAGGGCTGTGAAAGGAGCTGTTGACTACTGGATAGGTACACATTCTTAAATTTGTTATGAATATCCAGTCATCTCTGGTACGTCATTCTAACAAAATGAAAGTCACATCACTACTGGCTAACTCACAGAGCAGATCAATGAATACACAAACAACTCTTCCTGCTATCTGATACCGTCTAGAAGTGTCTTGCACCACAAACCAGAATGGGTCTCTAAATCTGCAAAAGTCTGTTGTTTTTTACTTAACCTGTCAATCATGCGAGCTTATTTCTTGTCAGCAGATGCAGTAGGGAGAGGAGGAAGAAGAATGTAAAGGAGGAATTGAGGGAGCATTTGAGGAGGACAACCACAAGTCAAATAATTAGTCAACACACATCAAAGTTGCTGGTGAATGCAGCAAGCCAGGCAGCATCTCTAGGAAGAGGTACAGTCGGTGTTTCAGGCCGAGACCCTTCGTCAGGACTAACTGAAGGAAGAGCTAGTAAGAGATTTGAAAGTGGGAGGGGGAGGGGGAGATCCAAAATGATAGGAGAAGACAGGAGGGGGAGGGATAGAGCCAAGAGCCGGACAGGTTATTGGGGACATGAGAGGATCATGGGACAGGAGGCCCAGGAAGAAGGAAAAGGGGGGGGAACCCAGAGGATGGGCAAGGGGTATAGTCAGAGGGACAGAGGGAGAAAAAGGAGAGTGAGAGAAAGAATGTGTGTATAAAAATAAATAACTGATGGGGTACGAGGGGGAGGTGGGGCATTAGCGGAAGTTAGAGAAGTCAATGTTCACGCCATCAGGTTGGAGGCAACCCAGACAGAATATAAGGTGTTGTTCCTCCAACCTGAGTGTGGCTTCATCTTTACAGTAGAAGAGGCCGTGGATACACATGTCAGAATGGAATGGGATGTGGAATTAAAATGTGTGCATTCTCTACTCTATTCCCTACTCTGGCCTTTCACCTCCTCTTACCTGGGTCCCTTCCTCCTTTCTCCTATTGTCTGCTATCCTATCAGATTCCTTCTTTCCCACCCACCTGGCTTCACCTATCACCCTCAAGCCAGCCTTCCTCCTCTTTCCTCCCCCCCACCAACCTTTTCATTCTGGAGTCTTCTCCCTTCCTTTCCAATCCTGAAAAAGGGTCTTGGCCTGAAACGTCGACTGTTTATTCATTTCCACAGATGCTGCCTGACCTGCTGAGTTCATCCAGCATTTTGTGTGTGTTACTTGCGAAGTTGAAACTGCCAGTTTAGATAGATCTGTCCACAAGGTGTAAATTGGAGACGCTAATGCTTTTTGACATTTCACCACAATTTTCATTGTGTTCATTTTCATTAGGTTGGCTGCACCATCTGTCTCTTCTGTGTCAGAACTCACATATGATTTTATCCTCTTGGTAGCTGGCATTTGGCTGGCCATTGCCCTGCTATATTTGTGGCCACTCCTACCCATCTCTCCCCATGTATATATCAACCTGTAGATTAATCCCCACAGGTTATGAAAAGTCTGTACTTGTGTTGTTGGATCAGAATGAGTGACAAAATTGGTGACAAAACCTTTGTTCGCTTCCTGCTGAGCTGTCACCCAGCCAGTGGAACTTCAAGGGAAGAATCTAAATGAGGCATAAGATTACTGAACTCCCTCATCTCTCCAATTTATGACACTTATCAAGATGCATCTGCTGCCTTCACATTTAACTAGTTTACCTGTTGGCAAAAACTATGACACTTCCAACTTGGTTCCTGTACTCACATTACTCATTTGCACAACCAGACTTAAACCAGTGATCCAAACCCAGAGCAACAGAGCCTCACATCACAGCAAAATTAAACATTCCACAATTTGAGAGTCAAAAATTGTTAGTCTTTTAGTTTCCCTTATGTTTTTAACATGACATCGTTCATTTCCTTATTGGCTTCTTTATTTATTTAACGAGAAGAAAAGGGCATTTCCTCTCAGTTTCACAGAAACACAGAAAATAGGGGCAGGAGTAGGCCATTTGGCCCTTCAAGCCTGCACCGCCATTCAGTACGATCATGGCTGATCATCCAACTCAGAGCCCTGTACCTGCCTTACCTCCATATCCCCGATCTCTTTAGCCACAAGGGCCATATCTAACTCCCTCTTAAATATAGCCAATGAACTGGCCTCAACTGTTTCCTGTGGCAGAGAATTCCACAAATTCACCACTCTCTGTGTAAAGAAGTTCTTCCTAATCTTGGTCCTAAAAGGTTGCCCCTTTATCCTCAAACTGTGACCCCTCGTTCTGGACTTCCCCAACATTGGGAACAATCTTCCTACCTCTAGCCTGTCCAATCCCTTTAGGATTTTATACGTTTCAATAAGATCCCCCCTCAATCTTCTAAATTCCAACGAGTATGAGCCTAGTCGATCCAGTCTTTCATCATATTAAAGTCCTGCCATCCCAGGAATCAATCTGGTGAACCTTCTTTGTACTCCCTCTATGGCAAGAATGTCTTTCCTCAGATTAGGGGACCAAAACTGCACACAATACTCCAGGTGTGGTCTCACCAAGGCCCTGTACAACTGCAGTAGTACCTCCCTGCTCCTGTACTCGAATCCTCTTGCTATGAATGCCAGCATACCATTCACCTTTTTCACCACCTGCAGTACCTGCATGCCCACTTTCAATGACTGGTGTATAACGACACCCAGGTCTTGTTGCACCTCCCCTTTTCCTAATTGGCCACCGTTCAGATAACAATCTGTTTTCCTATTTTTGCCACCAAAGTGGATAACCTCACACTTATCCACATTAAATTGCATCTGCCATGAATTTGCCCACTCACCTAACCTATCCAAGTCACCCTGCATCCTCCTCACAGCTAACACTGCCGCCCAGCTTCGTGTCATCTGCAAACTTGGAGATGCTGCATTTAATTCCCTCATCTAAGTCATTAATATATATTGTAAACAACTGGGGTCCCAGCACGGAGCCTTGCAGTACCCCACTAGTCACTGCCTGCCATTCTGAAAAGGTCCCGTTTATTCCCACTCTTTACTTTCTGTCTGCCAACCAATTCTCTATCCACATCAATACCTTACCCCCAATACCGTGTGCTTTAAGTTTGCACACTAATCTCCCGTGTGGGACCTTGTCAAAAGCCTTTTGAAAATCCAAATATACCACATCCACTGGTTCTCCCCTATCCACTCTACTAGTTACATCCTCAAAAAATTCTATGAGATTCGTCAGACATGATTTTCCTTTCACAAATCCATGCTGACTTTGTCCGATGATTTCACCGCTTTCCAAATGTGCTGTTATCACATCCTTGATAACTGACTCTAGCATTTTCCCCACTGCCAATGTTAGGCTAACCGGTCTATAATTCTCTCCCACCTTTTTTAAAAAGCGGGGTTACATTAGCCACACTCCAATCCTCAGGAACTAGTCCAGAATCTAACGAGTTTTGAAAAATTATCATTAATGCATCCACTATTTCTTGGGCTACTTCCTTAAGCACTCTGGGATGCAGACCATCTGGCCCTGGGGATTTATCTGTCTTTAATCCCTTCAATTTACCTAACACCACTTCCCTACTAACATGTATTTCCCTCAGTTCCTCCATCTCACTAGACCCTCTGTCCCCTACTATTTCCGGAAGATTATTTATGTCCTCCTTAGTGAAAACAAAACAAAGTAGTTATTCAATTGGTCTGCCATGTCCTTGCTCCCCATAATCAATTCACCTGTTTCTGTCTGTAGGGGACCTACGTTTGTCTTAACCATCTTTTTCTTTTCCCATATCTATAAAAGCTTTTACAGTCAGTTTTTATGTTCCCTGCCAGTTTTCTCTCATAATCTTTTTTCCTTTTCCTAATTAAGCCCTTTGTCCTCCTGTACTGGACTCTGAATTTCTCCCAGTCCTCAGGTGAGCCACTTTTTCTGGCAAATTTGTATGTTTCTTCTTTGGAATTGATACTATTCCTAATTTCCCTTGTCAGCCACGGGTGCACTACCTTTCCTGATTTATTCTTTTGCCAAACTGGGATGAACAATTGTTGTAGTTCATCCATGCAATCCTTAAATGCTTGCTATTGCATATCCACCGTCAATCCTTTAAGTATCATTTGCCAGTCTATCTTAGCTAATTCACATCTCATACCTTCAAAGTTACCCTTCTTTAAGTTCAGAACCTTTGTTTCTGAATTAACTATGTCACTCTCCATCTTAATGAAGAATTCCACCATATGATGGTCATTCTTACCCAAGGGGCCTCTCACGACAAGATTGCTAATTAACCCTTCTTCATTGCTCAATATCCAGTCCAGAATGGCCTGCTGTCTAGTTGGTTCCTTGACATGTTGGTTCAAAAAACCATCCCGCATACATTCCAAGAAATCCTCTTCCTCAGCACCCTTACCAATTTGGTTCACCCAATCTATATGTAGATTGAAATCACCCATTATAACTGCTGTTCCTTTATTGCACGCATTTCTAATTTCCTGTTTAATGCCATCCCCAACCTCACTACTACTGTTAGGTGGCCTGTACACAACTCCAGCGTTTTCTGCCCCTTAGTGTTATGCAGCTCTACCCATATCGATTCCACATCCTCCCGGCTAATGTCCTACCTTTCTATTGCGTTAATCTCCTCTCGAACCAGCAATGCTACCCCACCTCCTTTTCTTTCATGTCTGTCCCTTCTGAATATTGAATATCCCTGAATGTTGAGTTCCCATCCTTGGTCACCCTGGAGCCATGTCTCTGCTCCCAACTATATTATATTCATTAATAACAATCTGCACTTTTAATCCATCCACCTTGTTACGAATGCTCCTTGCATTGACACACAAAGCCTTCAGGCTCGCTTTTACAACACTCTTAGCCCTTATACAATTATGTTGAAAAGTGGCCCTGTTTGATTTTTGCCCTGGATTTGCCAGCCTGCCACTTTTACTTTTCACCTTACTACTTTTTGCTTCTACCCTCACTTTACACCCCTCTGTCTCTCTGCAATTGTTCCCATCCCCCTGTTGTGAACTAACCTCCTCTCTCCTAGTCTCTTTAATTTGATTCCCACCCCCCAACCATTCTAGTTTAAAGTCACCTCAGTAGCCCTCGCAAATCTCCCTGCCAAGATATTGGTCCCCCTAGGATTCAAGTGTAACCCATCCTTTTTGTACAGGTCACACCTGCGCCAAAGGAGGTCCCAATGATCCAAAAACTTGAATCTCTGCCCCCTGCTCCAATCCCTCAGCCACGCATTTATCCTCCACCTCATTGCGTTCCTACTCTCACTGTCGCGTAGCACAGGCAGTAATCCCGAGATTACTACCTTTGCGGTCCTTTTTCTCAACTCCTTTCCTAGCTCCCTATATTCTCCTTTCAGGACCTCTTCCCTTTTCCTACCTATGTCATTGGTACCTATATGTACCACGACCTCTGGCTCCTCACCCTCCCACTTCAGGATATCTTGGACGCGATCAGAAATATCCCGGACCCTGGCACCACGGAGGCAAACTACCATCCGGGTCTCTGGACTGCATCCACAGAATCGCCTATCTGACCCCCTTACTATCAAGTCCCCTATTACAACTGCCCTCCTCTTCCTTTCCCTACCCTTCTAAGCTACAGGGCTGGACTCTGTGCTGGAGGCACGGCCATTGTCGCTTCCCCCAGGTAAGCTGTCCCCCCCCAACAGTACTCAAACAGGAGTACCTATTGTCAAGGGGCACAGCCACCGGGGTACTCTCTATTACCTGACTCTTCCCCTTCCCCCTCCTAACCGTGACCCACTGGTCTGCCTCCCATGGCCCCGGTGTGACCACCTGCCTGTAACTCCTCTCTATCAACTCCTCACTCTCCCTGACCAGACAAAAGTCATCGAGCTGCAGCTCCAGTTCCCTAACGCGGTCCCTTAGGAGCTGCACCTCGGCGCACCTGGCGCAGAAGTGGATGTCCAGGAGGCTGTGAGACTCCAGGACCTCCCACATCCAGCAGCGAGAACAACAAACTGCCCTCACACTCATACTGCTCCTCTCCTCAAATAACAACAAAAAATGAATGCCAAACTCTCTTTGCCTTGCCCGTTTCCGCCTAAGCCCGTTGAGCTGAAGCCCTTAAGCCTTCACTCTGCTCCCGGCTCACTCCGCCGCCCGCAAACTCCGCTGCTCGCTGTATGAGGTTGTGTTCCTTTTAAATCTTCCGCGCTTCACTGCCCGACGTCACACGCCTGCGCAGTCCCGCCTCTCTGAACACCGATGGAAAAAAACCGAAAAAATCAAAAATGGCTTCCTCCGCACTCCCGCTCCGATTCTCAGACATCCTTCTCCGAATTTCAAGTGCTTTAAATACAGATGATTTTTAATCAATTCATTACAGGTTTCCACTACTTTCCTTAATTTTCTCCATTGATTGTTAGAAGCCGAATTATCATTGGAATTTTATTCCTTGGCTTGACAGAAGCAAAAAAAACTAGACAAAACTAAAAGCACATAAATAAATATTCCTTCTGAAAGCGTTGTTTCTGATCAGTAGGCTGTTGCTGACAAGAGTGAACAGATGCCAATATTTCTACACTGCACTGGGCCAGGTTGTGATGGAACAAGCTAATGTTTGGACTCTCTGCTTGAGGTATCTGCCTGTATTTATCTTTTCCAGATTTCAAAGCCTGCAAGCAGGTGCCTTCTCCTGCGGTCTCAGCCCCAAGACAATCTGATAACCTTTGACAGCTTTCCGCTGCCAAAGGCTTCTGAACTACTTATATGACCAGTGGTGTGCCTCAGGGATCTGTTTCAGGACCTTCTCTTCGTGATTTTTATAAATGACCTGGATGAGGAAGTGGAGGGATGGGTTAGTAAATTTGCTGATGACACAAAGGTTGGGGGTGTTGTGGGTAGTGTGGAGGGCTGTCAGAGGTTACAGCTGGACATTGACAGAATGCAAAACTGGGCTGAGAAGTGGCAGATGGAGTTCAACCCAGATAAGTATGAAGTAGTTCATTTTGGTAGGTCAAATATGATGGCAGAATATAGTATTAATGGTAAGGCTCTTGGCAGTGTGAAGGATCAGAGGGATCTTGGGGTCTGAGTCCCTAGGACGCTCAAAGCAGCTGCGAGATTGTGGGATTAAATTTAGGAGCCAAGAGGTAATGTTGCAGCTATTTAGGACCCTGGGCAGACCCCACTTGGAGTACGGTGCTCAGTTCTGGTCACCTCACTACAGGAAGGATATGGAAACCATAGAAAGGGTGCCGAGGAGATTTACAAGGATGTTACCTGGATTGGGGAGCATGCCTTATGAAAACAGGTTGAGTGAACTTGGCCTTTTCTCCTTGGAGCGACGGAGGATGAGAGGTGACCTGATAGAGGTGTATAAGATGATGAGAGGCATTGATCGTGTGGATAGTCAGAGGCTTTTTCCCAGGGCTGAAATGGTTGCCACAAGAGGACTCAGGTTTAAGGTGCTGGGGAGTAGGTACAGAGGAGATGTCATGGGTAAGTTTTTTACTCAGAGAGTGGTGAGTGTGTGGAATGGGCTCCCGGCAATGGTGGTGGAGGTGGATACGATAGGGCCTTTTAAGAGACTTTTGGATAGGTACATGGAGCTTAGAAAAATAGAGGGCTATGGGTAAGTCTAGTAATTTCTAAGGAAGGAACATGTTCAGCACAACTTTGTGGGCCGAAGGACCTGTATTGTGCTGTAGGTTTTCTATGTTTCTATGTCTCTCGTGGTAACGGAAACCATGAGGACAGCTCACCTGTCATATCATGATAGGGCTTAACTGCAAGATAGCTCAGACTAAACTTGCACCAATTGTATCTGCAATAGTCATAGATGCAATGATAGATCTTGATACAAGCTCCCTGCTGTTTCCACATACCTATGGTAAAGTAAATTCATTTTACCATTTAATAGTGTACCCTAATAACCACTTCTTTAGTCCAGCCTTTCTCAACTTTTTCGCCCTGGAGGAACCCTTGAAATAATTTTCAGGTCTCAGGGAACCCCTGCATAAAAATTATTATATCTACAGCTCATGGTGCATTAGCGTGATCAGCAAGTTGTAGATATAATAATTCAAAAATAGTTGTCAATGCTCTTTTGAGTGGAGAGTGTATGCTTAGCCAACCATTTTTGCAAAAAAAAACAGGTAGTTAAGCTTTGTTTACCCTTTTGAAATTAATCCCTTTGTTTCTCTTCCATAAATTAAAAAAAACATAATAAATTTCTGTTAAATAACTGGCTTAAGCCAAAATGGGAATTAATTTTTCAAAAGGTAGGCTCGGTAGATTTAATTTAAATAAAGGTTGTAAATTGATTTTAATCAATGCTATTTACAACATGAAAATTTATTGAAGATGTTGAATAGTAAAGTTACTAAAAACCACAAGCCAAAGCAATATGAATAAAAATACAGCCTAAAGCACAATTTTGTACAAGACTCTGAAAAAATATTTTCTTACTAAGTGACACGACCAGGCTCAAATATAGGCCTACCATGTGAAACCTGTGCTTGTTTTTTGCTGCACAAATACTCAATTCTGGGTCAAACTTGAGATAAGCACACACATTTCAACTTCAACTAAATGAGACAATTTCTATCCTTGCTCTTGATGCTTGTTAAACTAGAAAAAGCTTGCTCACACCTGTAAGAAGTTGAAAACTGCAGCAAAGTGTTTGTTGCTTTCCTGTGAATTGCATGATACTCTGCTTTCACAGAAATCCAGAACTTGCCTAGGGGCAGGTCAGTAAATCTCATCTTGAGTGCACGATCAGACTGCAGTTCACTAAGTTCTTCCTTTTCTCTCAAAATCAAGTTCTCAGGCTGAGCAGAAGGTTCAGAGAAGGGGTCTTTCACCCAGTCATGCACTTGTTTTGAAAGGGAGGTAAATACTGTTTGCTTTTGTTCTACAGTTCTTCCAGGTGGCTTTCAGTAAGACTCATGACTTTCTGATATCATTCATCACTCTCAAGCCCAAGCAGCAGTGGAAACATTAGATTTCCTTTTGCAACATGATTTTTCCAAAGATTCAGTTTCCTTTTAAATCCAAGAATCTTGTCACTTGAAATCAAAACATTTTCTCCAGGGCCTTGCTCGTTCAACTGGTTCATATGATGAAAAATGCCTGCCAAGTAGGCTAGTTTCAGCAGCCATTCATCATCTTCAAAGCACTCAGCAAAATCTAGCCTACCATTTTCTTGAAAGTACTCCTGCAATTCACCTTTCAGCTCAAACACCCTATTGAGAACTCTTCCTCTGCTAAGCCACCGGATTTCTGCATGTCGCAGAAGATTGGTGTGTTTTTTGTACAGGTTTTCACACAGTTTTTTAAATATTCTCGAGTGAACAGGTCTTTGTTTAATAAAGTTCCCCTTTCAGCTCAAACACCCTGTTGAGAACTCTTCCTCTGCTAAGCCACCAGATTGGTGTATGTCGCAAGAGATCGGTCTGCTCTTTGTCCAGGTTTTCACACAGTTTTTAAACATTCTCAAGTGAACTGGTCTTTGTTTAATAAAGTTAACCATTTTTGTAGCATCATCCAGAACTTTTTGCATTTCATCTGCAAGAGTTTTGGACATCAGCACCTCTCTGTGAGGAAAGCAGTGTGTTGTGACAATGCAAACACGAGGAATTCTGCAGATGCTGGAAATTCAAGCAACACACATCAAAGTTGCTGGTGAACACAATAGGCCAGGCAGCACTTCTAGGAAGAGGTACAGTCAACATTTCAGGCCGAGACCCTTTGTCCTGACGAAGGGTTTTGGCCTGAAACGTTGACTGTACCTCTTCCTAGAGATGCTGCCTGGCCTGCTGAGTTCACCAGCAACTTTGATGTGTGTTGTGACAATGTCAGGACTTTCTTTTTTTTAACAAGAGAAACAAAACCTCTCATGGAGCCAACCATTGATGGGGCACCATCAGTGCAGAAGTCAACACAGTTCCTCCAAGACAGTCCTTTTGCTTCCAGATATGAAAACAAAATTCTTTCTTACAAGAGACCCATGTGCGGAGGGGGGACAGACTACGTTTTTTTAAATTCTGGAAGGGACAACAGTTTCATTCGAACTCCAATGCTAAGATTCGAGGCGTCTCTATTTTTATAGATTCCTCAGTTACTTTTATACAACATGATATTATTTCTGATCCGAATGGTAGATTTCTATTGGTTAGTGGTTTACTATTTAATGAAAAAGTAGTTTTGGTTAATGTTTATGCTCCTAATATGGACTGTCCGGAATTTTATAAATCATTATTTAATCAGTTTCCGAATTTGAATGAGTTTTCATTGATCTGGGGCAGAGATCTTAATACCTGTTTGTCTCCAGCTTTGGACCGTTCGGCTCCTTTACGGACCTTACCTAATAAATCTGCAACTTTGATTAATTCATTCCTTTCTGATTCTGGGTCGACGGACATTTGGCGTTTTTTGCATCCTCAGGAAAAAGATTTTTCTTTTTTTTCACATGCTCATCATTCCTATTCAAGAATTGATTATTTCTTTATTGATTCTCGTCTTATTTCCTCAGTGATTAAATGTGATTATGACTCTATAAACATTTCGGATCATGCTCCACTTAAGCTTTCTATTAAAATTCTGGCCAATATACAAAATAATAGACAATGGCGTTTTAATTCGCTGTTGCTTCAGGACTTGGACTTTGTTAACTTTATGAATGAACAGATTGATCTTTTTTCTGTTAACACTCTTTGGGACACTTTTAAAGCTTATATTCGTGGTCAGATTATCTCGTATTCTGCTGCTTTGAGGAAGAAGCAGAAGCAGGAGGAGTTGGTAATTGTGGACAAGATTAAGGAAATTGATAAGAAATATGTTATAGCTCCTTCTGAGTTATATAAACAAAGAACTGAACTTCAAATGGAACACAGTTTATTACTCTCGTCCTCGATTGTAAACCAATTAAAGAAAACAAGAAGTGAATTTTATGTACACAGTGACAAAATTGGAAAACTGTTGGCTAATCAATTGAAGTCTAATTATGCTAAATCTCAAATTAATCAGATTTATAACCAAAATGATCGACTGATACTTGATCATGTGGGGATTAATCAAATCTTCTGTGATTTTTACTCTTCCTTATATCAATCAGAGTCTCCTCGAGATTCTAAATTTATGAATGATTTTTTAGATAATTTAGACTTCCTTGAGATTTCACAGGATATGTCTTCTATGTTAGATACTCCCATTACCATGGATGAGATTAAGAATGTTATTTTCTCTATGAATTTGGGGAAAGCTCCTGGCCCTGATGGGATTACCGTAGAATTTTATAAATGTTTTGCTCCTTCATTAATCCCTTGGCTCTGTAGGGTTTTTGAGGCTTCATTGAAACTTGGTAAACTTCCTGAATCTTTTAATAGAGCGTCAATTTCTTTAATATTAAAGAAGGATAAAGATCCTGCTCAATGTGCATCTTATAGACCAATATCTATATTAAATGTTGATTCTAAAGTTTTTTCTACGTTATTAGCAAATAGATTAGAAAAAGTACTTCCCTCTATTATTTCGGAAGACCAAACGGGTTTTATTAAAGGTCGTTACTCTTTTTATAATATTCGTACACTGTTAAATATCGTTTATACTCCCTCACAAAATGTTCCTGAGTGTGTTATCTCTTTAGATGCCGAGAAAGCTTTTGATAGAGTAGAATGGCCTTATTTATTTAAGGTGCTTGAAATGTTTAATTTTAGCTCGAAATTTATATCCTGGATTAAACTGTTATATTATTCTCCTGTGGCCTCGGTCCGTATTAACTCTTTAAGTTCACTTTTTTTCCCTCTTTTTCGAGGTACTCGACAAGGTTGTCCTCTTAGTCCCTTATTATTTGATATTGCATTAGAACCTCTTGCAATTGCTATTCGAGAATCTCCAAATATTACTGGGATAACTCGGGGTTTAAAGTCCCATAAATTATCACTCTATGCTGATGATTTACTTTTATATATTTCTAATCCTCAAAAATCCATCCCGGCTGTTTTAGAGTTATTAGCACAATTTGGTCTTTTTTCAGGTTATAAATTAAATCTTAGTAAGAGTGAACTCTTTCCGATTAATAAACAACTTCCCTTATATTATAAATTTCCATTTCAATTGATTAATAATTATTTTTCATATCTTGGGATTAAAATTACTTGTAAATACAAAGATTTATTTAAGATTAACTTTTTGCCCTTAATTGACCATATTATTCAACTTTCATCTAAATGGTTTCCTTTATATTTAACTTTGATTGGTCATATTAATGCAGTTAAGATGTTTTCTCTGCCAAAATTTTTATATATATTTCAGGCATTACCGATTTTTGTTCCAAAATCTTTTTTTGATAAAGTTGACTCAAAAATTTCTTCATTTATTTGGCAGAATAAAAATCCGAGACTGGGTAAAATACATTTACAGAAAGCTAAGAGAGATGGAGGTTTAGCATTACCCAACTTTAGATTTTATTATTGGGCAATTAATATTCGACGTATGAAATTCTGGTTACTTGACCAGGATATACTATCCATTCCTAAATGGGTAGCATTGGAATTACAATCTGTTCAGGGTTATACACTTGACTCTATTTTAGGTTCCTCTCTTCCTTTTGATTTGAAACACCTTAAACAGGTGTCTAACCCGATAGTTAAATATACCTTACGTATTTGGTTTCAATTCAGAAAATTTTTTGATCTTAATCAATTTGGGTTAGCGATTCCTATTTTAGGTAACATTTTTTCCTCCCTCTTTTACGGATCGTGCTTTTCAAATTTGGAAGACTAAGGGTATTTCACAGTTTTTGGATTTATTTTTAGATGGTTCCCTTATGTCTTTTGAACAATTATCTAATAAATATAACTTATCAAGAATACATTTTTTTAGATATCTACAAGTTAGAAATTTCCTAAGTACTATACTTTCTTCCTTTCCAATGCTTCCTCCTACATACATTTTAGATACTATAATTAACCTTAATCCATGTCAGAAAGGTGCATCGGCTATGATTTATAATATTATTATGAAACTTAGGAAAGCTCCATTTGATAAGATTAGGGTAGATTGGGAACAGGAATTGGGGTTTACCATTTCCGTGGATGACTGGGGGCAGATTTTACAATTAGTCAATACTTCCTCTATCTGTGCTAAACATTCCCTAATTCAATTTAAGGTTGTTCATAGAGCACATATGTCCAAAGATAAGTTAGCGCGCTTTTATTCTCATATTAATCCTTTTTGTGATAGATGTCCGGGGCAGATAGCCTCTTTAACTCATATGTTTTGGTCTTGCCCTACTTTGGAAACTTTTTGGAGAGACATTTTTAATATTATCTCCAAGGTATTGAATATAGATATCTCTCCTCACCCTATTACTGCTATCTTTGGACTACCTAAAATTTCCAGTAATCTTTCCCCTTCAGCCCGTAGAATGATTGCATTTCTTACTTTAATGGCGAAAAGATGTATCTTACAACATTGGAAAGAGCTTAATGCTCCAACTACCTTTTTTTGGTTTTCTCAGACAATATTATGCTTGAATCTGGAGAAAATTAGAAGCAATCTTTATGACTCCTCTTTTAAATTTGAACAGACTTGGAGACCTTTTATTCAATATTTTCATTTAATGTAATATATACCCTTCTTGTTTTTTTTTACTGTTTTTAATGGAGGTCGGGATTGAGGACGTGATTTTAAGTTTAACTCTGTTTGGTTTCAAGTTAGCTCATTGCTTTGCTTTTTAGTTAGTTGCACGGTGGGTTTTTTTGGGGGGGGGTTTCCTTTTCTCTATTGATATATATATAAAATTAGTATAGTATTATGTTACCTTGGTATGTTATGTTTAAATTACATTGTTTGTAGTTTTTTTTGTATTAATATCTTCTGTAATTTTATTATATTCTAACAGTGTATTAGTGTCTATATGGCTTACCTTTTTGTATACTTATTTAATAAAAAGATTTAAAAAGAAAAAGAAAAACAAAACATTAACTATATCTTGGCCTTTGCTTATTTCAGGCAGCTCTTTGCAACAGAAAAAGTTTTCTTGAATTTCTCCATCATTTATAAATCTTACAAATGCTACAACCTGAACATTTATTGGTGAATTGTGTTCACTCATCAACTACGATAGAGAAGCTGTTGTTTTTCAGTTTAACACACAAAACCTCTTCAGCATCATGTGACATGTCATCAATACGTCAACTTATCATACTGCTTGAGAGTGAAACAATTTCAATTTCTCATACTGCATCTTGTCCTAGCAATTTACCCACTATAATTTTACATGCTGGCAATTATTAGGTTCTCACCAACTGTGCGACTTTTCTTTTTTGTGGGTTATAAGTTATCTGCTGCTACATAATTTGCTTCTTGAACTCTTTTACTGACTGTGACTTTATTAACAAAAGCTTTGCTGTTTGTTTTGAGATTCTAACAGCCAACTAAAATAATAAGCACTTTTACATGTCACATGGCTGTGATTTGTATTTAATTTTCAATTTTGCTGGAACCATTGCTGCATTTAAGTTGTTTGCTGCAGACTAGGCACCATGGAATAGGACAACATGGATAACCAGTCCATGTAAAACCCATAGATAAGTAGTTTTCACTGTAATGATGGACTTTTTTTGTGTCTGCTGTTGCACTGGTGCAGTGAAATGACTCAGAAGATTGTAATTCTTCATCAATAACCTCATCAGAATTGTCTCCTAGGCATAGGCTGAGAATCCTCCTCTTCCATCTCACAACTCCTCTTCAAAAATCACCACATTGGACCATCTTTAAAATGAAAATTTCCATCCAATTTTCAACTTCACTAGTGGAGTTAACAGGCACACCAATTGTGAGTTGGAGAGCTACAACACAGCAGGCAGCGCACAGGTCTGGAAGTAAAGTTTAAAAGGGAGAACTTCAAGGGAACTCGGCTATAACAGGCGCACAAGTTGTGTTCTGGAGAGCAGGGAAGGTTCCAGCATAAAAAGGAGACATTGCCTAGTGGAGCGGTCATCGTTGGAGTGGTCTGAGGCAGAGTGGTAGGCTCATTCGGGCTTCGGCAAGTGGGTAAGTGGATTTAATTTTTCCTTGCATTTTTTGAAGAATAGAGAGCATGCTTGTAGGGTTAGTACTTTGCTCTGGGTGTCAGATGTGGGAATCCTGGGAATCTCCCAGATGGCCACCTCTGCACCAGGTGCACTGAGATGCAGCTCCTGAGAGACCGTGTTAGGGATATGGAGCTGTGGCTTGTTGACCTACAGCTTATTAGGGAAAGTGATCAGGAGATAAATAGGAGCTACAGGGAGTTAGTCACCCTGAGGCTGCAGGTGTTAGATAAGCGGGTGACGGTCAGGGAAGGGAAGGGAAGAGCTCAGATAGTAGAGAGAACCCTTGTGGCCATCCCCCTCAGTAATTGTTATCTTATTTTGGATGCTATTGAGGGGGTGACCTGACAGAGGACGACCACAGCGATCGGGTCTCTGGCACTAAGCCTGGTTCCGTGGTGCAGAAGGTAAAGAGGAAGATGAGGAATGCGGTAGTCACAGGGGATTCCATAGCAAGGGGAACAGACAGGAGGTTCTGTCAGTCTGATAGAGGTACCCGCATTGTGTGTTGCCTCCCAGGTGCTAGGGTACAGGATGTCTCGGATCGGATGCAGAGTATTCTGAAGGGAGAGGGTGAACAGCCAGAAGTCTTGGTATGCGTTGGTAGCAATTGGCAGAAAAAGGGAGGAGGTCCTGAAGAGAGAATTCAGAGAGTTAGGTAGGAAGCTGAAAAGCAGGACCTCCAGGGTAGCAATCTCAATCTCTAGGATTGCCGCCTGTGCCACATGCTAACAAGTGCAAGAACAGCAAGATCAGGCATATTAAAGTGTGGCTGAAAGACTGGTGTACAGGGCAGGGCTTCAGATTACTGGATCATTGAGGCCTCTTCTGGGGGAGGTACAACCTGTACAAAAAGGGTAGGTTAACACCTGAACCCAAAGGGGTCCAATATCCTAGCAGGCAGATTTAATAGAGCTGTTAGGGAGGGTTTAAATTAATTTTGCAGGGTGATGGGAACTGGAGTGATAGGGCTGAGGAAGGGGAAAACAGAAATAAATCAAAAATGGCATGCAACAGAGATGATAGAAAGGACAGGCAGGAGATGAGGCATAATCACAGACAGAGGGATGTGTTACAGGGCAATAGAGGCATGGTGCAGTTAAACCAGAAAGTAACAAATACTGGACTGAAAGTGTTATATTTGAATACATGCAACATAAGAAATAAAATGGACGATCTTGAAATTCAGCTACAGATTGGCAAGTATGACATTGTGGCCATCTCTGAAACTTGGCTAAAGGGTGGCTGCCACTGGGAACTGAATATATTAGAAAAATAGGTTAGTAGGCAGAAGGGGTAGTGTGTCCCTGTGTATAAGAAGTAATATTAAATCATTAGAAAGGGATGACATAGGATCGGAAAGTGGAGAGTCTCTATGGGTTGAGTTAAGAAATGGCAAGGGTAAAAGGACCCTAGTGACAGTTGTATATAGGCCTCCAAACAGCAGCCAGGATGTGGATTACAAATTACAGCAGGAGATAGAAAAGGCATGTGAGAAAGGCAATATCATGATAATCGTTGGGGACTTTAACATGAAAGTGGATTGAGAAACCAGACCAGTACTGGACTTCAAGAGAGAGAATCTATAGAATGTCTAAGGGATGGCTTTTTAGAACAGCTTGTTGTGGAGCCCACTAGGGAATCAGCTGTGCTGGATCGGGTGTTGTGCAATGATCCGGAGGTGATAAGAGAGCTTAAGGTTAAGGAACATTTAGATCAATGGGATCTCTTCTGGAGAAGGAGGAACCTGTACAGATTGGATGGGTTGCACCTGAACTCGAGGGGGAGCAATATCCTTGCAGGTAGGTTTGCTAGCATGGTTCGGGAGGGTTTAAACTAATTTGCGAGGGGGATGGGACCCAGAGCGATAGAGCAGTGAAAGAAGTACACGGAGTAAAGCCAGATCTAACACACAGAGAGGCTTTGCAAGAAGCATCAGGAACAAAGGTGATGAACTGAGAGCTTGGATACATACATGGAATTATGATGTAGTGGCCATTACAGAGACTTGGCTGGCACCAGGGCAGGAATGGATTCTCAATATTCCTGGATTTCAGTGCTTTAAAAGGGATAGAGAGGGCGGAAAAAGGGGAGGAGGGGTGGCATTACTGGTCAGGGATACTATTACAGCTACAGAAGGGGTGGGTAATGTAGCAGGTCCTCTTTTGAGTCAATATGGGTGGAAGTCAGGAACAGGAAGGGAGCAGTTACTCTACTGGGGGTATTCCATAGGCCCCCTGGTAGCAGCAGAGATACAGAGGAGCAGATTGGGAGGCAGATTTTGGAAAGATCAAAAATAACAGGGTTGTTATCATGGGTGACTTCAACTTCCCTAATATTGATTGGCACCTGATTAGTTCCAACGGTTTAGATGGGGCAGAGTTTGTTAAGTGTGTCCAAGATGGATTCCTGTCACAGTATGTGGACAGGCCGACCAGGGGGAATGCCATACTAGATCTAGTACTAGGTAATGAACCGGGTCAGGTCACAGATCTCTCAGTGGGTGAGCATCTGGGGGACAGTGACCACCGCTCCCTGGCCTTTATAATTATCATGGAAAAGGCTAGAATCAAAGAGGACAGGAAAATTTTTAATTGGGGAAAGGCAAATTATGAGACTATAAGGCTAGAACTTGCGGGTGTGAACTGGGATGATGTTTTCGCAGGGAAATGTACTATGGACATGTGGTCGATGTTTAGAGATCTCTTGCGGGATGTTAGGGATAAATTTGTCCCGGTGAGGAAGATAAAGAATGGTAGGGTGAAGGAACCATGGGTGACAAGTGAGGTGGAAAATCTAGTCAGGTGGAAGAAGGCAGCATACATGAGGTTTAGGAAGCAAGGATCAGATGGGTCTATTGAGGAATATAGGGAAGCAAGAAAGGAGCTTAAGAAGGGGCTGAGAAGAGCAAGAAGGGGGCATAAGAAGGCCTTGGCAAGTAGGGTAAAGGAAAACCCCAAGGCATTCTTCAATTATGTGAAGAAAAAAAGGATGACAGGAGTGAAGGTAGGACCGATTAGAGATAAAGGTGGGAAGATGTGCCTGGAGGCTATGGAAGTGAGCGAGGTCCTCAATGAATACTTCTCTTCGGTATTCACCAATGAGAGGGAACTTGATGATGGTGAGGACAATATGAGTGAGGTTGATGTTCTGGAGCATGTTGATATTAAGGGAGAGGAGGTGTTGGAGTTGTTAAAATACATTAGGACAGATAAGTCCCTGGGGCCTGACGGAATATTCCCCAGGCTGCTCCACAAGGCGAGAGAAGAGATTGCTGAGCCTCTGGCTAGGATCTTTATGTCCTCGTTGTCCACGGGAAAGGTACAGGAGGATTGAAGGGAGGTGAATGTTGTTCCCTTGTTCAAAAAAGGTAGTAGGGATAGTCCGGGTAATTATAGACCAGTGAGCCTTACGTCTGTGGTGGGAAAGCTGTTGGAAAAGATTCTTAGAGATAGGATCTATAGGCATTTACAGAATCATGGTCTGATCAGGGACAGTCAGCATGGCTTTGTGAAGAGCAGATCGTGTCTAACAAGCCTGATAGAGTTCTTTGAGGAGGTGACCAGGCATATAGATGAGGGTAGTGCAGTGGATGTGATCTATATGGATTTTAGTAAGGCATCTGACAAGGTTCCACACGGTAGGCTTATTCAGAAAGTTAGAAGGCATGGGATCCAGGGAAGTTTGGCCAGGTGGATTCAGAATTGGCTTGCCTGCAGAAGGCAGAGGGTGGTGGTGGAGGGAGTACATTCAGATTGGAGGATTGTGACTAGTGGTGTCCCACAAGAATCTGTTCTGGGACCTCTACTTTTTATTAACGACCTGGATGTGGGGGTAGAAGGGTGGGTTGGCAAGTTTGCAGACGACACAAAGGTTGGTGGTGTTGTCGATAGTGTAGAGGATTGTCAAAGATTGCAGAGAGACATTGATAGGATGCAGAAGTGGGCTGAGAAGTGGCAGATGGAATTCAACCCAGAGAAGTGTGAGGTGGTACACTTTGGAAGGACAAACTCCAAGGCAGAGTACAAAGTAAATGGCAGGATACTTGGTAGTGTGGAGGAGCAGAGGGATCTCGGGGTACATGTCCACAGGTCCCTGAAAGTTGCCTCACAGGTGGATAGGGTAGTTAAGAAAGCTTATGGGGTGTTAGCTTTCATAAGTCGAGGGATAGAGTTTAAGAGTCGCGATGTAATGATGCAGTTCTATAAAACTCTGGTTAGGCCACACTTAGAGTACTGTGTACAGTTCTGGTCACCTCACTATAGGAATGATGTGGAAGCATTGGAAAGGGTACAGAGGAGATTTACCAGGATGCTGCCTGGTTTAGAAATTATGCATTATGATCAGAGATTAAGGGAGCTAGGGCTTTACTCTTTGGAGAGAAGGAGGATGAGAGGAGACATGATAGAGGTGTACAAGATATTAAGAGGAATAGATAGAGTGGACAGCCAGCGCCTCTTCCCCAGGGCACCACTGCTCAATACAAGAGGACATGGCTTTAAGGTAAGGGGTCGGAAGTTCAAGGGGGATATTAGAGGAAGGTTTTTTACTCAGAGAGTGGTTGGTGCGTGAAATGCACTGCCTGAGTCAGTGGTGGAGGCAGATACACTAGTGAAGTTTAAGAGACTACTAGACAGGTATATGGAGGAATCTAAGGTGGGGGCTTATATGGGAGGCAGGGTTTGAGGGTCGGCACAACATTGTGGGCCGAAGGGCCTGTACTGTGCTGTACTATTCTATGTTCTATGTCTATCCCAGCATGTGAAGACAAACTCCGGCGGATTGAGCGGATGAGACCAATGGAAGATCCAATGGTCAAGAAGGCGGATCTGCAAGCGTCGTGGAACGTGTAGAGCAGGACAAGACACAGAAGACGTCCTGATCATCCACTGCGCCTAGTCCCATCTCCAGCCGTCTAGACTCTGTCTTGCCACTGGATCCAGATGGGAATTGGGAAGAGAGAGTGAGGCTGACGCTGCGCAACTCTCCCTCACTTAAATCCAAATCACGCGCTAATCTCGACACCATCATTATGGTGTTGAGGTCCTCATCGACGTCAACGATGGACGAACAACAACTGATGTTCTATGTTCTATAACCCATAGGGAACAGTGATCACAATATGATCGAGTTCACTTTGAAGTTTGAGAAGGAGAAACTAAAATGCAATGTGTCGCTATTTCGGTGGAATAAAGGAAATTACAATGGCATGAGAGAGGAACTGGCCAAAGTTGACTGGAAAGGGACACTAGCAGGAAGGACAGCAGAGCAGCAACAGCTGGAATTTCTGAGAAAAATGAGGGAAGTGCAAGACACATTTATTCTAAATAAGAAGAAACTTTCGAATGAAAGAAGGACAATAATGTGGCTGACAAGTGAAGTCAGAGCCAAGTAAAAGAGCAGGCATACAAGGAAGCCAAAACTAGTGAGAAGATCGAAGACTGGGAAGCTTTTAAAAACTTGCAGAAGGAAACTACGAAGGTCATTAGGAAGGAAAAGATGAATTATGACAGGAAGTTGGCGACTAATATCAAAGAAGATACTAAAAGCTTTTTGAAGTATATAAAGGGTAAAAGAGAGTTGAGGGCAGATATAGGACCAATAGAAAATGACACTGGAGATATTGTAATAAGAGCCGCAGAGATGGCAGAGGAACTGAATGCATATTTTGCATCAGCCTTCACAGTGAAAGACATCTGCAGTATACCGGACATTCAAGGGTGCCAGGGAAGTGAAGTATGTGCCGTGAAAATTACGACTGAGAAGGTGCTCAGGAAGATTAATGGACTGAGGGTGGATAAATCTCCTGGACCTGATGGAACGCACTATCGGGTTCTGAGGGAAGAAGCTGGAGAGATTGTGGAGGCATTAACAATGATCTTTCAAGAATTGATAAATTCTAGCATTGTACCGGATAACTGGAAAATTGCAAATGTTACTCCGCTATTTAAGAAGGGTGGGAGGCAGCAGAAAGGAAACTATAGACCTGTTAGCTTGACATCAGTGGTTGGGAAGTTGTCAGAATTGATTGTTAGGGATGAGATTACGGAGTACCAGGAGGCACATGACAAGATAGGCCAAAGCCAGCATAATTTCCTGAAAGGAAAATCCTGCCTGACTAACCTACTGCGATCTTTTGAGGAAATTACAAGCAGGGTAGACAAAGTGCTGCATATAAGGCTGCTTAGCAAGATAAGACCCCATGGGATTACAGGGAAGTTACTAGCATGGGTGGAGCATTGGCTGATCGGCAGAAACAGAGAGTGGAAATAAAGGGATCCTATTCTGGCTGATCCTATTCTGTGGAGTTCCACAAGGGTCAGTGTTGGGACCACTGAATTTTATGATGTATGTCAATGACTTGGACCATGCGATTAATGGATTTGTGGCTAAATTTGCCAATGATACAAAGATAGGCGGAGGAATTAGTAGTGTTGAGAAAATAGAGAGCCTGCAGAGAGACTTAGATAGTTTCGGGGAATGAGCAAAGAAGTGGCAAATGAAATAATGTTGGAAAGTGTATGGTCATGTACTTTAGTGGAAGTAATAAATGGACGGACTATTATTTAGATGGGGAGAGAACTCAAAATGCAGAGGTGCAACGGGACTTGGGAGTCCTTGTGCAAGATACTCCAGGTTGAGTTGGTTGTGAAGAAGGCGAATGCAATGTTGGCATTCATTTCTAAAGGTATAGAATATAACAGCAGCTATGTGATGTTGAGGCTCTATAAGGCACTTGTGAGACCACACTTGGAGTATTGTGTGCAGTTTTGGGCTCCTTATTTTAGAAAGAATATACTGATCTTCGAGAAGGTTCAGAGAAGATTCCCGAGAATGATTCCAGGACTGAAAAGGTTACCGTATGAGGAACGTCTGGCAGCTCTTGAGCAGTATTCCCTGGAAATCAGCAGAATGAGGGGGGATCTCATCGAAAGATTTCAAATGTTAAAAGGCCTGAACAGATCAGACATGGCAAAGTTATTTCCCATGGTAGGGGAGTCTCGGACAAGAGGGCACGACTTCAGGATTGAAGGACGTCCATTTAGAACAGAGATGCAGAGAAATTACTTTAGTCAGAGGGTAGTAGATCTGTCCTGGTGCCGTAAAACCAGTGTTTCGGGTAGATGGAACTCATCAGCCTGGGAAGGCAGTCCATCTAGGAGAGGGAAAACTCTGATTTCAAACCTCCGCTGCCTTGTGGCCATACCCACTCATGGGAAAGGCTTCGGGAGTAAACCCTGAGGATAAATCCAGAGCTGGAGTCCCTAAGGCAGTCCGACATTGCCTTCAACCTTGTTCTGGCAACTCCTGCGACAACACTGGCGTCAAGCTGTATCGGCCCTTGCCCTTCCCTTGGACAACATCGGTGTCATGGAGAGTGGAGACCTGCTGCATGGCCAACTGCTGGTCTTCCATACAACCTTGCCCAGGCCTGCACCCTAGAGAATCCAGGCGCGGATCCATGGTCTCGCGAGACTAACGGTTGCAGCCACCACCAGTAAACCTGTGGAATTTGTTGACATGAGCGGCTGTGGAGGACAAGTTATTGGGTGTATTTAAGGCAGAGATAGATAGGTTCTTGATTAGCCAGGGCATCAAAGGTTATGGGGAGAAGGCAGGGGAGTGGGGATGACTGGAGGAATTGGATCAGCCCATGATTGAATGATGGAGCAGACTCGATGGGCTGAATGGCCTACTTCTGCTCCTATATCTTATGGTCTGGAGTTTGTTCACTCCCATAAGTCTGTCGGCAGCCCACAAGGGGAAGTTGGGGGAGAAGTAATTTGGAAGGGAGAGTACTCAACCAAATAAACATAATCCTACAGCACACTGCCATGCTTGACTGGGAGACCTCTAATGAGATTGATAACGGGCTGCTCAGTCACTGCCCACGCCTGCGAGTTCTAGCATCGCGCATTGCACCAACTTCAAAACATGATGTTTATTTTTTTAAATCACAATCTCTTGCAGAACACTTAGCGACCTCTCATGGAACCCCAGTTGAGAAACCTTGCTTTAGACAGTCATATAACTGTGTAGATCTATTAAATAATTTCTAATTAGTTTACATCAGCTCCATCATGGGCACTAGCCTCAGTAGTATCCAGGACAACTTCAAGGAGATGTATATATTTACCGTAACTCAGTTTTTTTTCCCCTCTCTATTATCATGTATTGCATTGTAATGCTGCTGCAAAGTGAACAAATTTCACAGCATATGCCGGAGGTATTAAACCTGATGCTCAATTCTTAATCCTTCATTTTAAATTGATGACATGTTGTATTCCACGCCATAATGACACATCATTTGTGATTTATGTTTTTTCTCTGAAGCAAAAAATTGGATTATGTAGACTAGAAGATGCCTGGCAGACCACAGTAAACATCAAGGTGCCTGTCAATTAGGATTTGAACAGCATTTGCTTAAAAAAAAACATGCACAACATTGTTTCAATTTTGGCAGTTTTTACAGTGATCTGCTCCAGTTAAAGCTGCAATGCAGTTTGCCCAATACAACATGGAACAGTCCCGTGTACAGACAGGCCTTCCAGCCCACAATGTCTGTGCAGAGAACAATGCCAATTTAAACTGCATCTCTACCTGCAAATACTCCTTATCCCTCCATCCCCTGCCTCTTCATGTGTCCAAATGCTTTTTAAATAATGCAATCATATCTATTTCCACCTCTTCCCCCGGCAGCAAGTTTCAGGCTATGTACTCTTATGTAAAAAAAAACTTACCCCCTCGACTTCCTTTAAACTTTCCCCCTCACATCTTAAAGTTATGCATTCTACTATTTAACATTTCCAGTCTTGGAAAAAGACATCAAACCTATCTATACCTTTGATTTTATACATTTTGATCAAAATGATCCTTAGCCTCCAACACTAGGTGCACCTTCCCAACTGGATCAAAAAATATTTTGATTACCAAACTTCTATGTATTTGAGGGAGGACACCTACTATCCAGCTGAGGGGTGGTATCTCCTCAAACTCTTCTCAACAATATTCTCTTTATGTAATGATGTATTTACAGAAAAAAAACATTTCTACACACACACCCATAATTTTGTATAGCGTTCATACCTCGTCTACGTTCTGAGGTGAAACCATGTCTTATTGAAGCCTCTGTTGCTTTATTCACCGGTACCTTGCATTTATATTTGTGATCTTAGTTTGTTGTTTACTGAGACTTTTTTCTCAATACTACGTTGCTAAGGCTTGTACTGTGCCACTCCTCACTTCCTTGTCTAATATTTTCCTTCATGCTCATTTCCTCAGTTTTTATATCGTGTTGAACTCTTTACCCAGTTCTAGTTTATTTCATTTTTATTGACGTCTACTTATTCTTGAAGCCTTTCTGTATCTCAGCTTCATTTCACTTTCCATTGACTTTTCTCTTCTTTCTCAATCTTTGTGCATCAGTCAGCAGCTCATGATCTCTATTCTATTCCTTGTTCCTTTCTTCGATGGTGGTAGATCTTGTACCATTACTCCCACAGCCTTCAAGCACCACTGTTATTCCGTTATATCTGAGCATTCTCCAGATACTCCTTTGGCATCTTGATCACCCTTCCATTATTCTAAATATCAAATATAAATTGCTATTTCCATTTTTATTATGCTCCAAATATTGACCATTGCAACCTATGGTGTGAGAACAGTCAGTTCTCCACTCTGGTACATTTCCAGATATACAATCAGTGGCCACTTTATTAGGTATCCACTTGTTAATGCAAATACCCAATCAACCAATCGTGGCCGCAACTCAATGCATAAAGGCATGCAGACATGGTCAAGAGGCTCATTTGTTGTTCAGACTAAACATCAGAATGGGGAAGGAATGTGATCTCAGTGACTTTGTCTGTGGAATGATTGTTGATGCCAGCTGGAGTGGTTTGAGTATCACAGAAACTGCTGATCTCCTGGGATTTTCATACACAACAGGCTCCATACTTAAAGAGTATAGTGTAAAAACCAAAAAAACACCCAGTGAGTGGCAGTTCTGTGGGCAAAAACACCTTGTTAATGAGAGAAGTCAGAGGAGAATCACCAGCCTAGTTCATGCTGACAAGAAGACAAATATAACTCAAACAACAGTTGGTTGCAGAAGAGCATCTCTAAATGCACAACACATCAAACCTTGAAGTGGATGGGCTACAGCAGAAGACCACGAACATAGACTTCGTGCCCACTTTATTAGGTACAGGAGGCACAGAATGAAATGGACACTGAGTGTATGTGTTTCCTTTACCATCAATATATCCATTAGGAGATCTGTGCCACTCAGTAAAATGATAAAGTTAAAATGTGCCAGTGATCAGAGAGTTCCTTTGTGATTTCGACATTCGGTTCAGTGGTTCCCCAAAGGAAACTAAAATCACAAATAAAGCCTTGTAAGATTGAGAAATCTGAAAACTATTCAATTATTGAGCAATTCCAAATAGACCACTTCTCAACAGGCCAGCTCATAGCCTGGGTATATCTCATTTATGTGGGTGCATTAAACCACAGCAGCAATGCCTCATAAGTAGACAAATTACAGGAATTCAGGTGCTATTTACTACAAACAATTGCAATATATTATATGATTTGCATATTTACATTGGCTAAGGATATTCAAATGAAAAATCTAGACCAGAAAGAAATGTGTAACACAAGCAAGCTTAACAAGTTTTACCTGATCACCCTTAACCTGTTTGGCCTTATCAGAACAATGTCACTTAAAACTTTGCTGTGCCAACATTTTCCTCTTACTTTGTAAGACCTGATTGTATATTTGGTCTTAGTTTTAGGTCATTGTATGAACTAGTTGATATCAAAACCTAAACAACACACACAAAATGCTGGAGGAATACAACAGACCGGGCAGCATCAGGTCCTGATGAAGGGTCTCTGCCTGAAACGTTGACTGTTTACTCTTTTCCGTGTATGCTGCCTGACCTGCTGAGATCCTCCAGTATTTTGTGTGTATTACTTTGTATCATCTGCAGATTTTCTCATGTTTGTAATATCAAAACCTAGTTATATAACTTGATGCTCATATTAATCAGAAATATACAATCATAGATCTTTCAGCCATTCTGTAAATCAATAAGCTACAACGTAAATAACTAAAAATTAAGCAGGGAGAAAAAACCAAAAACAAAACAACAAATACAGAAGCATTTTGTACTTCATTGGAGAGTGTACTGCTCCTTTCTTTACTACAAATGACCACCAATCCAGCCACATATTTCAGTAGTTTCAAAAGGTTTGTTGAATTTTACAGTGCCTGGGGGATGACAGGGGATGGACAATTCTGTTATTTTAACAGACATCTTAATTCAAGCCAGTAGCTGGCTGGAGAGTGCAAAAAAAAGAATCAGAGACTTCAGAATCAAGGCTTACAGGACGTGAGAAGGTATTGATCTTTTCAAAGGAACACATGGAAAAGAATTGGTAGCAGTGGCTTCTGTGCCTTGTAAAATTTCTGCTTTCTACAATATTAATTAAAGACATTGACGATGTATTGAGGAGGTCATTCGTAACTTACTGTAGAAAATTACAGGACAACAGCCTGACTTTCCACACGACCTTTCAAGGAAAGATTAAGATATTTATACTTGTACCAGGGCCCGGTTAACAACTCATCATCCTCTCATTCAAACAGTGTTTTTTCTGGAAAAACTTTAATATTTAATATAAACAAGTACAAATGTTCAAATATCTTGGTTATGAGATAATATTTAATTAAAATATTGCTTTACTACAATTTGGATAAGCATCTTGGTCCATTGCAATTATATCCATAAAAGACAGCTTGATTGCAGATACAAATGAAGAGAAAGAACTATGTAAGTGCCATGGGATCACATAATAAAAGAACAAAGAAAGCAGCCATTCAATTCTTTATACTGGGTCAAATGTTTTATGTTAAGGCCCCAGCTGCCACTCTAGTTTCCAATTCAACAGAACAATTGCTCCAAGATGACTTCAAACTTAATTAATGAAACTGAATTAATAAAAGCAATGAAAAAGGAATTCCTCAACCTTTTCCAGTGCAGTTCATCACTTTTCCCAGTGGTGAACTGAAGCCCCATTCTCTTAACATTAAGACCACCAAAGAGTCTTTGTCAAATGGCTTTGTGAAAGGCAGGTCATGCCTTACAAGGCTGATTGAATTTTTTGAGGATGTACTGAACACGGCTGATGGAGGTAGAGCAGTAGACGTAGTGTATATAGATTTCAGTAAGACATTTGATAAGGTACCCCATGCAAGGCTTATTGAGAAAGTAAGGAGGCATGGGATCCAAAGGGACATTGCTTTGTGGATCCAGAACTGGCTTGCCCACAGAAGGCAAAGAGTAGTCGTAGACGGGTCATATTCTGCATGGAGGTCAGTGACCAGTGGTGTGCCTCAGGGATCTGTTCTGGAACCGCTTCTCTTCATAACTTTTATAAATGACCTGGACAAGGAAGTGGAGGGATGGGTTAGTAAATTTGCTGATGACACAAAGGTTGGGGGTGTTGTGGACAGTGTGGAGGGCTACAGCGGGACATCGATAGGATGCAAAACTGGGCTGAGAAGTGGTAGATAGAGTTCAACACAGATAAGTGTGAGGTGGTTCATTTTGGTAGGTCAAATATGATGGCAGAATATAGTATTAATGGTAAGACTCTTGGCAGTGTGGAGGATTACAGGGATCTTGGGGTCCAAGTCCATAGGACACTCAAAGCTGCTACACAGGTTGACTCAGTGGTTAAGAAGGCATATGGTGTATTGGGCTTCATCAATTGTGGGATTGAGTTTAAGAGCCAAGAGGTAATTTTACAGCTATATAGGACCCTGCTCAGACCCCACGGAGTACTCTGCTCAGTTCTGGTCACCTCACTACAGGAAGGATGTAGAAACCATAGAAAGGGTGCAGAGGAGATCTACAAGGATGTTGACTGGATTGGGGAACATACCTTATGAGAATAGGTCGAGTGAACTTGGCTTTTTCTCCTTGGAGCGACGGAGGATGAGAGGTGACCTGATAGAGGTGTCTAAGATGATGAAAGGCATTGATCATGTGGATAGTCAGAGGCTTTTTTCCAGAGCTGAAGTGGCTAACATGAGAGGGCACAGTTTTAAGGCACTTGGAAGTAGGTACAGAGGAGATGTCAGGGATAGGTTTCTTTTATGTAGAGAGTGGTGAGTGCATGGAATGGGCTGCCAGCGATGGGGGTGGAGGCAGATACGACAGGGTCTTTTAAGAGACTTCTGGATAGGTACATGGAGCTTAGAAAAATAAAGGGCTATGGTTAACCCTAGGTGATTTCTAAACTAAGTACGTATTCAGCACAGCATTGTGGGCCGAAGGGCCTGTACTGTGTATAGGTTTTCTATGAGTTATGGTAAAACTTAGCTAAAAATAAATCAAGGGTAACTCTGCAGATTCACAACTACCACAAAGAAAGATGATTATAATTGCTGACAACTAATTATCAGAACTCCAGCACACAACAGCAGCACGTACTCAGTGTCCTAGTACCAATTATTTTCAGTTTCTCCAAAAGAAACATACAGATGTATAGCATAAACATGTGATAATGAACTTAGAGCATGGATCAGTACATGGAATTATGATGGTGTGGCCATTACAAAGACTTGGTTGAGAGACGGACAGGAATTGGTCCATAATGCCTCAGGGTTTTGAGGTTTTAGAAAAGATAGAGAGGGAGGTAAAAGAGGTGATGCAGTTTCAGTGTGATCAGGCACAAATCACAGCTGCACTTAAAGGGGACATAATGGAGGGGTCAGACACCGATACAAAAGATGTGGGTGAAGTCTTTAATGAGTACTTTACATGACTATTTACCAAGGAGAAGGGCATGGAGGATAAGGAGATCAGTGGCAAGAGCATTAATATGCCAGGGCATTTCGAGGTAAAGGAGGAAGTGTTGGGTCTCTTAAAGAGAATTAAGATAAGTTCCCAGGGCCTGACGGGCTAACACCCCAGGTTATTGAGAGAAGCAAGTGGAGAGATTGCTGGTGGCTTGGCCAATATCTTCATGTCCTCTCTAGCCATAGGCAAGGTCCCAGAAATTAGCGAGTAGCTAATATTATTCCATTATTCAAAAAGAGAACCAAGGATAATCCTGGAAACTATAGATTGCTGAGTTTCAATTCGGTGTTAGAGTCATCACTGAACTCTTAGAGACAAGATTTATCAACATTTGGAAAATTATGGCCTAATTAGGGAGAGCCAACGTGGCTTGTACAGGGCAGGTCGAGTCTTACTAATTTGAGCTTTTTGATTGATGAAAGTATCGCTGTGGATGTTGTTTACATGGAGTTTGGTAAGACATCTGAAACAAAGTCCCTCACGGGGGACTCATTCAGAAGATTAAGATACATGGGATTCCTGGTAAATTGGTTGCTTGGATTCAGAACTAGCTTGCCTAAAGAAGACAGAGGGTAGTTTTTGAAGGGACTTATTCTAGATGGGGGTCTGTGATTAGAGATGTTCCACAGGGATCTGTACTGGGACCACCGCTGTTTGTGATGTACATAAATGACCTGGACGAAAATGTGCAGTACTGTGCAAAGGTCTTAGGGGGCCTATTGGTATGTACAGTACCTAGGACTTTTGCACAGTACTGTATTTGTCAATGTGGCGCGGAGAGCAAGTTTGTAAATCTGGCAGGAGCAAAAGACATTGGGAATGGCAAGGTGGGTACACTGGTTAAAATAGGAAGGTGGTTGGGAATCAGCAATAAAAGTGCTTAGTTTTGTATTAGCTCAGTAGTATTAAGTGTTAATTGGTTACTGGAAAGCCATAATATACAGTGCTGTGTTAGAGTCATAGGCACCCTAGATATATACAGTACATGTGTCTAAGACTTTTGCATGATGGGTGGGTTCGTAAGTTTGCAGATGAGACGAAGATTGGTGGTATTGTGGATAGCGTAGAAGACTGGAATAGAATACAATAGGATATAAATCAGTTGCAGATATGGCAGAGGGATAGTAGATAGAGTTTAACCGGCTGAATGTGAAGTGTTGCATCTTGGTCATACCAGACAGTGATGCAACCATTTAGAATGCTCTCCACGGTAGATTTGTAGAAATTTGCAAGAGACTTTGGTGACATGCCTAGTCCCCTCAAACTTATAATGAAATATAGTGACTGTCATGCCTTCTTTGTAATTGCATCAATATGTTGGGTGCAGGATAGGACTCCAAAGATGCTGACACCCAGGAGTTTGAAACTGCTCACCCTTTCCACTGCTGATCTCTCGATGAGGACTGGTGTGTGTTCCCTCGACTTCTCCTTCTGGAAGTCCACAATCAGTTCCTTGGCCTCACTGACACTGAGTACAAGGATGTTGTTTCGACATCAGTCAAACAACTCTTCTATCACACTCCTGTACACCCTCTCATGTGAGAGTTGAGGTAAGGCAAGAGTTAAAGACAACATTCAGGTAAGGATGACTATGGTGACTCACACAGGAAAGACCTTTGAGGTGAGACTGTTGGAGCCACCCCTGCTTATTACAGACGAGATGGGCAAGGATGACTGCTGCAATGTGTTTTCAACCAGATGAGAGGGAACTCTGAAGAGAGACCTTTTCTAGAAAGATCTTTGAAGAACATAGCTTCCCTTTACGTAGCTGTGGGTGCCAGAGGCAGATGAGATAGGAATAATATCAGTATAGAAAACACACCCAACAACTTACGCACAATTGCTTTACTAACTTCAAAGTAGCATCGGTTGTCAGCTTCTTGTTTCTATTGACTTTTAACACTTCCTTTGTGAATGGTGATTGATCTTGCAGGTAAGGAATTCAAAAATACACAATTTACTAAATAGTCAATATCTGTAACTGGTAAGCCAATTCTGCATAAAAATAGTCATTTTTTGTCATGGCTTCAGAACAGTGTGGTGACAGGGGTCATGCTGTTCTCCTTGGGCACAAGTAAAATAAAATGTGGTTAAGCTGTAAGAGTGTGCTCTGAGTCCAATTACAATACTGTGCAGAAGTCCAAGGCACATATATATATATAATATGGCCTTTTGCAGGTACTGCATTTGTCAATGTGGAGCAGGGAGCGAGTTTGTAAATCTGGTGGAAGCAAAGGATGCTGGAAATGACACGGGTGCAGCACCATGGGAGGGCTGTGGGGCAGGTAGCAGAGAAGGAGTGCTGGGGTGGGAGGTGGCAAAGGTGCAGACACACCCAGCCCTGAGACACCAGGCAAGGTCATACGATTCCAAACAATTGGTTTATTGATCATTACAGAATGTCTCTCTGGTGATTTTTGCTCCCTCTCTCCCTTCCCCTTTTCCCACCCATGATTCCCCTCTCCGTGCTCCCTTTCCACTCTCAGTCCACAATAGAGACCCATAGCAGAATCAGGTTTATCATCACTCACATATGTCAAAAATATTAAAATACAAAGAGCTATTAGAATTTATTGAGAAACAAAGGGTAACTAATAAGGACTTTCGTATGATTACAATGAAAAATTTTAATTCTAATTCAGATTCAGGGAAGCAAAACAGCTCAAGTATTAAAGTCAATGAACATCTAGGAATATTTACTGAATCAATATTTTAACATTATTAAGATAGCAGAGCCATGCTGGATTTAATAATGCTTAAGTAATCTGAATCAATTCACTATCTCACTTTAACACACACCTTGCAAATTAAAACTAAGTAATCTTGAAGAAAGAAAATTACATACCAGAACTTAAATACAGTAAACTAGTTTAAGTGTTAAAGAGAAAACTAATAGACAGAGCAAGTATTCAAACAAGGAACATTCCACCACACAAAGCCAATACTTAGCTCTAACAGATAAAGATTTTCCTTGTGTAATTAAGCAACTTGCAAGGAATATAAAAGCTAACAGCAGAGTGTATTGGAAGAAATACACTGATACGATATTAATGGCCAGCAAAGAAACAGCAAGCTTGTTAAATGAGTAATGTTTATTTACAGTGGAGGATGTATATCACTAGTAGGAGACCCAAAAGTAGATTCAGTACAAAATAGGAGCTGGGATAAACATTTTTCAGAATCTGATAGTTCCCACTCCCGAATTTTAAAGGAAATTGGTGAGGAAGTACAGGATATGTTATTAATTACTCATCAGCTACAGCTGGGTGCTCTAGCGAGGAAATGGCAAGGAAGATCTTTAAGGAGTAATACAACATTAGTGAAGTTCATAAATACATACATTATGGGGGCCTGCAATGTAAACAACTTGCTAATGCTCACTCTGCTCGCTCCCAATGACCAAAGGAAAAGTCGGTGATCTCTTCTAACTCACATGTATCATTTTCAATTCTTTCTTTGGAGAATTTTCAATTAAAATGGAAAAATAAGAACTGCTTCAAGAGGTGACCTGCTCCACTTCCCCCCCTTCCCCCACCAATTTCCTTGCTGAAGTTTTCCATCTACTTAAGTGCACACATGGTTCACATTCTGTGAATGCAGACCAATCATGGTGGGAAATGCTAAAATTAATCACATTCCTAATGAATTTCACTACAAAACCACTCATCCTTGTCATCGTGTCTTAGGAGTGCCTTGAGGCAATCTCGCAGGATCGAGGATGATATGCTTCCACTTTGGCTTTCTGGGTCCCAAGATGACTGATGAAGCCAATGTCGGAACAGCAGAATCTTCCACAGATGGGGCAGAAGGTAGCTGAAAAGGCTGGTCGTTGGGTAGTTCAACTTGCTTCTCTTCCACTTCTCCTCTCTAGAAGGTGTACCCATTGCTTGCTCTGTAAACTGGCCATGTTGTGCCTCACTAGGTGCAGCAATATCAGTGCCATAAGCTGTGATTTAGACCTGTCAAGCTGGGACTGTCCATCATCCTTGTCCAGGTTTCAAACTCCATAATATTGAGCAGAAATTGTTGGTCACATCATCTACCACATGGCTTTCCCAAGCCAAGGTCTTCATTCAAAAATTCTGGAGATCGTACTCCACTATATGTGTATTAATACTCACACATAAAGGTAGGCATGCACGCTGGTGTCACTGGCATACACACAAATGGTCTCCCACTGAGGAGGTAGGAATAATACTAGGCAACAGGTATGCATGTTGAGTTGCTGGAAGGGTCAGCTGTAGACGTTCAGTATACGGAGTTGTAGTCTGAGTAATGCATATGATGAAGCTGAAGGCATTTCAAACTGTTGGAGCTCTGACCTTCATATAGCTACTCAGCTCATGGAAGGTACTTTGCAGCTCCTGCCAACTCCTCTTCACTGTGGTCTTACATCCACTGATCCCTTGGTGCAAAGGTCCACTTCTCCAATTCATCCTCAATGTCTGTGAAACAGGAGGAATGCTTTCTGCTCTCCACAGCTTCCATCCACCATGGCCATAATTAACTCAGCAGCACACAATACATCCACCACTGCTGTGACAAAGTGGACCATCCTTTAAGGGACTGGAGAACTGAGATGATTTAGTTTTGCAAGGTTCTGGCAGGTGTATTAAAAACAACAGAAAACAAATGAACATGCAGATGCTGTTATCCAGAACAAAAACAGAAGTACTGGAAATAGTAAGCTGACCTAAAATACGAATTGGGTTCTCTTTCCAAAGTGGACTCGCTCATTTTTTCCACTAAATACAACATTTTGTTCCACTAAATACAACATCTAATGGTTAGGATATTAGCTGTTTTATATATAAGGAAGCTTAAGAAATGTTGGCAATACAAATAAAACTGCATTATAATTCAATACCAGGTTGCAACAGCATGAAGGTTTATCTTGCAGAACTGGGAGACTGAATTTCTTGCTATTGATGTACTATAGCTTTGTGCCAGTAGGTGGCGCACACAACCTATTTATAACTTCCCAATAAAGTAGCAACATGTGCTTTTAATTTTCATTTCAATGAATAAAGCAAAAGTGAAGAAGTGGAGGTGAAGCAATTCAAAAGTGATGTAACTAGCTAACATTAAGTTCAAGTTTTAAAAACTCGTAAACTCAGGTTCTCCACCTGAAAATCATAGTCTGGAATACATTGCAATGGGGATCTCCAGTTGTCACTCACACCTTCTCACCAATCCACTACTGGTTGTAGAACATTGCAATTCTAATTTTACCCTGACTATTCTGAACTTCATGGTTTTATTAAGACCACACTGAATAAACTGAGCGCTTTGGTATGAGTATGGCCAGAGCAAAATGGGAGAAGTAAATAATCTCAGATTTTCCCCTAAATTATTCACAGGAGGGTCCAGAGCAATACATATATCATTAAAAGACAATCCTGTTGCAATGGAGTACATTAATGAGATCCTTCAACCCATTTTGAATACTAAATTAGGCTGCAATTTCAAATCTGAACTTAATTCAATGCAATAAATCTAAACTGTGAGGGAAGACACCAGAAAATGAACACAGAATTTACCTCAAGGGAACATTTGATCCACATTTGACTTCAAACCCACAGTGTTAAAATTCTGAAGGCAAATAAGGTCAGGCACTGAATAAGAGATTCTGCAGATGCTGGAAATCCAGCCTAACACACACACAGAAAATGCTGGAGGAACTTAGCAGTCAAACAGTATGTATGGAGGGGAATAAACAGTTCAGGCCAAGACCGTTTATCGAAGAAACCAATTTAAGTCAGTTCACCATTCAACAAAATCAGCTAATTTGTGGGCTTGACTGCATACCACAATCTCTACACTATATACCTTAATATCTTTGAATAACCAAAATCTATCAATTACAAATCTCAATTTAGCTACTCCATCAATTGCTGTTTGTAAATGAGAATTCCAAATTTCTACTGATGTCAAACTATAGTTTTTAAACTACTGCCCCTCATTGTAAACTCCAAATCAGCAGAAATATTTCCTCCCAATGATCTTTATCAGTCCCATTACATAAATTTTAATTAAACATTTTTAGTGCCAACTGTCATTAGTTTTTAGTCCTAGATTCACAGAATCGTAAAGCATAGAAATAGGCCCTTTGGCCCACTTTGTGTCTATGGCAACTAATGCGTCTATCTATACTAATTGTGCTTGCTTGCATCAGTTCCATATCCCTCTATGCTCTGCTCATTCAAATACTGTGCGATGCCCTTTAAATGTTTCCGGCAGGAAATACTTGAAAAAATATGCAGTGGCTTTCAATTCTGAGTAATGATAGCAGGTACACAGTGAGTTTGCGACTGAAACTTAATTTTTACTTCACATAACTGCCGTCATAAAGGGCAATTAATTCTATCATAATGACAGTCCCAGCCTTGCTGTATAAATCCTCATCCATTTCTAATTCTAATTAAGCAAATGCTTTTGTAATATCCCTCATTCTCCAGTAAATCTCTGTCCCTCTTCATTTAGGCTAAGCTATCAACTTTTGCAGACATCTATTCTCTCTGGCTTTCTAATACCTCAGATTTAAAGTGTTCACGTCTGAATCTCTAATACATTTTAACCCTCCCTTTCATTATGACACCTTCCTGAGCAGTACGTTTAATTACATCACCCAGAATTAATTCAAAGATCCTAGCTCCATCATTCTGTTCTCTGACCCTACCAACAGCAGCTGTAACTTAGGCTATAGAGACTCCATAATCTTCACAACTCTCTTCAGACTTACCTTTGGCTTAAGATAATTCTTAGATTTTAGGCCATAAGACCACCATGCACAGGAGCAAAATCAGGCCATTCGACCAATCAAGTCTGCTCTGCCATTCCATCATGGCTGATTTATTATTCTACTCAACCCCATTCTCCTGCCTTCTCCTCGTAACCTATGACGCCCTGACTAATCAAGAACCTATCAATCTTCACCCTAAATATACCCAATGATTTGGCCTGCACAGCCATCCATGCCAATGAATTCCACAGATTCACCACCCTCTGGCTGAAGAAAAGTTTCCTCATCTCTGTTCTAAATGGACGTCCCTCAATTCTGAGGCTGTGCCTTCCGGTCCTAGGATCCTCCACTATAGGAATCAACCTCTCCACATCCACTCTGTCTAGGCCTTTCATTTTCGATTGGTTTCAATGACATCCTGCCTTATTCTTCTAAACTCCAATGAGTTCAGGCCCAGAGCTATCAAACGCTTCATATATGTTAACCCTTTCATTCCTGAAATCATTCTTGTGAACCTTCTCTGGACCCTCTCCAATGTCAGCACATCTTTTCATAGATAATTTTAAGCTACCTTTGTGTTAATCTTTGGTTAGTCCACAAATTGGACTACTAAGAATGCTTTAGTCAGACAGTAACGAGTCCTGTCTGCTCACTTCCCCTCTGCAACACCACTGTCATGAATTTATCACAGCAGCTTGCCAAATTTTGCTCACCATCTTTCCACAAGGGGACTACTGTGTAGCACAAAGAAACCACAGCAGTGGTACGAAGCAGTGTGCTGCCAAGTGAACTCATTGCCAGCAACAGTGCAACTTCCTGCTTGATTCATAAGATAGTTGAACTTGAATAAGATTATTTTGTGAGTCAAATGCCACCCTTTCAGCCCAGATTCTTAAGAATGTGTACATATATTATTAATTGTATTATGTATGCATAATACTTTATTTCCAATACATTTTATCTGCCTATGATTAAAAAAAAAGATTTTTTTGTTTGAGAAGCATGCTCATTGGAAACTATTACTCCTTTGTTACACTTGCGTGATGAACTACCAGCACGACAAGGAGATATTTAATCAGAATTCTCAGATACCTTAACAGACTGCTAATTAATTTGAACAACTGGCCTTGAAGTAAAGATTTTTTCCCCTGGCTGAATTAATACATTTGGATCAGGAAATAATCTGGGGATGTCCCAAAGGCACACAATTTTAAGTGAAGTCCACTTAAGTTGTAATTTCAATATAGAAAAAGGTGATAGTCACCATTCACGCAACAAAGCTCCATTAATAGCAATCAAATCAAGAGACCAGGTAACCTGCTTTAAGCAATAGTTAAGAAATCAATGTTGATTAGCATTTTTTGCATTACGGTCTTTTGACTTTGGCTTGTAAGAAGACATAAGACATAGGAGCAGAATTAGGCCATTCAGCCCATCAAGTCTGCTCTGCTATTCCATCATGGCTGATCCCAGATCCTACTCAACCCCATACACCTGCCTTTTCGCCATATCCTTTGATGCCCTGACCGATCAGGAAACTATTAACTTCTGCCTTAAATAAACCCACGGATTTGGCTTCCACCGCAGTCTGTGGCAGAGCATTCCACAGATTTACTACCCTCTGGCTAAAAAAATTCCTCCTTACCTCTGTTCTGAAGTGTCGCCCTTCAATTTTGAGGCTGTGCCCTCTAATTCTGGATACCTCCACCACAGGACACATCCTCTCCACATCCACCCTACAACTATCTTCCTATCGTTTGCAAACTTTGCAACAAAGCCATCTATTCCATCATCTAAACCAGTGAGATATAACATAAGAAGAATCAGTCCCAACACAAAACCCTGTTAACACCACTAGTCGCCGGCAGCCAATCAGAAAAGGCTCCCTTTATTCCCACTCATTGTCTCCTGCCAATCAGCCACTGCTTTATCCATGCTAGAATCTTTCCTGTAATACCATGGGCTCATAGCTTGTTAAGCAGCCTCATGTGTGGCACCTTATCAAAGGCCTTCTGAAAATCTAAGTGCACAACATCAAGTGATTCTCCCTTGTCTATCCTGTGTGCTATTTCTTCAAAGAATTCCAATAGATTTGTCAGGCAAGATTTTTCCTTGAGGAAACCATGCTGACTACGGCCTATTTTATCGTGTACCGCCAAGTACCTCGAAATCACATCCTTAACAATTGACTCCAACATCTTTCCAACACTGAGGTCAGACTAACTGGCCTGTAATTTCCTTTCTTCTGCCTCTCTCCCTTCTTGAAGAGTGGAATGACATTTGTAATTTTTCCAGTCTTCTGGAACCATTGCAGAATCTAGTGATTCTTGAAAGATCATTACTCATGTCTCCACTATCTCCTTAGCAACCTTTTTCAGAACCCTGGGGTGTAGTCCATCTGGTCCAGGTGACTTATGTAACTTCAGACCTTTCAGTTTCCCAAGAACCTCTGCTCCAGTAATGGTAATTTCACACACTTCATGACCCCTGACACCTGGAACTTCCACCGTACTGCTAACGTCTTCCACAGTGAAGACTGATGTAAAATACTTATTCAACTCATCTGCCATTTCCTTGTCCCCTATTACTACCTTTCCAGCATTGTTTTCCAGCAGTCCGATATCCACTCTCACCTCTCTTTTACACTTTATGTACCTGTTGTGGACAGAGAGCGGGAAGGAGGCAGGGTGAGGGGAATTATGGTTGGGAAAAGGGGCAGGGAGCTGGAAGCACCAGAGAGACATTCTGTAATGATCAATAAACTAATTGCTTGGAATCAAATTATCTTGCCTTGTTCCTCAGGGCTGGCCGCACACATGGCACCCATGCCACCCCACTCCCCCCACCCCTGGCATGCCTTCTCTGCCACCTGCCCCACAACACTCCCACGGTGCTCCACCCTTGCCATTCCCAGCATCCTTTTCTCCTGCCAGATTTACAAACTCGCTCTCCACTCCACTTTGACAATGACAGTATAGTGCAAAAGTCTTGAGCACTCTGGCTATATATACATACGTGACTTTCGCACAGTACTGTATACCCTCACCCTTTTCAACATCGTTTGGTCCTGCCAGATTTACAAACTCCACTCCATTTTGACAAATACAGTACCGTGAATTTGGGCTCACAACCCTTCAGCTTTTAAGCATGGTTCACCTTAAGATTAGATTTTATAATTTGTATAATAGCACAGGAGATTCCAGAGTAAAGAATAAATACTGTCATAACTTCACATTAAGTAACTGCAATCAAACGTACTTACCCACAGCAAGTGTGGTCTCGCAGTGATAGTATCCATTTGGTTGCTTCTTCTTCAGCATGGAGCAAAGTTGTAGGCAAGTCACAATCTCATCACCAAAATAATGATTTTTAAAATTTTTATACAGTTCTGGAGAAATCTTCTTAATTCCCTATGGGTAGTAAACAAAGAAACTACTGTTATTATATTTCTGATCATTTTGGGTAACAGCATTACTTTCAATATTTTATTATCTGAAAGTTAATAAAATTGAATTGATATAATTCCAAATAAAAATGCAATATTTTGTTAACATGAATAGATTGTAATCCACTACTGTTAATTCAAGATCGAAGGTATATAATATACAGTATATTGACTGTGAGAGTTTACAACCAAACTTCAGACCGGATAATACTGTATCTGTAAGGCGTTTGTACGTTCTCCCCGTGTCTGCGCAGGTTTTCTCTAACGTACAGGTTGTTGTAGTGTGGATGAAATCACCAGAGAGACACAAGTTACAGTTAATAAGTTGTGAGCTTGCTGTGTTGGTGCTGGAAGCACGGCTACACTTAGAAACATAGAAAATCTACAGCACAATACAGGCCCTTCGGCCCACAAAGCTGTGCCGAACATGTCCTTATCTTAGAAATTACCCAGGGTTACCCATAGTGGTCTATTTTCTGAGCTCCATCTATCTGTCCAGGAGTCTCTTAAAAGACCCTATCATTTCCAACTCCGCCGCCGGCAGCCCATTCCACGCACTCACCACTCTCTGCATAAAAACCTTACCCCTAACACCTCTTCCGTATCTACTTCCAAACACCTGAAAACTCTGCCCTCTCGTGCGAGCCACTTCAGCCCTGGGAAAAAGCCTCTGACTATCCACATGATCAATGCCTCTCATCATCTTATACACCTCTGTCAGGTCACCTCTCATCCTCCGTCGCTCCAAGCAGCAAAGGCAGAGTTCACTCAACCTATTCTCATAAGGCATGCTCCCCAATCCAGGCAACATCCTTGTAAATCTCCTCTGCACCTTTTCTATGGTTTCTACATTCTTCCTGTAGTGAGGCGACCAGAACTGAGCACAGTACTCCGAGTGGGGTCTGACCATGGTCCTATATAGCTGCAACATTACCTCTCGGCTCCTAAACTCCATCCCACGAATGATGAAGGCCAATGCACTGTATGCTTTCTTAACCACAGAGTCAACTTGCGCAGCAGCTTTGAGTGTCCTATGGACTCGGACCCCGAGGTCCCTCTGACCCTCCACTTGCGGGCTGCCGCCAGCACGTCCTTGGACTGTATTGATCATTGATGTAAGTGGAGCATTTCACTGTGCATTTTGGTGTACACGTGACAAACAAAGCTAATCTTTATCATTATCATTGATATTCTATTAAACATGCAGGAAAACTCACAGCCAGCTTCATTTGCCATGATCAAAAGGTGACCCTCTGTAAGAAATAGTTTATAATTGTTCTTCTTTTGTCCCTCCGATTTGGTTTGCTAATTTACTTCTAGCTACTAGATCTCATTGCTTACTAATAAGTTCACAGCTGTCATTGATTACTTATTATCGAGTTGTTAAGCAATTAACCTTCATCATCAGGTTAGCTATTATAATCACTTGTATGTTTATCCATTCATCAAAAGCATTTTTATGAGTCAAAAGAATTTTAACAAATATTTGAATCTATCTTTCATGAGGACGACGAGAAGCATTGTCATTTTACTCAGCTCCTTGCGTACCGTATTGTGATCAATAAAACCGCCTTCAAGCTAAAACTACAGCAGGACTGGAGTCTACCGATCTGCCTAGCTTAAGGAAACATGGAAGGTTTTGAGCAAGGGCAGAATAGTTCTACTGCAGACAAATAAGAAGCATCTTTTTTTTGTTACCGGATAATATATAAGCCTGAATTCTGCTGCCAGTCACAAAGCAACAGCATTTAATATTCACCTTGCTTACAACTGCCCACAAGTGAATTTTGTGTTTTTTCAGCAAGGGTTGAAAATTGCATGTTAGAATGGGAGAAACATCTGTAAACAGGGAAAGCAATAGCTCTTCAATTAGTCAGAAAAAAATCACAATGACACAGATTCCAACCAGGTAGAATAAACCAGGAAATACAAATTACATCTAAATACTGTGAAAGAAATAAGATTGCCTATGGAATTGGGTGAGAGAGATAACACAATCAAATATTGCATCCTAAAAAAGGTTTTACCTTTTTAAAATTCTGCAGTATTACTGCAGCAATATCAGGAATATGGACTTTAACATGTATTTTTCAGTGGTCATTACCTCTATACCATGAAAAAAAATCAGGCTGGAACTCATAAACCTAACCACGAGTTATCTTTAGACTTAGATTTGAGAGATATGGCACAGGAATGGGAACCGGTCCTTCCAGTGCAACAAGCCCACGCAGCCCAATACACCGATGTGACCAATTAACCTATCAACCCATACATCTTTGGAAGTGGGATGAACTGCAACCAGAGGAAACTCATGGCATCACAGGTACAAACTCCTTACAGACAGCAATAGAATAGAACACCTGGTCCAGGCACTATAATAGCATCACACTAACTGCTATTACATGGCCTCAAGATTCAGGGGAGTGGATTTAGGACGGAAATGAGGAGGAACTGCTTTTCCCAGAGAGTGGTGAATCTATGGAATTCTCTGCCCAATGAAGCAGTGCAGGCTACCTCAGTAAATATTTTTAAGACAAGATTTTTGCATAGTAGGGGAATTAAGGGTTAAGGGAGATGAGTCCATGGCCAGATCAGCCATGATCTTATTGAATGGCGGAGCAGGCTCAACGGGCCAGATGGCCGACTCCTGCTCCTATTTCTTATATTCTTATGCTACACTACTGTGCAGCCCAATCTTTAGCGAACATTGGCTAACTTCATATCCTGCAACTGTCTCCCAAGCTGCTTCCATGTATGTAATGGAGACAGTTGATGCTGAGTTGTCTCACAGAGGTTGCATCACCTGGACTCTCGAGGGCAGCTCCTGAGGCTTCTTCACCCCTGCATCAATTTCCTGCTGCAAAGACATTGGACGTGCTTTTTAAATGTATTTGATTATCAAGCATGTTCTAAAGCAGTTCAAAACATAAATAATGTTAAAAAAATAAAAATTAAAAAGACCTGTTGCAAATTATTTTTAACATTCATTAGTCGGGGTCAAGCATGGATGTTGTGTCCCAGTTGGCTGCATTGTGGTGCATGCTATCAGTCGATACATAAGCCAGGGCAGTATGATATGGAGGGCAAGCTGTTGCCCATGCAGCAGGCATCCCCCTCTTCAAACAACTGATGAATTCAAAGGAACGGCAGAGACTAATACAGTTTGGCACCCGCAGCATCACATGAGTTGCCAGTCAGTGTTGAACTCATCCAGATATTTCCTCAGGATTTACCCCCAAAGCCTTCCCCATGAGTAGGTAGAGCCGCAAGGCAGTGAAGGTTTGAAATCAGAGTTTTCCTTCTCATAGATGAGCTGCTAACCACAGCTCATGAGCCCCATCTGACCAGAGCTAAAAACATTACGATTTTAAAAATGATGCATAAAGGTTATCTGCACCTAAATATACCAACATATGGGGCCCTGCAAAGTGCATCTGGCATCTCAGAAGCCATTTTCTCTCATTGCCTGAGCCTATTGCTGAGTACACTGACAGAAGAGCAGATCAGTTACACAGGAGTGTGGCATCCAGACCATCTCCAACTTCTGTGCCGCATTGCACAGTCAGAGCAGCAGGCCCATGAACAGCACCTCACTGGCAGTTTTCTATCAAACCAATGGGAAAAACTACATTCATGTTGCGCCAATGGTTTGAGTGTGCAGTCTAACAGTGAGAAACACTGGCAGCAGCTTCAGTAAATCCCTGACATCAATATCTGCAACTCCACTATTGATTTGGCGAGTTTACAGACATTGTTGTAAGATTTATTTTTTAGTAACTTTACTCTCCATGGGCTGCATTATGCTGGACCCAACCTACAGCCTAGACTCCTTGCTCAGGGTGACTACTAACGAGGACTTTCCTTGTCCTTCTGCAAACAGCTGACCAACGGGCAAAACTCGGATCACTGAAGTTTAGCAACAATCTGTTTAATTTGACCACTTTGCACTAGTCGACTCCTTTCGTCCTAATTGTATTTTCTTGGAAAAATTATTTATAATTTATGTTTAATGAATGTTTTTCTTGTGAATGCCACCCATATGATGCTACATTATGTGCTTCGATGCACATAGCATCGTATAAGATTCGGATGGTACAGTAGTATAGTGGTTAGCACAACACTTTACAGTACAGGCGACCCAGATTCATTTCCCGACGCTGTCTGTAAGGAGTTTGTACGTTCTCCCCGTGACCATGTGGGTTCCCTCTGGGAGCTCCAGTTTCTTCCCACGGTCCAAAGACCGTTAGTAGGCTAACTGGCTATTGTAAATTGTCCTGTGATTAGGCTAGTGTTAAATCAGGAACTGCTGTGCAGCGTGGCTCGAAGGGCTGGATGAAGCTGTTCTGTGCTGTATCAATCAATCAATGCTGCTGCAAGTGCATTTTTCATTTCACCTGTGCAGACATACATTTATTTGTGCATATGACAATAAATTCTACTTTGACTTTGCCATGCTGGCTCTCTGCATTAACTGTCAAACCTTGAGGAAGACTGGGCAACGCTCAACAAGAAAGTCTCAGACACCCTGCTGAGACTACACTTCTGAATGCCCTGGTAGATCACCAGTCTTTAGGATGCTTAGAAAAACAATTCAAATACATCGAAATATTATTTGAAAAAATAGAAACAGCAAATGAAAAGTGCTCTAAAATAGTAAGTAATATTCAAAACTTTATAATAAATTACACAGAAATAAAGTAATTCCTCCGGAACATCTGTTGTGCTATAGTTCCCAAGCAGATTTTGGATTGTAAAGAGGGAGACAGAGTTTAAAAGAAGCGAGCGGGGGCAGTCGGAACATTTTGCATGCCAAATTCGCACGGAGAATTGGATTGTGCATAATTAGGCACTTGACAAGAGCCAATAAAAAGAAGTTAGGTCTATGTATGAGTGTTGGGATGGGGAGCTGAGGCTTTGGCTCATCAAGGATTCAGCAAGGAGAGTCGTAGGCCATAGGTAGATACTTTTCATTATTCTTTTCTTCCTAATCACACATTTAGAGTAAATGAGATTCCTTACTATAGTACAGCTGTGGTTGAGTGTGTTGGGGCCCCTGCTGCTGCAGGTTATATGCTGATGATAATTAGGCAGAGATTTCTTCAAACAAGCCTGATTGAAGTTTCTTGTTTGGTGATGGCAGCATTCAATATCTTGACTGCCTGATTAACATCGGCTTTTGACGGTATGTAAACTACGGTCAGGATCACGGAAGAGAACTCTCTTGATAAGTACAAAGGTCCGCACTTAATCATTAGGTGTTCCAAATTGGGGGTAACAAGTGTGTGACAAAACACCATGTCCAAGTACCCCAAAGGCTCAGCAAATTTGTGGATGACACCAAGATGGGTGGTGTAGTGGACAGCAAGGAAGACTATCAAAGCTTGCAGCAGGATCAGGACCAGCTGGAAAACTGGGCTGAAAAGTGGCAGATAGGATTTAGTGCAGACAAGTGCGAGGCGTTGCACTCTGGGAGGATCAACCAGGGTAGGCCTTACACAGTGAGCGGTAGGGCATTAAGGAGTACAGTTGAACAATGGGATCTGCGAATACAGATCCATAATTCCTTGAACGTGGCATCACAGGTAGATAGGGTCGTAAAGAAAGCTTTTGGCACATTGGCCTTCATAAATCAATGTAATGAGTACAGGAGTTGGGATGTTATGTTGAAGTTGTAAACGAGACCTAATTTGGAGTATAGTGTGCAGTTTGGTCACCTGTGTTCCTACAGGAAAGATGTAAATATGATCGAAAGAGTGCAGAGAAAATTTACAAGGATGTTGCTGGGACTTGAGGACCTTAGTTATAGGGAAAGTTTGTGTGGGTTAGGATCTTATTGCCTAGGCGTGCAGAAGATTGAGGGGAGATTTGATAGATGTATACAAAATAATGAGGAGTATAGATAGAGGGAAATGCACGCAGGCTTTTTCCACTGAGATTGGGTGAGACTGCAACTAGAGGTCATGGGTTAAGGGTGAAAGGTGTAATGTTTAAGGGGAACACCTTCACTCAGAGGGAGGTGACAATGTGGAATGAGTTGCCAGAGCAAGTGGTGGATGCGGGTTTGATTTCAACATCTAAGAGTAATGTGGATAGGCACTTGGATGGGAGAGGTATGGAGGGGTTATGGTCCAGGAGCAGGGTGATGGAACTAGGCAGATTAATGGTTCGGCATGGACTAGATGGACCAAAGAGTCCACTTCTATGACTCTATGACTGCAGATCCCGCTTGTCATAAACTGAAAGATGGGATGTAGTGCATGTGTGCAGCCATCTCATTTGCAGCTTATTTCAGATTTTAAGCTTGGCCAACTATGCGTGGATTCAAGACAAGCCGTGTTCCAAATGGCTAATAATTGACCTACTATTACTGCATTCCAGGTTATCTTGGAAAATAAGTAATCTTATTTCCACCAAAAATCATTAAGGCATAATAAAATAACAAAGAACATTATTACATAGATAAACATGTCACCTGAAGCAAAACTAGCAAGGTATAAAATACTTTTAGAATGAGTTCACATAAATAAAATAAGTAATTAGGAAGATAAATGGCATGTTGATTCTTATTACAAGAGGATTTTTAAGTGCAAGAATAAATTTGTCCTGCTGCAATTAAATACAGTCTTAGAATAAGTGGTAGGACATAAAAATCTAAAGCAAAATTTCTTCACAGACAGGAGTAAACCCTGGGGAATTTTCTACTCATGTGCAGCACAATCATTAAGTTCATTCAAAACAGAGATCAATAGATACAGGAAATTCTGCAGATGCTGGGAATCTTGAACAATTCTGACCATTGTAAATAGTGAAGACCCTGCTGCAGGGAGAGTGACTGCCCGGGCTTGTTTAAAGCGCCTCCTCTCGGTAGCTGTATGGATTCCGTCAATCTTGGGATCTAGGGATCTTCTCCGCAAAGCAACCCCAACAAAATTGTAGGGAAAAAGCACCCACCAACAATAGATGGACATTTGATGATGATTATGAGGACACACAGTCCCTTTTTATTGTCATTTAGTAATGCACGCATTATGATAAAAATGTTTTTCCAGAATGACATCACAAAAAACACATGACAAACCAACTTAAAAACTAACAAAAACCACATAATTATAACATATAGTTACAACAGTGCAAAGCAATACTGTAATTTGATAAGAACAGACCATGGCACAGTAAAAGTCTCAAAGTCTCTCGAAAGTCCCATCATCTCACGCAGACGTTGAACCTCCAGCGCCACTAACTTGCCGATGCAGCATCCCAGAAGCATCCGACCACACTCCGACTCCATCCGAAAACTCCGAGCCTCCAACCAGCTCTCCGATACCAAGCACTGAGCACCATCTCTGCCGAGTGCTTTGACCCTGGCCCTGGCAACAGGCGATACGCAAAGTCGAGGATTTAGGGCCTTCGTCTCCAGAGTTTCTTGATCGCACAGTAGCAGCGGCAGCGAAGCAGGCATTTCAGAAGTTACTCCAGCTGTTCCTCTGCGCTTCACGGCTGTGGCCCCATCAAATCCGGATTGTGCACGGCACCCCTAGTTACACATATTGATATTCAATCGGAACGTCCGACCGCGCTGCGTCACGCCGCCATCTTCTCCTCCCTCCCATCCATTTTTAACTTTACTAAAGCTTTTGATTTCATCGCTAGGGAAAACCAGTAAGGTTGCAGCGCATGTGAACACAGCAGCCTCTCACAGGCCAAACAAAGGTGCACTTCTCTTTGTAAAATCTGTTTTTTACGATTCAAAGACAATTTCACTCCAAGAACATCGAGTACTGCGGGCTACTCCATCAGTGATCGGAGTAGCTGGAATGGTGTCGGCGGCGAAGTGTCGAAGAGGAGAGGAGAGGAGAAGATGGCAGCGCGACGCAGCTTGCAGCAGCCACTCTGGTGGTGATGTCTGTTATTTGTCAAGTAGGGTGCCGTGCACAATCCTGATTTGATGGAGACGGACGTGAGAGCATGGAGGAACATCTGGTGAAACTTCTGAAATGCCTGCTTCGCTGTTGCTGCTACTGTGTGGTCCGAAATCTCCGGAGGGGAGGCCCCAAGTCCTCGGCTTTGCTTGATGCTCGACGGCCGGGGCAGGGTCGAAGCGCACGGCAGAGGATGGTGCTCGGTGCTCGGTGTCGAAGGGCTGGTCGGGGGCTCGAAGTTTTCGGATGGACTCAGAGTCCGCTGAGGTTAGGTGCTTCCAATGGTGCTGCATCGGCAAGTTTGCGGCGCTTGGAGGTTCATGGCACGGAGAGTTTCTTCCTTCTGCCGTCTGCGTGAGATGATGAGGCTATCGGGACTTTGAGACTTTTTTTTACCATGCCCATGGTCTGCTCTTTATCAAATTACAGTATTGCTTGCATTGTTGTAACTATATGTTATAATTATGTGATTTTGTCAGCTTCAGTCTTGGTTTGTCCTGTGTTTCTTGTGATGCATGCATGCATTTCTAAATGACAATAAACAAGGACTGAGTGTCCTCATAATCTAAAAAAAAAGTTATCAGCCGAAATGTCAAAAGGGGTCGGCTAAGTGTCAACAGAGCTGGTCAAGATATCAGAGTAGCTGGTCGGGATACTGGAGGAGCCCGCCAATGTGTCGGAGGATCCTGCTTGGGTTCAGAGGAGCTGACCTGGCTGCAGACCATGTTGCCACCCGCTACTTGGAAGCATCGGAGTTGGTGCAGTATAACCATGGGAGATTGTCTCGGACACTTCACTTGCGATGGCAAGAGTCTGTTGGACAGTGATCACACAAGTTACTGCAGGCCTGCTACCCTTGTCTGGTGGAGGAACAGTCAACACGCAAGCTGTGTAGCCTCAGTTGTAGCAAGAACGAGGCCTCAAGTGTCGGGCTTGCCTGCTGCTGCAGATTAGGCTAGATTAGATTCAACTGTATTGTCATTGTGCCAAGTACAGATACAAAGCCAATGAAATGCAGTTAGCATCTAACCAGAAATGCAAAGAATAGTGTTATTTACAAAATAACTGTGAATAAAAAGTAAGTGCTACAGCACACAAATATAAAAGTACTGAGACAGTACAATATGGATGCAATACTGCTTAGCGCTGTGATGTGAGGTTCAGCAGGGTCACAGCCTCAGGGAAGAAGCTCTTCCCGTGTCAGCTGGAGCGGGAGCGGAGGCTCCTGTAGCGCCTACCAGATGGGAGGAGAGTAAAAAGTCCATGGTTAGGGTGAGATGCCTCCTTGATAATGCCTTTCGCCCTGCCCAGGCAGCGTTTATGGTAGGTGTTCTCAATGGTGGGCAATTGGGTGCTGATAATCCGCTGGGCTGTTTTCACCACACACTGGAGTGCTTTGTGGTCTGATACGGGACAATTGCCATACCACACTGAGATGCAGTTGGTGAGTATGCTCTCAATGGTACAGATCAGGTTGATAGGTGTGGAAGCACTACAGCGTGGCTGAGCTTGGCTAGGGCCTGGCATCACCCATTGGTGCTGCCCTCCTACGTTGGAGCAGTGGAATGGCAGGTTAGAATGACAGTCTGTACACTGCTGGGAGACTGCCTCATCGATTGCTAGACATTGTTGCTCAAGGTCTTGGACTATATATGTTTTTTTTTGAGTGAATATGCTTCTTTGCTCGATATTTTTAATTACGTTACTCGCTATTTTTGAATGTTTTGCACCTTGGCATCAGAGGAACACTGTCTCGTTCAGCTGTATCTACGTATGGTTGGAATGATAATTAAACTTGATTTGGTTTGATTTGATTGATCTGATTTGACCCTCCTCAAATTCAACAGACCACAGAAATTCATCTCCACTGTATGTTTGCTCCACAACAGCATGTAAGGTATGGCACAAACCAACACATTTACAAAACACCAATTCCAGTGAAGATTGATGTCAAGTAAGGCTGCACTATTGTTCCAGTAGTTTTTTCTATCTTTTTTGCCACAGCACCTTACCTGCAGTAAACACCTCATGGGAAAGGAGCTAAATCTTCAAATTTTTTGAGATTATTCAATGTATGACAACTATACTCCAGTATGGATTTCAGCCGATCTTCAGTCATTGAGATGCAGTAAGCAGACGATGCTTACAATCGCTCAAATTTATAGGATGAGCTGCAAAACACTTGTTCAGAAAAGCATACAGAAGGATGAGCTTTATACTCACCATCTGCAAGATAAAGGACTTGTGTCAACTGCAGCACACTGTTCTCTGACAATAAAGATTCATAGCAAAGCCCTGGAATACGGAAGACAGAAAACCAGAGCACACTGTGCAGACCCTTCAGCACGATGTTGTACAAACTTTTAACTGACTGCAAGATTAATCTAACCCTTCTCTTCGATGTAGCCCTCCAGTTTTCCTTCATTCCTGTGCCCAAGTAAGAGTCTCTTAAACATCTCTGGTGTATCTATCTCTACCACCACACTCTACTCTCTATGTAAAAAAAAACCTACACCCTCCCCCCTCTAATACTTTCCTCCAATCACCAACCTCTTGGAAATGGTGGACCACTTCTGAAAGGTGATTATTGACAAAATTCATCACTGCCTTCATTGCATCTGCATGGCCTTTGAGGGAAACATACTTTCCTGCGTACTCTCTATCAAAAACCTTCAGCACCCTCCCGTCACCCCACTTGGGCCATGGTTCTTCTTGTCCCAACCCACCACCCCACCAACCTCTGCATCTAGCACATAATTTTATGTAACTTCAGCCATCTCCAACGGGATCCCACCAAACACATCTTTCCCACCCCCCCCGCTTTCTGCTTTCCGCAGGGATCCCTCCCTAAGCAACTCCCTTGTCCATTCCTTCCCCCCTCCCCACCCCCATTGATCTCCCTCCTGGCACTTACCCTTGCAAGCGGAACAAGTGCTACACCTGCCCCTACACCTCCTCCATCACTACCATTCAGGACCTTCCAGGTGAGGCAACATTTCACTTGTGAGTCTGTTGGGGTCATATATTGTATCTGTTGCTCCTGTTGCGGCCTCCTGTATATCGGGGACAGCCAACGCAGGCTGGGTGACTGCTTCTTCAAGCACCTACACTCTGTCCACCAGAAAAAGAGGGATCTCCCAGTGGCCACCCATTTTAATTCCACTTCCCATTCCCATTCTGACATGTGGTCTGGGTCTCCTCTACTACCATGATGAGGCCACACTCAGACTGGAGAAGCAACACCTTATATTCTATCTGGTTAGCCTCCAACCCGATGGCATAAACATCAATTTCTTGAACTTCTGGTAATGCCCTCCTCCCGCTTTACCATTACCATTCCCCATTCCCTCTCACCTCCTCTCCTTACCTGCCCATCACCTCCCTCTGGTGTTCCTCCCCCCTTTTTTTCCTTCCATGGATTTCTGTCCTCTCCTATTAGATTCCCCCATCTCCAGCCCTGTATCTCTCTCACCAATCAACTTTCCAGGTCTTTACTTCACCCCTCCCTGCTTCCAGGTTTCACCTACCATCTAGTGTTTCTTTCTCCCCTCCCCCCCCCCACCTTCTAACTCTGACTCCTCATTTTTTTTCCTCCTGTCCTGATGAAGGGTCTTGGCCCAAAACGTCAACTGTACTCTTTTACATGAATAGTACCTTATGACCTGCTGAGTTCCTCCAGCATTTTGTATGTGTTGCTTGGATTTCCAGTGTATGCAGGTTTTCTCTTGATTATCATTTTAAAGGTCTCAATTAAGTCACGGTTCAAACTTCTTTATTCAAGAAATGAAACATAGTCTTTTCATTTTCTTTGTTAATACAGAAACCCTCACATTTCTAGTATAATATTCATAAATTCTCTGTATCCTCTCCAGTGCCTCCTTTTTTTCATATAAAAAGTGGTTGCATACAATAGTGTCCTAACCAAGGTTCAATGATGCTTGACATTTGCACAAGTATATGTATGCACGGATGGTATCAGAAAGGATCTGTCATGTGTGGATTGCAACAAGTTGTTTTCTGGCAAAGGTGTCCTCGATAAGTGGGAAGCCTTCAAAAGTGAAATTTTGAGAGTAGCGCTTGTATGTTCCTGTCAGAATTATAGACAAGGATAACAGGTTTGGGTAACCTTGGTTTTCAAGATATTGAGGCCCTGTTTAAAAGGAAGAAGGAGGTGCATAGCAAGTTTAGGAAGGACGGAGCATATCAGGTATTTGAGGAGTAAAAGATATGCAAGAAAACACTTAAGCAGGAAATCAGGAGGGCTTAAAGAAGACACAAGGTTACTCTTAACAGACAAGGTGAAGGAGAATCTCCAGGGCTTCTACAGATAATATTAAGAGCAAAAGGATAGCAAGAAACAAAATTGGTCCTCTGGAAAATTAGACTGGTCATTCATGGATGGAGCCAAAAAAAATGGGAGAGATCTTAAATGGATTTTTTTTGCATCTGTATCTACTCAGGAGATGAACACAGAGTCGATAGAAGTAAGGCAAAGCAGCAGTGAGGTCATGGACCATATACAGATTACAGAGTTGCTCTCACCAGCTGAGTTCTCCAGTCTGTCCTGATGGAACACTGCCATGACATTTTCCATGAATATTTATTTATTTATATTTATTGACATTCTGCGTGGAGTAGGCCCTTCTGGCCTTTCGAGTCACGCTGTCTCAGCAACCCGATTTAACCCTAGCCTAATCACAGAACAATTTACAAAGACAAATTAACCTACCAACCCGTATGTCTTTGGACTGTGGGAGGAAATTGGCGCACCTGGAGGAAACACATGCGGTTACAAGGAGAAGATACAAACTCCTTACAGGCAGCGTCAGGAATTGAACCCGGGGTGCTGTTACTGTAAAGCATTGTGCTACCCCTCCTCCATTAATCCCTCATGCTCTGTCACATCTGAAACAATGGAACCCAGAATACTGAGCTGCCAGTCCTGCCCCCTCCTGTAACCAAGTCTCACTAATGGCAACAGCATCATAATTCCAGGTGTTGATCATGCCCTGAGCTCATCCACCTTTCCTACGATACTTCTTGCATTGAAATATACACAGCTTGGGACAGTAGTCACACCGTGCTCAACCTTTTGATTCCTGACTTTGTCTGAGGTCCTACCAATATCTGCCTCCACAACCCCTCCACTAGCTGGTCTGGTACTCTGGATCCCATCCACCTGCAACTCTAGTTTAAACCCCACCATGCAACATTAACAAACCTTCCTGCTACAATATTAGTCTCCTTCCAGTTCAGGTGCAAACCATCCCTTCTGTACAGGTCCCACCTTCTCTGGAAGAGAGTCCAACAATCCAAAAATCTTAGGCCATCCCTCTTACACCAACTCCTTAGCCACATACTAAACTGTACAACCTTCCTAGTTCCAGCCTCACTAGCACATGGTATGGGTAGCAATGCTGAGATCACAACCCTGGCGGTCCTGCCCTTTAACTTAGCACCCAACTCCCCGAACTCCCTATGCAGAACCTTGTCATTCGCCCGACCTGTGTCATTGGTACTTACATGGACCACGACCCCTGGCTGTTCACAATCCCTTTTAAGAACGTTGAGGACTCAATTCGAGATATCCCAGGCCCTGGCAGCCAGGAGGCAATATACCATCCGGGAATCTCGTCCTCACCTATAGAACCTCCTGTCTGTTCCCCTAACTAACGAATCCCCTATAACCACCACATGCCTCCTTTCCCCCTTCCCTTCTGAGTTACAGAGCTAGACTCAGTACCAGAGATCCACCACTGTAACTTTCCTCTTTCAGGTCAACCCCTCCTCCCCCAACAGTATCCAAGATGATATACCTGTTGTGGAGTTGTTGAGGGGGATAGCCCCAGGGATTCTCTGCCCTGGCTCCTTAACCCTATTCCCCTTCCTGACTGTCTCCTAGTTTCCTGTGTCCTGCACCTTGGGTGTATCTATCTCTCTATATGTCCTATCTATCACCCACTCAGCCTCCCAAATTATCCGGAGTTCATCCAGTTCCAGCTCCAGCTCCTTAATATGGATTGTTAGAAGCTGCAGCTGGATACACTTCTCGCAGATGTAGTCATCAGGGACACTGGAGGTCTCCTTGCCTTCCCGCATCCCACTAGAAACATTTCACTATCCTACCTGGCATCTCTACTGTCCCAGCTGAACAGATATAAAGAAGGGAAGGGAAAAAAATTTTAAACTAGAGCTTTTCTTTTCTTTGCTTTCTCTGGCTAAAGCTTCGAAGAGCTGAAGTCTCCAGATCACCAGTCTGACTCTGTCCACTCAGATAGCGTCGGCTGTACTTGCCCCTACATTCCTTTAATTTGCCCTTGCTAATCAATCCCAAACATGTATTGGTCGCTGGTCAAAGCCCTTTAAGGTGCAGTGACACGTTGCTCCCTTTTTCTACTCAGGCAGTGAACCTGAGTGAAATTCCCTCCTCTCAACCTTCTGATGTCCGTATGGTCACTGGTCAAAGCTCTATTACGCTGCCACAACCCGCTGCTGCCTTTTCCTCCTCAGGCAGTGGACCTGAGCGAAAATCCCTCCTCCTAAACTTCCAATGTTTGGATTGGTTGCTGGTCAAAGCTTTATTACGCTGCCATAATCCGTTGCTCCCTTTTTTGACTCAGGCAGTGGACCTGAGTGAAATCCCCTCCTCACAAACTTCATTTCAATCTTGGGCATGTTACGGATGTGGGTTTCATTCTTTCGACCTAACAACAAGCGGGCAAGCCTCAAACTGATTTATTTACTTATGGCAAAGTGAGAGAAAATCAGTAGTACAATAAAATCAAACAAACACTCAGTAGACAATTTATTAGGTACCTCCTAAAGGTATGTTCATGATATTCTGTTGCTGCAGTCCATCCACTTCAAGATTGGAAGTGCTGTGCATTCAGAGATTCTCTTTTGCACACCATTGTTGTAACGCATAGTTACATGAGCTACTGTCACATTCCTATTAGCTTGAACCAATCTGGCCATTCTCCTCTGACCTCTCTCACTAACAAGGTACTTTTGCCCACAGAACTGCCGTTCACTGGATGTCTTTTTGTTTCTCGCACTGTTCTCCGTGAACTCTAGAGACTTTTGTGCACGAAAATCCCAGGAGATCAAAGTCACTTCGATCACATTTGTTCCCTATTTTGATACATGGCCTGATTAGATATTTGCATTAACAAGCAAATGCCAGTTGTACCTAATAGAGTGGCCACAGAGTGTATATTGTTGTGAAACTGAAGAGAAGACCAGCAGGTTTCCAACAGAAAAATGGTGGTATTACCTAGGAAAATGAGGCCATTATTAATAAAAATAGACCGAGTTTTTTTAAGCATGTCAGATGTTGGTACCTCTAATAAGCAGCACAATTCTTCTCCATTACCGAGAGCATTCAAAGGATTTATAAATACCATTCATATTAACACCATGTCAAACTCAATAAAATGCGATGATTTGTTTTCAACACAGTCACACTAGAAAAAAATGTGACATGCTACTTGCAATTTTAGAATTTATCTTTGATGTATGCATCATACGGCCAGACATGTCATGCTAAATTACTTGTACCCAGGAGCAATGACAGACTGAGAGCTGTTGAATGCTTACAATTTTTTTTCCAATATATTCCACGTACTTTTAATATATACCGTATATATTCCATACATTTTTCCCAATGAGAGCAGAATTTTTGTTTTAAATGTAGTGAAATATTATAAGTTGGGAGTGCCTAAACTGCCAGAGTGGTGAAAGCAGATTCAAAGGAAAGTTAGAAAAGAAAAATGAATAAAAAGGAAACATTTGCATGGTGAGAGGACAAGAGTAAGGGAGCATGATTAACTGGGCTGCTCTTCCACAAAACCAACACAGGTCAAACTAACGTCGGGTTAAATGGTGACACATCATGGAGGGACTAAAACTTTTTGATCTGTGTGCACAGGGATATGAAGGGTTAAATGGTGGCCCCACCTACTAAATGATTCTGTGAGTCACAAATTTACCAATAACAAATGAATTAACTTCAATTTCAAGTTCCGCGTGTCAATATCTCTGAGGACCTAAGCTGGCCCCAACATATCGATGCAGCTCTAAAGAAGGCAAGACAGCAGCTACATTTTATTAAGAGTTTGAGGAGATTTGGCACGTCACCTACAACATTTGCAATTTTCTACAGATGTACTGTGGAGAGCATTCTAACAAGATACATCACTATCTGGTATGGGGTTGGCGGGGGGGAGGGGGCTACTGCACAGGAAAAGGGTAAGCTGCAGGAAGTTGTAAAATTAATCAGCTCTATCATGGACACTAGCCTCCATGGTATCCAAGACATCTTCAAGGAGCAGTGCCTCAAAAAGTTGGCGTCCATCATTAAGCACCCCCATCACCCAGGACATGCCCTCTTCTCATTGTTACCATCAGGAGGAAGGTACAGAAACCCAAAGACAAACACTCAGTGATTCAGAAACAGCAACTTTCCCTCTGCCATCCAATTTGTGAACGGACATTGAACTGATGAACACTCCTCATTCCTTTTTACTTCTGTTTTTGCACAACTTATTTAACATAAATTTCTATCCCTAACATCCTTGGCATATTGCATTAAAGGGGTGGAGCATGGCTTGCTAGAATGGTAAGGAGAGGGTAAACAGTTCTTCAGCACATTCTGGTTAAGTCCATGACCAACCTAAAAGGTGTAAGGGGAAATATTCGCTTTGCTGGAATTCCATTCAGATTAGTACTAATAGACCCAAGAAAAAGCTGCTTGCTGATAGAAGACAAAAAACTCACTGAAGTTTCCAAGAGCAAAAGTAATCAATATTGGGATCACTGTCTCATTAGCTCCAGGATCAATACTGAAAATTTTTCTGAATTTTTCTTTTCTTCTTTCTGAGCAATAGGACCCCATCAAAGGGGTGAGATGATTCTCTGATTTCAGCTTCCTCAGTTGGACAGAAGATGCTAATGTAACAGTTCAGGCCTAATCAACTGTCATAATTATTTAAAATGACTGCGATTTGGACAGCATCAACAACAGCCCTAAGCAACTTCAAACAGATATATTTAACATTTCATGGGCACCAGAATCCTGTTCTCTCTTGAGGATATATGCTAAAACAATGTATTCTGGTGCTCTTGGCAGAAGCCTGGTACAGCACACAGCTGACGTTACCACTGCCTATGTCAAGCCTGCTTTGTGCAGAGATGTGCTCCCAGCATGGAAGACATGACAGCCAAACTTGCAATACGAACTACATTTAGCGATCAATTTTATGCCATAGTTCAATCCTCCCATGCATAAGAAGCAGGCCCCTTGGCAAAATGTTTAACAAGTTCTGTTCTTTGTTCATCACCACACATTTCAATACCACACAGTGCTATTCATATAAAATTAATACATCAGTGTTCTAGCTGACAATATTAACTCAGCTACTCATGGATAGGCAACTACTGAGATTTGATATCATACATTTATTTCTCATTTCATTTCACTTCAAATGTATACAGAGCAAAGTATGTGTCTCTATTTCTTGATTTACAATGGCTTGATACATGAATTTTCTCTATAACGGCATTGATCTTCTCAAGGACCATAATTTTAATATACAGAGCTCTTTTTTACTGTAAGGAACAGCTTACCAGTCCCATAGGCATATACTGCACAAAACTGCCCTGAGTGTATTCAATTGATGAAATATTTTTCAGGGATTCATTTTTCTATCAGTCATGGAGTAGTTGTTTATCTTTCTCAGTGTTGAGGATGACTTCCACTCAGGTTCTGTGCTTCCAGAGTCCTTTAGCAACAATGGGTCATTGGCCTTTGTGTTTTTCCCCCAGTGGGCACATTTATCTTTACAATTCTGTGATACCAATGGACCGCGAGACCTGGCTGCTATAGTCAACCCTGTAGCCCCTACTCTGCTGCACCCAAAGCTGCCAAACTGGCATTAGGACTATTTTTAAAACTGTCTGATAATCTGATGTTATCTGTGGTTGACGGGTCTTACTCTGGCTGTGGAGGTCTGTGACCAGTGGTGTTCTGCAGGGATCTATTTTGGGAACTTTGCTGTTTGTGACATATAAAAATGATTTAGTTGAAAATTTGAATGAGTGGATTGGTACCTTTGGAGATGGCATGAAGATTGGTGGTATTATGGCAAGTGTAGAAGACTGGCAAAAGGATACATCAGAATAGAGATCAGTTGCAGATATGGGTGGGGGGTGCCGGTGAGAGAAATGGTAGATGTTGTTTACTCTAGGCAAGTGTAAGCTGCTGCACTTAAGGAAGATCAAATGTAAAAAGGGTGAAGACAAAGCTAATGACAGAATCCTTAGTGCGTTGGTGTACAGTGCAGAGGCATTTTGGGATCCAAGTCCATAGCTGGCTGAGATTAACCGCACAAGCTGATAAAGCGATACAGGCGGCATATAGCATGGCAACACACATAAAAGTTGCTGGTGAATACAGCAGGCCAGGCAGCATCTCTAGGAAGAGGTACAGTCGACGTTTCCAGCCGAGCCCCTTCGTCAGGACTAACTGAAAGAAGAGATAGCATGATGGCATGAACATTGACTTCTCTAACTTCCGTTAATACCCCACCTCCCCTTCGTACACCATCCGTTATTTATTTATTTAGTATTACTATATATATTATTTTTTTCCTCTCTCTCTCCTTTTTTCTCCCTCTGTCCCTCTCACTATACTCCTTGCCCACCCTCTGGGCTTCCTCCCTCCCTCTTTGTTTCTCCCTAGGCTTCCCGTCCCATGATCCTCTCATATCCCTTTTGCCAATCAGCTTTCCAGCTCTTAGCTCCAACCCTCCCCCTCCTATCTTCTCCTATCATTTCGGATCTCCCCCTCCCTTTCCCACTTCCAAATCTCTTACTATCGCTTCTTTCAGTTAGTCCTGACGAAGGGTCTTGCCCCGAAACGTCGACTGTACCTCTTCCTATAGATGCTGCCTGGCCTGCTGCGTTCACCAGCAATTTTTTATGTGTGTTGCCTGAAATTCCAGCATCTGCAGATTTCCTCGTGTTTGCAGGCATATAGCACACTTGCCCTTAGTAGGAATTTACATTTCAGCTTTATAAAACTAGTTGGACGTATCAGGGTACTGCATTCAATTCTGGCTGCCCCAATATTGGAATGATGTGGTGGCTATACAAAGGACGCTGAAGAGATTTACCAGAATTCTGCCTGGATTAGAGGGCATCAAGTTCAAAGTATTTTATTATCAAAGTAAGTATAAAGTCTACACCCTCACCTTGGAAAGTCTGATCACCAGGCTGTACTGCTACTCCCTGAGTATAGGCAGAGACTGAATACTGCAGCACCAGTAGTGAGGACCAGGAAGGTCTGGACAAGGGAAGCACAGGCGTGCTTACAGGACTGCTTTGAATCAGTGGACTGGCCTAAATTCAGGAAGTCATTTTCAAATCTGGATGAGTATGCCATAATTGTAACCAACTTCATTAAAACCTGTGTGGATGAGTGTGTGTCTACCAAAACTTGCTGTACATTCCCAAACCAAAAGCCGTCATGTACTGAGAGATAGATCTGTGGCATTTAAGCCTAGTGACCCAGGTCTGTACAAGAAAACCAGGTATGACTTGCAGAGGGCTGTTTCGAGAGCAAAGAAACAATTCCAAGTGAGGTTGGAGGTGACATTGGCTGCACGTCATCTCTGGCAAGGTTTGCAAGGACATTACTTCGTACAAAATGAAACCCAATAGCATGAATGCAACACACATCAAAGTTGCTGGTGAACGCAGCAGGCCAGGCAGCATCTCTAGGAAGAGGTACAGTCGACGTTTGAGGCCGAGACCCTTCGTCAGGACTAACTGAAAGAAGAGCTAGTAAGAGATATGAAAGTTGGAGGGGGAGGGGGAGATCCAAAATGATAGGAGAAGACAGGAGGGGGAGGGATGGAGCCAAGAGCTGGACAGGTGATTGGCAAAAGGGATATGAGAGGATCATGGGACAGGAGGTCCGGGAAGAAAGACAAGGAGGTGGGGGGGGACTCAGAGGATGGGCAAGGGGTATAGTCAGAGGGACAGAGGGAGAAAAAGGAGAGTGACAGAAAGAATGTGTGTGTAAAAATAAATAATGGATGGGGTACGAGGGGGAGGTGGGGCATTAGCGGAAGTTAGAGAAGTCAATGTTCACGCCATCAGGTTGGAGGCGACCCAGACAGAATATAAGGTGTTGTTCCTCCAACCTGAGTGTGGCTTCATCTTTACAGTAGAGGAGGCCGTGGATAGACATGTCAGAATGGGAATGGGATGTGGAATTAAAATGTGTGGCCACTGGGAGATCCTGCTTTCTCTGGCGAACAGAGCGTAAGTGTTCAGCAAAGCGGTCTCCCAGTCTGCGTCGGGTCTCGCCAATATATAAAAGGCCACATCGGGAGCACCGGACACAGTATATCACCCCAGCCGACTCACAGGTGAAGTGTCACCTCACCTGGATAAGCTGTCTCCAGAGATAGAGACAGAAAGATCTAGAAAGGGGAGGGAGGTGTCGGAAATGGACCAGGTAAACTTGCGGGCAGGGTGAAAGTTGGAGGCAAAGTTAATAAAGTCAACGAGCTCAGCATGCCTGCAGGAAGCAGCGCCAATGCAGTCGTCGATGTAGCGAAGACTATTCCTCTTCTCACCCTGTCTCTTGCAAAAATGCCATCCCCTTCTCGCAATTCCTCCGTCTCCGCCGTATCTGCTCTCAGGATGAGGCTTTTCATTCCAGGACGAGGGAGATGTCCTCCTTTTTTAAAGAAAGGGGCTTCCCTTCCTCCACCATTAACTCTGCTCTCAAACGCATCTCCCCCATTTCACGCACATCTGCTCTCACTCCATCCTCCTGCCACCCCACTAGGAATAGGGTTCCCCTGGTCCTCACCTACCATCCCACCAGCCTCTGGGTCCAACATATTATCCTCCGTAACTTCCGCCACCTCCAACGGGATCCCACCACTAAGCACATCTTTCCCTCCCCCCCCCCCTGCTTTCCGCAGGGATCGCTCCCTACACAACTCCCTTGTCCATTCGTCCCCCGCATCCCTCCCCACTGATCTCCCTCCTGGCACCCATCCTTGTAAGCGGAACAAGTGCTACACATGCCCTTACACTTCCTCCCTTACCAGCATTCAGGGCCCCAGACAGTCCTTCCAGGTGAGGCGACACTTTTCACCTGTGATTTGGCTGGGGTGATATACTGCGTCCGGTGCTCCCTATGTGGCCTTCTATACATTGGCGAGACCCGACGCAGACTGGGAGACCGCTTTGCTGAACACTTACGCTCTGTCCGCCAGAGAAAGCAGGATCTCCCAGTGGCCACACATTTTAATTCCACATCCCATTCCCATTCTGATATGTCTATCCATAGCCTCCTCTACTGTAAAGATGAAGCCACACTCAGGTTGGAGGAACAACACCTTATATTCCGTCTGGGTAGCCTCCAACCTGATGGCATGAACGTTGACTTCTCTAACTTCCGCTAATGCCCCACCTCCCCCTCGTACCCCATCCATTACTTATTTTTACACACACATTCTTGCCCATCCTCTATGTTCCACCACCCCCCCCCCCGTCTTTCTCCCAGGGCCTCCTGTCCCATGAGCCTCTCATATCCCTCTTGCCAATCACCTGTCCAGCTCTCGGCTCTATCCCTCCCCCTCCTGTCTTCTCCTATCATTTTGGATCTCCCCCTCCCCCTCCCACTTCCAAATCCCTTACTCACTCTTCCTTCAGTTAGTCCTGACGAAGGGTCTCGGCCTGAAATGTCGACTGTACCTCTTCCTAGAGATGCTGCCTGGCCTGCTGCGTTCACCAGCAACTTTGATGTGTGTTGCTTGAATTTCCAGCATCTGCAGAATTCCTGTTGTTTGCCCAATAGCATGAATGCCAGCTATGCTTAACTACCAGATAAGCCTTCTATGCCCATTTAAAAATGGAGGATATAACTACAGCTGTGAAGATCCCTGCTGCACCTGGTGAGCCTGTGATCTCTGTTTTGGAGGCCGATGTTAGTCTGTCCTTAAGGAGGGTGAATCCTCGCAAGGCAGCAGACCACAATGGAGTACCTGGTAAGGCTCTGAAAACTTGTGCTACCAACTGGCGGGAGTATTCAAGGGCATTTTCAACCTCTCACTGCTGCAGGTGGAAGTTCCCACCTGCTTCAAAAAGGCAACAATTAGCCCAGTGCCTAAGAAGAGTAGTGTGAGCTGCCTTAATTGCTATCGCCCAGTAGCACTCATATCTACAGTGATGAATTATTTTGAGAGGTTGGTCGTAGCTAGAATGAACTCCTACCTCAGCAAGGACCTGGACCCACTGCAATTTGCCAATCGCCACAATAGGTCTACAGTATGGCAGACACAATCTCAGTGGCTCTTCACACGGCCTTAGATCACCTGGACAATACAACCTTGTACTTAATGTGCTTGCCCCTGCTGCATTGCATGGCAAATCCAGTAGCAGAGATCTCACTCACTGCCATCAGATCTCCAGCTGGTCTCTTATCTATGCTTTTCAACACATCAGTGTGGAAGTCAGAGATGAACCAACTTGGGCAACACAATAGTGCAGCTAGTTGGAATACTGCTGCTCAGCATCAGAAACCAGATGTTGTTTGTGTGGCGTTTGTACATTCTTCCTTGTAGGTCTCCTCCAATCAACTCCCAGATTCCAAAGACATACAGGTCAGTATGGTTAACCCACCAGTGTATATCACCCTTTGTCTATTGATGAGTATGTGGGAATTATAGCAAAAAGCAAGATTAAGAGCTGTCGTCATTGGAGACTCTATAGTCAGGGGAGCAGGCAGGAGATTTTGTGGACGTGTGAAGGACACCTGCATGGTTTGTTGCCTCCCGGGTGCCAGAGTCCGGGATGTCTCTAACCGGGTGCACGACATCCTGGTACGAGAGGGAAAGCAACCAGAGGTCATGATACATGTTGGTACCAATGACAGAGGCAGGAAGAGGGATGAAGTCCTTAAGTGTGAGTTTTGGGAACTAGGCAGAAGGCTGAAGAACAGGACCTCAAGGGTGGCGTTCTCAGGATTGCTGCCAGCGCTACGTGACAGTGATGGTAAGAACTGGAGGAGATGCCAGTTGAATGCGTGGCTGAGGAGTTGGTGCAGGGAGCAGGGTTTTAGATTTTTGGATTATTGGGATCTCTTCTGGGGAAGGTGGGACCTGTACAGATTGGATGGGTTGCACCTGAACTCGAGGGGGAGCAATATCCTTGCAGGTAGGTTTGCTAGCATGGTTCGGGAGGGTTTAAACTAATTTGCGAGGGGGATGGGACCCCGAGCGATAGAGCAGTGAAAGAAGTGCATGGAGTAAAGCCAGATCTAACATACAGAGAGGCTTTGAGGAAAGAGAAGCAGAATGAACTGTGTAAAGGTAGTAAGGTAGAAGGGTTAAAGTGCGTGTACTTCAATGCAAGAAGCATCAGGAACAAAGGTGATGAACTGAGAGCTTGGATACATACATGGAATTATGATGTAGTGGCCATTACAGAGACTTGGCTGGCACCAGGGCAGGCATGGATTCTCAATATTCCTGGATTTCATTGCTTTAAAAGGGATAGAGAGGGCGGAAAAGGGGGAGGAGGGGTGGCATTACTGGTCACGGATACTATTACAGCTACAGAAAGGGTGGGTAGTGTAGCAGGATCCTCTTTTGAGTCAGTATGGGCGGAAGTCAGGAACAGGAAGGGAGCAGTTACTCTATTGGGGGTATTCTGTAGGCCCCCTGGTAGCAGCAGAGATACAGAAGAGCAAATTGGGGGGCAGATTTTGGAAAGGTGCAAAAATAACAGGGTTGTTATCATGGGTGACTTCAACTTCCCTAATATTGATTGGCACCTGATTAGTTCCAAGGGTTTAGATGGGGCAGAGTTTGTTAAGTGTGTCCAGGACGGATTCCTGTCACAGTATGTGGACAGAACAACTAGGGGGAATGCCATACTAGATCTAGTACTAGGTAATGAACCGGGTCAGGTCGGGAAAAGGATAGAATCAGAGAGGACAGGAAAATTTTTAATTGGGGAAGGGCAAATTATGAGGCTACAAGGCTAGAAATTGCGGGCGTGAATTGCGATGACTTTTTGCAGGGAAATGTACTACAGGCATGTGGTCGATGATTAGGGATCTCTTGTAGGATGTTGGGGATAAATTTGTCCTGGTGAGGAAGATAAAGAATGGTAGGGTGAAGGAACCATGGGTGACAAGTGAGGTGGAAAATCTAGTCAGGTGGAAGAAGGCAGCATACAAGAAGGTTTAGGAAGCCAGGATCAGATGGGTCTATTGAGGATTATAAGGAAGCAAGAAAGGAGCTTAAGAAGGGGCTGAGAAGAGCAAGAAGGGGGCATGAGAAGGCCTTGGCGAGTAGGGTAAAGGAAAACCCCAAGGCATTCTTCAATTATGTGAAGAACAAAAGGATGACAGGAGTGAAGGTAGGACCGATTAGAGATAAAGGTGGGAAGATGTGCCTGGAGGCTGTGGAAGTGAGCGAGGTCCTCAATGAGTATTTCTCTTCGGAATTCACTAATGAGAGGGAACTTGATGATGGTGAGGACAATATGAGTGAGGTTGATGTTCTGGAGCATATTGATATTAAGGGAGAGGAGGTGTTGGAGTTGTTAAAATACATTAGGACAGATAAGTCCCTGGGGCCTGCCGGAATATTCCCCAGGCTGCTCCATGAGGCGAGGGAAGAGATTGCTGAGCCTCTGGCTAGGATTTTTATGTCCTCGTTGTCCGCGGGAATGGTACCGGAGGATTGGAAGGAGGCGAATGTTGTCCCCTTGTTCAAAAAAGGTAGTAGGGATAGTCCGGGTAATTATAGACCAGTGAGCCTTATGTCTGTGGTGGGAAAGCTGTTGGAAAAGATTCTTAGAGATAGGACCTATGGGCATTTAGAGAATCATGGCCTGATCAGGGACAGTCAGCATGGCTTTGTGAAGGGCAGATCGTGTCTAACGAGCCTGATAAGAGTTCTTTGAGGAGGTGACCAGGCATATAGATGAGGATAGTGCAGTGGACGTGATCTATATGGATTTTAGTAAGGCACTTGACAAGGTTCCACATGGTAGGCTTATTCAGAAAGTCAGAAAGCATTGGATACAGGGAAGTTTGGCCAGGTGGATTCAGAATTGGCTTGCTTGCAGAAGGCAGAGGGTCATGGCGGAGGGAGTACATTCGGATTGGAGGATTGTGACTAGTGGTGTCCCACAAGGATCTGTTCTGGGACCTCTACTTTTCGTGATTTTTATTAACGACCTGGATGTTGGGGTAGAAGGGTGTGCTGGCAAGTTTGCAGACAACACAAAGGTTGGTGGTGTTGTAGATAGTGTAGAGGATTGTCAAAGATTGCAGAGAGACATTGGTAGGATGCAGAAGTGGGCTGAGAAGTGGCAGATGGAGTTCAACACGGAGAAATGTGAGGTGGTACACTTTCGAAAGACAAACTCCAAGGCAGAGTACAAAGTAAATGGCAGGATACTTGGTAGTGTGGAGGAGCAGAGGGATCTGGGGGTACATGCCCACAGATCCCTGAAAGTTGCCTTACAGGTTGATAGGGTCGTTAAGAAAGCTTATGGGGTGTTAGCTTTCATAAGTCGGGGGATAGTGCTTAAGAGTCGCGATATAATGATGCAGCTCTATAAAACTCTAGTTAGGCCACACTTGGAGTACTGTGTCCAGTTCTGGTGGCCTCACTATAGGAAGGAGGTGGAAGCATTAGAAAGGGTACAGAGGAGATTTACCAGGATGCTGCCTGGTTTAGAGAGTATGCATTATGATCAGAGATTAACGGAGCTAGGGCTTTACTCTTTGGAGAGAAGGAGGATGAGAGGAGACATGATAGAGGTATACAAGATATTAAGAGGAATAGATAGAGTGGACAGCCAGCGCCTCTTCCCCAGGGCACACTGCTCAATACAAGAGGACATGGCTTTAAGGTAAGGGGTGGGAAGTTCAAGGGGGATATTAGAGGAAGGTTTTTTACTCATAGAGAGTGGTTGGTGCGTGGAATACACTGCCTGAGTCAGTGGTGGAGGTAGATACGCTCGTGAAGTTTAAGAGACTACTAGACAGGTATATGGAGGAATTTAAGTTGGGGGGTTATATGGTAGGCAGGGTTTGAGGGTCGGCACAACTTTGTGGGCTGAACGGCCTGTAATGTGCTGTACTATTCTATGTTCTATGTTCTTAATACAGGATTAGTGTAAATGAGTCAGTGGGCCGAAAGGACCTTATCACTGCATAAGTCAATGAAGGGGCTGAGGTTTCTCACAGCTGAAACAAAAATTGTCACTTCCTTAGTTATTTTCGATACAGTAATTGTTTCTGGCAGAAAAGTTTATGGACTGAATAAATAAATATTAAGTTCTACATGTTAAAACTGGGATTGCAGTAATTTTCTGAATTTTTCAGTCACATAAATTTACTAAGTACAAAGAAAGTTGTGACCTTAACCTTCTCTAATTACATCTCTTGGAAGCTTCCTGAGACATTCGTTAATGTTAAAGGCATAATTTTCTTGTATGCTTTAACTTGCCCTTAAATAATGATAGTATCACAGCACAGAGATTGTGAATTACTAGTATTATTAAATGGATGAGAACATATACAAAATCTTTAACAATGCTCACCACTAGGATTTGTATTTTATTTATGAACTATGAAGGTATGTTGAAAGGAATCCAGTAACTGCAGCCATTTCTATTCAATAAAAGGGTGAATGTTGTTCCAAATACAGAAAGCGTTGATGCAGCATAGTCTTCACCATGAATTTAATGATATTTAACAAGAATGTCCCAGCACACTTCAATGGCTTAATTGCATTAATGAGAAAAAGACAACAGAGTAAAAATTAAATACAACATATTAATTACCAGAACAATGACGCCTCTAGGTGTAAAATACTGCAGATTGGTGGTGCATCTGACTCAGATATGAGCTCAGCCTTCACAACATTCACTTCTTCCCTCACTAACGACACCATAATTATAGGATCATTTACCAGGGTACGTCAATATACTTCCATAAAACTGCTTTTCAAAGAGTCACTCATTGCTGAAAGAACAAACTTATACTTTGACAATTAATAGAAAAAATGGGTTTACATGCCTAATGTTCACTCATTAGACAATGGAGAGGACATGTGTATCAGTGACGCTGCCTCCACCCAAGTACTTCTCAGGTCCTTCTCATTTACATTATTTATTAAAATATTTCATGGGCTGTACTTTATGACATGATGCAATTTAACTAGGTCCTAGCTACAACATCACGTTTTATTAAATTTGATTCAATGATTTTACACTGTTGAAATGAATGTATCAGATTGCATTGTTTCTGCAATTTCTTACCCTAGCTGTGGTAATGAAACTTGACAGGGATAAGGTAATACTGAATATCGGCCAAATATTTTCGTCCTAACTTCATTTATGAATATTAATTGGTATAATAATATATATTGTAATGCACAGTCAGGCATATCATCCAGCATGCAATGTTTCTGCTCAACGGCATTCTATAAATCTTGGAAGCCAGAAAATTAACTAGTTAAGGTTGAATAAGCACTGCATTACATAATAAGAGACAGGAGCAGAATTAGGCCATTTGACCCATCAAGTCTGCTCTGCCATTTCATCACGTGTAATCTATTTTACCTCTCAGCCCCAATTTCCTGCCCTCTCCCCGTATCCCATCATGCCCTGGCTAATCAAGAATCTATCAACTTCTGCCTTAAATATTTCCAATGATTTGGCTTCCACAGCCAGCTGTGGGAATGAATTCCACAGATTCACCACTCACTGGCTGAAGAAGGTCTTCCTCATCTCCGTTCTAAAAGGACGCCCATCTATTCTGGGGCTTTGTCCCTTGGTCCTAGATTCCTCCACCATAGGAAACATCTTCTCCACATTCATTCTATCGAGGCCTTTCAACATTCAATAGGTTTCAATGAGGTCATCCTTCATTCTTAAAAATTCCAGTGAGAACAGTCCACAGCAGTCTGATCTGAATAGGTTCTTTCACTGAAAAGACGAAACTATTATTTCTTCTACAACCAACAGCAAAAGTTAAGCTTGTCTAAGTTTTAGCCTTACCTTCTTTTTTTCCAATCTAGCATATCCATGTTTGTGGAAAAATGTAAAATCAAAATTCCAAAATCAAGGGTGAAATGGCTATGTCCACGTACAGGTACTTAAGCTTAATAATTAAGATCACAATTAATTCACAATGTGCCTACGAGTTATTAAGATACAATTTTAGGAATGGCTCTACAAAACTGGATATTGAATATAAAGAGAATTACATGATGCTATTTACATTTTACATGACACTATTCTGGCTGACGTTCAGGAAGCCATAGTACAGATTAAGAAGTAGTATTTTATTATCACAGTACCAACAAGAGCAAGACACACCCAAGTTGAACTTGGGACATTGAGCATACACTACTCACATGAATATTAGTAAAGTCAGTTTACTACTCAAAATGCATCTTAGCACTGATGTGTATTACCAAATAGGAGGCTTTATGCGTTTTTTAATAACATTATAATCAACATTTAATTGCATACAAACTATATACATGTTTACTTTCTGTTGCCTCATTAAGAGCAGTAACATTCAGATTCCCACATTAAAAAAAATCACATTTGGTTCCTAGTGGTATGGCTTGGATAGAGCATGAGAATTGAGATGTCACCACTTTTTTCAATGTTAGTATCAAAATTACTTTGTTTCTCATTTAGATAATACTTTCCCAACATTTCCAGCTCAGACATTTTCTGGATTTGTATCCTGAGTGAGAAATGCTACATTCATATTCCAGCATTCATTCAAATGTGTATTAGAATTACTACTCCAAAATAATGCATCAATGTTGCAGGTTAGATGTCGGTTTACCTTTTGCTCTATGATAGGATATGATGAAAATCTTTCTTAATTATATATTACGTAGGTGTCACAAAAAGATGTGCAGGTATCCAGAACCCAGTATGTGCATTAGTACAAATTCTCATTTACTTAGATTTTCCTCTCACATCTAGTTCAAGAAGAAACATTGCTCCTAATTCAACTTACTAGATTGCTTATTCTTGATACAATTGTGATTGTTATAAAGCAATATACATATTACTAACCTCTATTACAATGATACACAAAAAAGAAATAATTCCTGCACTGTTAAAGTCATTTTCTATATATCCAGCAACATAAGACTCATCTTCAGCAAAGACCACTATCTTACCTGTCTCTTCGTACTTCCTATTTCACACAACACAAAAGACAAGGGTAAAAGAACAAGCCTTCTAACATGACAAAGAAAAATATTACTACGAACCAATACACCTCTTAAATGCAGCACTCATGAAATTTCTGTGCAGCAACATCAGCATTAACATCACAGCAACTCCAAATAATTTTTCTTGATATTGGCTTACTTATATACTTGCTTATGATTCAATGGAAACGCGATCTGACCTGATGATGCAGCTTCGGTGCCCTTGATAGTTTCATAAAGGTTAAGTGAGGTTTAAAAGCTCTGCTGTCTGCAATCAAAATGCCATTTGCCTGGAATCTTTGCCTTATAGTCTCTGTGGAGTAAACGGATAAGATTTAGTTCACTCTGGAAAAAATAGATAATTGATATATATCCAAACGTGGCATATAGCTGGAGCATTACAAAATGAAGAAACAATCAATAGTTTCAGAGAGAATCATATCCATTACACAGAAGAATGTCATTCAGTTGAAATGTATATTATCCTCTATATGTTCAATTATTGGAATTCTTTTTAGAAAGTCATTCAGTACAAAATCTAATTTGTAATCCACATAAGTATTTTGATAAGAAAATGGCTGATTTTTACCACAAAACTTTTTAATCACCAGAAAATTTAAAATAACACACACAAAATAACAGAGGAACTCAGCAGGCCAGGCAGCATCAATGGAAAAGAGTACAACCGATGTTTTGGGCTGAGACCCTTCATCAGGACTGGAGAAAAAAAGATGAGGGATCAGAGTAAGAAGGTGGGGGAGGAGGGGAGGAAGAAAGACAAGGTGATAGGTGAAATCGGGAGGGGGTGTTAACACCCAAGTAAAGAGCTGGGAAGTTGATAGGTGGAAGAGATAGCTGGAGAAGAGGGAATCTGACAGGAGAGGAGAGAAGGCCATGGAAGAAAGAAAAAGGGGGAGGAGCACCAGAGGGAGGTGATGGGCAGGTAAGAAGGTGAGAAAGGAAAAAATGGGAATGGGGAATGGTGGCGGAGAAGTGGGGGCATTACCAGAAGATCAGGAAATCGATGTTATTTAAATTTAAATTTAAAATTAATATTAAATGAATATTTGACTTAATGGATGTTCTGTTTATATAAAAGATTTTCTTAAACAGAGCTCATTTTTGAGAAACTGTAACCATCTTAACCAAATTAGACATCTTAACATTTTTCAGGTTCACAAGCTCTGCTTGATTTAAAAATAAATCAATGCATTAAGCAGCTACATCAAGTAAACACGAAACGGAGTAGTTCATTAGTAGGCTAACCATTTCATCTTTCAGGCAATGATTAAATATTCCCCTTGTTAATGAGATGAAAATCAAATGAGATTCATCATAGTGGGAATATGTGTACAGCACACTGTATAATACAGGTTTGACGTTTGACAGAAGTTGATGAGAAAGCAAAATATCACAATAGAACCCCTTTGGAGCTGGAAACTCGGGAGCATTATTGGAATTAAATTATTATTTTTACTTTACTATCAGATAATTTAATCTGCTTAATGTATTGTACAAAAATGACAGGGAGAAATATACATAGACTGATAAAAAATTTTCAAGTTTTGGTATCTACTGTCTGTTGATCAAAGGTTTTGTCTGTTTATGAATGTTTACTCCAAATGACCAAGTGAATTTAAGTGCAATATCTGCAAAGGACTACTGTGTATAGTGTGCTAGAAACACAAGAAGACAATAGATAATGTTCTCAGCTCTTGGTTTACACCCAAGAAATGCAAAAATAATGCAAAACAGATTGAACTTCTTTACAGAATTTTACAATTTATGTCTTTCCTTGAAACCACTATTTATCTCTCTCAGCCTGAAATTTATTTCCCTCCGCAGATGTTAACTAATGTGCTGGGTTCCTCCAATAGATCATTTTTGCATTTATATTTCAGTTGTGCATTTAGAGTAAATGCGACCTGGGATCCATGGATCCCTCGGCTAATAGCATAAAAACGGTTGAAACCCGTGGTTTAAAGTCAAACTATTACTTGAAAACTGACAGTTAGTGTAATTTTTAGTCTGTATGAATATTATTTTATTTTATATATTACCACAAGATTTTCTATAGCCAGTCGTATTCAGACAAACTAGTAACAGCATTGATATGGGTCATCTTACAATTATATCAGAACTAAATTTAGACAAGGGCAAGAGATCATGTTAAATTGCGTCACAACCAGCTTTACAAGGAGAATTGAAAAAGAAATGCCAACTACTAAAATTAGACAACTTCATGTGATAATAAGTCAATGCTAAAATATCAATATCAAACTAATAAATATCAGTTACATTCCATAATTATTAATAAAAAATATATATTTCTGTCTGGAAAAGAGATACAGTAAATGGCTTTCCTTTCTTGCCATCATACTAAATGATGACATCTGCCTTAGGATCTGTAAGAGTAATGATGACATCTGCCTTAAGATCTGTAAGAGTAATATTGTTAATATTCTGTTATAAGACCATAAGACAGAGGAGCAGAATTAGGCCATTTGGCCCATTGAATAGGCTCCACCTTTCCATTATGGCTGATCCTTTTTGACCCTGCTCAGCCCCACTCCCCAGCATCCACCCGATAACCTTTGATGCCATGTCCAGTCAGGAACCTATGAAGCTCTGCCTTAAATATACCTAACGACCCAGCCTCCACAGCTGCCTGCGATAATTAATTTCTCAAGTTCACCACCACCTGGCCAAAGAAACGTCTCCACATCTGTCTTAAATGGATGCCCTTCTATCCATAGGGCTGTGCCCTCTTGTCGTGGACTCCCCCACCATGGGAAACATCCTACTCTGTCTAGGCCTTTCAATATTTGATAGGTTTCAATGAGATCCCCCTTCATAATTCTAAATTCCAGCGAGTACAGACCCAGAGCTATCAAACATTCCTCATATGATAACTCTTTCATTCTCCAAATCATCCTTGTGAACCTCCTCTGAACTCTCTCCAATGCCAGCACATCTTTTCTTAGATGAGGTATCCAAAACTGTTCACAATATTCAAGGTGAGGCCTCACCAGTGACCTTATAAAACCTCAGCATCACATCCTTGCTCTTGTATTCTAGACCTCTTGAAATGAATGCTAACATTGAATTTGCCTTCCTCACCACTGACTCTACCTGCAAGTTAACGTTTAAGGCACTCTCAAGTTTGCATCTCAGATTTTTGGATTTTCTCCCCGTTTAGAAAATAGTCTGCACATTTATTTCTACTACCAAAATACATGGCTATGCATTTTCTAACATCATCTTTCATTTGCCACTCTTTTGCCCAATCTCCTAATCTGTCAAAGTCCTTCTACAGCCTACTTGTTTCCTCAACACTACCCGCCCCTCCACCAAATCTTTGTGTCATCTGCAAACTTAGCAACAAAGCCATCTATTCCATCATCTGAATCATTGATACATAGCATAAAACGAAGCAGTCCCAACACTGACCCCTGTGGAACGCAAGTCATTGCCAGCCAACCAGAAAAGGATCCTTTTATTCCCACTCGCTGCCTCCTACCAATCAGCCAATGTTCTAACCATGCCAGTAACTTTCCTGTAATGCCATGGGCTCTTAACTTGGTAAACAGCCTCATGTGTGGCACCTTGAGAGGGCAGACTGCCTTTTGATTGCTTGGGGATCGCTCTGCTACGGAGAGGGAAAGGGCTGCCACTGTGCCCAGAAAGTGTTACCCAGGCTTAGTGCTTTTTTCAGACCTAAGTTTTTTATATTCTGCATTTTTCACCCGACCTTTCTCATATTTTTGTGTGCGGGGGAGGGGGATTTGGGGGTCGATGTGCCTGTTCCATTTTTGTTCATTATTTTGTGAGGGGAGGAGGGATTTGGGGGTTGACAATCGCGCTGCTGTTCTCTTCTTTCTTGGTTTCGTGGTTATATGGAGAAGAAGAATTTCGGAGTTGTATACTTTGATAATAAATGAACCTTTGAACCTTTGAATTAATTCAGCAAATCAGCATTCTATGAACAACATAGGAACCGTTTCCACTTTAGATCAGTATTGGGTGGACATGCACCTTTCTACCATGTTATTTTGATAGCCCAGAGCCTGCCTGCTTCTATTAGTAATACCAGTAATGTCTGACCCACAATGTTTGTTAAAGTCATGTTTAAAGTGTACTAAACACTTAGCTATAGCTGAGCAGTTAAGGTTGGAGTGACCTCGAAGTCTTGTGGAAGAACTAGATACCCAAAAAGCATGGCCCAGATTCTAAACTAGTGAATACGTCCATCACTTTGACTCGCATTTCCTTGCATCACAAATTGTTCTCTAACGAACTTAAAATTATATAATAACTATCAATCAATTCATCATAAGGATTAACAAGAGGAAACATAAATGAATTGAAAAATGTTAAAAGCATCTTAAAAATTTAATAAGAAGCATTTAAATTTAATTAAGAGTTGTAAGATGCTTTAGGATTTCTAAATTCATTTTATGTTTCCTCTAAACATGCATCATGTTTTGAGTGTCTCTGAAAGATTTTTCATGTTTTGACAGTCAACAAAGCCAGGTACTATGGACTATCCCAGCTGCTGAAGTGTTTTGGTGACCAGGGTTTGTTCTGTCACTTCCACCCTCAGCAACACCACTCATATCAACCAAAGCAGCATATATCAAAATGATCCACAATCTTTCAGAGTAAATTTATTATCAAATAGGTAACAAACACGAAAAAGTCTGCAGATGCTGTAAATCTAAAGCAACACACACAAAATGCTGGAGGAACTCAGCAGGAAATGAATAAACAGTTGACATTTCAGGCTGAGACCCTTCCTCGGGACCTGGAGAAGGGTCTCGGCTCGAAACATCAACTGTTAACTGTTTTCTACAAATGCTACCTAACCTGCTGAGTTCCTCCAGCATTTTGTGTGCGCTGCGATAAGTAGATAGGATCTAAAAGTTTGTAGAGAAATAAGATCACCGTTTCTTGTTTCCCACTCAGCAAACCACAATCGCTTACATTCTGGAGAATCATAGCAATTAATCATGAATTACCTTACCCTACCTAGTTGGCCAAGAAAGAACTGTGCAGCCAAATCCCTCTTCTCAGCTCTTAAATCGTGTCCTTGTTTACAACATATCAAGTTGCTCATCCAGATATTCAAATAAATAGATTCAATCTCTAAATCTCTTTCAGGCAAACATTTTAATCATGGCCCCGACATTTTAATCAAACTCTCAATATACATCACAAAAAGCACAGGACTTGGTATTGAGACTTCAAGTCATTGAAATATCTGTCAACTCTAATCATTATTTTCTAGACATTAAGTAGTAATTCAAATCTACTTTGGCTAAATTAGATTTTGGTCTGGTGAAAAAAAAACAATCTTTCTGAATCTGAACCCTGGTCTTTCTTCGCCCTTTTCAATAAATATGTTAAATCTGATTGAAACATTATCACTGTTAACGAAAATGCACTAAACTAGTTTCAGTTTCCCTTCAGCTTCTCAGTTCTTTCCCCCAAACTAAGCACCTTCCTTGATAGGGCTGCTATGTACTCACCAAAGAATTCTGCACCTCCTTTACCACTCACACTGATACTACATCAGTTAACTTCACCAGTTAGTGTTAAGTGATGGAATCCCGTTATTAATTATTTATTGTTCTAGCATTCATTAGAAATGTTCCACACCGTTTTATAGTTTGAGGGTCTACAATATATCATCCAAAATTACACTTCATTTTATCATCGCCTTCAGTGTTTTGATACATGTAACCAAGATCCATGATATATTTTAGTTATCTGCTCCATGGGTACAGCCTAAACTACTCACTCTCTCAATCTCCAACATCAATATTCCTGGGAGGTCTATAAAGGCATTCTGGAATTTTCAAAAATGATTATTTTAATTTTTTTAGTATCAGCAAAATAAGTCATTTGTTTAAAATATTCAGCTGGCAGTCAGGAAATATCAGCATGTGTGTGTCAGCTTCTATTAAGATCCATCTTCACTGGGCAATGGTTCCATATCCGACCTCTGGCTCTGTCTGGCCTCAGTAAGTATTCCATGTCTAGTTTAATCCTGAGTTAACTTTTACAAAACTGCAATAAACTGTTTGAGAATTCATCCACTTCACTGAAACATAGAAACACAGAAAACTTACAGCACAACACAGGCCCTTCGGCCCACAAAGTAGTGCCGAACATGTCCCTACCTTAGAAATTACTAAACTTCCCCGTAGCCCTCTATTTTGCTAAGCTCCATGTACCTATCCAAAAGTCTCTTAAACGAGCCTATCGTATCCGCCTCCACCACAGTTGCCGGCAGCCCATTCCACGCACTCACCACTCTCAGTGTAAAAGATTTAACCATAGAAACCATACCATAGAAACTACAGCACAGAAACAGGCCTTTTGGCCCTTCTTGGCTGTGCCGAACCATTTTCTGCCTAGTCCCACTGACCTGCACACGGACCATATCCCTCCATACACCTCCCATCCATGTATCTGTCCAATTTATTCTTAAATGATAAAAAACAACCCGCATTTACCACCTCGTCTGGCAGCTCATTCCATACTCCCACCACTCTCTGTGTGAAGAAGCCCCCCCTAATGTTCCCTTTAAACTTTCCCCCCTCACCCTAAACCCATGTCCTCTGGTTTTTATCTCCCCTTGCCTCAGTGGAAAAAGCCTGCTTGCATTCACTCTATCTATACCCATCATAATTTTATATACCTCTATCAAATCTCCCCTCATTCTTCTACGCTCCAGGGAATAAAGTCCCAACCTATTCAACCTTTCTCTGTAACTGAGTTTCTCAAGTCCCGGCAACATCCTTGTAAACCTTCTCTGCACTCTTTCAACTTTATTTATATCCTTCCTGTAAATTGGTGACCAAAACTGAACACAATACTCCAGATTCGGCCTCACCAATGCCTTATACAACCTCATCATAACATTCCAGCTCTTATACTCAATACTTTAATTAATAAAGGCCAATGTACCAAAAGCTCTCTTTACGACCCTATCTACCTGTGACGCCACTTTTAGGGAATTTTGTATCTGTATTCCCAGATCCCTCTGTTCCACTGCACTCCTCAGTGCCTTACCATTAATCCTGTATGTTCTACAGTGGTTTGTCCTTCCAATGTGCAATACCTCACACTTGTCAGTATTAAACTCCATCTGCCATTTTTCAGCCCATTTTTCCAGCTGGTCCAAGTCCCTCTGCAGGCTCTGAAAACCTTCCTCACTGTCTACTACACTTCCAATCTTTGTATCATCAGCAAACTTGCTGATCCAATTTACCACATTATCATCCAGATCATTGATATAGATGACAAATAACAATGGACCCAGCACTGATCCCTGTGGCACACCACTAGCCACAGGCCTCCACTCAGAGAAGCAATTCTCTACCACCACTCTCTGGCTTCTTCCATCGAGCCAATGTCTAATCCAATTTACCACCTCTCCATGTATACCTAGCGACTGAATTTTCCTAACTAACCTCCTATGCGGGACCTTGTCAAAGGCCTTACTGAAGTCCAGTAGACAATATCCACTGCCTTCCCTTCATCCATTTTCCTGGTAACCTCCTCGAAAAACTCCAACAGATTGGTCAAACATGACCTACCATGCACAAAGCCCTGTTGACTCTCCCTAATAAGTCCCAGTCTATCCAAATGCTTGTGGATTCTGTCTCTTAGTACTCCCTCCAATAACTTACCTACTACCGACGTTAAACTTACTGGCCTATAATTTCCCGGATTACTTTTCGATCCTTTTTTAAACAACGGAACAACATGAGCCATTCTCCAATCCTCCGGCACCTCACCTGTAGATAGCGACATTTTAAATATTTCAGCCAGGGCCCCTGCAATTTCAACACTAGTCTCCTTCAAGGTCCGAGGGAACACCCTGTCAGGTCCCGGGGATTTATCCACTTTAATTTTCCTCAAGACAGCAAGGACCTCCTCCTTTTCGATCTGTACAGTTTCCATGATCTCACTACTTGTTTCCCTTAATTCCATAGACTTCATGCCAGTTTCCTTAGTAAACACAGACGCAAAAAACCTATTTAAGATCTCCCCCATTTCCTTTGGTTCCGCACATAGCCGACCACTCTGATCTTCAAGAGGACCAATTTTATCCCTTACAATCCTTTTGCTCTTAATATACCTGCAAAAGCTCTTTGGATTATCCTTCACTTTGACTGCCAAGGCAACCTCATGTATTCTTTTAGCCCTCCTGATTTCTTTCTTAAGTATTTTCTTGCACTTCTTATACTCCTCAAGCACCTTATTTACTCCCTGCTTCCTATACATGTCATACAACTCCCTCTTCTTCCTTATCAGAGTTGCAATATCCCTTGAGAACCAAGGTTCCTTATTCCTATTCACCTTGCCTTTAATCCTGACAGGAACATACAAATTCTGCACTCTCAAAAGTTCTGCTTTGAAGGCTTCCCACCTACCGATCACATCCATGCCAGAGAACAACCTGTCCCAATCCACGATTTTTAGATCCTTTCTCATTTCTTCAAATTTGGCCTTCTTCCAGTTAAGAACCTCAACCCTAGGACCAGATCTATCCTTGTCCATGATCAAGTTGAAACTAATGGTGTTATGATCACTGGAACCAAAGTGCTTCCCTACACAGACTTCTGTCACTTGTCCTAACTCATTTCCTAACAGGAGATCCAATATTGCATCCCCTCTAGTTGGTCCTTCTATATATTGATTTAGAAAACTTTCCTGAACACATTTTACAAACTCTAAACCATCTAGACCCCTAACAGTATGGGAGACCCAATCAATATATGGAAAATTAAAATCCCCTATCACCACAACTTTATGTTTCCTGCAGTTGCCTGCTATCTCTCTGCAGATTTGCACTTCCAATTCTCTTTGACTATTGGGTGGTCTGTAATACAATCCCACTAATGTGGCCATACCTTTCCTGTTTCTCAGCTCCACCCACAAGGACTCAGTAGACAAGCCCTCTAATCTGTCCTGCCTGAGCACTGTTGTAATATTTTCCCTAACAAGCAATGCCACTCTCCCACCTTTCATTCCTCTGCCTCGATCACATCTGAAACATCAGAACCCTGGAATATTAAGCTGCTAATCCTGCCCCTCCTGTAGCCAAGTTTCACTAATTGCTACAACGTCATAATTCCACGTGTCAATCCACGCCCTCAACTCATCCGCCTTCCCCGCAATACTCCTAGCATTGAAATATATACACCTCAGAAGATTTTTACCACCACTCACAACCTTTCTATTAGTGGATTTGCTTGAACTTTTAATTTTCACCCCAGCCACACTGTCAGCTCTGGTACTGTGGTTCCCATCCCCCTGCAAATATAGTTTAAAGCCCCCCCAATAGCTTTAACAAACCTCCCTGAAAGGATATTGGTCCCCCTGTAGTTCAAGTGTAACCCGTCTCTCTTGTACAGGTCCCACCTGCCCCAGAAGAGGTCCCAATTATCCTGAAATCTGAAATCCTGCTTCCTACACCAGTTCCTCAGCTACTTGTTCATCCTCCAGAGCATCCTATTCCTACCTTCACTGGCACGTAGCACAGGTAGCAATCCTGAGATTACCAACCTCGAGGTCCTGCTTTTCAACTTCCTACCAAGCTCTCTATACTCACTCTCCAGGACCTCCTCACTTTTCCTTGCTATGTCATCGGTACCGATGTGCACCACGACATCTGGCTGATCACCCTCCCACTTCAGAATGTCACACAATCGATCAGAGACATCCTTGACCCTGGCACCTGGGAGGCAACAAACCATCCTGGATTCTCTGTCACAACCACAGAACCTCCTGTCTGCACCTCTAACTATCGAGTCCCCTATCACTACCGCTCTCCTCTTTCTCCCCCCTCCCTTCTGCACTGCGGAGTCAGACCCAGTGCCAGAGATCCAGCTACTGCAGCTAGTCCCAGGTAAGTCATTCCCCCCAGCAGTATCCAATGCGGTATACTTGTTGTTGAGGGGAATGGCTACAGGGGAACCCTGCTCTGCCTGCCCTTTCCCCTTCCCTCGCCTGACAGTGACCCAATTTCCTGTCCTCTGCTCCTTTGGCGTAACTACCTCCCTGTAGTTACGATCTATAATCTCCTCATTCTCCCAAATGATCCGGAGGTCATCCAGCTCCTGCTCCAGTTCCCTAACGTGGTTTGTTAGGAGCTGCAGCTGGATGCACTTCCTGCAGGTGACGTTGTCAGGGACATCAGAGGACTCCCTGACTTCCCACATCCTGCAAGAGGAGCATTCCAACATCCTGCCTGACATCTCCTCTGTACCTTCTCCCCAGCACCTTAAACCTGTGTCCTCTTGTGGCAACCATTTCAGCCCTGGGAAATAGCCTCTGACATCAATGCCTCTCATCATCTTATACACCTCTATCAGGTCACCTCTCATCCCCTGTCGCTCCAAGGGGAAAAGGCCAAGTTCACTCAACCTGTTTTCATAAGGCATGCTCCCCAATCCGGGCAACATCCTTGTAAATCTCCTCTGCACCTTTTCTATGCTTTCCATATCCTTCCTGTAGTGAGGCGACCAGAACTGAGCACAGTACTCCAAGTGGGGTCTGAACAGGGTCCTATATAGCTGCAACATTACCTCTCAGCTCCTAAATTCAATTCCACAATTGATGAAGGCCAATACACCATATGCCTTCTTAACCAGAGTCAACCTGCACAGCTGCCTTGGGTGTCCCATGGACTCGGACCGCAAGATCCCTCTGATCCTCCACACTGCCAATAGTCTTACCATTATTACCATATTCTGCCATCATATTTGACCTACCAAAATGAACCACTTATCTGGGTTGAACTCCATCTGCCACTTCTCGGCCCAGTTTTGCATCCTATCAATGTCCCACTGTAACCTCTAATAGCCCTCCACACTATCCACACCACCTCCAAACTTTGTGTCATCAGCAAACTTACTAACCCATCCCTCCACGTCCTCACCCAAGTCATTTATAAAAATCACGAAGAGTGAGGGTCAGTTTCACAAGAAATGGCATTGAGCAAATAAAAGCAACACTTAAAAATCGTAATGACCCCCCCCCCTTCTGTGGGAAAATATTAAAATCTCATCATTTCTCAACCTTAATATGGGGAATATATTCCTAAACATCTGGTGATAGGTACAAAATGCTGAATGGAAAGAAATGTCTGTCTTGAAAAACTACATAAAAAGTCATATAAATGTGGGAATAACATTCAGAAATTAATTCATTTGGAAAACAGTTATTAAAAACATCCCAAGTTCTAAGGACATTTGGCAAGATGTATTCCCAAATACTTGCAGAATTCTGATATTTTTATATGGTATAACGATCTAAAATACTTGTGGATACAAATCCCAATCGAGCCACTTACCAGTAATTTGGACTAGAGTACTCAGATGTTCATTTTGAATTAACTGTGCAAATACTACTTCTCCTCTGAAATCTGCAATCCCATCAAATCCTAAGGCCAGCTGTGTTCCAAGTAGGATTTCCTGCACTGGCTCCTTGCATTCTTCAATTGTACTCACTGCTCTGCCAGAAAGAAAATCAAACAACTCCCATAAATAAAGGAACAGATTTGAGCTCTAACTTCTCTGCTCAATCAAATTAAAAGCTCACATTTTGGCAAAATATATTTTATGCATTAAAAATGCCTGTTACTCTAAATGCTTACAAAATATACTGGACAATTCTGAATGTTGGCAAAGAAAATCCTCCTGGGAGGGGGGGAGAAGATGGCAGCGCAACGGCAGCGTGCACAGCCAGTTCGGTGATGATGTCTGTTATCTGTCAAGTAGGGGACCGTGCGCAATTCTGATTCAATGGAGACAGACGTGAGAGCACAGCGGAACATCTGGAAAACTTCTGAAATGCCCGCTTCGCTGCCGCTGCTGCTGTGTGGTAAACCGGAATCTCTAGAGCCGAAGGCCCTGAAATCCTCGGCTTTGCGTGTTTCAGCAGCCAGGGAGAGATCGAAGGTGCTCGGCAGAGGATGGCGCTCGGGAGGCTGTATCGGAGAGGCTGGTCAGAAGCTCGAAGTTTTTGGATGGATGGACTCAGTCAGCTGGGGTCAGGTGCTTCCAAGGTATCGGTAAGTTGACGGTGCCTGGAGGTTTATGGCAGGGAGTTTCTCCCGTTTGCCGCCTGCTATCAGGGACTCAGGAGTCGATCGACTCGGGACTTTGAGAGCGTTTTTTTACTGAGCCCATGGTCTGTTCTTTATCAAATTACGGTATTGCTTTGCACTGCTGTAACTATATGTTATAATTACGTGGTTCTGTCAGTGTTAGTCTTTGGTCTGTACTGTTTTCTGTGCTATCACTCCGGAGAAACATTGTATCATTTCTTAATGCATGTATGCATTTCTAAATGACAATAAAAGAGGACTGAGTGTTCTCGTAATCTAAATAGTGTCTGAAATATTGAACATTACTGAAGAGCAATTTGCAACTTCAAAGAAAAGAAAAGGGTTAAGTACCACCTATTAGATGTTAAATCTTTTTGATCTAATAGGTCAGGAAGGATATAACTGCATGCCAAACTATGCTTAAGTTTGCAAGAGGCAACCATCATAAAAATTAAAGTAAGAAAAGGAAATAAGAAATGGAAAATCAGCAATCAATTTGCAACTTCAAAGAGAAGAAAAGGGTTAAGTACCACCTAGTAGATGTTAATTTTTTTTGATTTAATAGGTCAGGAAGGATATAACTGCATGCTAAACTATGCTTAAGTTTGCAAGAGGCAACCATCATAAAAATTAAAGTAGGAAAAGGAAATAAGAAATGGAAAATCAGCAATCAATGTTTTTAAATCTTAGAAATATCAAAAGATATGGGGTAAGACAGGAAAAGGATCTTCAAGTGGAAGATGGACCATGATTTGTTGAACTGTGGAGTAAACGCGGGGCCAAATTGGTCTATTCCTGCTGATAATTCATACATTCTAATGTAACATATATTCCAAAGAAAAAAATAGATAAAATGTATATTGAGAAGTCTGGAGCTATAAATAATTCAGGGCAAAGAATGCAGGTTAATGACTCAATCACAATTTAAAAACAGCTATAGTTGCCAGTTTGGTATTCATTGCAAGGAAGTTTTTTTTTAAAAGAAACACTCACTTGTTCACCTCCACATCACTTGCCAAATATGTCACAAGAATGGTGATATGAAGACAGGAAATTGGTATCACGGCCTTGGAAAGTCTTTCATCTGCTTGTACTACAAGGTCTTGCACTGCCTTGATGCCACCTACAATCTTAAATGATTAGAAAAATTAGAAAAGCATTCCGGATACATTTCAAATAAAATTTTCCAACAACAATCTAAGATAGAAAATCTAGCACCTAGTTACCCACTCAGAAACTTTAGTTTCAATGCAGGTTTCATCAGTTATAGGAGGCATGGTATCATAGCTGTTGATCCTGATGTAGACAGCTGCCTGTGCAGAGTTTGCCTATTCTTTCTATGGCATTGTAGAGCCTGCTTCCATTTACAGTTCACATACCCTCAGTGGCCACTTTACTAAGTACACCTACTCGTTAATGCAAGTATCTACTCAGCAAATCATGTGGCACTGCAACTCAATGCATAAAGGCACGCAGACATGGTCAAAAGGTTCAGTTGTTGTTCAGACCAAATGTCAGAATGGAGAAGAAATGTGATCTAAGTAACTTTGACCTTGGAATGGTTGTCGACGCCATATGGGGTGGTTTGAGTATCTCAGAAACTGCTGATCTCCTGGGCTTTTCACACACAACAGGCTCTTAGAGTTTACAGAGAATGGCACAAAAAACAAAAAACAAAGTCTAGTGGGTGGCAGTTCTGTGGGTGAAAATGCTTTGTTAATACAAGAAGCTGGAGGACATAAGCCAGACTGGTTCAAACTGAATGGAAGGCAACAGTAACTCAAATAATCACGCATTACTACAGCGGAGAAGAGCATCTCTGAACACACAACACGTTGAACCTTGAAGTGGATGTGCTACAGCAGAAGACCATGAACATACACTCAGTGGCCACTGAATGTACAGGTGTCCCCCGCTTTTCGAACGTTCGTTTTACGAAACCTTACTGTTACGAAAGACCTACATTAGTACCCTGTTTTCGCTCTCAGAAGGTGTTTTCACTGTTATGAAAACAAAAGCAGCGTGCGATAAAAGGCAGCACGCACCCCAAGCAGCGGCTCTCCCCCGGATTTGGAACGGCATTGCTTCAACACGAGCCTGTGAGCAGCCGTTTGCAAGATGAGTTCTATGGTATCAGAAAAGCCTGAAAGAGCTCGGAAGAGTGTTACACAGCGTAAAACTAGACATAATTAAGCATTTCGATCGTGGTGAACGAAGTAAGGACAAAGTGAGTTTGGCTTGTGGAAGCTGACGAATATGATGATGAAGAGGTTTTGGCATTCCATCACCAAGAACTGACAGATGAAGAGCTGATGCAATTGGAAGAAAAAAGGATAACAATCAAAACCGAATGAGTAATGATAAAGTATGACTTTAATTTTGAAAGGGTATGTCGGTTTAGGGATATTTGCAGGATGGTTTGAGTCCTTAGAAAGAACTGTGTGATAGAAAAATGCACGAGGCTCAGCAGTCAAGCAAGCCTTCCACATCAGCCACAGCAGACGACGAACCTCGACCTTCGACATCGAGGCTGGCAGTCATAGGAGAAGATGAGCTGCCTGCTCTAATGGAAACAGACGACGAGATGACACCCCAGTGTCCCACCACCCCAACCCCCAGGCCACAGACAGATACCGATTCGCAGAGAATGCAACGGTAGCCGGGAGGCACACAGCACATCTTTAAGAAAAAAGCCGAAATAAACATGCTAATTAATTAGGTGCCGCCGACACGTAATTGTCAGCCCAGATCAGAGACGATGTGATCGGAAATCGGCACGGATCTGGGCCGACAATTATGTGTCGGGCGGCACCTAATTAATTAGCAGGTTTATTTTGGCCTTTTTCTTAAAGATGTGCTGTGTGCCTCCCGGCTACCGCTGGACCCCTACATGCTTCGCAGCAATGTATTAGTCGGCGGCCTGGAGGGTGGGGGCCACTACACCACCCCAACTGCGACAACTCAGTCTAATACACCATCATCAGTGTGCTCAGCGCTGCCTTCCCGATTCCCATAAGTGATACTACACTGTACATTATTTCTGCTTTATATCGGCCGTGTATTTTACGTGTTATTTGGTATGATTTGGCAGCTTCATAGCTTAAAGGTTACTGGAGAGCGCTTGCGCCGTGTTTTTGCCAACAGCGCTTGCGTTAGATTTTCTGCCGATGGCGCTTGCATGAGATTTTCGCTCCGGAGAACAGTGCAGTAATGATTGTGGAAAAGTATTTCTACTTTATATAGGTTGTGTATTTATCATATCATTCCTGCTTTTACTATATGTTACTGTTATTTTAGGTTTTATGTGTTATTTGGCATGATTTGGTAGGTTATTTTTTTGGTCTGCGAATGCTCACAATATTTTCCCATATAAATAAATGGTAATTGCTTCTTCACTTTACGGCATTTCGGCTTACGAACCATTTCATAGGAACGCTCTACCTTCGGATGGCGGGGGAAACCTGTATGTGCCGGTAGACTAATTACCCAAGTGTAGGTAAGTGGCAATAGAACCAGAGGGGAATGAAAGAAGCTTATGAGATAGAATAAGCTGTGAGGCTACAGGAGAAACGCTGTAGGGGATCAGGACTGATGGGTTTGCTCTGGTGAGAGCTGATGTGGATCTGATAGGCTTTTAACAGCCTCTTCTGAGCTGCAATATACAAGTAAATACTGCAGAGAAAACTGCAAGGAAACTCAAGCTGAAGCAAGAACAAAAGGTTTCTTCACATCAGTGTTAAAAGACATCTTAGCCATTCCAAAAATTGAAATAATAGTCTGTAATTATTCACTTTCAACTTCCACAATGCCAACGTCCACAGTCAGTAATTATTCACTTACTAATGCCTTCCTACTCCTTTGAAAAGCTATGTTTCCTTTCCCATTCCAAATCAGAATCCACTTATTTATCTGACGATAATGCAACGTCTTAGCCAAAGTTACATAAACAGCTTATAAAAACATTGAAAAATAACCTTGGTTCAAATGTAGCTAAATTTTATAACTGAAGTTACAATATACAGCTACTACTACGTATATTACAATGTTTGTACATATTTGGAGCAAATTTTATATGAGAAGTTCACCAGATTGATTCCTGGGAAGAGAGGACTGCACTTCGAGTAGAATAGCCTTGAAAATCCTAACAGTAGCTATTGAGGGGCTGCTTCCACTAGATCAGGGGCTCCCAAACTTTTTTATGTCATGGACCCTTACCATTTACCAAGGGGTCCATGGACCCCAGGTTGGGAACCTCTATTCTAAGTGAAAAGACTAAAGATGTTGATCATTATTTATCCAGTTAGGACATGAAAGAAACAGATCCTGATATCAGGAGAAAGACAAAGTATGACATGAAAGAACACAGGCTAACCTGAAATTACTCATCAACAAAAGGAGAAGGGTCCAATGATTTGAAATATTCAATACTACTTGCCCAAAGGAAGCTACCCGAGTTGATGAAGACCAATCTCAGCCAAGGACAAAGCTGCAATAATTGCTCAAGGTTGATTAAACAATCCTATAATCCTATATATGGTTTCCCCATGTCAGCTTTTGTCTTTCACCTCACACATCCCCCCAACCCCCCCAGCTCTGCTTTGAAAAATGTAAACCATCCAGTTTCGAGGAAGAATCACTGCCCCGAAATGTTAATTGTTTTCTTTCTCCACAGGTGCTGCTTGACTGGTTGATTTTATAAGAGTCACAGAAAACTACAGCACAGAAGCAAGCCCTGCAGTCCATCTAGCCCATGCAGTATCATTTAAACAGCTTAATTGCACTGACCTACACTCGGACCATAGCCCTCCATAGCCCAAACAAGGGAAAATCTTCAGATGCCAGAAATCCAAGCAACACACACAAAATGCTGGAGGAACTCGGCCCGGAACATCGACTGTACTCTTTTCCATAGATGCTGCCTGGCCTGCTGAGTTCCTCCAGCATTTTGTGCATGTTGCCCCCCAATAGCCCTCCCATCCATGTACCAATTCAAACTTCTCTTAAACGTTGAAATCAAAATCATATCCACTACTTGCACTGGCAACTCGTTCCACTCTCTGTGAAGAAGTTTTCCCCTCACGTTCCCCTTGAATGTTTTGCCTTTCATTCTCACCCAGCCTCGGTGGAAAAAGCCCGCTTGCCTATTTATACCTTGCATAATTTTGTATACCTCTATCAAATCTCCCCTCAACTTCTAAGTTCTAGTGAATAAAGTTCTAGACTGTTCAATCATTCCTTATAGCTCAGGACCTCCAGTCCTGGCAAGATCCTTATAGATTTTCTCTGTATTCTTTCTCCCAGCTTTTCTGATTTTGTTTCAGGATAGAGTCCTCGGGTTGACCATTTCAGCTGTGTCATCTGTGGCATTCTTTCCATCACAGAATGGGGAAATGAATTGCTGATTGTATAATGTTCAACTCTATTCTCAACACCACAGTAAATAAAGCAGTCCACACCTACAGCTGTTAAGTGAGAAATAAAATGCCTGTCACATGTGCCAGTGTGACAGAGTATCTGGCCACCCAATGTTGACATTCAGTTACATGACATAACCAACATCCTAACATCACCACTTACCAGAAACTTGGCTGGATCAGACACGTAAAAAAAACTCCAGCTTGCTCCATTATTCTAGTGGATCATAGCTTACCATCAAGTCTGTTCCCACTAGTTTCTGACTGCCCTGTAATCCAGACATCAGCCTACCTCACTCTTAATATATTCAGTGACTCTGCCAAGCTGAGGGCAAGTAACTAATCTTTTAAACCTACTGAGCTTTTCAATAGTCTGTCAGTATGAAGGAATTCTTTCTATTTGCCCGGAAGAGGAAATCAAGGGATATTACAATGTCCCCTGGCCAGGGTGTGTTGGGAATGAGAAGGGAATATAGCAGTTTAGCCTTGTTGTTGAATGGTGGAACAGGAGTGAGAGGCCATGTAGCTTTCCATGGTATTTCTCATCTTTTTGTGTTCATGATAAGAACAAAACTATTTTTGATATCTACACAATCTGGCCTCTAGAAGATGCTAGCTAATAATCACTTGCTATGTGATCAGAATGAGGACTCTTAAGTACAATAAGCATCTTTCAACTGGAACAAATGTAAAGCATTCAGACATGCAATTTCACACTGTGATTTCATTGGATTAATTATTGCACTTTAAAAATTAAATAAATAATTGCAAAATATTGGATGTAGCTCTATCTCCCATTGAGCATGTCTGAGGGCAATTAGAAAAAATAAATGTATTATGTTTCCAGTTGAAAAGTTTGCTAAATTAACACAGCATACAATTAAAATTTTGGACTTTGCTGTAGGTTCTGTCAGATGGCTTAAGGCTCAATTGGTTTGAGAAATAACTTCCTGCAAGACCAACATTCTGTTTCTCAGTTTTTCATAGCATTACATGGATTATTACAGGATGTAAGGACTTGAATACGATGGCAAATTTCTTCTAAAACAACTCAAATATATTTATTGTGTAAATGGCAATTATTCAAATCAAACTTGGACTGCTGGCTTTTGCTTATATTAAGGCAGTTTATTTCAGTTGAGGCTGTTACTGAGTGTGGTTTAGCAGAGCAAACAGCATGTTACATAATTCCCCTTTAACATTCAATTATTATTCAACAACCCTTGCTGAAACTGTGCTCTGTTAGTAACAAGTACTTTAGTTAGGTCTACTCATGACAAATGAGCCCTTAAGTAATTCAATGGGGACTTCACCACCAGCATAATGCCTTTGGCAGGGGAGTAAGATAAAATGGAAACTAAAGAAAAACAAAAGAAACAACCAAATTAACGAAAAGTTGTCAGTTTAAAAAAAATAAATTATCACCCACGCACACCTTTTTCAAAATAAAGTGCTTTTCTCCCGTAATCTACTATTCTTTATATCCCCGTTCTAACTTGGAGATCAGCCAATCTGTTCCTAGACCTCCTATCACTTTGCAAACTGCAAGAGAAGATAAACGAGCAAAGGCTGTTTATCACACAGGATCTCCCTCAGTAACATTACATTCAGGGAATCATAAATAGAAACCTATATCCTAGAACCGTAAGACGCAAATGGAATACCTAAAGAATGCCCAAATTCTAGTTCCGTAGTTTTATTCCCCTAAAATCAAGTCCCAATGCTGTTCCAGATGTTCATTTTTAAGAATATCCAAAGTTCCCTTAATTTCAGTCTGGCTATGGGCTTGATAGTGCTTATCAACATAAAACTCCATCTCCTTAGTCTTTTCGTGCCATTGCCTACTTTTCAGGACATAGCTTCCTTTAAGTTTCAACCCTTAGTTGCTATATAATTCTTTCCTCTACTGAATGAGATGTTGTTCTGCCAAATTCAATGGGACATTATTTGCCAATTGAGCAAGCACTGAAACTCCGAATCAGAATTAGATTTATTGTCACTGGCATGTGTTGTGAAATTTGTTAACTTAGCAGCAGCAGTACAATGCATAATATGAAAATATAGAAAAAATAAGTAAATCTGATACAGTATATTAAATAGATTAAAAATAGTGCAAAAACAGAAATAATATACAGTATATATTTTTAAGAGGTGGTGTTCATGGGTTCAATGTCCATTTAGGAATTGTTTGGCAGAGGGGAAGAAACTGTTCCTGAATCGTTGAGTGTGTGCCTTCAAGCTTCTGTACCTCCATCCTGATGGTAACAATGAGAAGGGGACACGTCCTGAGTGAGGGAAATCTTTCATGATGGACGCTGCCTTTTGAGGTACCGCTCCTTGAGACTAGTACCCATGATTAAGCTAATTTTGCAACTCTTTGCAGCTTACTTCGATCCTGTGTAGTCGCCCACCCATACTAGACGGTGATGCAGCTAGTCAGAACGCTGCAGGAATTTTCAAGTGTTTTAGGTGACATACAAAACCTCTCAAACTCCGAATGAATTATAGCTGCTGTCTTGCCTTCTTTATAGCTGCATCAATATGTTAGGACCAGGTTAGGTCCTCGGAGATATCAATGCTGCAATTAAAAGGCACACAGTAACCTGCAAGGCAATAATGACAGAATAGTATTTTATTTTATGGTTCTATTACTATTTATTATTTATGATGCAACTGTAACGAAAACCAATTTCCCCCTGGGATCAATAAAGTATGACTATGACTATTTATATTTTTAGAGGAGTAGATAACGATCTAAATGTTAGAGATACATTTAGTTGATTTTTTTCAAAGGGGTGATAGGGAACATTTTGTATCTACTTGACAGGAGTGGCAGACTCTGCTTATCATCTCAAAGACAGAACTTTCAACCTCCCTTGGCACTAAATTTGGAAAGTCAGCTTGGAATTTTTTATACACATCTTTAGAGTGGGACTACTGAATATGAAACGAGAATACTGCAGTGGAGTTAAGGTAGACATGAGGCTTTCGAGACTGAGTAACATTAACTTAGCAGAGACTAAATTGGTAAACAGGCCTTTTGTTCCACCATGTCTCTATTAACTACAATGCCAATCCAATCAGATCTACTTGCACTTAGTTTGTATTTCTTTATCGCCTGCATATTCATGTGCCTGTCTAATGACCTACAAATACATATCTGCTTCTGTCACATCACCTAACAGCGGAAAGAGGTAGAAGCACTTTCTGCTCCTAGGCACCTTCTACTCTCAGTAAAAATGCTTGTCTGACAACTCTGCTTTAAACTTTCACACTCCCACCATAAACCCATGACCCTAATACCTGAGCAACAGACACAAAACACTGGAGGAACTCAGCAGGCCAAGCAGCATCTATGGAAAAAAGTACAGTCGACGTTTCGGGCCGAGACCCTTCGGGAGGACTGGAGAAAAAATGCTGAGGAGATTTGAAAGGTGGGGGTAGGGGAGAGAGTAACGCCAGGTGATAGGTGAAGCTTGGAGGGAGAAAGATGAAGCAAGGAGCTAGGAAGTTGATTGATGAAAGAGATAGAAGGCCATGGAAAAAAGAAGAAGGGGGGGTGTGGGGGGAAGGAGCACCAGAGGGAAGCAATGGGCAGGCAAGGAGATAAAAAGAGAGGGAAAGTGGGTGGGAAATGGTGAAGGGGGGGTGGAGGCATTACTAGAAGTTTGAGAAGTCGATGTTCATGCCATCAGGTTGGAGGCTACCCAAACAGAATATAAGGTGTTGTTCCTCTCCAACCTAAGTGTGTCCTTATCACGACAGTGGATGGACATATCGGAATGGGAATGGGAAGTGGAATTAAAATGGGTGGCCACTTGGAGATCCCACTTGTTCTGGCGGACGAAGTGTAGATGCTAGGCAAAGTAGTCTCCCAATCTACGTCGGGTCTCACCAATATACAATGCCTCCACCCCACCTCCCCCCCCCCACTTACCATTTCCCATTCCCTTTCCCTCTCTCATGTTATCTCCTTGCCAGCCCATCGCCTCCCTCTGGTGCTCCTCCCACCTCCCCCTTCTTCTTTCTTCTATGGCCTTCTGTCTCTTTCACCAATCAACTTCCTAGCTCTTTGCTTCATCTCTCTCCCTCCAAGTTTCACCTATTGCCTGGTATTTCTCTCTCCCCTCCACCCACCCTTCAAATCTACATATCAGCTTTTTTCTCCAGTCCTGCTGAAGGGTTTTGGCCCAAAACATCAACTGTACTTTTTTTCATTGATGCTGCCTGACCTGCTGAGTTCCTCCAGCACTTAGTGCAAGTTGCTCGGATTTCCAGCATCTTCAGAATCTCTTGTGTTTATCATTCGACAGGCACATGAATATGCAGGGATAAGGAAATATAAACCAACCGCAAATAGATCTGATTGGATTGGCATCCTAGTTGTACAGACATGGTGGAACAAAGGGCCTGTTTACCAATTTAGTCACAGTGCTAAATTAATCTCTTGTGCGGACTATTATCTAAATGAGGAGAAAGTTCAAACATTAGAGATGCAGAGGGGCTTAGGAGCCCTCGTGCAAGACTCACAGAAGGTTAATTTACAGATTGAGTCTGTGGTAAAGAAGGAAAATGCAATGTTGGCATTTATTTCATGGGGAATAGAATATAAAAGCAAGGAGATAATGCTGAAACAAACAAGAGAAAATCTGCAGATGCTGGAAATCCAAGCAACACACACAAAATGCTGGAGAAACTCAGCAGGCCAGGTAGCATCTATGGAAAAAAGTACAGTCAATGTTTCAGTCCTGTCGAAGGGTCTCATCCCGTAACGTCGACTGTACTTTTTTCCCATAGATGCTGCCTGGTCTGCTGAGTTCCTCCAGCATTTTGTATGTGTTGCTGAGAGAATGCTGAGCCTTTATACGACGCTAGTCAGGCCGTACTTAAGAGTACTGTCAACAGTTTTAGGCCCCATATCTCACAAAGGATGTGTCATCATTGGACAGTCCACAGGAGGTTCAAGAGGATGATTCCGGGAATTAAGGGGTTAACATATGAGAAGCGTTTGGCGCCTTTGGGGCTGTACTCACTGGGATTTAGAAGAACGCGGGGGGATCTCATCGAAACCTACTGAATGGTGAAAGGACAAGATAGGGTGGATGTGGAGAGGGTGCTTCCTATGGTGGGGGTATCCAGAACTAGAAGGCACTGCCTCAAAGTTGAAGGGCGACCCTTTGGAACAGAGGTAAGGAGGAACTTTTTAAGCCAGTGGTAAATCTGTGGAATGCTCTGCCACAGACTGCGGTGGAGGCCAAGTCCGTGGGCATACTTAAGGCCAAAGTTGATTGTTTCCTGATCAGTCAGGGCATCAAAGGATATGGCGAGAAGGCAGTGGGGTCTGGAATCAGTCATGATGGAATGGCAGAGCAGACTCAATAGGCTGAATGGCATAATTCTGCTCCTATGTTTTATGGTCTTAATATTGAAAGGATAATTTTAGCGTTACATAAGATCTCCAACATTTTTGTGATTACCATATTTATGTGCAATACATTGATTTTTCTGAAATTCGAAAGGAAATTGAGGGTGACCTTTCATTTTTGTGGGGCTACTTCAAAATACATTGAGATACGTCATTACTCTCAACTTACAGTTTATGAATTTCTTGGCACAGATTGCTTTTGTTCTTTTGCATATTAATAACAGCAGGAATTTTAAGCCATTGTAATATCCCTGGAAAACTTTGATTTGGCATTGCACCTTGTGACAAAGTGATTAAATATATAGGTGACCCAGTATTTACATGGTTAGTAAATCTTGACTGCATTTTTGTAAACTGTTTCAATAGCTTCAGCGGCCTTCCTGTCTTTTCTATTGCAATCAAATCTTGTCAGGTCTAATGATTCCTCCATTACAATTTCTTTTGGTCCAGGAATAGCTGAAAATTCCGATTGTAGAACCACAAACATGCTGTTCAAGAAAGCCATCACGGATGCATTCTATGAAAACCTTCCTCAAGGCTGCCCTGACCAACTTGATTCACCCAATCTATGTACAAGTTAAAGTCCCCCACAATAACTTCTGTTCCGTTCTTACATGCCTCAGATATTTCTCTGTTTATTGCCTGTGCCACTGTAATGTTATTATTCAGTGACTGAGAGATAACTCCCACCAGTGATTTCTTCCCTTTACTATTCCTAATCTCTACCCAGATGGATTCAACAGTCTGCTCCTTCGATCTTATATCGTCTCTCACTATCGCCCTGATCTCATCTTTAATTAAGAATGCTAACCAACCTCCCTGACCTTCCTACCTATCATTCCATATTTCCTGCTAACCTTGGATATTTAATTCCCAGTCCTCTCCACCCTGCAACCACGTTTCTGTAATGGCCAATAAATCATACCCCTTTGTACTGACTTGTGCCACAAGTTCACTGTTCACTGTTTCAAATACTACAGGTATTCAGATAGAGTGCCCTTATACTCATTGTACTTTTAAAATCTAGTAATCTTTGTCTCTTTTGTACTTGACTTTTCTGCACTCCATCTTTACTTTTCTCTTTTTTCTCTTTTTCTTTGTCTTTACTGTCACTTTATTTTTTTGCTTTATTCATACTTCTCCAATCTGTTGAACCACCCCCCTACTATTTAGTTTAAAGCCCTAGTTATGCAATTTGCTAGGGTCCAGGTCCCATCACAATTCAGGTGGAGCCCATCCCACTGGTACAGCTCCCACCTTCCCCAATACTGGTGCCAATTTCCCATGAATTCAAACCCACTTGTCCCACACCAATCCTTGAGCCCACATTTTACTCTCGAATCTTCTTGACCCTATGCCAATTTACACGCAGCTCGGGTAGTAATCCAGAGATAATCACCTTTTTGATTCTGTTTTTTAATTTAGTCCATAGCTGCTCAAATTCCCTCAGCAGACTCTTTCCTCATTCTACCTATATCTTATGTACCCACATGGACCACGACAACTGGATGTTTCCCCTCCCACTACAAATTCCTCTGCTGGTCAGATAAGATGTCCTGAACCCAGGCACCAGGCAGGCAACACAGCCTTTGGGATGCTTTATCCCCACGACAGAGAACTCTATTCATTCCCCTGATTATACTATCCCCAATTACCATGACATTTTTCTTCTTTCCCCTCTGTTGAATGGATCCCTGAACTACAGTGCCACAGTTAGGTTGCTCATCCTTCCTACAGCCCCCACTCTCATACACACAGGGAACAAGAATCTCAGACCTGTTGGACACGCTCAAGGACTGAGGCTCATCCAGCACTAGCTGCCTCACATGCAGTCACACCCTCTGGTCACCTCACTATAGGAAGGATGTGAAAACCATAGATAGGGTGCAGAGGAGATTTACAAGGATATTGCCTGGATTGGGGAGTGTGCCTTATGAGAATAGGTTGAGTGAACTCAGCCTTTTTTCCTTGGAGCGACCGAGGATGAGAGGTGACCTGACAGAGGTGTATAAGATGATGAGAGGCATTGATCGTGTGAATAGCGAGAGGCCTTTTCCCAGGGCTGAAATGGCTAACATGAGAGGGCACAGTTTTAAGGTGCTTGGAAGTAGGCACAGAGGAGATGTCAGAGGTAAGTGTGTTTTTTTTTCACACAGATAGCGCTGAGTACGCGGAATGGGCTGCCAGCGACGGTGGTGGAGGTGGATACAATAAGGTCTCTTAAGGGACTCCTGGACAGGTACATGGAGCTCAGAAAAATAGAAGGCTATGGTGTAACCCTAGGAAAGTTCTAAGGTAAGGACATGTTCAGCACAGCTTTGTGGGCTGAAGGGCCTGTATTGTGCTGTAGGTTTTCTAGACCATCGCTGCGTCTTTTTCCCTCAGACCAGTTGTTTGCTAACAAAGACTTCCCTTCCTTATTTCTTCATTTCAGCTTCAAGGGCAAAACACTTCTCAAAGCAGTCGACTTTTTGTTGGAGTGTGTGGCATCATTAAGGCATTAAGACACGCTTCTCTCAACAATTGATTGTTTTACCTGTTTTTTCTTTGAGATATACTTGCACCTCAGCTTTTCTCCCTTCATAATGATTGTTGGCATTTCTCTGGAATCTTCTCATTGCACCAGATTGGTAAAGGTTTATGCAACACTCACAACATGCTGGAGGAACTCAGCAGGTTGGGCAGCATCCGTGGAAAAGATCAGTCAACGCTTCAGGCCAGAACCCTTCGTCAGGACCGAAACGTTGACTGATCTTTTCCACGGATGCTGCCCGACCTGCTGAGTTCCTCCAGCGTGTTGTGAGTGTTGCTTTGACCCCAGCATCTGCAGATTATTTTGTGTTTGGTAAAGGTTTATGGAGCTTCAGTCCCCATTACCTATTGATATGCTGTCTTGTTCTCATCTCCTGTTCTTAGTTTTCTGTGATGGTGTACTTACATCTTCAAGGATAGACTATGACAGCGATGATTAGCTAGGCTTTCACTCATAGTCATAGTCATACTTTATTGATCCAGGGGGAAATTGGTTTTCGTTACAGTTGCACCATAAATAATTAAATAGTAATATGTAAATTATGCCAGGAAATAAGTCCAGGATCAGCCTATTGGCTCAGGGCGTCTGACCCCCCAAGGGAGGAGTTGTAAAGTTTGATGGCCACAGGCAGGAATGACTTCCTATGACGTTCTCTCTTTATTTGTCCGTGCATATTAAATTTGATTATACTTCACTCTATTTCCTTTTCCTTGTTCCTGTTTCTATTTCTGTCTTTAAACCACATCGATTGCCAAGACAAGCTGCTCATCCCACCTTTCATCAAGATGCCAAACACTCAATTATCAGATTTTTTTCAGGAATACATAATACAAATACTTTCATAGTCCTGGGTATGACTCTGAACTGCAACCGGTGATGAGGCTCTGATTGCGGACTTTCAGAGCTTTGGGGAAAGGGGAGTTACCCCTTAGTCATTCATTGCTCCCAGGGCCACTCTGACCCAGAACAGTAGCACCTGCAAGGGTTCCTGCTCAGGATTCAAGCGAAGGCAAACGACAGATATAAGCATATAACCATTACAGCATGGAAACAGGCCAGCTCGGCCCTTCTAGTCCGTGCCAAACGCTACTCTCACCTAGTCCCACCGACCTGCACTCAGCGCATAACCCTCCATTCCTTTCCTGTCCATATATCTATCCAATTTAACTTTAAACGACAACATTGAACCTGCCATATATGTCAGTTATAATAAAGCAGATTCTGATCCTGATTCTAAGACGGTCAGCTTGTGTTTTGGTGTGTTGATTGGAACAGGGAAGTGCAGATGGAGTGGATGCGAGTTACTGGTGGGAAGAGGAAGCAGACAGCTTATCAGGGAGGCCTCACAGTGAGTCTCACTTCATTAGAACACGGGACATAGACCAGTACAGCACAGGAACAGCCCCTACTGACTCACAATGTTGTGCAACACCAATTAAATTAGGAAGTAAATGGCTAACTAATCTCTACTGCCTGCACTCCAGCACCACTTTCCCATATTTGCATTGGGCATTTCTCTGAATTACAATCATTGTTACTGGAAACTTACTTCAGTCTTTGTTTGATGTGACTTCCTTACAAAGGATTAAAATATTGAATAGATCAATATGACAGAAAGAAGCCATTGAAATTTAAAATAAATACTTTTTTTGCATAGGGAGGTTCTGGAAGGGAGTTCAGGGAGTTAGGTGCTAAGTTAACGGGCAGGACCTCCAAGGTTGTGATCTCAGGATTACTACAGATCCGGCAGGTTCAGTAACTGAACTTATGTCAGAGAAGGCGGATGAGCTAGGACCCCAAATGTCAATGGTTATAGTACAGGTGGATGAACATTTGGGAAGAGAAATGGCGATTTCTTTAGTTCGCCCAATGGAAGGCAATAGCAAACCACCGCTAAAAGCTTATGTCAAAAAGCCAAAGAAGAATAGTTAAACCAGGAATGTGAGCAAATAGAAAGAATCCCTATTACTGATCCAAAAAGGGTACATCAACAAATCAAGAATATCACTGGTAAAAAGCTCCTCTGTTCTTCAGGTGGATGTTTGAAAGCAAAGCACGGTACTATGTTTGTATTATGGAAAATGATGAGATTATGAACAGATGGACTGAATATATTCAGGAATTGTTTGAAGACAATCAAGGCAAAAAAACACAAATTAAGAAAAACATTGAAGGTCCAAGTATTTTAAAATCTGAAGTTCGTAATGCAATAAATAAGATGCAGAAAAGAAAGGCAGCAGGTACTGATGAATTAGCAACAGAACCAATTATCGCCCTTGAAGATTATGGAATTGAAAAACTTACTGATTTAATCAATGACATTTATGAAATTGGAATAATACCATAAGAGATGAAAAAAATCAGTATTTATCATTCTTCCTAAGAAACCTGGAGCAACAGAATGTGAATTACATAAGACCATAAGTTTAATGAGTCATATCACCAAGATACTTATAAGAACTTTGACGACAAGAGCTAAAAGTAAGATACAAGCTAAAATAGGTAAAGAACAATGTGGTTTTATGAAAGACAAAGGTACAAGAAACGCAATATTATAGAACATAGAATAGTACAGCACAGTACAGGCCCTTCGGCCCACAATGTTGTGCTGACCCTCAAACCCTGCCTCCCATATAAGCCCCCACCTTAGATTCCTCCATATACCTGTCTAGTAGTCTCTTAAACTTCACTAGTGTATCTGCCTCCACCACTGACTCAGGCAGTGCATTCCACGCACCAACCACTCTCTAGTAAAAAACCTTCCTCTAATATCCCCTTTGAACTTCCCGCCCCTTACCTTAAACCCATGTCCTCTTGTATTGAGCAGTGGTACCCTGGCTATCCACTCTACCTATTCCTCTTATTATCTTGTACACCTCTATCATGTCTCCTCTCATCCTCCTTCTCTCCAAAGAGTAAAGCCCTAGCTCCCTTAATCTCTGATCATAATCCATACTCTCTAAACCAGGCAGCATCCTGGTAAATCTCCTCTGTACCCTTTCCAATGCTTCCACATCCTTCCAATAGTGAGGTGACCAGAAGTGGACATAGTACTCCAAATGTGGCCTAACCAGAGTTTTATAGAGCTGCATCATTACATCGCGACTCTTAAACTCTATCCTTTGACTTATGAAACCTAACACCCCATAAGCTTTCTTAACTACCCTATCTACCTGTAAAGCAACTTTCAGGGATCTGTGTACATGTACCACAAGATCCCTCTGCTCCTCCACACTACCAAGTATCTTGCCATATACTTTGTACTCTGCCTTGGAGCTTGTCCTTCTAAAGTGCATCACCTCACACTTCTCTGGGTTGAACTCCATCTGCTACTTCTCAGCCCACTTCTGCATCCTATCAATGTCTCTCTGCAATCTTCCACAATCCTCTACACTATCTACAACACCACCAACCCTTGTGTCATCTGCCAACTTGCCAACCCACCCTTCTACTCCCCATATCCAGGTCGTTAATAAAAATCACGAAAAGTTGAGGTCCCAGAACCGATCCTTGTGGGACACCACTAGTCACAACCCTCCAATCCGCATGTACTCCCTCCACCACGACCCTCTGCCTTCTGCAGGCAAGCCATTCCTGAATCCACCTGGCCAAACTTCCCTGGATCCCATGCCTTCTGACTTTCTGAATAAGCCTACCGTGTGGAACCTTGTCAAATGCCTTACTAAAATCCATGTAGATCACATCCGCTGCACTACAGAGTCATAGTCATAGTCATACTTTATTGATCCCGGGGGAAATTAGTTTCGTTACAGTTGCATCATAAATAATAAACAGTAATAAAACCATAACTAGTTAAATAGTAATATGTAAATTATGCCAGTAAATTATTAAATAAGTCCAGGACCAGCCTACTGGCTCAGGGTGTCTGACCCTCCAAGAGAGGAGTTGTAAAGTTTGATGGCCACAGGCAGGAATGATTTCCTATGACGCTCTGTTTTGCAGCTCGGTGGAATGAGTCTCTGGCTGAACGTACTCCTGTGCCCACCCAGTACATTATGTAGTGGATGGGAGACATTGTCGATTATGGCATGCAACTTAGACAGCACCCTCTTTTCAGACACCACCGTGAGAGAGTCCAGTTCCATCCCCACAACATCACTGGCCTACCCACATCTATATGCCTGGTCATCCCCTCAAAGAACTCTATCAGGCTTGTTAGACATGATCTGCCCTTCACAAAGCCATGCTGACTGTCCCTGATCAGACCATGATTCTCTAAATGCCCATAGATCCTTATCTCTAAGAATCTTTTCCAACAGCTTTCCCACCACAGACGTAAGGCTCACTGGTCTATAATTACCCGGACTATCCCTACTACCTTTTTTGAACAAGGGGACAACATTCGCCTCCCTCCAATCCTCCGGTACCATTCCCGTAGACAACGAGGACATAAATATCCTAGCCAGAGGCATGGCAATCTCTTCCCTCGCCTCGTGGAGCAGCCTGGGGAATATTCTGTCAGGCCTCGGGGACTTATCCATCCTAATGTATTTTAACAACTCCAACACCTCCTCTCCCTTAATATCAACATGCTCCAGAACATCAACCTTACTCATATTGTCCTCACCATCATCAAGTTCCCTCTCATTGGTGAATACCGAAGAGAAGTATTCATTGAGGACCTTGCTCACTTCCACAGCCTCCAGGCACATCTTCCCACCTTTATCTCTAATTGGTCCTACCTTCACTCCTGTCATCTTTTTCTTCACATAATTGAAGAATGCTTTGGGGTTTTCCTTTACCCTACTCACCAAGGCCTTCCCATGCCTTCTTGCTCTTCTCAGCCCCCTCTTAAGCTCCTTTCTTGCTTCCCTATATTCCTCAATAGACCCATCTGATCCTTGCTTCCTAAACCTCATGTATGCTGCCTTCTTCCACCTGACTAGATTTTCCGCCTCACTTGTCACCCATGGTTCCTTCACCCTACCATTCTTTATCTTCCTCACCGGGACAAATTTATCCCTAACATCCTGCAAGGGATCCCTCAACATCGACCACATGCCTATAGTACATTTCCCTGCAAAAACACCATCCCAATTCACACCCGCAAGTTCCAGCCTTATAGCCTCATAATTTGCCCTTCCCCAATTAAAAATTTTCCTGTCCTCTCTGATTCTATCCTTTTCCATGATAATGCTAAAGGCCAGGGAGCAGTGGTCACTGTCCCCCAGATGCTCACCCACTGAGAGATCTGTGACCTGACCCGGTTCATTACCTAATACTAGATCTAGTATGGGAATCCCCCTAGTCGGCCTGTCAACAAACCGTGACAGGAATCCGTCCTGGACACACTTAACAAACTCTGCCCCGTCCAAACCCATAAGCTTTGAGCTTCGATGCTCCAGAAGACACAATACATCATTAAAGACCCCTCACATCCTCTCCATGAACTGTTTGTTCTTCTGCCATCAGGCAAACGTTACAGGAGCATCAAAACTAAAACCACAATACTACTAAACAGCTTCCTCCCACAGGCCGTCAGACTGCTAAATAGCTGCTCTACATGACTCTGCTTTGGACACTTTTAACTTGCACAGGACACTTATAACTTGATTTTAACTGACATGTGGCTGTTGTGTTTTACTATCGATTGTTAAGTTTATTACTTAGTGTTGCGTTTGTTATGTTATGATTGCACTGCTCCTGAGAAACACTGTCTCATTCTGCCCTGCAGAGCTGATGTACGGTTAGAATGTCAATAGTTTGAATCTTGAATGATAAGAATATTGATGTTAAGGATACTATCAGAACGAGCTATTCAAGTGCAAAAAGATTTGTTTGTTTGTTTTATCGACTACATAAAAGCATTTGATAAAGTGAAACACAGTAAGTTATTTGAACTATTACAGGAAACTCTAGATCTGGATTCAAAAGACCTCTGCCTAATCAGAAATCTGTACGGGGAACAAACTGCCGCTGTAAGAATAGATGGAGAAGTGAGGCAGTTTACGAAAATCAAGAGAGGCAAGGGTGTGTTTTCTCCCCTGTTTTATTTAATGTGTACAGTGAAACAATATTACAAAAAATAAGAGACATCTTGGGAATCAAAGTTGGCAGTAAGAACATCAATAATTTCAGATATGCAGATGACAGCGTGTTAATTGCAAGTACGGAGGAAGAACTACAAAACTTAATTGATATAATTGTTGAAGAAAGTGCAAATATGGGTCTATCTATCAATTGCAAAAAGACAGAATGTATGGTGATATCCAAAAAGAAGAAGAATCCTATCTGCAGGCTGAGAATAAACAGGGAAGACAAAACAATTACAGAACTTTTACTTCTGGTCATAGCATATCTGTAGAATCCCTCAGGATTCTCCTTCACCTTGTCTGCTAGAGCAACTTCATGCCTTCATTTAGCCTTCCTGATTTCTTAAGGACATCTGTGTATCTTTGAAATGGGAAGAGAGGTACAGGTAGAAATCTATGCTTTGCCAGGAATCCAATATTTTTAATAGCATGAATCATTATCTTGTCTGTATTGATTTTAAAACATGCAATATGCAAAACATGATTGAAAACAGAATTTGTCCATTTGATTTTGATTAATAGCCCAACATTACACCAAAATGAGTTTGACAAGCTGGGAAAACTTTTTTTTAAATTGGTACACGTTTATGATATTAAAACAGCTTTGAAATTGGTCAAAAAGATCTCCCATTAGAGTTTGATATTAAAAGCACTAACATTAGTAACTTCTGAAACCCTGAAATTAGCAGTACGTTTACTGTGATTATTAAAATTCTTATCCCAGATGTTAGAGTGGATTTCTTTTTGGATAGATGATTTGTTTACACTTAAATGACTTTGGCCATCAGACTTGTATTTTAACTGTTTGACAAAGAACTGTGGATTGAGTCCACCACAATGGGCTTCCTAAAAGGTGTAAATACCAGATGCTTCTGGTGCCTGATGCTGTAGTTTCGAAGACCGTCTTGACTATACATTATAAATATTAATTGTCTTCTATGTTAGCACGTAAAATGCCAAATAAATGTATTGTGGATTGAACTAAAGGCTGTGGATACCAACACAGACATGCTGGCATCAGAAGGAAAGGATGAAATCTGAAGGTGTGATGTTTGTATGTAACTTCAAAAGGAAGCATTGTCTGTAACTTTTTAAGTGGCGATTGCCTTTGTGTTTAGCATATAAATATCGAGCCCACATTTTAGCTAGCAGACCTTTCTGCGGAAAGCGTTTCGGTATGTAGATACCTGCTGTACCTTGCTGTGTCGAATAAAGAAGCTGCTTTGTATCTACCAGTGACTCTGTCTCTCCGGTAATTTCATCCACGCTACAACACCAGAGAACAAAATATATCCTAACAGAACTCATTAAAGAGGATGTAATAAGTAAAAATGTGCATGTCAGAAGTAGTTGTACACAAATCCCTAAAATAACAGGATTACATGGAACCAAAGCAGACTATTCTTGATCATTTGACCAATCCCAAAATTTGAAAATGTCATGTGTTGTTCTGTGCCTCACTTTTATCATTCACATGATGTGGTTACTGTGTATTGTTCTCTTTGAAGTGAATATAAATGTATTTGTGAATTTTATAATCACCTTTTGATAAGGATTTGCTTTAAAATTAAACCCTCTGGTGGAAAACAAATAAACATCCATTCTCAACTCTATACAACGAAACATGCGGAAAGTCGAGACTACTGACTTTGTGATCTTAAACGTCCTGTGTATCTTTTGTAAAACAAATCAGTTATGATATAAAATTATTACCTTTGGGTTGGTTATTGGAATAGATACAAAGTAATTTGGATGAACTTTTTTTTTCTTTATTTGACCCGCGTCTTCATCAGTCTCACCACCTAAAGTACGCTTTCTCTTTTTCTTTGAATTCTTTACAGGGGCTTTAGTGACTGAAAACAAAAATCAAAAGGGAAACACAAAGTCAATTTCAAAGTGTATTTGCTTCAACATCAATTGTAAGGATTTAAGCCATAATTTACCACAACAGGGGTTTCCAACCTGGTATCCACAGACTCCTTGGTTAACGACAGGGGTCCATGGCATAAGAAAGTTAGGAACCCCTGTATTACAATTTATTCCATAGAACATATGTAACAGAATCCTCTGATGTATAATTAAACTTGAGTATCACCGGTTAATTGAAAACTACACACAGATCCCGCTTAGTACTGAGAAAGGGTTCGTTGGAGGTGGGGCGCTATGTAAATCAGCACTATAACACTACATTATAACACTACAATATATGATCTATTATTTTATGTATACTCAGTAATTTGTGTAGTAACAAACACATAAATAGGCCTAACCTGTACATCAGTGGAGCAGCAACATATCGCAACAGCAGTGGTTACACCTTAGAGGGGGAACAAGGCTGTGGGTCCTCCTCTAACTTTGGCTTCTTCTTCAAGTAGGCGTCAAGATTTGGCTGCCTTTCCTAGTTTCCTCTCATGAAGCAGCTCTTGGTAGCAGAACTCATGTCGAAAACACGTCTCTTTGCCTTACTGCTTCCTCCTGAGCTTGTCTTCAATGTCAATGTCAGTCAGGGTCATTATCGACGAACTGGCCCATGATTTGTGTGATTGTGGTGACGGTGGTGCAGAGGAATTTTGTGGTGAGGTTTCTTGCTGGTGTTTCCTCTTCTCCATCCATGTCCTCAGATTCACCCAGGATGTGCTGCCGTGCTAATTCTCAAAGCTCTTCATTATTTAGGCTCTCACCATGTGAATGCAATAACTCTTCAACATCACCATCATTAACATCCTCTAATCCCACTTCAATGGCCAGTTCAACCATGATTGGATGACTAGTTCTGCCTGAAATCCTCAGATGTCATTGCATGCTTCTGACTATAGCTTTTTCCACACTCCATTCATGCAGTTTGAAGTTACTTCATCCCAGGCTGCTCTAATATTGTCTACAGCTTTCATGACATTGTAGTTTTTTCCAAAATTGCTTGATGGATTATTGCCTGATGGATTGTTTGTCTTGACCTATCATTTCCTCTACAAGTTGCTTGAGTATGCAATGAAGGCAGTAGACTTCAAAATGTGATAATACTCCGTGATCCATTGGATGAAGTAATGAAGTGGTATTGGGTGCAAGGTAAACCACTTCTACAGGAATGCAGGTCCAAAGCATGTCAGGATTCTCAGGGTGGCTTGGGGCATTATCCAGCACCAACAATGCTTTAGGTTCAAGGTCATGCTCCTCACAATACTGCTACTGCTTCACTACTGGACAAAAATGCGAAACAAACCAAATTTGGAAAACATCAATGGTCACCCAGGCTTTCTTGTTTGATTTCCAAATCACTAATAGACTTGACTTTAAAATGCCTTTCACTGCTCGTAGCATTTCAGAGTGATACACAATCATCAGCTTTAACTTAAAGTCGCCTTTAGCATTGCCCTCTGGCAAGAGAGTTAACCAGTCCTTTGCAGCATTGAACCCAGATGCACGTTTCTCTTCTCAGGAGATAAAAGTACGAGAAGGCATTCTTTTCCAAAATAGGCCCGTTTCATCCACATTGAAGACAAGCTCAGGAGGATAATCATCCTTTTTGATTATGGCCTTCAGTGTTGTAGGAAAATACAGGACTGCCTTGCTGTCTGCACTAGGCGCTTCACCTGAGATATGTATGCTATGGAGTTTACTGGGCTATTTAAATCTATCAAACCAACCTCTGCTGCCTGGGAGTGTTACTGACGTATCTTCTTCTTGAACTTGATGGAAGATGCTTCTTGTCTTTTCCATTATTACCAGCTGGCTTAGAGGCATGTTTCTTTGTGTTTGGTCATCCGATTTTCAATTTTTTCAAACAAATGGCTCCTTGAACGAGTCAACTTCGTAGGTGATAATTTTGAGGTTATCATTGCAGAAGCCTTTATCTTGTCTGCATTTTTTATAATTGCTCTGATTGTTGATGTAGCCAATTTCAAAGGGGCACCAATATCAACCTGACGCTCACCAGCTTCCAAACGCCATATCACTTAGTTTCATATCCATGCTAAAGCTTTTTCTAGACATCTTAGATGTACCACCCCCACTGGAAGTTGCAGGCTGTTTTCCAGACATTATGGGTGAAAGAAATGGAATAAATTGGTGAGAGAGCAAGAAAGTTTACACACGTGGGGGAGAAAGAGTGTGAGCTAATACGTTTCTGACTATGAGTTGCTCAGGGCGCACGTAAAGCGCTCTCATTGGCTGATTGAATGTGTACTGTAATGGCAGCTGCACTGGAGAAGTTTTAAGTGTTGTTTGGAATGAATTTTTGTCATTTGGAAAAATTTCAATAAAGAATTGAATAACCGCATTGCAATAAATCGGTGCTATGCAGGGTAACATCAATACGAGGTCTGAGTGTATCTAAGAATGTATAGTAATAGAAACATCTCTTTTACACAATTTTAGATGAATGAGTCAAACAGCGAAGCAAGATTGGATAGAAGGGGAATGAGAGGAATGGAGTACTTTATTTGTAGCTGCTGCTTGACTTTCTGGGTACTACCAGCATTTTTGGGGTTTTTTTGGTCTATTTACTTAACGCTCTGATCATTCATTTCATTTCTGCCTATGTGGTCACAAGAGGCAGTGGAGCGGCTAAAGGATTGCTTCGAGTCGGTGGACTGGGCCATATTCAAGGACACATCTGCAGATCTGAATGATCACACAATGGTTGTCACGGATTTTATAAATAATGTCATAGAGGAGTGTGTCCCCACAAAATCATTCTGAGTCTTCCCCAACCAGAAGCCACGGATGAACTATGAGATCTGCAATCTTCTGAGGGCCAGATCAGAGGCATGGAAGTCTGGTGACCAAGGAAGTTACGAGAAATCCAGATACAATGAGGATGATTCCGAGAATGAAGAGGTTAACATACGAGTAGCTTTTGGCAGCAGTGCGCCTGTACTTACTTGAATTTAAAAGAATGTGTGGGGATTTCATTGAAAGCTACCGAATGTTGAAAGGACTAGATAGGGCGAATGTGGAGAGGATGTTTCCTATGGTGGGGATATCCAGAACTAGAGGGCACAGCCTCAAAATTGAGAGGTGACCCTTTAGAACAGAGGTAAGAGGAGGAACTTTTGTTAGCCAGAGAGTAGTGAATCTGTGGAATGCTCTGCCACAGACTGCAGTGGAGGCCAAGTCCATGGGTATATCTAAGGCGGAAGTTAATCATTTCCTGATCGGTCAGGGCAACAAAGGATATGGTGGGAAGGCAGGTGTATGGGGTTGAGTGGGATCCGGGATCAGTCATGATGGAATAGCAGAGCAGAATCGATGGGCTGAATAGCCTAATTCTGCTCCTATGTCTTTGTGGTCTTATGCCATATTGATGTTTGCTGATAACACCACAGTCACAAGCCCAATTAAAGATGGTGGCAAATCAGCACATAGGAGGGAGATTGCAAATCTGGCTAAGTGGTCAGAGCAACAATCTCTCACTCAACGCCAGCAAGACCAAGGATCTGATTATTGACTTCAGGTGGTGGGACCAGAGGGTCAGCAACCTTAAATTCCTTGGTGTTATCATTTCAGAGGACCTGTCCTGGGCCCAGCACTTAAGTGCAATTATGAAGAAAGCACAACAGCACCTCTACTTCCTTAGGAGTTTGCAAAGATACGGCATGACGTCTCAAACACGAATGCCCTTGAACAGAAAATCCTACAAAAAGTAGTGGATATGGCCCACAATAGATGACCCCAACAGACTCACAAGTGAAGGACTGGAAGGACTGTTTGGGGCCCTGAATGGTGGCAAGAGAGGAGGTGTAGGGACAGGTGTAGCACTTGCGCTTACAGGGATAAGTGCCGGGTGGGAGATCTGTGGGGAGGGGCGTGTGGACCAGGGAGTCGCGGAGGGACTGATCCCTGCGGAAAGCGGAGAGGGGTGGAGAGAGAAAGATGTGTTTAGTGGTGGGGTCCTGTTGAAGGTGGCAGAAGTTGCAGAGGATAATGTGCTGGATCCAGAGGCTAGTGTGGTGGTAGGTGAGGACAAGGGGAACTCTGTCCCTGTTGTGGTGGCGGGAGGATGGGGTGAGGGCCGAAGTGCAGGAAATGGAGGAGATGTGGGCGAGGGCATCATTGATGATGGCAGAAGGGAAACCACGATCCTTAAAGAAAGAGGACATTTGAGATGTCCTGGAACGGAAAGCCTCATCCTGGGAGCAGATGTTGCGGAGACGGAGGAACTGGGAATAGGGAATGGCATTTTTGCATGTGGCAGGGTGAGAAGAGGTATAGCGAGGTAGTTATGAGAGTCAGTGGGCTTGTAGAAGATGTCAGTGGACAGTCTGTCTCCAGAGATGGAGACCGAGAGATCAAGAAAGGGGAGAGAAGCGTCCGAGATAGACCAAGTGAATTTTGAGGGTTGGGTGGAAGTTTGAAGTAAAGTCAATGAAATTGACGACCTCAGCATGGGTGCAGGAAGCAGCACCAATGTAGTCGTCAATGTACCAAAGGAAAAGTTGGTGAGCAGTACCAGAATAGGTTTGGAGTACAGACTGTTCCACATAACCAACGAAGAGGCAGGCATAGCTGGGGCCCATGCGAGTTCCCATAGCTACACCCTTAGTCTGAAGAAAGTGGGAAGAGCCAAAGGAGAAGTTATTAAATGTGAGTACCAGTTCCGCCAACCGGAGGAGGGTAGTGGTGGTGGGGAACTGGTGAGGTCTATTATCCAGAAAGTAGCAGAGGGCTTTGAGGCCTTCTTGGTGGGGAATGGAGGTGTATAAGGATTGGACATCCATAGTGAAAATGAAGCGGTCGGGACCGGGGAACTGTAAGTTATTGAAGTGTAAACGTAACTTTGCTGGATCAAATAACAACAGCACAAAAAGATTGTTACTTATCTTTTCACCCATATATTTCTTCGAGCTCAGCCGGCGAGTGAACTTGGACCCGACATCAGGGAGAGACCCTTTCTCATCTCCCCGGCGGTTCTACAAGTTCACTGCCCGATGTCAGAATTGTCAGAAGTTATATGGCCACCGATACAAAAGAATAATCAGTTTGATAACCATTCCGGTCAAGTCAATGGACTATTGACACAGAGAACAATCAGTTTGATAACTATTCCGGCCAAGTCAATGGATAAGTACAATCAATTTGTTAGACACTCTTGCCACCTTAATTAAAGAAAAGAATGTCCTACCTGGTTTGTTGGAGCCACAACTTAATTACAAAGATAAGAACATCCGTCAAATTTGTGCTTTAATTAAGAAAGGAATGTTCTGTCTAATTTCCATCAGGTACTGCTTTTTGTCAAAATCAAAAGGTATGAAATGCCCAGAGACATCTAATGTGGATCTGGGCGAACTTTAACCCTTATCTTGCTCCAAAGAAAGCAGCTGTAAGACATTATTCAAACACACTGCAGTCACAGACATAATCAGTACTGAATCCGTTGTTTACAGGAATCTTGAGAATCCCCCATTCCCTTAAACTTTATCAGAAGAGGTGGAGGGCATGGGATGTATCCCGGATGTAGGTGGGGAGGGACTGAACTATGGGTGACAAAATGGAGTCCAGGTAGGCAGATACAAGTTTGGTGGGACAGGAGCAGGCAGAAACTATGGGTCTACCGGGACAGTCAGGCTTGTGGCTCTTGGGGAGGAGGTAAAACCGAGCGGTACGTGGTGTGGGAATTATGAGTTCAGCGGCTGAGGATGGAAGGTCTCTGGAGTTGATAAGGGTGGTGATGGTGCGGGAGACAATGGTTTGATGTTTTTTGGTGGGGTCCTGTTCCAGGGGTAAGTAAGAGGAGGTGTCAGAGAGCTGTCGTTTGGCCTCAGTGAGGTAGAGGTCCATCCGCCAGACTACTACGGCACCACCTTTGTCAGCGGGTTTGATGGTGAGGTTGGGATTAGTGTGGAGAGAGTGGAGGGCAGTGCGTTCAGAGGGAGTGAGGTTGGAACAGGAGAGAGGAGTGGTGAAGTTGAGATGGTTGATGTCTTGGCGACAGTAGGAGATGAAAAGATCGACTGCTGGTAGAAGGTCTAGGCGGGGTGTCCAGGAGGAGGAGGAGGGTTGAAGACAGGAGAAGGGGTCATCAGTAGGAGGAAGGGAATCCTTGCCAAAGAATTAGGCTTGGAAACGTAAGTGACAGAAGAAGAGTTCAGCATCATGGCGGGCACGGAACTCACTGAGGTGTGGACGGAGGGGGACAAAAGAGAGACCCTTGCTAAGGACAGAACGTTCTGCCTCAGAGAGGGAAAAGTCAGAGGGGATGGTGAAGACACGGCAAGGGTTAGGGCTCGGGTCAGAGGAGGGTGAAGAGTGGGAGGTCTCAGGAGGGACAGGGGTGTTGGGATATTCAGAGAGAGTGGGGTTAGGGGAGGACGAGGGATCAGAGAAATGGAGGGGCAATGAGGGGTAGAGGGAAGGTTGGGAGTCACAGGAAGGAAAGAGGGTAGTGGGAGAATCAGACGGGCGGTAGGACCCAGCGGCAGTAAGAGAGGTCCTGGTCTGGAGAGGGTCGGGACCTCAGTCCGAGCTGGATCCGGAGCTGGGAGTAGCGGAGCCTGTAGCCTGCAGGGCCCCAGAACTGAGGTCGGAGTCGGAGGCAAGTTAGTCCATGGCCCGCCGGGGGCTGCTGCCCATGTCCGGGAGGCGGTGGTTCCAGTCGGGGTCAGAGTCAGAGGCGGAAGGGTCTTCGGCCTGCCGAAGGCCTGAGAAGTCGAGGTCCGAGGGGGTCAGGGTCCGGCTGGAGCCGGTCGCCGCCATGGGCTCCAGGTGGACGAGCTTGTGGTTCTTCTTGGACGCGAGGAAGGAGAAGAAACGGCGATTGGAGGTGTGAAACTGGCGGAGAATGAAGTGTAGGAGAGGTCCATGGCAGACGGTGGAGAGCGTGGCCCGGAGTGGTGGCAGAGAGAGAGACAGGGCCCGTAGGTATCTTCGCATGGCAGCAAGCGTGGTGCGGAGAATCCAGCGGGAGCAGCCGTCAATGAAACGGAGGTACCTGGGATCCTCGCTGGGCCTGAACTGGGAGGCCTGGAACCGGAGCAGAAATCTCTGCAGTAACAGGTGGCGGTGGAGACACGTTCCCAGGAAGGAGACGTGGCTGTGGTAGCGGGTCACATCTTATGAGTAATAAATGCAGAAAATCAGATAATTGCAAAGGGTTCACAAACTTTTTCTTGCAACTGTAAACCACATTTTTCCTGCCTTCTTAAGTTGGGTCATAATAAAACTGAATCTCTTGACCATGTCTGCATGCTCTTATGCATTGAGTTGCTGCCATGTGATTAGCTGATAAGATATATGCATGAAAGAACAGATTAATAGGTGTACCTAATAAAGTGTCCACTGAGAGTATACACACCTTGTATGTCAACAGAGGAACGGGTTTTGAACACTAGAGAACTGAACAGGTATTATTAGCAAATCTATTTTTCAAAACAGGCATTAGCTTCCCACAGGTTGACATGAACGTTGATAAGTAGAACAACACTCCTGTTTTCCAAACCAACATTCCTCACTCAGCTAACAGTACCAAAACAGATTAATGTGACTAAAAGTGAAAGAAGTAATTGAAGAATTCCACCTGAGAGTTTGATTCACATTTGCATTCCATCCCATTTTATTCAGCACATTGACAAAATATGACTAGAAGTTAGTGTAAGCAATGGCATAAGTGATTCAGAATGCTTGTGTACTTGTCTAAGATCGCATGATTTACAACAGCTTGAGGTTAATCCTTCCAAGTGAGCAATCCCATAAGTCACAATTATTCTCCTCTTATTTCTCTGCAGCCCTACATTTTATTCCCCACTCATCGACTCCCTCCTCCCTTTTGATTATTTTGTAGTTGTCACTAAGGGACAATTTATGATGGCCAATTAATTGGTTTCGGAATGTGGGAGAAAACCAGAGCAGTCAGCAGGAATGAACACATTGAAAGGGATAATGTGCAAAATCCACTTTGACTGCACCTGAAGTTAGGATTGAACTTGAGACCCTAGAACTAAATGCTACACCTCTATGCTATTTGTCCTCTGGGCTAATAAAAATATAACTTGCATTTGTTTAACGCTATTCATGATCTTCCACTTACATAAAGCAACATATTCAGTAGAGATCTGTACAAAACAAAAGGATTCCATTCCTTCATAACAATTATTGGATGGAGCTTCCAGAGACGGATTAATGAAATTTTATTTCTGTGGCCAGTCTAGATTTCTTCTGCAGTCAAAATGTCCACAACTAGAAATCATAGGTTGTGCATGTGACTCTGAACAATCACATATGTACAAATTAATTTTGGCACATTGCTCACCAGTGAGCTGAATCCACCCCAAATGGAAAAGGTCCAGATTCAGAATAATGGAAGCTTCAAAGGCTGGCTTAATGTGCAATTACTTGAAGCAGCTCTGGAATATAAAACAAGCATTTGTGTAACTAATTAACTGGGGCGGCATGCAGTAATGAGATCAGATCCAAAGTACTGAATGCGTAAGAATTTACTTTAATTGATGATGTACTTAAAGTCTATTTCCAGAACTTCTATCTGTTTTTTTTTAATATATGTAACCTCATTTTGGATTAGATAATGACTTCTAAATAATATTTCATGTCTATGCACATCAATTTCTTCAAGAATGCATAAATGCATTTTAGAGGCAGCTCTACAAACATGAGGAAGAAGCTGAATGATATGTGTTCCAGCCATATGTCCTACTTAATGCAAATTCAGATCCACTTGCTTGTTTGCCTCAAAGCAACCAATTATAAATTATTAACACATAAAAAAGACATAAATGCTATTACTGTTGCTGAAAAATTATAATTTTTCTCCAAGCTATTTGTGAAAATATAGACAGACAAAGGCGGGGATTTTGTGAGAAGTGCATTGATGCACTGAATTTTAAACGTAGAGTATCCACCTATTTGTGAAAATATAGACAGACATTGATGCACTGAATTTCAAATGTAGAGTATCCACCATATTATGCAAGCAACTGAGTTCAACTGTCTACCCTAATGTGTCCCTTCAATGCAGAATACAGATAAATACTAAGCTCAAAACTTACAACCATATTCTTCCCGTATCTCTGCATTTGGAAATGGGAGTTCAGCCAGAAGACTGCTGACTTCTTTCTCTTCAGCCGATTTATTTTTCTTCCTCTTTTTTACCTTTGGCCTCTTCCTTTTATCATCTGCTGTTTGTGTCCCATCAGGGACATCTGTACAAAAAAAAGAACAATAAAAATAATTTGAGATAGATATTATTTAGTGAGATTATTTCAGTAATCAGTCTGATTGAATGAGTAGCTGGAAAAGAGTGAAAAGACATTGTCACCCAGAAAGCTAATCGATTATAATGAATAAGAGAAAATTTGCAGACGCTGGAAATCCAAGCAACACACAGAAAATGCTGGAGGAACTTGACAGGCCGGGCAGCATTGATGGAAAAGAGTACAGATGACGTTTCGGGCCGAGACCCTTCAGCAGGACTGGAGAACAAAAGATGAGGAGTAGAGTTAAAAGGTGGGGAGGAGGAGAAGGAGAAGGAGAGGGAGAAACACACGGTGATAGGTGAAACCAGGTGGGGGAATGGTGAAGTGAAGAGCTGGGATGTTGATTGGTGAAAGAGATACAGGGCTGGAGAAGGGGGAATCTAATAGGAGAGGACAGAACACCATGGAAGAAAGAGAAGGAGGGAGGAGCACCAGAGGGAGACAATGGGCAGGCAAAGAGAGATAAGGTGAGGGAGGAAAAAGGGGATGGGGAATGGTGAGGGAGGGGGGTAGCCATTACTAGAGGTTCAAGAAATTGAAGTTCATGCCATCAATTTGGAGGCTACCCAGCCGGAATATAAGTTGTTGTCCCTCCAACCTGAGTGAGGCCTCGACAATAGAGGAGGACATGGATACACATATTCCAATGGGAATGGAAATGGGAAGAGAAATTAAAATAGGTGGCCACTGGAAGATCCCACTTCTTCTGGCGGACAGAGCGTAGGTGCTCAGCGAAGCAGTCTCCCAATCTACGTCAGGTCTCACCGATATACAGGCGGCCACACTGGGAGCACCAGACACAATATATGACCCCAACAGACTCACAGGTGGAAGGTCTGTTTGGGGCCCTGAATGGTAGTGAGGGAAGAGGTGTAGGGGCAGGTGTAGCACTTGTTCCGCTTGCAAGGAGGGAGATTAGTGGGGAGGGACAAATGTATAAGGGAGTCGTGTAGGGAGCGATCCCTGCAGAAAGCAAAAAGTGGGGAGGAGGGAAAGATGTGCTTGGTGGCAGGATCCTATGGGAGATGGCAGAAGTTGTGGAGAATTATGCGTTGGACGTGGAGGCTGCTGGGGTGGTAGGTGAGGACAAGAGGAACCCTATCCCTGGTAGGGTGGTGGGAGGATGGGGTGAGAGCACACATGTATGAAATGGAAGAAATGTGGTTGAGGGCAGCGTTGATGGTGGAGGAAGGGAAGCCCCTTTCTTTGAAGGAGGAGGACAACTCCTTCGTTCTGAAATGAAAAGCCTCATCCTGAGAGCAGATGAAGTGCAGACGGAGGAATTGAGAGAAGGGATAGCATTTTTACAAGTAACAGGGTGGGAAGAGGTATAATCCAAGTAGCTGTGAGAGTCCGTGGGTTTATATAGTCCAGGTAGCTGTGCGAGTCCTTGGGTTCATATATAAACCAGGTAGTTGTGAAGTGATATGATGAGGTGATTCATCCAGAAACAGGCCCTTCTGCCTACCAAGTCCATGCTAACCTTTATGACTATCTGTTCTAATTCCACTTGTCTGTAACCTTCTGTTTTACCTACTTAAGTGTCTCAGAAATGTATTCAATCTCTGTAAAAAAAAAATTTCCTCAAATCCTGTTCAATGATCCTTTTTATCACCTTAAACCTATGCCCTCTGTTTATGAACCCCTATCATGGTATTGAGGTACCCTTTATACAAAGGTGTCCTCAAGAAGCCTACAACCTTATCATAGTTTGGAACCTTGTGTACCTCATGACCCAGAGAGCTATGTTGGCTGGAGTTAGGGCTTGTAGGGTCACCCATGCCAAACAGGTCAAAGGGTAGAGGCCAGACTAAGAGTGGCCCACCTCTTTATACACCATTCTCAGATTATCCCTCAGTTTCCTTTGCTCTAGAGGGGAAAAAAAACACACATACAATCTCTCCTGCAGATTTATCAATCTTTATGAATTCCATAACCTCCAACACCTACTCCATATTATAGTGACATGCACCAGGTCATCGACATACCCCTCCCTGAGCTCAATATCTTCCAAGTTATTATCCCTGGTGAATACAAATGAGAACCATTCATGTAGGACCTCGCCCACATCATCTATCTCCATACCTAAATAGATAGATAGATAGATATACTTTATTGATCCCAAGGGAAATTGGGTTTCATTACAGCTGCACCAACCAAGAATAGAGCATAAATATAGCAATACAAAAACCACAAACAATCAAACAACAATATGCAAACTATGCCGAATGGAAATAAGTCCAGGACCAGCCTATTGGCTCAGGGTGTCTGACCCTCCATGGGAGGAGCTGCAAAGTTCGATGGCCACAGGCAGGAACAACCTCCCATGACGCCCAGTGTTGTATTTCGGTGGAATATGGCCGGAGTCCAACAGCAAAAAGTTCAATATCCGGACTACAAACACGTTCCTCGATCATAATATGACCAGGATTGCACCATCCGTTGTTAACCAGAACAGCAAGCCCCCAACTCCTTTACGCTTACCGCTCTCAGTCCATACCTTTAGTCCATAAGGGAACCTGCTCTATCCTTGATTACCTTTTTGTTTCTGATCTATTTCAAGATTCAAGACTGCTTATTGATATTCTTCAGTATACAAGTGTAAAGGAGAGCAAAATGATTGTTACTCCAGATCTAAAGGAGCATAAGAAAAGCCACGTAAGCAGAAAGAGCACAATAAGTATACATAAATACATAAGTTAGCTTATGTATTGTATATACATAAAGTGACAGTATAAAAGGTGACTCTGACAGGACATGGCAAAGTTGTGCTGTTTAGGGGTGTGATGGGGTAGATTAACGGGTGGAGGTGTTGATCAGCCTGACAGTTTGGGATTTACAGAAATGTTCTGGAATTCTAATTCTTACTTGTCAAGGATATTTCATGGCCCCTTTTTGCCCTCCTAATTCATTTCTTTCCGACACCTTCTATGAGATTCATTCAATTCAGTTGCCTATACATGTATTAAATTTCCTTTTTGGTTCTTCAATATCTTTTGTCATCAAAGGTTCTGTAATCATAACACCTTTGCCTTTTATTCTTATTGGAACATGCTGACCCCAAACTCCTACAAACTCTCTCTTTTAAAAGTCTCCCACATCAGATATTGTTTTATCTACAAACATCTCCTCTCAGTCAATTTTCACCAGGTCCTCTCTTAAGCTATTGAAGTCAACCTTTACACAATTTAGGACCTTGACTTCAGGATTAAACCTACCCCTTTTCATAACTAGCTTAAAACTATCACCGTAGTGTTCCCCCACTTCCACCAGCTGCTCAGTTTCAGTTCTTAAGAAAACGCTGAACATTGCACCAAATCTAGTAGGACGCTATATTTTGTCTCATAAAACTCCCTTGTACTTAACAAATTCGACATCCAAGTTTCTTACATTAAAGCAATCCCAGTCTATATTGGGAAAGTTAAAATTCCTCTCGACATTAACTTACTGCTATTATCACCTCACCAGACTATCCCCTCCAAGAAGTTCAAGTACCTGAAATTCTAGTTGGGTTATTCTATTCTAAGAACTAAACTGCAGAAGGCTGGTAAATAAAGCACTCTGTGGAGGATCAGCGAATTACTGAAAGCATTTTCTTGAGTTCAGTTTAAATGTGGATCATCTTGCTGTCATTCCAACATCAACATTTATGTCATAATTGTTGTAAATTCAATGAGGACAGTAAAATGGTGGAACTGCTCTACATTGTGTATTTACTTAGTCACGCTGAAGTGAATTCAAAAGTACCAATTCTGAAAAGAGTATTTTTTACAGATCACACATCACAGATAATATCTGCTTACTTTGTAAAGAGTATTTCAATGATTCATGTTTTACATTGCTTACATTCCTGTTTTCAGTACAATTGTCATAGGCAATAAGACCATAAAAGATATTTCTGGCATGGATAAAGCAGTGGCTGACTGGCAGGAGGCAAAGAGTGGGAATAAAGGGAGCCTTTTCTGTTTGGCTGCCAGTGACTAGTGGTGTTCCACAGGGGTCTGTGTTGGGACCAATTCTTCTTACATTCTATGTCAATGATTTGGATGATGGAATTGATGGCATGTTTGCAAAGTTTGCAGATGATAAGAAGACAGGTGGAAGGGTAGGTAGTTTTAAGGAAGTAGAAAGGCTACAGAAGGACTTTAGACAGATTAGGAGAATGGGCAAAGAAATGGCAGCTGGTATACAGTGTCGGGAAGTGTATGGTCATGCACTTTGGTAGGAAAAAGGATAGGGTTGACTATTTTCTAAATGGAGAGAAAATAGAAATACCTGAGGACCAGAATATAAAAGCAAGGATGCAATGTTGAGACTTTATAAAGCATTGGTGAGGCCTTACTTGGTGTATTGGGAGCAGTTTTGGGCCCCTTATCTTAGGAAAGATGTGCTGAAACTGGAGAGGGTTCAAAGGAGGTTTATGAAAATTAAATGGCCTGTCATATGAACAGCGTATGATGGCTCTGGGCCTGTTTTCGCTGTAATGTAGAGGAATGAGTGGTGATCTCAGTAAAATGTATCAAATGGTGAAAGGCCTTTATAGAGTGGGAAGAAGGTGTTTCCCGTGGTGGGAGAGTCTAACACCAGAAGCCACAGCTTCAGAATAGAGAGGCGTCCTTTTAGAATAGAGATGAAGGAATTTCTTTAGTCAGAAAGTGGTAAATCTGGGGAATTTGTTGCCACAGACAGCTGTAGAGGCCAAGTCTTTATGCATATTTAAAGCAGAGGTTGATAGATTCTTGATTGGTCAAAGCATAAGGGATACAGGGGGAGGCAGGAGATTGAGGCACAGAGGAAAAATGGATCAGCCATGATGAAATGGCGGAGCAGACTCAATGGGCCAAATGGCCTAATTCTGCTCCCATATCTTATGGTCTTATGTAGAATTAGGCCATTTGGCACATCGAGTCTGCTCTACCATTTCATCATGGCTGATCCATTTCCCTCTCAGCAGCTTTGAATCCTCTCCAATATCGGCACATCCTTTCTAAGATAAGGGGCCCAAAACTGCTTACAATACTCCAAGTGAGGCTTTACCAGTGCCTTATAAAAGCCTCAACATTACATCCTTGCTTTTATATTCTAGTCCACTAACATTGCATTTGCCTTCCTCACCACCAACTCAACCTGCAAATTAACCTTCAGGAAATTCTGCACAAGGACTCCCAAATCCTTTTAGAAACATAGAAACATAGAAAATAGGTGCAGGAGTAGGCCATTCGGCCCTTCGAGCCTGCACCGCCATTTATTATGATCATGGCTCATCATCCAACTCAGAACCCTGCACCAGCCTTCCCTCCATACCCTCTGATCCCCCTAGCCACAAGGGCCATATCTAACTCCCTCTTAAATATAGTCAATAAACTGGCCTCAACTGTTTCCTGTGGCAGAGAATTCCACAGATTCACCACTCTCTGTGTAAAGAAGTTTTTCCTAATCTCAGTCCTAAAAGGCTTTGCCTTTATCCTCAAACCGTGACCCCTTGTTCTGGACTTCCCCAACATCGGGAACAATCTTCCTGCATCTAGCCTGTCCAATCCCTTTAGGATTTTATACGTTTCAGTCAGATCCACCCTCAATCTTCTAAATTCCAACGAGTACAAGCCTAGTTCATCCAGTCTTTCTTCATATGAAAGTCCTGCCATCCCAGGAATCAATCTGGTGAACCTTCTTTGTACTCCCTCTATGGCAAGGATGTCTTTCCTCAGATTAGGGGACCAAAACTGCACACAATACTCCAGGTGTGGTCTCACCAAGGCCTTGTACAACTGCAGTAGTACCTCCCTGCTCCTGCACTCGAATCCTCTTGCTATAAATGCCAGCATACCATTCGCCTTTTTCACCGCCTGCTGTACCTGCATGCCCACTTTCAATGACTGGTGTATAATGACACACAGGTCTCGTTGCACCTCCCCTTTTCCTAATCGGCCACCATTCAGATAATAATCTGTTTTCCTATTTTTGCCACCAAAGTGGATAACTTCACATTTATCCACATTAAATTGCATCTGCCATGAACTTGCCCACTCACCCAACCTATCCAAGTCACCCTGCATTCTCTTAGCATCCTCCTCACAGCTAACACTGCCGCCCAGCTTCGTGTCATCCGCAAACTTGGAGATGCTGCATTTAATTCCCTCATCCAAGTCATTAATATATATTGTAAACAACTGGGGTCCCAGCACTGAGCCTTGCGGTACCCCACTAGTCACTGCCTGCCATTCTGAAAAGGTCCCGTTTATTCCCACTCTTTGCTTCCTGTCTGCTAACCAATTCTCTATCCACATCAATACCTTACCCCCAATACCGTGTGCTTTAAGTTTGCACACTAATCTCCTGTGTGGGACCTTGTCAAAAGCCTTTTGAAAATCCAAATATACCACATCCACTGGTTCTCCCCTATCCACTCTATTAGTTTTGCACTTCAGACTTTTGAGATTTTTCTCCATTTAGGAAATAGTCAATTGCAAAATGTCTCTGTTTTGAAGCCCAACTCCCACTGTTGTCATGACGTTATTGAAATAAGAGAACCAGAATCAGATTTATTATCACTAACATATGCCAAGAAATTTGTTGTTTTCCATTAATCTCAGACATAAAAGCAGATATGCATAGATGTAATCTTATCCCCTTTTTGAGTTTAAATTCAAGGATAAATACTATAAAAATGAATATTCTTCCTCGGTTATTGTATCTTTTCCGTACTTTACCGGTGGAGGTGGATGATAATCAATTCAGGGAATGGGACAAATGGATTTCCCGCTTCATTTGGCAAGGAAAGAAACCTAGAATTCGATATAACACCTTACAGTTAGGGAAGGAAGGAGGAGGTATGGTTCTTCCTTGCCTGAGAAATTATTTTTATGCCTCACAGATAACCCCTCTGTTATATTGGTGTAATAGGGAATATAAGGCTAGATGGAAGGAAATAGAATTTGGATTAGTTGACAGTTTTCCTCTACAGGCCTCAATAGCTGACAAAGGATTGATGGCCCAGTTGGAAAAATTTAAAAACAGTTGGATAAATCTTACATTAAAAGTATGGCAGAAGGTGGTTAATTCATGTGGAATTAATAACATGTTAAAAGTCTTCAGATGGTGTGCATATGATACCGAATTCCTTCCCAACAGAGGAGATAAAAGATTTGAGCTATGGATAAAGAAAGGTCTTACAACCTACCTCTCATTTATAGATAAAAGAGTATTACAAAGTTTCCAAATCCTGCAGGACAAACATGGCCTAGAACACAATGACTTTTTTACGTACCTTCAAGTACGAAACTATGTTAACCAGAGTTGTAGATATACAGACCTATCAACAGTAGAATTAGAATTTTTCAAGATTCTGAATTCGGCTTGCAGTTCAATACCTAGTAAATCAGTTTCTCGATTAAATAATGCACTCTCCCATGCTAAAAATGTAAACACACTGTATATTAAAGAGAAGTGGGAGAAAGAAGCGGGGTTGGTACTTTCAGAGGAGGCTTGGGGGAAAATCTGCAGCTTTCAATGGTCCTCGACTAATTCTTTGACTTGGAGAGAACATTGTTGGAAAAACATTATAAGATACTTCAAGACCCCATATCAGGAAAAATATAAAGATACAAATGTGACGTGTTGGAGAAGGTGCGGCTCCAAGGAGGCAAATCATTTTCATATTTTCTGGGATTGCCCTAAATTAAGTCTATATTGGGAAGGTATTCATAGAACATTAGTTAAGGTACTTAGGTCCCAGATACCTCTGAACTTTGAGACGCTCTATTTGGGGCATGTATTGTTTCTTGAACAGAAGGAATATATAAAGTTGCTGCAGGCCCTCTTAGCGGCAAGTAAGAAATCAATCACTAGAAAGTGGCTAAATCCAATACCACCTACATTAGAAGATTGGCACAAAATTATCTTGGAAATATTTAAAATGGAAAAGTTGACTTACTCCCTGAGAATTCAAAAAGAAAAATTTCATCAAATCTGGAATAAATGGATTGCATATATAACCCCAATGCGAGCAGACTTTAGATGACTCTCCTAATGATTTATACTGCTCTTCTCATCAACACAGTAATATTGCTAACGTAAGCACCCCTAGTCTAAATGTCTTTTTTTTTTGTTTTCTTTTGGAAAATAGAGAATTAACACAAGTAAAGGGAAAAATTTGGGAAAGGGATAAAAAATGATAAAATTAGTAAATAAGTATATAGGGATTGGATAATTATGTCTGGGGGCAGGAGCAAGCATGAACAAATTAGGATATAAACACCTATAATGGTTGTTACATAGGCTTATATACAACATTTTGGACAGGTAGATATGGTCCAAAAGAGATATATGGAAACTATTATTACTATTTTTCTTAACAACTAATACCATTACTTAGCCTAATAGATTAGAATTACCACAGTACATAATTATCTATTTAAGTGTCTAATTTCCTTTTATATCATCTCAATGTGTACTGAAGAATGTATAAATAATTAGTTTTATACATATAAAAAAATGGAAAAGGTTATATGTGTGAAAAAATTACATGATATTCGTGAATTCCTTATCCAAATAAAAATAAAATTTAAAAAAAAAGAAATTTGTTGTTTTATGGCAACAATACAGTGCAAGTCAAAAAAAATTAGTATAACGTGCAGTAAACAAATAAATAGTGCAAAAGAGGAATATTGTTCATGGACCGTTCAGAAATTTGATGGCCGAGGGGAAGAAGCTCTTCCTAGAACATGGAGTGTCAGTGCTCAGGCTACCATACCTCCTCCCTGATGGCAGTAATGAGAAGATGGCATGTCCTGGTTGTGAGTGTCCTTAATGAGGGATGCCCCTGTTTTGAGGCACCATCTTAGAAAGATTTCCTCAAAATCCTCAAAATCTGAGATGTCCTTGAATACCTATGCCCATGACGAAGCTGGCTGAGTTTACAACCTCGGCCGCCTATTGCAATCTTACCCATTGGAGCCTCCAAACCAGACAGTGCTATAAACAGTCAGAAAGCTCTCCACCGTACGTCTATAGAAAGTTGTTATTCATACCAAATCTCCTTAAACTCCTAATGAATTTTAGCCACAGGCATGCCTTCTTCATGATTGCATCAATATGGTGGGCCCAGGATAGATTCTCTGAGATGTTAGTGCCCAGGAACTTGAAAATGCACACCTTGTCCAATGCTAAACCCTCAGTGAGGATTGGTGTATGTTTTCCTGACTTCCTCTTCCTGCAGTCCATCATCAATTCCCTTAATGTTTTGCTGATGTTGAGTGCAAAGTTGTAGTTGAAACACCATTCAAACACCTGAACCACTGATCTGTCTTGCAATCTGCAGGTGCTGAAAATCCAAAGCAACACACACAAAGTGCTGGAGGAACTCAGCAGGTCAGGCAGCATCAATTGGACAGAGTAAACAGTTGATGTTTTGGGCCGAGACCCTGTCCTGATGAAGGGTCTCTTCTCGAAACCTCAAATATTTACTCTTTTCTAAAGATACTGCCTAACCTGCTGAGTTCTCCTAGCGTTTTGTGTGATCTGTCTTGCTCCAGTACACCTCCTCATTGCCATCCAAGATTCTGCCAATGACAGTGGTGTCACTGCTGAATTTATAGATGACATTTGAACTGTGCCTAGCCACACTGTCGTGAGTGTAGAGGCGGTAGAGCTGTGGGCTAAGCACACATCACTGAGGTACGATTGTCAGTGACGTGATGTTATTACCAATCTTCACCGATTGTCTTCTCCTGTTGAGGAAGTCCAAGAATCCAGTTGCGGAGAGAGGTACAGAGGCACAGATTTTGAAACTTGTTGATAAATACTGAAGGTAAGATGCTGTTGAATGATGAGTAGAATCAATAAACAGCTGCTGTTTTGTAGATGTTGCTTATGTCCAGGTGCTCCAAAGCTACCTGGAGAAATAGTGAGACTGTCCACTGTAGATTTGTTGTGGCGGTAGACATATTGCAGCGGGTCCAGGTCCTCGCTCAGGCAAGAGTTGATTTTGATCATGATCAATCTCTCAGAACCTTCATCACAGTAGATGTGAGTGCTACCAGGTCATAGTCATTGAAGCAGATCACCCTGCTCTTCCTGGGCACCTATTTGATGCTCTTTTGAAGCAGATGGGAACCTCTGACATCAGCAGGTTGAAGATGTCCTTGAGCACTCTCGCCAGTTGGTCAGTACAGGTTTTCAGTGCCCTGCCAGGTACACCATCAGTGACCGAAGCCTTGTGAAATAGAAGATAACCGTATGTTTTCCCAATGTCAAAACCAGCATTTATCCCTGAACCTAAATCACTGAAAAAAAGTTATCTGCCTTATTCCTGTTTTATCAGTAACTATAAACTGGTAGCCAAGTTTGCCTGTAGTAAAGTATTATATCACTGTTGGATGCTTTGAGACTTGCCAAATTTGAGGAGGCACAATAAAAATACAGTTCATTGCTTATTGGAAATGGACACATTTTATCTACATTCCTATTGGTTACAGAATTACACACTCCAAACCATAAATATAATAGATTTGCTTCCTCCAATGCTGGTACAAAACTAAACTAAACCAGAAAAACAACTAAATCTTGTGAATGTGTTAAAAATCCATCTAAATTTTTAATAATTTAAGTTTTCAATTTTGTAAAAAAAAATTAAAGCTTTGCATGAAGATTAAAGCAAATTTGCATAAATCTATAGGCTTAAATCATTATGCTCAGTTTGCAGCAGCATTACTATCATAAACACCGAAATGTTAAAGTTCAGATACAACATCCTCAGCCATATGCTTTGTTTAAAAGTGTTAATTTTATCATTGATTAATTATGAATTCTGTTCACCAAGACTGGAAATATTTTCTCACCACAAGTTGTGTTTGAAGTGAAATTGAAATTAGTGTTTATGTGATAAAATTGCATCCTGCCAACCCAAACCATTACATATAATAAACTCAATGGTTGCTACTAATTGAACATAGAACATAGAATACTACAGCACAGTCCAGGCCCTTCGGCCCACAATGTTGTGCCAACCCTCAAATCCTGCCTCCCATATAAGCCCCCACCTTAGATTCCTCCATATACCTGTCTAGTAGTCTCTTAAACTTCACTAGTGTATCTGCCTCCACCACTGACTCAGGCAGTGCATTCCACGCACCAACCACTCTCTGAATGAAAAACCTTCCTCTAATATTCCCCTTGAACTTCCCACCCCTTACCTTAAAGCTATGTCCTCTTGTATTGAGCAGTGGTTCCCTGGGGAAGAGGCACTGGCTATCCACTCTATCTATTCCTCTTATTATCTTGTACACCTCTGTCATGTCTCCTCTCATTCTCCTTCTCTCCAAAGAGTAAAGCCCTAGCTCCCTTAATCTCTGATCATAATGCATACTCTCTAAACCAGGCAGCATCCTGGTAAATCTCCTCTGTACCCTTTCCAATGCTTCCACATCCTTCCTATAGTGAGGTGACCAGAACTGGACACAGTACTCCAAGTGTGGCCTAACCAGAGTTTTATAGAGCTGCATCATTACATCTCGACTCTTAAACGCTATCCCTCGACTTATGAAAGCTAACACCCCATAAGCTTTCTTAACTACCCTATCCACCTGTGAGGCAACTTTCAGGGATCTGTGGACATGTACCCCGAGATCCCTCTGCTCCTCCACACTACCAAGTATCCTGCCATTTACTTTGTACTCTGCCTTGGAGTTTGTCCTTCCAAAGTGTACCACCTCACACTTCTCCAGGTTGAACTCCATCTGCATCTTCTCAGCCCACTTCTGCATCCTATCAATATCGCTCTGCAATCTTTGACAATCCTCTACACTATCTACAACACCACCAACCTTTGTGTCATCTGCAAACTTGCCAACCCACCCTTCTACCCCCACATCCAGGTCGTTAATAAAAATCACGAAAAGTAGAGGTCCCAGAACAGATCCTTGTGGGAAACCACTAGTCACAATCCTCCAATTTGAATGTACTCCCTCCACCACCACCCTCTGCCTTCTGCAGGCAAGCCAATTCTGAATCCACCTGGCCAAACTTCCCTGGATCCCATGCCTTCTAACTTTCTGAATAAGCCTACCATGTGGAACCTTGTCAAATGCCTTACTAAAATCCATATAGATCACATCCACTCCACTACCCTCATCTATATGCCTGGTCACCTCCTCAAAGAACTCTATCAGGCTTGTTAGACACGATCTGCCCTTCACAAAGCCATGCTGACTGTCCCTGATCAGACCATGATTCTCCAAATGCCTATAGATCCCATCTCTAAGAATCTTTTCCAACAGCTTTCCCACCACAGATGTAAGGCTCACTGGTCTATAATTACCCGGACTATCCTTACTACCTTTTTTGAACAAGGGAACAACATTCGCATCCCTCCAATCCTCCGGTACCATTCCCGTAGACAATGAGGACATAAAGATCCTAGCTGAGGCTCAGCAATCTCTTCTCTCGCCTCGTGGAGCAGCCTGGGGAATATTCCGTCATGCCCTGGGGACTTATCTGTCCTAATGTATTTTAACAACTCTAACACCTCCTCTCCCTTAATGTCAACATGCTCCGGAACATCAACCTCACTCATATTGTTCTCACCATCATCAAGTTCCCTCTCATTGGTGAATACCGAAGAGAAGTATTCATTGAGGACCTCGCTCACTTCCACAGCCTCCAGGCACATCTTTCTACCTTTATCTCTAATCGGTCCTACCTTCACTCCTGTCATCCTTTTTTCCTTCACATAACTGAAGAATGCCTTGGAGTTTTCCTTTACTCTACTCGCCAAGGCCTTCTCATGCCCCCTTCTTGCTCTTCTCAGCCCCTTCTTAAGCTCCTTTCTTGCTTCCCTACATTCCTCAATAGACCCATCTGATCCTTGCTTCCTAAACCTCATGTATGCTGCCTTCTTCCACCTGACTAGATTTTCCACCTCACTTGTCACTCATGGTTCCTTCACCCTACCATTCTTTATCTTCCTCACCAGGACAAATTTATCCCTTACATCCCGCAAGAGATCTCTAAACATCGACCACATGTCCATAGTACATTTCCCTGAAAAAACACCATCCCAATTCACACCCGCAAGTTCTAGCCTTATAGCCTCATAATTTGCCCTTCCCCAATTAAAAATTTTCCTGTCCTCTCTGATTCTATCCTTTTCCATGATAATGCTAAAGGCCAGGGAGCGGTGGTCACTGTCCCCCAGATGCTCACCCACTGAGAGATCTCTGACCTGACCTGGTTCATTACCTAGTACTAGATCTAGTATGGCATTCCCCCTAGTCGGCCTGTCAACATACTGTGACAGGAATCCATCCTGGACACACTTAACAAACTCTGCCCCATCTAAACCCTTGGAACTAATCAGGTGCCAATCAATATTAGGGAAGTTAAAGTCACCCATGATAACAACCCTGTTACTTTTGCACCTTTCCAAAATCTGCCTCCCAAATTGGGTTTCTGGAATGCAATTTGAGTGTTCTTTTTAGAGAAGAAGTGATTTTTTTTCTCTACGAGTCAAAACTTTTAAATATTGTGCTTGAATAATGCATGGAGTTTACACAAATCTGCACTGCAGTGCTTCTTTCTTTGAAATTCAGTGAAATGTACTGGAGCAAAGGTAAAAACAAAGTTATTATGCATGTATTTGAACTGTGGAAAATCATTGCAATATGATAGTATTTAAAGAGCATATTTTTAACTTTACAGCACAGAACCAGGCCCTTCAACCCATTAGTATGTGCCGAACCAAGATGAGTCCTTTCATTACTAACCAAGATATTTTGACCTGTGCCAAATGCCTCTTACTCAAGGGACTATTTTAAAGTCTCTATCGGTCATTTCGAAAAGCATAGAGCATACTGATTGAAATTTCCTTTTGTCTTGAATGGATGAACCTTTTTAACAATGATTCATATAGTCATCTCTTTGTTTTGGTATAAAACCCTGACTGATAAAATGTGACAGATGTACAGATGGGACTGCTTACTAATAATCATTTAACCAGATTATATTTACATGAGCATTTGTTTGGATCCCCTCCGTGTTTTTATTTGCTAGGTCACGTATGGCTATTAAACATTGTGTGAACACCAGCAGTTTGTGTTTGCTACAATTTAATGGAAATATAGGATTAAAGAAAAAACCTTCATACAGAGAAGCATATTTCTTCCAGGAAACGAACGATTACTCGTCTCCTGTGTGCAATGCATGATTAGCAGCTATACCTGACTGGAGGCCAAAATGTGACATAGAGGATTGTATACTTCAGAGTGATTCTATCACAAACTGGCTAATCCTCTCAGCCTAATAGAGAAAAAAAGAAATGAAGAACTTACATGTATGATTTCAATTCCAAAGTGTCTTACATTCAATAAAATAATTTAGCACTTTTTCAGTCACTTTTGTGATGCAGAAACTCCACAAACAGCAATATTATTAATAGCAGATATTCTGTTTGATTCCCTACTTAGTGTGATCCGAGGACACAGCCTCAGAATAGAGGGGTGTCCTCTTAGAACGGCAATGAGGAGAAATTTCTTAACCCAGAGAGTGGTCAATCTGTGGAACTCTTTGCCACAGGCAGCTGTGGAAGCCAAGTCTTTATATATATTTAAGGTAGAGGTTGATAGATTCTTGATTGGTTAGTGCATGAAGCAATATGAGGAGAAGGCAGGAGATTGGGACTGAGAGGGAAAATGGGTCAGCCATAATGAAATGATGGAGCAGACTCGATGGGCCAAAAGGCCAAGTTCTGCTCCTATATCTTACGATGCTCCAGCTGAATTGTGTATGTGTAATATCTTTATTTCAGCTCAGAATCTTTCTTACAAAACAACACAATAGCTGCAGTACTCAAAACTTCAGGCAATTTTTGTTTGCACATACTCTTTCCTAACACCATTCAGCTCAGTAAACCTCTATTGTGGTCAACATGCTAATCAGCAGAAGACCAAATTCACACTCTTTGGGTTTGAGCATTCCATGCAACACACTGAAGCCCTCCAGGAAGAACAATATTCCCGGCACATCCCGTGTCTTGCTTTTGCCATATGGCAGAGTAGGAGCCTTCCAGCGAGAAAAAAAATCTCACTGAGCTAATTCCTTCTAGCAGCTTTTCTTGTATTTATCAAGCTCCCTTGATTACTGGCTAGCTGTAGCAAATGCATCTGCAGAGTTTAAATCAATTCCTAATTAATGTACCAACAATGTAATCCTTTGTTTTTCACTTGTTAATGAGAATTGTAAACGCTTTCTCTGGCAGGGTACTGAGCTACTGGATGAGCAGGATAAGACACAATCAGCAGAACTTTGGACGAGCTAATATTAATCAAGGCAAGCCAAGAAAATATTGGTATAATAATTCAATTTCTCAGACACCAGTGATGGAAATGTTCCAATAACAATGGAATAGGTTAGATAGAAACACTCTGAACAATCAAAAATACTCAGAATCAAAATCAGGTTTAATATCACTGGCGTATGTCATGAAATTTGTTGTCTTTGTGGCAGCAGTACAATGCAATACATAATAATAGAGAAGAAAAACTCTTTTCTATTGTATATGCATATACATATACTTAATATACATATACTTTATGTATATGTATATTAAGTAGTTAAGCTACTAGTGCAAAATTTTAAACTTAAAGGAAGTAGTAAGGTAGCATTCATTGGTTCAGTCTCCACTCAGAAAACTGATGGCGGGGGGAAGGAGCTATTCCAGGATCATTGACCGTCTGCCCTCAGGCTCCTACACCTCCTCCCTGATAGGTAGCAATGAGAACAAGGCATGTCCTGGGTGATGTTGCATGCTGCTTTTTTGAGGCATCTCTCCTTGAAAACGTCCTGGGTAATAGGGAGGCTGGAGCCCATGATGGAGCTGACTAAGATTACAAGTCTCTGCAGCTTAAGTTGATCCTGTCCAGTCGTCGTGCCCCTCCCCACCACCACCACCACCACCACCAGACGGTGACGCAGCCAGTTAGAATGCTCTCATGGTACATCTGTAGAAATTTGAGAGTCTCTTTGGTGATATACAAAATGTCCTCAAATTCCTAATGGAATATAGCCGCTGTCTTTGGTGAAATGCATAAAAAATGAGCCAGGCGTACAGCTCAGTCATACAGAGCACCAGTGGTAACTTTCATGCGGATGGTTTAATTCATTAGGATAATGCAACACAGTGGTTAACTTATAGGACTGATATCCAAAGGCTTAAACATTAACTGTTTCTCTCTCCACAGATACTGCCAGGTCTGCTGAATGTTTCTGGCATCTTCTGTTTTGGATTCACCACTTCATACTTCCCTCTCTACATAACCTGCTCCAGCCCTATAGCCAAGTTCAAAAAAACACAACTAATGTGTCTACAGTAAACTCTCACAGACACAAATATAATAGTCAACACTATCAGTATTCCCCAGCTGTGATATTTTGAGCATTGTCACTCCATTCCTTAAGCTACCTGGGCCCTATCCTCTGGAACTCTCTCCCAAAACCCCTTGATCAATTTTTTTTCAGGACTTAACTTCTAACATATTTTTATTAGCTTCCCCTGAAATCAAATGTAGTATCATGTCACCTTTTTGATAATAATCCTCTGAAGCACCTTGGAAAAAAATTGATATGTCAAAGTTTGGACATAAATAGAAATAACTATTGATGCATTTGTCTATGTCGTTCTCTTGTAAATAACTGGCCAGCTTTGCAATGTAATTTGGCTCTCTGAAAATACAACACTTTTTTCCCAATTTAGATTAAAGAGACATTGCCCCTGTCCATTCACACTCCCTTTCCTTAATTCAGATAGCATGCTACTATCCTCACCATTGAAAACCAATGACTGATGCAATGGATGTCCAGGCTTAATATACACCCATGTTTTTCTCTCTCCAACAAACTGCATCAGGTGCAGCACAGTGGAGTGAGAACTGTTGTTGCACAGTCCCAGTGACCCAGGTTTAATCCTCATCCTGCCCTCAGGTGTTGTCCTTGTAGAGACTCCCAGTGAATGCATAAGTTTCCTTCCACACCTCAATGTCATGCAGACTGATAGGTTCGTTGGCTATTAATTGAGCCTAGAGGTGGTGGATAGTACACGAGTCTGGAGATAACTGATTGACACAGTCAGGCCAACCATGGCACTAACATGGTTAGATCCCAGGATCGACCCTCATCTCTTCAAGACTTGCTCCTCCATGTACCGATCCAAGTGCTTCTTAAATGGTACTATTGTACCTGCCTCCACCAATTACTCTGGCAGCCCGTTTATATACTCACCGCCCTCTGTGTGAAAAAATTACCCCTCAATTCCTGCATCGATGTCCATAGACTAAGATGATTTGTCTCCAATAGTGACAATCACTTTCTTTCGCACGAGCTATCATCAACTTAACAGAATAACTTCTTCCCGATTCAGTTTGGTAGAACCCAAAATGAGCTCTGGGGAAGCGGAGTACTGATGAGCAAGGTAGGATATATGTTGCTTTTAATGGAGAGCACATTCCACTTTGCTGGGCTGCTCGAATTACTCGTCAGAGGAGCAGCTGGTTGTGGCACGTGTCAGGATGCTGTTAGGCCCTCTTTCATTCACTGTCTATCATGCAAGCAAATACTAAGAAAGTGTGTGCTAAACACTTCCAAGTATCCTACCATTTACTTTGTACTCTGCCTTGGCGTTTGTCCTTCCAAAGTGTACCACCTCACACTTCTCCGGGTTGAATTCCATCTGCCACTTCTCAGCCCACTTCTGCATCTTACCAATGTCTCTTTGCAATCTTCGACAATCCTCTACACTATCCACAACACCACCAACCTTTGTGTCGTTTGCAGACTTGCCAACCCACCCTTCTACCCCCACATCCAGGTTGTTAATAAAAATCACGAAAAGTAGAGGTCCCAGAACAGATCCTTGTGGGACACCACTAGTCACAACCCTCCAATCCGAATGTACTCCTTCCACCACGACCCTTTGCTTTCTGCAGGCAAGCCAATTCTGAATCCACCTGGCCAAACTTCCCTGGATCCCATGCCTTCTGACCTTCTGAATAAGCCTACCATGTGGAACCTTGTCAAATGCCTTATTAAAATCCATGTAGATCACATCCACTGCACTACCCACATCTATATGCCTGGTCACCCCCTCAAAGAACTCTATCAGGCTTGTTAAGACACGATCTGCCCTTCACAAAGCCATGCTGAAGGTCCCCGATCAGACCATGATTCTCGAAATGCCCATTGATCCTGTCGCTAAGAATCTTGTCCAACACCTTTCCCACCACAGTCGCAAGGTTCACTGGTCTATAATTACCCAGGCTATGCTTACTACCTTTTTTGAACAAGGGGACAACATTCGCCTCCTTCCAATCCTCCGGTACCATTCCCGTGGACAATGAGGACAATAAGATCCTAGCCAGAGGCTCAGCAATCTCATCCCGCTCGTCTCGTGGAGCAGCCTGGGGAATATTCCGTCAGGCCCTGGGGACTTATCCGTCCTAATGTATTTTAACAACTCCAACATCTACTCTCCCTTAATATCAACATGCTCCAGAACATCAACCTCACTCATATTGTCCTCAACGTCATCAAGTTCCCTCTCATTGGTGAATACCGAAGAGAAGAATTCATTGAGGGCCTCGCTCACTTCCACAGCCTCCAGGCACATCTTCCCAAATTATCTCTACTCAGTCCTACCTTCACTCCTGTCATCCTTTTGTTCTTCACATAATTAAAGAATGCCTTGGGGTTTCCCCTTTCCCTACTTGCCAAGGCCTTCTCATGCCCCCTTCTTGCTCTCCTCAGCCCCTTCTTAAGCTCCTTTCTTGCTACCCTATATTCCTCAATAGACCCATCTGATCCTTGCTTCCTAAACCTCATGTATGCTGCCTTCTTCCACCTGACTAGATTTTCCACCTCACTTGTCACCCATGGTTCCTTCATCCTACCATTCTTTATCTTCCTCACCGGGACAAATTTATCCCTAACACCCTGCAAGAGATTCCTAAACATCGACCGCATGTTCATAGTACATTTCCCTGCAAAAACATGATCCTAATTCACACCCGCAATTTCTAGCCTTATAGCCTCATAATTTGCCCTTCCCCAATTAAAAATTTTCCTGTCCTATCCTATTCCATGATAATGCTAAAGGCCAGGGAGTAGTGGTCAATGTCCCCCAGATGCTCACCTACTGAGAGATCTCTGACCTGACCCGGTTCATTGCCTAGTACTAGATCTAGTATGGCATTCCCCCTAGTCGGCCTGTCAACATACTGTGACAGGAATCCATCCTGGACACACTTAACAAACTCTGCCCCATCTAAACCGTTGGAACTAATCAGGTGCCCATCAATATTAGGGAAGTTAAAGTCACCCATGATAACAACCCTGTTATTTTTGCACCTTTCCAAAATCTGCCTCCCAATCTGCTCCTCGGTATCTCTGTTGCCACCAGGTGGCCTATAGAATACCCCCAGTAGAGTAACTGCTCCCTTCCTGTTCCTAACTTCCACCCATACTGACTCAAAAGAGGATCCTGCTACATTACCCACCCTTTCTGTAGCTGTAATAGTATCCCTGACCTATAATGCCACCCCTCCTCCCCTTTTCCCCCCTCTCTATCCCTTTTAAAGCACTAAAATCCAGGAATATTGAGAATCCATTCCTGCCCTGGTGCCAGCCAAGTCTCTGTAATGGCCACTACATCATAATTCCATGTATGTATCCAAGCTCTCAGATCCCGATGCTTCTTGTATTGAAGTACACGCACTTTAGCCCTTCTACCTTACTACCTTTACACTCTTTATTCTGCTTCTCTTTCCTCAAAGCCTCTCTATATGTTAGATCTGGCTTTACTCCATGCATTTCTTCCACTGCTCTATCACTCCGAGTCCCATCCCCCTTGCAAATTAGTTTAAACCTTCCCGAACAATGCTAGCAAACCTACCTGCAAGGCTATTCCTCCCCCTTGAGTTCAGGTGCAATCTATCCAATCTGTACAGGTCCCATCTTTCCCAGAAGAGATCCCAATGATCCAAAAATCTGAAACCCTGCCCCCTGCGCCACCTCCTCAGCCACGCATTCAATTGCCATCTCCTCCAATTCTTACCATCACTGTCACATAGCACTGGTAGCAATCCTGAGAACGCCACCCTTGAGGTCCTGTTCTTCAGCCTTCTGCCTAGTTCCCGAAACTCACACTTCAGGGCCTCATCCCTCTTCCTGCCTATGTTGTTGGTGCCAACATGTATCACGACTTCTGGTTGCTTTCCCTCTCGTACCAGGATGTCATGCACCTGGTCAGAGACATCCCAGACCCTGACACCTGGGAGGCAACAAACCATGTGGGTGTCCTTCTCACGTCCACAAAATCTCCTGTCTGCTCTTAAACAAGAAGCCCTCCATGCCCACGGTCTGACTCTACAACAGTGAGTCTGACCTTCAGCTAATTGTCAACAAATTTGCCGAAGTCCTATTTCAACCTGCTCCTGGGCCAGCTGCTACCAGCCCCTCTATCACTATCGAGGGATCAAGACTGAGAACAATGTAAGAATTTAAGTACCTCAGCGGTGTCATTTGTAGTGATGGCTCACTAGAAGGAGAAATCAGTGCCAGGATTTGCAAGGCCGGCCAGAGATTTGGTCGAATGCGATCGTGTGTGTTGAACCAGCACAAAATCTGTCTGTCCACAAAACTAAAGGTGTACGAAGCTGTTGTCCTCAGCAGTCTCCTGAATGGCTGCGAAACCTGGACTGTATATTTAAGGCACCTCAAAATGCTAGAGCGGAGTGCACAAGACCGATCCTTGGTTCGAACCACTCACAACAACCCAGTGGACTGACACCGAGCAGTACGAATTACTGCCGGAAAAAGAAGGAAAGCAATAACAGCGGCTCCATTTCCATATCCAGCAGTTTTCACGTTCCTATTGCGGACGTCTTTGTTGGACTCATCAGCCACCTACCAACACTCAACAGAACTGCACAAATCTAACCATCATCATCGCATACAAGAGACAACCAATCAAGTCCTCACTATCAATAACACCTCCTAATTACATGCTATCTGCGAACGTGAGAGAGGTTAGATTGCAAGAAGATAAACGGGGAATGTGTGTGCTCTGAGAGCAGGCATAGGCCAAATGGTCTCCTACCGTGCCATAAGAAGATATGAGAGAGAAGCTTCATATATGAACACAGTTTTAATGTTGTACCAAAGGAAGCATCACTGGCAATACCAGCATTTATTACCTATTCCTAATTCCCCCTGTGAAAATGCTGATAAACGAGCCAAGATGGGGCTGGCAAGTCACAGCAACATTTTGCAGAGTTAACAAAACTGCTAATAATTCTACTAAACATACTTTTCCTCCATTACCATCACTGCAATCCACAGCCTGTAATTTCCCTTTAGGAGATGTGCCTTTGAACCATCTGTATAACCTGGCGTTTCAAATCATCAGTACGAAACTGGACTCTCAAAAATGCAGGTATGGCCACAGCGGGCATTGCTGGAGCGGACTCTGGGGCAAATTCAAACTTCGGGCTGGATCAACATGGTGGGGCGTGGGCCCAAAAGCAAAAAGCAAACCAACGTTTAGCCAGTTTAAGCACCTAGCCCAATTAAAAAGATTAAGGCATCGAGGCCAAACGTGAAGGATGAACTGATGTCCAGCTCACCACTCTGTGACACATTATTCACCTCAGCACTGACTCTGCAGCCATTGGCATTCACTTCAGCTCAGAACTGACTCTGTGGTTGAGGGGTGCAGGCAGCCATTGGGTTCCTGGATCAGCTACAGCATTGAGCAGGCTCCGTGGCTGTGAATTCATGTTCAGGGACTCTACCGTTCATGTTCAGTGTATTATTTGTTTACTTTTTTATCGTTTGCACAATTTGTTCTCTTTTCTTACACTGGATGTTTGATGTCTTTGTGGTGTGGAGTTTTTCATGAATTCTATTGTGTTTGTTTTGTGGCTGCCTGCAAGATGAATCTCAAGGCATGCATACTTTGAACTTACTTGCAGCTCTGTATGTACAGTGGCATGCAAAAGTTTGGGCACCCTGGTCAAAATTTCTGTTACTGTGAATAGTTAAGTGAGTAGATGAACTGATCTCCAAAAGTCATAAAGTTAAAGTTTAAACATTCTTTTCAACATTTTAAGCAAGATTAGTGTATTATTCCTGTTTTGTAAAATTTTAGAGTGGAAAAAAAGGAAAGGAGCACCATGCAAAAGTTTAGGCACCCCAAGAGATTTGAGCTCTCAGTTAACTTTTACCAAAGCCTCCGACCTTAATTAGCTTGTTAGGGCTCTGGCTTGTTCACAGTCATCGTTAGGAAAGGCCAAGTGATGCAAATTTCAAAGCCTTATAAATACCCTGACTCCTCAAACCTTGTCCCAACAATCAGCAGCCATGGGCTCCTCTAAGCAGCTGCCTAGCACTCTGAAAATTAAAATAAATGATGCCCACAAAGCAGGAGAAGGCTATAAGAAGATAGCAAAGTGTTTTCAGGTAGCTGTTTCCTCAGTTCGTAATGTGATTAAGAAATGGCAGTTAACAGGAACGGTGGAGGTGAAGTTCAGGTCTGGAAGACCAAGAAAATTTTCCGAGAGAACTGCTCATAGGATTGCTAAAAAGGCAAATCAAAACCCCCGTTTGACTGCAAAAGACCTTCAGGAAGATTTAGCAGACTCTGGAGTGGTGGTGTACTGTTCTACTGTGCAGCGACACCTGCACAAATATGACCTTCATGGAAGAGTCATCAAAAGGAAACCTTTCCTGCGTCCTCACCACAAAATTCAGCGTCAGAAGTTTGCAAAGTAACATCTAAACAAGCCTGATGCATTTTGGAAGCAAGTCCTGTGGACTGTTGAAGTTAAAATAGAACTTTTTGGTTGCAATGAGCAAAGGTATGTTTGGAGAAAAAAGCGTGCAGAACTTCATGAAAAGAACACCTCTCCAACTGTTAAGCATAGGGGTGGATCGATCATGCTTTGGGCTTGTGTTGCAGCCAGTGGCACAGGGAACACTTCACTGGTAGAGGGAATAATGAATTCAATTAAATACCAGCAAATTCTGGAAGCAAACATCACACCGTCTGTAAAATAGCTGAAGATGAAAAGAGGATGGCTTCTACAACAGGATAATGATCCTAAACACACCTCAAAATCCACAATGGACTACCTCAAGAGGCGTAAGCTGAAGGTTTTGCCATGGCCCTCACAGACCCCCGACCTAAACATCATCGAAAATCTGTGGATAGACCTCAAAAGAGCAGTGCATGCAAGAATGACCAAGAATCTCACAGAATTAGAAGCCTTTTGCAAGGAAGAATGGGCGAAAATTCCCCAAACAAGAATTGAAAGACTCTTTGCTGGCTACAGAAAGCATTTGCAAACTGTGATACCGCTAAAGGGGGTGTTACTAAGTACTGACCATGCAGGGTGCCCAAACTTTTGCTTCGGGCCCTTTTCCTTTTTTGTTATTTTGAAACTGTAAAACATGGAAATAAAAAAGTAATCTTGCTTAAAATATTAAAGAAATGCATCATCTTTAACTTTATGTCTTTTGGAAATCACGTCATCTTTTACTCGTCATCTTTTACTCACCGTAACAGAAATTTTGACCAGGGGTGCCCAAACTTTTGCATGCCACTGTAGATCCACCACTATATATTTTAGGTAGCAAGGTACAAGGTTTTGACCCAAAATCAGAATAATTTCTGATATGGCACAGTGAAATAGCAGTTAGCATGGCACTTTGCACTGCCAACAACCCAGGTTCAATTCCCGCTGCTGTCCGTAAGGAGTTTATCTATTGTCCCGTGACCCCATGAGTTTCCTCGGGGTGCTCTGGTTTCCTCCCACATTCCAAGGACCTATTGGTTGGTAAATTGTGGGTATGCTACATTGATGTCAGAAGCATGGCGACACTTGCAGGCTGTCCCCAGCACATGCTTGGACTGTGTTGGCCGTTGACGCAAACATTGTATGTTTCAAAGTACAGGTGACACATAAAGCTAACCTTTATAAAGCTAATTTTCCAAGCCAGGGAAACCTGGAAGTGGTAAAATTCACATATGCTTACTAATGAGATGAAGCAATGTCCTTTTCTAATTCCTACTGGTGGAGAGCACTCTAACTAGTTGCATCACAGTCTGGTATGGGACGGCTACTGCATAAGATCGAAATAAGCTGCAGAGAGTTGTAAACTTAGTCAGCTCCATTGTGGGCACTAACCTCTGTAGTATCCAGGACATCTTCAAGGAGTGATGTTTCAAAAAGGTGGCATCCATCATTAAGGAGCCCATCACCCAGGACATGCCCTCTTCTCATTGTTACTATCAAGAAGGAGGTACAGAAGCCTGAAGGCACACACTCAATGATACAGAAACAGTTTTTTCTTCTCTACCATCAGATTTCTGAATGGACAATGAACCTATGAACACTACCTCATTATTCCTTTTTTTTTGCACTATTTATTTTGTAACTTATAGTAATTTTATGTCTTTGCACTATACTACTGTGCAAGAATCTTCCAATGAGGATGACTATCCAATCACGCGTGAAGAAGTTGAAGCCGCAATACAATCACTGAAGTGCAGGAAGTCAGCAGGAGTTGACATCATCCCTGCTGAAGCATGGAGGAGAGGCCACGATAGACATGCTTACCACCATCTGCAATAAGATCTGGCAGACAGGTGAACGGCCGACACCTTGGCCTCAGTCGCTGATCACTGTGCTTCCCAAGAAAGGCAATCTCCAACTTTGCCAGAATTACCGTACCATCAGTTTCATCAGCCATGTAAGCAAGGTAATGCTCAGAATCATCTTGAACAGACTGAGGCCTCAGGCAGAAGACGTCATTGCCAAGGAACAAGCAGGCTTCCATAAGGACAGAAGCACCACTGAGCAGATTTTCAGCCTCTGTGAGAAACACCTTCAGCACCAGAGAGAGTTCTACCACATCTTCATAGACTTCAAGAAGGCATTTTACAGAGTCTGGCATGAAAAAATTCAACATGGGGCAGAAGCTGATTCATACAATCCACCAGCTTTACGCCAAGGCAACCAGTACAGTACTCGCTCAAGGCCCCACTGGGGAATGGTTCCATACCTCTGTAGGAGTCCATCAGGGCTGCCTCCTCTCCCCCACTTTCTTCAACGTCTTTCTGGAACGAATCATGAGTGTTGCCCTTGAAGATCATGTGGGCAGAGTCAGCATCAGAGGGAGGAACATCACAAACCTAAGATGTGCTGATGACATTGATGGACTTGCAGGAAAAGAGAACAAACTGGCTAACCTGGTCAGCCATCTTGACAGAGCCTCCACAAAGTTTGGAATGGAAATAAGTGCCAAGTAAACCAAGCTCACGGCAAATGCCAACGGTACCATCACAACAGACATCTCAGTCCATGGTCAGAAACTTAAGACAGTGCAGCAGTTCAAATACCTGGGGGTAATCATCAATGATGAAGGATCAAGACCAGAAGTCCTGGCAAGAACCGCACAGATAATGACTGCACTATCCAAGCTCAAGACAATATGGAGGGACAGCAACATCACCATGAAGTACAAGATCAGATTCCTGCGTGCATTGGTAGTCTCCATCTTCCTGTATGCATGTGAGACATGGACCCTCACAGCAGAGCTACAGAGGAAGATACAGGCTTTTGAAATGAGGTGCTATTGCAACATCTTGGGAGAGGTAGACAGAGGAAAAGATGGACGGACAACATTAAAGAATGGACAGGGAAAACATTTGCGGTGACCCAGGCTCTGGCACACAACCGCAACAGATGGAAGAGACTGGTGCAAAGCTTGTCATGACGGTGCCCCAATGACTCCACCAGGAGTTAAGGGAGCAAGGAAGGAAGGAAGGAAGGAAGGACTATACTGCTGCCACAAATCAACAAAGTTCATGTTGTATAAGACAGTTATAATAAACATATTCTCATAATGAAAAGGTAACTTGTGTGAAATGAACACTATTCTCTATTTATCAACACCTTCCTTAAAGTTGTTTTGCTGTTACACTCCAATTATTAGAGAACTCCCCCAATCTGAATTAATGCTGGCAAGGGTATTAACAAAACAACTAAAATACTTTGAAGAATTCCTGCATCGATGTCCATAGACTAAGATGATTTGTCTCCAACAGTGACAATCACTTTCTTTCGCACGAGCTATCATCAACTTAACAGAATAACTTCTTCCCGATTCAGTTTGGTAGAACCCAAAATGAGCTCTGGGAAAGTGGGGTACTGATGAGCAAGGTAGGATATGTGTTGCTTTTAATGGAGAGCACATTCCGCTTTGCTGGGCTGCTCGAATTACTTGTCAGAGGAGCAGTTGGTTGTGGCATGTGTCAGGATGCTGTTAGGCCCTCTCTCCTTCACTGTCCATCATGCAAGCAAATACTAAGAAAGTGTGTGCTAAACTGAATCGAGAATGGCAGCTACTATGATGTTAACAATGACAGGAACCCTAAAGAGTTGGTCTACTTTCCAGTCATCAGTTCCACCCCTACTGTGTATGTTTTATTTTCCCCTAACTGCACATGGCAGCTGGGTTTCCTCCGGTCACAGTTCAAGGACGTGCCAGTTGGTAGTCACTGTTAATGGCCCTGTGATTAGGCCAGGGTTAAATCGGGGATTGCTGGGTGGCATGGCTCAAAGGGCTGGAAGGGGCTATTCCATGCCGTATTTCTAATTTCTAAAATTTGATCTCGGTTGCCCTGTTTATAGTGTACTGATTCTGTTGTTTAATAAGCATTACCTCAGTCTCTTTAACTCAGTATTACTTAATTAATGAAATTGTAGCAATGCTTATCTATTTCTAAACTCCAACCCTCTTGCAATAAAGGCCAAGAGGCTTTTTACCTTCCTAGCCATTTGCTACATTTCACTACTAAATATTTCCAATTTATGCCCAAGGAACTGTGTATTTCTGCAACTTTTCTCTTTAGTCTACATTAGAATACTCCTAGTGAGATGCAAATCTCACAACTTTCTACATTTGCTGCATTTTCACCTGTTTCACACTCAACCTCAGAAACAAAAATAATATGATGGAAATACTCAGGCACCGTATGTTGATGGAGATGGAGTTACCATTTCAGGTTGATGAAAGCTGAACTGTTTCTTTCTGCTGATATTAACTCATCCCCTTTCTTTATTTTACAGTTATTTTTAAATTATTGCATACTTCTGCAGAGACTAAGTCAGAATCAGGTGTTAACACTGACTGAACTTCTTCAATACTTCACTGGCAGCACTCCATACTCATGCAGCAATTGTTTACAGGTACTTGGCATCATTGTTCTGGACAAAAACAATGAGCCTGAGATCTTTAAGCAAAAATTTAATGCACACATTAAAATGGTACAATCCACAGATTTTATCTTATTGTAACTGATGTTATAAATATTAATTCCATAATTTTAAAAGTTATTGAAGTCACAGACATTTTTCAGAAGGCAGTTTGGATTATAGACTGGTTTCAACTGTGGAAGAGTGAAATGTTTCACACTGGAGACAGTTAACAAAATATTTACATGGGAATTTTCAATAGTAAACATTTGCAGATAAAGTAACTGAAATAAAATTGTGGGGAGGACATTATGTCATTATATACGACTATTAATATAAAAAGAATTACAAAATAATTTAAAACGAACAATACCACTATTTCAGTCAGAAATTGCAGATTCAAATCTAGAGTCATTTGTTCTTGACAATACATTAGATCTATTTTACCTTGTACTACCTCTGACTCATAAGCAACAAGCTCAGAAAATAATCTGATACTTAGTATATTAAATGCTGGCTAACATACAGTCTGTGCTTTAAAGTGCAGAAAATCTCACCAGTTATTTTACAATCCTATTTTAGTGCCTTTATGCACGTGATTATAAAAGATTAAGATTAGAAAACTTCCAAATCAGTAACAGCCAAGGATAGGTATTTCAAGAAATATACTTCGTGCTATTCTCACCATTTCCCAGAAGTTCAGCGGTATTTATATCCGAAAATAACCGGTGTATGTTCGCTGACGAATCTTCTGCAGAGACTAAGTCAGAGTCAGATGTAAACACTGACTGAACTTCTTCAATACTTTGCTGGTCGCACTCCATGCTCATGCTGCAATGATCTTCATCCAGAGTCTTTCCTTTCGATGTCTCCATGCTCCCAGCGGATTCTGCTGCAATACTCCTGTTTGTTTCGCGCGGTTTTAACACAGTTGCTACAAACTCTTCTTGAAGTGAAACAGAATGGCGTTTTAAAAAGTTTAAATGATTAGAAATATAGATATTTCGTAAATGATTCCTGGATTTGCATTTACTGAGTGATTCTCTTCTTGTGACAGGTCGCGATAATGCAACACGAGAATCTGAGCTTTCACCAAAACATTTGAAACCCCGTTGCCCCACAAATAGACTGCAAGGTATCCAGGCTGAGGGTTTCAAGGGCGCTGACCTTTCACCTTGTAAATCTGCCAAATTTATTGCGAAACGCTCGCGCCCTAAAGTCAGGTGCAAACTCCTGCGGCTGTGAGTTACGAAGGCAACGCAGCATGTATAACTCGGCCACCTCCTCCCGGTCTCCCGTAGCGACAACAGATCGGAAAGGCGCCTCAATGTTCTGCTGGTGTCCAGGTCCTCCCTCTGGCATTTTGCAAACAGCCGGGTTAAGTGGAACCGTGCGGGCATTGAGGGGTAGGGACGTTCTGCGGCCTCGTTTACCCCCCGGGGTTGCGCGGCTCGATCCCGGTTAAGTTCTCCGGGCCTGGCACCTCCAGCTCAAGCAGTGGGCCCGCATTCGGGGTTCCGCTGGCACAGCCGGCGGGAGGGTACGGTGGCTCGCAGGGACTGGCGCATGCTCCCGCCTGTCCCACTGAGCTGACGTGAGAAGACTGTCGTGGGGGGCAACGTTTTGTGCTCGAGTACCGCTGTCCTCCTCCACTTTCCAGTTTCCAGTTTCAGTGGGCCAGAGCCAGTGGTGTCGTCCCGAGCGATCGTGCTGCAAAGTAAGGAAAGGGGCAAATGACTGGTCCTCATGTTTCAGGACTTGCTTTCAGTCCATTGCCGCGATACCTGCTGAGGTGACGGACTGTACCTCCGCTGGACAAGAGGTGCTTCAGGGCGGGACAAGAGGGAAGTTTGGAGATGGTTCATTGCATTTGCATTGGGCACCCCACGGAGGGACACCGTGCTATCCTTAATGCTGGTTCCTCATCACGAGGAGTAATTGCATACAGTATTAAGATGTAGGAGACCCTGCTTTATCTACTGTATGATAGCAACAGTGGACGACCTGTATTTTTCCCCACACTTTATTTTTTTCTATCCACTCACCTAGCTCGTCAACAATTAGAACCAGGTTTATTATCACTGAATTATACAGTGAAAATTTTTGTTTAGCAGTGACGGTACGGTGCAAAGAGATTTTTTTTAAATGCTATAAATTTCAAAATAAATACAAAAAGAAGGAATAATAAGGTCGTGTTCATGGACCATTTAGAAATTGAACAGCAGAGAAGAGGCTGGTTTTCAGGCTCCTGTACCTCCTCCCTGATGGCGGTGACAGGAGGGCATGCCTCCGATGGTGTGAGCCCTTCCTGATGGATGCTTTCAAAGATGTTCTCGTTGGTTGTGCTTGTGATGGAATTGGCTGAGTCGACAACCTTCTGCAGCCTCTTGTGACCCTGTACATTGGAGCCTCCACGCCAGGCAGTGATGCAACTAGCCAGAAAACTCTCACGTACATCTATAGAAATTTGCTAGAGTCTTTGGAAACATACCAAATCTCTTGAAACTCCTAATAAAGTATAGCTGCTGATCTGCCTTCCTCATGATTGTATGAATGTGCTGGACCCAGGAACTTGATAGAGCCTCTGAGATGTTGATGCCCAGCAACTTGAAACTGTTCTCACTTTTCAGAATCAGGTTTATTATCAACAGCATGTGTTGTGAAATTTGTTAATTTAGCAGCAGCAGTTCAATGCAAGACATGATAATATAGAAAGAAAATAAGTAAATAAATTACTGTAATTGTATATTGGATAGATGTGAATTAGTGTTCTTGGGTTCAATGTCCATTTAGGGATTGTATGGCAGAGGGGAAGAGCTGTTCCTGAATCGCTGAGTGTGTGCCTTCAGGCTCCTGTACCTCCTTCCTGATGGTAACAATGAGTAGAGGGCATGCCCTGGGTGATGAGGGTCCTTAATAATGGGAGTCACCCTTCTGAGGCACTGCTCCTTGAAGATGTCATGGGTACTATGGAGGCTACTTCCCAAGATACAGCTGACTAATTTTATGACTTTCTATAGCTTCTTTCAGTCCATAAGATATTGGAGCACCTCAGTTCTAAATGGACGTCCTTCAATCCTGAAGTCATGCCCTGTGCAGTAGTCTCCCCCCACCCCCCTGCCCATACCAAACAGTGATGCAGCCTGTCAGAATGCTCTCCACGCTACTTTTATAAAAGTCTTCTAGTGTTTTAGTTGACAAACTAAATCTCTTTAAACTCCTAATGAAATATAATTGCTCTCTTGCCTTGATGTAGCTACTTCGATATGTTGGGACCAGGTTAGGTCCTCAAAGATCTTGACACCCAGGAACTTGAAATTGCTCACTCTCTCCATTTCTAATCCCTCTACGAGGATCGGTTTGTGTTTCCTTGTCTTACCCTTTGTTAAGTCCACAGTCAGTTCTTTCATCTCACTGACATTGGGTGCAAGGTCACCACCCAACCAGCTGGTATATCTTTTCATGACTGACCTCAATGAGGAGGAGAAGGACTGTTGTTTTGTGGTAGACGAATTGCAGTGGGTCGAGTTGTCTGCGAGGCTGAAGTTGATGTGTGCCATAACCAGCCTCTCGAAGCACATCACCATGACGGTCTCAGTTTACTGGGGATGAGGTTGAGGGAACAGAAGGAAATTCGAATTGTATGCAAATACTAATTTCATTTTGCAATTAATGTTATTAAATGCTGTTATTTGTAATTATCATGCAGTGGATGAATGGCTGATTCATTTGCAGTTAAGTGGAATAATTTAATTAAAGCTTTAAGTTTCATCTGTCTCACACAAAGACTCAGTGAGCTTTTGATGTATTTAATGAGCTCTATCAGCATGATAACATCTGTTATCCAATATCTCTTATAATTTTAAATTCTGACGGCTGATAAATATTCTCCCTACTTCCCCTTCCTGAAGTTCACAATTAGTTCCTTGATTGTGGTAAATAAACTCTTGAAGCCCCTTTGCATTCTATTCCTTTCACAAAGATACTAATTTTGAATTTCTCTATCCCAGTAGGCCACAGAGTTGCTTAAGTCACTTGATTTCATTAAAAATGGCTACCGATAGATTTCTGAATATCAAGTAAATCAAGGTATATGGGATAGAGCAGGGAAAAGTTATTGAGGTGGTCGTCCATCCATGTTGCAATGTGCTGAAGAAAGTTTATAGGTTTTCTAGACCACTACCTCGAATGTGCTGGTTGTCTCATAAGGAGAGGTTGGAAATACTAAGTTTGTGTCTGTGGAGATTGTTGGAAAAGAATTTACAAGAAAGTTCTGGAAAAAGCTGCAGGAGTTGTAGACTAAGTCAACCCCATCATGGGGCACTAGACTCCCCACCGTCAAGGAAATCTTCAAAAGATGGCATCCATCACGAAGGAGCCGCACCATCCACAACAGGCCCTCTTCTCATTACTTCCATCAGGGAGGAGGTACAGAAGCCTGAAGGTACACACTCAATGTTTTAGGAATAGCTTCTTCCCCTCTGCCATCATATTTCTGAGTGGTCCATGAAACCATGAGCACTACCTCACTATTTTGCTCTTTTTTTTGCACTGTTTGTTTGTTTGTTTATTTATTTATTTTCCTGTTGCATATTTTGTATATTGCTGCCACAAAACAACACAGTTACCAACATAATGTCAGTGATAGTAAACTCCATTCTGATTCTGAAAGATGGAGGGAGGATTTGATTTGAAATACAAAAAGTCCTGAGTATTCTTTAGAGTGGACGTAGAGAGGATGCTTCAGAAATTGGAGTCATTGCTGAAAATTATTGAATTATCCTTTAAAACATAAGATATAGGTGCAGAAGTAGGCCATTCAGCCTATCGATGAAAACAGATGAAGCATTTTTTTTCAGTTATGTGTCTTTGGATTTCTCTTCCACAAAAGCCAGTTAAAATAGTCTATTTAAATATTTGTAAGGCACGGGTAGGGGTACAGTGGCTCACTGTTAATACCAAGGATTTTAAAGCTCTTAACCACTGTTCCCTAGTGAGTATTGGCTCATGGATCCAATTTCCCATAAGTTACAATGGCCAGATAACTTTTTTTTGTAGAGTGAAAAGCTCGTTCTGTCTAATCCAGGCAGCATCTTGGTAAACCTTTCCTGTAAGCTTTCTCCACAGCCTTTCTATAATGAGGTGACCAGAACTGCACACACTGCTTCAAGTGCAGCCTACTGCATCATGGCTTTCTTAGTCATACTCATTGCCTGATCAATGAAGGCAAGCACACTGCACACTGCCTTTACCACCTTACCTAGTTGTGGAGCCACTTTTAGGGAGCTATGTTCTTTCACCCCAGGATCAATGCTGTTAATAGTCTTGCCATTAAATGCATCTTTTTCCTTTACATTTGACATTTACACTTGCTCAGATTAAAATTCTGTATGTCATTTTTCTGCCTATATCTGTAAATTGTACAGTATATTATGTTGTATTGTTTAATAACTTTCTTTACTGTCTACAATTCTACCAATATTTGTGTCATCTGTATCTTGAGTGGCAGAGGACTGAGTAACATTGGGTTTCACAATGTGAAAACTAACAATAGACAAGGAGTATGGCTTACACCTGAATAAATGGCAAATTAATTAAAATGGAATTGGATGTTGGCTCAGCTGTTTCAGTCACTCCACAAAATGAGTTTGAATGGCATTTCAAAGATACTGAGCTGAAGCCTGTCGCTATCGAGCTAAGAACTTACACTAGAAAAAAGATAACTTCTGGAAATGACTTTCATAACAGTGAAATATAGCAACCAACAAGCCACTTTGGGATTGCAAGTGGTAAAACAGGAGGGCCAGCATTGTGGCAACATGATTGGTTGAGATATCTACAACTTGATTGGAGATCCATCATGTCACATCCCCTGCAAGAGAGTCAACTGAAGGCGAACAAAGGAAGGTACTAGGTGATGCCACAGCTGTGTTCGAGGATGGCTTTGGAAAACTCAAACATATCAAGGGTAATAAAGTGTTAAATGAAAATACCACACCAAAGTTTTACAAAGCCTGTCCAGTTCCTTATACCATCCGTGGTAAAGTAGCCATTGAACTAGATCACATGGAGGCTGAAGGATCTATTTCTGCCTTAAATACACCCAATGACTTGGCCTCCACAGCCGGTTGTGGCAACAAATTCCACAGATTTATCACCCACTGACTAAAGTAATTTCTCTGTATCTCTGTTCTAAATGGACATCCTTCAATCCTGAAGTCGTGCCCGCTTGTCCTAGTTTAAACCCTCCCTAATAGCTCTATTAAATCTGCCTGCTAGGATATTAGATGCCTTTGGGTTCAGGTGTAACCCGTCCTTTTTGTACAGGTTGTACCTCCCCCGAAGATGCCCTAATGATCCAGGGACCCAAAACCCTGGCCCCTACACCAGTCTCTCATCCACGCATTAATATGCCTGATCATGCTATTCTTGCGCTCATTAGTACTTGGCCCAGACAGCATTCCAGAGATTACTACCCTGGAGGTCCTGCTTTTCAGCTTCCTGCCCAATTCTCTGAATTCTCTCTTCAGGACCTCCTCCCTTTTTCTGCCTATGTCATTGGTACCAACATGTACCAAGACTTCTGACTGTCCACCCTCTCCCTTCAGAATACTCTGCACCCGATCTGAGACATACCGTAGTCTGGCACTTGGGAGGCAACACACCATCCAGGTATCTATATCAGGCAGACAGAACCTCCTGTGTGTTCCCCTCCCTATAGAATCCCCTATGCCTACCAAATTCCTCATCTTCTTCTCTTCCTTCTGCACCATGGAACCAGGCTCAGTGCCAGTGACCCGATCGCTGGGGTCGTCCTCTGTCAGGTCACCCCCCTCAACAGCATTCAAAATGAGATGACAATTACTGAGGGGGGTGGCCACAGGAGTTCTCTCTACTATCTGAGCTCTTTCCTTCCCTTCCCAGACAGCAGCAGTATAATGAAATATATGATAAATATAGAGGAAAAAAACTGAATTACAGTAAATATAAAATCTATTAATAGTTAAGTTGAAATAAGAAGTGCAAGAAAAAAAGTAGTGAGGTAGTGTTCATGGGTTCAATGTCCATTTAGAAATTGGTTGACAGAGGGGAAGAATCTGTTCCTGAATCACTGAGTGTGTGCCTTCAGGCTTCAGTACCTCCTTCCTAATGGTAACAATGAGAACAAGGCATGTAGGCATGTCCTGGGTGGTGAGGTCCTTAATGATGATACCACCTTCCTAAAGCACCACTCCTTGAAGATGTCTTGGATATCCACGAGAGTAAAAAATCCTCCACAGTGATAAAACCATTAGGCCTGAATGGGGCAATTTAAAATTTACTATGCTGTGGGTATCTAGATAGTTGTTGTATACTATGTATGTAGCTGAGATGCATTCTATATTGACTTGAAGTTTATAGCTAAGCAGGCAGGAGTATTGTGTATTTAATATTTCAGTAATATTTGAGTAATATTGTAGATATGTTTGATTAAGCATTCTTTGCTGTTCACATAATTCATTGCAGGTTATATGTAAAATTACATGAATGGCATATGTCATTATGTGCCTCACTTAAAGTAAAAACAAAGCTTACACGTTCTCCCAACTCCCCCATGTTTTTCTTTCAATTAGTTTTATGTTGGAGTTACAAAACATAGCAAGTTCCTTGAAAGTGGTGACAGGGTTAGACAGAGTGGTGAAAACAGCATTTAGCAAGCTTGCCGTCATTGGCCAGGGTTTTGACTGCAGGAGTGGGATGTTATAATTACAGCTGGACAAGTCATCGGTAAGTCCACATTTGTGGTTCTGATCACCCTACTTTACAAAGGGTGTCATTCATTTCAAAACGATACAAAAAAGATTTACGAAGATTTTACTGGAATGGTGGGTTGAAACATAGAGTAGCTGCATAGGCTGGGATTATTTTGTCTGGAACATAGAAGGCTGAGGAATGAACTTATGGAGGTTTATAAAATCATGGTGAGCGGAGGTGTGTTAAATAGCCACAGTTTTTCCCCAGGTTGTGGAGTTCAAAACTAAAGGGCATAAATTTAAAGTGAAAGAGGCAAAGCTTAAAAGGGACCTGAGGAACAACTTTTCCACACAGAGGTTGAAGGGGCATACACTCAATAACCACTTTATTAGGTACACCTGTAGACCTGCTCATTAACATAGATATTTAATCGGCCAATCATGTGGCACCAACTCAATGCATAAAAACATGCAGTCATGGTCAAGAGGTTCAGTTGTTCAGACCAAACATCAAAATGGGGAAGAAATGTGATCTAAGTGACTTTGAGCGCGGGATGATTTTTTTGGTGCTCGACAGGGCCGTTTGAGTATCTCAGAAACTGCTGATCTCTGGGGAATTTAACACTCAACAATCTTTAGAATTTACAGAAAATGGTGCAAAAAAACAAAGGAATACCCAATGAAAGGCAATTCTGTGAGTTAGCTGCCTTATTAGTGAGAGAGGTCAGAGGAGAAAGGCCAGACTGGTTCAAGCTGACAGGAAGGTGATAATAAATCAAATTACCAAGCATTGTAACATTCTTGTGTAAAAGAGTATCTCTGAATGCACCACACATCAAACTTTGAAATGCAAATGATACAGTAGCAGAGTACCACACCAGGTTCCAGTCCTGTACCTAATAAAGTAGCCACTGAGTGTAGAACAAATTGCCAAAGTTTAACACCCTATCTGAAAGTCAGTACTTGTGGTAGTATGATATTCCCCCAAAATTGTAATGTTGGCTTACATTATATGCTTATACTTCCCTAGCTTGATACAAAACTTTAGTTCACCTCTTTTACTTTAATACAAAAAAATCTCCACAGAAATAGAAAAGTACTTGCTATAAATAATGGAGCTCTACAAGTAAAAGTAAAATTATTGGAAACACTTTGTGGGTCAAACAGCATCTACAGAGAGTAATTGGATTAAAATTTCAGATCATACGACTAACATCAGAACCATTTTTTGATTCTGATGTTGGTTACATGATCTGAAATGGTAATCCAACTAGGAAAGATGGTGCAAGGAGAAAACAAGAAATAATCTATAGTTAGGTGTGGAACCAGGCGTGATTAAATGAATGAGAAAAGTGTAAGACTAAAGTCTTGGAGATAAATATTGCACCAGGATAGGTAAGAATTTTAAATTAACTTACTAAATCATCTGGAGTTTAAAATTTGCTAGTCTTAGGAATGGTGATTATCTAACTACCAACTTATAAAATCAATCTTGTTAATATAAGGAAAGGAAATTGACTGCAGTTCCTTGTTTTGCCTTTGTATGATTCCCATGTGTTTTGCAGTCATATCTCCAAATGCTATCATATGTAGATGTGGTTGCAGCAGGTAAGTCAATGATGGCAAGGTCAAATAGGTTTAGCCCTCACCTTTATGCTATAGTGCCCACCACAGATCAGTCCAGGAGTTACGACATCAGGAATCAGCCAACCTGCTCAGTGGTAGTGCAACTGGAACTCTTAGCGATGGACAATAAATTCCCCTGCCTGGATTCATCCTGTGCTCCTAATGCTCTTCCCAGAAATGAATTGAATTGACTTTATCACTTACATCCTTCATATACACAAGGAGTAAAAATCTTTACATTATGTCTCCGTCTAAATGTGCAATGTGCAATTTATAGTCATTTATAATAGTATGCACAACAGGGCAGTCAATATAACATAGAAATACAACTGTATCAACATGAATTCATCAGTCTGATGGCCTGGTGGAAGAAGCTGTCCCGGAGCCTGTTGGTCCTGGCCTTTATGCTGTGGTACCGTTTCCCGGATGGTAGCAGCTGGAACAGTTTGTGGTTGGAGTAACTCGGGTCCCCAATGATCCTTCGGGCCCTTTTTGCACACCTGTCTGTGAATGTCCTGAATAGTGGGAAGTTCACATCCGTAGATATGCTGGGCTGTCTGCACCACTCTCTGCAGAGTCCTGCTGTTGAGGGAAGTACAGTTCCCATACCAGGCAGTGATGCAGCTGAGGGCAGACAGCAGGCGGTGCTAGGAATTATTCTGGAGTTAAGAAATCACGGATAGCAGATATTTAATAAAAATGAGAAACAGTCTTAAGGAAATAAAACCTGTTCACAATTTAACTTCAACTGATACATGAAGGCTATTATTATTGGGTGTTGGACATTCTGATTCTGTACTATTGAAGCTACGCAGAGAAAGATAATAGATAAATGTTCATGTTGATTGGTGGCTGTTGAAAACCTGAAGATGAGATCATGGAAGGCATTCAGTAGTCATCTCCTGTATTGTTGAAAGCGTATCCCTGTCACTTAATATGCAGTTCAGGACAGGTCCGTTTGGTCACAATATTCTGGCTACTTGTATGTATTTCCCTCAGCACTGTAACCAAAGAGGGATATCTTTTGGTGGCTGGAGTCCATGCTGAGAAGCTCTTGAAGGGGTTGAAGGGGTTCCATTAGTTGGGATGTGCCACCATTCTAAATATGTATAGTACTGTGCAAAAAAGTCTTAGGTACATATGTATAGCTAGGGTGCCTAAGACTTTTGCACAGTACTGTATTTGTCAGCATGGAGCGGAGAATGAGTTTGTAAATCTGGCAGGAGCAATGTCCAGACTGGTTCAAGATGACAGGAAGATAACCATAACTCAAATTACCATGTATTACAACAGTGGTATAAAAAAAAAAGAACATCTCTGAACACACAGTACATCAAAACTTGAAGTGGATGGACTACAGCAGCATAAAATCACACTGAGTTGGTCTTAAGCACTTATACATATAGCTAGGATGCCTGAGCCTTTTGCACAGTACTGTATTTGTCATCATAGAACAGAGAGTGAGTTTGTCAATCGGGCAGGATCAGAAGATGTTGGGAATGGCGAAGGTGGAGCACTGAGTGGGGCAGGGTGGCACAGGAGTGCCAGCGGGGGTGGTGGAGGTGCAGACTCACTCAGCCCCGAGACACCAGGCAAGGTCATGATTCCAAGCAATTGGTTTATTGGCTATTACAGAATATCCCTGGTGCTTCCCACTTCCTTCCCCTTTTCCTAACAACGATTCCCCTCTCCCTGCCCACTTCCCACTCTTGGTCCACAATAGAGACCCGTATCAGAATCAGGTTTATCGTCATTCACATATGTCATAAAATTTGTTTCTTTTTGCAGAAGCAGTTCAACGCAATTCATAAAATTAGTACAGTACTGTGCAAAAATCTTAGGCATCCTAGGTCTATATATGTGCCTAAGACATTTTGCACAGTACTGTAATTCTGCAAAGTTACCTGTCTGTCATGAGCCCCGTGGGCTCTGCGGCTTGCCGTAGAATGTTGATCTTCCAGGTTTCTTGAACACTTGCATTTACTAACTGTTATCTTAACTAGAGCCGTTAAGCCCTTGTGCTTTTGATTTAATCTTGTCAAGTTAATTATGACTGGCATGTGTTTCCCGCATTCTTTCCACCCCTAGATTATTTGAAGGTTAGCTCTTTAGAGGAGGACTACAGTGTTATGGAGAATGATTTGTCTCGCTCAGTTGTATCTCTAAGGCTCTGTCGGTACTCCAATGCCTAGCCTCTTGCTTCCCTCTCTTTATGAGGACTTGCCTGTTCCTGGATTGAGTCATTAGCCTGCTGTCTGCCGCTCCTGGGTTGATCTATGCCAGTGACCACCATGTCAGAGAGAGTTTGCCATTCTTCCGCACTTCAGTCCAGTCCTGCAAGTGTACATCATGACACCTGTCTATATTCAAATGTTCAAAGCGTGTAATTATAGCCATTGTTTATTGTCGTCTTTGTGTTCAAAAAGTATAAGAACTTGTATAAGTCTGGAAGAGGTGAATGAGATTTTCCTCAGAAGACCTACTGTGAGAATGAAATAATTTCTAACTCCCGATTACAGCTTCCATATAGCTCAGTGTAGTCAGATACAAGGGATAGAAAACAGTGTAAAATATTTTCTAGTCTACCTGATGACACAAGACTTTGAGATGTAGTGTCAATGTTAACAACTTCCAAAATCAGTCCTTTGCTTATTAACTGGACCATCACTTCTGTTAGATTTTTCCTGTTGGTGAAGCAGAACTTTTAACTGCGCAATATTTGCTGACAGGTATAATTTTTTGAGTCATGATGTATGATGAACCTCTAGGACAGCTTTCCCATTTTAGACATTGCCGCTTTATACTTAACGGCTTTTGTGTCTGAATCCATAATGGTAGTCACTAATGGCTACTTGTCCTGATGTGTCTGTTTATGTATTTGTTTATTTAGAGATACAGCACAGTAACAGGCTATTCTGGCCCAAAAAACTTGCACCGCCCAGTTACGCCTATGTGACCAATTAATCTACTAAGCTGTATATTCTTTGGACTGTGGGAGGAAACCAGGACACCTGGACACCTGGACACCTGGTCACAGGGAGAATGTACAAACTCCTTCCAGACAGCAGCAGAACTGAACTCAGGTCACTGGTGCTGTAATAGTGGTACAGTAATTGCTATATCCATTATTCGTACTGCACTTTAATGTTGGAGTGCAATGGTAGACTACTTCAGAAGGCAGTTAAACTTAAATTACAGTGATGTGGACTTGGGAGCTAGATATAGGCAAGATCATGTGAAAATCATCTGAGCAATGTAAGTGAACAGTCCCGTGGTTTAAAATTAGGAAGACTATATTTGGATTGAGAGATGAAAAGCTGCTTTTGGTGATAGAAGTGATAATCAGAGGGCATAGGTTTCAAGCGATTGGCAGAGGAAACATAGACAACATGATGGAAATATTAACATGAGGATTTGCAAAGCTGTGTATGCAGAATCAGTAATAGTCTTCAAACAGAATGGGATAAATATGTAAAGGAAAAATATCATTGTTGGAATATGGCTAAAATGTGGAGCTGAATTAGGATCACTGTAATTGTTCTCTCAGGCTTGCAGTGCTTATTCTGTGCTGTACTATTCTGCATGTTTATGAAACAAAAGTAGTGTGTTAAAGAAAGAAAGATTAGCTTTATTTGTCACTTTATTGATCCCGGGGGAAATTGGTTTTCGTGCAACTGTAACGAAAACGAATTTCCCCCGGGATCAATAAAGTATGACTATGACTATGTAAGTTGAAACATAATGTACAATGAAATGTGATACAGAGAGAGATGATGAGAAATAAATTAAGGGAGTTGGGGATGCAGGAATTCACATTAAAAGGGTTGCTGGACATGGGTGAGAGAGCACAAGTCCGGGTATTTTTAGCGTTTTTAAGGAGTACAGGGGTTTTTTATAGAATATGACGAATAAACAGGAATAGGATACTAGGATGGTCAAAGATGGGAGGGTGAAGTGTAGGTTTGTATATATGTGTGTGTGTGTGTGTGTGTGTGTGCGCGATTGGGTGAAGGGATTTAGAATGTATGTCTAGAGCACATTCCGGAGCAGAGGGTGGCGGTAATGCACCATTAAGCTGGATGCCAACCGCCGTAAAACAAGATACAGAGAGACAGACAGACAATGAAATGTGTTATTTCAGTCAAGTCAAATCAAATCAGCGAGGATTGAGCTGGGCAGCCCACAAGTGCATGCTTCCGGCACCAACTCACCAACCCTAACTGTATGACTTTGGAATGTGAGGAAGTGAATACAGGTCGACGAGAGTCTTATTATGTCCTTAAGCACATTGGAAGTAGAAGTAGGAGTGGGCTCTTCAGCACCTCAATGTAACTTCACCATTCAACAAGACCAGGGTTCATCTTTAACCCAGCAACACTTTCTTGCATAAACCACCATAAATCTTGATTCACTTAATGCTTGAATAGCTGTTGATTTCTGTGCTGAATGTATTCAGCAGCTCAGCCCTTTTGAGTGGAAATTGTCAAAGATTAACCGCCCTCTGAGAATAGAAATTTCTTCTTATTGGCATCATTAATAACCTACTTTAAGACCGTGATCCCTAGATCTAGACATCCTACAAAAATCAACATTAGGTAGAGAAAAAGAATGCCATTTAATATAGGGAATACAGAATTCAATCAGTGGACAGCAAACTCTCACAGTCACCAATGTTATGATGATATGTGAAGTTGACCAAACAACTAAATATTGATTTTTCTATTATCAATACCCTTCCCAATCTTCAAAAAGAGTACCCTGAGACCTCTTACTTCTGCCTGAATGTTGTACAGACACACTGTCTCAAAAAACTGTGGGTCAATTGTTTAAGAAAAATAACCAGATGGTTTGAGTCGCAAAAATAAACTGAGGTGCTTTTATTTACCTCAAAACAAGACAAAAACTGGGGAAAAAAACTATATATATGTATATATATATAGCCACCTTCAGACTAAACACAAAAGAAAACTAACCCCAAAGCCTTCGTAACCTGAGGCTTATGCTAAGCCCCTCCCCCTAGACCAACCAAAAGCTAATTACCTCAATTATCCAATTAAAGATGGTACCCTCAACCACCAGCACACCTGTGCAGGTTGCTGCTGCCTCTATATGAGACAGCTCCAGCGCAGCTCCGGTTCAGAGCCAGTCACTATTACTGCTGGGGATGAGTGTTTTACCGAGTGCGCCATGTGCTGTCTGTCGTTAGTGACGGGCCTTCATCTCACACACACACACATACACACAGCCTTATCCCTTTTGAAGCATAAAATAAAAGTCCATAATTGCAGTTAAAATAAATTTTTCAACATGATTAATTTATAAGCTAGAAAATATAATAATTTCTGCTCTTTAAATATGTAATCTTTTACTGCATCACTCTGGTTATTCATTTTAATCAATGAATTAGGAAAGTCAAGAATGTCGTATGCCTTCTGGCGTTTCTAAGTTCATTACTCCTGACTGTAGAGGAGAAATAAAATCAAGAATCTGGAATAGTAGAGAAAAGTTGTATTGTGCAATACTGATCAATCAGGAGAACAACAAGAAAGTCTCTTGACTCTGTTCTGCTCAAGCACAGTTTCCCCCGTTTATATGTTTCTGATGTACATACAGGATCAAGCAAAACAGATATATTTTGTTTATTCAATCATTTCCCTAAGTCTTTGCACCAGAGGTGTTAATTTAATGAATGTCTCTGCTCATTTTCCTTGACCATAGCAATTACTCCTATCCTCATCTCGTCCTTCCTTTAGTATTGCAAGATTTGCCTCAATCAAATTAATTTTACAGTACTTCATCAAATGTTCCACAATGGTTTTCAGAGACATTTCAGATTTAATTAACAGAGGGAACATACACAAAATGGTGGAGGAACTCAGCAGGTCAAGCAGCATCTATCGAAAAGAGTAAACAGTTGACATTTTGGGCCGAGACTTTTCTTAGGTCCAGTGTGTTGCTTTGGATTTACAGCATCTGCAGATTTTCTTGTGTTTGTTAATTAACAGAGGTTCTTACAAGCCCCCTTTCTTTTTTCAGTAGAATACACTCCAAAGTGCAGCTAAACCCAAGGACAAACAGAAATTACTTCAATTTCCATTCCTTAATCCTTGGATTTAACTATGAATTTTGTTAATTCCTACTTCTTATTTCCTTCTATATTGGCCGTGTACCGCCGCTTTTTCAATACATTTAGTTTAGATGTATCCACAATTCATCTGGCAGATAATTCTATATACCGATCGGCCTGTTAGAAAGGAAATCTATTTGAATTTTGGCTTCAAATTCAAAAGCTGCACATGAGATTAATTTTATTTTTAATAATCAAAGCATTTGTATTCTATTTTGAACAGAAAAAATAATAGGTTAGGGATACTGTGAAAAGTTTTGGGGAAAAAATCCCATATTTAAGCAGGAGGGCTGCTTTCTGTTGAGAAACATGGTAATCAGTGACATAGAGGATGAACAGACTAATTTAACAAGTATCACAGGTAACTGCCATTTTAATGCTACCAGCCCACCAGGAGAGAAAGCTGTTAAATTTTATATCCGAGTTGCTTTGTTTCATGGATATAAACTTTTAATTAGAAAAAACCTGTTACCTGATATCTGTGCTTTTAAAAACATTTTGATCTTGTGTGTGTTGTGAGAGTTTACAGAGAATGGTGCGAAAAACAAACGTGCAATGTTATTTAATTGGAAGGGATAAATTCAGATACAAGTTCAAAACAAAGAGGATCTACAGTGGGCACCAAAAAACAATTTCTTTTTCTCTGTGGAACTCTGGTGTTCAGCTTTCTTAGGGTTTTTGAAACAATCTGTGAATATTTAATTGCATATTTTTCCAGAGGGAAAATGTAACTTGCAGAGAACCGTGCTTTAAGGGACACTGCGAGTTAAAAAAGAACATTGTGTATTTAAATGAAAATTCTTAATTACAAGTGAGATGGTCAACAAATCAGACAAATTTTGCAAAGAGAAACAGGGGTAATGTTTTAGGCTGATGACCTTTCATCAGAGCTAGGAAAAATCAGAGATTAAAATGTTTATGTTACAGTAAAAGGAACTGAAATAACAGAAGTTAATAGGGTGGACAGGAGAATCTCAAGTGAAATGGAGCCAGCTGAAAGATGATGCTGAATAAAAAGCAAAAGTTATGTCTCAGGAGGTATATATTGGAGGAAATGAACGAAAATTGAAATAGCCTGAAACTGGGAGAGAAAGCAAACACTGGAAATTTGAGGCACAAGGCTGGAATAGCTGATTATCTGAAATCCTTGAACTGATTGTTTCATCAAAAAGACTTGGTATAACCTATTTGGAAGATAAGATGCTGTACTTTGAACTTTGAGCTATCTGGTAAGAGTGTAAGAGGCCAAACTTAGAGAGTTTGGAGTTGAATCAATTAAAGTGGTAGATAACTGGAAGCTGAGAATCACCTTCGGGAATCAAACAGAGATACTCTGCAACCAATCTGCATTTAGTTTTCCTGATATGAAAGTGGCTACTTCGTGAACTATTCCAAAATGGATAAAGTACAAGTAAATTTCTGCCGGGGTATAACCTTGGGGCCAAAGGTATGGTAAGGGAGGAGGAAGATGGTAACCATTAAATCTACAGTAGTACAGGAAGATTCCATGAGGGGAGTCAAAGTTTAGGGAGGGAAAATTAAACAAGAGAATCACAGAGTCAACAATTTCTTCAGAATGCTGAAGAAGGTGAAGATATGTTTGGTAGTGGCTTGGCATTCTTTTGAATTTAGAGACTGAACAGGAGGGCAATTGTCAAACCTATTGAAGAATTGGTTTAACTCATTAGCTATTCATGGCTGCATTCCGAGGCTCTACAGCTAGACTGATTGAAGCCAGTGATGTTCTTCATACCTCTCCACACCTCCTGTGTACTACTCTCTCCAAGCTTGTTCTCCAGCTCTCTCCTGCGTTTCTCTTTAGCCACCTTGATCTTCTCCTTTAGTTCCTCTGCACATGATTCAAATCCTCCCTGTCTCCTGATCAAAAGGCTCTCTTTTTGTGGTTTAGAAGAGCCTTCATGTCACTGGTGACCCATAGTTTGTGGTTAGGGAAGCACCAAACAGTCCTTGATGGAATTACAGTGTCCACATAGAAGTTGATGTAGCCACTGATGCAATCAGTATGTCCGTTAATGTCTTTCCCATATGGTTCACAAAACACATTCCAGTCAGTAACCTCAAAGCAGCTCTGCAAGGCCTCGATGGTCGCTGGAGACCATTTCTTTACTATCTTAGTGGTAGCTCGCACTTGCTGTACATTGGGCATGGTTTGAAATGTGATCTTTCTGTAAATGCCATGGAATTAGTAAGGTAAAATGGACTAAGTTATGCAACAATTACACATCCGAAGACCAGCAGCAATGGACATTAGTGCATCACAGTAAATACCCTACCATTCTCCTACCATCCGGCAAGAGATACGGAAACTTCTCTGCCTAGACATTCAGACTGAAAAACAGCTTTTTTCCGCAAGGCTGTCATGCTACTGAGCAAAGCCCTATTTTAGAGCTGTTTGTTTTTAATTCAGTTGTAACTTAGATGTCACTCTAAATAACTCAGATGTTATTTTAAATTTAGTCATTGTGAATTGCCGGTAGGCTGTTTTGCTCTGATTTGAGTGGCACTGCAATCTTGTCCTCAGCAATGACAATAAAGTTCTAACTACCATTTACAACATACTTGTCAATAATATGTAGCGTTCCTCCTTACCCTGAGCACATAATTTCCAAATTACTTAGCAGTAACAACGGTGAAATTTTGTTTTGTGCTGAGCACATAAAATTTAACTTCTGAATCGTCGCACATATACACAATGATCACTTTATTAGGTACCTCTAGTAACTGTTAAAGTGGCCACGGAATATATGTTCAAGGTCTTCTGCTGTTGTAGCCCATCCACTTCAAGGTTCGATGTGTTGTGCATTCAGAGGTGCTCTTTTGCACACTACTGTTGTAATACATGGTAATTTGAGTTAATGTGTCGCCTTCCTGTCAGCTTGAACCAGGCTGGTCATTCTCCTCTGACCTCTCTCATTAATACTGCATTTTCACCCACAGAACTGCTGCTCACTGGATTTTTTTTGTTTGTTTTTCGCACCATTCTTTGTAAACTCTCACAACGCACACAAAATGCTGGAGGAACTCAGCAGGTCAGACAGCATTGATTATTTACTCTTTTCCATAGTTGTTGCCTGACCTGCTGCATTCCTCCAGCATTTTATGTGTGTTGCTTGGATTTCCAGCATCTACAGATTTCCTCAAAATAGTTAGATAGTAAAATGTTTACAATAATAATACCATTTAGAAATGTTGTTATTTCATTTATTTCAGTTTGTCTCTGTTATACTTTATTCATTATAAAATAATGAATACAGTTAAGCAAGGGGACCCACCTTTTTTCTATAAGAAGTTCCATAATTATTGTAACTAATTTACTTTTCAATGATAATTACTGCTTAAAATTACTATTGCATGCGAGAGAATTTTTGAGAAGGTTATTGCCAATGAAAAGAGATAACATGGGCCAGAAACTAACCCAAACCATCAAGCAACTCTACATCAAAGCTAGCAGTGTGGTACTTGTTCAAGGCACAGTTAGAGAGTGGTTCCACACATCAGTTGGAGTCTGACAAGGCTGCCCCCTTTCACCCATATTGTTCAATATTTTCCTGGAGCAAATAATAACAGATGCCCTGGAAGACCATATCGGCACAGTCGGCATCGGAGGTCAGATCATAACCAATCTCAAGTTTCACTGATGACATTGATGGGCTGGCAGGAAATGAGAATAAACTGGCCTACTTTGTGAACTGTCTGGACAATACATCTACCAGATATGGCATGGAGATCAGCAGAGAGAAAATGAAGCAGATGAGAAACAGTGAGGAGCCGGTCACAATAAAGATCACAGTCAGTAGACAAGAACTAGAGACTGTCAAAGAGTTCGAGTATCTTGGCGCCATCATCAACCAAGAAGGATCAAACCTTGAAATCCTTGCAAGGACAGCCCAAACATCAGCAATGCTTGCTAAACTAAAACCAATCTGGAGAGACAGTCACATCGCTCTCAGATCCAAGTTGAAACTCCTGCATGTACTTGTACTCTTTCTTTTCTTATATGCATCGAATCATGGACTTTGCCAGCTGAACTGCAAAAGAATATCCAGGCAGTAGAAATGAGATGCTTCAGAAGGCTCCTTGGCATATCTTATGCAGACTTTGTCTCAAACAATGAAGTACAGAGAACAATCACCCAACACTTGAGACATTACAAAGATCTACTGTCTACATTAAAGAAGAGGCAACCGAGATGGTATGGCCATATAACAAGATCAAGTGGACTCTCAGAAGCTATTCACGAGGAATTCTGCAGATGCTGGAAATTCAAGCAACTTTGATGTGTGTTTCTCAAAGGCTATTCTTTAGGGAACGGTGCAAGGGAAAAGAAGAAGGGGCAGACAGCAGAAGAAATGGATAGACAACATTGCACAGTGGACCAGAGAAAGCTTTGCTGTAACCCATCAACCATGAGAGATGGAGGTGCAGTGCTCATCGGTATAACATCCCTATGATCCCAGCATGTTGTGGTAATCGTAATCATAGTTGCCAACTTGAGCAAAGACTCTCAAAAAGGTTCGCCACTCCAATATAATGCATAGGGAAGGGGGCTGAGGATACAACCTTGTGGGGCACCGGTGTCGAGGATAATCGTGGTGGAGGCATTGCTGCCTATCCTTATTGATAATGGTCTGTTAGTCAGGGTCTTGATGCAAATAGAGGTTTTGAGTTCATGGTCTAAGAAATTGTAAGTGAGTTTGATTGGAATTACAGTATTGAAGGCAGAGCTGTAGTAAATATACAATACTCTAACATTTGCTGCTTACTGTCCAGATGCTCCAGAGATTGATGTAGAGCCAGAGAGATGGTGGACCTCAGAATGAGAATCGGGCATGAAATATGTTGTTTTGTTGCAACAGTACAGAGCAATACATAAAATTTGCAAAATAACTAGGGGTAAATAGTGCAAATGATGAAGGGTAGGAGTTTCGGGGCATGAGATTCCGGGCATGAGTTTTAGGGCAGGAGTTTCAGTGCAGGAGATTCAGGGCATGAGATTCAGGGTATGACTTTCAGGGCAGGAGAAACAAGGTGGTGTTCATGGTTCATGGACTGTTCAGAAAGCTGATGGTAGAGGATAAGAAGCCATTTTTAAAACATGCAGTGTGGGTCTTAGGGCTCCTGTATCTCCTTCTCGAAGGTAATAGTAAATAATAAAAACTAAGGAGCTGGTTGTGGACTACAGGAGGAATGGAGACAGGCTAGCCCCTATTGACATAAATGGATCTGGGGTTGAGAAGGTGAACAGCTTTAAATTCCTTGACATAAACATCACCAATGATGGTGGTCTGTACATACTGGCTGTGTGGTGAAAAAGGCACAGCAGTGCCTCTTTCACTTCAGACAGTTGAAGAAGTTTGGTATGGGCCCCCAAATTCTAAGAATTTACTATAGGGGCAAAATTGAGAGGATCCTGACTGGCTGCATCACTCCTGGTATGGGAACTGTACTTCCCTCAATCACAGGACTTTGCAGAGAGTGGTGCATTCAGCTAAGTGCATCTGTAGATGTGAACTTCTCACTATTCAGGACATTTACAAAGACAGGCATGTTAAAAGAGCCCGAAGAATTATTGGGGACCCAAGTCACCCCAACCACAAACTGTTCCAGCTGCTACCACCCGGGAAACGGTATCGCAGCATGCATGCCTAGCACCCAGAGCTTAGTCTGAAGTGTTAGTAATGATGGCTATGGGTGTGTTGGGGAGTGGGTACACCAGTAGGGTCACGTTGGAAAGAGCTTGTTTGGTATCATCAAATGCCCTGGTCATGTCAGCTGACCAGTCAAGCACGTGTTTATGGGTATTGCCTTTAAGCACACAATACAGGGGGAGAAGCAGCTTGCAGAATGAAGCTGTGATAGAAGTTTACCATACCTAAAAACTCCTGTAGTTTTTTTGTAGTGCAGGCAGTAATAGCAGCTCCTTGTGATGGGAGGAGTTTCGCAGCTTCTGTGGCGATGCAATGGCCAAGAAAGTCAATGGTTGCCAACCCAAACAGGCGTTTAGCAGTGTTAATAATCAACCTGTATTGGCTTAAGTGCTCAAAAAGTGTGTGGGGATGAGATATGTGTGCAGATTTGAATGCACTGGTGACAAGTATGTCATCCAGGTGAACAAAAAGAAAATCTAAGTCTTTTACTACAAGAGTTCATCAGCCATTGGAAATCCTGTGCTGCATTTTCAGACCAAGTGGCATGTGCAGAACTCAAAGAGGCCAAGTGGGGTTATCACAGCTGTTTTCGGAATGTCCTTCAAGCACAAAGGCCCCTAACTAGATTGACTTTGGAAAAAATTAACTTTCTGACTGAACGTGCCGCCAGTCTTGGCTGTGTGGGACGGGGTAACGATTGGGGGTGGTGGTTTCATCAAGATGTCAGTCATCACCACATGGGCGGCAACCACCATTGGACTGAGGGACAGTATGGAAGGGCAAAGCCCAGGGGCTATTTGACCGGTATACAATGCTAAGTCTTTGCATGTTGGCAAACTCAGCCTTTGCAGTTGCCAGCTTTTCAGGGTCCAGTCTACACTGTGGAAATGTGGTGCTCAACCCCACGTTTTGTGACTGTAGCGGAGAGTGTGGGCTTGGTGAGGTTTGGGAATTCACTCAGCAGTCAAGTGAACACAGATGCGTTGGTACATGTGCTTGATGGAGTCATTGTGGGGAACTTACTGGGGGATCAGGGTAACAACCCAAAGTCTTTGACATCCACAAGCCAGCAGTTTTTGAGGTTGAATAGTAGTGCTTGGGCCCCCAAGAAATCTGCACCAAGCAGAGGTCTAGCCACTTAAGCCAGGATGAAATCCCATGTGCAGCATTGCCCACTGAAGCAGAGTGTCACGCAGGGTCCCCTTAAGTCTGGACCCTGCTGCCACTGGCAGATTCCAGCGAGGTTTTGTCGCTCTTTGCCTTCTCATCAATGGGTGATGCTGTCTACTCCCATGTCATGCAGGAAGCATCACCCTGAAAAGGTGTCCGTAATGAATAGTAGATGTCCCTGGCAGCTGCAATCCTTGGTGTTCACAGACCTCTGAGGTCCCGAGGCGCTGGCACTGTCGAAGCTGCAAGGTGGTTGGCACTTCCTAGAGTTTGTACCAAAGTGAGCATGGTAAAAGCACAGGCCAGGTGTCATCTGCTTCGCAGGAGCGGGCATCATTATGTTGGAGGCCTTGCTGACCTGGCTTATTGAGGTAGAGAAAGGAGCAGGAATGATGCATCACTGCCTGGCTGAGTGCAGACTATCAGCCATTTTAGCAAGCTCTCTATAGTCCTTCATGGGTGCATTAGCGAGGGCTATGCAAACTTGATCAGGTATTTGCTGCATGAAGACTTCTTTAAAAATAAAACAAGGATGGTGATTTCCCAGGAAAAACAGCATGTGGTCCATTAGCTCTGAAGGCTTAGCATCGCCGAGGCTGAGCAAGGAGAGCAACTCTTTGGCGTGCTCAGGCTCCGATAGTCCAAAATTCTGTAAAAGGTGAGTTTTCAGCAATCAGTATTTATCATGCTCAGGTGGCTGTTCTAGTAGACTAGCAACACACATCAAAGTTGCTGGTGAACGCAGCAGGCCAGGCAGCATCTCTAGGAAGGGGTACAGTCGACCCTTCGTCAGGACTAACTGAAGGAAGAGCTAGTAATCTCACTAGCTGACATGTTCAATAACTCTGGAATCGTTCTAGAGCCTTGGGGTCACCAATGTAGGTTTTCACAATTAAAACAATGTGAGGCATTTTATGTTGAAGAAAAAACTATGACAACTCATATATTGAACTCCATAAAACTGAACACAAAGCATGGGCAGAGTATTTTATGTTATTACGTCTTCAAATCAGACCAGCCTCTTAAAGTGAATCCCAATTCAATGTCAGTGGTTGTGAATTACATTACATAATAACCAGCCTCTCTGATCATGTAGATCTCAGTTTAGTGAGAATGAGGAAGGGGGAACAGGAAGAAAAGTGAATGAAATGCAAATATTAATTGCAAAATGAAATATGTGTTATTAAATTATGTTCTTTGTAATTAGCATGCGTAGATGAATGGGCTAATTCATATGGAGTTAAGTGGCATCATTTCATAAGTTAAGCATTAAGTTTCATCTATTTCACATGATGACTGAGATTTTCATGTACTTAATATCTATCAACTTGATAACATCAGTTATCAAATACCTATCAATTTTAAATTCTGTTCAAAACAAATTCCGTAGGACTAATGTGAATAATATTACAAATGACTATGGTATCTATATGATATCTCTTATTCTAGTCATTAATCAGAATATTCCTGTCAATAGAAATGTTTTTGTTAATGTATTTTGCAGAACCAATTGCATTTTGTCAGAATGGCTAAGATAATGCAAGATTCAAGATTCAAAATCGCTTTGTCATTTCCTGTAAACAAGTATAAGGAGAATGAAATAATTATTACTCCGAATATGATACAGCACAAGAAAAATGCAACTGATAAAGAACACAAGAATAATACTGAAAAATGCACAATAAATGTAAATACATAAGATAACTTATATCCATGGATTGATTGTATGGCTATAAAGTGACACTATGCTGTATATAAGATGACTGAAGGGAAATAATAAAGTAGTGGTGGAGTCAGCGGGTGGAAGTGTAAATGCAAGAAGCATTTTCCAGGAATGAAAGGGTTACCGTATGAGGAATGTCTGGCAGCTCTTGGGGCTGTATTCCCTGGAATTCAGGAGAATGAGGGGTGATCTCATAGAAACATTCCAAATGTTAAAAGGCCTAAACAGATTAGAAATGGCAAAGTTATTTCCCATGGGAGGGGATTCTAGGACAAGAGGGCATGACTTCAGGACTGAAGGACATCCTTTTAGAATTGAGATGGAGAGAAATTACTTTAGTCAGAGGGTGGTAAATCTGTGGAATTCGTTGCCATGAGTGGCTGTGGAGGCCAAGTCATTGGGTGTATTTAAGGCAGAGATAGATAGGTTCTTGATTAGCCAGGGCATCAAAGGGTATGGGGTGAAAGCAGGGGAGTGGGGATGACTGGAAGAATTGGATCAGCCCATGATTGAATGGCGGAGCAGACTCAATGGGCCGAATGGCCTACTTCTGCTCCTCTATCTTATGGTTTTATGGTCTTATATTGTGTAATATTATTTGACTTCAGTCCAGCTCCTCTTGCTAATTTTTCCTCACCCCACACATACACAAATAGATCCATATTGTTCTCCTGTTGCAATCCTTGTATTAGCTTCAGCTTTGTATTACTTGAATGAACTCTTGAAACTAAGTTGAAAGGCTGACATTTTGAATTGCACACCAGTGACTTAAGTACAAAACTCCTGATTGAAACTCCAGTGCAGTAGTGAGAGAATGCTCATCTGTCAGACATTCTGTTTCCCAGGATGGAAATGTTAACTTAAGGCTCTGTCTGTTTTACAACAGAGATTGTATTTCAAAGAATACTTCCATGACTGTAAAATACTTTGGTGATTTCTAAGGAAATGAAGGATGATACATGTCTAATGTTCTTTCCTGAAAACACTGGCACCTGTTGGGATCCTCTAACATAGAGGCTGGCAGCCATTTTGTGTCTTTCAAAATGTGAGCCTTTGTCACAACCATGGATTCAGCAGCACAATAGATATGGCAATTGTGCTTGTGAATATGCACATGTCAGCTAATTATTATTTCATAGTGATAGTATTTAACTCCATACTTGTCGTCGTAGTGCTTGCCAAGACTTGAATACAGCACAGCAACGCTTCGCTTCCTGTTTGCATTCGGCCTTGTCTGAGAAAGTAGACTGTCGAGACAACTGACTCTGAAGACTAGCGGTATTCGTTTAATATTTAGTTGTTATTTTCAGCCACAGTGTAGGCTTCATTTTCCATTTGAGAATCTTAGTTAACAGCCCTGTTTGGCCTAGCGTTTATTGTTTTCTTTTCCCTTTAACACAGTTTGCATTAAAGTCTGTGAACTATCGACTCACTTCAGTCTCTCTCACTCTGCACTTGGGCCATATCCGAACCTTAGAAGCATTTGAGCATACAGTCATCTTATCCTCAGCTACCAACCATACTTAAAGACATATCATATGTCTGTGGGCAGTACTCATGATATGAATCAACCAACGGGAAGTTTGCTGAATGCAAATGTTATAGATTTGGGCCAATTTAGCTAAGATTAGTTATCCCAGCACAGAATCTCGAAGAATTTCAACAATGTCCCTCTGTTAGCTTCACATCGGGATCTTCTATGGTATATACAGTACAGTATTAACGCCTTGGTTCTCTTCAATGATTCTAATAGATATAAAATACCAATAGTAATCCTGTCTTTGCCTCACTTTAAGTGCTTGAAGTAGAGAAAACTAGAGTAATCCCATTTGCCTGTGTTAGACCTCTAATCCTCAATGCTTTTCCTATGCAAGTACCTGTCTAAATTACTTTTTAATGTCATTATTATTTTTGTGTTCACTATTTTCTATGGCAGCTTGGCCTAGATATTTGCTCTCTGTGTGAGAATCTTACCCCTCAGAAGGTGTCTTCTACTTCCAGACTCCCCTGCCCTGGGAAAAAGAATTCTGACTACTTATAATCTCATACACCTCTACAAAGGTCACCCCATGATCTCCTACATTGCAGTGGGAATAAACCTAATCTACCCAATATCTTGTTATGATTACAGCCAACTTCCTGGTGCATCTCTCCATCCTTGTTCAAACCATGTGGTAATGTGGCCAGTCCTGTTGGTGTTAGGGTTCTGATAATATAATGATGAAGGAATATCGGATCTTGAGATTTCGAAGTGAAAATTCTATGCGCTTTTTCAATATCGGGAGGCTGAGGTAAAATATCCAGAAACAGAGATTGAAACAAATTAGCAAAATAGTCCAATAAATCCTCACTCTCAGATCCTTCCTTCAGTCCAACAATTCGAATATTATTCCGACAAGATCTTGCTTCCAGATCGATAATCTTGCGTTGAGACTGTTCCAAGCGGGCTGAAATATCCGCTATCAGACGCTTCGACTGTTTAAGTTCAGAATTCAAGGAAATAATATTTTGCTCTACAAATTGAAAACTCTGTCGAAACAACTTCATCTCAGAAGTGTTGTTATCTATTTTCTTGTCGAGAGCCATCAATGCATGTTCTAAACGCTCAGCCCAAACAGGCATATCCTCTGATTTTTCTTTCGAGGTTTTTTCCCTTTCCATTGCTGGATTCAGAGAGCTGCTTTCCACTTTCCAAAGATTGTGACATAATAACAACTATTCCCCTCTAAGGTCCGAGAAATAAAAGTTAAAAATTCAGAGTTTAAACTGGGGGAAAGGAAGAACTAAACGCAGCCACACAAAATGTGTGTCACTGCATTAGGCAGCAGGCGGAGTTCCCCATGATGAAGGAATATCACTTTTGAAAAGGAATGATAAGTTCCTCAACAAATTTATATCTGAAAATTTTTGCAGGGCCAAACTGCCTTATCTATAAGTACATCAGCAAGGAATCATTCTGTTAATCAGAGATATTGGAACCAGTTCAACAAATATGGAACAAATTGAGTTGTGGAGGAATCTAAGGTGGGTTTTACTTACTTCAAATGGGCCTCATCATGGAACAGGAGGTGCACATTTGGTCCACCTTTTTAATAGGGACACATTATAATTAAAACGTGGCAACTATTGCAAAAGGCTGAACAGTCTGAGTAAAGCCAAACCAGTAAAAGAATTTAAAATTATGAACAATTTAATAGGTTAATATGTAAACATCACAACCTGAAAGCATAAAGATAATCAATTCTGTAAGTACTTCAGGTAAACTTCTCCAGAGAATGATTAAAATGAGGAACATGCAACGACATGGAATACTTGGGAAGTGATACCTTTAAGAGATCCTTGATAATTATATGTTCAGAGGCCTGCATTGGTCAGGGTTGACCATGGATGTTGCATCCTAGCTGTCTAGATACGCAAGCCTTACAGTCACAAGGACACAAGAAAATAGAAGTAGAATTAGGCCACTCTGCCCCACCATTCAATATGATCATGGTTGATCTATACTGCCCTCAACTCCTCTTCTGTGCCTGTTCCTCATAACCCATAATTCCTTGATCTTTTAAATAATTATCTATGTCCACCTTAATATATCTGAGCAAGTGTATCTAAGGTGGTAAAACTCCAGGGCCTGACCACATGCACCGCCCGACCTCATGGAAGATTAGGGAAGAAATCATGGAGCCCCTTTTAGAGATATTTGGTTTGTCATTAGCCACAGGTGAAGTTCCAGAAAACTGAAAGGTGGCTAATGTTCCGTTGTTCATGAAGGGTAGCAAGGACAGGTCCGTGAGCTACAGGCCAATGAGCCTGACTTCTCTTGTAGGGAAGTTACTCGAGGGAATTCTGAGGGACAAGATCTACTATGACTTGGATAGGCATGGCTTAATCAGTAATAGCATAATTTTGTGCATGGGAGGTAATTTCTGATGAATCTTTTGGAGCTTTTCAAAGAGGTAACTGAAGGGATAGATGAAGGTAAGACAGTGGATGGTTTCTGAATGGCCATTGTCAAGGTCCTTCATAGCAGGTTGATCAGGAAAGTTGGGTTACATGGAATCCAGCTGGAACTAGCATGGTGCATTCACAATTGGATCAATGGTAGAAAGCAGAGAGTGATGGTTGAAGGTTGATTCTCCAACAGGAGGTCTGTAACGAGTGGGATGCCCCAGGGGTCACTATTGGTATGTCTGTTATTCATTACTTATGTAATTGATTTGGATGTCAATATCAATGGCACGATTAGTAAGTTTCTTGATGAGATTAAATCAGGGGTCCTCTCAGTAGTGAAGTAGGTTATGATGAATTGCAAAGAGATCTCCATCAGGTAGGGAGATAGGGTGAAAAATACTAAATGGATTTCAACTTAGACTGAAGTGATGCAATTTGGACATTCAAACTAGGGTAGGACCTTTACAGTGAATGGCAGAACACTGATGAATGAGGAAGAACTAAGGGACATGCGAGTAAAGTGCACAGTTCACTGAAAGTGGCCTCGCATGTAGATGGTGGTGAAGAAGGTATTTAGTGTGCTGGCCGTCAGTCAGTGCATCAAGTTTAGGAGCAAGGACATTAGGTTGTAGTTTTATAAGTTGTTGGTGATTCTGCACCAGGAGTATTGTGTACAGATCTGCTCACCATTTTATAGGGAAGACATTGCCAAGCTGGAGAGGATGCAGAAGAGATTTGTGAGGAAGCTGCCCAGACTAGAGAGCCTGAGTTATAGGGAGAGGCTGGCCACATCAGATCTTTTTCCTTAGAGCTTTTGAGAAGAGTGACCTTATAGAACTTTATAAAATCATGAGGGTTTTTTTTTAGATTATGAGGACACTCAGTCCTCGTTTATTGTCATTTAGAAATGCATGCATTAAGAAATGATACAATGTTCCTCCAGTATGATATCACAGAAACACAAGGTTATGGATAGGATGAAGTGTCATTGCCTTTTTTCTTGGTTTGGAAAGTCCAAAAGGCACAGCTACAAAACAAGAGAGGGGAAGTTTAAAAGATACCTAAGAGATAACGTTTTTACACAGAGGGTAATGATTATCTGGAATGAGCTGCTAAAGAAAGTGGTCAAGGCAGGTGTAATTGAAACATTTAAGAGGAAGTTCATTGATATCTTTAACCTCTCATTTTGGCAGTCTGAGCCACCCACCTGCTTCAAGCATGCCTCAGTCATACCAGTGCCTAAGAAGAATATGGTAACCTGCCACAATGACTGTCATCCAGTACCACTTACTTCCACTGTGATGAAGTGTTTTGAGAGATTGGTAATGAAACACATCAACTCCTTCTTGAGAAGTCACTTGGATCCACTCCAATTTGCCTACCGGCACAACAGGTCCACTGCTGGTGCCATTTCATTGGCTTTTCACTCAACCCCCTGGAACATCTGGAGAGCAAGAATGCATACATCAGGGTGCTCTTTATTGACTACAGCTTGACAGTCAATAAAATCTGTTGTGCTTTGTAACTCTGAAACATAAAACTAATGGAAATAAAAACACAGAGCCAGGAGATAACTTGTGTACGTTCATTTTCACTTTAAGCTAGGCACACACATATGACGTGGTAGCATCATGACATATTTCATACATATACCTATAATGAATTCTTTAAACAAGCAAAGATACTTACTCCAACAATATAGTTACGATATTACTCAAATATTACTGACATATTAAATACACAGCACCATCATTCCATCAAAACTTATCAACAAGCTTCAGGATTTTGGCCTCAACACCTCCTTGTGCAATTGGATCCTCGATTCCCTCACTTGCAGACCCCAGTCAGTATGAATTGGCCACAACATCTTCTCCATAATCTCCATCAGCACTGGTGCACTACAAGGGGCTTATCCCCTTGCTCTAATTGCTTTATACTTGTGACTGTGAAGCTAAGCACAGCTGCAATGCCATATTTAAGTTTGCTGATGACTCCACTGTCATTAGCTGAATCAAATGTTGTGACAAATCAGCATATAAGAAAGAATTTGAAAATCTGACTGAGTGGTGCCACAACAACAGCCTCTCACTCAATGTCAGCAAGACCATGAAGCTGATTATTGACTTCAGGAGGAGGAAACCGGAGGACCATGAGCCAGTCCTCATTGGGGGAAATCAAAGTTGGCGAGGGTGATCAACTTTAAGTTCCTTAGTGTATCATTTCAGTGAATCTGTCCTAAGTCCAGCATGTAAGTGCAATTACAATGAAAGTACGGCACTGCCACTATTTCCTTAGAAGTTTGTGAAGAGTCAGCATTACATCTACTTTGACAAACTGTTATAGTACTGTACATTGACTGGTTGCTCACAGCCTGGTATGGAAATATCAATGCCCATGAACTAAAAATCCTACAGAAAGTAGGATAAGGCCCAGACTATCAGGGATAAAGCCCTCCCTCTATTTAGCACTTCTACACAGAGTGCTGTCACAGGAAAGCAGCATCCATCATCAGGGACCCCTATCACCCAGGACATGCTCTCTTTTCATTGCTGCCATCAGGAAGAAGGTACAGGAGCCTCAGGACTCACACTACCAGGTTCAGGAACAGTTATTATACATCAGCTGTCAGGCTATTGAACCGATGGGGATAGCTTCACTTCATTTCACTTCACTTGCCAGTTACTGAACTGTTTCTAAAAAGCTATGGACTCACTTTCAAGGACTTTTCATCTCATGTTCTTGATATTTATTGCTTGCTTGCTTATTTATTTATTTATTTATTTATTTATTTATTATTTTCCCTTTTTATGTATGCTTGCTATCTTTTGCCCATTGGCTGTTTGTCCACCCTGTTGGCTGTGGTCTTTTATTGATTCTATCATGGATCTTAGAGTTACTGAGTATGCCTGTAAAAAATTGAATCTCAGAATTATATATGATGACGTATATTCTTTAATCATAAATTTACCTTGAACTTTGGATTGGTACATGGAGAGGAAGTGCTCAGAGAGTTCTGGGCTGAAGCAGGTAACTGGGATTAGCAGGGAGGATGCTGCGGGTGATATGGACTAATTGGTTTGAAGGGCCTGTTTCCACGCTCTAAGACCCTATGACTAATGATCTAGCCTCCACCATCCTCAGGAGCAGGGAATATCAGAGACTACCTTCTACAAGACGTTTCTACTTCCCTCAGTTTTAGTCATAGTCATAGTCATAGTCATACTTTATTGATCCGGGGGGGGGGGGCAGGGGGAAATTGGTTTTCATTACAGTTGCACCATAAATAATTAAATATTAATAGAACTATAAATATTTAAATAGTAATATGTAAATTATGCCAGGAAATAAGTCCAGGACCAGCCTATTGGCTGAGGGTGTCTGACCCTCCAAGGGAGGAGTTGTAAAGTTTGATGGCCACAGGCAGGAATGACTTCCTATGACGCTCTGTGCTGCATCTTGGAGGAATGAGTCTCTGGCTGAATGTACTCCTGTGCCCACCCAGTACATTATGTAGTGGATGGGAGACATTGTCCAAGATGGCATGCAACTTGGACAGCATCCTCTTTTCAGACACCGCCGTCAAAGAGTCCAGTTCCATCCCCAGAACATCACTGGCCTTACGAATGAGTTTGTTGATCCTGTTGGTGTCTGCTACCCTCAGCCTGCTGCCCCAGCACACAACAGCAAACATGATAGCACTGGCCACCACAGACTTGTAGAACATCCTCAGCATCGTCCGGCAGATGTTAAAGGACCTCACTTTCCTCAGGAAATAGAGACGGCTCTGACCCTTCTTGTAGACAGCCTCAGTGTTCTTTGACCAGTTCAGCTTATTGTCAATTCGTATCCCCAGGTATTTGTAATCCTCCACCATGTCCACACTGACCCCTGGATGGAAACAGGGGTCACCGGTACCTTAGCTCTCCTCAGGTCTACCACCATCTCCTTAGTCTTTTTCACATTAAGCTGCAGATAATTCTGCTCACACAATGTGACAAAGTTTCCAACCGTGGCCCTGTACTCAGCCTCATCTCCCTTGCTGATGCATCCAACTATGGCAGAGTCATCCGAAAACTTCTGAAGATGACAAGATTCTGTGCAGTAGTTGAAGTCCGAGGTGTAAATGGTGAAGAGAAAGGGAGACAAGACAGTCCCATGTGGAGCCCCAGTGCTGCTGGTCACTCTGCAGCACTTAAATGACAGGTTCTTATTTTGCAACTATAGATCATAAGACCTTGAGATATAGGAGCAGAATTAGGCCCTTTGGCCCATCAAGTCTGCTCTGCCATTTCATCACAGCTGATTCATTTCCCCCCTCAGCCCAAATCTCCTTTTTTCTCCCCATATCCACTCATGCCTTAACTAATCAAGAATCTATCAACCTCTGCCTTAAATATACCCAGTGACTTGGTCTCCACAACATATTCCACAGATCCACCACCTCTGGCTAAAGAAATTCCTCCTCAACTCCGTTCTAAGTGGAGGGCCCTCTATTCTGAGGCTGGGTTCTCTGGTCTCCCCCACCACAGGAAACATCCTCTCCACAACCACTCGATTGAGGCCTTTCAATATTCGATAGTTTTCAATGATCTCCACCTCCCCCCTACATTATTCTGAATTGGTTATGACTCTTCCATGACTGGAAGCAGTTTAACATCTATCTTGTCAAGACTCCTTAGGATCTTATTTGTTTGAATAAGGTCACCCCTCATTCTTCTAGGCTACTCGGTTATATGGCTTATCTTAATAATACAACTCTCTTATCCCAGGAATTACACCAGGGAATCTCCTTTGGACAGCTTCCATTGCTCCTATATCCCATTTTAGATGAGGGGAATAAACAAAGCAGTGAAATATATAACTGTAACAAAAGCTCTCTATTCTGAAACTCCAGTCCCTCTGCAGTAAAAGCCAACATGCCATTTGCCTTCTTAACTGCTTGCTGGACTTCTTGCAGTTCATACACAACACCTAAATCCCTCTGAACTTCACTCACTTGCGGCCTGTCTCTGCTTTGATAATAATCCATCTTCTGATTCCTCTTATTGAAGTAACTTCCCAGCTCTCTACTTCACTGCTCCCTCCCCTGTTTCACCTATCACCTTGTGTTTCTTCCTCTCCTCCCCCACCTTCGAAATCTCACTCCTCATCATTTTTTCTCCAATCCTGATGAAGGGTCTTGGTCTGAAATGTCAACTGTACTCTTCCACAGATGCTGCCTGGCCTGCTGAGTTCCTCCAGCACTTTCTGTATGTTGACCTTAGTAAGAGGTCATTTTCTTCAGTAAGATCAATCAGAAGGTGGATTATACTTTTCCATATCAAAACTCCGTTTTCCAAGTTTTCGCCCGGCCAATCACTCTATCTATATCCTGTCTAGGAATATAAAATCACAATGTCCTCATCACAACACACACTTCCACTAATTTTTGTATCAACAGCAAACTTGGAAACCTTACATTTTGTTCCCTCTTCAGGGTTATTAATGTAAATTGTAAACAACTGAGGGCTAAGAACTGATCTCTGGGATATTCCACTAATTAGGCCCCTCCAGCTTAAAGAAGATGCAGTTATTCCATGTTTTCTATGTTTTTATTCAATGCCAACACATGTCCTCCAATACCTTGGGCTCTTAATTGATGCTCCACCTTGTATCTGACACCTTGTCAAATCCCTTTTGGAATTCTAAATACTCCATACAGTATCATGAAGTTCCCCTCTATTAGCTCTTCCTTTTGTAAATTTTAATAATATAATCTCCCTTAAAATCACCCTATCAAATTCCCTTTCATGAAATTATACTGACTAATTCTGATTATATTAAGCATTTCTAAATGCTTAGTTAATTCCTCTTTGATGATCAATTCGAGCATCTTGTCAACAACAGATGTTAAACTAACTCGCCTATAGCTCCCTGCCTTCTGTCTTTTTTTTTCTGAACAAGGGAGTCACAGTGGCTGTTTTGCAATCTTCTGTTACCATTCCTGAATTTAGAGAGTTGTGAAAATTTTCTAAAAATGTGTCCACTATCTCTGCAGCCATGTTGTTTAAAACCACATGGTGCAAGTCATTGGGGCTCTGTGATTTGTCCACTTTTTGCCTCATGATCTTTTGCCTTTGATACTTTACCCCTTGTGATTGGAATTTTTACAATTTCATCCATGTCATTTACTTTTAACATTTTATCAGAGATAGTGATACCCCATTACTAAATATGGATTTCAACACGATTCAGAGCAGTTAAACAGGGTTAGAAGGTTATGAATAATGTTTAAGTAGATCATATTTTTGAGGAAATTACCAGTAGGCTAGAGAAGGGAGATGCAGTGGATGTTGTATATTTGGATTTTCAGAAGGCCTTTGACAAGGTGCCACACATGAGGCTACTTAACAATATAAGAGCCCATGGAATTACGGGAAAGTTACATACGTGGATAGAGCGTTGGCTGATTGGCAGGAAACAGAGAGTGGGAATAAAGGGATCCTATTCTGGTTGGCTGCCGGTTACCAGTGGTGTTCCACAGGGGTCCGTATTGGGGCCGCTTCTTTTTACACTGTACATCAACGATTTGGATTATGGAATAGATGGCTTTGTGGCTAAGTTTGCTGATGATACAAAGATAGGTGGAGGGGCCGGTAGTGCTGACGAAACAGAGAGTCTGCAGAGAGACTTGGATAGATTGGAAGAATGGGCAGAGAAGTGGCAAATGAAGTACAATGTTGGAAAGTATATGGTTATGCACTTTGGCAGAAAAAATAAATGGGCAGACTATTATTTAAATGAGGAAAGAATTCAAAGTTCGGAGATGCAATGGGACTTGGGAGTCCTGGTACAGGATACCCTTAAAGTTAACCTCCAGGTTGAGTCAGTAGTGAAGAAGGTGAATGCAATGTTGGCATTCATTTCTAGAGGAATAGAGTATAGGAGCAGGGACGTGATGTTGAGGCTCTATAAGGCACTGGTGAGACCTCCCTTGGAGTACTGAGCAGTTTTGGTCTCCTTATTTAAGAAAGGATGTGCTGACGTTGGAGAGGGTACAGAGAAGATTCACTAGAATTATTCTTGGAATGAGAGGGTTAACATGTGAGGAACATTTGTCTGCTCTTGGATTGTATTCCTTGGAGTTTAGAAGAATGAGGGGAGACCTCATAGAAACATTTCAAATGTTGAAAGGCATGGACAGAGTGGTTGTGGCAAAATTGTTTCCCATGATGGGGGAGTCTAGTACGAGAGGGCATGACTTAAGGATTGAAGGGCGCCCATTCAGAACAGAAATGCAAAGAAATTTTTTTAGTCAGAGAGTGGTGAATCTATGGAATTTGTTGCCACGGGCACCAGTGGAGGCCAAGTCACTGGGTGTATTTAAGGCAGAGATTGATAGGTATCTGAGTAGCCAGGGCATCAAAGGTTATGGTGAGAAGGCAGGGGAGTGGGACTAAGTGGGAAAATGGATCAGCTCATGATAAAATGGCGGAGCAGACTTGATGGGCCGAATGGCCAACTTCTGCTCCTTGGTCTTATGGTCTTATATTACTGAAAATACTGTTAACTAAGTAAAAGTTTAAAACAGTTTCTGTCCCTTACCTAAGTGATTTTTCTTACTTCTATAGGGCCAGGAATTGTATTGCAATTTGCTTGCCTGATTAATTTTCTGAAAAAGCTTTTAAAATTGGCCTACTGCCAGTTGTTTTGTGTTTGAAAGGGTCTGAGCCATTTGCTGGATAATTTCTGGAGAACATTTCAGGTCAGAAGAACAAAGGATTTTTTGACTATTAGTTCCAAAGTGACATACAAATTGGTTGGGAAGTTCCAAAAAAAACCTCCAACTTATTCATCTCATCTTTACAGTTTCTGGATAAATCTCTTTGATCTTATCCATTAAGGACAATCTGAATGGCTGTCACATGACTCCAAAACACAAAATTACAATAATAAAACACACACGATGTTCCAGCACAGAGTGAGAGAAAGAAACAGACCATTTACCCCAACAACTGTGTGCTGTTATTTTTCTCCATATGAACCACTCAGAATAATTCATTCTTCATTATAATTCCCTTTGAAACACTGAAGTTGCTTTAGGAAGTAAACTGTGTTTACTTTTGCAGCTAAGAAGGCAAATTTTGACCACCGTCTTTGTAAGGAATTTGCCCCCAAAATTCCTTGGCAAATATGTCAGAGATATCTCGGAAATGCAAAAATAAGATGAATACACTGGAGTTTTTTAGAACTTTCCAAACAACTTATAGGGACTAGAATCAGCCGTGATAATAAGTGGAAGTTTTCATGGGTTGAAGACTGCACTTGAAAAAACAAGTATATGTAAATCATGGAGCTGGGTGAGATGATAGATTCATAGAACAATAGAACACAGAATAGTACAGCACAAATACGTATGTGCAGGGGTGGGTCTTGAAGGGATATGGGCTGATCTGAGCAAATTGGGATTAACTGGGTGTGCACTTGGTTGGCATTGATTTGATCGGCAGAAATGCCTATATCCAAGCTGCATTGACTCTACATGTGACAATAATAATCCATCACCAATAGCAATATGCCACCAGTATACCAATATAGTATTGAAATGTCCTAGGACAGCGGTGGCAGACTTCTTTGAGAGCATGTCCCCCTATTGGTGATAATCTTCTAAAAATACTCTCATGTGCCATGCTAGTTTCACTGATCATTAAATTATTTACAATAATTGTGGACCTTTGCTTATTTGCGTGTATTCATTGTTCTACTATTAATAAAAGAGACAGACTGAAATGAATGAAGCATTTTAGAAAACCTGTTTAAAAATATTAATATTCATTTTTTAAAAAGATAATTCAAAAATAACTTTGTGGTGATATCATGTGTCACGTGTAAGAACATGGTTGAACAGAGCTTGGAGCATGTGCAGAACGGACGAATGATCGAGAAGCTTGTATGTTAGACGTGGTTGCTGTTTGCTGTTGTAAATAAAAATTTTAGTTATGTTCTTCCAGAATATGGTTTGTTCTTAGTAATCCACAGTACATATAAAGAACATGACATGGTGTCAGAAGTCGGTCTGGAAGAATAATTCGTTTTGCTAACACAGGAGAAGCGAAGATAATCGAAAAAAAGAGTGCGAACTTTTTCATTGTTTACTAACAGCTTTAAGAATGGAAGTTTGCAACTCCCATCGTCGCTTCAGCTGACTGAAAATGTAGCTGAAAACTGGAAAAAATTCAAACAGGGATTTGAAATTTATTTATCGGCGATCGGAGCAGAAAATAAAACGGAAAAAAATGAAAGAGGCAATTCTACTCCACGTGATTGGGGATGACACAATTGAGGTAGATAAGCATTTTACTTTTGAGAATGGAGATAATTTGAATCTAAAAGCGATAATCGACAAGTTAGAAGTAGTTTGTACACCGAAGTGCAATGTGATGTATGAATGGTATAAATTCTTTACATGCAAGCAGAAAGCTGATCAAACAATTGATCAATTTGTTATGGAATTGAGAAACCACAGTAAAATGTGCAAGTTTGCAGAGCTGACGGACTCTCTCGTTAAAGACAGAATTGTTTGCGGCATTCTGGATAATGCTCTGAGAGAAAGACTCTTAAGAGAACCAGATGTAAATTTGGAAAAAAGCTTTGATTCTCTGCAAAGCTTCGGAAACCGTAAAGTCGCAGGCTAAAGAGCTTTTTATTGAGAACTGCAGTGTGCACACCGTGCTCAAAGCCTGTGCCCGTCAGCTATGTGGAGTACTTCGCCATGTCTTCAACCTGAGCCTGAGGCTCTGGAGGGTTCCTGTGCTGTGGAAAACATCCTGCCTCATCCCTGTGCCGAAGACACCGCACCTCCCACATCATTAAGACCCTGGAGAGACTTGTTCTGGAGCTGCTCCGGCCTATGGTTAGGCCACACTTAGATCCCCTCCAGTTCGCCTACCAGCCCCGACTAGGAGTTGAGGATGCCATCGTCTTCCTGCTGAACCGCGTCTACGCCCACCTGGACAAGCCAGCAAGCACTGTGAGGGTCATGTTTTTTGATTTCTCCAGTGCATTCAACACCATCCGCCCTGCTCTGCTGGGGGAGAAGCTGATAGCGATGCAGGTGGATGCTTCCCTGGTGTCATGGATTCTTGATTACCTGACTGGCGGACCACAGTACGTGTGCTTACAACACTGTGTGTCTGACAGAGTGATCAGCAGCACTGAGGCTCCACAGGGAACTGTCTTGTCTCCCTTTCTCTTCAACATTTACACCTCGGACTTCAACTACTGCACCGAGTCTTGTCATCTTCAGAAGTTTTCTGATGACTCTGCCATAGTTGGATGCATCAGCAAGGGAGATGAGGCTGAGTACTAGGCTACGGTAGGAAACTTTGTCACATTGTGTGAGCAGAATTATCTGCAGCTTAATGTGAAAAAGACTAAGGAGGTGATGGTAGACCTGAGGAGAGCTAAGGCACTGGTGACCCCTGTTTCCATCCAGGGGGTCAGTGTGGACATGGTGGAGGATTACAAATACCTGGGGATACGAATTGACAATAAACTGGACTGGTCAAAGAACACTGAGGCTGTCCACAAGAAGGGTCAGAGCCATCTCTATTTCCTGAGGAGACTGAGGTCCTTTAACATCTGTTGGATGATGCTGAGGATGTTGTACGAGTCTGTGGTGGCCAGTGCGATCATGTTTGCTGTTGTGTGGTGGGGCAGCAGGCTGAGGGTAGCAGACACCAACAGAATCAACAAACTCATTCATAAGGCCAGTGATGTTGTGGGGATCGAACTGGACTCTCTGACGGTGGTGTCTGAAAAGAGGATGCTGTCTAAGTTGCATGCCATCTTGGACAATGTCTCCCATCCACTACATAATGTACTGGTTGGGCACAGGAGTACATTCAGCCAGAGACTCATTCCACCAAGATGCAACACAGAGCGTCATAGGAAGTCATTCCTGCCTGTGGCCATCAAACTTTACAACTCCTCCCTTGGAGGGTCAGACACCCTGAGCCAATAGGCTGGTCCTGGACTTATTTCCTGGCATAATTTACATATTACTATTTAATTATTTATGGTTTTATTACTATTTAATTATTAATTGTGCAACTGCAACGAAAACTAATTTCCGCTGGGATCAATAAAGTATGACTATGACTATGAATAACTGCAAACATGTTAGAAAAAATAATGAAGTGACTACGAAACTGACAGAGAGCAAGACGTCGTTCGAAAGAAAAAAACTTGGTGATCACCATGGGCGGCAGCACCGACCTAAAATGTGTGCAGCGTATCGGAAACTATGCAACAACTGTGGTAAGAGTAATCATTTTTCACGCTGTGGCAGAAGTAGAAGAAAGTAAAATGAGTAAATGCAGTGCTTGAAAATGAATGTGAGGAATTTTATGTAGATGTGCTTTGTGAAAATAAACAAAGTAAGAATGAAGAGACTATGCCATTGCAAGTGAACCGAAACAATATTCTGTTTAAATTGGATACTGGAGCACAAGTGAATGTTCTTGCAGAATCTGACTTTAATGCATGAAAACCAAGACCAAAGTTACATCAGACAAATATAAAAGTGACTGGGTATTCAGGTGCAGACATTCCAGTTAATGGAACATGCGTGGCAAGGGTATCACACAAAAATATGGTGCACACGATTTCATTTGTGGTGGTGTCAAAAAATGTACAGTCAATACTTGGTTCATCTGCCTGTGAGAGACCGAATTTGGTGAAAAGAGTATTAGTCCTGGATAGTGACACAGAGTCAGAATACAGTGACTTGATGAAAGAGCAAGAGAGAACAGGATTTGATTCCAATGCTGCAAAAGTAAAAGAAGTCATAAAGAAAGCTCCCAGACCCATCCCTTTGTTACCAGCATCTGACAAAGCATTGCCACCAAAACCAAACTTACTGGTACAGTACAATACTGATCTGAAGCCAAAGAGTGACAAGAATCAGAATCCAATTGAAGAAGTTAAAGCACAAGTGAAGGAATTGAGAAGTTTTATTGAAATGATGAAATCCCAGCATAAAAAAGAGATTACACAGTTAATGAATGAATTAGATGAAGAAAAGAAGATTCGTATTTCGTTACAAATGGAAGTGGAAGGAATTAGGAAAGCTACAGTACTTGAAGAGGTGCAACCCAGATCATACATGGTCCAAACAGAAGAAGGAGCAGTGTTAAGAAGAAATCGCAAAGACCTTAAGAAAGAGCCAACTTCAGAGTTTTGGTTATCTGATGCAGATTTGTTTTGCTTAATGTTGCTAATTGTTTTTCTTTTTAAGGAAAGGAAGATGTGGTGATATCACGTGTCACGTGTAAGAATGTGATTGGACAGAGCTCGGAGCATGCGCAGAACAGACGGAATGATGGAGAAGCTTGTATGTTAGACGTGGTTGCTGTTTGCTATTGTAAATAAAAGTTCTAGTTATGTTCTTCTAGAATATGGTTTGTTCTTAGTACCCACGGTACATATAAAGAACACAACAAACTTAATTTCTATTAGTATTATTATTGTAACTGTTGACCATCTAAATACTGACGCGTACACTAGCTATGTGTGGATTTCAAAATGTATCGTCTTGCAACCGTCTAGTTAATACCAAGCTGCCACGAGATGTTTCCTGTGAAGTCATCTCACTGCTCTTAGTTTGTAAAAATCATTTGCTACTTTCATTTGCAGTAAAGATAATCATTATGTATCTTTTTATTTTGGGTGGCAGCACTGCATGCCGCGTGTTGGCAATTTTTTTGCGTGAGCTATCTTGGGCACGCGTGCCATAAGTCTGCCACCCCTGTCCTGGAATCTCAACTTCTCTCTCCCTATTCTTTCCATTTCCATGTGCTACTCCTTGGTGAATACTTCATTAACAACCTCACTCATTACTCTGGCTCCACCTATGTTCTTGATTGTCCTTGCTACCCTCATACTCCTAAAATATTTATAAAACGACTTGGGATTCTCCATAATCCTACTTGCCAAGGACATCTCATGATCCCTTTTAACGTTTTTAATTCCTTAATTATTACCTGATTCCTTTATTTTGCTCAGGAGCCTAGTCTAGCTTCAGCTCTTAAGCCTTTATGATTTTGACTAAATTTACAATAATTTTGTTATCCAAGGTTCCCAAATTTTGCCATCCTTATCTTTCATTCTCTCAGGAACATGTTGGTCATAGAGAATGGAAAAAGACAGCCATATATACAGAATCATACAGCATAAAACAGACTCCATTTCAAAGCTGTAGCAATCCCCAGTATATGGAGAAGCGCTACCTGTTATGTGCATATACACCGTTAAAGGCTGAAGCAGATATTTCAGCTGCATAGGAGGATACTAGAAATTTTGTGTTATTGAATTCTGTAAACTGACACAACTCAGAGTTGCACAGAGATATACAACATTTTTCTGGGAATTTTGTCATTGAAGATTGCAATTTTTATTGAACTTCCAGAAATTGTGTATTGGTTACTCACAACATTGTTTTGACATCACTAGAACACATTAACACAATTGCTAGACATCAGTATCATAACTGGAGTCACATCTTACGACCATCTGTGCTGCAGAGGAACGCCATGATGAAGCACACAAAACAAGGCTGAGAATTTTGCAAGCCTTTGGGATAGTTACATCAAATTCAAGGTTGTAATTTGTCTGCACTTGTCAGTGCTAATACCATGCCTTATCGCACTCACCGGTACTGGCAGGGTTCTTGTCTGCATTCTGGAGCGATAGTGCTATGTATTGAAAAGCTCGGGGGTATTTGTATTTAGCTTGCTTGAAATCTGACATAATTGTGCTGTGTGTTCTCTGATCTCAGTAGTGCTTGTGCTGAATGTCATATGAACTCATGTTGTGTTAACGCAGTGCTGTATCTGAACTCAGCAGTGTAGCAGAGCATATTTTTAATCTTGAGAGTTTAAGCACTATGTAAGTAAGCAGAGACATGCAAATGGCTTTTGATTGCTCCTCAGGTGATATCTCGTCTTGGTGTATTCAAACAGATTATATGGTTTAATTATTGTTATAGTTTTTTAAGCCTTTAAATTTAAGTTGCTTTTAAGGAAAAAAATCACGTTACTTTCCTATTCATACTGTTCCATACTAATCAATGTTCCATAAAACATTATAAACTGTGTATTTTAATTGATGATAAAACTCTAGTTTTGATACACCTAAGGGCTTACAAGAAATTGTATAAAGGTCATTTGTAGTACAGAATTGTTTCATACAGAAACAAAAACATTGCCCATGCAGGTCAACTGCTAATCTGACAGACATGCATGAGCACAAAGACATGAATGTACAATAATTAAGTAAATATCAAATATTACAATAAAAAGGATAAGATTTAATTCTTCATTAAAATCACAAAGGCTACTTGTAGATAGTAATTTATTTCTTTATTTTCATTTATTTATTGAGATACAGTGTGGTATAGGCCCTTCCAGGCCAGCAATCCCCGATTTAACTCTAGCCTAATCACAGGACAATTTACAATGACAAATTAACCTATCAACCGGTACATCTTTGGAATGTGGGAGGAAATCAGAGAACCCAGAGAAAACCCACGTGGTCACGGGAAGAATGTACAAACTCCTTACAGACAGCAGAGAGAAATTAATCCTGATCACTGATACTGTAAAGCGTTATGCTAAGCATCATGCTACCGTGATGTAAATGCCTTTGTAAGACCATGCAACCTTAACATATAGGAGCAGAATTTGGATATTCAGTCAACCAGGGCTGCTACAATATTCAATCATGGCTGATTTTTTTCCTCTCATCCCCATTCTCTCACCCTCTCCACATAGCCCTTGACCCAGTTACCAGTCGAGAACCTGTCAATTCCTGCCTTAAATACCATACATCCAATCACGTGGCCTCTACAGTCCTCCATAGCAATGAATTCCTCAGACTTACTACCCTCTATCTGAAAATACTCCTCTTCATCTCAGTCCCAAAGGGACACCTCCTTTATTCTGATGCTGTACCCTTGGATCCTAAACCCTTCGATTAATGGAAGCATCTTCTCCACATGCAAACCTTTCAGTATTTGGTATTTTCAGTGAGATTCCCCTATCATCCTTCTGAACTCCACTAGGTATAGCCCCAGAGCCACCAAACACTCCTCATTTGTTAAGTCTTTCATTCCTAGGATCATTTGTGGAATTCTTCTCTGGATCCTCTCCAGGACCAGCACATCTTTCGTTAGATACAGGACCCAAACTTGCTTACAGTATTCAATATACAGCCTGACCAATGTCTTATAAGACTCTGCAGTACATCTTTTCTTTCACATTTTACTTCTCTTGAAATGCATGTTAATATTACTTTTGGCCTCCTTATGCCAACTCAACCCGCAAGTGAACCCGAAGAGAATTCCGAATGAGCGCTTCTAAATTCCTTTGCACCTTCAATTTATGAATTATCTTCCCATATAGCAAAGAGTCTATACCTTAGATTGGGAGTTTGCTGGGCGGCATGTCTTGAAGGACAGAAGGGCCTATTCTGTGCTGTGTGGCAGTAAAAAACATTACATTAAAAGAACAAATTAATTGATGATTGTAAGGCTACCGAATTGAAACAAAATATAAACTAAGGTCCTCTTAAAAACTATTTCAGTTTGATTTAAGAGCTTCTTATTACCACAAATGTTTCAAAGTTCCATGTAAGTTTATTATAGAAGTACATATACATTATCGTGGAATTCATTCTTTGCAGGGATTCACAGAAAAAAAAGAAATACAATAGAATTTAATGAAAACCTATACATAGACAAAATCTGACAAACAACCAATGGGCAAAAGAAGACAAACTGCAAATAAGAGTAAAATTGAGTGCATGAGTTGGTAATGAGTCTTTTGACAGTGAGTCTGGAGATGGTACAATCAGTTCAAAGAAGTGGAGAATGAAATTATCCATGGTTGTCAAGTGGCTGTAGGGTAATAACTGTTTCTGAACCTGGTGGTATGGGAGCTAAGGCTTCTGTACCTCCTGTCAGATGGCAGCAGAGAGAAGAGGGCATGGCTGGATGGTGGGGGTCTGCGATGATGAATTCTGCTTTCTTGTGGCTAGGGCTTTGCTTTTGATGAACTGGACAGTAAATGTAGACAAATACTCTGGTCCTGATGGGATGCACCCCAGGATGCTGAAAGAAATATATTTATGGTCATTTACCAGAATTACCTAAAATGCCACTGTTTCCCAGGAACAGAAAAGGCTACAAAACAGAAAAACATAAGAATATGTTCTTATGTTTCCACACTAGGCTGTGATTTAACCAGTTGGGGTACTCTCCACTGTGCATCTGTGGAAGTTTCTCAAAGATTTTGGTGACATGCCGAATCTACACAAATTTCTAAGAAAGTAGATGCACTGTGCTGTCTTTTTTATGATGATACTTATGTGCTGGTCCAGAGATTTTGGCTAGCCTTATTTTTTTGTTAATTTTTAAATGCTTCACAGTATTACCAGTTAATAACTTACACACACATCTGAATTTCAGAAACATTTACTTCATCACCCCCTACCCCATCTACACCTTCCACCTCACCTGGTTTCACCTATCACCTGTCAGATTGTACTTCTTCCCCTCTCCTGTTCTGATGAAAGGTCTTGGGCCAAAATGCCAACAGTAATTCCTCTCCAATAATGTTGCCTCACCTGCTGAGTTCTCCAGCACTATGTGTGTTCCTCAAGGCCTTCTGCACCTGCAGAGTCTATTAAATTTATGATTTTCAGAAACATCTGAAATCTAGGCTGGGGTATGGATTTGACAAGGCTTTCAGTTGGGGGTGTTGGAGGTTGGTGGGTGGGGAGGGGGGTAAGTTCAGTAAGGGTATCCTCAGTGTAGCAAGCCCTGCCATTGCTCAGGTTACATCAGTTTCTGAGCTGTTTCAGGTCAGAAACATAGATTTTCCACATCTGTATTTGGTAAGAATTGGCCTGGGCTAACTGTGGGTTGTGATTCTGTGTGGTGAGCCATGACCGTAGCAGCTGGCCCATAGTTATTTTTGGTACTACACCAAACTGCACATAGAATTCAAAGTAGCATATTCCATTCCTCTCCACCCAAGGGTTCATACTTTCTTAAGTTTTAAAAAACTTCATTATCACACAGTAAGTTGTTCCAGAGAAGCATATTCAGGATACTGATTCCAATTCTAGGTGGGAAATCTGGAAAACTCATTACTGAATTGGTTTGTATCATTTAACACAATCATCTAATTATAGTCCTACGCCTGGGTTTGGTTCCAGTCTGCAGCAGCAATTATGTTGGAATTCCAGGTGGCAAAATCTCAGAGTAATTAAAGGACCAATCAAAGGATAGCACCCGGAGGAAACTGATCAAAGAAAGGTGAGGTTTTATTGTGTAGTCAGAATGCTCAAGGCCAGTTGTGCTTCACTTTAGTGAAACATTGCCTGATAAACTGCTGGAGAATGAATAAGCCTCTCCAGCTTTAGGAGGAAGAAATCTACTGATGTCTAATGTGGCAAAGGAGGCTCGTAGCCAGAACATTGTGGTATGCCACTAGATTCAATGCAAAATAAGCAGGCTAAGATCCAAGCAAGAGACAATCTGCAGATGCTGGAGATCCAAGCAACACACACAAAATGCTGGAGGAACTCAATGGGCCAGGCAGCATCTGTGGAAAGAAGTACAGTCGAAGTTTTGGGCCAGCGATTGTACTTTTTCCCATAGATGCTGCCTGGCCTGCTGAGTTCCTCCAGCACTTTGTGTGTGTTGACTAGTGAACCAGCCAAGATAGAAAATCACTCACATCATTCACACACCTTCCCTCTATCTGGCATTAAGACCTAATCCAACACATATACATAGATTCTTGTGTAATTCAATTGCAGACAAAATTTTAACATAATCTTAAACCACACGGTTGCATTGTTCTCACACTACTTGCAAATGTGGATGAATCACCTGGTGTGGAAATTTGTTTTGCTTGGACTATTTAATTTCCAATTCCTTTCCTTTTTTCCTTGCTGTTTTTCTATTTTTGATTTATTAAATAAACAGCTGAAACTGTGTCATGTTAGCTATTTAGCATAAAGACATAGAGGTGCACCAATGTTAGTGTAAACAGTATCTTTAATATTCCAGGCTTCTGATGACTCTGATTAAACTGATAGTATGAAATGCAAAAAATTCAGCTGTACTGCTTGTTGCTCATGCTTGTATTTGTTCATGCGTAAATCTTGTAATTGCTTTACTTGGCAGACTTCTGTGACATTCTGGTGGTTTGCTCTTGGACACGTGAGTCTCTGCTGTCGACATAACTTTACAGGTATGTCGACTGTCACATTAAGCAATATATTCAGGGGTTAAATTGTGATTGATTTAATGTGGTTATGATACTGAACATATAAACATTGATTTAAATTAAATCATAAGGTAGCAAATTAAGGAATAAATTATTTTTTCCAGTTCAGTTCCAGTGATAAGGTTCACAGCATCATTTTAATTACTAGATATCTTTTTATTGCTTGCTACTAAACAATACTTTTTTTTGTTTTATACACAAGTTATACCAAAGTTAATATTCTCCCTGGCATTAAACAACAGTGTCAAGGAATTAACCACTTTAAAGACAATGTTTTTTGGAAAAATTCCAAGGTAGAATGCTCCGTTAGAAAAGAAGCAATAAGTTAACTAAACAATTGAAAATAAATCAAGTATAGAGGTAATAAAAAATTAACAGCTGTAAGTGGGGGAAATGCAATGGGTTTAAAGAGCCAGGTCATTGTAGCAACTCTGTCTGGCATTATTGTCTTTAAATAGGTTGCTTTAATTCTTAGATTTTACAGTTTTGGATCACTAACTACAATAACTTGGGTGGTACGGAAGCATAGCGGTTAGCACAACACTTTACAATACAAGCAATACAAGTTCAATCCCTGCTGCTGACTGTAAGGAGTTTGTATGTTCTCTCCATGATTGCGTGGGTTTCCTCTGGGTGCTCTGATTTCCTCCCACAGTTCAAAGTTGGTAGGTTAATTGGCCATTGTAAGTTGCTCTGTGATCAGGCTAGGAGTAAATTGAGGAATTGCTGGATGGCACAGCTCGAAGGGCCGGAAGGCACTATTCTATGCTTTGTCTAAATAAATAAATAAATTGTAATCTTTCCTGTGACCATCTCCCAGCAAACTGCTTTTATAAAGTACTATCCAGGTGTGTTAATAAACATTCTTCCCTCTCTAGTCAAATGCCTGGTTTAATAATATAGACAGGAGGGTGAGCTTCCCCATCATCAATACAAAATACTCTGCAGATGTTGGGGTCAAAGCAACACTCACAACATGCTGGAGGAACTCAGCAGGTCGGACAGCATCCGTGAAAATGATCAGTCGACGTTTCGGGCTGGAACTCTTCGTCAGGACTGTAGAGGGAAGGGGCAGAGGCCCTGTAAAGAAAGTGGGGGAGGGTGGGAAGGAGAAGGCGGGTAGGTGTCAGGTGAAAAACCAGTAAGGGGAAAGATAAAGGGGTGGGGGAGGGGAGGCAAGGAGGTGATAGGCAGGAAAAGTGAAGAAAGAATGGGGAAAACACAATGTGTAGTAGAAGGAGGCGGAACCATGAGGGAGGCAGCTGGGGGAGGGGGCAGAGTGAAACTTGGATGGGGGAAGGGAGGGGGAGGGGACTACTGGAAGTTGGAGGATTCAATGTTCATACCAAGGGGCTGGAGACTACCCAGACGGTATATGAGGTGTTGATCAACCCTGTCGATCCATTACTAAAGCACAATACGCTCATGTGTATCAAAAGTGATTTTTAGTCAATTGATTGGGTCACTGACCAGTGAGAAGGCAGCAAAAGCACTGCCACGAGAGAGCATCATCAAGGACCCCCACGATCCTGGCCATGCTCTCTTCTCGCTGCTACCATCGGGAAAGAGGTACGAGAGCCTTAGGTCCCACACCATCAGGTTCAGGGACAGTTATTAACTTTTAACCATCAGGCTCCTGAATTGGCATGGATAAGTTCACTCACCACAACACTGAACTCAACCTATGGACTCACTTTCAAGGACTCTACAACTCACCTTCTCAGTTTTATTTATTTATGTGTTTGTTTACATTTGCACAGTTTGTCTTCCTTTGCACATTAGTCTTTGTGTGTAGATTTTCATTGATTCTATTGTACTTCTTTGTTCCACTGTGAATGCCTGCAAGAAATCCTCCCCGGAGGGGGGAGAAGATGGCGGCGCGACGACAGCACACGCGGTCACTTCGGTGATGAATATCTGTTATTTGTCAAGTAGGGGAGCGTGCACAATCCTGATTTTATCGAGACAGACGTGAGAGCACAGCGGAACATCTGGAAAACTTCTGAAATGTTTGCTTTGCTACCGCTGCTACTGTGTGGTAACCGGAATCTCTAGAGCTGAAGGCCTCGAAATCCTCGGCTTTGCATGTTTCAGCAGCTGGGGAGAGGTCGAAGGTGCTCGGCAGCGGATGGTGCTCGAGAGGCTGCTCGGAAGCTCGGAGTTTTCGGACGGATGGACTCAGGGTTGGCTGGGTTCGGCTGCTTCCAAGGTATCGGCAAGTTGACGGTGCCTGAAGGTTTACAGCAGGGAGTTTCTCCCTTTGGCCGCCTGCTATCAGGGACTCGGGAGTCGATCGACTCAGGACTTTGAGACTTTTTTTTTACTGTGCCTATGGTCTGTTCTTTATCAAATTATGGTATTGCTTTGCACTGCTGTAACTATATGTTATAATTATGTGGTTCTGCCAGTGTTAGTCTTTGGTCTGTCTTGTTTTCTGTGATCTCACTCCGGAGAAACATTGCATCATTTCTTAATGCATGTATGCATTTCTAAATGATTTAAAAGAGGACTGAGTGTTCTCATAATCTAATCTAAATCTAAAATATTAGTATTTGGTGACATATACGTAGTTTGATAAAAAGTTCAAAGAAAATTTATAATTTTATGATAAAATTACTTTGAACCTTGAATTTTACAATATGACAACTGATTGAAATGGTTCTTGGGGCTATCAATGTAGATTTTGGCTAATGTGGGGCAGGTCTGCATATGCTGATATAGAGCAAGGGGCGGGGCTAGATATGCTGATAAAGTGAGGGGGCGGGGCTGAATATGGTAATCGAGTGAGGGTGGGGCTGAATATGGTAATAGAGTGTGGGGCGGGGCCGAATAGGGTAATAGAGTGAGGGGGCGGGGCTGAATATGGTAATAGAGTGAGAGGCGGGTCTGCAAGTGGCGATGGAGTGAGGGGGCGGGGCTGAATATAGTAATGAGTGAGGGGGCGGAGCTTGAGTGGGGCTCTGAATTCCGCCCCCAGCAGCTTGTGGAAACTGCATCAGTTCAGCGCGCGTTCGGGGGGAATTTCAAGCGCGGCGACGCGGGCGGTGTTTACCGGCGGCCGCTGCATCTCCTTCCTTTCCTCCATCGTAGCGCGCAGCGCAGCGCAGCTCAGCTGGGAACAGAAGAGCGCTGCGATAGGGTGTCCGAGGCGCGCTGGCAGGCAGCGGCAAGCGGCGGAGGAGCGGAACCCCGAACCAGGGTGCAGGGGGGCTCGCCTCCCGCTGGAGATCTCTCCCGAGAGCAGCGGCGCCATTTTGCGTGGTGATCACATATTTTCTTCTTAAAGATTTTGCTTCCATGTGAGTTTTATTATGTATATTTTGTCTTTCTTGAATTTTCCCCTCCTGAGTTGAAAGATCTGTGATTCCCGGTATCGAATTACCAAGCGGTAAAGAGTGGAAGTCAATTATCTTCAGTGCAACCCCTAACCCCTGAGCAAGGATTGAGTATCTCGTCTCACATGCTGAGGGGAGGAGGGGGTAGCCTTCTAAATAGTAATTTTTGCTTGTTTTGCATGTTATTTCCCTTCTTGCAGTGTAGCGGTGTGCGTTATGAAGGGGTGTAGTAGCTGTATGTCAGCCTGCTCGGTTTCAAAGTGCCGCCTCCAATGTTGCCTCGCCCACTTGTAGGCTAGAATGAAGTGCAGGAATACTTTACAAAGTTTTATCTTGTGATCGTTTTGGGTGAAGTGTTGGCACTTCAGAATCCAATGTTGTACCGTTCTTGTGTTGTGCAATAGTTTGCGCATATTCTCAAACATTCATACATGCAAAAGCCCCCTTTTTCCCGGGTGGGCAAGGATTGATTACTGTGATAACTACAAGAAATACAGTGGGTTTCATGTGTTTGTCTTCGGTATGGTCTTGAAGCGTGTGTACCATCTGCGTAGTATTCGCGGAGTCTCCAGTGCGCGTCTCTGTTCCGTGACTACTGGATTGTGCTTTTTTGATGATAGCGTCGTTATTACTTGTTGCTTGCACACACTGTTCTCTTATTTTGTTAATTTGCATTGAGGAAAATCTGTATTTAATTTCCCTTTTCCTTTTGAAAACGATCTGTATTCAGGAGGAATTTGAGTAATAAGGGTTATATTCTGCACAATGTTACACTACGTTGAGGATGAGACGACATAATTTTGACGTTTTTGTGGTTGGGGAGTCCGGACCGGGGGTTCCCAACCTTTCTTAGATGGGCCCCTACCATTAATTAAGGGCTCTGTAGACCTCAGGTTGAGAACCCCTGATCTACACCGTACGTCTATCATGCACAACTTGACCTTGCTGTACTTCTCTTCAAAGGCAGAATGTTAGCTGGAGTACGGGTTTGCAAGTGTGGTCGACGAGCTTTTGAAGGCGTTGCAGCGGTGAAAAAATGTGTTGCCTGAATGTACATAATTTTAAAGTGGATTAATTTACCAGTACAAATAGATATGTGCATTATATGATTGCCTTTATGGTGACTTCGCTGCAGACCGGTTAAAACTGGAACTGATTATCCCAGGAATCTAAACCAAGGACGCTGGCAAGGTATGAGGATTGGGTTAGGGCAATTCATTAATAGATTTGAGGTGGATAGACAATGATCTACTTTTAAGAAATGAATGTAGATACAGCTATACATTCCTTTCATAAGTAAAAACATAGAATATTGCAAGCCAAACAAAAGTTAAGGATAATATTAGATTAAATGTGGAGACGTTTAAAACAAAAACAAGTAGCGGGCTTGCTGATTGACCGTGGTTTCATAACGGCAAGAACCACCAAGAGTTAGAATGAAAGGAAGTTGGAATAACTTATAAGAAACAAAAATGTGGACTGTTTTCAAACTTCCATGAGCGTGTAAAAAGATTATCAAGGGCAAATGTACTCAGGAATATGGGAATTAAAAAAAGAGACATTAATGTAGCAGTAGCCCTTAATGTACGGATTTGATTGGAAGATCCTCATCCTGTTGCGGTGGAGAGTTCCTGAGATCCAGAAAACTATACTCTTTTGAGTTTAGCCATCTGGAACTTGGCTCCTGACTGGGTCACCCATGGTGTTAAGGTCAAGGTGGGAGGTTCCAGAACCAGAGGTTTCTAACCTGGGGTCTGCTGACTCTTTGGTTAATGGTAGGGTACCATGGCTTAAAAAAAGTTTGAGAACTTCTGTTCCAGACAGTGATCCAACCAAGATCTCAATGGCGGAGCTGGCAGAAAACGATGACACATCATAACAGCAGTGAAGGCTGAGAAAGGCTGCATAGTGAAGGGTCCCCAGTTGTCTTGCATTAGATGCCACTGGACACTGGTCGGTCAAGCACCTGTGCATCACCCTTCCCACGATGCGGATCCCAGGATCTATTTATTTAGTGATACAGCGTGGAACAAACACTTGCAGTACAAACGTCTTGCAGATGGTGTTGGAATTAAACTCCAAACTCTACCCTGAGCTATAATAGCATCACACTTACAGCTAGGCTATCGTGCCCCAAGAAGATCAGTCTATGCAGTCACCTCATGACCCACCGATAGACAACCCCTTAAGAAAATATCGTACTCAACTTGAGCAATTACAGTATTACTACTGTGAGCAATCCAAAAGTGATGGACAAGGGCAAGTTGTAAGATTACGATGTGATATCTAGTGGGATGGATTGACATACAATATGTCTAGGGTTGAATTGGAATATTACGAAGTTCATGCAGGAGATGATGCACATGGTTGGTATCGGGGTGGAATTGGAAGCTCAGCACTGATCTTTCAAACTAAAGCAGGTTGCATATTTACTTTTCAGCCTAGAAGGTAGTTACTGAGAACTAGAATTGGAGCTTGATATGGCAGCCCAAAATAGAACAAGGTGGCCCTTTGTGTGAAGGTGAGGTGGTTCTTTGGCCCTTTGTGTGACAGCTGGACAAGGTGGTAAAGGAAGAGTGTGGAGTCCTTTTGCAGCAAGGGATATCACCGAGTAAATTGCTGCAATTGGCGTTTGAGCTGAAGTATGAACAATGTATTAATTTTTTCTATCAATGCTGATGTGCTTCAACTTTTTTTATGCCTGTTGGTCTTTACAAAACTGTATCAGGTGTCTTCAGACATGTTTCCCAGTCAACTGCGTTAAGTATGTCACCTGAGTATATTTTTCCTCTGAGTACAGAGACAAACCTAGGCTCTACTCCTACAATGGTCTCATCACAGCTGTGCACCAATCCTAATCAGCAAGACATCAGCTTTCCTTTACACATTTCTTGAGCAAACAAATGGTTCCAGCTGTGTGAAGAGATGGCAAGAAAGAGGCGTGCAGAAGTGAAACATAGAACAGAAACATAGAAAACTTACAGCACAATACAGGCCCTTCGGCTCAGAAAGCTGTGTGGAACATGTCCTTACCTGAGAAATTGCCTAGGGTTACCCATAGCCCTCTATTTTTCTGAGCTCCATACACCTGTCCAGGAGTCTCTTAAAAGACCCTATCGTATCTGCTTCCTCCGCCATTGCTGGCAGCCCATTCCACGCACTCACCACTCTCTGCATATAAAAACTTACCCCTAACATCATCTCTGTACCTACTTCCAAGCACCTTAAAACTGTGCCCTCTCATGCTAGCCATTCCAGCCCTGGGAAAAAGACTCTGACTATCCACAAGATCATTGCCTCTCATCATCCTGTACACCTCTATCAGGTCACCTCTCATCCTCCATCGCTCCAAGGAAAAAAGGCTGAGTTCACTCAATCTATTCTCATAAGGCATGCTCCCCAATCCAGGCAACATCCTTATAAATCTCCTCTGCACCCTTCCTATGGTTTCCACATCCTTCCTACAGTGAGGTGACTGGAACTGAGCACAGTACTCCAAGTGGGGTCTGACCAAGGTCCTATATAGCTGCAACAATATCTCTCGGCTCCTAAACTCAATCCCACGATTGATGAAGGCCAATGCACCGTATGCTTTCATAACCACAGAGTCAACCTGCACAGCAACCTTGAGTGTTCTATGGACTCAGACCCCAAGATCCCTCTGATCCTCGTCACTGCCAAGAGTCTTACTATTAATACTATATTCTGTCATCATATTTGACCTATCAAAATGAACCACCTCACACTTATCTGGGTTGAACTCCATCTGCCACTTCTCAGCCCAGTTTTGCACCCTATCAATGTCCTGCTGTAACCTCTGAAAGCCCTTCACACAATTCACAACACCCCCAACCTTTGTGTCATCAGCAAATTTACAAACCCATCCCTCCACTTCTTCAACCAGATCACTTATAAAAATCACAAAGAGTAGGGGTCCCAGAACAGATCACTGAGGCACAGCACTGGTCACCGACCTCCATGCAGAATATGACCCGTCTACAACCACTCTTTGCCTTCTGTGTGCAAACCAGTTCTGGATCCACATAGCAATTTCCCCTTGGATCCCATGCCTCCTCACTTTCTCAATAAGCCTTGCATGGGGTACCTTATTAAATGCCTTGCTGAAATCCATATACACTACATCTACTGCTCTACCATCATCAATGTGTTTAGTCACATCCTCAAAAAATTCAATCAGGCTTGTAAGGCATGACCTGTCTTTCACAAAGCCATGCTGATGATTCCTATTCATATTATGCCTCTCCAAATGTTCATAAATCCTGCCTCTCAGGATCTTCTCCATCAACTTACCAACCACTGAAGTAAGACTCACTGGTCTATAATTTCTTGGACTATCTCTGCTCCCTTTCTTGGATGTTCTTGAACAACATCCGCAACCCTCCAATCCTCTGGAACCTCTCCCCTCCCCATTGATGATGCAAAGATCATTGCCAGAGACTCAGCAATCTCCTCCCTTGCCTCCCACAATAGCCTGTGGGACACCTGATCCTGAGGTACATCTCATCAGGTCCTGGTGACTTATCCAACTTGATGCTTTCCAAAAGCTCTTGCACATCCTCTTTCTTAATATCTACATTCTCAAGCATACTCAAGGTTAAGTGGTATCACAAGAACAACTTCCACTCAAAGTTAGCAGGACCAAAGAATTGATTGTGGACTTCAGGAATTTGGGAGAATATTCATCAGTTTTCATTAAAGGGTCAGTGAAATAAAAGAAAAGTAGCCTCAAGTGTCTGGGTGTCAACATCTTGGTGAACGGCTTAACACATTGTTGCAATGCTGAAGACAAATCAGTGACTTTTTTTTTAAAGAGTTGGTAGATTTGGGACATCACTAAAAACAACTCAGATTTCTATAGATGTATGGTGGAGGGCATTGTGACTGGTTGCATCACCACACTGCAAGAGGCTGCAGAGGGTTGTAAACTCAGCCAACCGGTTAGCATGACGCTATTACAGCTCGGGGTGTCAGAACTCAACGGATCCTGTAGGATTGTTCCTAACTGGGGCATTATTGGGACCTTGCTTAGATTGTGAAAAGAGCATAGATTGTTTGAGGATAGCTGGACTGTTATTGCCACTGTACATAGCTCTAATGTAAGTTAATTTACTTCTGGAATATGCATCTACCAGTCAGCCTTAACTGTACCTTGCTATTATGGTGTATACAGTTCATTTATGTTGCAATCTTCACCACATTTTAATCACAACATTACCAAAAGAGTTTTTGGAATAATTATTGATTACAGGGAAATTGATTGAACCTGATTGTGACTTATTAACCAATATTTCAAATTGTTATTTTTAAATTTTGCACAGAAACAGCAACAAAATTAGCAAAAGTTTTCTATATTTGAATACAATGGATTCCAGTTAATTGGGGCACATCAGGACTAGTACATTTTGCTCCAGGTAAGCGGTTGCCCAATTAGCCAAATTTTCATGGAAATTGTTAAAAACGCAAACAACAGGAATACTGCAGATGCTGGAAATTCAAGCAACACACATCAAAGTTGCTGGTGAACGCAGCAGGCCAAGCAGCATCTCTAGGAAGAGGTACAGTCGACGTTTCAGGCCGAGACCCTTCGTCAGGGCTAACTGAAGGAAGAGTTAGTAAGAGATTTGAAAGTGGGAGGGGGAGGGGGAGATCCAAAATGATAGGAGAAGACAGGAGGGGGAGGGATGGAACCAAGAGCTGGACAGGTGATTGGCAAAAGGGATATGAGAGGATCATGGGACAGAAGGTCCGGGGAGAAAGACAAGGCGGGGGGGGGGAAGCCAGAGGATGGGCTAGGGGTATAGTCAGACGGACAGAGGGAGAAAAAGGAGAGTGAGAGAAAGAATGTGTGTATAAAAATAAATAACGGATGGGGTATGAGGGGGAGGTGGGGCATTAGCGGTAAAGTTGTTTTTTAAATAGTTACTCAGTTTTTATGTATTATGTAATTAAATAAAATAGAACAAATGAGAACACTACCAATACTAATGGATGGTTGTCCATTGTATCCAATGATGACAGAAACCTGTGGAAAAGCCAATGGACTGGGATGGTTCCATTGTCTTCACCTCAGAAGTCTTGGTCCAGTGGTGCGAGTAGTTGTCACAGCTGGGGCCTGTCTTGGTTGCAGTGGATGACTACGTTGTCTTCTGTGCCTGTCATGTGTTTGCTGTCTATAAAGTGTTGCAGAGCTGCTTTGGATCTTGGATGTCACTATTGATCTCATCTGTCCAGTCTGCTGTAGCCTACTTTGCATGCTAGGACAGGCATATCCCTATCTCACTGGGGTATGAGGCCTGCCTGCTACCCTCACTCGGTTTAGCCTGCCTATTGCAGTGGTGTACTGGAGTGTGACTGCTGTCTTGTGCAAACAGCTACTTGAAGCCACAGGTGAGAGCTGAGTGTCTGGAGGGGACCAAAGGTGAGTGAGCTGCCCTGGAATGGACACGACAAGCCTCTTCACCAGAGGTGCTACACGTCATTCGGCACCCCGTGCATCCACTAACAGCTTGCAACTACTGGGCTCCTGGACCAGCTGCAGTGATGACTGGCATCATGGCTGTGAACTCACTTTCATGAGCTTTAGTTTAGAATGTTATTTGCTTACTTTCTTATTGCTGGCACACTTTGCTCTTTTTTGCACAATGGGTGTTTGATATTTGTTATGGATTCGATTGAGTTCTATTGAGTGTTTTGTTTTATGGCTGACTGTAAGGAGACGAGTCTCATAGTATACATGATACTGTACTTTGAGCTACCACTACTACAACAGTACTATATAACTGGATGAATTCCTCTATCAATAATTATTAAGAACTAATACAGAGTATGCTGGTGTGTTCTTTTGACTGTAAATGAACAGAATCAGTGCAGATGCCTAGTGCAGATAATGGACTGCCTTCAGACAATGCTTTCGATGATTTCATCCTCCAAATTTTCATTTTCATCATAGCATTCAAAATGATTGTCAATACCTTCAAATTCTGCGTAGTGTCTTAAGTTGTTGAAGTAGAAAAATCGATTCATTTTCACTTCTGGTTGTTTCTGGCATCTCCCCCAAGCCTGAATGCTTGAAACCTCACAGTGAGCAAATCAGTTCTGAATTGTTTTATTGCTTATTTCTCACCAGCTATCAGTGACAAAAAAACGGTTTTTGAACACAAACATATGCAACTATCGCTATTTTAAAATTATTTGCTCTAAGCACGGTGTACTGTCTAATGACCACACAAGTGCATGTGACATGCAAATTAGAAACTGTTTGACAACAGTGTCCTGTCCCAATTAAGCAGCGTAGTGTCCCAAATTCATGAAGGAAATCTGTGAGCTTTTTCTCGATTAGGTTTTGTTCTTCATCCAAAGTAAGTGACCGTCCTGATTAACCGATGACCAGTTAAATAGAGTCCACTGTTTGAAGGATAATCAAGTTGTGGAAGCTGCTGTTTTGTGTAGCACTGTTTTAAAAGCTAAAAAGATGCATATTAGTAAATGCCAAAAAAATGCATGGTATTTTCTAATCTTTCCTTGCATTGGAATTTTTATTTCAAAAATATATTTTATCATAAAAATTTTAAATGTAAGTATTAGACAAGATTCTAGTCAACATTTTCATTATGTCATGTTATAACTTTTGGGGTTTTTATTGAGACTCCATGAGGTACTTTTAAGTGGCCCATCTCCAGAGAGAGTTCTCAGTAACTGCATCTAACTTAATTGCATTCCTCGGCAAGTTGACCTAGGTATTGAGTTTATCTAATGGGTCACACCTTGGAGTCGATGACAGTGAGCTTCAGCATGACTGGATGGCATCTTTCACCACATCAATAGTTGTTCAGCATTAGTTGAGATTTATCTCAGTGTTAAGTAAAAGTGCATTGGGAAGTATGACTATCTCATTTCTGGAGCAGTCCCTTGATCGAGTGGTAGAGCAGGCTCAGTGGGCCGACTGGCCTAATTCTGCTCCTATGTCTTATGATCTAGTCATCATAAAAGCAGTATGTAATGTGGCAGAAACCACAAACATTCATGAACGATTGGATGTGGCATGTCCTTCTCAGCATCAGCCAAGCAAAGACTTGATGTTTGTTTGAATGCTGTGGTGGTGAGGCATTCTGTCAAATAACTTTGATATTCCTCTTGGGTAGCCACCTTTTCACGATCTCCTGTGTCCTTTTCCTGCAGGATATTTGACTTATGTTCTTCTGAATCGAACTTCGAAACAGTGACATGGTATGGCATAGTGTAACTAAAAAGAACATGACCCAGAAGCATGGCTAAGCCATCCTTCTGTGCACTTCTGCATAGTAGGTGTTTGTGTACTGGGTCTGAGCATGACGATGTGGCCATCTGATTGTGGAATGCTCATTACATAATTTCTGTTTTTCAAAGTTCCTTGAGCCCAGTTCACTTTTGAGCTCCCGATAAACTGTTTGGACCTGATATAGGGTTTTGGCCCAAAATGTCACCTCTTTATTCCTCTCTGTAGATGCTGCCTGACCTGCTGATTTCCTCCAGCATTTTGTGTGTTATCAAAGATTCTGGGCGATTATTACAATTTTGGTATAGGGTGGCAAATAAGAGAACCTTTTTATTTAGAGCCAGTTTCATTCCTGTGAATAAGAAGGAAGGAGGTAACAATACTATTTCTTCACCATTGTACACTAACTCACTTGTTTTTCAGGCTTGCTTCTCCAACAAACCTTATTCCCAGCACTTTCCAGTAATCATATTTAACAGTGAAATGAACAAAAGTATCAATTGAACCAGGCAAACAAGAACATGGGAACTGCAGCGATGGTTGTAGATGCATATCGATCTTTGAATAAGCTGCAAGTTCTGGTAGAAGATGATGCTGTTATCTATGCAGGCCAAAGATTTCCTGTGGAGTTTGCTCCGCCTTGAATTGTCACCTTGATGTTTGTGTCCCACTTGAAGGACGTGGCAGAAGTCCCTATGTAACTCAGTACAAATATGCCAAGCAATATATTGTTAAAACTGAATTATCAAGATTTTGTAAAACTTAACTGTTCTTGGATCCCTTTTTCTAGTAAATCTGAGGATTTTTTCAATGCTTTCTTTAGCAGAAGAGAGGTACTCATGTTTTTTTGTATGTGTCGGATAGAGAGTTGGCTGGTCCATGTGTTTTAAGGCTCCTTTGAAACAGTTTTTGAAATAATTGTTGAAATCTAGTGTTCTCTTTGGTCGTTTGAAGCTCTTTAGTTCAACATTTTGTTGTCTGATTGGGTCTTTGAATTATACTGAAAAAGCTTTACTCGAACATGTAAATGTTACTAAACCCAAGACCAGACATCCTGGAGAAGCTGCTTGCATTGCTGAATTCTAATTTAACAAATTAAGGAATTATTTATGTTTATAACTGTAGATATAGATTTGATACTGTGCAGAGTAATGAGAAGGAATCTTCTGTGATGCTGATGATAGCATTTACTGCCTTGACGCGTGCTTGTAGTAAGTTGATTTGTTCTTTTGAAGTTGTTTGATTTCTAAAAAGGCATCAGCAGCATTTCTGGTGAAAACTATCTTATTTCCTTTTTGTTTTATTTATTTTGTGGTGTACCACTCAATACAGAAGTTTCTTGTGTAAAAATAACTGACCAAATTTTAACCCAAAAACATCTGAAATGCACGGAGTAGTCCATCTGACCCTTTCAATCTGCTCTCATTCATCAAGGTTGTAACTGATCTCTGAGCTTGGCATTATTTTCCTGGACTATCCCGGTATACTATGATTTCCTTTAATAGCCAGTGAAATTGAGGGCTGAGGAGCCGTGGAATCTTTGATAGAGACATACCATTCTCGTGATAGGCTGATGTTGTTTCTCTTTAACTTGGTCCTAAACTTGTAAAACGCTGTGAGAATTTTGCAAACTTTAATGAATATAGAACATTCAAAGGATGATATACACCCTTCGGCTCATGATGTTGTGCCATCTAATTAACTTTAAGATCAATCTAATCCTTAATCCTTAGTCCTGTTTTTCTATTATCGTATCTAAGAGTTTCATAAATGCCCCAAGTGTATCTGCCTCTAGCTCACCCAATTTATCCTCAAAACATACTCTCTAGTATAGGCAGCAACCTGGTAAATCTCCACTGCATCCCCTCTAAAGCTTCCACATCCTTCCTATAACCAGAATAATTTCAAGTGTGATCTAATCAGGATTTTATAGAGCTGCAGCATTACCTCATAGCTCTTGAAAACAGAACTTGATTAATGAAGGAAAACACTCGTACATCTTAACAATCCGACCATCTTGTTTAACAGCTTTTGAGAGATGTATGGACGTGGACCTCAAGATCCTTCTGTTCCTCCACACTGCTAAGAACCTTGTTACTAACGCTCTATTCTGCTTCAAAGTTGATCTTCCAATGTTAATCACTTCATATTTTTCCAGATTGAACTCCATCTGTCACTTCTCATTCCAGCAATGTCCTGTTGCAACTCACAGCAACCCTCCACAGGTTGTCACCACCAACTTTTGTGTCATCTGCATACTTAGTAAACCACTCTTCCACTTCCTCAAAGTAATTTATAAAATTTATTTATTGAGATACAGCACGGAATAGGCCCTTCTGTGCCTTTGAGCCGTGTCAGCTAGCAACTCCTGATTTAACCCTAGCCTAATCATGGGACAATTTACAATCGGTACATGTTTGGACCGTGGGAGGAAAGCTGAGCACACGGGAAACCCGTAGTGAGAATGTACAGGCAGTGGCAGGAATTGAACCCTGGTGACGTGTACTGTAGAGCATTGTGCTAACCATTATGCTGCTGTGCCACTCCCAAATCACTAAAAGCAGGGGTCCCAGAATACATCCCTGCAGAACACCACTGTTCACTGCCCTCCAGGCAGAATACAATCTATCTACAAACACACATTGCCTTCTTTGGGCAGCCAATTATATCTACACTACCATGTTTCTCTGGATCTAATGCCTCTGACTTTCTGAATGGACCATCAATTGAAGACCTTGTCCAACCCCTTACTAAAACCCATATGCACCACATCTACTGCTCTACCTTCTACCTTCAAATGTGTTTTACCACATCCTCAGCATCGTAAGGCATGACCCCTCATAACACCATGTTGACTATCTCTAGTTAGTGTTTCTCCAGTAAATCTTGTAAATTTGTAAATCTAGTCTCAAGAATCTTCAAAAATATGTCCATCACTGAAGTAAGACTTCAAGGATTCCAAGGGTTATCCTTACTCACTTCCTTAAAGGAATAACATTTACCACCATCCAGTCATCTGTTTCTACTCCTGTGGCCAGCAAGGATGCAAAAATCCTGATCAAAGGCACAGTACTTTCTTGCGCTTGCTTCCCATAATAACCTGGAATATATACCATCTGGCCCTGGGTGCTTATCTATCATATTTTTCAAAAGTTCCAACACATCCTTTTGCTTAACATCAATATGTTCTAACAAATCAGACTGTTTTATACTGTCTTTACAAACGTTAGGGTCTCTATCATTGGTAATACTGAAGCAATGTATTCATTAAGGATCCCTCCTCTGACTCCAGGAACATTTCGTCTATTATGGGTCTTACTATCAGTTTAACCATTCTTTTCGTTACATGGGTGAAGAACACCTTGGGAGTTTACTTTACTCCTACTCACCAATACTTTCTGACCCCTTCTAGCTCTTCTAAGTCCACTTTTCAGTTCCTTCCTGACTACTTTGTAACTCTGTAAAGTTCTATCTGATCCTTGCTTCCTAAACCTCAAGTAAGATTGTTTCTTCCTCATCTCCTGTCAACCATGATTCCTTCACCCTACCATCTTTCCCATGCCTCAGTGGGGCAAATTTATCCAGAACCCCATGCAAGTGCTCCCTAAGTAACCTCTACATTTCTGCTATGCTTTACCCTGAGAACGCTCCCCTCCCCTAATTTAATATTTACCTATACTGTTTGCTCCTACCCCTCTCCAAAGCTTATAGTAAACTTCAGTGAGTTGTGGTCACAGTCTCCAATTGATCTGACACCTGACCTGTTTCATTGCCTCACACCAGATGCAACATGGCCTCTGCTGTAGTTGGTCCTGGATACCTAACAAATGCCACCCCATCCAAACCTTCTGCACAAAGGAGGTGCCAATCACTCTCCTACCAAACTAGTTTAAAACCTCCTCAACAGCTGTAGCAATGAGTTCTACTCATTCTTGTAAGTTCCACATAATATGGGGTTTCTTTATCTAAATGATATATTAAAGAAAAACTGACGTCATGTCTATAGACAGAAAGTATGCCCTAGATTACTATTAAGTTGGGTTTGTGGCATTGCCAACAGGAAGTGAGTTTCAGTATTTTCGTTAATATTAGGTTTATGGTTATATGCCTTGTTATTTTAATCTGAACATTTTCTGCTCTCTCTCTCTCTCAATTTTATAGTTCTATATTTTAGTGATAAGGTCATGGATCACCAATATTTCTTTCAGTAACTTTTAAAATGCTTTATTCAGATGCTTTCCACATGGATACTGATGCTGCCAAGAACAAATTAAATAGAACCCAGCAAAAAGGCATTTGATTCATGTCTACTCTGCTATTTGATTAGGTCATGGTGGTTCTTTTAACTCTGCTCCACTGTCCTGCGCTAACCCCATATCATTTTAATCCCTCAGTCCCTTTTTTTGAATATACTCTATAATGATTCCCTGAACTCTGGTTTAAGGATATCTTTTTTCCTCATCCGGTCTGAATGGCAAACCCCTTACTTTAAATCTGTAAACTAGATATCCCAGCCATATAAAGCATCATCTCTGCATTTAACCTGACAGGAGCTATTTATAGAAATTATATTTGAATTGTCTCACCTCACAAATTGAAGAGAATGAGTACTCAGTTTGTGTAATCTCTCCTTGAAGAATAAACTGCAGGTGAAAGTGGTAGATGTGGCTTCATTTGTAAGGTTTAAGAGAAGCTTGGGTAGGTACATGTGTGAGATATGAATGGCTATGTCTAGGTCCAGGTAGATGGGATCACACAAGACCAGGTTAGCATGTACTAGATGGGCCAAAGGACCTGCTTCTGTGCTGTCACATCAAAGTTGCTGGTGAACGCAGCAGGCCAAGCAGCATCTATAGGAAGAGGACCTGCTTCTGTGCTGTGGTACTTTTACTTTATGAATATACACATGCTGTTCAACAAATCTGTAGGAAGTAAATCCATCTTTGGGTCAGGAGAGAGGACGTGTATATATTTCAGATAGTCTCATCTGAGCTCTTGTGTAATTGGAGCAATATATCTCTACTCTTCACTTAAATCTGCTTACAGAAATGGCCAAGGTAATATTTGTCCTCTTGACTGTACACTGCCACTTAATTTTCCATGACCATTGTAACAACGGCAGTGTTATTTGAACACAAACAGATTTCCTTCATTAAAAACAAGTTGGAAAAGTCGAGTCATCCAGAAATATTTCATTTCCATTCACTTAATACCCAAATCTTCATAAAGCTTCTGTTTGCTCTTTGTAGTCTATCCTACTGCCTTGTTCTGTATCATCTGCAAACATGGATGTATTCCACTTGATCTTTTTTAAATTATGGATTTTAGGTTGTGACCACCAATACTGATACTTGTGGCGCCTCATTGGTTAGGGCCTCCTGACTGGGGAAAACAAGTTTATTCCTGCTTTGTTTCATGTCTAAGCTTCAGCTTATTCCACTATATTATCCTCCTGTACTTTAATTTTGTTTAATAAACTTTGTTGAAGGCTTTCTGAAAATCCAGATACATCTCAACTGATTTGCTCTTGTCTATTTCGCTAATCACAGCTATTTTAAAGAAACAGATTTATTAATAATATAAATCCATGTTAACCCTGTCCTGTCATACTGCTGTTTTTTTCAAATGCTTAATTGTGTTAGTAATTGATCCCAGCTGCTTCCCTTCTAATATTGGGCCAACTGGTTTGTATTTCTAGTTGCATCTCTCCCTCCAATGGTGAGGTTATTTTTCGAACTTCAGTCTGCTGGAATCATTGTTGTATATGTGGGCCAGCAATGCATCCGCTGTCTGTGTGACCACCCCTTTGAAAACTCGGATGGTACTAGAGCTTCAATGAATGTTGAATGGGAACTCGCACCACTCTTTTATTTGGGAATTATGTAAATAGTATTTTGTTGTTGTCATCATATTCAGAGAGCTAGGTAGCAAGCTAGGTAGTCCTGGGTAGTACTTTGTGGATTGCTGCCTGTGCCATGTGCCAGCAAGGGTAGAAACAATCTGCCAAATCATCCTAATGTGTGGCTGAGAAGCTGGTGCAGGGGGCTGGGCTTCAGGTTCTTGGATCATTGGGATCTATTCTGGGGAAGGTATGACTTGTTCAAAAGTGACAGGTTGCACCTGAACCTGAGGGGGGAACGATATTCTTGTGGGCAGTTTTGATAGAGCTGTTGGGGAGGGTTTAAACTAATATGGCAGGGGGTGGAAAACAGAGTGAAAGGATTTGGGATAGGACAGATGGTAAAAGAGCAAAGATAGCGTGCAGTCAGACTGTCAGGAAGGGAGACAGATGATAGGACAAAATTGCAGTCAGCAGGGTGAGTATCAGTGTATTGGGGATGCCGAATCAGAAAGGGCAGGAAATACAGTAAATACAGTACAGTGTTATATCTCATTCACGGAGTATAAGAATAAGGTGGATGATCTTGCACTATTACAAGTTGTCACTTGTGATGTTGTGGCCATCACTGAATCATGGCTGAAGGATGGTTGTAATTGCGAGCTAAATGTCCAAGGTTACATGTTGTATTAGAGGGATAGTAAGGTAGGCAGAGGAGGTGGCATGGCCCTGCTGGTAAAGAATGGCATCAAATCAGTAGAAATATGTGACATAGGATCGGAAGATGTTGAATCCTTGTGGGTTGAGTTAAGGAACTGCAAGGGTAAAAGGACCCTGATGACTGTTGTATACAGGCCTTCCAAAAGTAGCTGAGATGTGGACCACAGATTATAAAGGGAAGTAACAAAGGCCTATCAAAAGGACGTGGGAGATTTCATTATGCAGATCAATTGAGGAAATCAGGTTGGTAATGGATCTCGGGAGTGAATTTGTTGAATACCTGCGAGATGGCTTTTTAGAGAGTTTATCATTGAGCCTACTAGGGGATCAGTTATACGAGGGGTGTTATGTAATGAACTGGAAGTGATTAGAAGCTTAAGGTAAAAGAACCCTTAGGAGACAGTGATCAGAGTATGATTGAGTTCAACTTGAAATTTGATAGGAGAAAGTAGTCTGACATAGCAGTATTTCAATGGAGTAAAGGAAATTAAAGTGGTATGAGAGAGGAGTTGGCCAAAGTAAATTGGTAGGAGATGCTGGCAGGGATGACAGGAGAGCACCAATGGTTTTGAGTTTCTGAGGGAAAATGAGGAAGATGCAGGAGAGATGTATTCCAAAAACAAAGAAATACACAGATGGCAAAATAGTACAACCGTGGCTTACAAGGGAAATCAAAGCTAATGTAAAAGCAGAAGAGGGTGCATTCAACAACACAAAAATTAGTGGCAAGACAGGATTTGGAAGATTTTAAAACCCTACAGAGAGCAACTAAAAGAATCATTAGAAGGGAAAAGGTGAAATACAAAAGCAAACTTGCAAACAATATCAAAGTGGATAGTAAAAGCGCTTTCAAGTATGTTTTAAAGAACCGCTAGAAATTGAGGCCAGAGAAATAATAATGGGGACAAGGAGATGGCAGATGAACTAAATGAGTATTTTCAAGTAAAATCAAATCAAATCAAGTCAATTTTTATTGTCATTTCAACCATAACTGCTGGTATAGAACATAGTAAAAATGAGACAACATTTTCTAGGACCATGGTGCTACATGAAACAATACAAAAACTACACTGAACTACGTAAGAAAAAACACAAAAACCACACTAGACTACAGACCAATCCAGGACTGCATTAAGGCCTATCCAGGACTAATTTTGCATTAGTCTTCACTGTGGAAGATACTAGCAGTATGCTAGATGTTGAAGGGTGTGAGGGAAGAGAAGTGCTTGCAATTACTATTACAAGGAAGAAGGTGCTCAAAAAGCTGAAAGACCTAAGGGTACATAAGTCATCCGGACGAGTTGAACTGCACCCTAGGGTTCTAAAAGAGGTAGTGGTAGAGATTGTGGAGGCATTAGTAATGATCTTTTAAAAATCATTGGACTCCGGCATGGTTCCAGAGGACTGGAAAATTGCAAATGTCACTCCACTAAGGCAGCAGAAAGGAAATTATAGACCAGTTAGCCTGACCTCAGCGGCTGGGAAGATGTTGGAGTCAATTGTTAAGGATGAGTTATGGAGTACTTGGTGACACAGGGCAAGTTGGGACAAAGTCAGCATGGTTTCCTTCAGGGAAAATCCTGCCTGACGCTCCTGTTGGAATTCTTTGAGGAGATTACAAGTAGGATCGATAAAGGGGGTGCAGTGGATGTATATTTGGGATTTCAAAAGGCCTTTGACAAGGTGCCACACATGAGGCTGCTTACCAAGTTAAGAGTCCATGGTATTACAGGAAAGTTACCAACATGATTAGAGCATTGGCTGAGTGACTCGTGATATTCCACAGGGGTTGATGTTGGGACCGCTTCTTTTTATGCTGTACATATCAATGATTTAGATGATGGAATAGGTGGCTTTGTTGCCAGGTTTGCAGATGGTATGATGATTGGTGGAGGAGCAGGTAGTGTTGAGGAAACAAAATACGTTGTAGGAAAATGCATGGTCATGCACTTTAGTAGAAGAAATAAATGTATGGACTATTTTCTAAACAGGGAGGAAATTCAAAAATCTGAGATGCAAAAGGACTAGTGCAGAACAACCTAAAGGTTAACTTCCAGGTAGAGTACATGGAGAGGAAGGCAAAGACAATGTTAGCATTCATTTCAAGAGGTCTAGAATACAATAACCATGATGTGATGCTGAGGCTTTATAAGGCACTGGTGAGGCCTCACCTTGAGTATTGTGAACAGTTTTTGGTCCCTCATCTTAGAAAAGATGTGCTGGCATTGGAAAGGGTCCAGACGAGGTTCACAAGGATGATTCAGGGAACAAAAGGGATATCATACGAGGAACGTTTGATAGCTCTAGGCCTGTACTCACTGGAATTCAGAAGAATGAGGGGGGGATCTCATTGAAACCTTTTAAATATTGAAAGGCCTAGACAGAGTAGATGTGGAAAGGATGTTTCCCATGGTGGGGGAGTCTAGGACAAGAGGACACAGCCTCAGGATAAAGGGGGGTCCATTTAAAACAGATGCAGAGAAATTTTTGGCCAGAGGATGGTGAATTTCTGGAATTTATTACCAGAGGCAGCTGTGGACGTCAGGTTGTTGGGTGTATTTAAGGCAGAGTTTGTTAAGTTCTTGATTGGACATGGCTTCAAAGGTTACAGGGAGGATGTTGGGGAGTGGGGCTGAGGACGGGAATAAAACGATTTGCCATGATTGAATGGTGGAGTAAACTTGATGAGCCAAATGGCCTAATTCTACTCCTATGTCTTCTGGCCTTGCATTGGAGGAGCCTAACAAACTCTGGGTACAAAGATGCAGCCAATATTCAGTACATCTTTAGTTAAAGACTGTCAACTAACCCCGCCATGGATGGGCCAAGCCTGGCTGCAAACTAAGGTTGGGCACGGGGCTTGCGACCCTGTGTGGGTTAGGGGTGGGGGGAACCAATGATACAGAAACGCAAACAGAATCTCTAAAGACCTGGGCGAGGAAGGATCTTTGGGCTGCTCCTGGGGACAATTTGAAAGGCTTGCCCGGTACAGGGGGCTCTTGGAAGCTGCTGTTGGCGGCCTATGCCCCAGTAAGGGTGATGAGCTGAAGAAGACTGTGTCTTTAATATATTGATATGACTTTGAATATTTTTGATTGTCAGTAGTTTAAAAAGTCTCAGCAAGAAATCTACCTCTTGAAATTGAGGATTTGAAGATTGGTAAAACTAATTTTGGCAGTAATGTTAGCAGTCTTCATTTAAAAATGTAATTAATATTACAATTTACTGAATATCTCTAGTGCTATAACTACACCTTGTGTGAATGAAGTTTGTATGGTATTTCATCGAAGAGAAATAGCTGCATTTTGAAGCTCTAAGTGTTTTTCAAACATTGTATTTGGAGCATTGATAAACTAGTGTTCTATGGATGGCGGCAGTGTTGACTGAAGCAGTTTCAAACATGAAACCTAAGGTATTTACACTAGTGTGGTTTAACTGGTTAGGCAAACTGCTTTTGTATTGGGCTGATTTTTCACATCACTAAAAGGGACGATGGTTGTGGTATACTTCTGCTTATTAGGATTTCCTATTTCATGCAGCTTTATCATCAACTGCAATTAATGTATTTATTTATAAAACTGTGATTAAATAAGCCACATCTTTGCAAGCCACTTGTTTTCACTGTTGCGTATACATTGTGGCTTTTTGTGTTTTTAAATTTGACTTGAGGGTGGAGGTTCACACTTGCTATTGAATGGCACGAGTGGATTCTACTGTTTTTTATGTAGCTGGTATGTGGTTATTCTGAAATGATTGAAAGTATTTCTGAAGATATTGTACATATCTGCCAACTTTGTACACTTACTTTTTAATATAAGAATTGCTTACTTGAGTTTCAGGTTTAATAATATAAAGTGTTCATTTTGACATTTCTTTAACTGATATAAAAATAAATGGGTTAAATCAGGAGTGAAGATGTGCATTGAGTTATTTATTATTAACATAAGTGATGTGGCATTGTAGTCTCAGCTCTCGTTCCCTGCAGTGGAGAAACAGCAATTATTTTCCATTTAATTACCCCCGGGATATACTCTTTTCATCAATACATTGCATGTATGCTTTAAGTTTTGTGTTGTACATTCAAACATGGAATTATTCTTTTAATCCTGTCTAGTTGCACTGAAAAAAGATTTACTGAAGTAGTCAGATTTGAATGGCTAGATGCTCATCTTCTCATCTTAGTTGGGCCAGATGCCCAGTTTTAAGTTTGATGCATAAAGATCCTCCTACTTTTATCCCCCTGCCCTTTATTTTGCATGTTGTTATTTTTGACTGTAGGCTGAATGTTTGGATGTCTTTAACCTCTTGAGGGAATGGTCTAATGGCTTGCCCTGTTAACCAGCTACCATTGTGGAAGTAAAGGTATCCAGTGGATAAAAGGAGGGAAATTGATGTCTCTTCGAGAAAGAGAACTGGGGTGAAAATGGATTGAGATGAGAGAGCTTTTCTTTGATTTCCTCGCTTCTCAATTTTTTTTTCTATTGGCATATGAACTACGCAACAAGATCTCAATCTTTAGAAATCTAGGTTGTCTGTATTGTAGAATTGCTTGGCAATGTGAGTTTGAAATTTATGCTACCAAACCCCACACAAAGCTTCACTTGACCCTGCTTATTAAAAGAGAATGCAGTTGTAGGGAAATCTGTGCATGCATTATAATTATTCTGAATATGAGAGAATTCTTAAGAAACTGGTTATTAACTTAATCCTTGCATGGCCACCTGCACCAGGTGGCAACAATAGTTCCAATTTCCACTCTGTCCTTCTGTCTGAAGAGCCAGGGATTAATGATCAGGAGAAGTGATGTAGTTGCAACAGATTGGCTCTGAAAATCTGCTGATATAATGATTCAAGTATTACAGTAATAGACATCCCTGTACATGTAACAGGATAATTGAAATAATTATGGCAACCAGTTAGCTACAACCATTCTGCTCTTCTGCCAACCTTACCATGATATAGTCCAAAAACACTCCTGTGGCATTGGGGATATTGGTGATTGTTGCCACTTCTGTTCCTCGGCAAAAGAAAATCTTTTGTCCTGCTTTATTTCACTTCGGATTTTTTTTCTTCTAGCACAATTTGAGGATTTATAGTCTTGTTTATGTGGAGTTTCCTAACAAATATCTATGCTTGTATATCAACAGCAACACTAAACTCTAACACAATGGGTAATCTCATGGCTGACGTATCCCCCTACAATGAATTTGGTGGGAACTGCACTAAACATACTTATAATGATGAGGTGCTAGCCCAGTGAATTACATACATGGCTAAAGTGAGAACCAGGCAATCTCATCATGAGCAGATTAGAACAAAGCTCTGCAATACTACTACAGCCACTTGTGAATAATGATGGACAATTGCAAAAAAGGATGAAGCTTCAAAAACATCTGTTCTCAATGATGGACGGGGGTGGAGGGTGTTGCTCAGCAAGTGAGGGCTAAAAAGGCTTGAAGTATCTGCAACTTGGTTCAGCAAGAAAAAAAATGAAGGATGGTCTACTTTGGCTTCCTGCTATGATCTCCCATCACAGATTCCAGTCTTAAGCCAACTTGTTTCACTCCATGAGATATAAAGAAACAGTTGAGATCAAAATCAGGTTTATTATCACTGTTGTATGGCATGAAATTTGTTTTATGGCAGTGCAGTGTAAAGACATTAAAATTTTACTGTAACTTATGAAAGAGTGTTAAAAAAGGAATAATGAGTTGTTCATGGGCCATTCAGAAATCTGCCGGAGGGGAGGGGAGGAAGCTGGTAGGCTATGGGACTTAACTATATCTCAGTTGCAGTACGAAGACCTGCATTCCGGAGCTAGGTGTGCTGCTAGCCAAGTTGTTTCAGTACTGGAAATGGCTTTGAGAAAGTCTTGTTCTAGCATGATCCAATCTTGCTGATATCCCAGTGATTAATCTATGTCCTCAAAGATACTATAAGATACTATAATTAAGAGCTGTTGACAGAAACCATCCACCTTTAACCTATTTGCCTATACCTGGTAGGTTTCATCAGACCCATTCAGTTCCAAACCTCATGGGCTAGGTTCGAATGCAGTACAAAGAGCTGAATTCCAGAGACGAATTGAGACTGTTGTTGACTTCAAGGTTGAATTTGATTGACATTAAGCTGTCCTGGTGGAACTAAACACAAAAGGGAAGATACTCTAATGGTCAGAGTCATAACCTGCATGATGGAAGATGAAATAATAGAACAGTCCAGTGAAAGATTAAAATTTGAGTGCCTAGCAGAAGAGTGAAATTTGAGCTCTCAATAAATTGTACAATGTGAAGCAGT